>NW_027223337.1:5560792-7058447 GCF_030449975.1 Polyergus mexicanus | reverse complement strand
AAGCAGTGGTATCAACGCAGAGTACTCATTGCGATTAGTATGTAAAAAATACGTAACGAAAATATTATATAAGCTAATCTTAAGTAACCAAGCCATACACACACACACACACACACACACACACACACACACACACACTGTGCTTGAATCTATCATGTAATATTGCGGCATAAGCAAACACACGCTACGATCACGGAATTTCAATTGCAAAATAAGCGGAGGTCAATTTGAATTTAACACGCCGCGATACTCAATCGTTTATGCGTATAGATATAGAACGTCGCGGAAACCACTAATTACCCATCCAATGATCTACAATCTACATCTATGGCACGAGTCGCGCGAAATGATAGTCGCGTTATTCCAACGGAAATACAAATACGCAAGTATCATACACATACACACACACACACACACACACACATTCATCGTTAATTCCAGTATCGCCCCCTCCATGGAGAGGACTTAATCTGCTATTAAACATTCGTCTTGACACTGATACAAAACGGAATACTCGCATCCCGACCCCCTTCCTGTTTCGTAAAAAGGAAACCGCCCATCGCCGATGCTTAGAGTGCATCTCACGCGTTCTATCGAGCTAGTGGGGGATTTTACATGTTCATGTATTACGTTTCTTCACCTGACTATGCGCGATTCTTGGCTACGACGGGGGGAAGACGCGCGCGCGCCTCGTCCCCTTCGTTCCCTACCACGGGGACGCCGGTGTAGTAGGCGTGGTCTCCAGGTAGCACACGAGGCCGATGCGCAGGTGAGAGAAGAGTGAAACCCGTAGCGAGAGGAGACCAGGTAAGGGGAAGCTACGAGTCAGCCACATACAGCCGACAGGCAACGCACAACGCACGCACGCTCGTCCGCACACGCGAGAGACCGTGCGTGCCCTCCTCGGCCACACCGCGGGGTCAGTCGGGGTCCTGCTCTTACTCAGGACACTCCGAGGGAGAAAAAGCTTCTTCGTACAGACTGACGCTCAGATATCCGGCTATTTGTAATCGTAGTCGCCACCTAGTCGCTGCTCTCGTCGCAGCAACCATAGACGTGTAGTCGCTTCGATAGCCACGAAAAGCAAGAAGATAAATCAATTGAACCACATCATTGATATTAAAGAGATTCTGTGAAAGGATTTAAAGTCTCGCACGTTCGTGTATTTTTAAGATTTTGATTGAAAGATATCGAAGTATCGGAGGAAAGATCGATATCTAGCTGGTGGTTTACATTCGCCACGATCGACCTTGAAGAACCACGTGGAACGCTCCAGGAAGGAGACTCAGCTGGCCGGCGAGCGGGACTTGTCTCAAGATCGTCCGAGAGAATATTTAATTCCGCATTTTTCGAGCGCACGCGAGTTTCCGCCACCGGTATCTGTGCGAAAACGACGTGTGTCGGAAGTTTGACGTTTGCTAAAGAGATTTATGTGATATACGCGCCGGACACGCATAGTGCCGGGAACCGATATAGTGCGCGATCCTCCATATGAACGGCATAGAATTTTAGCGCAATCGTTCTTGCCACGATACTTGAACGTGATGTGTGGTGAGTACAGGATTTTATTAATTAATACGTTCAAATACAAAGTGGATGTTTGTTGATTAAAACTATCTATCTCCAGTTCAAACCGATATATAATAACACGTGACACATTTGTCGATTGACTTAGTCGCTGATACATTTTGGCGAACAAATAATCTTATACGCATACTTTTCTGGCGCGTATCATAACATTATCGAGAGCTTAATTTTATATTAATTTTATTATATATATGTGATGCAGAGATAATATATGTAATTTATAATAAATCGTAATAAAAGAAAATTATAAAATTTGTATATAAGTTATTATGTATGTATAAAAAAGCAAAATCAAATTTTTGACAAAAATATACGGAATAAAATTTCATGACATTAATATTTTCAAACTTTTTATGATATTCATAATTTTGCTGAAATTTGACATGCATATAATATAATAATTATCCAGATAAAAAAAGTTGAATTGTGTATCGAAAATTTGCATTGAACGCTGATCAATTCATTCTAATCAATTCATTTTTTCTTGCCAATCAGTTATTAAAACAAAAAAAAATTAACAATATTATAATGAGAAATTTATATTTATTTGTACAAAATAAATCTATCGATGTTATAAAAATATGCGTGCCATTAACCATTAATACTTTTCTTGTTCGAAGTGATATGAATTCAATTTCTGAATTCAATTGCCATCGTATCATGACACATGATAATGTCTGATTTAAAGTTAAAGAAGATTAACTTTCGCGTAACTTTCCACGACGTCAGTCGCAACTCTTATCAGAAGTAATAATTTGTGTTTTTTCTTCGTTGATCTACACACTTGATCTTTATCATCTTATTTTAAATATTACGCAAATTTTTTCTCTTTCTCTTTGTCAATATTGAACCAACTATTTTCGTGTTTAACATTTTAAATAATACAAAACACATAAATAAACAAACACATTTGCAAATTTATATTGCATTTTTTATGATGTAATAGTAATTGTTATAATAACAATTGTTAATAGACAAATCCATTAGATATCCGTTATGCGTTTTGTCTCAATTCGTATTATTACATTTATTTAATGAATAAGAGGTGATTTATCGCATACGAAAATTGAGAATAGAGTTTACTTTATCAGGTATGGATTGTGCGTTATCATCGTATGTTTCGTGAATGATTTACCTCCAATATTCGAGAAGTGTCAAGATTATTCATCGTATTTTCGTCGAGGCATATTTCCGCCGTTAAATCACATCTGCATCAATTTTGTCACGTATATGGTATATCACTCTCGGTCTTAATAAGATTTCGTACAATTTTTTCATAAGAAATACACGAATTGTGTATATTTGCGCAATCTGTTTTAACGAGCGGCTCGGATTCTCGGGTTTTTGTCCATGTGTTCGAAAAGCAAACATCACGATTCTATAATTTTAGATACGAATGCTAGGTTGACTCATTCTGTAGATTCTTTAAAAACACGCAATGAACACTTTTTTCGAAGCACAAAATTTTCTCAATTTTATTCGTCACAGCTCGCATTTTTCTTCAAATGTTCATAAAAAATTATTGAGATTTTTTGATATTTTTCAAAAAAAAAAAAAAAAAAAAAAAATTCGAAAATATTATTTCTATTAATTTCAAATAGCTTTGTTACCGAATATTTTATATACCGTATTGCGTATACTATACATCCATAGACATATACTTATGAAAATAAATTTTTTTACTTCGCTCTATATATATCTCTATTTTCAGATTTGATATTAGATTAAAATTAGATGCAAGTAATATTTATGAAAGCCACAAACATTTGCTTAAATAAAGATTTTTTTGCGACGCACATATATCATTGTAATCACGAAACGAAATAGCTACATTGTGGATAAGCCGCATAGCGATAACCAAAGCATGGTGCATTAGAATAACTGTATTTTAAATATATAATTGAAAATGTTACTGTTAGAAACATGTGTAAATTTCCAAAACATCACTGAACTTTGAACGTTAAAATATCATGATTAGCATACACGCAGATACTTGCAAAATATATGAAACGTTATTACTCTCTTTTGAAATATAATTGATAGTTTAACAATTATGTTAAATAAATAAAAATTCAAGATTTTAAGAAATTTTTTAGTAGATGTGTGTTGAATATTACTCAGCTCAGATTGTGTGTGTGTGTGTGTGTGTGTGTGTGTGTGTGTATGTAAATAATTTATTAAAAACTAAAAAATGTATAATAGACATATAGAAATATTCAAGTAGTTATTTAATCTTTTTATTAAATGCAAACTTTGTGGTCATTCTATTTGACCATAAAATTTATATATAAAATCCTTCTAACAGAGACATATGAAAAGATCTTTTTAATTTACATTTTGAATGGATTCATAAAATTCATATATTACACATTGGATTATTATTACAATATCAAACGTATCATACTACTGGTATTGAAAACCACGTACTTATTAAAACTTGAATTTATTAACCTTGAAATTAAAAATTAGATGCTTATATCTCCAAAAAGATGCAGCGACAACACGCTCATACATACATATATATAACTTATTAATAGCTGACAAAAATCCGTCTTAAAGAGATTCGAGAGAAGAACATCTGACACTTGTTCATACAGCTCTCTTAATCAAGGCTTTGTATAAATATTCATGATTATTTTTCGAGATTTCATACGAGTTGCTGCGATAGGCGTTACTTTCGTAATTAACGAGCAAACATGGTTGGCCTCTTGTAAAGCTTAAAATACCAGTTTATCGTTAATTAATCAATTGGTTTGTGTTTGATTAACGGATATCTTCTTATTATCTATTATTATTTGGATTTGATGTAACGATACGCACATACGTCACTATTATTATTATGTAAAAATTTATGAAAAAACGGTAATGGAATAGAGAAAAAAAGAGTCTATTGAAATACAATAACATGATTATCGCTACGGATAAAAGTTCCGTGATCCTAAAAATTCGTGCAAATTGGAAACTTTCCGTATTTACGAGAATATTATGAATCAGAAAGAATTGATGAATCGATAATAAACAGAACTTTTTCTCATTCTTATTAATTACGGCGACAAGAAAACGAACGACTCACTGACTCGGAATTTACTTCTCGTGGATGCGGAACGCATCAAGTCAAGTCTTAAGTGTGAAATTAAGAAATGACGCAGTTAATGTACCGAATCTGTCAAAACGACAGATATTTCCACAAGTGGGACCGAGCGTTGAATCAATCAATCTTCATCATTAATCGAAGATTTTTGTTATTGCACCGATTATCGTATATTGCCAGTGCGATTCCGTTATCATTTCTCTTAAATTTGCTACGTATATATTGAAGGTTGTGAAAATATCATCAGTTAGTACATTCGCTGTTAAAATTATTTGTTGTTGTATCTGCAAATTCAACGATGATTGAATGCTAATATTCGAAAAAAATATCTGCAATCGAATATAGTTCTTATGGATATACATATATCTCTCGTTTCTCTTTTTTTATTTATTCTGTGTCTAATCAATAATAATTAATTACAATAGTGCACGCGATAAATTGTTGACTATTGTATCTACAATATACGATTATATTATTGCAGTTATATTTTTTGGTAATTTTTTGAGAATAATATTTTTTATATTTGTGCTTGACATTGTTCATATTTTATTGATTGTCGTTGCAGCAAAACTAAAAATATAGCGGGAAATCGGCTCGCGACACTTAAGATTTATTCTTACACGCGTGACAAACAGGACATTTGTGGACAACATGATGCATGGTCGATAACAATAGAAATGCAGAGTGTGATATACCGTTAAATTATTCTCACTTGTCAAAATATAATATTCATCTAATCCGGATCTCGAATTTTCGACACAAATCATTGAAATCTTCCCGTGTCGAAAAAAATCGTTGGGTTTCAAGTCTACGTTCATCTTTGTTTCTGTGCAAAATATAGCATAGTTATAGCAATAACACAACTATAGCTATATAAAACAACTACAACATAGTTCTATGTACATGCTTTCTTCTTAGTAAACCCAATTGGCATCCTTCAAATCATATTTTTTGTGTCTTGCAATTTTGATTTACTTGTATTAAAATATAATTAAATATTTTTAATATATCTCTCACATATACCATACGCGCATACGGTTATATGAAACTTTAGCAAATCAATTTGAATAGACCTTATTGGCAATTTATATATAAATATTTATATTTCTCAATTAGCAATTTTTCTTGAATATAATAAATATAATAGTAAATGAGATAATATGTCATATGTTCATTATTCTATTTTGCATTAGATTATTCTGTTCAACTCGACTTTTTATTTTAATTTATTAGATATAAAAATTGACTTTTTGAATTAATTCTCTGTTTCTTACGCGTTATTTTTTTTCTATGACATCACCATTTAACATTTTACTAAAGAATTATAATCCTTATCAGTTACATGTTTTTTTTTCAACTATATATTGACTGCGTCATACTCGTTTCCCCTTTTTAATTCGCTCGCCTAAAATCGAAAAAATAAATTATATTTGTAATAAACATTCTTCTCGACGATTGGTAGAAAACTGCATTGCGCGCTTATATATCTATGGTAACGTAACGCGAGTAATAAATAATCTGCAACACATGAATTATGTAGGAATGCGGCTCGTACGAACGCATTACAGATTTACTCAAACAACGAGTAGCGGTTATTAGTCGTAGTTTATGCGGACGCGATTCTTATCATTGCAGTGAATCCTTGGAACCAGTGATTTATTTACGTGGATTATCAACGCTTTCCGATGCATTGTTGTTTCACGCAAAACGGCTATTTCTATTTCCGCTCATGCATCGCATGGTTTACAAATTATCTGCATTAAAAAGAAATTGCACTTTGTTGCAATTGCAATCGTTTTATATTTCGTTATATTATTTGAACTTCTAATTTGTTAAGGTTAAGAGAGAATTTCTTTATGTTAATATGTAAATTTGTATGAATTAAGTATAAATTTTTATAACATTTTCATATATAACAAGAGAGATTTTACATTATAATTATATAATGCATCTGTTTGTTAAATTAAATTAAGAATAAATAAAGAAATTCGAATGTTCAATAATAATCTCGAATTGTATTCTGTATATATACATATATGCATATATATACATATGTTTTATATAAAATTTCCAAAGTTTCCTCTGAAAAATGTACACTAAATTCATCAATGACGTGATTAAAAATTTTTTTTTTTGAATGTGTCAATCTGCAAAAAATCAAAAAAGCTCAATGTCATTATATAATATTTATAATTGTAACGTAATTGCGCAAAGAATAATCTCATAATATATACCACTATAAGGGAGCTTACTTGATCGCTAATCGGCGTTCGCTTTCGAAAGCCTTATTCTGTCAAGTTTGCGCTACCGAACGGTTGCCGCGGCATTTTATCGTGATTCGTCGCGGGCAAAGCTGTCAGGCAATCACATCCGTCTGATCTCGCGCGATTAAGATCTTGCCTCTCGATTCCTCCGTACGTCCGTCCGTCCGTTCGTCGGACAAGTCGCGCACGCACGATTTATAATTCATTTCTCTGACCGACAGCCCGTTTGTGATTTTTTTCCCGGCTGCCCTCCTGCGTTTTTTTTTCTACCTCTACCGCGAATCTGATACACGTGAAACGCGGCGACAACCGCAGACAATAATGCATTAAACGTCGACAAGCTCGCGTTAAATGCGGCGAGCATATAAACATCCTGTATTTATCGGTGCGCGAGATTTCCGTACGATACGGAAACCAGCATTATGGTTTAAATAATTTTCCGACTGTTATGAATATTCATTTTATAACCGTCGGTATTTTTTCCTATTTTCTCTATAATCAAGCAGGACGAGATTAATATAATGTACAATGTGCTCATAATTTGGAAAATCTCTTGGCATTTTTCAATTTCCACAATGTACAGTTTTCGCGACAAATGATTTTTCCAATTTTGATATGCGCGAATCACGTATTATAATTATAATTAATTATCTTTTATGATACTTGGATTACAATAAATTTTTAAAATGGCATGAACAAAGCATATTTAAATCGCGATAAGTTTGATAAAGCACTGTGCACGCATAAACGATCATATACATATAAAATATATATCGATTGTAATAATTTATTTATGAAATTTTTAATCATGCTTATTTATAATGCTATTTTGCACAAGTAAATTAATATTCTAACGTTCAATATTATGTTTTGTAAATATTTAATCTTTCATCACAATTAATAAAAACAAGAATTTATTCGTTCAATTTTGAATATTATGTATTTATACTGTATCATCGCTAAGATATATAAAATAGATTTCAAAGACATGCATTTTCTACGTTGTATAATGCGATTATGATTTCGCAATTTTTTCAACGCGTTAATTAAAGCACAATCAAAATCATGACCATGATTTAGTCTCTAATCATTTTTCGTTCATGTACGCTGTACGCCAATGGCGAAACAATTTCGATTGCGTCGTTCGCGATTGGCATCATCAGATTTCATACGTCACGGAAGAATCCGCTCCAAGGCTTCATGTATTATTCATTTCTCTGTTAACGGGTATGTTTCGTGTATGTAATAAACGCGAAATGCAACTGACTATATATATTTGTATGCGAGCTCGTATTTTAAGTTTTGCGTGGTTTCTTGTATTCCGTATAGCTTCATGATTATTGATAATGTTAAATAGAGATAAAAGGGCTAACAGATAACGCGCTGAACAAAAATTTTAAATTATAGTAGTTGATAAAAAATACAAGTGACTTAAGTAATTTATTAAAAATAATTTTTAGAAATTATTAAAATTATATATATTAAATTTCTCTGAAACTTTTTGAAAATATCAATATCATATAAAATTGTTAAATAAAACCTGGTAAGAGATTTTTTAAAACAGAGAGAAATATCCATTTTATTTTAATATTCTTTATCTTATATTTCTTCATTCTTATCTATGTAAATAGTTTTAATCGACTTTAATATTAATATTTATACATTACTTAATTTAGACATTTGTTAGTCTTTACTAAATTAGTGCCATACATATTAATATATATATATATATATATATATATATATATATATATATATATATATATATATATATGAAAGGGTCTCAAAAATAATGCCTTAATCATTTTTCAAAAAATATGATAGATATCAATCAAGAAATGATAGCCATGAAATGAAAATTTTCATAAACCATTAATCTATATCTAACATGAAATTTTAATTATTTTAAATACATTATACGTATCTCGAGTATATATTAAAAAAAATTTTATCACTAACAATTTGACACAATATTATTAATTTTGTTATCCATACGTTGTATTTATATCTCGTGTTTGTGTGGTTTTAATATACGGATAATAAGCCATGCTTTTTATTCTCTCGTAATAGAAGCGGTACCTCGAACTTGGCACATGAAACCGGAACTTCATTGCAATCCCGTTGGAGTTCCGGCGGGCGCCTTATCACCCCCGGCCACCCTCTCGCCACCGGGTAGTCCAAGCATAATCACGCTGCCATCCTCGCCTTGGAGCCCAGGTGTACCGGGGAGCAGTTCGAGCATTGCCTCCGCTAGCGCATCTTCGAGCCTTTGTCAACCTGTCCCCGATCGTTTCAGCGCCTTCACCCTCGTCTCAAATTATAATCCCGATTTGAGACTGCAAAATCTACCACTCAGCTCTAACATTGCCGCGCGAGGTAAGCCGCGAGATTCGTCACCTTGCAAATTCGTCAAGATAGTGTTACGGAATAGCGTGGAGTAGAGTTATAAAGCAGGGAGTTATATATACGACGGAAGAAATGAAAAGAAACGAAATATCTCGAATATTACCTAACTATTGTATACGCTTATGCATCTATTATTTCTGTGTGTATGTGTTTGTGTATAAATCGCGCGAAATCCATTTTTTTTTTAAATATCATCTATTCTCTTCCCTCTTCACACTAAATCTGTAAGATGACAATTTGTAAATTCAGAATTACCCGCGAGGATTATAACGCATTTCCTTAATACGGTTACCTATATTGTTTCAGATATGCGGTGCGGACTGATGTACGGCGGTTACGGGGCATCCGGGGGTGCTTGGTGGGCTCGTCACATGGGCCTTCTGCTGCCACATTCTTTGCTCCCGCCTACAAGAATCCCGTCCCAACAGACGACACCAGTAACAAATTGTTCGCCCATTCATCCGGAACCTCTCAGTCCGGCACGTCCCGGATCACCGCGTAGATGTACGCCGGAGAAAGCCAAATTCGGTGAGATTTGAATATTTTTTAAAGTCAATCTCTAATATACAATATTAAATGTTCATATATCTTCACATGACCAAAAAAGAATTCTTGCTAAAGAGTAATATAATTATTTAAACTTACAGAGATTATACAAAATGTATTTAAATATATCATTTTCAACCATTTTTAAATAGTTGTCTAAATAATAATTTATTACATTTGATATTGCTCTTATATTACTCTTATATTATTCTAATATATTACTCTTGATATTGCACTGGATATATCAATCAAGAATACTTTGATTATTTAATGTATTATACGAGATAATTAACTATATATACAATTTTAATAAACGCAAGAAAAAAACACGAATATATTGGTTAAATGATTGTGCATCCTTCATTGATAACGGTTAAATTTTTAGAAGAATAAATTCAATAAAATTGTTTTTCTTCTTTTTTTTTTTTTCGATAAACTTTTTTAGAGCGTTTGAAATATCTTTTTATAAAAGTAGAGCGGCTAACGAGTAATTATCGGTAAGTGGGTGCTATCGATCGATCAACGTTGTCATACGAGGCATCATTTATAGCCGTCGCTCTCGATTTTGCTGCACGGATACTAATTACGACCAATTAATTTATATCTCCCAACTGCATGTGTCTGCATACATGACGTGCAGAAACTATAAAATATTTTCCTATCCCTTTAAGATCAACTATAAATTTATTCTCTCTCGATATTGTAATATTTTAGCAATAATATGGAATTTTTTGTCTCTTTGTATATACATATTATCCATGTTATAAATTACATTCAATTTATAAAGAATTATTTATATGTAAACGCTTAATATATGTACATTAGCATATTTTGATATATATTCAGTATATAATTCATATATATATATATATATATATATATATATATATATATATATATAATCAGTATATATGCATTGTCTATAAATTTTATTTTTTGAATGTATAAACTATAAGACTATATAACTATAAAACTATAGACTATTTACATGCAACAATTAAAAATTTTTATAATTTCTTATTTTTTTATATGAACAAGGAATATGTCTTTGCATAATTTCAAACAAAAAACTGTATTAGTTCTAAATAAGAAACAAATAATTAAATGACGGAAAAGACGGACGGTTTTTCATTTCAGAAGAGGAGGTGCCATTGAACCTCAGCACGAAGCCGAGCGATGTCTCGTCAAGTATCGGCAACAGGAAAAGTGAAATCTGGTCGCCGGGCTCGGTTTGCGAGAGGGAGGCCAGGGAAACGAGAGCACCGTCCTCCAGGAGTCCGTCCTCGACCCCTATAATTACGCGGCAAATTCATCACTCGCCGCTCACTCCGCCCTCCTCTACCGAAAGGACTTTTCAAGTGAGTGTTAATATATCGTAACTCTCCCTATATATCCCTATGTTTCATTTTATCTCGCGAACCGCAGAACCGTTAAAATTGTTTATTCCAAGAAAGAATGACTCAATGTTGCGTGTGACATGAAATAACATTTAATATAAAATAATTCAAACGTAACGTAGTTCATTATGATTTTTAACACTGCGTGATAATACAACAGAAGTCTGTTCGAAAAATTATTATCGATGTGTCTCGTAAAAACTATCCCGCTTTATCTCAGTCGACTCACAATCGGCAAAATGGAAAAAAAAAACTCGACATATCAGTTACTTAATTTGAGAATCGTGAAGAAAAAATTGTAAAGAAACATTTTTACGATGTGGTTTCCTATAAAGATCACGCGGGCTTCGGAAGATATACAACAAGCTTTCGAAAAGAAGTGAGATATTGTTTTTGGAAATCTCAGATCCGCGGCTTCTCCACGATATTTGGTTTTATCGACAAGTGAATCGCGAAATAGTGATATACACATAGATACACGTCTAATGTCAATGATTTTACGAGATCGACAAACACTTTACTCGAACTTCCGATGACACCCTGATACCCTGACTTCGTAAAAAAGCTTCGACGTTCCGTTTCCGTGCACGGGGCTTGTATCGATTGCCTCTAAATAACGCATGACCATTATGACTTATCGACGGTAATTGATCCCGTTTTAGCGAGCCTCCTTCTTATGCCTCTCCTTTATATATTTTGGAATTTTGATGCGATCTATTTATTCCGATACACATATAGATATTTTAAATAATGTATAAAATGATGAATTTTATAAGTCCAACTAATATTAATAGAACAGATATTAATGTGATTTATTTTTGTCTCGCTATCATTAAGTTCTTTCATCATTTTAATGAACATAATTTGTATATACACAGTAGAGAGAGAGAGAGAGAGAGAGAGAGAGAGAGAGAGAGAGAGAGAGAAGCGACTGTTTTACATACATATCGAGTGAAAACCGGTCGATCTCCGTTCCAGAAAAAAATCACACGGCGATATATGTATGTGGAGTCACGCGATACGAATTTCTTCGGGGCGCGTAAGTACCCTTAAGTACATCGGGGCGAGGAAAACGGGTCAAACGGTTGACGAATATCGGACCTCGATACAAAAGAGACCTCGCCGCAATTACATGTGATTGAATGGAAGTAGAGAAACTCGGCTGTGGTTTTACGTGTCCACGACACGTAATTGTAACCCGACATATTAGGGTATGTAGGCCGCATATATTGTATGTACGAGCGTATGCGAGCACATGTACGAGATTTTTGGGTGAAAAGGACATTCTTGCTGTTCTCTCTACTTGATCTTTCTATCGCTATGAGTTATTTTGAGTTATTTATGTCTATCTATTTTATTATTGACTTATACTTCCTATATTTTAAATATTTCTTACGATGATAATTTTAATAATTTTTAGAATAAATTATAAAAATTGTTAAGCGCATCGTCATGAATTTAATCCAATGCTAATTGTTGAATTACTTTGTTATTCTGATATTGTAGATATGATATCTTTTCAATTTATTTATATTTTGATACATTAAAAAGATCTTTAATAAATTGAAGAGAATTACACAAATTCATTTAAATAACAGATCACACATAACACACATATTTTTTCTAAACAGTTCTTTTAGATTCTTTTAAGTCCCTTCTCCGTAAGAATTATGCTTGAATTTAGAAAAGCATCTTAAGCAACGCGAAATCTATCGTCTCGTAATTATCACAATTTTTCTGCGGTATATAAATACCTTAGCCGTGGGAAGCTGTAGCCTCCTTTATTTAATCCACGCCTTCGAACGTCGACAAACCGGCAGATGTTTCGACAACGGGGAGAAAAAGAGCCGGACAAAAGAGCGGCGCAAGTGATTAATGGTAATTACGCGATTTCGAGCGCCGCGAATCGCGAGGAGAGCGCAGAAACCAAAAGACGGCCGAAGAGATGAAGACGCGGAACATGCCGTCTCGGAACTCTCTCGCGGCTTTATTCCTGAACCGTACCGGAAACAGACGCTTTCGTGCGGTGACAATGGTGGGACCGCCTCGTCGTCTCCGTTCTGTCACCGCTCGTCTCACCCTCCCTGCCGTCCAACAATCAAGCCATGTTTCCTCCGCGATCTCTCAACAGACGTTCCGATGGTGCTTATTAACGAAAAACTCCACCTCCTCCGCGCCGCTCGCTTTTCTTTCTCCCGAATCCGCGAACGGGACGACGCGTCCCATCGCGTTGACCGTTCCGAAAGTATCTTGCCAGATGGACGACAGGGAGCAATTAAGGGTGACAATTGTTATGCGTGAGAGTCGTTACTGTCGACTGGTGCGCCGCGACCATGTATTGTGTGACGAGACCATGCTGCTTTAATTACAGTTAAATGATGTAGGGCCTTTAAATATACTCCTCCGTCGCTTAACTTATCCCGAGTTTAAATTATTATGATCCATACAAGCCGTTCTGTATAACGAAAAGCTATATTTAAGCAGATTATTTTTTTTAGATATTTTTTGCACACATTTACAAAAATAATTATAATTGTATAAATGTCGCGTCTGGAAATTCATTAGAAGAGCAAACATAATATTAAAATGATGATCGCGATTAGCCGCGCACAATTATTTCTCTAGATTATCAATTTTGTTTTCAATCTCGTCAGATCCGATGACGAATATTAAAATCCGCGCGCGATTATTGCCAAACGAGCCGAATGTCGCTCGTTAAGATAGGTCGCTCTTCCATATATATTGATCGCGGCATAACGCGAATCATGCGTACTCGCGCGCGCGTCCGTGCTCCGCGTGTAATAAGATTCCGCATATTCATATATATACGCCATATATATTGTCAGCCTGGCACGCATCAAACCGCGCTGCCGAGACATTGTAACGACTGGCGCCTGTGTGACAATGAGCTAGAAAAGAAACGGAGAGAAACAGAAAAAAAAACACGAAGAAATACACGACGCTTCGTGAACACAGGTGTGCGTAGCGTCCTGACGTTTAGGAGCGCCTTCCGTCTACCTTGTCGTCTGCATTCATTCCCTTCTTATGCGTCCGCATAAGAAGTTGAAAAGTGGGAGACTTTATGGCGTTAGAGAAGTAATGCAGACTCGTAATATATTTTACGGCGTTTATATGACAACGTTTATAAACGTGAGAAAAAATCCAAGTTTCGAGCGAGGAACGAAAATTTAAGGAAATGAAGAAGACCGATAACTTATTATTATAATGCAATATGTGTTGAATTTCAGATAATTCTATAATAGATAAATTTTCGCAAATTTTTGAGAAAATGTAGTTGAAACAACATTGATAAAATCTATTAATTCTTTATAATTATATTAATATACATATAATGTATGCAAACTGTGATGAAGATTTCACGATCACAAAATTAAGAAGGCATAATTGCAGAAAAAATTTTCTTAAGAGAGACATAATCATTATCGCGTGTGATGTGCAAGAACATGAACTGTCAAAAAGGAATTGATAAATTAGCTACATAGAGTTTTAACAGTTAGAAATTAGACGATGGTGATTTGTCAGCAAAGGAAATTTCTATTTAATAGCAAAATGAAAATAATTCTACTTTACTGGATTTGCAAAATCGTAGTAAAATTAAAAATAATAATTAATATTAAGATATAATTAATAAATAATTAATAAATATCATTATATATATATATATTTCTTTATAAAACAGGCAAGAGATATGTAGTAAGATGTACATGTAAACCATTTGCTTTTTGTTTGTTATAATAGTGTAAGCAATGCGGTAAAGCCTTCAAACGGTCAAGCACACTCAGCACTCATTTGCTGATCCATTCTGACACGAGGCCTTATCCCTGTCAATATTGTGGCAAAAGGTTTCACCAGAAGTCAGATATGAAGAAACACACCTACATCCATACCGGTAAGTCTTCAGCAATTCAGTGTATCTCGATTCGATTTCCAATATCTCAAAAAAACCGCATGATATATAAAAATTAATTTTTAATCACGATTAATCACGCGGCAAATTATAAACATTGTTTATTATTATTTGAACAGCTTTATTACGAAAATTTCCTTCTCATTTCTCGTTTCTCGTTTCGCTCGCATTGATAGAATTATGAAAATCCTAGCTCACGCGTGCGCGTTTATAAATTTATTAGAATTTCTACGATGTCATGTATTAAGTATTTTATATACATGCGTACATGGACATGGAAAAAAATCACATCATTGCATACGATGCAACAAATAAATATTAGACAGATAAATGCTGTTTATATGATGAGAATTATATTCATTACGAAAAGAGATTCTACATTTAGTTTAAAAATACAGAAATTAATAATTGTTTGTATATCAGGTTACTAATATGTTTTATTAATGCACGAACTGCCTAAAGAGCATATCAGAAAGAATTCGATATCAGTATAATGGCAATTACAAATATTTAATAATAAATATTTAATAATCAAAACTTTATCATTTTTATGTCCTAAGACCTAAGACATGTTCTATTTTCGAACTATGTTCGTGAAGAAAAAGTTAAATATAATTCAAAATTATATTCAATTTTCTAATAAAATAAAATATACTATTATATAATAAATTTTATGGTAGAAGAAATAATTTCGTATATAGTATTATAAAATAATCATACATTCACATGTATGTTCAAACAATTAATTTCGATTTCAAAATGAGCGGAGGTGTATATGATTGTCCTAAATATTTTATGTAATACATAAAGTCTCAGAAATACAATATAATACGCTTCTCCAATCTCTTTGTCATCATTTTCGCGCGTCTCTCTAAAGAGATTGTAATGCCTTACCGAACAAAGCAGACGACTATATGACAAAGTTTCGGCATACGAGACTTGCGTGCGTATCGATAATTGCATTCGTTGGTAACAAGCCTCCACTTATGTATATCTAATTTTTACGTTGCGGTTATACTCGTGCAACTCAAGTTTTGTTCTCGGAATTACAGCTTGTCGCATGTTCTCCCTTAAACTTCTTCTTTCTCTATGATCTTCGACCAAATGTTGCTGCTGCATATCACCGATCAATAACTATATTATTAGTAACGAGTCTCTCTCCTTAGGCTCTACATCCGAACGAAAAGACACAAGCGAGTGGTTAAAAATAGGTTCGATAACAGAATGGCGCGATATCAAACGATTGAATTGGCTTTGACTTCCAACACATATTCTTTTTATTGTAAACGATGTTTTCGAACAGCGTCTTAATTAGACAAATATTTGAAGACAAATTATAAAGTAATTGTAATTGTTATTATAAAATCACGGCTATATATATATACATATTTAACTCTTTACATTTGTATATCTACTTTCAATTATCTACATTACCACTGGATTCAAATTATTATGAATGCAAAAAGGTTAAATTTAATTTTGTCCCCCTTGAGTTGCAATTGGATATCATTATTCTTTCTCATATTTTATTATCCGTCTCCAAATGCATACTTCTTCATAACACTTGAAAAAAAAAAAAAAAAAAAAAAAAAAACCGCGCGCGATCGAGTCTTTGACGGGTGGTTTCAGAATTATTTATAAAAACTCTGTATCTTGTTGCCATCGTGGCAAGCTACTTTGTGTATTATTCAGACTATTGGTGTCCTGTGATCGGCCGAATGTTCGAACGCAGGTCGCGCATCGTGAATTGTCGAAGACGAGAAGAATTTATTGTCTTATTTAATTTCTGAGAAACGATGAATATAAAATTCATGGACCTTGATAATTTTATAGAGCCTATCTTAATGTCTTTTTAAGATTTCGAAAAATACATGCATAGGAAGCAAGAAATAATCTCATTTTATTCATAATAAACTTCATAATAATTTTAATTATATTCATAAATCTAATATATATAATTTTATAAAGTAAGATCGATTGAGTATCGATGATACAATCCTAATAGAATTAAACTTGTTAATATTTACATAATGTATTGATTTTGGGACAAATCATGCATATTGTAATAATATAAATATATGTATTTGTTAGAAGATACAAAAATATTTTACCCAAATATTTTAATAAATTAAAATATTTGCCCTCCTCCCGTCACAAAAAAAAAAGATTAAATATCCTTTCCATACTTTGTAAATTAAAATATTAATTTAATTAATATTTCAAAACATCATTAATGTCACTTAATTCATTAAATATAATAAGCCTCGTGTGCATTATTCGCAGAGTAGGCTTATAAAAAGTTGCATTTGCTTGATGCACGTTATCGCGTAAATGACATTGCGTTGTAGTGCTCATTTATTCAATTCAATGTGACGGAGAACGGAGGACGAAGGGACTTGTGACCGCACCTTTATATCAATGTGTGCATTTAAACGCGACCTGCGGTGCATCTTCAATAGGGTGTCTCCATGAATGTCGCACCCACGTCTCTCTATGCGACTGACCCTTTTCGCATATGAAAGAATCACGCAGAGGGCATATACGCGACACCAGGAATCGATATCACGCCATCGTGCACTTTAGATAGGAAAGGGAAATAGAAGAGAAATATTATATAAATCTAAAGCTTTTAATATATTTTGTTATACCTAATAAAAGTTCTCTCAAATGGAATCTTTTAAACGGATCTTAAAGAACCTTCTTTGTTGTAATTACTGAGATATCTTACAATGTTTATATAATACTTTATCCATAGAGATAAATCATTAGTTCAATCAGTGTTATGGTGAAAATTTGCGATACAGAAATATTACGGTTTCAAATAATACGAAGAAAATCACTTGTTAATATCTAGATACGCAAAATCGGCAAAATATTTTTCGTCGTTTCATTCGCGATAGTGATGACAATTATTCTTTCACAATATAAGTCGGAAAAAAAGTGGATTGGCATGCAATCAGATTAGCTCTGGATTTGATTCATTCGAGGTTTGTCGCCGCGAGAGACTCAAATGCGAACACGCACATTGCCCACAATAAATATATCGGCAGATCATCAGTCTGTTTTGTATGGAAATCGTGTCTCGTCACGCACATGCAAACGGTTATTTTTCTTTCCTTCGTCATACAAAATCGTCCGAAACAGAAATTTTCCCGCCATATATAACAAACAGTAAAAGTCGTTGTTAATAACCATTATTGACTATTATATAGTTATTATTAACTATTATTAATATAACAACCACAGAATCATTGTTATTCTTTAATATTTTCATAATTACTTCACAAGTCATAATTTTTAAGAAATATTTAAAAATTCGAAATATTATTATTATTAAATATTATGTTTCTCGAATATTATTAACGATATTAATAAATACAATAATAATTACAAAACAATATTTTTTATAATTTTAATAAACTGAAAGTTTATTACTCTTGATTTTTCGAATGCGACGCAAGATCATAAAATGACACAAGATTCATTTATTTTGACTCATCATTCGCATCATTGAAGGCGGTTTCTAAACGACGAATTGTTTCCATATAGAATAAAATGTAATTTAGACGGAAAATGCATTTCTACGGCATCAAAAAGTGATCTTGTACTCCAATACCGAGTGAAATATTTATAAAACGCACTGTGCATTTTATGTTTTCCATAACACGAAGAAACTAGGAATTCTTGGCGTATATTTTAATATTTGAAAATATACAAACAGCAGCGTGTATATTCTAACTAGAGTAATAATATAACAAAATCTTCCTTCGATAAGGAATTAAATGAAAACTATAGTATGATTAAATTACATTGTACTCAACATCTAGATACGCCGTGCATGTTGTTGTTATTATAAATTACTTAATATTTCTATGATTCGTAATTACTTAATTATTTATAAATAATTCGATAAATGTATTTTACTAAAACAATAATCTTAATGAAGAAGTGACTAATCGAAAATATTTCGGCGATTGAACACACACATTAAGCCATCCAATAAATCAAATCGCACGCATATATGCATAATATCAAGTGACTAGTGGCTGATCTAAACCCGGTGTGTATTGCGTATCCAATCGCGTTTTTCTTAAACGACTATCCCGTAATAAAAGCAGGATATGAAAGAAAGCGTCGATGGGGAGCGATAGGAACACGTTTTAATAGCGATTTAATCAGCTGCCTCGGCCACGTTTTCTCGTGGAAACGACCGGAAGGAGCGCATGTACGATGGGAAACGGTCTGTTTGTCGCGCGCTAAGCGAGTTTCCGGCACGACACGTGCCCGACACGAGTCGTCGTCGGGCGTGCGTGTCTCGCGCTAATTAGTGGTTAAGGGAGTAAGCCGTCGTCGTCGTGGGTTAGGAGTTACAGAAGAAAGGGAGTGTAGTGTCCTCGAAGAACTCGCTCTAGCTATTTTGCGCTTTCTACTTTTTTTTTCACGAGGGGTGATCGTAATGCGAATTTAATCGATCCTTCCTAAGCGGCAATTTTTCGCTATCAATTTCGCTTTCTCGCATTGCGATACCGCGACGAATATCTAATCGAAATATTCGAGATTTATGTATTAATTGAAAGACGCGATGGTGTAAAAGCATACACACAAAAAAAAATTGAATTCTTCACCTTTAGTTAAATAGATAAACAGTTTTATAATAATAAAATCCAGTTTTTGTAAATAATTTAAAAGTTAGACAATTTATGATAATTTTCAGAAAAGCTCACGTATGTTTCGTAATGCGTCATCACAAGCAGGCTCCTTGAAATATAATTGCGAGCGATAATAAGGTTATTAAAGTTTATTAAAGATGCGACTCTTATGGTTTAAAGTACATTTAACGTTCATAATTATAGTAATATTAGAAATATTGTATGGATTACGTAATCAATGAAATAAAATTAGTCAAGGAAAAAATTTTTATTCGACACTACAGTCGAATATATTAAAATAAACGAATAAATTACGAACAAAATAACGCAGACATTCAAGAGTAAATGATGGGAAAATAACGCAGATGTTCAAAATTTCGTTGTCTTTAAACGTGGCAAAATATACCAATGTAAATAGTAATATGGTATGTGTATGCGTGTATATAGTTGATAGTAATAATATTTATGTGCGTGAAAATTCTTTTTTTTTCTCATAGAAGAGAACATTGTCTTATCATTAAAGCTTTTTTTTTAGAGGAAACGCTCTATAGCTTCAATCATTTTACGAAGAACAACGCTTCAATAGTCTCATCTAATGTATATCATTAATGGTATCTTTTTCCAGGAAATAAAGATTCAAAGATATTTCGATAAATGTTCGACAAAGACGTTCTTGGGAGAAAATATGCTCTATAGCTTTAATTTTTCTAAGTGTAATGCTTCGATGATTTCTCTTAATGTACGGCGAAACAATATCTCTCATCCAAAGAATAAAGATTCAATGATATTCCAACAAAGTTTTTCGCGACGAAAACGTATCCTATAAATAATTCCTAGACGTGGAATAGGCGCCAAGAGGTCTCATTGTCACTATCGTGCGGACGGTGTCTTTCTTAGGGTAGCAATGTCGCCGCTACAATTTGATTTCTTGCATAATTGACAATCGCTTTATCACGATTACTGCGTCTCCACCCACGGATATATTTCATGCGAAATGTAAGAAAAATGTAAACTATGTCGAAGATACATTGTTTTATCAAGACTGTACAATTATTTGGTTCGATTAATCGATTGAATGTTAAAGTGTCGAACGACAAACATAGTTTGCATTTTTCCGCAAACTTTTAGCTATTGGGAAGACTCTTAAATTTCAATATCAATCATTTCGAATTTTCAGCATATTGATAAATAAATATCAATTGATCCAATAATTTAAAACTTTACTATCTCTTATTAATTTTTTTTTTTTTTTTTAGATTCGGAGAGAAACATTAAACACTAAGATTCCAAGTAATAAAGTTGATAATTTGATTAGAATATTACAGGTGATTATCACTGTACTCTTCTCTCTCATAAGCATTACTAACGTACAATACTTGATTTTCTCCGAATATATTCTCGCAACTACAGAAAAAATTCGAGTAACGGCACTTATTTATACGATGAAAGGTACTTATCGATCGGTCAATTATCATCGCGCGATCGATTGATCGGCGAATCGCGCACGGATCGAAGACAACATCACTGTCAATGATTCACTCTGAGACATCTGAGTACGCGCACTATAACGAACAGCGCATATGTATACTTGCATAATGCATTTCGTGTCGTCGCAACAAAATTATTCATCGCGCGGGGATGCAATCCCCGTCATCTATAGTGCAATGCGTATCGATGTAATCGGGCCACGATGACGGTCATTGACGGGAAAAAAAAAAAAAAAAAAAAATGTTGCCTCCCGCGCAAAACACTTTGCGCACACTTTTGCCATTATCAAAAGCACGCTTTTACTCGGTAATTTAGATTCGCCCGGACTTTTCCCATCGAACGGATCGATCACAGCGACAGGGTCCCTCCTCGTTCACCCTTAACTTAGCCGGAAGGGGCAAGAAAAGAGAATACAGGAATAAGTCGGATTGCGATGATCGTTTCCGGCGATCGACCTGAAGAAACAACTTTTTCCGCATGCCAGGCAGCAATTGGCCGGAAAAGGTACAGCCGCTCTCGGCGATCGCTCGCCGACTGCACATACCCGGACACGAACTTTCGCCTATGCAGGCATTCGAGGGGTAATGCGCGCGGTAGTATAGTATGTATTCTTACCTCATCATTCGTTCAAACAACCGTCGTGAACGCTCTGAAAGAGTAATCGTGTCGAATACGCGGGTATCAAACGAAATGGTATGTTGTGCCCAGCTGGCAAATTGTGCTGGCAAACGTTATGATTCTCATCGAGCCCTGGACGAGCGGGAAAACAAAGAAAGGGGCGTTCGATGGGTTTTGACAAAACTTATTCATCATATCATTGCTAGATGTGACGTTTTATCAACGTTTATTGTACTATTATGTTTATTGTCGTTTAAGATTTTGTCTCTCGTCGATGAAAAATCGAATTATTTCAACGTTAAAAACAACAAAATTTATTTTATAGTAAGATATATTTCGCATCTACATGAGAAATCATTCAGAAAAATTTTAATCATGAGACAGTCAATTCTCTCAAACAACAGATTGACGCTTTGTTGAAAAATCGTTAAACTATCGGATATCTTCGATGAACTTCGAACGCTTCACCAAGGCGAAAAATCCGCACAAAATCGATTCTCTCTCTCTCTCTCTCTCTCTCTCTCTCTCTCTCTCTCTCTCTTTCTCTTTTTTTCTCTGTCATCGCAGTCGATACCGCTGCTATTACATCATGTTCGTTAAAAGAGACCTACATAATTAAGAGGACTCGCTCCGCTACTGTATGCGTAATACACGAATGCGTACACATACAGAAGCGCGCTACTCGCTCCTATCATTATAATCGGCCGCGAAGCGAACGTTTCAGCCGGTAAATATTTAAGTCGACCGGTAAGGGGCCGGTAATGAGAGTCGAGATGGATCGATAGGCATAGTACGTAGGATGAGGTGTATACGCACGTAGGTATGGGTCGCTGACACTCTCGATAAATATTGTCCGGCAAGCCGCGCGAATCGTACTTTTCTTCCCTTGCGTTTGTGCGAGAGAGATGATATCGTCGCGGAGAAATTAAAAAGTCTAAGGCAAACATCGCGCTGTCATACTTTTCTCCTCTTTTCCTGCGAGTCACCCTTTCTCCAAATGATATATAAAAATGTGCTTCATTACACGTTGGTTTTGAACGACAATTGGACGAAGATGGCAAATGTGATTTAATCGCCGCTTCGATCCAAATATTATATAGTCCCTTTTTCAAATGAATTAACTAAATATTAGCGATTACGATTCTATTGCGTTTTAAGCACTAAAGATCTTATCAAATTATTTCTAATATTACCTTCATCGTTTTTCCATCAAGTTTTTATTAATTTTAATTCCGCAATGTGTTTTTTCAAGTCAATAAGATCGTAAAGGCTACAAAAGTCTCCGAATTATGAGTGCAAAATTCTTTTAATAGATAGATTCTTAATAAAACTTCGTACGTAAAGGATACGCTCTTCTTTCGCTATCTCGATATTGCCGTCCTTAAAATTGTATAGTTGTATTTTTTGCGTACTTTGCTCTCACTCGTTATGTAGCAAAGACATACATAAAAAAAAAAATAAAAGGTAAAAAGAAATATTCGTAATATAACAATATCGCACATGTACTATTGAACGAAATCCTAATTGCATATAGGAGACACAAGCCGATATAATCAATCGTACAATATTTACTTACTGCAATTAAATAAGAGCACTTGTAATTTTTTTAATGATTATCCTATTCATTATCGCTAAAGATACACGGAAAATTTATTATAAAATACGAAGCAATCTATTGATACGTTCGCTCTAGAGCTAGAGTATTAAAGTTTGATTGCACTTTTTCCAGCATCAAGCAATACAATATAATGAAAATTGAATCGTAGGTGGAACAATTACGATAATTGTATTTTCCTTCGTATGTAGTCGTGAAGAATGGTAAGAGTGAAACGGCATGCCTGCTTCAACAAAGCAATATTGTCATCTACAATACTTCGCCATTGTACATACCCATGCTGCGGACGATAATTCTGACGATAATATATCGGAATAAAACGTCGGTAAATTTAATTTAAAGAAAAGAACGTCCGTTTATACATCGACGGCTGCCGATGAGTCAGAACCGCGTCAAGAAAAGAAAGTTTCTTTATTCCGCACAAGATAAAAGATATAAGAAATCGATCTTTGGTTCTTTTGTGTATCAAGTGCTAAAATGATAATTCATACCCGATATCAAAGATCGACCGTAACGTACCTTTTTACTACTAGTATTAGTAACAATAATGTAAAATTAAAATTTACAAATACTGTCAAAATATAATACAGAGGAACAAAACTTAAACTATAATCTCTTATAGTGAGTGATCATATTCTCCAAAATTTCTCATAGCGAGTGATAAAGATTCTGCAAAAATTCAAAAATATGGATATTTAATGTTGCTTAAATAATTTTAATTTTATTATTTAATTTTTATCGTTCGTAAAGAAATGTTAGAATACATCTTACAATTAATTTTTTAACAATTTATTAAATATTTTTGGCACTGAACATTTATATGGCATTTTTAAGTTTTGCAAATATCTACCAGCTTTAAAGCAACTTATCTTAATTAATAAAAGAAAGCATGACGAGCTATCAAATTACTTTAATGTTGTTACATCATTTCATAAACACTTTCGACATTTTATTTCTTTATGCCATTACACAATGTAAATTGGATATAAATTCGAACGTTTTCATCACCGATCTTATCTCTTTTCACGCGAGCTGGTTAAATACCCAGCAATTACTCGCCGCGTTTCACGCGCGATGACAACATAAAAAATTTCTTTTACGCGAATAACTATTCGTTGTTTCCTTTTGCTCGCGATATTTCTGAATTCTCCTTTTTACTGTTCATGCACGCTCATTCGAAAGAGAGGAAAAGAAAGAGATATCGTTCGCGCGCGCAATGTGTCCGCGAGCAGAATTAATTTCCTTTCGATAGAATCTTAACGGCATCTCTTCCGTCGCGTTACAACGTTCGAAGGCGTCCGTATAATTTTTATCGTCGCTTTACAATCGTAAAATTATTCGCTCGAGTAAGAGAGAAAGAGAAGCCTCGTCTCTACAGAATAGCTGTTTACTCTGTACTATCACCGTCAATCGATCGTTGTTAGACGACCGACGGACTTTTAGAAGATCGTGACAAGAATTTACAAGCGCGTGTAGGGTCAGTCTTTTTTTTTATTATTAGTATTATTATTATTATTATTGCTGTCTACTACGAGGCCGCGATCCGCGTGCAGGATGATCGTTCTTGAACATCAAGATTCACGGGAGCGATTAACAAAGAAGTTGTTGATTTTTTTTTTTTCGCGTAACGATATCGCGAGAGCAATTGCAAGATACGTACAAGATTATGCTGACGTTAATAAATGATAGCCACTCGTGACATTTTCCGCTTTCACCGATGAAACCATATTTATCAGATATTTTCTGCTTTTACTAATGAAATCATAATTAAGATGAAACATCGTTCTATGCGAATAATTTTATTAGTATTAGTACAGTGTATCGTTGCCAAAATTTATGGAAAAACGATACACATTCTTCCGCGCTTTATTTATAAATCATTTTAAGAAAGATCACGAATAGACAGCGTATCCGACATATGCAGCCAGCGATTATCCTCCGCTACACATCCTCTCATATGATTTTTTATTGATTTCTTTAATTCTTCTATTTTCTTCTATCTTTATGGAAGGTTGCGTTAAATGCATTTTTTTATTGTTTATTAGCACGTTATTATTATCTCAATCGCGCGTAAACACTTTATAATTGTTTGTTTTGTATATAAAATAATTATTAATTGCACATTGTGTGTTTGAGCGGATTGATGAACGAAGTATTACGATTGTATGGCCAAGTTGTCTTCGGCAAGATCGACCACAGAGACTTTAGTCATCATCGATCGATGCGCACACGACTGATCGCATGATTTATTGGTTGATTCAGTTGCGTTTGGTTAACCTTGGCTCATTATTCAGGACTGCGCGCCGTTGTCTACCTCGCTGATAATCGAATTTGCAACGCGCGCATTCGTAATTCACGTCTTTCTTTTGAGCAGAATTTATTATGCCATCCAAACTTATAACGTGAATTATAATATGTTTTGATAATCAATACAATAATTAATCGCTTAATTAATCGCTCGATCCGTAATACTCGTAACTCGTAACTAGAAATGTAACATCACTCACGGTTTTCAACGAGATATGCTGCAAAATCTTCCAGAAATATTGTTTGAAATACAATATTATCATTCGATATGATAATCGACGATATATTCTATTATATATGTTAATACATTTAAAGTAAATTTTTATAAAATGTTTGCATATTAATTAAATATAAATAGAAATATATTTAATAGCAATTTTATATATTTCAGAAAATTAACATTTAAATTCTGCTTACACAATATAACTAGTACTGCTTCTTCACTAACTACCGCTTCTTTTTAAAGTTACGAGATACGCTTTCCCTCGAAAATTATATTAAAATACGATGGTATTTTTTTGAAAATTATCTCTTTCCCAGATCAAAATACTCAAAAGTGCAACGCACAGCTTACTAACCCCGGATATCCTCCTCGATTTCGTGTTACAGGTGAGAAACCGCATAAGTGCGTGGTGTGCGGCAAGGCGTTCTCCCAGAGCAGCAACCTGATCACGCACATGCGTAAGCACACCGGCTACAAGCCGTTTCAGTGCGGCCTGTGCGACAAAGCGTTTCAGAGAAAGGTCGATCTGCGAAGGCACCGGGAAGGTCAGCATCCGGCGGCGCCGGCGCTCGACTATCGCTCTCTTCAGATACCGCCTCAGCAGCCGAACAACAACCGGCGCTCATCACCAGTACCGTCACATTCGACGGGTTATCGTATGATATCAGTGCCCAGCAGCAGCTGAGACTCGTTCAGCTGACAGACGAACGTCTTGTCCGTGAACGCAGCGGTGCTTCAAACCGGATAATCCCCCTCATCCCCCTCGCCAGCGCGGTACGTATCGCACCATCGCATCGTAGCCCATTGAAGGTTGAAGGCAATACGTACTGTGAGATCGTTGGTCGCCGGAGAAGCGAGATTTCATATATAGATTTAATCCGACGTTGATCGGAAGGAGTAATGCGTTTCGAGTACACGTGTATCATCCTTGGACATAACGTTGAAGTAGCGAAAAATGAGCGTGTTTAATGTGCGCGTAATGTAAGAAAAAAAATTGAATTTAAAATGATAACTTGTCACGTCTCACGGAAAAAGAAGATTCTGGTGCTATACATTCGGAGTAAAACGAAAACAATCAATTATTCTCGCTACGTTCAACTTGGCTTTACGTCGCGAATATTTCACAATATACGTCGAAAATATATATGAGTGTACGTACGATACATACATTTATGTTAGTCGCAAAAGAAATTTAACTTTTATACAGATATCTCTCTCTAATATAACGTATTAAAAATTTTCGAAGAAAGAAACCTCTCGAACTTTTGCAAAAGAATGGATTCATTATTTTATTAAATATATTATCATATATTATTTTCTGTATATATATATATATAGTTATTTACAAATTTTAAAATCAGAGTTCTAGGATACTTTGTAAACATTACAGAATATCCCCCAGAAATATATTAATGATCTGTTCATTTTCTTTAGTGACTAATCGCAAGTGTATGCGTATTACTGATCATGACATCTAGATGATACTGTTATATATATGATATTGTGATAATATACCACGATGCATGATATGTCGAAACGGATTATTGGACATGGCTCTTATTCGTTGCATCGACAAATCTCGTCACAGCAAGTGCATCGTTTCGGTGTAACGTGAAGACACGTGTGTATCCGCGATTAATGTATTGAAATGCTACGCACATATTGTATATAGGTACATCGATGAATGACCGATGCGTGATGCACGTGTATCAATGAGAATCGCTTTCAAATGTAACGCTTCGCTCTTGTTACGTCAGTGATTCTACGTATACCTTATGGCATATAATTATAGCTCGCGTTATGTATATTAAATATATACGTAACATCAGCTAAATACCGGCTACTTTTTTCAGACAACTCACGTGATATATGTCAAATTATCATCGTTATCTATCGTATATTCATATCAATATTGGACCGAATGTAAATTCCTTAAGACACGACGTTAATCTCGCATTATTCTTTTTGTTTTATTGCTTAACGAGCTATATTTCATTAACGAGCTATACTTCAATAGCCACAGCTCTAGTAAAGTATCGTGTATCTTGGAAAATGTGTCAAAATATCGAAAATGATACGCAGATAATTTATAAAAATAAGAGATTCATCAAAATAGGATACATTCCGAGAGAACGTAATAAAAGAAACCAGCATATCATGAAAATGACATAGGTTTGTCTTATCGCGAAACAATGAGATGTAAATACACACAGCCGCGACTGTGCACGCGTGATTGCATGATACAGATTCAAAGTGTACGGTAATTCAAGGATCGTCTACCACATTGAAGGTCACTGTCTCTCTGCAAGCCAGTCTCGCTTATTCTCAGGTGAGAAACAGAATTGTAAATATTTTTCATATTTGACATCACCACCGATATCCTTTCTTCGGAGGTATAATTACGGAGCGTAAAACACATAATCGAATGCGATTAACGAAATATTTACATAAATCAGTCAATTGGACAATCGTACATTTAATCAAAATCTACATACACAGTACCTTGAGATAAAATATTTCTGACCCAGTTAGAATTATTATGATTAAGCCAAAATATTCCACAATATTCCAAATTTATTATTGAAGGCATATCTCTGAAATTTAACGGTGAACGACTGTGTGTGTATATATATATATATATATATATATATATATATATGTACGTGTATAATATACATACGTACTGTATTTCTTGATGCGTCCACGCAAAATATCGCATATATATGCGTATTTGTACACTGCTGGTTTTATAATTTTATTATTTATTCCTATATTTTATTAAAAAGATAATATCTATCAATAGATGATTTTTAATTCTAAATAATAAATTCATTATACATGATTTACACTAATTGAGAATTATTACGTAAAAATATTTTTGAAATCCTTTTGTATATACATGATGTATAAAAAATATTTAAGTAATATTTACTATATTGAAACGTACACAATTATCTCGGTGTTTCGAAAAATATAAATTGGAATTAAAGAAGATTTTTTCACATCTCAATTTGTATTACTAATTTTTCTTAACGTTATGAAGCAATTCAACTCGATTGACATAAATAAAATGCTATATTAAAAATACCTGAATGTGCCTTTCTTTCGGTGTGTCGTTATACATCATATTTATTGAATATCACTATATTTCTACTATATATTAAAGCGTTTGCGTTTAAATACGTAAATAACATTCGTATATGTTTGATGTACAATTAAGCTCTATGATCTCCTAGATGCAGATATACAGAATTTTTTTTTAAATAAATTTTTTAGTTTATATCTATTTTTTACGCATCTCACAAATCTTATGCACATTTTATTTTTGAAATAAAAAATTCTAATATCAGCTTTAATACAAATTGTGTTAAATGCGTTTTAGTAAATTTGAATATTTTGGCAGTAACAAAAGAAAAGTATTAACATAAAACGCATATAATTAATAAAGTCATGAAAAATAATTAATTTGAGATTATCAATTGTAATTGTTGAGAATCTATTTCTTTCGATATATAATATATTATTGTAGTTCTATTCTCTCTACAATCGAAAAATATATTTCTGATAATATCTAGAGATGACACAAAATAAAATGTACACAAAATGCATCCATTGTATGGAGAGAACTCGCTAAGCTGATTGTGAATATAATACTATTTGTCTATTATGTGTCATAGTCCATCGAAGCCAAAGTTTTCACATACACACATTAATGCTTTGTAATCGTGAATTATTCAGAAAAGATCATTCAGAAAGAGAAAAAGAAAGAAAAAAAGAGAGAAACAATGATATTCTATATCAAATTATTAACAAACATTATCAATTTAATAAAATATTTCATTGCAAATAATTTTTTAAACCGTTTTGTACATTACTTACGAGTCTAATAACTTCACGTCTTGCTTTCGCACTTCTTATTATATTTTTGTAATTATCGATATATGAATGTATTATCTTGACGGACATATTTTTTATCAATATTTAATCGTCAGAGAATCAAAGTATACTTCCGAGGGTGGAAGTCATTGCTGTGAAAGAAAAGCGTAAGTGGAAGCAATTATTTTTATATTAACGCTAAAAAAAAAGCGGAGAAGCGAAATATGTAGCTTAATGATAAGCACGCTGTACTTTATTTGCACAGAAAAAAAAAATCGATGTTACACGATAGGAACGGAGACTCATGTACGAAACGAAATAATTCCGGATAACGGAATTAGTTTTTAAACTTTCGCGAAAGTTTTATGCAAATAGATATTCAATTCAATATTCAATTTTTCAAAATCGTTAAAAGATTATCCGTCCCTGTATGATTTATAGCAAACAAATCGAGAAAAGTGACAATGATGGAATTTTCGCACGAAAAATTCGCATATCCGGCAATCATAGCGGCTAGAGGACCAAAGATAGTATAAGCCGGGGCTAATCGATTGGTAGCGTAATCGAGTTTTCTTATCTGTAAAGTCTACAGAACAAAAACGCGAAACGAGTTATATCGTCAAGCGCAAAACGAGTACGACGAGATAATTCGCGAAAACTCGTAACTTACCAGAGATTCTGGTCCCTCGTACATACGTACAGATTGTAACATACCATTAGGATTAGCTAGATAAGTGCGTTTAGATTAATCGTCTGATTATGACGTATCGTTAACGATAATTTGTTTCCAATCAAGATTTCGCGATGAAGATTACGACTAGCAAAGACATTGTCCTCTTGGGATAATTAATTAGCGAATATTGTAGTGCGACATGTCCAACACTAAATTCGCGCGTTGAGCAATTTTGTGCTGTATGTTAAGATTATATAAACTTATAGGTAGAGACCGTGATCGATAGATCAGCAAGTAAAAATCTTTTAAGATGTTTGTGTAGATGTCCATATTAACATGGGAAATAAAAAAGCGCGCGTAAATATGTCTGAGAGGGAGAGAGAGAGAGAGAGAGAGAGAGAGAGAGAGAGAATAAGAGGATACAATAGTGATAAGATAGATCTTGCGAGCACGAGTGAGCGATTCGTGTTAATCGGTAAAACCAAAAATATGTTTATTATTGCTGAAGAGAATATTGATCGAATAAATTGTTTTTCTTATAATTCTTTATATTATTTAATTTTTCCATCCATAAATCCTCTTCATTCCTCTTTACATTTAATTTTTTAAATAATTTTATATATGCATTCTACATACGCGATATTTTTTGATAATTACGATTAAATGCAGTTCTAATATTTCAAAGTAGATTTATTAGAAAATTATTCGTTTAAAAATAATTTCATTTATTTTAATATAAATATCTGAGCTATAAAATATATAATTTTGCTTCACATAAAAATTTTCACTTCGATTTTTGTATATCGGTTTCTTGCTAATGCAATCTGCCGTTACATCCATTTTTCCTTCAAAGCCGAAGGTCAGTTATTATAGTGATAAGATAATTTTATTGCGTTTGCTTGAGCAATTAGCGGTATAATCATTTACGGAGGACTTCAGTTATTCCCGTTTACGGAATGAATGTATGAACTCCATTTGAGAAAATAAAAAAAAACCACAATTTATCTTAATATGCGAATATCTTATGCGTGAGAAAGTACTTTCTGCGCATGACATCGCCGTAACTAATAATATTTCATATAATTGGACAATTATATCGCAGTTATGTATATTATAATAGTTATGGTTAATAAATTTGTGAAATCGTTAAACCAAACATGGAAATAGAATAACTAGTCTAAAAAAAATATATGAAAAGAATCTATTCCCTATAATAATTTTATAAAAAAAGTTTCTTTTTGTTTAATATATTCTATATTCTTAAACAGTCTTATATATATATATAATATAACATAAGTAATATACATTATTTTCCAAATCAACTATTACTATATATATTGTTAAATTCCAAAAACAAAATAAACCGATATGCACAATGTCGACGTGTATGTTGTGCACGTAATTTGAATTGCGCGATCCAGAGTGAAAGGCTGAGCCGCGCGATTTACGCGATAACGAAGGGAGCGAGATAATCGGCCACTTCCCGATTTCTATCAGAATGCGGCAATTTATACGATCAAGACGATAAGCCGTCATCCTTACCCCTAAAGATTGTCCGCTTGCTTTCTCATCGATTCACCTGCGTAAGTTTGATGCGTGCAGTTTCGACCAAACGCGTGCTCGCACGCGTGCTGCGTGATCGTCATACTACATTCGCGTGTCGAGAAATTTTTCAGTTTAAATCATACGATTTTTCTGTCCTTAATATTCATATGTCCGCTCTTTTATTATTTAAAAAAATAATTTTATAATTATTTTAAAGATACGCGCGTTATTAATTGAAATATTCTTTTAATTTCAGGTTTTATTATTAAGATTTATAATTTTCCTCTTGAATTTTTATCTTATTCTTATATTACATTAAATATTGCGAAAAGACATTTTTTAATAATTTAAGAAATAGTATCGACGCAAGAGATGAGAAATATTTCTAGATAAAAATGAATAACTTTGCTAAGTGTTCGAGTAATTTTACATGTATAAACGGGCGAATTCAAGAACGAAAATAGGAACATTAACCGGTTTACACATTCTTGATCGAGTGAGTCTTTGCGGAATAAATCACTTTTTATAACATTTCTTTCTAACATCAATATTTACTTTTTATTACATGTTGATGTTAGAATTTTTATGTTAATATCTTGGAACCGGAACAATAAAAAAAAAGAATATATGTCATATATTTCATGTCATATATACTGGTCATATATGCCAATGTGCTTTGTTACGTTAGTCATATGTAAAAAAAAAATAAATTAATGATTTAAGTACATCATTTACTTTTTCAATCATTGTTTATCGATATAGTGATGTATTCAGATAATAATTCGGAAAAGAAGCCCTATCTCACACAAAGGCAAAAACAAATTATCCTATTAGATACGGATAATCAATTTAGTTTTTGTTCTCATCATCTTTCTCATTTATCTCACGAAATCTTTTCTCTTTGTCGGTTGCTTTTTGCAGCGAGGAACGATCGTTGATTATCTATTCTATGGTGAGACAGCGCCCGATCAGCGCTGATGACTTCTTTCAAAGTCATCTCTCATCTCTTGCACACGCGCAAGCATACATACATAAAATACATAATACATATTATATATATATATAAATTGTTTTTAGAAATATTTTATTAAATACTCTAACTTATTAATATTGTAAAATAAAATTTAGAATATTTTCTACGTACAAGAAATATATATATATATAATATGTATACGAATGTTATATTACGCAAAAATATAAGAAGTATCGGAGGAATAAATGATATTGAGAGATTGTAAACAATTAATATATCATAACAAATAACATAACAATAAACAAAATTATAATTTACTCCATACTGCTATAATTTATTTTACCGTTGCTTCGTCGTCACTCGCTGCTTCCCTGAGGCTCCTCATTCTCTCTTTCTTTTATAGCACTCAAAACAGCGTATTCTCTCGCGAGAATACAGTTAATTATGCGCGGCACTTTACACGGCACTCCCGAAGTAATTGCACACGACGCGCACTTTATTATATTTTGACAAGAGTACAATTACAAATAATTCAAGTAGCAAGAAATCGTAATATATTAGTATATCCATTTGTTAATAATATGTTTATTTCGCAGAATTTAGTATTCTCGAAATGCATTGCTATTAAAACGATGGCTATATATCGAAGCAGATATTTTGCGAATTTGTAACGTTTGTTCTCTATCGTTTCAAATTAATATGTCAAATAAATAAGTCCACACGAAATATATATATATATATATATATATATATATATATATATTTCTCAATACACCTTGTTTCAATACATTTACGAGTCGTTAATCACGGAAAATTAGTTATCAGAATTAATCATCGCTAGTTGTATTAATTGTGTAAAGAACGATTGCGTTAGCAATTCCTGATATCTATTACGATTATATTTTAACGATACGAAACGATTCGTACTGCTACTTGTTCGCTGGGTTGTCATCGAGTGACAATGTATCTATATGTCAACACAGCGCGTCGATCTTACAGCGCTATTTGTTTACGTATGGCCGGCCTTGTAGTCACATAGATATGATACGTATTAGCGAATTCTTGATTTATTTTGCAAGTAAGAAAAATTTCAAATTGTAACAAACTATACTTCTATTATAATACAATATATAAATTATTGAAAATTATTAAATTTATATTACTCTTAGAATTTATATTACTCATAGAATTTACATTACTCATAGAATTTACATTAAACGCGAAAGTTTTAAATGAGAATAAAATATACGAGAATGATATTTTTCTATAAACATTTTTAAGAAATTAATTAAATATTTTTTTTTTTTTTTTGTAATATATTAATAAGTGTCTGATAACACAGGAGTATATATGATTTATCTTTACTCGACAAATACATAAAAACCGTTAATTTTAGCAGGTAGCTATCTCATACTTGCCAACCTATTATTTAACTTTCTTCGTTTTCCATTTTATCGTCGTGGGAACGTACCATATATTGTACGCTTCAAGCATTTTAACCGCCATTAGTCCTTAATTAACTTCTCCGTTCAATGAAGCCGCAGATCGCGTCAACCGCAAATGGAAAATTTGTTGTAATCGGCTGCGATCGATTGCAACTTTGTGGCGCTTTTTAGGAGGCTATACATTGTAATCATCGGCAATCGAGTCATTAGTCGATGACACGTTTGGGGCGCTGAAATTGAAATTCTTGACGCGGCAAACCGCGTAAATCGAACGCGATTGCAAATTAATCAAAATCGAGCAGGAGGCCGACGGTTTCCTTCTACTCGTATTCTGTACGGTAATTTAATAACGTATTTACATCAGTTCATAAATTAACGTCATCACTCTCACGTTTTGTATACAGAAGATTATAAAAAAAGCTATAGCTGTCTATATACCGGTTATCATATATGTGTACCGATATTTTTCATAAAATACTATTACAATCTCTTCGTTTCTTCACCTTTCATTCAATTTTTGGAAAATTTGCCTAATATAATTCATAATTAATTGAATATTTAAAATCCGTACATACTCTTATAATATATAGAGTTTTCTTTTAGATAAATTTTAATATGAATATTTTTAATACTTTTATTGTTATATAGAATTTTTAATAGTTTACGTATGCAAAATCATCAAAATCAAGTTAGATAGCTGTTCGAAAATCATATCCGGTTCATGAATACGTTTTTCATCACGCTCTCGAATGTATTACGGTATTTTATTGCCCGATACCTCGCTCTGGTTTTTCCACATCTCTGGGTTTATTACCGCTAATTATGAATAGGCTGTAAATCCTTCCTACAACGCAGGCTTTTAAAAACTCGACGTTTCCCTCGCATCACTGCTCGGCTACGCTTTCCGGTTGAATCATTTGTATATTTTATGCAATTTAATTGGTCTACTTCTTGGTACATAACGATAGGATATGCTTCTGTGAACGGCTGACCTTTATAACAAAATCTAATACATATTAGTTTTTATTTCACTTTTATTCTTTTATACAATTATCCAAAATTTATATATGGTAACTTTATACATATAAAGCAATTTTGAAACATGAAATGAACAGTATTGCAACCAAAATAGGCAATATATACATATATACATACATACATACATATATATATGTTTCAAAATTGCACGAGAGTACTGATTTTTAAATCTATACGTATGGCTTTGTTTTATTAACATAAATCCTTTTTGCCTCTCATGTACAAAATATATGTGTATTGTTTAATAAAATTTTATATGGAAAAATGTGTTAATTTACATTAAATATTTAAATAGTTTTTTTCCGCGTTAATGTACAGTTGCAATCTTTTTATGATGAGAATTCGTATAAAGACAGGGTTTCAAAGAATTGAACCCCAATCCGAAATACGATCATGAAGCATTCATAAATATTTTAGTGACATTAATTCTATGATTCCGCGGTAGACTGTGGGTGTCTCGCGTGTCACTTCCACGTTACTTCGATCGATTTCAACTAGAAAAAAACCATAAATTCAATATAATTCAATTGAATCTTTTAAATGACAAAAACTGGATCGATAAATATAATCAGAAAAGAATAACATTATTATTCTATCTTAATATCCGACTGCACTATATTATTTATGTACTTTAATCAATTTTTGTAATATTCTACTTTTACGTTAAAATATTTACTTCTTTAATTATAATATTATTCATTTATTATAAATATTGCACGTTTTGCATTCTCTATCACTTTTATTTAAATAGTACGATTAAGCAGCCTTTTCGTATTTATTTATTTTATAATATTATAAATATTACATAAGTGCTGCTTTTGCAAATATCCTTCGAACAATCTCAAACATCATATCCGATCATTAACTTTTGATATATCATTTATATCATTCGGTAGAAAGTAATTGTATTGTATGTTTGAAGTTTTGCAAGGAATTGAAGTTTAATAAACATTGGCGACGTGTCACAGTCGAGATATGATCCCGCGACAAATGCATCCCACGAGCCCGTTGGGCTTTTATAAAGTATAACGTAAAACGCAACGCGCAACGGTTACGATTATATGCAAACGATTAATTTATCCCCCGCGAGAAAACAAAACCGTCACGCTCCGATCTGTTAATACAAACAAATATGGAATAGCACATCAGTATCCCCGGGGACATTACTTTTCCGTAAACCCGTATCTTTCATTATCAGAAATTATTCATAACACGCGTGCAATATAATTATTTATTAATATATATCAACCTGAGAAGAGTAAGGAAATTTTATTTTTTTTCTATTCGTGTTGTATATCGTTATTATATCAACGACACTCCTTTACTCGATTCTGAATTAGATCCATCAGTGCATTGATTGGCAGATTAATTGGGATATTTTATTTATTAAAAGATATACCATCCGAGAGAGAGAGAGAGAGAGAGAGAGAGAGAGAGAGAGAGAGTGAGAGAGAGGGATGGAGGGCGGGGAAGGGAGAACTAAATGTTCCTTTTGTGAATAATTTAAATTTCCATGCTTAACGAGATGTATTGTAGACCGTCGTCCAATTCAAAAATGTTGTGCTATTGTTAGCACAAAAAGATCTGATAACTGTGAAAGAATAGATCGAATCTTGCGTATTTGTTTAATGCAGATTCTCAAACATTTCCCTTAAATATTTTGGACAAAGCAAAAAAGAAATATATATACATATATTAATTTCTTTAAGATATAGAGATGGAAAGAGATGTGAGAGTGTAGTGTTTAAAATATCTATCTATATAAAAATATTAATAAAATCTTTCTTAATATAAAAAATAATAGTTACTTAAAGGTCTATTTAATATTTAAGTAATTCTATATAAATTATCGAAGAGATTAATTTGTATGAATTATTCTTCTCAACATATTATTCATACAAAAAATGTTTTTGTAATCGAAACATAATATAAAAACTTTGTAAATTAATAAAATAAATTGTAAGTTTATAAATTATATATATATATATATATACATTAGGTTACAAGATATTTTTCATATATAGCTTAATTTAAAAGTATCATTCAAGTTGCATATTATTTTTCGAGAGAATTACTATTCACACTATATGCTCGTTTTTCCAAGAGTAAATGTGTATTATGTTCAGACTTTTGCTTATCATAAAAAGAAAGTTTCCCCGAAATACAATGGTTTTTCATGTCTCGCGTTTAAAAGAAGATTCGATCCACTATCGTCTAGTGATATGTAAAGGATCATCATTCCTATTCAGATAATATAGTGTACAAATCCAACAATCTGATTGGCTCTTGTGATGGTAATAAATCATTCGAAACAAATCGCTACAACTAACTGCATTTCATTTCTTTTCTCTTTCATATCGTACGTTTTTATTTCTTTATCTGCTTTGAATTATCAGAATGATTTGAATATTATATATAAAGTAACATCGTAAAAAACTTTTATCCTTTCTATAATTTCCTATGTATAATTTACATATGTATACTTTTATATAATAGGAAACATCACATTTGTTTGATTTGTTTTACATTAATATTAAATATGTAATGCAGAGAATTTCGTAGAAATATCAATCCAACATCGTATAACACTATATGGACACAAGTTGTAGCAATTATTATCGTATACATGTGTATAGTGTATGAAATCTCTTTACCATTTAAAATCATTTATTACATTGTCGCATGATTTTTACATGTGCATTATTCTTAATGCAAATCTTCTTTATCGAAGCAATATTTTTGTAGACCTCATTATAAAATAAAGTGGAATATTGTGCATGCTTTGTATGTGAGTAATAAACTTCTTATCAGCTATCAAGAAATTTACACATTATTCATGAAAAATAAGAATACGTGAAGAGTTAATGTATAATGTGGCGTAACGCTATATTATAATTAATTCTGTTTTCGCGTAAAGTGAAAAAAAATTGACTGACTCGTGCGAGATGCAATAAGTTAATAAATTGTATCAAGATGTGCAATTTCAACATTATCCTCCATAGTAGTGCGCGGCTCCGACCTTCATTCGGATTCTCGACCGCGTAAAGGACGAAAAACATGTAATTTATCGTGCATTACCGTCCACACATAAACTTTAATAAACCCGCTCTCTCACGAAGGTTTCTAAATCTTGAGAAAACGGCCACCGTAAAGAGCGCGTCCGCCGCCGCCACCGCCACGCACCTGCCGTTCGTAATTTGAAGGAAGCACAACACGATAATTAAGCGGGACGCTTTCCGGTGATAATTAAACTGATGCGTGTATACTTATGCGAGAAATTATTCTACTCGCAACCGCGGTGCCGTTTGACAAGTGATCCTTTGCAAGCGTCACAACCCCCATTGCTTTCTTTCGCTTCAGTCTTTATTTTTTCTCTTGTTTTTTTCTTCCTCCGTTCCCTACGGTCTTTCTCTCTCTCTCTCTCTCTCTCTCTCTCTCTCTCTCTCTCTGTTTTTTCTTTTTTTTTAATTTTCACTGAATGAATATAAGGCGATATCGTTATAAGCCTCATTATAACGAATCCTAGTGCACTTTTGACAGAGTTAGTTAATTTCGTGCGCTTAACAAAGTTTTATGCTCCCGTGATATCTGCAGAATTTTTACGAGTGCGAATAAATTAAGCCATCTTACCTCGCAGCAAAATAAGAGAATAACGATAGAAAATGGCGAAATTTCTTTTCACGAAGTGCATAAGATTATTTTTTTGTCACCTCGTTGAAATACGATACCAATTTTGTTGGTCGATAATAATTAACTTTTTAATTTGGTTTCGTCATACGATCGCGATTTCACTTAATGGCTACGCACATTTTGACTCAATGATAAAAATTACTTTACACATCACGTCATAATTCATTTCGCAAATATTGTCATTTTTCTTTGCCATTTAAAGCATTCTATTTTTTCTTAATTTATTGTACGCCAAATAGGCGTATACCGCCGATAATTTCACCAATCTTTCTCGATTGTCAAGTATCCCCATTTCACTTATATCTTTCGAAAGCAGAGGCCGTGCACCGATTTTCTCGACGCGACCGATTTATTCATATCTTATTAACTTTTAACGATTATCACATGCAAGATTTCTGATTTTCACAAATATGTGATTAACATAACAAATAATATCAAAATTGATACGAAAGCGCTTTTTGAAAAATTTATATACAAATAATTTTTACATTATAAATCATAGAGAATTCTTCCATAAGATAAAATTAATATTTTCAAAGAAAAATTATATAAAAATCTTACAAAAATAAAATACCAAAGATTTAATTTAAAAATAAAATGAAAACTCCATCAGAGATCAAAGAAAGAGAAAAGGAGAAATAAGGGGAGAAATCATATTATAAATAAAATTTTGTTATAAAAATCGATTTTTTGGCAAATAATATTTTTTGTTTCGTTGAATGTTCTTAGAGTATCCGCGTAATAATTACAAAGATGTCGTATAAGACATCAAATATATTAAATATCAAATATAATATATATTATTTCTTTTTTATACAATATCATATAGGTACGTAATTAAAATTCAAGTACTCAAGTTTTCAAAACAGTTCGTCCCAGTCGGATAATTTCTCACGCACACTGGTCAATCTACTCACAACATGCTGCAGCCCTCTCTACGAGGGCAAGGACCTGCCGAAACGGTTTTCAGCAGCAGGCATGCAGCATCGAATAAATTACGCGCTCCAATCCGAGGCGCGTGCAAAATCCACGCGGTATTAAATATGTATACAGTGATACGTCGATAGGAAACACCTGTAGAAGGCCGCGCGCCGTCGCAAGGCTCCGATCAAAGAGGAAGAGAACTAAAAAGGATGCAGGCAGATATTTCTTCAAAAGTTTTCGGATTACTTACGCGCAGGTCGGGCGATCGGTACAGCGAATAAGAGCTTATTTATGCACTCTTCCCTATCATTGGCATAAATTGATACGTCGTGCCATTCCCTCTTTCACGGTAATACCTGCCAATTTTATGACATTCGGGGTAATGAGACATATGAGGTTGGCATGAGAGAAATTTTATCGTCATTGGCAATTCGTTGAGCTTGAGTTGAGAACATTGTTTACTAACAAAATGATAAAATAAATAGATCAATTTTAAATTCATTTATATGTAAGTAAATGTGTGTGTGCACATATATATATATATCTATTTTAGTTTTTGTACGTAAATAATTTTATAATGCACTTTGCATATGTTACATTTTTATATCTCTCTGTACTAATTGTATAAATTTAGTAAAAATTTAAAAAATTTTAAAATTTAGTTTAAATTACATGTATATTATAGTATATAGCCATATATACTAGTATAGAGTATTATATTGTATAACATAATCCAGTATAAATTTTGTTAAATTGTATAAAACGTATAAATATAGTTAATAAATTTAGTTAAATTTATCTATGTGTCATATATGTAAATATTGATCTGTAAAGCTTCTTTGCGTGCAATTATTCCTATATTTGCGCTGGAAATTTTAACCTCGCTCGACAGCTTGGTCCTTAGCTATCGAATCAACAAGAGATTCGACAATGGAATTTAAGAATAAATATTAAAAAACCTTTTTATTGGATGCATTATTTGAATATTTTTATTTTAAAATAAAATCAATTATGCTAAATATTAATGACGCTACACATATTTAATAAAAATAATGCACGGAAATTCGGGAATATGTGCAGATTGAAGCGCTCGCTGATCTCGATTCGGGGGCGACTCTCAATTTGAAAGCTGGCTGATAATTAACGCCACTTCCGCCGTCTGTTTCGTGAAATCGAAGCGTAAAATCGCAAGGTAGAACGATTCTTTTGTCGATCTTATCCCGATAAACGCTCATCTCACTGACAGCCGAGGGATGAGAAGGCAGCCAAGACTTGCCCATGCCAAAAAGAGACCGCGTATCAGAGTAAACGGAGAAGGAAGGAAATGGGAAGCAACATAATCTCACACAGTCGTTATCTCGCGCGTGCATCGCGTTCCATCTGTATAATTTAATAAATCGCACATATACTGTGTGTGTCGATTCTCGAATGGACTTTATTCACGATGCGTGATGCGTGTAATTCGCTCCCTCTTTCAGGGGCTTGTCAGGCTTGAACATTTTTATGGAAATAAAATGAGATTGATGCAATACGGGAAAAAAATTATTTTCTTCTAAAATTAAAAGAAAAATTATCGTGACAAGCAATACGGCAAAAGGTATTTATTGTTAATAGTTGAGTCAATGAGAGTTTCTTTTTTTATAATTCAAGAAATGTCCTATTACACTAAATTCAGCTACAATGGCGATCACGCTAATTTAAATTTCTAGGACATCGTTATGCACCCCAAAATTATTATTCGCGAAGAACATATATGTAACGAGAGTCAACGTGTGGTTGTAAAACAAAGAGCGGAACACACACGTAGTAGTGCTTCTGCACGACGCATATAAGAGGCGCACGCTCCTTTCTTATTGGTAGCTCCTTAAGAATCCGTCTTATCACGGGGCACGCGCTCACACCTGCCTTTTCCTTGCTCTGTATGTGTGTGTGTGTGTGGGTTCCCTCATTTATTACCTTCATTATCCACCATCGTATTCACGCCATACTGTCTCGCTCTGATTTACCGCCACGATTAATCTCACGTTGTTATAATAAAATAAAAAACCAATTACGATGACATACCGTTCGAAAGAATTCTCGTGTACCGTTATTATATAGATTTTCTTTTCTATATATTTTGCGTCATTAATACACACACAAGTGCACGCTCCTGTATGTATTTGCACAAATATTCGTAAAATCTATTATTATTTATTTATTTTAATTTTAGGATATAATATAAATTAAAATACTTTAATTGCAATCGTTTATTATCAATTGTGAATATTATTTATTCACAAGCTAAGATGTGTAATCATTCAATATTTCTTTTTTTTTTCTTTCTGTCTTTTTTATCAATGTTGTTTTCTTTTTGTAGTCATAATTCGTAATTATGTGACTTTCATTGCAATGTATAATATTATATACGAGCACAATTTCTCAGAATCACGATGCAAATTCAATTAAAATTTATGCTCTTTCTTTATTCTTGCTGAATTCAGATATACCATTGCAGCAACATTATAAATAAATGTATCAAGGAAAAAGAGAGCTTTGAAGAGCTTGAAAAGTTTTGCTTTTATATTCGAAATCACTTGTGCCATTATATTGATATATCACAATATTATTTTATCAGGAAGTTGTATCGCGCTATTTGATAAAATATTTAATCCTTTATAAAAAATATAATTTTCTATGTTATATTGACGGTCATTAAAATCATTGAATTTATTTTATTTAAAAAGCACGATAATTGTAAAAATAGTATGTATACTTTAAATATGTATATATTCCCTTATTAATGGTATAACTGTACAAGATGAAAGAGCAAAATCATATATCCCAAGAAACAGACAATCAATTAATTATATAAACATCGCAGACTATGTTACTCCGCAAGGTGCAATGAAACATGCAGCGACAGTATATGCGATATGTTTAATTAATAAGTAATCGTTTTAAGATTAATGCATTCGTAAGAAAGAGAGAGAGAGAGAGAGAGAGAGAGAGAGAGAGAGAGAGAAAGAGAAACATCTTTGCTATAGTTAAACTATAGTTTAAATTGAATGTGTCACTGTGTTACACATCTCATTAGCCGGTGAAAGTACCGTGTTATACATTGATCCTCGCCGAATGCGAACCAGCTGCTCTGCTCCCTTCTCGCGATCAGCAAACTCGCTTTTGATTCCTTTTTTAAGATGGAATTTGAAAAAGGGGAACATTACTGCATATATTTTGCAGTACATAATAATAAATTAGTAAATATGAGTGTTGCAAATACTTTGTGTATATGTGTAAAATAATTACTCTTCTCTGTAAAAATTGAAAAGTTAAAAATATTTTACTCAACATACTTTATACTGTTTCTCTCTCTTTCTATTTTCTTTCTACTCTCTCTATTTCTTTCTATTTTAACTACATTTAAAACGCAACGAAATAAGTTAATAACGTATTATACATAGATTTAACGTTTTAACTTCTCTATTCATTCAAACATAAGTATGAAATAAAATCAATGACGAATATCGAGCGCTCTACAAATCTAGAATGAAAATGACCGTAAATGACTCTGTGCTCGAAATAATTGTTTCTTCTTTTTCATCTTATAATACTCTCCTCATAAGACTCTCCCACGAAAAAACTAATTTCATTCGATCGGATATCTCTCTCATAAGTATAATTTCGATTGTGTAATTTCTAATAACGGTCCACAGACAACCTGTTGCGCGAATCCTGTATAGGCGAGCGATCAGAAATATTGATGCAGATACAGTAAAAAGCGGAGACAAACGGCGATAATTTACGAGAATCGATTCGATACCACGCGCTGTACTGGCACGACATCTCTCCCTTTCTCTTTTTCACTTTATCTTTTATCATCCACGCTATCGCTTTAACAAAGTGCGAAAAACCAAATTTATTGACGCAAGAAAAAATTTATGTACCGGCTTCTTTTAAATTCCACTTTTACATCGCAATTGAAAATAAACGATTCATCTTTGTGCACCAACTTCAAATAATTTTGATACGATTATACTGTTCTGTAACTTATATGATTTTAAACACATTTTTTATTTTCAAGAGATTCTGATAATACAATATTCTTTATTTAATTATGACATTCGCATCTTAATACACATAATATACTGTTATGTGATTAAATTAATTCTGGATCTAAAAATGCATATATAGGTGAGATATATTAAATGACTAATAATAAATTGATAATTAATAAATATTGTAGTTAATTATATAATACTCTGCTTTTAGTAAATTTGTATTAAAATCTATAAAAGTTTTTATGACAAGAAGCTGAATCGATTATTATTTAATTATGCAATATTATTATGTATATTCTTTATATATCTTTCTCCCTTAAGTCTTTTTTATATTACAAGAATGATAATTTTTTGTTTGTTTTATATAATAAAAATATAATTCTTTTATTTTAGATTTAATATTCTGCTTCTCTTGAACTAAATTAATGAATATTTATAACGTAACATCAAGCTTTATGAAAGGAAGAAGCACGGTACCTTCTTTAATTAAAAAATAGGAGATGCAATCACAAGTTGTTGTATCAATATAGTGATAAGAAAGTACGTCAACGTTATCAGCTTCGAAATATTTATTCCAAAATAATGGCAATATACCTTTTATAATTACGAGCGTTAGGACCCGCTCTCTTCGAAAAGGTTAATCGCATTTTTAAAAACGAAGCATGCCGTGACACGCGTCTGCGGTCGGGGCAATAGTAATTACAATTTATTTCGGTTGTTTCCGATCCTCATTACCGAATTCATCGACATACACATGCGCACAGAATTATGCTATTGGCGCGACGGCGTGGAAATTATTTCGCGCGAATCTTATTTCGAAACTTGATTGCGCGTTAAACTTTAATTAAACGAATCAATTAGCCAATTCGATGTCAGCCGAATCGAATTTCTTATGCAAAACACAACGGTAGAGCGTTTACAAATGGGTACATTTAAAATCGTGAATAATTAACGACTGCGAGTGTGTTTAATATTTATCGCATTGTTTATAAAACGTTATTAACTTATCTCAGGTATGATATTTTACATAAAATAATAATGTTTATATATATATATATATATATATATATATATATAATACAATATATAAATAAAAATAATATAACGTATAAATAAATATATAAAATATATATAAATAAATATATCGATTTCTATATAAAAATCGCGATTTTCGTCAAGTGTCATGTAACGGACTGATCAACTCGTTACAATATTATATTTAAATTTTGTGTATTAAATTCCATGCGATGAATTAACTCATTCATGCAATGAACTATCTATTATAAAAAATGTATGATGCAAACGCATCATAATTCTGAACATTCCACGATTCTTAACCACCAGTTTTCCCTTACGTTCTTTAAACCTTCAACGTATTTATCCGCGTAATCCAACCCCTGTCAAGTCGCAACACCTTCTATGTCTCCCCTGTAGAATCGAAAGAACCTTTTCGAGAAAGGTTGAATTCAACGAAGATCTCGGAGGATGCTCACCGACAAGGCGCGAAACTGCATAATTCTCGTCCTAATTTTCACTCGATCGAGCTCGCTCCCACCCCTCGAAACGAAAAGAACGTCACATGTGATTTACACCTGCGACAAGTTTCGGGAGAAGCAGGGCCCGGAGAAAGGAAGATAAACGCATTCAACGATTTTCCGTGGATTTTTTAATGGTTATATATATAACCAACCTCGCGCGTCGTCTCCCTCAGAGTTCATCCTATTTAAAAGGGCGTAAATTACGGGCGACGTGGCAACACAAAAGGCAACCCCCGCAGGTTCGAACGTTCATTTGTACGTAAAATATTGTGACAGGCGTGAACAGTGACTTTTAAAGCGACTGCTGGCCAGATCCTTAAGGGTCTTGTTTGCATTAAATTATGCGTCGCCTCGAGGCGAACGACGAATTATAATACTTGATTGGCTATCGCCGCTGGTGCAACGCGTATTGTCCGCCGGCTATAGAGAAAAATTCTTGCATATATCGCGATCACGATATTGTAAGTAAAAATCGCAGACAGGTAGGCAACGCAAGTATGCGCAGGCGTTTGAAATTATTTTATCAAAAGCGAAATTATTCAAGAAGTCGTGTGAAATTCAAACAATGTTTTCCGAATTTTCTCGAAAAACTTATAATCGGTAAAAAGAATTATAATTCTTTTTATTACAAAAATATATTAGAATAAGGGATAAGATACCGAAAAATATAATACGTGCAAACATCGTTAGTCCTAAGTAATCGATGCTCAATCAAAGAGAGAGAGAGAGAAAGAGAGAAATTGATTTGATATTCAAATTTTGATACTTCAATTAACTTATTTATTAATGTATGCATCCTTAAGCGAGCTTGTCAATCAACACCGAATCATCTTTATCTTCGTTAATTCGGCTCATTGCATTAATGAGACACTACCGTGGTGAAGATGAAGATTATGCGTAACTCGAATGTGTATACATATATATGTGTGCTGTCTTATTAGTCTTGTGAAGTACCGTTTGGATTTTGTTCACCGTGATATGTTGTCCACGATAAAGTATTCCGAGTACGAATCGGATGATTGAAAACAGCTCGATACCGTTGACTTCCGTAAGAGAACGGCGACTGCGTGTCACATTTTGTATCGCCACCTCTCGTTGCATCGTTTGTCGTGCAACTGTTGCATTACGAGTAAACGGGCAGTCATGAATGTTCTTGCTGTTGCCGCCACAAATTCCCGGGACAGAAATAACGACAATAATTAATAAGTAAAATTAACGAATTCTATGAGCGAATAAAATTTTAACCAAAGATCCGCAATTGATCAATTTTTTTAAATTAATTTCTCAATAATTATTACGAAATTCGCAAAATGGTAAAGGACTTTTCTCCTTGGTTTCACCTGCTCTATCTGCACACGAGAGATGATACGGTTATTATCGAACAACCTGTATATACTACAATATGATCCCATTTTAGTTAATAATTAATATAACACCATATCTGTATCTTGTAGAAAACATCTATATCTGGTGTTTTATATATATATATATATACATATATTGTAAATTAATAATTATAATTTATTAATATCATATAACGAAAAATTTTAATATATAAATTATATGAATTATATAATCTTTTTATGATAATGAAATATACTTTTAAGAATTGGAAAATAAAATAGCCTGTAATGCATAAAGATTAATTACCATACATTCGCACAAATCAAATCTATCTGTTCAATAATAACGTATAATAAATGTACTGCAAATCAGTATTCTCAGTAAATACACAGAAATTTTCGGTACGCAAAATGAATAAATACAGTAATCGATGCCGTTATTTCGTCAGATAAGTTTATGGCAACAATGTTGAGGACAAGAGCGGCAGTAATCGAGGATGCACCGTTCAATGCACTCGGGCATGTTTAAAGATCGCCGGAGCCTGCATGCATTCGGTCTCATTGATTGGCGTTATCTCCGCGTTTTTCTTACTCGCTCAACTTAAAAGAAAGTAATCAATTCGATTAATCTCGTGCGTAATTTTCGAATCAAGCGTGATCGCCTATAGGCAGAATAAAATTGAACAAAATCTGCAATTGCATATTACTTATGTACAATTATTCAGTTAATGATTTAATGCGTTTTTTTATATGTTATACATGTATAACGGTTGTCTCTTACTTTATTGATGTAAAAAAAAAACACAAATATTGCTAACTATAAATTACAAGTAAATGATTAATTACACGATTAACAAATAGTGTTTCGTCCCCTTCTTCATAATTTTCGAGAGTAGTTCTTGCAATTTGATGTGAATAAAGACATTGTCTCTCAAAAGCGGTACATCATACCTAAATCACTTTATACCTTTGCTACTGAGGTCAGCCATTACCCCGTGAGCATCAAGATTATTGTAATTGTATTTATTACCACCATTACCACCGTTTAATAATATCCTCAGCGTTTTTCGAGTCTTAAATCCTCGCCTTAAATTCTCGTAGCTGCACGTGGCAGCGGTTCTCAGTTCACTTTTCGTACGAATATCAATCTCGAATAACGCAATTAACGTAATATCACTTTTATATAAAAAATATTAGGTGAGTTAATGATATTATTTTAATTTTAAAAAATGCTATTTATTTACCTCAAACTTATCTATATTTGTATCTTGTAGAAAATATCTATATCTGGAGTTGTAAATCAGGATATTTTGTATTAACAATTTTAAAGCACTTAATATAATTAATATAATTAGACTCATATATATAACTATATATATATATATATATATATATAATATATAACATTATATCATATTAATTTATTCCATATGTGATTTTTTATAACAAATTATTGTTATTTTTATCATTTTTGCTTCATTTCACATATAAAGCTGAATTAATACAATAAATTTTATAATTGTTACTTTGTAATACAATATATTGCAGGAATAAAGATTTTTTTTTCATTAACACATGCAGTCATCAATTTTTGTTCATAAATCTTAACACGCCATCGCGGCGAGCACACCTTGTAGTTTTTTTGAGAAAACGAATATAACCTGCCGCCTGAATACTCCTGCTGGATAGACGAATTAATCTAATGTGTCGATCTACCGGATCAATTTTGCGCATCACTGACCTAATGTCGAATATTAAAGGCAGCGTGCTAGCAGGGCGGCCCGTCCCCTTTTTGCACGTGCCAATTATTACGGGGCCCATACGGCCTACGTAGAGAAGAGCTTCTAATATTCGCAACAAAAAAAGAAAAAGGAGGACTAGCGGGGAGGGAAAGAGGAAAGAAAAACAGAGAGGATACGGACGGCGGGGGCGTACGATATCGGTTACACCCCGTCTGGGGTATTAATTACCTCATGAGGCCCATAAGGCTCGGCGCGTGGCTCCCGCCGAGTCGTCCGCATTGGTCAAAAGTGCAGCCTCGAAGTGCAGCAGTTGGCCCACGGGCCCTCGACGACGGGCCCTGACATAAGGCGCGGTGCACACGAGGGAGAGGAAGAAGAATATGTAAGATATTGATCCTAGGCGTGTGTTAATAATCGACAGAATTATATATACCGCGGCGATCGGCAAGGAATATCGAATAATTATTATATAGAATATCTTTCTCAGATGTCGTTTATTTTTTTTTTTTTTATTTTTTTTTACAAACCGTCGCATTTTACAAAATATCGCATCTTATACATTGCTCCTGCATGATTCTATTATCCTGTGAATTTAAAATTATGAAAAAGCTTCTCGTATATACTCGACTTTACCGATAAAGCAATTTATTCATATATTATATACATATATAAATAAATAGTATTTTACGTTCTCTTTTTTCTTATCAATTATGCATAAATTATTATTAATTAGATCGAAATATATTTTTTGTTGCATTCGCTTTTGCTAATATGCCATATATTTTTTGTAGACATACGTAAGAAAACAAAGATCTTCCTCTGCGTCGCGTTCGTAAACGTATACCCGCACTCCTATATGTTCACAATGAGCGGATACACACCCGTTCGTCTTCTAGTCATACGTTCGCATGCTGGCAAACCACCTGCACCCGAAAAACCTGCCGAGGTTTGGGTTACTCGGATCCTGGCAGGGATCTTGCACCCGCGCGTAGCAGCGAGAGAGCTACATCTAATCCTTACCCTCACAATCCTAAATAATTTAGAACTAGCCGATAATGAGTTTATAAGTGTATTTGCTCTTAAAATGTGTACCCAAGAAGATATTGGCAAATGTTATGTGACATTTTGCGATAAAAAAATTCGTTCATTACAGTACACTCGAATATAAATCGAGTAACGTAAAAGATACGAATTATAAATAGATATCTATTCTTACATTTCACACCATTCTTTTCTACTACATCAGAGAAATACGTTCTTATTATTGCAAATCTTATCATCTCCAATTCAACAAAAATTTCATCTTAAATTTGCTACTTTTTTCGTTGTCGATGATAATCTTTTCGTGCTACTTGGAATCGTTCTTCTCTCGTGCTACTTCGAATCGTTCTTCTCGTGCTACTTTGAACACATAAATTTTGCGTTTCATTTGTAAGCTTACGTGCTGTTCAACGAGTCGATACACCCGCGGCTATGAAAAACGTGACATCGTGAGTTAATAAACCTTTTACCGATTTTATCTTTCCCTTCCCGTTATTTTAATTTTTGTAAATTAATTAGGAATTTAAGCAGCATGCAAATAACTCATCCCTTTTTGCTTCCAGCAACAAAGGAAAATATAAATTTAAAAAACAGGGGATTCAAAATTTAAAGTTCAATTATTTAATGATGTATGTGACCGTGTGCGAAAAAAGCACAGTTCTTTGCGAAAGACAAAAAAAAAAGAAAGCGGAGAGAGAAGATGGCAGACGACTCGTATTCGATAAAAATTATTTAACAGCGTTATAATGAAGTGGGTCATCGCTGATTAACCGGGAGGGGAATAATTCGCGTCGGCTCGCTAACGATAATAATCTGCCAGCCATACAAGGCTAAAAGCGATCGTACGTGCGATCGTATGTATTGTAGGAGCTGTAAAGATAAGTAGCGCTTTTCGCGCGCGAGCACGAGCGCGTAACACGACACCCAGAGCAAATAAAAATGTCAGTCGTGGCCGATGTACAATACAGCACAAAGACACTGAAACCTGTATAAAAAAGTGCGGGGATGGGGGATGAGACAACCCCCGCAAATGCGGGGGCGGTGGCGGCGACGTTCTTGCGTGCGGGAAAATTCTTAGAATTATTCATTCGGGCCAAGCTACCATGTCGGAAAGTTATGTCGATCGTTATAAAAGTGTTCCGTTAGGTATTAAATGTTTCAGTTTCACGCGAATATCGATATAAGTGATTCCTCCTTCCGAAAGTATATTTATCAGAAACTGTTACTTTTATCGTGACACGTTCGAAACTTTTATTTCTATTTATATGCAACAAAATATACAACTTGAATAATAAGGATCTTTTTTTATGGAATCCAACAATTTTTCAAGAAGTGCTATTTTGATTTCGTCTTATTAAATTAAAATAAATCAATTTCATGCACACACTCTTTTTCTTTCTCTCTCTCTCTCCTCTATTTATTATAAAATAATAATATATAAAAAAAAATTAAAAACCATGATTATATATTATAAGAAAATTATTTAAAAATCTCGTAATCATAATTCGTTAATAAAAATAGCAAAAGGTTCCGTCAAAACAATATAGAACCAAATAGAGAAACAGAAAATATTCAATGTTCACATAAAAAAACATGCCCACGATACACATTTATACCGGAAGTAATACCTCTACTAAAAGAAAATAATTATTTTATATGATTAATGCAAATTAATGAGAATTTGAAATTAAGATATAACTAATGCTATATGTAACGCTTACGATTAGTAGTGATTATTTTAGAAATCAATTCATTAAAGTTTTTTATGGAATCTCTAACTCACAATGACAACTTTACAAGTTGTCTTCTTTATTATGTTTACAACATGTTTTTCTCGCGAAAGATATAGAAACCCTAATAAATTACGCGTTCGAGATTACTCTCCGCATATCCAAACTCGGTAAAGGAAACAAAGAAAAAGGAAAGAGAGAGAGAGAGAGAGAGAGAGTAGAAGCGCGCAAGAGAAGATCCAAAAATAAATCTCTCGAGTGAATTGACTCGTAAGGGCACGTGCCCCATTGAGGTTCGCCCTTCTGCGGTTTTTGCGGGGCCCTATGGGTCGCATCGCGCGCCGACATTGCATTGCTGTTGTCGTTCCTGCGGGCATCCTGAGAGCGCGCAGAGCGGCAAGTGTCATCGCACCCGAAAACAGCTGCTCAGACCGGCCGGGGCCTCCAGGGCCCTTTGGCAGCCGGATGCCCTCCACTTAAGACTCGCTCCCTTCCTGCCCCTCCATCCCTTCATTCTCGAGTATCTGACAAATCCGATCTTCCGCAAAGTACAGCATGGCAGGGAGTAGGATGAGAAAAAAAATCGGAAAGAAAAGAAAGAAAGAAAGAGAGAGAGAGAGAGAGAGAAGGGAAAGAGAGAAAGAAAAAGGAACCCGCCACCGCCACCGGTCGGCGAACTCTGGGACGCAACGGGTTGAAAGGGACGTTCATAGGACTAATTGCGCTGATTTTTACGAGACTCGCGGATGACAAAGAATGCGCTCTTCGCTCGACTTGATGATTGCCGTCTTATAAACATACGATTATATTGGAATTTATTATAAACAGCTGGCTCTTTTTTCATTATCTTGTATAGGTATACAATATATTCATACAGTTCCTATATATGTGTATACAAAATGTCACAATTATTCCGCGCTCTTTTTCAACAATTTTAGATTCTTAATTTATAATGAAAATGATTTTTTATTAACAAAAATGGCGGAAATAATTTTTAAATAGTTTTTAAAAGTCTATAGATTTATCAAACTTAAATACGAGCAAAGATAACACAAAAAGAGTCTTTTTACATTTAATTTTGAAAATCCTAGAATAAAAATAGTAGAGTTAATAAAATAGCAAAAAATAGAATATAATTTGACAAAAATTAAATAAATTAAAATGAATTAAGATCTAAATAATGTTTTCAAATAATACTTTCTACAAAAAATATTCAAAAAATATATTGTCTTTTCCTATAAAATTTATTTTTAAGGGATAGGGCAACATAATCGAAAGGAAGTAGAAATAATATCGAAGCCCGGTCGGTGAACCCTTTGAAGAGACACGCGTCGTTCACATTTGCATTTATTACGTTAGATTTTAATAAGCAATTAGTAAATCAAGATCACGGCGATTGATAATATCGTAAATATCCCGTAAGAGAGTTAACGAATGCGACCGTTGGCCGGCACATCACAGCTGACAACTTCGACTATCGAACGTGCGCAAAAGAGGAAAAAAGATCCGTTATATAATCACCGACAAAATAATCAGCCGCCAAGATATAACACGCAAAAATGTTCTACGTTCGATGCACTCGGGGTTAAAGACACAGGCCCGATATTCCACTTCCTTCTAACTTCGATCTACCATCTTTTTTTTTCTTTTTGCGCGTTCCTCGCGTTCCCTCCTGCGCCCGCCATATTTTTAGCCGTGGCGATACAGATCTCTCACGAGCTTCCTACCGCGGTCAAGGAACCCTTTGCTAAAGGCCCTAAGGGCCCACATTTCATGCAAGCATGACACCGATGCATTCTTAGCAGTGATTTTCTCAACCCAAATTGTCCCGTCATTTGGACAAAAGCAAGCTCCCGCTTGCTCGGAGCGATTGCAGGACATTCTTCTTGGTTTCTTTTGTGTTTTACCAAGCACGAACGGCAACAAAAGGAGATATTGCAAATGAATATTTGTACTGATTCCTTTCATAGGAATTTCTTATTAGAAAATATCCGACAGCTTTCCCCGAAAGCTTTTTTATAATGGTCGCTAATTATTGACTTTAAATTATTTTTAAGATATGTTTTATTATTATATTTGGTATTTAAAAAATTAATATAGTTTCTAAAATTAATCTTTCAAAGATAAAAGTTTAATATTAATATAATTTGTAGCATTTGTAATAATACACAGAGGTGACCCGTGCATATAATTTTAGTTTTGCCCTTTATGCAAAATAACCAATCTCTGATTTTTTAATAAATTTATTGATAAAATAAAATCAGTTTAGAAAATTTTTTATGTAAATATTTCTATTTACGAAACATCTTATAATAATTTAGTTTAATAAAGACCTAGATATATTTTATCTTTTTATATTTTGTGTGTGCTATCTTTTTGCGTAAAAATTCCTTTGTAATTGTAAAATTTTAGACAAAATTTATTATATCACTTCGCAGTTCTTTTTGTTTTGTTCTTTCAATATTTATTGTACGCGTTCATTTGAGTGATTTTATGCAAAAATGACTTTGCAGTTCGTAGAAAAGAAGTCTACTACCAGTATGCTAATTTCATCTCAGATGAATATCTCGATTAACCAAAGACTAAATCGATGATGCATTGACAGTTTAATTATATCCTCAAACATACATGTCATACTCTGTCGCAAATTTGATCAGTATACCACGTAGATCGCAGCAATGCATTTACGCATATCGTAAGTCCATTAATAACAGCAATAGGGGGGTATTACTTGGAGTACTAACAATACTAAGTGGGGAAAGCCAGTTTTCCCACTTAGTATTGTGCATATCATAGAAATACTCAATCATTCATACTGTTTTGTGGTCCATTCGAATCGCACGTATTGCGGTAAATTTTTGTCTGTGATTTATCAATTTTAAAAAATTTTGCGCTAGGATTTGAGGTTTTGACAATTAATTTCAAAATATGTGTAATTTCAAAAAGTTAAAACTATTTATGTTGGAAATTTTGCATAAAAGAAAACTAATCGAAAGAGAGAGAGAGAGAGAGAGAGAGAGAGAGAGAGAGAGATCGTGCGATTAATTTATTTTATACAACATTTATCAAATTTTAATGCTATTTAATAATACTGGCGATATGTTTCTTTCGATATTCTGTAAAATAAGAATATGGAGATCAATAACTACTTGAATACACCTTGATGCGGAAGAGACTACATAGTATATTAGGACACAATTATGCGAGAACAGAGATAGCAGCCTAACATTGTATATAACTCTTGTAAGATCGTAGTTTTCGGCTATGTTTCATAATAGCTTAACATCGCTTAATGACAAGTCACGTTCTTCTTTGTATAAACTTGAAAAAATATGAACCGGTAGGGAAACGATAATTGCGACGAAAAAAAAACGGACCGCCGCACCGATAACGACGATGCACGCGAAATATTACGGTGCCCTTTTATTAATCTCTTTAACAACGTCGTGTGCCCGCGATTAAAATAATTTTGCTCCCCCTACCCAATGCAGCTCTTATATATGGCTTTATTAACTTCACTCTCTCCTCTCGTTGGCGCCCAATCCCGCCCGTCAGATTTACCACGAAGTTGCTTCCGCTATTAAAAAAAAACGCAGATTCACGAGATAACGGCAGTAATGATAAGTGGAGTAATGATGATGCAGCCGACGATGCGGCGGTAAAGTGGAAATATTGCGATATTACGAGTGCACAAGGTCGGATAGCTAATGATGACGAACGTGAAAGGAATAGTTTACATTTACAAGATTGCATAATGACAGGCTCGTATCAGCACCAAGGCAATTAGCGGCGCATACATCTTCTCGAAAATATTTAGTTTAATATTTCTCTCTCTCTGTCTTTCTTTTTCTCACTTAATCTCTTAGAATTTTACTTAACTATCTGATATGCTTTTAATATATCTCCTTCTATGCTATTAACCAGATTTCCCTATGACATTTATTCACGATGTTGGCATGATTAGCGTGAAACAAGTTCTCTACAGCGAATATTCGCTAAACGTGTGTTCGCTAACACGTATACAAACACGCTCGAAGTGCAGTATATAATTACATCTCACTTCGCTATCGGTCACATGATAAATATCAATTTGCTATATTAAATAATAATCTTAAATCAAAGTTTTATGACGTAAAATTATATCTATATGAACTATTATATCTATATGAAAAAGATTTTGAAGATTGAAACTGTTTTGTTATTTAAGTACTTCTTCTTATAAAAAGATTATCGACAAAAATTAAGATAAATGAAAATGTATAAAATTTAATTTTATTAAGATAAATAGAAAGAGAATACGTAATATTTCAATTAAGTCTTTCTAAGAGACTTCTTTTTTCATATTACTAGAATTTTTTACTTTTACATAAACAATGATAAAAATAATTTGATCTCTCTTAAGCTAGAAGTGTATACATATATGTATATACAATATAATAATGCTGATACATATTCCTATTATAAACTCTACTCAATTGTAAGGGAAAATGCGAAAGAAAAATCACGATAATTAGGCGAGAGCAGATGGACTCCAAGCACACCGACTGGTACGTTAGTCGAATAAACTCAAATCGAATTATGAATCGGGAATTAATCAATTAATTAATTGATGCAATAATTTCCGTGAAAGAAAGCGTATGCGCGACTCTCGTCGATATTCGTCTATGCAAATTACGCGTGCCGCATCTCGGTTAATTCCGTTCCGTTATCCTCGCGCTGCACCGTTTAAAGATTAATGGCATGGTTACTGATCGCCATATATCAGGCTTATCATCCAAGAGGAGACCGAGGGAGATACGAGCCGAGTAGTCGGTACTCATATCGGCGCGGTAGCAGATGGACATAAAAGTCACTCTCCGGGCGCAAAAACGACGAAGGAAATACCCGGTTTGTTACGGAGCCCTACGATTCGCGTGCTACAGAATGCTACATCGCCCCCCGTTCAAAACACTAACTCTCGCCCGTTGCATCGTTCCTGCCGATGCACCTGCTGATGCAACCAATAGATGCCAACGGTGCGTGTGCTCTCGCGCGAACGCTGCGGCGAGCCACGCACCGTTGGCAAGTGTGTGATGTTAGATGAAATTCGTGTTTCGGAAATGATATCCGAGCATTTGCGTAATCTTTCTCTTCACGAATGAAAACATAAAAGTCATAGTTTCTCAAAAGATATTCAAAAGATGACAATATTTCTCTTTCTTCGAGCATAACGCTTCTTTGAAGCTTTTGTTTTAGATACTCCGCTGATTGCAAGGTAACTAATACAAATGCAAAGGTTTTTAATAAGTTATTGTATGAGACTTTCATAATTCATAACTGTCTGTCAGTCCAACACAGCCAACAAATATTACATGTATCAGCAAGCAAACACCTGTTATACAATCTTGCATTCGTGGTTTCATCATTCAAGATCAGCTGGCTTCTCTGACCTCGTAAATTGTCATTTTTCATGCTGCGTGAGATTAAAATAAAGCCTGCATCTTTATGTACGTGTGTGTGTGTGTGTGTGAGTTATTTTAGCAATCATCTGATATATGATCTAATACGAATATATTGACAAAAATCGTTATGTGATCCGAAAAGTTAATATCATTTTGGATTCAAAAATATTTTTCTCTCCAAGGAAAAAAAAAATTATTGTAAGCGAAGTAATATCGTGCTTTAGGTAGATGTTTTTTTTTTCGATTTTTAAAAACATTTCATTTTTAGGCAATATACATTCTTATACAAAAGATTCAGCATCACATAGATATATAAATCGTTTCTTTAAAAGAAAAGAATAATTCTTCTTCTTTCTTTTTTTTCCGTCAAATAGCATTACCATCGCCTTGGTATGCTTATCCTCCCGCGAGGCATATATGTTATCTTTTCATCGTACGAGCCCTTTCGATCTTTCGGAACCACCCAGCGTCGCCGAAGGGCCTGTTCGCGTAAGACCACTCATTCATATCGATCGCGCTCTCGTCCACGCTTCTTTATCTGCCACTTTATTTTCATTATCCTGCCGCCGCCGCCACAGGAGCGTGATCGCGCTTGGACGAAGAGGAGGAGGCTATACAACCCGCCGCCGGCCAAAGCCGATACCGATCGCAAGCACACATCGCCGCCAACAACGGCGATGTATCCCGCATAATGCGTTCGCGCGGCCACGACTATATGACACGACAAATAATCGTTCGTGGTGCCAGGCAGATATACTCCGAATGCCGCGCACCGTAGTTAGGTACACACAAAAGAGCCGATATATCAGACAGAACAAGGGTAAACAGAGCAGCCGTCGCGCTCTTCGTGGTTCGATTAGGAATCAGGAGACAACTCAGGAAACAACCAACGGCCGTGTCACTCGCTCATTGTTTGCGTACGTAACGTATGACCAAGTGAGGAAATTTTAAGCGATGTTGAGCTAACATTTTTCATATCGGATCTTAGCGAGAAATTGCAGAGTTGCGTTCGATCTATAAAATGATCTCGATTCTCATTCATTTGTCATTATCATTTGACCGGAAGAGCAATTGGTACAAAAATACAAAAACCTCGAATGTGATAAAATGTTTGATTATTTTCCTGTCTTGTTTGGTGAAGATATATAATTATTAATCATTCTATAACTATCGACGAAGGAAGAAACTTTTTTGTCTAGTCGTTTATACATTCGCAATTTCGCTAAAACACACGTTTAATATTTAATGATAAAGAACGCGAAATTGAATTTCGAAAATATTGAATTCTCGTAAAAGAAATATCATCCATCTATATTCGCTATAGAATCCGTCATCGATGGAATATAACGCGCTTGATACAGTCTATATATTAAATAACGATCTAGCTCTGTTATATCGCCGTCATTAAATAAGCACTCGTTACTGCTTCATTCCTGCTTTACTCCGCTTTACCATTTTTTTCCACAATCACGCAAACCGCGTGTAAAGCAGAGTAAACAGCAGCACGACAATTCCTTCCAGCACGGATGCATTTGATTAAGAATCAAGAGGCAGTATGGTTGGCAATATTTGCGCACGAAACGATTGCGGACGAAAAGTATGATGCGCACTGCGATTAATACCTTGCGTGGTGTATATTATTCGTCATCTATACTAGTATAATAATACGAAATAACCAATGTAAAAGCAACCGATTTTTTATAGAAAAAGAATTCTATTATTATAAAAAAAATAAAAAAGAAACGTACAGCCACATAGCTTTCAAATAATTACAATATTAAAGCTATTTACTGATTCGATCGAAATTTGATATCTCATTTTTTCTCACAGAAATATTACAAATATTGCGATAATAAAATGTTATTTTGTAGATGGACATTTTATAATTTCTTAAATAAAAAGAGAAATTACGACAAAAATTAAAACTGATCACGGTTAGTAATTATCTGCTCGAAATATGACTTTGAAGTTCAAACTATCCATATCGATAGAAAGCTGCAATTGATTGTCGTATTACATTCGCCACTCATATCACCCTCGACTTTCGATTTCTTTGTGACAAGGTGACGTACTGTTTTCACAGAACGCTGTATACACATCAATTATTTGATTTGTCATAGAGAGACTCGTGGGACTCGTGAGACGGGATATCCTAGCGTAATGTGTGTCAGCCCCTTTTATTAAAATTAAACCTCCATTCAACCTTATCGTATCGTCGATGTAATATTCTCCAATATTATTCGCATTATAAAATAGATATGATAAAATAAATTTATATGCAATTGAATCGTATCTTTATAAATATAAATTACTTTTATCTATAAATATAAATAGTTATCTGTTACAAGAATAGATAACGAATGACCGTGAAACACACACACACACACACACACACACACACACACACACACACACACACACACACACACACATACACACACAAATACAAAATAGCTAATATATGATAGATTATTTATAAATTCATATATAACGGAATAATGTTCCGTTATTATTTTAACCGCGTTTATTATATGTGTATATCTTATAGGAATCATTTCTCTGCACCTGTACTGCATGATTGTATGTACCGCCTTTTACGTTCGCGCCAATGATCGAAGATAAAAATAAGATGTCTTGTTCCCTCGCTGTGATAAAAATTTTAATTACTCAATACATGCAAAAGGTACTTACGGCTTATGCTAAAAGTAATTAAAAACAATCACATTTTTTCTACAAATATATCCTATAATACGTTAAAAAAATCTTGTCTACATTTTCCATATATAACAATTACAAAAATTAATAATATAAAAAAATTATTCTTGTAAACTGTTAGACGAGAGATTATTATGTTTATAACGAAAATATAGCATTTTCTGTATAATAAGAAGATATGATAATATTAAAATAATAATTAAGTACCACTTCTCTCAAATTAATTAAATATTGTTATAATACAATAAATATAATTTTATAATTTTATTAATACTATCAGAGTTACTAAATTTAAGAAGACTTATTATTATCGGTATTATTTCATGTTAGTATTATATATTTATCTATTTCGAACAATTAATCTTTATTCTCGAGTTGCAGTTAAAAGGCAGGCATACGCTATCTCCCAGCAATTGATTCGATATCCGTAACGCTGCACACTTATCGGACTAGCGGCAATATTTCGCTTTATTCCAGCGACGTACAATCCGTCACACGTAGTATGCCCCATCAAGGAAATTAATAAAGCCCGATAAGTGATCGTTCTCGTGTCTATACTACGCTCGATACCAGCTCATCTCGACACCCCTCGTCACCCGGTCGCCCCTCGTCGACGATAATCTGCTTCTTTTAATCATATTGCGCAAGCACACGTCGCTCCCAGAATGAGAAACTGACGGACGGCCTTTGTAATCTCCATTATCGTTATGCGCGACGCGGCAAACTTTGCGACGGGGTTTCCCTCCTCACATTCAGCGATTTTCAAGAAAAATTTCAATCGAAGCCCATCGCCAGGTTCGCTTTCGCGTTGATGAGCCGCGCGCGATGTACAGGTGCACGCCTCGTAATAAAATTATATATCACGTGGAAGTAATACGTATATGTATATAAATAATACGAGCGAGCGACACACGATTACTACGCGCAATGCACACGAGACTTCTATATTTAGCGAAAATGTAATATATATATATATATGTATGTATGTGAAAATATATATAAAAAATATGTCCGAATGATAATGAGAATTGATTATTTTCGAAGTTATATCGTATTGCGCATTAATATAGTTCACGATACTTGTTGAGATATGTGTGATTTCATATCATACTTTTCAGATTCTTTGACAATTGCAAAATAAAAATGTCTTGTTATTTATAAACTCTAAAATGTTTATAATTTTTTTAAAAATTTACGTAAACATTAAATAGATAACAAATTTTTTTCTCTTACTTAATTGCAAGTAATCTTAACAGAATATTTAAAATTTTGTTCGAAAAAATATTTGGTGTCAAAAAAACTAAAAGAGATGAAGAAAATCAATATAAAATTGTCATTAAAAAAATTCCAAATTAATTAAAAAATTCGTAAATAGATCCGTAGATTACATAATTATAAACAAAGATTATTTGGATCCGATAAATTTTGATAGTTGATAATAATTATAATAATAATAATCCTTGAGTACTATATATTAATAACAATAATTTTGAAAAATTAATTAAGTATATTAACTATAAGCACGGATCATGTTAACTATATAAATCAATACGTGAATGAAGGATCGCACGATTAAAATGTTTCCATTCTTATTAACAATAATAAACAAAAGTATCGTTGTAAAGTTTTTCTCGTATCTATCAAAGCGTCGCGCAAGTCTGCGACATAATAAATAACGCGAGGTACATTATGAGTATACGAGAAGTCTCGCCTTAATTGCCACTTTCATTAATTCTCCGATCAGTATGTATGGGTGTGTGTGTGTATGTGTGTGTGTGTGTGTGCGCGCGTGTTTCTAGAAAGACATAAATTCACTCAAGTCGTTTCAATGAACGGAGCTCGAAGAGTTCAGACAAACCTGAACGATTTACTGAACCGCATTTACAATTATCAAAAATTCCATATTTTTGATTGTATATATATTTTCTCTCCTCTCTTCTCTCTTTCTCCCTTCGTTTTAATTTCAACGGCGACTTTTGAGCGAATAATGATTCTCATGAAAAATGCAAATGATGCTTGTCCTTGAACAGATTCACCGCGAAAACCCAGTAACCGCGTTTAAGTCTCGCAAAATTACACGGTGCGTCGAGATATCTGCGTCTCGTGAATCAAGTACATTCTCAAAAAGAAGATTGCCCTTATGAAATTACAAAATCAAATGTATCAAACCACATTTGCTAGCTCTATTTGTATGTCAGATATAAATGTGCACTTTAATTACAAAACGTTAGCACAACAAAATTGATATTGAAAAACTGATTTAAGTGGATTTAAATTTTGTAAATATAAATTTTTTGCTGGAATGCACAAGATTCAAAAATTCCATCATAAACTTATACAATTAACACTGTCAAACATTAATATTTTAAATTTTCATATTAAAATATGTAACTCATACGTCAAACTTCCAACGTCATTGCTCCGCATATATCTAGTACATGCCGCACAATATAAATACTTGTTATACACACATTAGCAGTTCCATAAACTTGAACGCTACTTACAGAGCAATCGCGATTGCACCTCGCGATTTACATCGAGCTTTTTTTCTGGCACATGAATCGGTGTCGTTATTAAGACCGCGGATTAAAGACGGTTTTATATGTGTGTACACATACTTATGTGCCCATTTACATTTCCTGTGAATGTATCTCACGCCTCTTTATCTCATCTGATGTTTCTTTTGCTTCCGTATCATTTCACATATATATATATATATATATATATATATATATATATATATATACGAATATTTGTACAGTAGACTATCGATTACACTTTCGAATCAATTACGTGCATGCTCTCGTTTCAATCGATTTCGCATCTCGTATCGTTAGCACCTGATTTCTCATTAAAAATTAAGAATGATCAAAATGTACTTTATCGAATAATACGTGCACAATGTATGAAAAATTACACATATTTCATAAGAACAGATTCTTTAATTAGTTTTTTTGACGTTACGTTCTTTAGTAGCTCAACAATGAATTTGTCTGAATAATTATACCAATAGTATGGTACGAGAGAGACTCTTATCATTGCTTCGTGATAATTAGGCGATTATTAGGCTGTTACAGTCCATAAAAAACGCGAAATATTGTATAAATGCGTTATATTTGTATTGATAATAACTTTGTGATAATGATAGCTTAGCGATGATTCGGTAAAATATTATTTTTTTAGAATTTTATTTAACGTTAATTATTTTAATAGTTAAAAATTAATATATTTGTATATTTATTTGTATAATCGATAAATTTATGATAAATATCCGAGTATTTATTGCTATTGCGCAATGTAAACGTGACCGATGTAAACGTTATCGAACTGTTGATAGTTTCTTCTTGAAGTCATTTCTCATTACTTTTTCAGAGTACTAATAATGGTAAAGTTACCATGTAGAGAAGAAAAAATATTTTCCACGTCAGTAAAAAAAAAATACTTGATACACAATCGTAAAAACTCGATCTTGACTTACTCTCTATCATAGCATTCTATAAAATATCTTCAATTATTTAATTAAAATACCATTGAATGATTTAATGTAAATGATAAAATATCGGTAGATGTGTGTGAGTGTCAAAAGATATCTATTAATTAGATTTTTGTATTCTTTACGAATATTGTTAAAATTGAAAAATATTTGGCAGGTAGCAACGAGCATGTGTGTATAACAAATCAAATAAAAAGTCAAAGGCATGCCATTTAATTTTGAAACATGATTCATGCAACACGCTATATTATTGAATTCAATTCTCGAACCCGACATACAAAATAATGATAGACTCCGTGCGCCTTTAAATAGCACCACAATTTCTGCCTTACAAAAATACGTGCAAAGTCGCATGCAACCTATGGATAACACTTTCGCTGCAATTATCGTGAAATTTTCGTGAAATTTTTACTTTATCCGCGCGCACGCTTGTTTATGTCTCTTTCGAAAAGCGATGGATAAAACGCGCATGAATTACAATATATCGCGCGAAACGTCATTGAGCACCTGACTTCTGCGTGATGCAAATTGCTCGCGTTGCAGTTAATTTCCCAACGGGAATCAATGGCAACACCTGTAGGGCAATTTCTGATAATACTTCCGACGATAGCTCTCAAATGATAGAACGCGTGAAGCTTAATTAATTGTAAATTGTTTCGTAATCCAATACATTAAGATCATATATGTATTTTCTATATTAATCACTTAAGGGGTACACGTAGATTTTCGTAGCATTCGTTCTTCACGCGCTTTGTTTTTATTTTAAAAGATTTTAAAATAATTCTTTTTAAAGATAAACATGATAATTTTGATTGTCTTAGAAAGGAAGAGAGGAATAAAAAAAAAACATGAAACTACACGAAGCGATTATATAAAATATACAGAAGTCCTTAATGATATGAGACATCCTAAATGGGGACAATGATACAAATGAGTTAAGAAATATATAAGGTCAATATGGCGGTTTTAATAAAAACACTCCTATAACGCGATTTACCTTACAATGGCTGCGATCTCATCAATTTGCATCATCATTCTTGTTTATCATATTTAGAGAGTTCTAAATTATTCAAACATATTCAAGCTTCTTCTGAATTTTCTGAGAATATACTGATGTGTAAAAAAGCTCACGTCATAGTCATTAGAAAATTGAAATCGAGTTTTTAAGCTAAAGATTAATTAATTTGATACTAAACAATATAAAATATGATTATATATAATTGCATAATTGACAAATATATTTCATTTATAAAAAAATCGAATATTGAGAAAGATTTATATGTGTGTATAGACTGCTCAAAAATATATTTATGTTATGAATATTTAATGCTCATTTATTAACAAATTTTTTCTTTATTTTGTTTAAATAAAAGGAAGATTAAAAAATAATATAATTATTCTCTCCTTTAACAATCCTATTATACGCGAATATTTTCTTACAAACAAAATGATGTTGATAATCAAAATTTGGATACAAACAACTGTACTTTTATATGAAATAAACTCTTATTAATTGTATTTACAGAAAATATTTTCGTATTTTTTGCTGTGGTGTTGATAGCCTTATACCTGATATTAATTTTGAATTTAATGTCACATATATTGGAAGACATTATTGTAACTTTAATTTTTATTGGAGAATATTGTGGTAAACAAAATATAAAAATTTGAAACCATCATTATATGAAAATTGATAAAATTGAAAGACAAACCGGATATTATACAATAAATGCGAGATATTGACGTATCTAAATACTAAATTATAATACGTATATAAACGAGCAATGGTTCCATTGAACCGTCGTCCTCGTCGCGCACATTATCGCGTATTCCCTATGCGACATTAACAAAGTGACGTCGTCGCATCGCGCAGAATTATAACATACTACGTAGGGCAAGAAACGAGGAAAGTGTATTCTCCGGTGTACAGTCAATAAAGCCGTCGCGCAATAATTATCGTTGCTGGCAGCGTCTCGAGGGGCGTCATTAGGCGACAACGTCGCATATCGCGGCTTTTAATGTTTCACAAACGCTTTTCAGGTACGACGACGAAGACGACAATGCACGGCGGCATCGCTTTATCGCACGTCGTCGACCAGGTATTAACGAAGAACGCTCGTGTGGTATGCGTACGTGTGTTCCGCGGAAGACTTATACGATCGAGTTATTTCGATATAAAAGCTGAAACGACGATATGCATTGTTATATGTCTTTTGCGTTGGAAATGCGTTTGCGCGCGTCTGTCATAGCGGAAAAATTATCGAGTACGATCAATGCAGACAACGATATAAAGTTCTACTTTTATTGTTTCTTTTTCCGTATAGTTATTATATTTTTTCGATCGCGCCCACCGCTCTTTTATTACGCTTTATATATGCTCGCCTGGAAAAATTTGCGTGATGCAACTTCTTTAATTCGATAGAATGTTCTAAGTGAAAATCGCGTTAGAGAATTAAAAAAATGTATTTTATATATGTGTAAAAAAATTATACTATTATATTCAAAAATCTATTATATACGTGTATAATATATAATAGATTATATATGTTTTATCATATTTGATGCGCATAGCAATGTAACAAATATAAAATATTGTTGCTGCGCTGACAAGATAATGTTTAAGAGATGAAACGGTATGTCAATAATAAGGGATCAGTTTGATATATTATAATATGCAATCGCATTACTTTAAAAAAAAAAAAATTTACATTTCAAATATATTATATGATATATATATATATGTATATCTAAATGTTTATATATCATTCGATATCACGATCTTTCTTTTGAGATTTCAGAATTTCGATAATATAAAATTTAAGAAAAATTACATTTATATATATATGAAAATTTTTTATAGGTTAATAAATTCAGATAAACATTTACTTGTATTGTACACACGTACAATATGCATTTACATAAAAATCACTCGTTCTTTCTTTCATACATGCGTGTATGCACATTGTGATCTTTCTTAAAAAGAAAAATCGTGATGCCGAATAATATCCGAATGATTGACGCTTTCACCGCAGTTGAAAGATACTCGGTATTGTTACAAATCGCATCACGATCTGTCGCAAGAACGACTGGACATCAAATAAATTCGACTAACATGGTGGTGAAAGTATAAGAGCCAAAAAAACGTCCAAAAGTTGAATATAAGTGGTTAGGTAAAATTGGGGTTATTTTATATTAGATCTCGATGATATCGTCATAGCGTATCTCAAATCACAAGTTGATAAATTAAACGTCATTTCTAATCAAGATATACGTTCTAACGAAAAATAATGAAGATAATCTACAATAGAAAGCGAGCAAATACCTGTGAATTATATATAACGCGTTCGCACATAAAATAAAATGTAATAGTTTACATTTAGTCAACGTATATGCTATATGTTTAAACCGTACACAAAATATGAGTAACAAATGTAAGAAAGAAACATTAAGTTACACATCGTTTAGACGAAAAATGCACGGGATTGGACACAATCCCGTTTAATGATGTGGATATTATAGTACTTACTTTGATATGACCCATTTGAATTTCCGTTAGCGCCATAAACTCATCACATATTCGTTTCTTCTCCTGAAAAAGAAATGTAGTTATTTTCGCGTCGAAATTTATAATATACACGAAAATAATAGAGAAATATCGAACCGTCGACAATATATCGTGATAAGAAATGAAAAACTTACACTTGATGAACAGATTAGCAGAGATTCAAATCCCATACGACGAAAACTCGACCAGACTCGACTCTCGGGAAACCGGAAATGAGCGCTTTCTTGATGGAGATGCAAGGCCATCTAGCGGAGATATAAATCAGTTGACTTTGTCGATAATCAATATGTCGATAATTAATTTGCATTACCTTACAGAGATGTCGTAATTAGTTTATTCCTAATTCTTGGGTAATTGAAAAATGGATATAGGATTATAAGAGGTATACATACAGTACACGTGATGTCATATTTTCTCCAAAAAAACCGAACAGAAAATGTTATAAAAAATAAATGTGACAATATTTTCGAGTTTGTGCAAGTTTAGAATATAATTTATTCTATATATTCAAAATTGTAGAGCATAATAATACTTTTTTATATAATAATACATGCTATTTTAAAATATAACCCCGAACGCATTGTATTTTTACGTTTAAACACAACGAGATATATATATTACGTTAACTACTAATGTAAAACATGAATCTCTTACCAAAAACGCACGAAGAATTCAGTCATGCAGATTATTGGAACACATTCTTCAAGAAACGTGGCAAAAAAGTGTTTGAATGGTACTCTATAATTGCATTGTTGATAATGTTTTGTATATATAATTATAATTTGTTATACTCTCTCTGATTATTTCTGTCTGGTTTCAGGTACGGTGAATATCCAGAATTATGCGAGATACTTTTAAAATATGTCAAAATAAAGGATGATATTTTGATTGTTGGTTGCGGAAATTCTACACTGAGCATGTCTCTGTACGATGTTGGTTATAGGTAAATCTTGTATATATTCTCTTTGCAATACGTGTATATATATATATATATATATATATATATATATATATATATATGATCACAATATGGTTAAATTAATATTTATATTGTAAATGCTAAAATTGTTTTTTACAGAAATATCATTAATATCGATATATCACATATCGTTATCAAACAAATGCGTGATATAAATATAAGTACAAGACCGGACTTGATATATGAACATATGGATGCCACGAAAATGACATATACTGATGAAAAGTTTAGTGTAATTCTTGATAAAGGTACATTAGATGCTTTAATGCCAGATGCGAAAGAGACAACTATATCTACAATTGATAAATATTTTAAAGTGAGTTTCTAATTACTATAAAAGAAAAAATATTTTATAATTTTTATTTTTACAAGTAAAACTTTTATTTTAGGAGATCACGCGAGTGTTACGAAATGGTGGCAGATATATTTGTATATCATTGCTACAGGAGCATATCCTACGAAAACTTTTATCTTACTTTCCTGCTTCGGGTTTCATGTTCCGCATATCACGATGCCACGAAGCTGAATCAAAGGCGCGTTTAGAAGAGGGCAGTTTGGTACCAATTTTTGTAGTCATCGCTACCAAATTCACTAAATTATCCCAGACCGTACGTTGTAATATAAGAGCATTAAAATTTGTCATATTGTCATCTTAGCTTTAGCTGGGTGAGCAGTTTGTCGAACTTATTTTTGTAGATTGTAATCCCGATAGGTTTTTGAATTAGCTTTGGTCGATGGTCCACCTGAACGATTGTCTTCGACAGATGATATGGTATCCGCGATATTATCCGCACAACAATCGGCATTGGTGTGCAGTAGTCTTTACAAGAGAAGTGTTGCCGATGTAGGGGAAATATCGTTGGATTTACATCGTCCAGGTGACAAGCATCCGCGATATACCGTTTATGTTCTGGATCAACCATGTATACGCGGAACAAAAACGTATGCGGCTTTTATCGTTCCACAGGGAAAGTACGTTCGATATTTTTCAAATGTAAACTTGTCGACTTTAAATTACAAAATTATACTGACCCATTCTTTTTTTATTGAACAGAGAAATGGACTGGTTGTTCAGTACCAAGGAAGGACGACAGCAAGTTCTAAAGAGCGCGCAACGTGACAGACTCGCGATAGTTACTTTACGCAGAGAACATAAATTCGAAAGTTGGGACGCTGTGAAAACCGAATTAGAAGATTGCGTACGCAATCTCGCACCGGCCGGTTTGTGTGGTAAAAATGATATTCCCTTTTTGTCATTGGGTTCCGATGTTGGAGTTCGAACTACTTGTTACGAAGGGAAGAGTGACATTAGTGGGCCATTCGTTGTCGAAGAAGTGGAGAAGGACGGCCACGAATTCAGACGTCTTGTATTCCTGAACAATGCATATGTTATTCAAAGTGAGGCTAGACTGAAACAAGGTACTATGATTCACAATAAATACAAAAATTTTATAATTATTAAATTAATCATTGTATATAACTAATAACACAATTATTTATAGCAAAGTCTAGACGTGGTAAAACGAAAAAAATTGCCGATCCTGGATTTCTAGCTTGTGAACATCACATTCATATGAGCGCTGGCGTAAATGCAGTGATAGATATAAAAGAGCAACAGGAAATTATGATTATAGGACTTGGGGGTGGTGGTCTTTGCATGTTCTTACATCATTGTTTCCCCAAAGTATGTATCTACACGTGAAATTTATTATTGTCAGACCAAGCGCTACTCATTTAAGAAACCTGAGTGTATTTTTTTCGTAAATCGAAAATAAATCGAAATTTTTCTTTTCTTTCAGTTAAAAATTACTGCAGTTGAAATCGACAATGCGATGCTAAAAATGGCCACCGAATATTTCAATCTTATTCTTGATGACAGGATGACAGTAGAAATCGCGGATGGAATCCGATTTATTAAAGATGCCGCAGCATGTGAAAAAAAATATAAAGCAGTACTCTTTGATATTGATAGTAAAGATACTACTGTCGGAATGAGTTGTCCGCCTAAACAATTTCTCGACCTATCAGTACTGAAAGCAGTTGCAACATGTTTAACGAAAGACGGTCTTTTTATCTTGAATCTGGTCAGCAGAGATAAGAATTTAAAACAGAAAGCAAAGGATGACCTAAATTCGATATTTCAATCGCTCGCCTGTTATGCCATTCAAGATGAAGTAAACGAGATCGTTATGTGCTCTATAGAAAAACATGACTCGAACGAATGGAGAAGCAAACTTAAACTCGCCGCTATGAGCTTAAATAAGCAAGCGGCTGCGAGAAAGTTATCCTCTTTCAAGGAAGCATTTAATATCTCTACACTTTTAGAAAGCTTATCAATGGAATCCTAATCATTTTATATAAATATATTTTCCTTATAATAAATAAAACTAAAAGTACGATTTTGTTCAATACTTTAAATTATATATATCTTTCATATTTTTATATACTGTATTATCTATTTATATATTTTTTAGCACACTTATCCTATTTATATATTCTCTATATACAATTCATTAAAGTAATTTTATTTTGATATATTCACACACACATAGAATGTCGGCATTTAAATCATAAGTTAATTCATGCTTTTCATAGCAAAAATTCTGTGATCTTTTTAATGTATAGTGTTTACAGATTATTTCTAAACAACATATTAATTGGCATAAGTTAAGGAAAAGTCATTGTACATAGTTATACATATAATGTATATACGACGAATTTTTTGGCAACTTTATTCTTCCACTAATTCATTATACACAATATGCATTACTTTTGTATTTAAAGACGTAGTTTAATTACAAGCAATTAAAATTCAGGCGCATGAGTAATAGTCATAATAATTGACTAAACATTCAACAATAGGCAAACAATCTTATGTATATATTATTCTTTTCCACACACACACACACACACACACACACACACACACATACATATATATTCTTTCATGCGTATCTTTCCATAATATATAATAGATCATTTGATAATATTCATTCAAACATTCATTTTAATATATTAGAAATTTATGCTAAAATACAGAAACGTGTATATAGCATATATATATATTTAAGAGTATAAATAAAAAGAAATATTCATGAATTTTTTTTTACTTGACACATTGATATATATATATATATATATATATATATATATATATAAAAGATGTATTTAGCACATACAATTAAAAGGTCTAAATTTAATAAAAATTTATTTATCCTTTTTTTCATTTATCGATTGCGATGAATGAATTAATGATGAAAATATGTGTACATACGAAAAATATTAGATTGAATGAGTATTCTTTTCAATACATCAAAATAATGTTATTTAGTATCTTTATTGTTTCATATATGACCGTTTTACAAATGATGGAAATAAAGTTTAATGCACATTTTCTGTCTTTCTACAATATCAAAATTTTTAGAAAGATAGAGAATCACACATGGTTAACTTTCATTTTTTAATTTATATATATATATATATATATATATATATGTATTTATATATATATAGGAACAAGTCCATAATAATATAATTACATAGGTACGTATGTGTAATATAATTACATATATGTACCACAATATTGATTTTACTTGCTCTACAATGTATTTACACATTTTCTTATATACGCTTATCTAGAAATCCGCTCGAACGTTTGTGGCATCCAATTTTTAATCATTCATACATTAATAAAAGAGTGGAAACATCGCATATCACACCACGGATTTTCGTTCTGAAGAAAACTAATATCTTATTAGGATATAACTGATAGAACACTTCGCAATTATAGACTAGCACAAGATAACTGCACAAAAATAACGCAGCTCGATTTTTTAATCCTTCTTACTAGCAATATGATTTGTAATATACATAGTAGAACTATAAAAAGCTTTCATTATCGATTAGCATTATGTTTATGGATTAAATTATATGTATATGAATACATTATAAATAATTCTTGCCGTAAAATAACGATATATACAAATAGCACGTGAACGCAAAACATATTATTTTATATAGATTTTACTAATTGTTGATAAACAATATGTAATGTTATTATATCTTGATATTTAAATGTTAATTATTTTGTTCGCGAAATATAATATTAACTGTGCACTAAATATTTTTGAAATACTCTTTTATTATATAATGCATAAAAATATGTAAAAAATTGACAAGTTGCTTAAAAATTAGTTTTGCAGTCTAATATTAAAGTACGCATCTTATTATATTAGAAGTTTAATTTACTGTTACTAGATCAATATATAACAAATATTAAAAAATAAATATATTTCTAGGTATTGCAGATAGTTTTAAGTTTTTTAACTATCATCATATATATATATGATGTATTTTGTTATAATATATATTAGATTGCGGTGCGTACTTTTGCATTAAATTAAGAAAAGAATAAATATATATTATGCTGATAAAAAAAAGTAACGCGTCATTTTTGAAAACGAGCTCCGTATTTTCGTTAATTATTCCATTCACATTCATACCATAAATTCTACATAAAACTTTTTTTATGATTATTATTATAACGATCATGATTTCATTCAAAAACAGAAATTGATACAATTGCTAAAATATTTTACTCAATATAATATCGCATATAAATAGTCACTAGATTAACGATATACGCGCATAACGTAATAAGATATAACTTACACATAGAAAATATATTTAAAAATATATTTAAAAGCTCTCCCTTATCCAAGCATACCAAATATATATAAAGTTTTCCATCTATCAGTATTTTTAATATCTAAATGCACGTTAAAAAAATAATAGGATACAAGTTCAATTTTAAGTAATTTTGGATTCATTACTCCTCCTTATTTCACTTTCTCATTTTGTATTCTTCTCTCCTCTTTTTCTATACTTCTTTATATTTTCTGTCTTTTTGCAAATCTTAGGAAGATTTTATCACAGTGCATTTCTTTATCAAATACAAAAAATGCTGGCACAATCATTGTTAACCTTCGAAGTATCTTGATGATAGATATTTAATAAAATTATCGACAAAGAAAGTTTGCATACTATATTTTACATATTTAGTGCTAAATGTTAGCAGTATATTTAATTATATGACAATTGTAGATGTACAAATAATCTTACAATATGCTATCATGTATTGCTGAATTATATGTCTGTGTATATTTATATGTTTATATAAACTACTCGATTTACATTTAGCACTAAATTCGTAATGCAAATGTAAATCTAAAACTCTAGAAGAAAGAAAGAAAAAACAATGAATAATCTACAGAATTTTACTCTTTTTCACAGAACAAAATTTACTTAATACATTATTGGAAGACGAAAACGGCGGACTATCAGAAAAGCAAAATAAATAACACATATGAAAGATGTATCAAATAAACAGAAAATACCCGAAGATTCCGATGCGCTTTTCTGCAGATTCCCATCCGTAAATCTATTGCAATGTTGTCATCAATAATAATAACAATTGAAGATTTGAGTGAAAATAAAATCAAGCTTACTATCTCTTTTATAATTTCTGTATTTATTAGAGTAAAAAAAGAAAAAAAATTAAGATAGTTTAATATTTTATTAAAAATATCATGCCATTTAACAAAGAAACGAATTACGAAAATTATTATACATTTTTATAATTGTAGTTATTTCTTTTTCGTGATTTCAGTACCTTACAGTAATTACAAAAACTATACTGTCATCATGTGTAAAATATGACTTTATATGATTTTTTTATAATTCAAATAGAACTGAAAAGTCTTCAAATAGAACTGAAATGTACCGATTACTTCAGTAAATATGCCAAAAATTAAGTAATTTTTTTGTAATAAAGACTAAGTTTATTTGTGATGTTTGAGGCTAAATCTCTTCAAATTTCTTATAAGATTTTAAACATTGATCAGATCTCGCAGTAAAAATATAAAAATATTGCCTTAAAGGAGCAACATACAAAGGCTGAGATCAAAATTTAAAACTTTATGTAATCCAAATACATACATACAAATTAATTAAATATTCGCAATATAACACTCGTTTGAAAGTCAATGTATAACACATTTCTAAAAAGTACCATGCCAAAACTCTACAAATTAGAAACTAAATTAATAAAAGCAAGACGATTCTTTGTACATGGAAAGCTAAGATTTGATTGTTAATTCTTCATACGAAATTTTCCGGCCAACCTATTCCTTCGATGCATAACTAAAAATGACTAAGTCAAATTAATTTGAATTATCTTACTTAAAACTATATATAAACATTTCTTCTGCCTTTATAATTTAATGGCATTGATAAAATTAAGAGATTTTTCTTATTTTCTACCATTTGATCCTTATCTCATATACATATATATCACTGGCGACAAAAATTAATTTTCTTTGATTATATGATAATGGATGTGAGTATCGCTAATGTCTTAAGATTTGCTCGTAACATTTCATTTATTTATTTTCTCTCTTTCTTTGGCGATGATTAATAACAAAAAATTATTAAATAATTCGAATTTAAACTAAAACAAAAGCATAGAAATGTTCTCTATGTCATTGTAGTTTCTATTGTTACATCAATTAAGACCAATCAATAATAATATACATATATTCTACATAAAGTAATATGTTTATAAATCTCTTTTTCTCTCTCATTTTATTTATCTTTCGCAACGGTGGGGTAATCTCACGGTTGTGACAATAATGCAGTTAAAGTATGTCTCGTAGCAAACCTCTATGTATTTCTTTGTATTTTGTAACGCGTGCATGCATACTGATTACGTATGATACAATTATTGCTAATAAGTAAAGCACAACTGTGATCGTAGTGCGTGAAACCGCATGTTATCACATAAACGAAAAAGACAACTACCATAATAAATAATGTAAGCGATAGAGGAAACTTTCGAAACTTAAAGCACGATCACGCTTAATGATTTTCTGCCTTGATTTGTAGCACTTGGAAATTTTATGTAAGCTATTTCACATTTGCTATTTCTTTTAAAGTTCTGATATATTCTCCAAATTATATGTAGCTTTGAGCAAAAAAAAAAAAAAAAAAAAAAAAAAAAACATTAATAAGTTCAAATAATTAACACACCGCTTGCTAGTCTATACACAACTAAGATAGGTAAGATCGTGCTCAGGCCAAAACTTATTCGTATATCATATATAACTTTGAAAAGTTTTCATAGTTCATTCATCCATCTTCGATTCTCTAAAAGATGTAAGAGCATCTATTTTATATTTAGTTATATAAATTCGCGAGACTTTTCAGTTCAATCTTGCTTCGTACTTTCGTCTTAGTCTCATTCCTCGTTTAAATCGATTACTTCAATTTATCACACGATAACGAATAAAGCCTATCTACAGTTTATATGGCAATTCGACGCAAAGATCAATGTTCCAGTTCAGTCTGTGTGTGGGTCTATTTCAATCAGAAAAACTTTCTTACCATTTTTTTTAGACCAGCGCTTCTTTTTTCTTTTTTGCTCGATGTAGGTGTAACATTACTGCTCCTCGATTCGTCGCTTTCTTCGATCAAGCCATTCGCGGCTTCACCATTGATGCTACCGTCAATGGTCTGTGACAATGTTTTCAAACCTACGGGACTGGACGGGAAAGACTTGTTGTTTGAATATTCCGAATCCTGGCTCCATTCCCATTTCTCGATGGAGTTTGAGGAGAACTTTCTTTTACTTCTCGTGCCTAAAGCAGTTTTCATGAAAGAAGGCGAACTTAATTTCGCGCCCTTAAGGATACCACTGGTTCTGAACGAGCCATTCTTCGATCTCCCAATTTTCCGCTCGATCGTGGCCGATTCTTCAACAGATTTGTACACAATCATTGACGACGAATTGGATTCGCTGAGTTCATCATCATGACGAACAAGTTCGGAATCTGATTCTATCTTAAAGACTTCATCTTTCGGCGATGCAGACTGCGCGATTCGTTCTCTCCTCTCTGTTTGATCATCGAACCAACCAATGGCAGTCTCGGGCGCAGATTCTGGTCTCTTGTCAAGCAATTTCTGCAATTCTTTAGAACGTCGAGATACTATGGACGATGCTCTTCTCGATGGCAATGTCGTACCGTCAGGAATCACATTCAATACACTCTTGTAACGAATTGCTTCTTGCTTGGCGTCGAGATTAACTCCTACTCTAGGGTAGATTCCGGTAGCGATTATTTCCTTCTTGCGTTTCTTTTTTCGCTCCTTTTTTGTCTCATGAGATGGATCATCGATCATCAGCTCGTGATACGTGCCGCTAATGTGAGAAGCAATCTCGCTAGGTCGCCGTTTCTTCGTTTTTTTCGTCGCAGCATGAGAATTAAAGTTTTCCGCACTCTTTCGACGCGTGTTCTCCTTCTTTGTCTCTGACTGAAATTTCTCTTCTTCGAAATCTCCTTTACGGCAGTAAGAGAGAATCACAATGATAACGATGACTTCCAAACAAATCAACAAGGCATGCTGAACAATTGCGGATATTCGACTGCGCCAGCTGTCACGATCAGAAAGAAGAGTTTCGACTGATTTCGAGAGTATAACGATTTCTTCTCTCAAAGTAGCGATCTCCTCCACTCTCTTTGCTTCGCGCTCCTCACCCTTTCGAGACTCCTCGCTCATAGCAGCTACTGCGCGCTCCAATGAGCGCTGCATTTCTTCGACTTGCTTTTTGTAACGACGACTCAATTCTTCCAGATATTGCCCACTGAGTGACATATTCCTTTCTAAAGCCTGAAAATTCATATAAGTATATAACTGTTTTAATAAATAAACAATCGCATAATATTGCTTTTTTTTTCTTTTTTTTTTTTCTCAAGTTTTCCAATATTTTTTAAAATAATCTCGTTGTAATAAATATCTTTTTTAAATATTCCTGAAGAGTGTTCTTTCTTACCTTGATTCTGTTGGACAATCGAAGAAAAACGGACTCCTTCTGAGGCGCAGCACTTGCTGTAGGTTGAGACATTGATGAAGAACTAGACGCCCCATTCTGCATGTTAACTGTGTCACCCTCCAAATCTTTCAAATCGGAAAATAATGTATCCAGCGTAAGGTGATCTTGAGACGACAATCGAACTTCTTGCTCGCCCAGATCTTTCATCTGTTTCCCATCTTGCTCGCCATTTTCTGATTTGTTTGTTTTGATTTGTACAATAGTTTCGGCATTTTCCGTATCAAGCATGAGGGTATCACCCGTTTCTTGATTCTCAAGCGAATTTATCAATGGACTGCTACTTATAGTTTTTGATGTCATCTCGACAGAAGTTCCCAGAACCGGCAACTCTTCGACAATTTTCAATGTTGGCGTCGGATTAGATGGTGGCGGAACAGTCGTCAGCACTTCTGGCTGCAACGTCTCCTCCGTGGGCTCTTTACTGGGTTCCAAGATTGGTACGGAAGATTCTTTCTTCACATTCTCTTTATTAAGTGTCTTCGTGGGTTTGATCTGCGATGCCAGACTGTCTATGCTAGCAGAAGTCTTTATGGAGTCAGAGCTGATATCCTCGGTTTCCTCGTTAATATCCTGAACTAATAAATGTTGTTGTCGGAACTCTCTGCCAGAAAACGCGCCAGACTTGCAAGCAGGAGAATTCGAATCCAAAGTACACGTAACAGATACTTGATGATGAGAAATGGTCTCGTCACTATGATCGGTAATCTTGGTAGATAAAATATTCTCTCTGGCAGCGTTTTCGGAACTATTCACAGGAATCTCGTAACTCGTGTTCATCACTACCTTACGGTCTCTTGTTGCCAGAACATTACACAATGCCACAATGTATTCGGATTTAAAGACAGAAGTTAAAAAACTCGCTTGAAGATCATCCGCTAAATTGAAACGCGTCGTATTATTGCAATTAATTTCTTCCTTTCTTTCTCGCCAAGACAACTCAATCTCCACTCCATGAAAACTACATAATCTTCCCCGTCTCAAAGTTCTGTTCACCAAATCGATCTTAAGCAAATCATTCAACTGCCGGTCTCTACAACTGACCAGCTGAAAAACGCTGGCGAACTTTTGATCGGTACAATTACCGCAAAGGATCGTGTATCTAGGCGTCGTGCAGCTCATGTATGAGTTGTCCAAGATATTGCCATCATCGATACTCTGCTGGATTTCCGTGATGTTGTTTCCAGTGAGACCGCTGGATTTCACTAAAACCTCTGCGGCCTTTTTCACAATACTTAGTACAGCGTCACGCGCGCTGCCGAAGAGGTTTCTTGGTGGATTACCACTTTCACTGTCCAATAGCTCCTCCTCGTCGCTATCCTCGTCATCGTCGTTCTCCGTGCTCGTCTCTTGTAGAATCTGATTCTCCGTTTCGGTTTCCAACACTTCGAACTCGCTGGTACCGTAAGCGCGAAACAACGAAACGGGACAGAAATGTTCCGAGCCATAATGCGATTGTAGCTCAACCTTGATGAATTTACCAAAGAAGTGAGGATGCAGAACAAAGCTCTGAATATCCTTCACATCCTTAGCGGTGAACTGACCGACTGGACTCCAATCTTTAGTGGGAAAACGATCGCTCACATATACGGAGAAATCTTTCGGTGATGAACTGAAGAGCTCGAAATTTGCCAGCTCAATTTTTTTCGCCTGGATTGCCTCGCAGAGCTCAACAACGAACCAAATACGTGATGTACAGGCGTTCAGCATGTACTCGTCCCGCGTGGACACCAAAACATTTTTGGCGCTATTCGCTTCGGGATTGGCTGCCACGATTTTGGCACCGCAATCGGGAGAGGCATAATTCTTAGAACGAATCTTCATACCGCTTACGCTTCGTCCTGGATTACCTGGAGTCTGCACGGAGGCATTTGGATGAGCTGTAAAATAAATAAAAGAATAATCGTAAATCAAATGTGCAATTGAATGTAATGCAATTATATTGCCTACTGCAATTGTATCTAATTTAACGCAATGCATTATAATAAATATAACATTTATCAATTTTTTGATAATAAAAAAAAAATACTCACTTTTCTTCTTCTCGGCCTCCTCCAAACGCTTCTGTGCCCATTCACTGAAGGATGGTATATCCTCATGCGGATCGGAAGGACCTGAAGTAACAAGCCCGTCTAAAATTACCGCTACAGTTTCATCTCTACTACCACTAATCAATTGTGCTCTGGCCGCCGTATCATTCAATTCCGATACCGTAGTAAATGTGTCGTCGACCTTTGAGGACAACTCTTCGGACACCTGAACTTGGCCGACCTCCTCCTCGACTCTCAATTCCAACTCATCCGTATTAACTTTCTGCTCCGCTCTAACGATCACCACAATCTCCGGCGCCTCCTCGGCGGATATCTTTTTCAGCAGAAGCACTTCCTTGTCGTCCTCGAGGGCCTCCGTGTCATTCGGTCGTTCCGTCGTCGCTGTCGTCTCATCAACAATCAACGGTGGTTGGATCTGCGTCGTCGGCTCAACGATCTCTTTTATATGCTCGGTTTGTCTGATTTGGTCACCGTTCAATATCGAGGAATTCTTGATGGACGATCTCGAGGAAAACTCACGGTCGATCTTCGGCTCGGCCAGATTCTGCAATTCCGCCGTCGCGGTATCCACCAACGTCAACACTACAGCCTGGCCAGTCTCGGAGATCCTACGAATATAATAATCATCGAGTCGTGTTAATATATCGTTATACAAAACGTGCTCTATCGCCGAACAATATGCTATTGCTTTATAAAAATCATAACTTTTAATACTTTACTGTATACCATATTTTGATCTGTTTAATTTAAAATTTTGCAGAACAGTTTGTCTGTTGAATACCACTTCTAACTTATCTCTTAATATATTTTTTATATGCAAGATCAACGTGGCAGGATTTAATAAATTATGTAATTTTGTCATTAAATAATTTGTGCGTATCATATTATTACTATAATAATCAAATGTTCATTAATTAACTTAAATAAATAAATTTTATAAACGCACATTATAAGATATTTATATATCTTAAAGATATCTCATATTTTTGAGGTAAAATATGAATTAATATAATTATGTTTTGCGAATTAAGAAATTCGCCATTACAAAAACAGAATAATATCACATATAGCATCTATTGCTAAAGAAAAATTAATATATTGCAGTGATAAATATATTGTAAAATACTGTAATGTTGAAATAAAGTTAAAGATAATATATTACGCTTTATGATATGCGTAATATGGGACAAATGTGATTCTTTTGAATACTAAAATAGAATGTGCGGCAATCACTTTCGGATGCATAGAATTTTTCAATATCATAATCATGTATATTGAAAATATGAGATACGATGATGAGAATTGAATTAACATTGAAAAAATATATGTGTGCATGAATATAGTGTAATTATTTGTAATTATGAAAAATATATAACTACTGAAATCTATTTAACTAAATTACTGAAATATATGTATCATATGTAAATTTTTCTATATAAATATCTATTTAAATCATCCTGTATTACAATTTTTCTGCAGTTTTTCTAGAACTATGAAAAAGATTTTATACTTCAGGTTACAGTTCTAATAATTTTTTTTAAATAAAGATTTTTCTCTCCGCTTTCCATCTAATTAAATATGTCGAGATCAAAGACTTATCAAAAATCTTAATTCTAAGATTGCATTTTTTTCTAGAAAAATTAATCTACGAAATAAGCGATGATCGTCGAATAAATACATTTGTCAATATTTTAATACAAGCCCATTTCGGAGGCCAACGAAAACATCCCTGATAATGATAACGCTTTCTCACCGATGATAGAGACAGGTAGGGATGCACCATAATACCGCCAATATAGTTAAATAGAAGACAACCACTCGAAGAAGATGTCTGGGCTGCCCAGTGGGATTATCAACCCAATGCAAGGGACATCCATCGCTGTTCTTGACGATACTCTTGGCCATGACTTTAGGCTCAGGCACGCATGTTACTTCACACCATGAAGTGATATGACACCACGATTTCACCATTGCCTTGCCCCGTCTTGTCGTTGCAATTCTTTTTTCAGGCTTGTTCATCATTTTTCACACTTTCATATGCCTAAAGTTTCTCGCAGTCACTTTACGATGATGTTAGGTAAAACATCATAGGCATAATATCTGTTATATTATGAATTCCTCATTATCAAACCGATTTTTAGCCACTGGAAAACTATGGTCATAGCATCTAAGATACATCATACATCTGTCCTACTTTTGAAAAAATGCGAAATCGTGTCATTGGAGCTATCTCTCGTTGTTCCTTTTGATTTTTAAAAATATCCAAATTCTTTTATCGTAGGATAACTTATCGTTTTACCATTCCAAACAAATTTTAAATAAAGTATAAAAAATATCAATATATAGCAAAAACAAAAATTGAAAAAAGATATCGCGCACCTACAACATATGTTAAGTAAAAATATATTTTATCTCAAGAAATCGAATGAATTCTACATATATTTCTGTAAATTGCAATAGCTTTAGAATAAATAAAGTCATACCGAATTAGCCGTCTATAGCATTTATAGTTTAGTATTTAGTACAAAGTAGTATTTGATCGTTGATAAAACATTTCAGCATGTTTAATGATTTGAGATTGATATTGTGATATTATATACATTTCCGCTTCTATTAAATATATTTTAACGTGTTATTTAATCCAGAATTATCTATATGGCACGCGTACGATTAAGAGGTACAAAGCATGCAACATTTATTGAGGCCTATATATATGCTTGAAATGCTATTGGTGTTGACATGCATATTCAATATCTGCAATTATGTAATTCGAGAACATAGAGCGGATCGAATTGACATCTCTCTGTCACATCACATCGCAGTTTGCTCACTGTCAACGTTGACTATAATGATTCTAATGTAAGTAGAATTTTAATAGTCAAGTGATCGTGTCCTTATTTGCTAATTCAATTGTTGAAAAACAAAAATTTCACGTTTTACCAGGTGAAACTAACATGTACTACGGAAAAGATTTATTTATATTCAATATTAAAAAATTTATCGCACGGGCGCTCACATACAGACTGAAATTTGCAAAATATTTCTTTCATATCGCAGTAATATAAATCTTTTCATAAACTAAGAGGATTTGACAGCTTGTTGCTCGACTGTGGCTGTAATACATTTCCGATGTCATGCTGGAAATCGAACTTGAAGTGAAAACTGCTAGAAAGACCGACTAGCTAGTTAATGGTTTTCATATAACTATATAATTAAAAAGTATCAACACTCCCGCATTTAAGTATTGTGTATTAAAAGAGCTTTTTTAATCTAACATTAATTGATTGATCGATTATGATTAAAGATCAGTGACGCAGCCATTGTTGATGATCCACAAAATCAGTGTATTCAGTATACGAAAAACTTAACATATATCAGTAATTACCTTATGTAATGTCACAAAATATAAATTAATTTATAAAATTAGTTTCAATATTCTAATGTTTTCGCATTTTGATCGGTTGGTATGTACTTTTTTCCGTTCGATCAAACGCAAAAAATTATTTATAATTCAACAAAAGTATTTTTGATATATATATGTATATATATGTGTGTGTGTGTGTATGCGTGTATGTATTTATGTATGTATATATGTATATATGTGGCATGCGACAGTGGAAGAGTCAAAACTTGGCGTTATTGTAGTCAACATTTTAAGCTAGCTCGAATAACAGTCAGTTACAGAGTGCATTATGTTTATGTATCACATAGCAACGGAAAAAATCGACTTCCGTGCTCTTTCGTTAAAAAAGATGATTATATCTCAATTATGACAATGGGCTCGAACAATCGACTTATCGCGTGTGCATTTAATCGGAACGAATGGCGCATTGTGAACAAACCCTCAGACGGAGAGGCGATGTCACCGCGAATGGTAAAAGCCTCATCGAGATCGTTTCACGGTCTGGTGAACATCGATCAATGAGCAGAGCCGGTTTGTGAGAATGACGAGTCTGCCACTGAGAAACCGCAATCCTGTCTACTCTCTGTTCAGACTGCAACTCACAAACATCAATCTTGAATGTAATAGAGAATCTAGATAAATTAACGCGATAGCAATCGGTTCGGTAAAATAATCATCAGAAATTCAAATAGACATAGTGTTGCAGAGCGATAAAGAATATTAATCACCGGTCAGAAATAAAAAGATAAAAAAGTACATAATTCGAAAAATTATATATATATATATATATCGAAATTAGAAAAATACCAAATTGATGTATCAACATTGGATTAACGCGTGATAAAAAGTAATATATATATTTATAGAAAAATAATGTATTATTTATCAATTATTCATTAGATTTTCCTAGACAATGACAAAAACACGTTATATATTTTGACTTATTTAATATTAATTCGATTATAGAAATAATCTTGCGTTTCTCGTCTTGATCAAAATAGCAATTGTCGTGCGAGCAACCTAGCAAATGCTTACAAATGTAGCCTGTTACTGTCAACGTCTATAAAATAGTATTTTTCACATCGGCTGGTAGCCTTGCTGCAAGTGTTGTAGATATCATTCACAAGTTACAATCAATTTAAGTAGGTAGGCAAAATAGTCGACAATGCATTTCTCTCTCTTCAATGAACTATTAATAACGCTTCCTGATTCAGAAGTCATTCATACGAATTGTTACGTAACGCACATATGCATGTAAGTATTATTATAATGCAAACTACATAGGCCAAAGTATTAGAATATGCAAAAGAAAAGATAAAAGCACGTAACGCTTAAAAAAATAAAAATAGAAATTCTATTTCTAAAAGATTCAATTTTAATGTATGACGTGGAAAAATAAGAAAAATGAGAGAAACCAATTCAAAATAGAATATAAAATAGAGACACAAATCAACGATTATAAATATTTCTTGCCATAATTCATAAAAAAATGGCATGTTCCGACGTCGCGTGGATGAAAAGAAAATAGTTATGCTACTAAATGCAATTAAAACGACGGGAAAAATATACTATACTGTTATTTTACAATATATATAATGTAAATCGGCGAGGAAAATCAAAGAGAGGAGATTTATGTGTGACGACCCGCGATAAACGACAGTTAAAGGTGAAAACACAATCAACTAGAGAAATTTATTCGTTAGAAAACGAAGCCTTATGTATCTGGTCCATCAACTTGTCAGTTGTGAAACTAGAACGACTTTTGAAATAATCCGAACTAGGTTTTCCTCTTCAGATGTCTTTTACTCGCGTTATATATAAACACATTATAGTTACACACACACACACACAATATACCGTCGTTGTGTGAACATATATAGCATTAAATTTGAAATTACATCATTTGGATACATTATACGAAGGAAACATTAGTGCGACATAGTTGATTAGTTTATACACCGAGAGCTATAATTATTACTTAATTGGGTTAATTAACGCAAGTTATAATTACGGTAATATAAGCATGAAAAAATTAACTCGCCGGGTTAAGACCACAAATCTTGATAAGCGGGAAAATATGAAACCCGCAAAGGATATTAGATAAAAAATTAAAAAATATTAAAAATTTAAAAAGAGCAAAGAAAATAAAGTTAAAAAATAAATTGTTGCAGCTATGTAATTATAAACTACTGTCCTATAATAATAATAATAATAATAATAATAATAATAATAATAATAATAATAATAAAAAAACATGAAATTCTAGATTTATTTACTAAAATTTCCATCGAATTATTAAATGTAGTTGTTCACAAAAATTAACTAAAACTAATTTAAAAAAAGAAATTATTTATAATAATTGTATCGCCCAAATAAATCATTAAATAATCAAAATTTTAATAATATTGAAATTTTCTCCAAAGTAGCATATATCACGTTGCAATGTTGGGAAAATATATACGTGTACATCATGTATGTAATCAGACAATTGGATTGTACATGCGTAATGAACTTCACTTGAAGATCTTTGAAGGAGCACGCTTTCTCAATCGAATATATCGAAGGCTCTTTGTAGAGGCACTAAATAATGTTCCTGTTCATATTAACACGCGCGTCCTCCATTGCGTGTACTTAGGCGATCGATAAATCTCAAGTGACAGCGAAATCATGAAGTGACTACACACGAAAGTAGCTTGGAAATTCTATCGACTTAACGGCTTTCTAATAAGTAGCCTTTTCTCGTAAGACACGTAAAAATATAAGACTGCTCTTGGGCATGGATCCTTTCTAACGTTACACCCCCGATTCTATCGTTACAATAAGAACTGAATAAGAACAGATCCTGAATCGGATAAGAATAATATTTGTGACTTTCTATCCGTCATTCTGACAAAACATTTATTATTTTCACAATTTATTATTTTCTTAATATTAATCATATGCTTAATAATACCGCGTATATCTCGTAACATTGTATCGCGATTATCAAAGAAGAATATTCGTGTTTGATAATTCATCAAACAGTGTTACAATCTAATCACTTAATAAATTTAACCGGGAGTTCTTTATGTGTCAGTCAAGGCTAATGTAAGGTTAAGGCTAACAAACTAAACGAGAAATCATTAATTGTTATTATTCATTAAAGAAAGTCGTGTGATCGATGATTATAATGAAGGAAGCTGACACGAGAGAACGATAAGAACTGTGATGAACTTGCCTCTTTATCGATACATCAAGAATTATAAATATCTTCTTTATTCAAAAATCATTCGCGATTTTTACACGCATAGCAGGCATATAAATTGATGTGCAATAATGAAAATTAATGCGGCAAATTTAATGAAAGTATCGGATTAGATAAAGAATAAAGGTATAGGATTAATCGGATGTTGGTTATTAAATGTTTTTTTGTTCTGATATATAAAATCCGATTTCTCTTGACTGACATATCGTAATAATAAATCAAGTACTCGAAATTGATTGAATATTGACTATTTATCAAGTTGAAATACGTCTGCTTTTTAATTGCCAGAGAAAACTGATACAGAAATTCATAGCCCACACGTATTGCGTATTATAGAAATCAGACCACTGTTTCAAAACTTTCTGTACATGATTGATAAATAGAAAAACGAGTTTATTAATAATTATCAATGTTATTTTTCTTATTCTATCATAATGTTTAGTACGCAATGAATAATTTCTAAAAAATATCTTGCACGCTATATCAAGAATTAGGAATTATGAAAATTTAAATAGCTTCCAAGAGCTTCAATTTATTATTCAATTTATATTTTATTACGTGTAAAATATTTTTAAAGGCAAATTTTTCTGCAAAATATTTTGCTCTGCAACTGCGCTGTTGACAAATCATACACAGCTACATTATTTATCGTACGTTATTTAAAAAAAAGATGTTTTAATAGATGCACACAGCTGCAAAATTGTGCTGTCATCGCGATTTCATTAGGATTATAATTTTTACATAGATCGAATTTATGTATAATAAATCTTGCTTTAGGAAAAGAAAAAATTTCATAAAGCCGCTTTATCGCATATCGGGTTGGCTTTTCTTCCTGCTTTCTTGTTTGATAGCGAGCACGGTCGAGACCCACGCAAAATTCAACAATTGTCGTCGTACAAAAAATGAAATTCTCTATGGTTAGGCACGTTCCAAGGCGTGTCCAGCCACCGTGTTGTGTGGGTATTGGCTTCCACGTGCCTTTGCCAGCTTTGTAAGGTCGATCGATCGTCTTACGATTAGTCGGCGCGCTATGCCTCGTTAAAATGCATATGCATCGTGTAAACGTGCTACGAACGAGCTCGAAACGGAAATGTCATTGGTCGTGAAATCAATGTATTAATATCTACTCAATATTATATTCCACAATACATTGTTGACATAAACCGATAAGTATAAACTCTATATGTATATTTATAAATTAATTATGTTCTCTCAGAAACAACAGAAAATGAAATACAAAAATGCGATATAAAAAACTATATAATATGCTTAAATATATATATATTCAAGTTTACACATTACATTGCAGGATATATTATAATTATATAGATTTTTTCATTTTTTCAACAAAATAATTTGTCTATTATTTATCTTAGAATACGTTCTCAATTATGTTTTAAACTGATTTAATTCGTTATATTTGGATTCAAAGTAAGCACATTTTTTTATTTCATCTCTAAAAAAAAAAAAATAAATAAGGCGGTAAAGATAATTCAATATTTTAGATCTTTTATACACGCAAAATATATACAAATAAATTCTGCAAAAAATCGAAATCACGCAAAATATTTATATATATATATATATATATATATATATATAAATATTAATATAACTGTACATTGAGTAACCAACATACAGATATAACTGTATATTGAGTAATCAGTGTTATCAGTGCTACTTTGAGCCGACCAATTCAAACAACCATGTATAGCAATGAAAATTGTGATGCATTGAATATTACTTCTAATTTCCAACCGTTTCAATTACATTTCCGTCTAATATTTAAGTAGTGTAATCAAGGATTTAATCAATGTTTAGCTAATTCGCGCTGTGTAACTTTTATATGTTAATGATCAATTCATGTCAGACAAATGATATCTCGTGACAATGAAATTTTAACGTCCGTTATCAGAATAATCATCTCTATTATTATGCAAACCGTTCTCGTTTGCTCGATGACCCACTTGAATCGGAATTCTGAGTTGAAGGACGCTAACTGCAATGATCGTAGTCGGATGCAAACATGACCGATCACGTCATAGTCACAATGGAAAATAAATATATGCGTTTGCAGAGTGGATTTAACTAATCAACCGACACTTATTCGATTAATCGATTAAATCGATTTAATTTTAATGATTCGAAATCGCAAAATGAAAGTCTACGCTATGTATTCTATTTGACTCTCTTCTCTCTCTTTCTTTATTTTTTTCTCATATGACAGATAAAGCAGTTTTTAAAAAATTTATTACGTTTATCACATTTCGTTAATAAGAAGATTAATATTATTACAAACAACTATATAAAAGACATTAGTTAAAATATATTAAAAATTTAATTCACTCTAAAATAGAGTGCCAAATTCACATAGATTTCACGATTTACTTCTTTGATTGCAACGCGACGATTCCCTGTCATCGTCGAAAGTGTCGGTGCGGTATAACTTCGTTTGCGTGCATCCCAAAAATTCGGATGCGCTTCGCATTGTTAGATTCGATTTCGCCGTGGGTCATTCCTGATGCCAAAGGTATATGTAGAATTCGCCACGTAACGAAACAAGGACTCGCTTAATGTCGCCGAGAAAATGTTGCATATTATAAAAACAATTCCAACAAGTATCGCTTGAACGAATCGAATCATTTAACGTAATAATTAATAATTATTGCCCAAATACTTCAATAAAGCAGAAATTTGTACGCAATGATATACATGAAATGGCTAGGGATTGAAAAAAGTAAATATAAAAATCAACGCAAAACAACAAAATTTCTTTTCATCGATATTGAAAATACGAATATTAATTGCAATAAATCACATTTAAAAAATAAAATTACTGCATTAATTAGCTTCGCGCAAAATAACATAGCTTTTTGATATGAAAGGATTTTTGTTATTCGTGTTTGTCGCATTTATTGTATAATGTATATTAAATTGTATATGCGCCCCTTTATTCCAGTTTTCGACAATCTCCATACCTCGTATCGTGATTTTATTAAACGATATGACATTGGAACATTGCATTCTCTTATTGTTAGTAAATTGATGTGGTTAGCATGTGGTCGATAGAGTGAAAACTTATGTCGACATTGAGTAATGAAATCGAGAAACCACGAGTTTTCTCGTAAATTACAGCGAGTAAGTAAAGTTGTTTACACGGGTTTACACGGGATATCGTAAACGTGCTCATCAAAGCACTTTTTAAAAAGGGGGAAATGCGCGATTAAGATTTAAGTCAGTGCTTTCTCGAGGGGGGATTTGCGGCTACACCTGCATCCACCCCGCGCACGCTACATCTGCAGTTCACTGATCGATCGATAACCGATATCTGATAGGGTGAGGTAGCGAGAAATAGAAAAAGATATGAGAGTATGAACTTTCCTACGTGGAGAGACTGCAAAAATTATAACACACCTTCTCTATTAAATTATCTGTTATTATTACATTTTGATTATTTTATATTGGTCGTATAATAATGACCATTATATTTAATGACATATTTATAATTATTTCTCGAGAAATATTTGGCTATTTCAAATATCGTAAATTAATAAATTATAATGTATTAATAAACGCAACAAGAATGCGAGATAATATATATATTTTTGAAATATTAGCTTTTCTCTAGAGAAAATTACATGTTGCGAAGGTAATCTCGGACGCGAAAATATAGATATTGTATATCATGCCTGTTTCTGTATATGCGAGAGTAAAAGTGAACGCTGACTATTCTATTAAAGATCGAGAGAATAATACGGTAACGTAAAAGTGTTAATTGCATTATTGATGTAAAATAAGATTATGCGGATAAAAATAAATATTACGAATAATTGCCAGTTTCATCATTTAAGAGAAATTACTTTGCGATACATAATAATACATTATATTAGCACGAGTGCGACGACAGGATCTAGGTTGCCATTCAAATAGGATACGCTCAATCGAATGAAAGTGAAGATCGTACGCGGATAAAGTGTCACATGCGTTCATGCAACTGATTAACATGGGTCATCTGTACGCGCAAAACAAGATGAGCAGATCGAGAAAAGTGGATGTCATTAAGTAAAACTGGTTCTTTCTAGAAATCAGAGCCGAGATAAATAATTAATCAAATGATAGGAATAATATTCATCTTTCAAATGTTGAATAAGTTACTTATTTTAATTTTTTTTTTTTTCTCTCTTTATGTCCCTATAATCTATTTACACTTCTTTGATTTTTGCTAGCGCGTTAATTAGTGTAAATTATGTTGAAGCAACATAATCAGTTCCATTACATAAATATGAAAAATATAAATGATGTTTATTGCATTATAATTTTGTAATTTTGTGGTAATAAATCTCATTCATGCACGAGAGTCGCTTTAATTCTGCTTCCAATGTGTAAAATGTTAAAGTTAAAATTATGCCACTTTCTTTATTTAGAAAAGTTTGTTCTTCCTCTCTTTAGGAACAGTGTAAGTTATGATTAAAAACGAGCACGTATTTCTCCTCCCTTTGTTATTGAAAATACATAATAATAGGCGTAAGCTTTTTTAGAATAAGCGCTTTCCACATGAGTGAAACTGGCATTTTGGGTTGCTTGACAGCGCAGAATCTCTGAAATGAATTTTTGAAATGTGTCGCAATGGGGGGAGATCCCGTGCTTTTTCGCAGATAAATATGCAGGCAATAGCGTATTGTGGACGCAATGCGGTCCCGCATTGCAAGAATATATTTTCACCGTCTGCAGCGATAAGTCGGCGATTCTTATCTCGTATATTCAAAGCCGCACAGTTCGTAAAAAACTTGTAAAATCCCATATCACGTGTTACTCGCCGATCTACTCCAAGAACGAGATTTGACGGAGAAAATTGCGATCATCGACTTTGTGCCACGGAAGGTATATATAGATTGGCCAATCATAAACGGAGTGAAAGCTCTAATTAAGCGGGCGAAAAGCTTTCACCCGTCTGCTTTTCAGAAATCGACTTTGCCATATAATCGTCGACAATACGTTTCGCCCATTTAACGAGTGTTAAACGATTTTGAGTGATGTCAAAAATTGCTGACATTATCTTAGCGTTATTAAATTTCAAGAGAGATACTACGGAAATACGCGATTACATTCTCCCCGAACACGACAGTAGATAACCGGCATTTAATTAAAGTAGTTTGTGAAAGGACATGAGAGACGTATTACGACAAAATCGATTTTTATTAGCGTGTAGTAACACTAAAAACACCTTTCTCAGATATATATATATGTATATATATATATATATATATATATATATATATATATATATGTGTGTGTGTGTGTGTGTGTGTGTGTGTGTGTGTGTGTGTGTGTGTGTGTGTGTGTGTGTGTGTGTGTAGTAAAGATATATAGAAGATATATAATGATACAATCAAAAAATATCGGGTTTTACAGAGAAGAAATCTTCTTTAAATTTCTTATCTCAATTCTATGAAAATGTAAATTAACTAAATATTATATCCACGGATATAAAATATATGATATTGAAAACAATATGCTTTAGTGGATTCCATTTTTAAACCTTTAATCAGAACTTTTCTTTTTTTTCATCCTGAATTCTTTTTAAAATTTACACCTTCATCCTTCATCGATCGGAAATCGTAAACATTTTACTATAACGTGTATTTTATATTGATGCTCTGCTGCATATATCCAATTAAAAAAATACACGGCGCAACAATTACTGAATTTCTTTTAACACACGGCATATCTCCTACATTTAATCTTGCGAAATGCATTGCGAGTAGCATTAAACTAAGCAAAAATTGGTAAAAGCAAACTTTTTGAAGAAAAAGTAAAATAAAATTACAGTGCGAGAGATTATAACATTAAATAAACTCACAAGAACTTGAACATTTAGAATAAAAGCTTGTAGGATTTACGGAAATAACAATAATTAAAATATTTTGTACTGAAGAAAAGAAAGATTCTATAATTGTATTTTTGAATTCGTGCATTCGCAATTTCGCAAAAATTCATTCTATATAACGGTTCTATATAACGGGGTTTTTTTTTTTTGCAAAATAATATATTTCAACAGTATATTAACTTAATAAAACTCATAAAATCCTAAAACATATTAAAGATCAAGTCGAAAAGAGAAACGATGAATAGTGGAAGCATTAACATACTGGAGCTTTCTTTATATCTACGGATATGAAGTATATGATATCCGATTGAAAACAATGTGCTTTAGTGGATTCCATTTTTAAACCTTTAATCATATATAAACTTTTCTTTTTTTACTTAATTTTTCACTTAACAAACTACAGTGATTTGCGGCCACAACTTGAAAAAGAAGAGCCTTTCGAGAGGATCATTGTTAGACAATCAGAAACATTGCAACAAGCGTAGACATTCTTCAGTTGTAAATCCTATCGGTCATCCCCATTATTTGAAGGCCATTCCAGTATGTTATATGATTCCAGAGCATATCCCAGTATGTTACATAGTTCAAATGAGTAGAAGCAAGCAGGGAATTCGTTAATGATGAAAAGACAGAGAAAAGTGACTAGGGTAAGAGAATGAGGCAGGAAAGAAGTCGGACGAAGTTATGATAAATTAAGCGAGTAATCGAGCGTGGCGATGAGACGAATGTGGGTAGATAGTAGATAGTAGAAACATATACCGTGTGTGTGTTTTCGTGCCTGGTTCCCATTCGAAAATTAGGAACGTTTTTACGCGTTTCTTTTTTTCCATGAATTTCGTTAAATTACAGTATCCTTTCTTTTTTTCCATAAATCTTGTTAAACTAAAGTATTTTAATTAAAATATACGATCCTAAGGAACGGTTTAATAACAAAGAACTCGACCTCAATAAGAAACCGTCCGCAACAATCCCTACAGGATGCAACGAGATGCAAAATTATTCACTGCATTTCTCGATTAGTCACTTTAGACAATTGTTACCTTTATCTCTTGCATCGTCATAAAATTCAGCAGATCGTTGCGACAGTTCGCTCGTCCGCTGAATTTTCAACGAAAAATACACATTTCTACGAACATAATTCTCGGTCGAACCAGACTCTATCCCCAGATTTATTAGATTCTTTTGCGCTGTTATTATTATATCATAACAAATTTTTACACAAAAATATTCATTCTTATATCAAATTCTGGAAACAATTTTAATACTCCTGAATAACATTTTATCAATGCTATTAATATAATCATTATATAAGAGACTATAAAAAGCAAAGTTTTTATTAAATTAATAAATTGTGTATTTATTGCATACATAACATTATTTAAAATTATTATTAAATGTAATTAACTTGATATCAATAAATCATCATTATTCACGCGGCTCATCTATATTTACGATATTCGTATTTGCAACGATAAAGTCCATCTTCAGAGAGAGAAAGAGAGAGATGTGGAATACAGATCATCTCAGACCCTCCGCCAAGATTGAGTACCAAGAACTGTTAGAATAACGCATTAAATGCATTTAAGTAGCGAGGAAGTGGGGACTTAGTCGATTTAATGTTAGCCAGTATGACTACTGGCTACTGACAGGTCAACAGTTGGGTGGAACGTTTCAGCGTAGCTGGAAACAGTCATCGTCATATTTCGAATGTATGTCGATGAATATTTCTTCCCAGTAATTATAAAGTGTGAGTGTGTCTACTAAATTAAAAAAGTGTAACATAACACAAAAAGTGATTCAAAAATGGCTGAGGAGATCACTGCATCCAACCTCTCGACGAGATTGAAGGGATATCTTAAAGAAGCACCGTTTTTCTGCAAAATTATCGAACTGGTGAAAATATATATTATTGCGATCTTAAATAACGATATCTTACACGCGATGGAAATATAATCTTCTTAATCTTCCGATAGAAACAGAATTTAAACGATCTTTTTCGTATTTAAATATCTTTCTTCATATTTTGGCAATAATGTAAACTTCAAAATTCCGCAAAAGTAACCATAAATCATATAATCATTTTACTATATATATATATATATATATATATATAAATTATCATTATTTTTTAAAAATATTTTTAAAAAATTTTAAATTGTCAGGTTCTAAAAATAATTTATATAACAAAAATACTTTTTAAGGACAATCACATATTAAATGTTATAGATTTTCTGCGTTATTGCATCGGGATTGGTGGCAGAACCATTTCAACAGAATCAAATACGGCCAGGTGATATACACCATATAGCGATATTCCATGTGGCAGTATGCGGTTATGTTCTTATAAATGCAATTCTTATCATGAGCCATTTATTAGGCGAACGATTGCCGAAAAAAACAGTAAGTTAAAATATGAAATATTGCTACTATCATTTACACAAGTGAAAACAATTCATTCGATGATAAATGCAATCTATAACATAAATTATTAATAAAAAAAAATGTTTTTGTTCGAAAATAAAGACTGTTGAAAAGAATTAACATTTTTTTTCTCGATACAAATCGTGTTCTGTTTCTGTGCGAAAAACTTTGAATTATATATCGAGAATCCAAGAATTGATTTGCTTCCTCTTCGATTTAGCAGAATATTAAAACGCATGAAACAGAATTCTGTCGTCGCTGCTTCAATTTCTTGGATCGTCTACTTTTTATATGTATATTCGAATTATTTAAATTCGATTCGGTCTAGGATGACGTCGTGCTGTCTAAAAAATTCCATTGTTTTAAATTTTGAGATTTATTTCGCTATATCCTCTCTCTAATCTGTTGGAAAAAAAAATTCCATTTTGAAAATCTAATTTCTTATCTTTCTACTAAGTTTCATTGTATTCCTATCTGATCTGATGAATTTCAAGGTGCGCAAGTAGCTATAACAATGCATACTGAATTATGAAAAATGGATATATTTTTTCTTTTTGACATAGCGAAATAGCAAATATTATTCTTTGATTTTGCAGGCTCTCATTTTTACGGCAATGGGAGCGATTCTGTGTTGCACCGCTGGCCTCATTCTAATTCGCAGCTGGGACAATTTCTTGACTAATCTGATTCACGCGTATGTGGAGGAGTATAGTGACCAAATAGTTGCAGCCGGTTCTTTCGCAATCCTAGCTGCCCTAGTATTCGCTATAGATACGTACTTTACTAATAAATATGACTGATCATTCAGAGAATCTGGATTATTATATAAATATATTCATAATCTTTATTAATTTAAGTATTTAAGAAGATAAAATAGTGTTTTCTAAAATAATATGTAAATGTAAAATAAAAAGAATTAAATAAGTTGATTGATAACAAACTTTAATACGAGTGCACAGTCAGTGCATAATATCTCTACGATAAATAATTTCAAATAACCTATTTTATAAACAAAAAAGCTTTTTTTTAATCCATTCTTAATAAGTGCTGTATTGCTTCATATATGTATACATATATGCATATGACCGACCGTTGTAATTAGATGAGCGCCTTAGATGCATTCATGCTGTTATGCTCGCGCTGGTAATTAGTCGTCAGAAACATGAAATGTCCAACACGCTGGGTAGCGCGGATTAAAATGCAATTAAAATGGTATACAGTAACGCTTTCGAGCCGCCAAATGTTTTATATCGGGACGAGCGTGTCGGTTTGTCAAGGAGAGCGAATAGCTGTTTGCAGAAACTAGACTTAACTTTGCCGGGCCGAAATAACGGCGATTAATGTCCGATTGAAATTACACACACAGCCAGAAGCATAATTTCGAAGGAGTTTCGTGAATCGAGAGTATATTTTATTTCGATGAGACAACATATCCATTCTCTATCCTGTAAATCAATAAAATAGAAATTCAGATAAGAGAATGTTCTGTTTGAATCATGTGTGTGTGTAAAATAAATTATGCAATGTAAAGAACGATCTAATTCAACCGTATGTTTTTGAATCTATAAATTTATAAATGTTTTTCTTTATTTTATTTAATGTATAAAAAAAATTTCAGCACATAAATTCCATCTAGAATATGTTACATATATTATCCTATATTATATTAAACTTATTAAAGCATCGCGTGATATATTCGTTTATGGATACTAGTATTTGTAATTTTGTTACATCGTATTCATACATATAAAAATTATTCAGTACACTGTTAACGCAAATACATGTATATTCATCATGGATATAGCTATTCAAATAAATTTTCAATGAAATAAATTTTGTTATTTTATTGTTCAATTGCTCTTTTGTTTATTCGTCTTCCATCGCAATTATTCGTTTAAATTGCTGAATTTTTTTAGCTCCTCGTTATTCGTATTTAAATTATATGTAATAAATCAAAATTAATAAAAGTTCATTGAATGGCTTAAAATGAATTGCAAAAAAGATTCTAAAATTAAATAGCGTGACATTGCGAACATATGTGTAACATTTTATGCATGTCATATATGTGGCAGCGAAATAAAATAGAGTTTAACGAAATCATTGTTTATAATCTGCAACGCATTAAGTTTAAAATATATGAGTATTTTGCTCCTATGTAAACCTATAAGATAGTTTTACGTAATTTTATCTTTAATTTCTAATAGAATATATATAGATCGACGAAAATTCAATATCCCAAGAATTGATCGGAAAGAATCTTAAATTGCATGAAAGATCATAGTATAATTGTCTGATTAATTTCAAAATAATTATGTACCAGAAAAACAAAGGCACACTTGGCACGTGCAAAGCATCGTTGGGCATGATTTTGTTTTTTAGAAAATGACATAAATATCGCAATGTTATGTGATATTTCTATAGTTATTCCTATGTTATTTCTATGAATGCTACGTTTAATAGCATTAATGTAATTTCTAATTGATCTTGCTAATTTGAATTTTCTCTCTGTCTCTACTAATATTGAAAGAGAGCATAATTACTAAATAATGTTCTCTCAGTTAATCTAAACTGTTTACAATTTAAATTACACATGATCATTAGCATAATTTCGTTTATACTGTAGCCGTAATAATTTTAGCAAATTTAAAGAAAACAGCTCAAATCGCTAAAGAATAAATTCTTTGACAAATTTGGAATTATTTTCTTCGTGAGAAAAAGTTAGCAGCAAATCAATATTGGTTTGAATTACAAATAAGAATTCTGTTGAAATAGGACAATTTTAGGTGAAAAATCATATACAATATATAGTTCGTGTTATTCGTATATATATTTAAAAAAGAAAGTATCATTCGCCAAAAACTTTTAATTTTCAAACGTTTATCAGTAATAAATGATCGATGGTTTGTATTCTCTTTAAATAATCCAACGTGAAGTAAGATCATTTATTATTTTTTATTAAAAATTTTTGAATTAAAATACTTTTTTATAATGATAAATCATTCTACATTTTCGATAAATTTTAATAATCTCTGTGTGTGTGTAATTTAGAAAAGGAAATTTTATTTTCAAATAGATGAAATATAAGAAAAGAGAAAAAATAACACATACACAATCGCGATTTTTCACAATCTCACAATCACAATAAAAACGATTAGATATCATGAATGCACATATTATGGGAACATAAATATATTGTATTTAAACGCGGCCAAGATTATAAAACACTGCAAAGAAACCACGATCACGGAAACATGTCATATATCAACATGCAAGTTTAACAAGAACAATTTTAAATGCATGAAATCATTCTAAACATCATTATATACAGGCCATATAAAATCGAAGATAAATTTGCGAAATACTTCCTTACTTTTTTCATAATAAGAATTAATCACAATATTCAGTAAACTATACATATTTCTAAAGACTTTCAAAATATCTCAATTGTATCTAATAAATGTACACATTAACAGATTAGTTACACACACTCACCCTTTAAGAAACCCTCAAATGATCAATATTTATTAATCATATTCTCTCTTCCCCCCATAATATTAACAAAGATTTTTAATATCGTTAAATATTTGGAAGATACTCATTACTTGTCATATTTTACCGATAAATATTAATATAACATGATGGTGTAGATCTAGCCGCTGTATTTATGTATAAAGACTCTGTTAACTAATCAATCTTCTCTTTCACATTCAAAATTATATATGAGCTTAATACAAAATTAATTTTACACAATCGATATCACAGATTATCAATATAACATGTATGTACGAAAAAGATCGGCATTACAATAAATATTGATCGATGCATTCGAGTCTTTAGCCACATTCCGCGTATATTGCACCAGTGATCATCCTGTTGGTCGACCGGCAACTTCGCACATCATGTCACGCACGCACGCACATACCGCACTCTCCTCCTTTCGATCACTTCGGACACGCGTCTCTTTAACACGATTTCTATCGCGAGACCGCGAAATCGCGGAGGATGATGAAATAATGCGGTCCGATCGACCGATCATCCATCCATACCACCCATATCAGCGGCCGCTCGAACGCGAACTGATGGTCCGCCCGTTCGCCCTCGTACGACGTCGCGACGCGACCCTTCCGCACCATCGCCCACTTCCTCTCTAGCACCCTTCCTTTCTTTCGTGTTCCCCCTCATGTCACGTCGCCCGAGAACCGTGACTTTCCTCCTTCGCATCCTTTCTAATCCGCCCTTTTTCTCCAGAAGTCCCCTCTTGGCTCACTCGCCTGGAAGGGGACCCACTTACCTCATACGATTTCAACGATTTGCAACCAAGTGCGCTGCGGTACTTTTGATGCCCTATAAAGTATTCACGCGCGCATGTAAAAGAGTGGCTCGTGCGCTTCGAATAAAAGGTATTCGTAAATTTTTAAGGTTTTGCATTTTCCGGATCGCGATGCATGAGAGAATCCTCGTGATAAGTAATCTCTTTTCGAAACATTTATCAGGATATCTCTCTCTCTGACCTAAAATTTTTTTATTTCAAAGCTTAGTTGTAAAGATATTCAATATGTGATAAAATAAAAAACTATAAGAGAGAAAAAAAATGGTCTTTAAATTAAATTAAATTACATTACATTAAATTTTCATACTGTCTCTAAAATGAAGAAAAACCCATCCGAAAAGATTAACTAATACAAAATATCGTATGTAAATAATCTGGTAGATCTCGAAACAATATGACAAGATGTAACAGTAATTGTGACACTAAATATAACAATAATTAAAGTAGCGAAATTATTGACATGAATATTCAAAATTATTCACTAATCACACATTTCTAGAACACTTCGTTTAATTTTTTTATTGCGCACAACAATTTCAAATATAATCTATATAATATAACATCCTACTTTTTATATTATCTGTAGAAATTATTCATAGATTAAAAATTCTGTAGCAAAATTAGTATAATCCGTAAATTCTTGGAGTACGTAACTCTAAAAGATGCATGTGCTCGAGATGTCAAAATTTATCTGGATAAAGAAAGATGCGTAAAGCGATCGAAGATAAATTTCACACAATGCTCCACGTACAATAGAATTAAAGACCTTTCGTTGGGGTCGTTGTAGCTAGAAAACGCAGTGATTTATCGATCTGTACATCTTGAAATTTAAACGGAGACCAAGGAAGACAGAAAAGCTCTCTTTTCACGTACTTTCAATAATAATTTTTCAAGTTTATCGTGCCTCTTTCGTCGCGAAAATACTTATCTATACCGGTAATGGAAATGTTACGTTTTACTCGTTTTCTGATACACGCAGTAATATAAAAAACCCATAACTATGATATCGATATTGACCCGCAAAGGTAGCCCTTTTTTACGTTAAATTTTAAGAAAATTAATCTCTTCAGTGCAAAACATTTTTTCAAATATCTCCGCTAAAAATAAATAACTACTGTAATATACCGCGAAAAAAAGTCGCACGATCGATATAAAATTTCAAGCGCACACAGTTGCATTTTTGGAGAAAATAATAAACTCCTACGAAATAAACTTTGCGATGTAACTAATAACTTAAGAATTAAATTACTTAAGGATTAAACATAAAAACATTGATAAAAATTATACCAAATATAGAATGCAAAAACAATATATATATATATATATATATGTACAAAATGAAATATATATAAAATTCTTTCTGATTCTCGTACAAATAAAGAGAAATTTTTGAGAAATATGTGATCATAAGCTATTATCGTGTACTGTTATTATTGTGTATTCAGGTGCATTGCAAAATATATGTATGAAATTAGAATATCTTATCATGTTTTATATGTGTTAAATATGTGTATTTATTTTTTTTGTACGCATGCAGATGATGCAACTCATGCGGGAAAAAGAATGCCAAACATACATATAGTATTGCAATAACTGCAACTGTAGTACAGTCACACAGCATTTATAAACATACGAGTTATTTAGTTTTCGTATAAAACAGAAAACTTTCCTCATTTGTCGTTCAAAGGATAAAAAACATAAATAAAATAAAACACACACACACATAATCTAAGTTTTATAAAAGCTTTTGTTAAAACATATATTTGCCTTTTGTTACGATATATTAAATTTGTTCAATTATAGCATTCTTAGTATCTTATATTTTAGCACGCATTAAACTATTTTATAGTCACAAAGTTCTACATTTTTATCGATAAGACAATTCGTGAAGAGTGGATGCGTGGATGCGGATGCAGCTGCAATTGCAGCATTCTGTAAGAGCACATGCACACACACATAAAATGATTCCCGTGCAGGTTGCTTCCGGCAAACGACATTTTCGTGGCTCCAGTGACACGCAAGTAATGAATGCACGAGCTTTTCTCAAAGTGGACGAGGAAGCAACCCGACAGCAAGAGAATTTGCATGAAACTCCGCCCGATCGGGATCGGTTACATGGTTGAGTTGGACGTTCGCCAAAAGTATCCCCCATGCAACATCATCCTTCGTGCTCAATAGATTTCCTCGATAAAAAACGAAATAAGTGCTTTATGACTGCGCATCTTTCGCCTCGGTATCTCTAAAATCAATCTACTTCTAATATATACGAGCTATCGAATTCGTTATAATACTTAAAAATTTAAATCACTTATTTATCACATGCGTGCCTCAAGGCCCTCGCACACAAATTGGCATAGCTGCATATGCATAGCATAAGACCATCTGGACCAATGAGCATGCTATGTAAATCAATACGGTGATTTTATTTCGATTATTTATATTATATATAATATGGTATATCTATGTTCCGTTCGGACATATTCGTTATTAAGATCACCGTTATTATCTATTCTGTATTCTATGTTTATTGAGTTCTGCTTTATTATTATTAAAGTTCCTTTTGTTCTTTATAAAGAGTATTCTTTATTTACATCGTGGTATAGCTTTGAGATAAATATCGATCCGTGGACATATGAAAATAGCATCGGGAAGCCTTTTGGCGATGATTAAGCGAAAAGCTGTGTATATAGATTTTAACGTCTAGGTCGAGAACGAAGCCCTACCGTTATACATACATATGTACGTATGTATATATATAAACACGTACGTATATTATATAAATACACGCATTTTAATACAATATCCGTATATATAAGTACGATTTATATCGGATGTCTTAAAATCACATCGCTGCTATTATATTCCAAACCAGTTAGACAATAGTGATCACAGATAATGAATGAGAAGTGAGATGCGAAAATGTTAATTCAGAACCAATACCAGGTGCTCGATTAAGAGTGTAGGTTGATTAGAGATGTTAAGGAATTCAGTGAACTGCACCCAACATTTTCAAATTTTTGAACTTGCGAAAGTAGGCGTGCAAAATGACGGACGTGACAACGCATGAAATCACGACGTTTATTAACCTTCGCGCATTAAAGCAGTTCTTTGTATTTCGCAATATTTTCTAAATTTAAACGAACAGAAATCTTTGATTATAATCGAAATTTTATTGCATATAAATATCGCCGTCATTCTTATACCGATTAATTTATCACACACACACACACACAGATAATCTATTTTATTTCAAGTGTACAATTAATTTATTTTAACGCGTAGCGAGCAAAAATTATTTGGAATTGTTATATCCTATAAGTTATATATATCCTACATATATTTCGATTTATCTAATATGTTTTCATTATTTAATGCGTTAGTTATATAACATTTTTTTAAATGTATAAGTTCACAATTTGAATGTAATACAAACTGCTACTAAATATTATCTATTAAAATATTCTTTTATTAAACACATGCAAATATCGTATATAGATGCAAATATTCCTATAACAAAAAAAAGGACAATTTTTTTGGAAATAACTTTATAAAATTATTCATGCAAGGTTTTACACTCTTCATAAAGTTGTTGTATTATCACAATTATAATTAATAAATTTCGATTCTATAGAAATTTGGTAAATATAATAAACACAATTAATCAACGCAGTTTTTTAATTGATTGCATATATGCATTCATGGCACTTCAGAAATTTTATACTCGCAAAGTGTAATTATTGGAAATTACGTTACTATTATTATGTAAATCTTATTTGCGTGCAAAAAAATCTAAAAAGATTCATAATAAAATTTATTTAATCTTTGAGATTACCATATGAATATGATAGCAAAAATGATATATTATTATATCTTACGTTACGATGCTATTATATAAATAACTTGCTTTGCTAACGCGAAAAAAAAATTACTGTATTGTTCGTAATAAAAACATCATTAAAAAAATAATAAATTTTATTTTATGTGTAAAATCTTCGTGCGACGTTGTTGCTTGAAGATAAAAATAATTCTTAGACTCTCTTTGTAATATTACTGACATAACTAATATATTTTTTCAGATATGTAAAGATTCGGTGTAAAGCTATTGCCAAATAAATGCAATGGTGCGTGACAAAATGCATCGGTAATAGAGCATTGTCTGTACGATTAATGATGAGTCAAAAGAAACCGCGCTTTTTACAATGTATAGGCGTATGCACAGAACTATAATAACAACAGTCGTGATAACTTGATATGGATCGTCTTGATGTAAATGCTCACAACAATGCAATCGGTACGAAGCAATTTGTCAGCAGACAAATTGTTATGCAATAAATCAAGTCGTCGTGACGAGATTTCCATATCACAGGCGCCAGTGATAACGGTGTCTGTTAAGAGAAAATGAGCATTCAAGCAATTAAAAGCTCGAAATAATGTAAAATATGTGTATTCCAAATAATTCTAATATAGAATAATATAGAAATATTTCATTATTTTACGTATTTTATATATATAATTAGGATATATATCCCATATATGGATATTTTGTAGAAATTTATGTATTTAAGAAGATTATAATACATAAAAGGTAAACTAAAATTGTAAGGAAATACAAAAATATTTATCTCTTTGTACTTTTGTGATAAAATACAAATAAATTTATTAATATTTTCTTGTTTAATAATATAGAAGAATGTGTCAAAGTATATATTTGTTATATATATATACGTTTCCACTATTATAATCCAATAGATTTTTATTATAATGCGTAGCTTTATGTAAAAAGCTTTTTTGCAAACTAATGCGTGATTTTATGTAAAAAGGCAAATTACACAAGTACAAAACAAGACGCAGGAAAATATTCTAGACATACACCTTCACCTAAAAGCTCAGGTTACGATGTAATGCAGCTCGTATTGCCTCGTTAGTACAAAAGCATGTCTAACAAGATACAAAGTATCACAATGACCAAAAGAAATGATAAAACTGAATACACACACATAATTTTAATGAAAGGATCCGCATATATATATATATATATATATATATATATATATATATATATATATATATATATATACGGATCCTTTTGTGCGTTAAGATTATATATACTTTATATAGAATAATAAAAGAATTATTAAAACTTCTCGTAAAATAAAATAAAGAAACAGATAAGTATAAGATAGTCAACATTTTGTATAATTTTAGATTTAGAACTTCTATTATCTCTGCTAATAAAAAAATTAGTAGACATACAACATACAACTAAACTAAGCATTTCTCTTTTAGAAATCTAAATTTACACACACACACACACACGCGCGCGCGTAATTTCACATATTACTTGATTGCCCAATATAAAATTAATTAATAGTTCACATCTATCGTTCTCTATTATTTATATAATTACTATTTGTGAATATTACGAGATATATTATACCCTGTGAAAAAGTAACTTCTCAATCTGTAAGATATTGATTTGAAATATAGCATGATGAAATAAATAAATTGCTATCACACTTGTTGGAAATAAAATTTTAAAAAATACTTAAGAAAATATGTATATGTGTGTATTCATGTGAAATATTAAATAATATTAAAAATTTATATATGTACAAAATTTACTTTTTGTTTTATAATTGCAAATTTTTGTACAAAAGACTGAATAGTTATTTAAAATTAAATAGTTTATTATCATACCAAACGCGTTTAAGAAAAATAACCGTGAATTACAATTTTAATTGTGTTAAAATTTACAACAAAAATAGAATGTATATAAATCAAATATATATTCTTTTTAACGAGATTTTCATTAACGTTCAATATAATAATAAAAAATATAAACTGGGGTTTATTTTATTATTATTATCCTGGAGAATCAATCAACGCACCACCACAATATGCGAATATTTTTTGTACATATTAACGACTTCTATCATTTTTTGCTATGTGACCTTTTGTTGTCATATTTTTTTATCATTTTCTTGCTATACGTATTATGCAGCGAATATTTGGCGTCGCTACTATTTCTTGTTTAATTCTTGCTATAACAAACTCCATGATAATAATAAAAAAAAAACCACAGAATAATAAGTATTAAACAAGAAATAGCGACGCCAAATATTCGCTGTATAATACGTGCAGCAAGAATATGATAAAAAGATACGACAACCAAAGGTCACATGGTAAAAAATGATAGAAGCAGTTAATATGCATAGAAAACGTTTGCATATTGTGTTATGATAGCATTTCTCGAGGACAATAATAATATAATCATAGAATAAACAAGTTTATATTGTTGTTGTATTATACTCGAATCAATTTCTGTGTTCGTGATATCATATCGAAACAAACACATAAACAGTGTTACTCGATATAATGCGAATTCGTCAAACCAAAATTACAAACACTTGTTTTTCTGAAATATCATGACTGACATATAAATAAATGTTCGTAAGATTTGTAAAAATTATAATGGAAAAAAAAAAAATTATAAAATTCTGATGATATATACAGTTTAACTAGGTCCTTAACTTGTTTGAAAAATAATTTTGTTTAATAATCTTCTACGGCATTATTATTATACTCTATAATATATATTATATTATAATATATTTATACCATTTTTTTAACGATCTTAATGATCTTATAGCAATGTCAAATAAAAAACAAATGTATACATAATGTAATGATAATACAGGTCAGAAACCTGTCGCGATAATCTATGATTAACATTTTGCGTCATTCTTGTCGCCAGTCTGGCGCATATCCATTGTATGTTATCGCGTCCAAATCAGATATTCAACCATTTACACATGCCTGCTATTAATTAACAAGTTTCGTATTATATCGTATCTTGCCAGATTTTGCAAGACAATTACGAATAGCAGTTATATGATTTATATTATCATGTAAACATCAACAAGCTTTTATAAAAAGACCGCTGAGCTTCCCAAATAATTGCAACCTCATTCCAATATCGTGTGATGTATATATATTTTTGATATAAAACACTGTTTTTCAATTTCTGTTTAACCTGATGCCAATTTTTTTCAAGATATGTGTATTTTTTAATCGTCCCTGCATTTCTATTACGATTTCAAGTGACTTAAATTTTTCATAGTAAATATATATCAACTATCGAGAGAATAATCTTTCAACGCATCAATAATAAATAAAATGATGCAGAAGTTTCTTTTAACAAGTATATTTTAATATTTTCAAAGATATTTAATCCGTTACCTTGCAATAGTAATCATATTTATCGCGCAAAATAAATCTACAGTCAAACATACTTTGAAGCAATAGAAAAAAAGATACCATGCGCATATATAAAACAATGTAATAAATGTATAATTTATTATTGTATGTATTAGCAATTTAAATCAATTTTTTATCAAAAAATAAAAATAATATAATCTTATACAACATTAATCAGTTGCTACAGTTCATATGTGCATATTCCTACATATGTTATTTTTTAAAGTGCTATAATTTATATTAAGATAAAATAAAATAATGATTTATATGGAAACTCACTCTTGGGAGAGATTAGGCTGCTGTGTAAGACTCTCTGCTAAAATATCCATATCCTTTCCCACCTGTGCATTGTCGTTGATGACTTTCTTAATGCTAGCAGAGACTGTAGTAGCTTTTTTCTGTAATATAATGTGAAATATATAAAATAGATTATGCATGTACATACTCTATCATTATATATTATCATTTGACAATAATATACATATTATTTATTGTACATTTTTCATATAAATAGATATATTTTCCTTTTGTTACAAGAAGAATTAAATTGTATAATCATCTTACCTGATGATATTGATCATTCTCATTAGTCTTGAATGTCATTGTAGTTCGAGTTTTGATATCCAATATGGATGACTCAAAACTTTCATGATTATCATAGCTAAGCGTAATATTACTGTATGCCTCGTAAATCTCATTCTTTTCAGGATGAAAAGAAGAATCTTCGGTTTGTGCGCCTTCCGAAGCTACTATCAGGAACAAAAGTCCACTGTAACAAAGAAAAAATTATTTTATTAGTTTTATTTAAATGTTAATGTTATGTAATGCCAATATAAGTCATTATCTTTTGTAAAATATTTCATTTTGTAAAGCAAAATAATTCTATTATAAATTATAGATTTTTGTTATAACTTAATCAAAATTTAAATTAATTAATTGCAATTAAGTTATAATAGAAATCTAATTCGCACAAGAGTTGACTCAATTGTCAAGATATATATTTAATATTAATTTATTTAAAAGAGTATACTCAATGTATTTGTGATAAATAAAATTCAATTCTAATTTTGTCAAAGTATCAAAACAAAACTATCGAAAAAATTCTTTAATAAATCCTAGATAAATTATAATTAATTTTTTGTACTACTTAACATCACGATTTCTTACTGAAAAATATTTTAGAAAATATGAAATATTAACGAAATATTAACGAATAATTTAGCAGAGATCTATAAAAAATTTGAAATTTATAAATTTATAAATTTATAAATTATAAATTTTCAAATATGTAACATATAAAGAAAAATTTTTAAAATGCGCAAGAAATTATTTTCGCATTCCGATCACAATCATAAACGAAATCATAAACTAGAATTTATCGGGTCTTACAATTTATTATTCTACGTGATTAAAAATCAATCTACGAAACTCTAGTTACGTTCGAATATGATGTTCGAATGTGTACTCACCTGGACACCATCGATATTAGGAGCAGCGCCCAGTAGACGTACAACATGTGGGATTTCATCCTCTTCTTTTATAGGATACTGATGTTGTTATCCACCGCATTAGGAGCAACTTTTTTTCACACACATCGTTGTTATTAAACGCGCGGAAACGGACACGAAACGTATTATCGCCGATGCTGTGAACATCATCGACAACCAACACCACCACCGCTACCAACCACCACTACTACCACCATCACCACCACCACCGGTACCGCGAAAAACTGACGTGGTATATTAACGGAAAACTTCCGGCGCCCAACAAGATCGCAATTCGCTTATCGAAAGCGCAAATAAAAAAGTTCAACGAATCGAAAATGCGTTACGTTTACGCGGATCTTTACCGATGTGCATGTAAATTTTCACGCAAGAAAACGACATTACGAATATGGCAAGACACGCGCGTCCACACGCAAAAAGATTCGTGACTCCTCGTGACGTGCTAGACGAGAACAGCTGATTTCCTCAGCGCATGCGCGTCGCGAATCGTCTGAACTTGCTTGCTTTCGGAACCGTTCGGAAATTTTACCCGAAAGGTAAAATAGCGTTTAATTAACCAATCAGGACACAGAAATTTTTGCTCCTTTTGTCCCGATTGATCGATTAAAAGTCACTCTACCCCATAAATAAAATTTTTGAACGCATCTTTATGTGCACTTTTTTTTACATAAGTTTGTTCTTGCTAGCTGAACTTTTTGCACTTTTTGTTTTTTTCTCTCTTTCTTTCCAACTCCCAAATATATATCTATTTCATTTTATTTCATTCTAGTTCAGCTTCAAAGTACAAATCTATCCATTTTTGCTACGCGGGCTTTTAACCGCAATGTTGGATGACAGAGTCACATTTTGTTTATTTACAATAATTTATACACAATAATGGAAGTGAATAGCGATTTGGCGACTTCCACAGAAAATGCGTAAATATCTCGATTTAAAATGTTAATAATTGCATGTTGAATTACAAACAAAATTGTTGGAACATTCCATGTGTGATTGAAATATAAAACATAACAGTATCTGAATAAAAATAAAAATAATTTTATATCATAATGAAAAAAAATTTATTATGCTAATAAATATGCTAGCATTCTTATAACAATAAGATATTTTATATAGCAAAATAATTTATTAAGTTTGAATCAAAAGAATTTTTTACATTCTCTTTATAAGATATAAATATGTACATGTGTTTTGATGATGAATATTTTTTGTCGTAGGATAGCAGCAGAATCGTTGCGACAATTTATCAACCGTCCAATAATAGCAATCTTTTCTGATCTGGAAAATCCTGTAACAGAGCAGATGCTCTGTTCTCTTTTGGAATCTTTATTGAAAAGATCCTCTACCTTAATACCTGTATTAATTCCACCATTCAGTAATGATATAACAAATGAAACTTTACAACAATATGCAGGTAACATTTTTGCATCTGAACAATATATGATACGTGAAAAATTATGCTCCATAATGTGCTGTTAATTATGTATTTTTAGCATTTACAACATGGTTGTTTGGTACAATGTTTTATTTGACATGTATGCCATCAAGCACTGTGGTGCTTTCAAATAGTATTGAAGTACAAGCTTGTATGCTCAGAATATTATCAAGGCATCATAGGACAATGTTTCAAACCATTAGTTCAGAGTATTTAAATATATTTGATGGTATGTAACAGTAGACTTAGGTAGAATAAGGAAAAGTTAAATATATGATGAAGATATAATTATACTGACATAATATAAGTATTTATTGATAATTATAAATATACTTTTTTTTTTATAGAAATATCAGAATTTTATCTAAATGCCAGAGAAACGGAAGAAATAACTCTTTCAATGTTTTATACAGAAAAGGATATTATACACGATTTGGACTTAACCCCATTTCCTGCAAAGATTAAATTGTCAAATGTGTCATCAGTATATATATCTTTATTGCAGGTTTTATTTTCTTATTCTTCAGTTTTCTAATCAAACATTTCTCTAATGAAATTATTTTTAATAATAATGATATTTGTATTGATAGATAATTATGAAAACTGGTGTATCAGTTTGGGATCAAGTAAAACTGTGGGACAAAGCTACAACAATGATTGTTAAATCTTCTCCAGATTTGCAGGTGGAAGTTTTACGGCTATGCATAGAAATAATGAAGAACTGTACTGTTCATGATTGGGTAAATAAATAAAATTTAAAGATATAATTTGTATTATATGTTGAAATATTATATTTGGGTTTTTCATTTTTTTATATATAGGAACTTATGGCTAAAGTTACATATAGCTTAGAAATAGTGAAAAATCTTCCAACTTGGATTAATTCAAATCAATTGTCGATACACTTATCCCAATTGGTAGAAACATGGATACATTTGATAGAATTATTACCTGTTTCATTTAATGTTATGGAATTATGTTTCCAAATTATTGATTTTATAGCTTCTGAATTTGTTAGTGAGTATTTTCTTCTATTTTATTTGAATTTATATTTACACATTTAAATAGATTATAAACTGTTATTACATCTATTTTTTAGCATACAATGCAAAATCTGAAACAATACAAAAATTGATGGAAGCAGCCTGCTATAAAATTAAACAATATTTAATTGAAGAACCAAAGCCCTGTACCATTTTAAAAGCTAAGAAGTTATTGGCTTACTTCGTACATTGCTCGGTCTATATAATTATCAATATATATAATTAATATATTTATATAATACATTTATATATTTTCTGTATTTTCAAATAATTTGTATCTATTTTAGGCTATTATCGACATTTTTATGCGATTCGTTTTTATCGATATTAGACGAACTGCTATACCAAATGAAATTGTTCTTGCAACAGAAATAAGTGAGAAATGGAAATTATTAAGACAAGAGTTGATAAGTTTTGTGCAGGCTGAGAAATTCACAGAAGTACTATATATTATCAAAGCTTCATCTTTATTACAATTGTGGCTGGAAGAACAGAAATTTCAAATAAAATTATATGAAAATTACTTGAACATTATATTAAAAATTCTTATACAGAACTTAAATTCTGACAAATGTCAAAATGAGCAAATTAGCTTTCAAATTTTAATAAATTTAATGGCTCACAATGAATCGAATAAAGTTTTATTACAATCAATATTAGCATTGCCATTTACTCAAACTTTCAAAGGTTCTATGGACATTAGTCAAAAAATGGTGCAGAGAGCGAAATCTCTTGATGTTGGAATAATGTCAGAGTGTCTTGAAACTTTATGTGCATATGGCAATGGAAAAGAAAGATTAAAATTATTACGTGTATGTATATTAAATGGTGAGACACAAATAGCTGTTACAGCAGTATTGTAAGTATTTTTATATACTTTGCCATGAATTTTTATATGTATCTATATTTATTAACTACAAAAATTATATTATAATTTAGGAACAGTGTATTATTACTGAATGATACAGACATAAAACTGGAAGATGTTTGCCAACATGTTCTAAATACTGCTTTATCTTCGACAAAAATAGAAATACAAGAGGCTTTTGCAAATGTTTTAGGCCAGGTGGTTTGTGTTTCATCAGGAAAGGGAAGAATTATCAGGTTTATTGATATTATGATATGAGTATAATAGCATTTATTAAATATTGCAATAATAAATTGCCACATTTATTTTTAGTGAATCATTACACAACAGAAAATGGACAATATATTGTAAATGCTGCACAGAGAATATGGAAGAAAATGTCGAATCTAATATGAACTATTTGCCAAGAACTTATAATCATATTTTTAATACATACTTTGATCTACTTTCATCAACTAACGTTTCCATACGTTTGCATATTTCTAAAAGTATTCTTTCTCTCTCGAATCATATAGAATTATTTAATTCAAATGAAGTAACAAAGAAGTGGCTCTCTTATATACATGATGATAATATTGAAATCCGATCGAATATTGCATCAGTAATCGGGCGATTATTGAGTAATAAAATCTCTATAGTGAACCGTAATAATGAATGTTTGCCGGATACTATACCAGATGATTTGGAAAAATATGTTGATTTAATAATCAATGTTATAACTAATAGTCTTATGACTGCATTGAATACCTCCAATTATTTTTTACATAATACATTACTCGATACTGCGAGGAATTTTGTATGGTAATTATATATATATATACAGAGAGAGAGAGAGAGATTATTACATATATATATATTTGACAGTAAAATTTGCATAAATGTTACACTGCCTATTATATTAATATAATTTCAGTGTCCCATTACATCTGACAGAAAGAAGAATTCTAGATGTATTCTTAATCACGATATTACATCCAAATTCGTTACCTACAGTTATAGCATCTGCCATAGTTACATATCAGGATGTTGCTAATATTTTAAATGTTTCTCCAAAAGCTTTGTATATTCGATATCGAAAAGATTTTTTAGAGGTAACTATTTTCTATAAATAGCGTTATTTCTTTTTGAAATTTTTACAATTTTTATCTTGTTGCAGCTTATAATGAAAAGTGCAGTTAATAATTATATATATTATTCATATAATATGGCAACTACGGTACATCGCCTTGCTAAATGTATTGGCTATGAAGGATCACGTCAATTGCTGCGCAAGGACGGTCACTATGCGATTTGCTTTCTGATTGCCCTTATTGTTGAAGTTCCAAAAGCGAAAGCACTTTTAGACGATATAGCTGAATTGATAAATATGGATACAAAGCAAATGCTTGAAGAATATTTTCCAGTATGTAAAATGATATAATTTAATCGGATTAATATATAATAATGTATAATTTAATCTATCTTCTTTTCCTCTTTTTTAGTATATTTATAGTTATGCGTTTTTAAATATACCTTTACGAATAGCAGAGTGTTTGAGACTAGTAATGAGTATAACAAAAACTAGTCTTGAACTTCTTACAAAGCAGTCATTTATGGTAAAGACCAAAATCTCTTATTATTTAATAGAGAGAGAGAGAGAGTTAACTTTTATTATATAATATCAAAAATATGCATGTATATATTCTTTTATAGGGAATTTTTGAAGAACTTATGTTAAATTTTCATGAATCGCCCAAAGGAATAATAGGCTTTTTAGAAATTATTTCAGAATACGATAGTAATCAGAGAGGAAATTTTGGTACACAAGATCAAGTTGTGAGTATTTGTTTAATAAGTATATTACTTCTTTAACATAAAGTATGTCAAAAATATATTATGATATATATACATATATACACAGGCATTTTATTTGAATCTACGATTACATGGCATACTGGTGAATTTTGATATAAAACTTGGTCCCAAATCAGATGAATATACACAGCAATCTGCACTTGCTTCATTAGCTGTTTTAATTCGGTACATGGGTGCTACTTACCTAACTCCACTTCGATACAAAATTTTAGCGACATTAAGAACTTCACTTGGATTTAAAAGACCTGGTTTTCCGCGCTTAGTCTGCGATGCATGGGACGCATTTATACACAAGTATGCTAAAAAAGTATCAAAAAAATTAATACAATGTGTAATATATGAAATAATAATATTCCTAAATAATAATTCTCATAAAAACTATTTCAGTATAACTATCGAAGATTTAAGATCGCTATTTCCAACAATATGCGTATCATTAATGTCGTTGCAGAAAATATTCCCGGAAAAAGTCAACAGTATGTTAGAATTTCTAATTGTTCAAAATAGTGAAGAACACAACAGTCATATTTCAGAACTATTTTTTATAGACGACATGGAAGTTCCCATCCACATATCTAATATAGTCAAGGCACATATTCTGCAAGCAAAGTAATTTTAATAATATAAATTTATAATTCATATTTTTAACGAGATTTTCTAAAAATTTTTAATTGTAGACCCGAAGGATTTAATGCCAATTTAGAATTATGGTTGAAACGAATTACACACGAAACTGACGAAGTACGAATTAGAGCTCTGAAACATTTACAAACGTTTTTAGAAGAGCATCGCAGCGAGCTTAACAAAATGATATTAAGCGAAACTGATGTTCATCCACTAATAGTTGAAGTATGTTTATCTTTGTTATATATAAATTGTACATGCATATTATTTATTAGAATATTTGTATTTTATTTTAAAGCTGTTAGATACTTTGCTAATTGGATGTCAAGATAAAGATGAATCTATTCGTCTATGCTATGGAGAATGCCTTGGAGAATTGGGAGCTATTGAACCGAGTCTTATTCCACGAAGAATTATTTCTAGGGGTATTTAATTTTTTTTTTTTTTTTTTTTTTTTTTTTAATGTTATAATTCTTATTTTTTGTAAACTTTTCTGAAATTTATATTAAAAAATTTTATTGTATTATAGAGGACAGTAAATTTATATCAGACATGAATGAGGAATTTGCCTGTGTAATACTTGTTGAACTTGTACGAGCTTTCCAAATGCAAAAAAATAGTCAAAGTATGGATTGTTTTTCGCTTGCTATACAAGTATGTAATTTTGTGCATACATTTCACACACACATATATATATATGCATTTATGATAAATTTACAAAAAATCTTATTTAAACATGATCGATATATCCAGGAGATATTAAGAGCATACGACATTTCTCCACAAGGTCGAAATAATGAATTATGGAATAATTTGCCATTCACAACACAACAGATTATTATCCCTTTTTTAACATCACATTACAAGATAGCAACCGTTAGTGATGATGATGAATTACCGCATCCTATTTATGGGTATGTCTTGTAAAAGATATTAGCCTAAGTGTGTGCATATTATGTTTTCAATTTTTTCGTATTATTTGTGCTACTATTTCACGTTTATTGTAAACTTTCATAGTTCTGAAGCTGGTTCTTCAGTGGAAAGCTGGGCTTATAATTGGCTTTGTAGTATATCGAATGTTGTACATGATACATTACTCAGTAATATACTACAAACGTGCAAATTGGCATTCAAGCGAGATATAAAAACATTGATATTTTGTCTACCATATGTCATATGTAAGTTTCAGCACAAATTTAAAAAGCAATGATTTTAATACATGCATTTAGTATATATTACACTTTCTTTTACTAGCTTATGTAATTGCAAGTAATGGAGAAGAGATACATATTAAACTTAAACAAGAAATGTTGACCGTGATTAATGTTGGAGAGAAACCTATACTAGATTCTGAACTTATGCGTCATTTACCACTCCGGTATGGACAAAGTGTAAAGGCGGATGATAAAAGAATCTCGGAAGAAACTAGACGTACACGCTGCTCACGGGTTAGCACACTTTTTTTTTTTTTTTTTTTTAATTATATTAACTTGATACTATCATTTAATATATTATTATATAATTGGAACAGGTAGTTTTTTGTATATTAGATCATTTGCAAAGGTGGCTTAGAGAACGAAGATCACTGCAGGATAGCAGATATAAAGCGATAAAAAGTGCGTAGTAATTGAAAGTGTCTATTTTACATATTGTTTTAATATATAAGTCGATTGTAATATGATTATTATTTTATTAATATTTTTAGAGTTTTGTGATGGATTGGACAGCCTAATTGTAGCAAAAGGTTGTTATGAATCTCGGGAATATCATCGGGCACTAATGTATTTAGAGCAACATATGGTTTTTTCTAACAAAGGTTTATCAGAGTTAACAGAAGGTGGTTTACTTGCTGTAAGTAATGCTCTTTATGTTATTTAATCTATTTCTTTATTTCATATTCTTCTGTTCTCAATAAGATATGCTTTATTACAGAAAATTTATGCACAACTTGATGATCCCGACGGAGTATCTGGTATTCTAGCGACTCAAGAACAATTTCCTACATTACAACAACTGGTTTTAGCTCATGAAGTCAATGGACAACTTCAGGTAACCTTAAAAAATTTACGTAATTTTATATTTTGAAGAAACGCTAATTTTTACTCTATTAGCTTATATCTTGAATACTATGTCAATTTATTTAGGATGCAACTACATGTTACGAAAGGCTCGCGCAGAAAAAAGACTTAAAACATACATACTTGCAAGGTATGATTCAATGTTATCTTGATTTAGATCATCCATTTACTGCCAAACACATATCTGAGGGTCTATTGAGTAACAGGTAATATTGTCATAATAAAACTAAATATATAACTAAATATATAATTAAATTATAAATTAACTCAAACTCATTTTTCTAAATTATGTTACAATAGACCAGAATTGGAGCCTCTCATAACTGAACATGAACTTTTTTGGAGGCTTGGTCATTTCTCTCGATTTGAAGAGACTTCGCAAAAAAATATAAAACATGTACTACTAGATGATCTTATAAAAGGAATCAAACCGGATTTATTATCATTAAAAAAAAATTTAGTATCGTTATTGGAAGATGCTTCCCGACCCGGAGTTTATCAACAGAGTTACTCATATATCATGAAGTAAATCTTAATAATTTATATATATATATTATTATTATTATTATTATTATTATTATTATTATTATTTCTATATTCTTTCTTTTTCACACATACACACACACATGCAGACACATATGCATTATAATGTTCTAAAATGTATTTGTCATATCATTTCCAGATTACATATATTGAATGAATTTGACAAAGCAGTTTCAATGATGCTAAATAATGCAGAAGGTCTTCCAGCAATGCTGGAAGAATGGGAAAAACGCGGACAATTATTGAGGGCATCTCGTGGTCTAGAGTTTGTCCTGAGTATGCGTAGAGCTACTTTGGATTTAGCTGTGCAGTTACAACAAAAAATTCACAATACAGAGAATTCGATGCTTAAGCAAGAAATTGGTAAAATTTGGTTGAAAAGCGCCAAAATTGCTAGAAAGTATGTATTTTATGTATGTGTATATATATATATATATATATATATATATATATATATATATATATATATATGACTCTTTGGCTTTAAATATAATTTTTATGTTAATTACATTTTTTTACATTAGGGCTGGCTTGCATCAACAAGCATATATGCATATTTTATCAGCTAGTGATACATGTCCACCACAACCATTGTATATAGAACAAGCTCAACTATATTGGCAAAAAGGTTGTCAAGAGAATGCTTTCATTACTTTAAATCGTAGTTTTTTAAATTATTTCAAACCAGCACAATATTACAAGCAATTATCTTCAGGAGATTGTAATGAAGAAAGAAAACAATATGCAAAGGTTTGTAATGCTAAAATACAAAATTATTAATTATCAAGAAATATAATATTTATAATTGTTTTATATTTATATTTGTGTGTTTCACAGGCAAAACTTCTTTTTGCGAAATATAATGATGAAACTCTCAATGTTGATACAGATGGTTGTATCATTAATTACAAAGAAGCGATAGAAGTATGGAGAGGATGGGAAAAAAGTTGGGTATTATGTGCTCAATATTATGACACTATTGTTGAGAGAATGTCTGAAGAAGACAAAGATAGAAACAGACAGTAAGTTTGCTTCAATATAATTTCATTTTGTCATGATATTGAAATTAGAATTATGATTGAAATTATACTTATTATTAACAGAGATCTGCAAGTGCATATGATGAACTTTTATGGCAAATCGCTTCAATATGGATGCAAATATATTCATCATTCAATGCCTAAGATGTTGACCATCTGGTTGGATCATGCTTCTCGTACTACGATTACTTCCGACTCAGCAGATATAGTTAGACTTCGTCAAGATCGTCTAATAAAGATGACTCAGATTATGGGTATCTATTTCTGAATAATTAGTAAAAGATCGATTTATGATAATAATCAGTTTTCATGTTGCAGATGTCTATCATCATAGATTACCGACTTTCATGTGGCTGACAGCATTCAGCCAACTTGTATCGCGAATTTGTCATCCATGTTTGCAAGTGCAAAATACTCTTTGCACAATTTTGGTGAAATTAATTTCTGCATATCCTCAGCATTGTTTATGGATGATGGCATCAGTTTTTAATGTATATTTTATTAATATTAATAATATTACACACTATTTTATAAAATAAATAGAAATATATAGAGTCTGCTCTTTTGTTAATTTTGTAGTCTTCGTACCCGGCGCGACAGAAACGATGTCAGGAAATCTTAAATCATGCACAATTGAAAACACTGGCAATGTCTAAGCTTATCAAAGACTTTCACAGACTTTGGGAAAGATTGATTGAACTATCTAATAAAACAATACCAGATGTAAGTTACGTTATTCAATCGTAATATGTGCAAAATTAGAGTTATAATGGCATAGTATATATGACAAGATATATCATAAATTAATAATGTGTATAATCTACTAATACATTTCTTATTCTTTTACAATAGGGGATGTTAAATACTACAGTGAATCATTTGTCAAAAAATTTGCCGAGATTACTCGCAAGTAAAGATTTCAGTCCAATTATGATGCCAACAACAAAGTTTAGGCAACTGCATCTTCCATCTAAGAATACTTCAATTGAAAATCATAATCCATTCTTATTGTACATATTGCAATTATTATCAAAATATTATTTTTATTGTAATGGGCTATATTTCACGTTATCTTTTATAATATGTATGCAGGAGATGGGTGCATATCACGAAAATAGAAGAAAACGTGATAATAATGCCGTCGCTTCAACGACCGCGACGAATTGCATTGAGAGGATCGGATGGTAAAGAATATCTGTTCATGTGCAAACCAAAAGACGATTTACGTAAAGATTTCAGATTGATGGAGTTCAATGATATCGTAAATAAGTATCTTCAAAATGACCGAGAATCGCGACAAAGGAGGCTCTACATACGAACATATGTAAGATCTGATACATATTCGATTCATATTCGATTTCAATAAATCATTAATTATTCTCGATTTGCAGAGCGTGGTGCCATTAAACGAAGAATGTGGTTTAATAGAATGGATACCAAACTTGGTTGGTTTTCGACCTACTATTATGAATTTGTATAGGGAAAGAGGCATTGCATGTACAAATAAAGAACTTAAAACGATGTTATGTCGTAAGTCGTAATTTGATTAGTAAGAATATTTAAAATTCAATTTTAAAAACTTATTATCTCATCTCGTGTTTAAATCTTTTTATTAGCTTTGAAGGATCCATTAGAAAAGAAGAAACAAATGTTTCTAGACAAACTATTGCCGCGGCATCCTCCTGTGTTTGCTGATTGGTTTCGCATTATGTTTCCTGATCCATATGGATGGTATGTCAGTAAAATATATTGTATTATTATCCTAATATATTTTGCTCTCGTAATTTTTTACATGTATAAATATTAATTATTTAACTTTTAAAAAAGGTATGAGGCTCGTACTGCATATATTAGAACAACCGCTGTTATGTCCATGGTGGGTTACATACTTGGACTTGGAGACCGTCACGGAGAGAATATATTATTCGATTCTAAATGCGGAGACTGCATACATGTTGATTTCAACTGTTTATTTAACAGGGTAAATAGTTGTTATAACTAATGAAAGTTCGGAGAACAAATTATGACGTGTTCAACTTATAAATCTCTCTTGTATATTATATTTTTATTATTACATATATGTATCAACATGTCATTGTTGCATCTCGTTCTATCAATATAATACATTATAATATATATTCTTAGGGCGAACTTTTCGATTGGCCTGAACGTGTACCATTTCGCTTGACACATAATATGGTAAACGCTATGGGTCCCCTTAAAATTGAAGGACCATTCAGACGCGCTTGCCAAATTACCATGCGAGTACTTCGGCAAGAATCGAGCACATTACTGAGTGTACTCACACCTTTCGTCTATGATCCTCTTGTCAGTTGGAATAAGAATCAACCTGGTGACGCGGCTGAAAAAACAAATGAAAAAGTACAAAAATACTCTTCTTTTATGTCAAATTGTGCAAGGAATAAGAACAAAACATTTATTTTTGTATATTTTAGGCTGTAGAACATATAAAGAACATTGAACAACGATTAAAAGGCTTGATTCGTTATCCTGGAAGGAAGGCAGAAAATATTGCATTACATCTTAGTGTTGAAGGACAAACTAATCATTTGATTCTAGAAGCGACAAATATAGATAATCTGTGCCAAATGTATTTTGGATGGGGTGCATATTTATAACAAGTGGTATAGAATATCAAGAGTGACAGAAATACTCACAGCATTTTATACAAATAGGATAGAATAATGTATGATCACGTAATGTACAGTATTGTACTAGTCATGTGCTACATTGTCAAAACTTTCATATATAATTTTGAATTATTATTATTATCTGTTCTAAATATTTTAATATCTTAATCAATAATCTACACACAATTTTATTCAATTATAGTTTGACATTAGTTTCATCTGAGCTAAAACTTCGAAGCAGCATAAAGTATGAGACAGCGGTACTTAATACCTATAAATTAGAAGAAGAATTAAAATATTTTTTTGTTTACATATAGAAATCACACAATTCTCATATATTTTCTAATATAACAATATGGTAATTCCTACTTACTGCATTAAAATTTTCCAAATGCATTACATAAAATTTTCCTGCAGTAATCTTACTAGATTTTTGACTACGCAACATAAGTAAACATATTTCAGTTTTAAATGAAATCGGCAATTCATACCAAGCAATTGTATATATAGTTCTACTGATCATAGAACTCTGTGATGAAAAAATATCTATATATATTATCTTTATAAGATACTAATTTTATTTCACTGTCCACTATCCACACACCTCATATATCAAAGCATCACCAGGAATACAAAAAAGCAGCAATTGAAAAAGTGCCATGATTAAATATGAGATATATTTAATCGATTTAGAGATTATACTTGTAGTTATATTTGCAGTTGCAATTTGAAGACCTACTAGACAGATTATGAGACTGCTAGCTAGTGTTTGTAGAAATAACATTGGACTAAAAATTGTTTCCATATAATCACAAAACCTGAATGTAATATTATGATATTTTACTTTATATAATCATATTGTATATCAAAATAATAATTTAAAATTATTATATACCAAAGGACGACATGATGATGTTTAATAAGATCTATTATTTGTAATTTAATTTTTTGCACAATACTTTCTTCAATGTATACATGTTGCATCTGGAAATAAGAGAAAAAATTATTAATACATAATATTAGCTGTTCCAAATATATTTATTTATAATGACATGGAAGGCTTTTGAAATAGATACTAACAAAATCAATTTCAGTGTCCATATTTTCTATCTTTTCATGAAGTACTTTAAAATGTCCACATGTGTGAAATAGTGCTGTTGCAATTAAAGTATCAGTTCCCAAAATAACAAGGCCACATAAACTTGTTGCTACCATTTGCGAAAGATAAATAATCTATGTAAACAGGATATGTACACAGGATATTATCACACATCCTCAATAATTCGATAAACCGGAAAAGGTATATTTCTTACCTCATACATTGGAAAATTATAATAATTTTCTGGGTATAAAGCTATGAATGGAAAATGCTTTGTACTATTATTATCATTAGTATTTTTAATCATAGTAACAAATATCTCAATTATAGGTAGACTGAAGAAAAATACTAAAGAATTACAAATTAAGAATAAATATCCTTTAGTATATAAAGATCCTTTTTTCACATATCTATGAATAATAAGTAGTAGTGAATAACTAGTACACGCACACGCATAAATAACACGTGTGTTGCGCTACAGTTAAGTGCATCTGTTGTGTATGTAATTTGGAAAAAATTTTATTTACATTGCATATACATTTGCATGTTTCGAAACGTGTGCCATCATTATTTCCCAATAATCTGTTAACATATATTCTATTAAAAAATCCATTTTCCTTCTGTTGCTTACCCAAACCAGCGATTTTAATATGGCAAGTAAGATAGTGAGCAATACTGAACTGTAAAAATGTATATGAATTAAATAAGATGATGTGAATCTTGCTCTTAAAACCAAATTAATCATAATCAAATTGCAATATAGTGTATGTGTGTAGAATTTGGTTTGTATCAATAATGGGGAATCGTGAACACATCATACCTTGTTTCCAGTACTATAGCCAAATCGTTCCAATTTTGATAAATTTGCATTACTTGCGGTATAACAATAGCAAACATACACATGCAACACATGATATATCTTACAATATTCGTTGGATAAAGGCCAACAAACTTTAAAACTTTTCTATTAATAAATACATAATTATTGACATTTCTCTCCATTTTATTTAAAAGGATATATAATCAGAAATAAAATTTTGGAAGAAACTAATATTCACGAACTTTATATATCAGACATCTATGCTAGCTAATACCGATAAAAATAATATTAGAGAGATCGACAAATAAACATTATAAATTATTTGATGTTTGAAAACGTATTATCGGCCTTTCAGTTTGCATTCTATACTTTTTTTAGCTTTCTTAATTGATTGTTCATTCTATTGAAGCAATTAGCAAACATCACTGATTAGTACTGAGCCAATTAATAGGTGAGTGTATTAAAGATCTACACAGAGGTGCAAGACATAAAATGTAGGCTTTATAACTACCCTATGTTCATTAATATTTCAAACCTAATAATAGCTAATTTGCCAGATCAACATCTATCATTATTGTAGGCACACAAAGACAAATTGTACTTTTCTTCAGTATGTCTTTTTATTTATACAGTTTAATGAATAATGCTGCTTCTTTGATCAACTACTAATTAAGGTATTTGAAAAGAGACAAATTGCTTTTCCTTTGTATCTTCCATCTTATACCTATTTATTATTTCAATGGAAAATACATGTATGTACTATAGAAGGAAAGTTGCTTCAGTTGTTTCAGGTGAACATATGCTCTTTATACTTCCTTTCTTGTAATAACATTTGTTAGAGCGGGATCAAATGTCCACAATTCCAATGTGATGCGTATAATATTACTAGCAGTGAGACTAACAGGACATTGTGCAAATGTGGTGAAATTGATGGAATTACAGATAACAAGTTTAGACAGAGCCTTTGCTATGGTAAGTTTTATAAAAAATCTTATTACAATTTACAAAATTTCGTCGTTTTTCCATAGAGTATATCGGTAATAAATAAAGATAATAATTTTTCCATTTCATTTGCTTATAGCATAATTCGGAATATAGAGCGTAATATCACTTATAATATACCTATCTATATGTATTGTATGCGCAAATGCTATAGTAGACATTATAATTTGATATAACATCACAAGTATATTTGTTACCATAATATAACATTATGAAAAGTGATTTTATGTAAAAAGATGTTTTATGATCTCATATTCTTTATGGATAATAAAACAATGCACACACAATATCATAGAATGTAAGTTTTTGTATCCCGAAAATTATACTCACTCTCTGTGCAATGTTTCTCTGTACAAATCTGACGCTCTAATATGACTCGATGAAAACACAACGAAGTATCACGGTTTAAGGACATTTTCTTTCTACTTGACTCTTTCCACTCTCTTCATATTCCTGACTGGAGATCCACATTTGTTGGAAAGTACCAATCGATGCCAAAATTGAACCACCTATCCAAGCTCCGAATCTCCTTTCCGCGCAACCGTTCGCGCTAATCAATTTGAGACGCATGCTAGAAGGTATTCTCATGGACAAGTCTCTATTCAAGCGCTCCGGAAAACCCTATATGATACAATAATCTATTGGTATATGCAAAGACAAAATAATTATTTATAACTAATATCCTATTTATTAAAATTGTACCTGAATAAACGAATTGCCACCAGTTACCACAACACTCCCATAAAGCGCCGGTCGTACATCAACGTCGCACATGCCAACACTGGTCGTGACGATATGTCCTACTCCCAACATGGTATTACCAACCATACCGCCGCGCATCTGTACCATACTAGGATCAAATAACGCTTCTGGTATTCGAAATCTTTCACTTCCAAAGTCCTTCAAAATTTTTATTTTGATCATCTCTTGTTTTATTAACCAGATATAATTTTATATAAAGTCGGAGAAACATTAAGATATATATATACATACCTGATGATATCCAGTAGGGAATTCATATTGTACTGCAGGAATTGTAGAAACAATTTTCTCATCATATGGCGTTTCTGATACCTGGAGAATTGTGGCCTGAAAATCCTGAATTACTTTCTTCACCATATAATTATGCCAAGACTTAGTGACTTCAGGTAAACCTTTCTTTTTAACCCATCGTGGTTTATCATGATCCTTGATTACCTCTTTGCTACCCACCATATAAGGGGGAGACAAATCGATATCATTGTCCTGCATTTAATCGAGATAAGTAAAATGAAGAAGACTTGAAAGTATTTAAATACACATATTCATGTACCTGTAAGAACTGTCTGCATTGCATACTTATGTAATCTCCACCAAGAGGAGATTTAACAATAGCTTGTGTCAATACAAATCCATCTTGCACAGGTACTGCAGAAGTATGTGTAGCACCACTATCAACAACAATACCAGTTGCTCTGCCATTTGCAAATGCAGCTAGAACTGCATTCTTCACAAGAAAATAAGCTGGTACATTGTATTTTTCAAACATTAATTCGGTTAGCTTTTCCCTCTTGCTGCGCATATTCCACGGTGATTCAGAGAATAATACAGGATGATATTCAGCATCGGATTGGATTATTTTTGAATATGTATAATCTAAAACCTAAAAGAGAGATAAATATATACAACTAAGTATCTTCAATATGAACAATTTAATGCATATAATACAATACTTAAATTTTACATCGAGTATTACTCATTTCCTACCTTTTCAAAATGATCCCAATCTTCAATCATACCATCTTTCATATAACTCGCAATCTCCATATTTTTCCGTGGAACATGAAGAATTGTGGTATCGATGTAATATTTAGTCCCGCTTTGCGTGATATTGCTATCAGGCTTCTTATCATCGATATCCATAGGCTCGTTCTTAGTGACTGTACCATTGGCATCTTCTCCGATACCAACGACAGCTGGAATTTCTGCCTTTGGGGTATCTTCCTGAGCATAACCCACTCTTAAGGAATGATGACCCAAATCAAAGACTAATGCTCCTATCTCATCTCCACCATAAAGCATACCTCCAGACATTTTGAAGATTGTAGGATTTCTTTAAGAGAATAATGTTTGTAAGCGTTAATTTATCTTTTCTTTTCTTTCTTCTCTTGATATTATTAAATATTATTGCCCGATAGTAATGGCAATTAATACTAATACAGCAAATCTTCTATCTTAAACATTGTATTATTCATAAATGAGTAAATACTCACCCCGTGACTTCCTTACAAAAATAACTCAAGGAAAGTGAGTATATGTTTATTTAACGACTACATGAACAATTATTCTTGTGATTTTTACGATACATGTATCAACCATAACCTCTACTTGGCAAGACGCTTTCAATGCCGCCGCAGGGATTCATAATGGCGGCATAGCTACGCTCCATTGGACGAGACAAAAACTTCAAAGCGTTTGATTGACCAATCAGGATAAAAGAATTTTTAAAACCCCGTATCAGACTACGCATCGAAAATTAAAGATTAAAGCGGCGTTTACAATAAGATTTTAAGCCCTAAGCTTTAAGAAATTGACCAATCACAATCAAGTATGAGGAGAATACTCGACTGTGATTAGTCAGTTTCTTAAGGCTTAGGGCTTACTACACTTATTGTAGAGCCAGACTTATGTCCGGTTTCTTCACACCACCCGATAGCTATCCTCCAGATAAAAGTGTCCGTCCGATGATTCAATTCGTCGATTCCGCGAGATATCTGCCGGATAAAGTTATCGGGAGGTGAAGAAACCGGGCATTACACTATAGGTTTGCGGGCTCGCTTAAGCTCGTGTCAAACTACGCATTGAAAATTGAAGATTAAAGATTGGAATTTGACTAATCAGAACAAAAGGGACTAAAATTTCTTTGTCCTGATTGGTTAAATTTCAATCTTGAATCTCAATATTCAATGCATAGTCTGATACGGACTATAAACTATCGCTCTCTAATGACAACGATAATTGTGGCAAAAAACGTTAGAGAATCCCAAAAGGTGATTTAATACTTTGACAGTTCTCTCGATTCTCTGCCAACGATAAATGATTCAATTTTCAAGCGACGTGGTAATAATATAGCATCTGTGGCTTGTATATGTACTAAATAAAAAATGGCTGATGATTTTGATGGAGACGAGTAAGTATAATGCCAGTTTCTCTGACGTATATACATAGAAGTATATGCATGTTGGTATATAGGAATATACATTTTATAGGTTATTTTGCATTTCATTAATATTACTAATTATGCAATCGATTTTTTTTTATAATTTATGTGCTATTCTTGTTATAAACTAAAGACAATAGGTTGAACGTGGTTGAACTAAAAAACAAGTGGTTGAAAATTATTGAATTAATAGTTTCTCTCTATAGTTTATATGCATAATTAATGTTATTCCAGTTAATCTTATTATTTGTAGGGTCGCAGATGATTTCGATGATGTAGACGACGAGGACAACATTGAATTAGAGCCTCAAGAAGATGATGGTGAAAATATCGAATTGTTGAATGCTAATGAAGCTACTGCTGGTGTTCAAAAGTCAAAAAGGATAACAACAAGATACATGACAAAGTATGTGTATTATATATGATATATTATTTGCAGAGTGAAAATATAAGTAACTTCAATGATATATTAAATTTATTTTACAGATATGAAAGGGCAAGAGTTTTAGGCACGAGAGCATTACAAATAGCAATGTGTGCTCCTGTAATGGTAGAATTAGAAGGGGAAACTGATCCGCTGCAAATTGCAATGAAGGAATTAAAGCAAAGAAAAATTCCCATAATTATACGTCGCTACCTGCCCGATAACAGTTATGAAGATTGGGGCATTGACGAACTTATTATAATAGATCATTAATATTAGTATAAGTTGTACAAAATTCGGTATATTTTATATTAACTATGTATCATCAATACTACAATACATTATTTTATTATCCTACATTTTTTATATCAATATATAGTGAAATTTTTACATATTTTGTTTCTTAAAAAATTATTTCGTCTTCCTGCACAAGACAAAAATGTTAATTATAATAATTATGATACAATTCTTTTTATGTATTTTTTGAATGAAAAATGCAGATCTATAGTTCACGATTTGACGCGAGAGGTCCTCGTGGTTTCTTTAGTCATTCTTAACCTCGTTGATCAATTGCATGTTACTGCAAGATAAAAATTTCACGCCTATTATTTAGCACGAATATACGAAATACCGATTGCAATATTAGGAAGACAGAGAAGTGACAAAATGAGTTTAAATCCGACCACAAAACAAAGAATAGCCATTGTTTTGGACGTAAGCAAATTTGTGTTTCAATGGGGCTTTATTCCCGCTGTCCTCTTCTTAGGTTAGTTTCTAAATTTTATATAACATCACACACATCTCAAATATATATAATAAGATATTGAAAGAGAAGAAAAATTAAATTTTTAGGATTCAGAAAAGGTGCAGACCCAGGCATGCCTGAATTAACTCTTATGAAGTAAGTAACTCTGAAACAGAATTTTTTACAGAACCGTTTCTTTTCAAGCAATTATACTTTTAAGAACAATATATTTTCTAACAATTGTTTTTTTTTTTTTTTCAGTTTATTGTGGCAGTAAATTCTCTCTTCTTTTCATTAAAAAAAATTGTATGTATTATGTATGTACACATACACACATACACACAAAATAATTGATAATTATGTGATGGTTTCCCCCATAAAATCAGAGTAATGTATTTTATTGAATAAATATTAAGACATTGAGACATTGAAATAGATAATTTCTTATTATACATATATTTATGATATCTTGCAAAACATTGTGTTAATTCAAATATAAACAATAAACATTTATAGAAAAAAGGATTCACAACTGTTTGCATTAATTTTATAAAATTTCTTATCTGTATCGTTAGATATCAGTTATGTTACAATATGTATATGTACATTTTTTTTTTCGCGTGGAAGATTGAAAATTAACTAATGAGAATATGATTTTTAATATCTACAAACAGAAAAACGATATCGCGAATCTAATTGGCTGCGCCATCTTGTTACTACTATCTTGGTTGCGTTCCGATATTTACTGCTAATACTGAAACTCTATAGTGTACATGACGTAAACTATAGATGTTCAGTACTGGCAGTGAATACCGGAACACAGCTCATAAAATTAGTCGAGTCTCTTATCTATATTTTCGTTGTTAAATGTGACGTACTTCGCATTGGCCAATCAACGAAGAGCATTCGGTTCAGTCTTCAGTTTGATTTCGAAAAACCGTTTGAGGAGAGGTTGAGGAATCTCCCAACTTCCACATTGACACTCATTTCATCAAAAGTGAAGACTTTTCAAACATCGTATATTTTTATTCATAGATAATTATTTAAATTGAATTCTTAGACAATCATTTATATGAAAAGTATAATATTCTATTATTAAAAATAAATATAAGCTTCGTGTGTATGTGATAGTAAATTGACGTTTATAAAACTTAAATACACGATAAAAGTTAAATGATTTATCACGGTATGTATATATATATATATATTTCACGACTTATAATATAATTTTTCTCTGAAGTATAAATTACTGCAAAATATTGTTCATATCCTTATTTTTATTATAGATCTGGGATAAAAAATATCGACTGTGAAAAATAGAAAGCTTGAAATGGATAAAGAAAATAAGACACATCAGTTAACTACACAAGTATTGAAAGGCAGCAGTTTTAAAAGTTTGCATATTTCCAAAGCAGCTTCGACATATAATATTTTAAAAAATATGGAAAATGCAAATAATGACAAGAAAAAGATCTGTGAAATTGACTCAGCAAAAACTACAGACTTAGAAAAAAATAATATTGTGAAAAAATCTGTAGAATTAATGCCACCACCTATGTTAGCAATTGCACCTAAATCAGTCAACTCTATCCAAGACCAACAAAAATCTAATAATGAACATAACAAAGAAATAAGGGATAACAAAAGTGATGATGTTCAGAAAGTTTCCAGTTCAGATACAGCTAATACAAATACTGAAAATCAAAAAGAGAAGAGATGGGTATTGACAGATTTTGATATTGGTCGACCTTTAGGCAAGGGAAAATTTGGTAATGTATATTTAGCCAGAGAAAAAAGAACAAGATTTATAATAGCCATGAAGGTGCTTTTTAGATCCCAAATATCAGATGCGAATATTACGCATCAAGTAATAAGAGAGATAGAAATTCAAACCCATTTAAGGTATTACTTTTTATCAATTATCTATTATATTGAAGGCTATATATATGTATACATATAATGAGTTAGATAAAATAAAAGTAATATTCGACATGAATCTTATTTTTCACAGGCATCCAAATATTTTGAGGATGTATGGATATTTCTATGATGATAAACGAATTTATTTAATATTAGAATATGCTCCAAAAGGAGAGCTGTATAAAGAACTAAATAATCAACCTAATAAACGATTTGATGAAGTAAGGTAAGTGTTTATTGAAAAATTATTTTATATAAGCAATTAAAATTAATCAACTTTAAAAAAACTTTTAGAACAGCAAACTATATAGCTCAATTAGCAGATGCGTTAAAATATTGTCATAGTAAGAGTGTTATCCACCGTGACATTAAACCAGAAAATTTACTCCTTGGATTAAATGGCGAAATAAAAGTAGCCGACTTTGGATGGTCTGTGCATGCTCCTTCCTCTCGACGAGACACTTTATGTGGCACTTTAGATTATTTACCACCTGAAATGGTATCTGGCAAAACACATAATCATACTGTTGACTTTTGGAGTGTTGGAGTATTATGTTATGAATGCTTGGTTGGTAAGCCTCCTTTCTATGCAACAACTAATGATGAAACTTATGTGAATATAAAAAAATTGCGATACACATTTCCAAGCTTTGTTAGCGAAGATGCAAGAGATTTAATTTCAAAAGTAAGTTTAATAAGTAAAATTTAAATATTGATAATATATATATATACATATATATATATATTATTTTAAACTTAATTCTTAATTATATTTCAGCTAATAGTTATTGATCCAGAAAAAAGATTAGATATGGATGGTGTCCTCAAGCATCCTTGGATTGTAAAAAATCGTAAACAGGAAAAGGCATGAGTAAAATATAATTATATAATACAGCATATAATTGCATCATATTATATAAATTTGTCACAATTCTGTATGAAATAATTATCACAGAAAATTAATAACAAATAATTTGTACATAGACTATTCATATCGTTTATGCCTTTAAAATATCCTCTCGTATATATATATGGTTTTGGGATATGTTTAGTGAGTTTTAGTTTAAATAATATTTAAAGTGATTTATGCAAAGTATATCAATAGTATTGACATCTTTTATAATTTTTCGATATCTATTTTCTATCTTAGTGGAATAGACTAAATTGCTGTGAGTCAAATATGATTGAATAAACTAAGAATGTATGAATGATTTGTGTATTGTGGTTATTAAAGAATGTTTAATAGAGAATATACAAATAAACTAAAGAGAAATGGATTCTATTTTAAAATACATGTGCTTTTATGTATGTGTGTGTGTGATTAAATTTATGCATGTAATAAGAAGTATATTATTGAACGTAAACTTTTATTGATGAAAATTTTATTAAGGATTCTTGTTACATTAAAGTCATACATGTACATGTTTTCTATACTCATGTATCTAAAAAATAACGACATAATGCAACTCTTTGTTTTAATCGTGCATTTTAAAACGATATCATTGATTATCATTACATTATTAAACATTAAAGCTACGTCTATTTACGAATCATCAATATGTGGGAACTAAACTACATCATTAAAGGAATACTTTTTGTCTGTTTTGTGTAAAAATTATATAAAGTGTTTGATAATGGAAGAATTGTTTAGCAAATTTCATAAACTTTTAATAATTGTACTTTATGTTTCCATTGGTTCCATGACTACATCAACAATTGGTGCATCTATTGGTGTTTCCATTGGTGTAACTTCAGAGTTCTTTCTAACTGAATATAGCTTACTAAATTTTTCATAATATTTAATATCCTGTACAATATATATCGTTTATTATTTGTGTTATAATCGAAAATATGTGTTGAAACATATAAATCAAATAAGTACTCTGCGTTGATACCACTGCTTGTTGCACTTTATCAAATGCCCGATAGATGTGCTGCATAGAAATTTCTGATTGTCCATAACCAGCTATTATTTCTTTCAATGCTTCCATGCCAGCTTCCTTTATTAAAGCTGCTAAGTCTGCACCAGTATAACCTTCACATTTATCATTATATCCCACTTGATTTAAATCAACATCAGTAGCAAGCTTTGGTTTTGTTGCATTCTACAATAAGTTGCATAGGAGAGAAAATATTAATTATTTAATACAATAAAATATTTCTTTGTATGTTTTATACATATATATGTAAAATATATAAATATATGTAAATACCTTTGTTATTGCACGTAAAATATCAACCCGATCTGATGCTGTCGGAAAACCAACATATAAAATTTTGTCTAATCTTCCTGGTCGCAAAACAGCTGAATCTATAATGTCAGGACGATTACTAGCGGCCATCAGAAATACTCCTTGTCGACTTTCCACACCGTCCATTTCTGTAAGCATTTGATTTACGACACGTGATGTTGCGGAATTATCGCCTTCTGTTCTTTTAGGACATAACGCATCTATTTCGTCAAAAAATATGACGCACGGCACCGAATTTTTTGCTCTTAAGAAACATTGACGAACTGCTTTCTCACTTTCGCCAACATACTAAAAATATAAAACAAAATTATTAGCTCCCTTACATTCTCCTTACTATGATAAACTTACCATGTTCAAAAGTTCAGGTCCTTTAACGGAAATAAAATTAATTCCAGCTTCATTAGCAATGGCTTTGGCCAATAATGTTTTTCCACAACCAGGTGGACCGCATAATAATACTCCACTAGCAGCAGATAAACCTAATGCATTAAAGTGTTCAGTGTGTTTAACAGGAGCCTGCAATATAAATAATTATATCTAAATAATACCGAAAATTCGATATTAAAATAAATAACTACAAAAATTTTAAAAGCATAAAATATCAAGTATAAAATTTTATATTGATATTTACAAGAATTGCCATTTGTAATTCCTGTCGTATATCTTGCAGTGAACCAACATCATCCCATGTTACATCGGGAACTGTTGCAAATCCCTCCCTTTTTGCTGAAGGTTGAACAACACGTAAAGCAATTTCAAAATCACCATGCTCAATGCATAAAGTTGACAAACACTCTGGGGAAAGTGGAGGTTCGCTACGCAACCAAGCCAGTAAGCTTGAAAAATCCGATGAATGTTCTTGTATTACATCCATTTCGGTACTTTCTAAGCTTGGATTTTTAGGTGAGTCTCTCAGGTACATAGAAGTGTCTTCTATTGCAGTAGAAGCTTCTGTTGTAATATTAGTATCAACTAAATTTTCCAAGTTTTCCTGTGCTTTCTTTTCAAATTGCTTATCAGTTTCGGTTATTTCTGGCAATTTTTTTGTCTGTTTTGATCTATTTAAATCCTCAAATACTCTATAAAATTTTATATATGTATTTATATTATACATATATGCACATAATTAAAATCATTTTTAAAGATTTACCTATCTACAGCAGCCATAGCAGCTTCTCTAATTAAGGCAACCAAATCTGCACCTACAAAACCTGGAGTAAGGGAAGCTATTGTCGACAAACTAATATTAGGAGCCAGTACAACGTTTTCAGTATGTACTGCTAGAATCTTAGCTCTTGCCTCTCTGTCTGGTATTCCAAGGCACACTTCACGATCAAAACGTCCTGCTCTTCTTAAAGCAGGATCTAATGAATCAGGTCGATTTGTCGCTCCAATTACCAATACTCTATCTCCATTTTCCTTTAGATTCAATTCTAATAGAAAAAAAGGAAAAGTTGTAATTGTGCTTTATAAAGACCGATATAGAAAATAGAAAATATAATGACAATATGAATCAATAGTATTTTACCATCTAAGCTTGACAATAATTGTGCAACAATTCTTCTTTCCATCTCTCTTTGAGCTGTAGCTCTATGTGGTGCAACAGCATCTATTTCATCCAAGAAAACAACACATGGTGCAAGAGTTACAGCTTGCTCAAACAAGTCTCTAATACGAGCTTCACTCTCACCAGATACTCCAGCCACAAGCTCTGGACCTGCTACTTTTAGTAGAGGTATATTTAATTCCTAATAAAAAGGACACAAAATATTATTATTAGAGAGAACTGCCTTTCTGTATACGAAAAAAAGAAAAAGAGAGAAAGAGAGACAGATATAGAAAAACAAAAATACAACTTCTATACAACTTTTACAATATCTACAGAATATTATGAATGTATTGTTTTATTCATTATAATATATATTATATATATTAATATATTATTATGTATATATATATATATATATATTATTTATAATTATTTATTTAGGTTATTATAATGAATATATATATATATATATATATATTCATTATAATAACCTAAATAAATAATTCTATTTGTAGCATATATTAGAAATTTTCTAGAAATAAATATTATCTTACTCCCGCAACTGCATATGCCAATAATGTTTTTCCGCATCCCGGGGGTCCATGAAGTAAAAATCCCCTTAGTGGAGATATACCAAGCTGTTTGAAGATTTCGGGATGTTTCATGTGAGCCAATAATTTGCAGACAGATTTTAAAATTTTGTCATTACCTCCTACATCAGAAAATGTAATTTTTGGTTCTGTGATAGGTATAGTTCTTGCCTTTTTCGTAACTGAGAACTGCCCATTATCATTTTCTTTGTCTCTTTGCCGTTTTCTTGTAGATTCTACTAGTACTTGTTTTGTTATCTCATTCACAGGCTGAAAAGTAACAGCGACAGATATTAATATAAGATAAATATATTTTTTATCTTTTAATCTAATATTGTTTAAAACTTATTGTTAGCAATCTAAAATCTTAATCATGAAATCATATATAAATACACATACTATTTTTGATTTCACAGGTGTTTCTGATTTTGAAGCTAGATTCTGATTTTCTGGTTTTGAGGCATGTATTTCCGGCTTTGAAACAGATGGTTCAGAATTTGAGGTAGATGTTTCTGGCTTTTCAGTAGCTGTTTCTAATTTCGGAGTAATCATTGAAGGTGTGTGCAAAGATTCATCTACTACATTACATACATCGAGTGCCTTTGTCTCTTTATCAGCTTTAGATTCATTTTTAGATATATCATCATCGCTACTAATGTCAATCAATTCTTTATCACTCGAGTTTCCATTCTGTTTCTTATACATATGTATTAGCATGTCACTTATTGAAGTCTGTTGCATCTCCGACTAAAATTGAATATAGTTTTGTTAAAAATATTATACTGTATAAATGTAATATTTAAGCATTATATTTAAATACCTCAACATCGACATCCTCAAAATCGTCGTCGTCATATGCAGGGGATTCGCGTATCGGAGGCTTCTTTGCAAATATTTCTGTAAGCTCATCGTAAGCCTTACGTACCATCCCACGAAATGCAGCACGTTTTTTATTACGATAGTCTCTGTATCGCCTCTGCAATGCATCTGCCATCTCATTGACATCGATGTACACCTTATTTTCATTTTCATGCATATACTGCAAAACGCGTTAAATTAGATATAGTTACAGTGGTATAAAAATTAAATTTTCCTAAGTAATCATCACGTTCGTATATTCGAAGAACATAGAGCTATCGATGTAACATTGGCGCATTTCTATATACGTGGTAGATATATTGTGATTTCGTCAAAGAAACAATCGAAATGAATAACCTCATGTGACACGTTACCGTTTGCACGCGTGCGATCAACGTTTGATCCCGGAAACATCTCTGGTCCATTCTGTGCTTATTGTCCATGTGCCTCGACCTGTAATCACCACTCGATCCTTGTAGCGGGATGATATCGATTGACGAGTTCAATTTGCCCACTTTCTGCATATTCTCGGATCCAGCGAGATCAGATACCGTATGCGAATCGTGTGAGAGACGAGACTTACAATTATTCTCGTAAATTATTCTCGTAAATTATTCTCGATCCAAACCGACGTGACTTCAATTCACTCACATCACTTACTGTAGTATACAATAGTATACAAATCTGTGCAGGTCAATCCGCACTACTAGCGTAACATGGAAAAGAAAAACCGGCATAATCGACGTTTAAATCGGGCATGAATGGCAATCAGCCAATCAGTAATTGGCGTTACAAAATACTACGAACCGTTTGATTGACAAATCAGAGACGCACTCCATTTGACACTATTTTCGCTTTAAAGCGCAAGATTCTTTGCCCTGATTGGTCCATCAAACATTTTGAAACGGAGATAGCGTCAAATGAAATGCACCTCACATTCACTCACAATCAGGACAAAGATTTCGTTGCCTTGATTGAATATTTCGAAGCATTTGTAATACCAAAAGGAATACGTATTAGTATCTATGTATATTAGTATCTATGGTTGACACAATTATATAACCAAATTATTCAAGTGATTGAAAACAAATAATTGAAAGCTCAAGGGTTTATGTATGTCATTGGTAAGTAATATTGTACGGATCCTCGTTTTTACATGCGCGATAAAAACAATAATTACTATTAACATTCTGTATAACATTGTAAATTATGAAATATATATATATATATATGTATTACATTTATAGATAAGAGTGTTATTATATTTTTCTTGTCATCCTTTGTTAAATCATTATTATAAATACTGAAATTATGTATTATTGTTCGACAAAGAAGGTTGAAATCAAGAAATCTCTGTATCTCTTGAAAATTTATTAAGCTTGATTCGAGAGAATGTTCATAATAAAAATTATATCCAAGATATATCTTGAATGACATATATGGTATCATCAAATGGTATGTTATGCATTGCATATTTCTTAATTTTGCTCTTTTCAGGTACATTATGCTAGATCACGAGAATATCACTGGATTAAAATGGGGCGCGCCTATGTTTAAGGGACCTGTTACAGATTTCTTGGCTAATGTACGAAGTCTTCAATGTCTCAAGGACTGTGCACAGTATGAGCTACAATATGTCGATTGTATGGAAGCGTACGGTTATCACAGAGGCAAGAAAGAATGCAGATTGATATTGGAAGATATGTATGAATGTGTGATGAAAGTAAAAAGATTACATCGCGTTGAAGCAATGGAGCAAGAGCGATACCGTCAGTATAAAAATGGTGAGAGGGAAAAACTTTGGGCAGAAACTCCACCGCTCGATCTATTTTGAGTTATTACTCTCTGCTAAGACATATAGTTCACATATAGATATATTGTATTCGCTATGATATATGATGATTATAGATGACAAGTTTTATCATCTATTAAAAAAAAAAAAAAAAAAAAAAAAGAAGTTTATTTGCAAATTCCTGTCTCTCTATTCCTAGGAATGTCTTGTCAATGTAATATTTGAAAATTGATATATGTATTTTCCTCTTCTTAAATCTATGTTTTATTAATGTTCTTAATTTTCTTAACGTATATTACTTCTATAAAAAAAGTTTAATTAACCCATATTATAGACATAAACTATGAAAAAATTATAACATTGGAGATCTCTCGAAGATCCATTGGCAATTTGTAGAAAGATCTGTTACGATACATGAATATCCAGAACTTTGGCTATATAATGAAAGATCTAAAATAATTATCTTTTTTCATCCATATATTTCTTTTCATACAATAAAACTTCCAATAATAATATAAGCATGAAATATAAATCGTACACAGATCTATATCACTTTTTCTTATCGATAGTGACGTTCACTGCTTACAGATGACGCGCAGATCTTCCTCGGTAATTGCGAATTCGCCTTACGATCGCGTTACGTGTTACGTGTGCACGGATCTCCTTCGTGGGTTTCCGCATACGGAAGCGAAGAGCTTTTTGTGATTTCGTGGAAATTATTTTCGGAACCAGTGGTGAGTCGATTTGTTTGTATCGCTCGTTCCAAGCTGCTCCCAAAATATTTGTGTCACGTACTCGATCTGATATTCTGTGAAAATGAGCTGAGGATTTATTCGTATGCACATTCCCTGACCAGCCCTCCCTGCTATTATGTAAATGATAGTGATACTGTGTGTGCCGTGTTTAAAATTGTCCATTATATTGTCAAAGTTTGTCAAACACATATTATTGTAATTATAAATTTAAATCGATTATGTTCAATTTTGTATATTATGATTACTTTATCGGCAAAAAATGATGAGTTAGAAAAAGGATATATTTTATAAACGGAGAGATATATAACTAAATGTATAAAAAACCAAAAATTTTTTCTTATATCTTTTTATGCAACATATTTATTATTTATAAAAAATTGTCATTTACATAGATTATTTTGTCATAAGACTACTCATGCAATATTATTACTCCTGTATGTCATGGTTTTTCAATACATTTCTAATTACTGTGTTAATAATTTTTTACAGAATGGCAAAAAATTGAATTCTACATTTTAATTATCTGTAAATGATGCTGAAAGTAGCACGAGATATGATATTTTTATCATAAAATTTAATATAAGAATTGAAAATTAACATTATATAGGATATTTGAATATTCTGTATAAAAAATAATGATGTTAAATATATAATATATTTCGCAACTTGTAGCAAAAGAATTGTAATGATTGTTAGTTATGGTTTGAAAAATATCAATTAATTTGTAAAAATTTGAACTTATAGGAGTCCAATATCCAATAACAATGTTCAGCAATCGTCTGTCAACAATCCTGCGATTGGCTGCGCAGGATCAGCAATGGCAATCGCAGAGAGGAATGGCCACTCTCAAGTCTATCTCTTTGCGTCTAAAGTCGGTCAAGAATATCCAAAAGATCACGCAATCTATGAAGATGGTGTCGGCCGCCAAGTACAATCGTGCAGAGCGTGACTTGAGGCAGGCTCGTCCTCTCGGCATTGGCACAAAGACGTTTTACGAGCAGGCTGACATCCAAGCTCCGCCAGAGGAGCCGAAAAAACTCGTCATTGCCGTGACTAGCGATCGTGGTCTATGCGGCGCCGTGCACACTGGGGTATCTCGTAACATTCGCGATCGGTTGCTGGCTGATCCCAAGGAACGCGAGAACACAAAGATTATATGCATTGGCGAAAAATCTCGGGCGATCCTCCAACGACTATTCGCGAACAATATACTTTTCGTCGCATCCGAGGTTGGCCGTAAGCCGCCGACATTCAACGATGCAGCCAAAATAGCTATAGAAGTAATGAATAGTGGGTATGTTCAGCTCAATCAAATATATAAATCCAAACACATTATATAGCATAAATAATTAAATAATGATTATTTTAATAGATAACTTGTAGTAATTATTAAATTACTATTTAAATAGTTAATTTACAATGCTATAATATATTATTCACCCTACACACACACGCATACACACACACACACATATTACTTTTATGTATATATTATATCTAACTTTTATATTACTATTTAAATATTCATGACTTGATTTGAATTTTTTTGTTTTGGATATGTAGAGCATGTATATTTGTGGATTGTTAAATTTCGTTAAAGATAAGGCACCCTGTACAAGTATGATGGATTATAGCTATATTACTTTTTTGCAGTTATTCCTTTGGTTCCGGACGTATAGTGTACAATAAATTTAAATCTGTGGTGTCATATGCGGTTAATGATTTGCCACTATTCGATAAAAACGCGGTGGTTACCGCACCGAAGCTATCAGTGTACGATTCACTTGATGAGGAGGTGATACAGAGCTATTTGGAGTTCTCGCTTGCCTCATTGTTGTTCTATTCGATGAAAGAAGGTGCTTGCAGCGAACAATCCAGTCGTATGACAGCGATGGACAATGCGAGCAAGAACGCCGGCGATATGATTGACAAACTCACTCTCACTTTCAATCGCACTCGGCAGGCTGTGATCACTAGAGAATTGATCGAAATTATTTCCGGTGCCGCAGCTTTGGATTAAGAATATCCTGGAGGATAATTAGTTTCTCAATTTCTAGTGCAAGCAAATAGAATGAGAATGTATTGTTGGAAAAAGAAGAAAAACGAGAGAAGAAAAGTTTATTATGCTGGCGAAAGATGAAATTCTCGATCGACTTGGATGGTGTTCAATCACGACCAAGAACTTCACAAATTTAACGTTATTTATATGTCCAACCTGTTCAATAAATCGATCGAATTAAAAAAAATCGCACGTTTCAATAAAATATAAGTTACGTGTCCTATTATATAATACAAATTCCATATAACCATAAAAATTCTCTGCATAATAATCTATATAAAATTGATAAATTATGAGTAAAATAAGAATGTGTAGGTAGATAATTCAGTACATTCAGCTTGCAATAAACATGTAAATATATATATATATATATGTATGTAAATATGTAATTAATAAATAAAGATCGTAATCCGAAATTCATTGCCAGTATTGAAAATCTATTGTTCATATAACGTATATTATAGATTTTCAATACTGGCAGTGAATTTTGGAACACGGCCACGACCAAAGTTTGATAAGCGGGGAATACATACTTGCATAAGCGCATAATCATAGGCATAAGGAATTTGATTGGTCCATTTCGTTATGCATAAGAAAATGGACCAATCAATTTCCTTATGCTTGTGATTATGCGCTTATGCAAAAGTGTGTGCTCCCCGCTACTGTCAAGCTAGCGCCAGATGATTATGCGCGTATTCACGATTCGTTTATAATTCGTGAATAACGTGGATGGATGATTCGTTAAATTCGACCAATCAAATTTCTTTATACCGTTCACGAATCGCGAATTACGAATCACGAATTGCGAATACGCTCATAGTCTGGCGCTAGCTTTATAAGTGTCATAAGGGTTTATTTTCAACAGGCTCTTCGAGGTTCGATATATCGACGGATATAATTTAAGGCGAACATTGTAAATACGAACAAAAAATCCACCAATCGCGAAAGAGTATAAACTATCGCGCAAATCGACTAAGCACGCCGCGCTGGTTTCACGTTTCACCCTCATCGCGATTGGAGTCGTTGATCCTTTCTAAAACTAAAGAGTTAAGTTGCGAGTACCTGTAACTCTATATACTGGTCACTGCTGATATAGAAGCGGAAAATGGGCGGCGAGGAAGGACTGGGTGTTACCACCGGCCAGCCGAATCTCTATAAACAGGACCTGTCGAAACTCGTAAGTCTTGACGATGATCGTTCGCGCGCCGCGTCAATTCGCGCCCGCCCATTTAACCTCCTTTTTTCTCAGCATACTGATTTGTCCGGGCGACGATATTTGACTTATATATATATATGTATCCGAAAAAATTATCTTTTTTTTTCTCATAAGTATTGTAAACTTGCATAACGGTTTTCCGGTCATAAACGGTAAAAAGAGAGGAAAAATAATTCACGTATTCTCATCTCAAGATTTTATCTTATGAAGAATTTAATGGCGTAAATTGCGGTTGAGATTTTTATGCTGTTCGTTAGTTGAATTAAGTCAACAAATTTAATTTTTTGTCTCTTTATATATTATGTATAAAATTGTTATTCGGAAAGAGGCAATCGATTGTTCTATTTATTATTCACTGTACTATTTGCAATAGTAAATCATATATCTCTCTCTCAATCTTAACATACGTCAATCGCGTATTTTCTTTCCCGCAAATTTTTTTTACTTTTTATTGTCTGCATTTTGTGAAAATACTTTATTTTACACGATACAGTAACATGATGCAGTGATAGGATTGATTAGTTGGGATTGAGATATCAAATCAAACTTTAGCAATAAAATCTTTAATCAATTTCGAATTAAATTTTTCTTTACAAAAATGTCGAAATGATAATAGTTTTGAAATTATTTAACAAGAAATTATCAATAAAAATTTTCACCTTATATCGTGATGTATCTTTATAATATTATATAATTCTAGATTTAAATATTCTTTCCTATGTTATTGGTATAAATTATGAGATCAGATAAAGAAATTAATTTTTTACTTTGGATTTTTGTATCTATATTAGAGAAATAGATTAGAGAAAAAGCAATAAAAGTATGTTAAGATCATTTTAATTGAATTGAATTTGATTAGTATTGCAAAATATTGTTGGTATTTTATTAAGAAGATAATGTTTATTCTTTGGTTTTACATAGGATGTTAGTAAATTAACTGCATTGTCGCGTGAGGTGATCAGTAGGCAAGCTACAATCAATATTGGTGAGTATAAAAGATTTTAAATATTTGAAGTTTAATTAATATATAGTTTAATTCTATTTTAAAGTAAAGTTTGATGTTATGTTATTTTGATATTTCTATTATAAATATCTAAACTTGTTACAGGTACCATTGGACATGTAGCACATGGAAAATCGACAATCGTAAAAGCTATTTCGGGAGTGCAGACTGTTCGTTTTAAGAATGAATTAGAAAGAAATATCACCATTAAACTCGGTGAGTACATTTAAATATATTAAATATTTTTTCCCATTGCATAGTGTAATTTTTTTAATTTGATAGAAAAGAGATTGTGCACAAATATACTTTTTGAAATGTCTTTGTAAAAGTACTTTTATGGTAATTTATTTTTTTATGAAAATGCACAATTATAAACATGAGAAATGCTTTGTGAACATTTATTCTTATTAAAAAAAAAAAATTAATGAATAATTTTTTTTAATGTCAACATATGTTTAGGAATTTTGGTAAAATGGTGACTTTATACAATATATTAATTACGGTTGAACTAATAAAAAGATTATCATATCAAATAATCAAATGATCATATAATCACTCAATTGTTGAGAGCAGTCATTTTGATTAAATTTTAAAATGTTTTTTTCTCTTTTTTAATATGTAAGAAAAATTGAGATAAGAAAGGTAAGTATTATTTTTATATTGTAACAATTAAAAATTGATTAACATTTCAAGGAAAAGCATGCAATTATAATTAAAATCACATAGATTATTAAACTGCTTTTTGCTTTAATAACAGAATATATTATATTGTTTATTTAACATACAATATATATGTACATTTCCAAAATCTGAATATTATGGTCTTTTGCTATTTGGTTTTATTTTAGTTTTATTTTATCAATATATACATTAATCTCTTCAGCATTTAACATTAAAATTGCGGCATATAAATAATTGTGATATTAACATACGATTTGTTTTTTTTATAACTGAACTTTTTTTATAGCTGCACTAGTTCAGAATTATTTATCTTATTCTCTCCACATTGAAAGAAGAAAGATAAATTGAACTAATACAGCCAATTCAGCTATAAAGAACAGATCCATAATCTAGTACTAATTTATGTCTGTCTATGATATTCGTATCTATGTCATTACTTATTATTATGTATGTTTGGAGTTTATATTTGTAATAAATTATTTAGCAATTTTTTTACATGGATATTTTATATGGTATTTGTCATGAGAGCTTGTGTTTTATATCTTTCGTCCAAATGTGAATCGAAATAATACGCATACGTGCTTTAGTAGAAAAATACATTTTATGCCAAATGTGCAAATATGAAAACTTTTGATTTTTTCATAATTTTTGAAGCTGAGTAGGATGAAAAGTTGGATATCTGAAGATATTAGAATTATATATGCTGTCTCTGTTATGTACCATTCAATCGGAACCAATAATTATGGTATGAACAAAGCAACCTTGTGTTATTTGTTGCTATTATTCGTCCGGAATATCGAGAAAAAAAAGTGAAAAGGAACTTTGAGGAGAACAAAGCGAAAATGGAAAAAAAACAGATATAAGAAAAGGAAAAATAGGCGAATGGGGAGAGTGGTCGTACAACTAAAAAAAAAAAAAGGAAACGAAAGAAAGATGAAACAATGACGCTGTTTAAATGTTTGGCATTGCAGACGCAGTGGATTGCGGTAGCAGCAGCAAATCAGCAGATATACCCGGCAACGTAGATAGTGAAACGCCGGCTGTTTACCAAAAACGACATCTCTCCCCTGTTGGAAGCATTGACGCACCATGTCCCAAGCAGTCCAGACTCATCAACACAGAGAGCCGCGACAACAACATATCCCATCGGCTGGACAACAGAAATACGTTCCGCTCCACATCATCGAAGCGTCTGCAAGCGCGGCGAGGAATCATCACGCAACAAGCGCTCAAGGCATACGACGTCTGCCCTCACTTACATAACGGAAATACGAGAGATCCAGGTAGCGATGGCCGACAATCCGATTACGAGGAGTCGTCATCTGATGGTAGATTGTCCGCACGAGATGACAGTCTGATTTCCCGCGACTACGAGCTGAAAGAGGTACGGGTGTTATTGCACGATATCAAGAACAGTGAGTACAATCGTGAATTACCAATAATGTCGCCCGGCAACTCATCTTCCGTGTCCAGTAAGCAGACAAGCAAGTTTTGGGAAGTGGAGAGAATTATACAGAAACGCGAGAAAAATGGTGAGCCATTATATTTAATCAAGTGGAAGAACTGGGGTATCGAGTACAACAGCTGGGAGCCGTTGCGCAATCTTACCAATTGTGAGGATTTGCTGCGTGAGTTTGAGAACAAACGGCAGAAATTGATCAACCGGTTCAAAGCGAAAACGAACTTTTACCCAAGTGCGCGCGACGTCGAGGACTTTCTTGTGACCCAATTATTGTACAAGAATATATCGATCAATGACGCTACATCCGTTGCCTCTGCCGCCGTTGCCGATGACAATATGTACAAGGAGATTCGGCAGTATTTCAACAGGCCATTGCGTGGTGGCAAGTTGGAGACAAAGATAAAGCAACAAATCCTGTACATGTTTCTGCTCGAGCTGCGACGTGACCAACTCGAATCGTTGCAGGACTGGGAGAACGAGATGAACAGTATCACGAAAAATAAACCGATAATACGAGTGGAGAATCTGGTGGACTTGGAGGGCGCGCCGCAGGACTTTTATTACATCGACAATTATTTGCCGGGTGCGGGTGTTATAATACCGGATGATCCGCCGATTGGTTGCGAATGTGACGGTTGCGAGACTGGTAAAAAGTTCGGTTGCTGCTTCGCACAGAACGGCGTATCATCATTGCCATATACGTCGGCATGCCGGGTACGCGTTCCTCCCGGTACACCTATCTACGAATGTAACAAGCGCTGCGCCTGCGACGCACTAACTTGCCCGAATCGTGTGGTGCAGCGTGGCAGCGGTACACAGTTGTGCATCTTTCGCACTGATAACGGCCGCGGTTGGGGTGTGCGTACTCTACGCGCAATCAAGAAGGGCACTTTTGTCATTCAGTATGTGGGCGAAGTGATCAGTACCGAAGAAGCTGAGAAACGCGGCAAACAATACGACATGACCGGTCGTACGTATCTCTTCGATCTTGATTACAACGAGACCGATGGCCAGTGCCCATATACCGTAGATGCCGCCATGTACGGCAATATCTCACATTTTATTAATCACTCATGCGATCCAAATCTCGCAGTATATGCGATCTGGATCAACTGTTTAGATCCGAACTTGCCGAATCTCGCCCTCTTCGCCATCAAGGACATTAAACAGAACGAGGAACTCACTTTTGACTATACGTGCCAGACGCCGCGTGGCAGTAATGAGAAAATGCAGCAGCAACTATCGGACAACGAAGCTGACGCTCAAAATATCTCGAAGAATAGGACTCTCTGCAAATGCGGCGCCGCAACGTGTCGGCGATATTTATTTTAAAAAAGTTTCTTCTTGAAATATATAGTTGTTACGAGTTGCCTATCTCAATGTGGTTCAATCGATGCCATCCTTGATTAACTCAACTTTTTTTTCGTGTATATATTGTCGAGCTAGCAACGATTATAATTCGAAGAGAGAAAGAAATGAATTATTTACTTCAGACTAGTTAATATAGATCGAGATAATTCGATTAAATAATCTTATTAATTCGATCAAATAACCTGAAATTTTTTATTAATTATATATATATATATTTTTTTTTTTTCTTTGTTATTTCATATTTGCTACTTGGATGTAAAATTCATTTCGCATATATATTATTAAACTATAGATTAAGGGATAATAAGAGAATAAAGAAATTATTTGATCCAATGTGTTAAAAATAAAAAAGTTTGATTGTAATTAATTAGTCAATTCTGTAACAGTCAAACAATTTTTTTATTTAAAATCTTTGAGAGAAATAAAATAATGTGAAAACACACATATATACACACACACATACATGTACACACACGCGCGCACACGCACGCACGCGCGCGCGCACACACACACACGTGTACATATATACACACATACAAGACATTTCAAAGATGTTACTATCGTATTTCATTATATTATACATTTTATCAATGATTTGCGATTACTACGACTCGTTAAATGAATTTGTCATGCGGATTATTGTCACATCAAATATTGGGTTAATTATAAAAAAGTTTGATTCGATTTTTGTTTTTATAGTTTCAATTTGTAGTCTCCTTTATATACAGGCAGCATCACATCTTTTGATGACGGATGAAGATTTTAGCTTCATAATAATATATAGGAATGGTCAATAATTGCTTGTTTTGTCATGCATATAAAGTTTTGTATCATAAAGAGCCGAACTTTTTAACTGACTTAATTAATAGTTATTAATGTTAAGTTTCTTGAATATACTGAAAGTTGTTATGAAAGAGTGTGGCAAAGCTGTTTGTTGTGTGGTTTTGTTTTAATACATTCTATGCTTATGTTTATACTCAGCTAATTGCACAAAATGAACATAAACGTGTGGAATATAAATTCGCATTCTCCTTTTATGATCATTTAGAACAATAGTATTGTATAAGAAGGCAATATGCAACAAAAATTGTTTTTTCATTTTTCTGCTTCTTCAGTTTTTCACTTTTGGAGAATACGAGTATGCGTTTATATTTCTTGCGCGCGCGCGTATATTTATATATATTATTTTAAGTATGCCAATTTTGCAGTATTTTCCAGTCAGAAAGCTTTCGGAGAAAACTGAAAATTTCGATTATTAAAGCTTTTAAATATATTAATAGATTCCATTTATGTTATAGATATTTAAAGAAACAAAATAAAAAAAAATATGTAAAACACTACGTCTTTGTTCGAAGATTAGATGACAAGAGATGCTGCAAGTTTAAATCACTCTCATTTGTAAGAATATAATTCATATATATTGAGAAATAAAATATTGTTATAATAAAACGCTAAGAACATATCGATACATAAATAATGTCTCGGTATTCACGTTAATTGTAATAGATACACGGTGCGTTTCGCATTGCTGCGCGTAACTTGGCGCGAGATACTACCGTGTCTCTTGATATCGTTATATTATTGTAAGTTACAGTTTCTATTAATATATTTATTTTGCTTTTATCCGCATAACTGGCATTTATTAATTTGTCCGTGAGAAGCGATTACGACTTTTCTTGCAATATTTATACGATAAAGAGAAAGAATGTTTGATACTGCATAATCTCAACGCTGCATCCGAATAGATATGTAAATTCATTGGTAAAACGTGATTTCATATTATAAGCAAAAACTGTATTTTATTTTTATTTCGAAAAAATGCACATTTTCGATTATCTCTATATTGTATAAATAGTTTAGTAATTTTAACATTGTAAGTCATTAGGGAATCTTTGTAAAGATATTTTAGATTGACGTAACAGTGAGGGTTGATCTTTTACATTCAGAAAAAAAATTAGGGATGTATTATATTATTTAGGTATGTTTAATCCACACACATACATTCCTTCCAAATACATACATGCACATATATGGTACACATGGATTTTTTATAATTAAAAATTCATATTGAAAGATGTGCCAAAGAAGTCTGTAATGAATGCAACGATGTTCAACCAAATGTATGTTAAGAAAATATCTGAGAACAGCATGTTTATATATGTGTATGTGTATGTATACATAGATACACACATACACACACTCTATCTTTAAATATTAAGCTTATTATAAATATTTATTAACATATAATAATCAGTATATAGTGAAAATTACAGAATAAAGTTGAAACAGTTATGTTACATAACTACAAAGCTAATTATTATCGCATAATTATTTCGGTAATAAATAATTATAAATAGTGACAACTTGTTTTATGTTAGAATTTTAGATTTTTTTTCTTTTTACTTGATTATTTCAGAATGTAAAAGATCAACACTTGAACACGTTGCTCATTAGAAATAAATTATTATCTTTCAATTGAATGTCATCAACATTTCGGATCTAATTCAAAATTTATATATGCCAGATATATGTTGCTCTAATTTCTTCGTTTAAAAAAGACTCACCGATTATTATTCTGTTATGTCTTTTCACGCGAAACGTTATGAAATTACTTTATTTATATGTCGATAGTCGGTATTAGAAAACCAAACAAAATAGCGAGTTAAGAAAGCATATTCTGTAAGATTAACAAATATCGTTGTCGAAGAACTTGAAATAAAGTACATGTACACGAGGCAAATTATAGCGTTTGTTCTTTCGATATAAGATTAGCTAGATTATTTCGAAGACGATTTATATGTTATTTCTATTTACATATTTTCATATCTATGGTAAATTAAGAATATTTCGATAATTCAATGTAATGCATGTATAATTATTTCAATTTAAAAATTTGTATAACAATATAATAAGCTTTTTCTAGTGAATCTAGATGATAAGCAAAAAAATTGTAAGAGATATAGAAAATCTTAAAAAACATTTTTTGCAATTTTTTTTTATACATGTGTACTTTTGAATACTAAATATTAAATCTGGGATAATAAAATTCTTATTAATTCATACATACACAAAGACATTAAATTTATTTCAGACATGAATGAATAACGCGCTTAAGCCTTTTTTGCTTAAGTTTTTTTTTGCATGAAAAATTCTCATGGGCAAAGGACAGAGAGCAGTTCGGAAGAAATAAATTATATTTAACTCCTCTTCTTATTTCAGGATATGCAAATGCCAAGATTTACGAATGTGAAAATCCAAAATGTCCTCGACCAGGGCGCTATATATCTGGTGGATCTAGTAAAGACGATTCCTTTCCCTGCTTGCGTCCAGTTTGCTCTGGAAGATTCCAGTTGGTTCGTCATGTCTCCTTTGTTGATTGTCCTGGGCACGATATTCTTATGGCAACTATGCTCAATGGAGCGGCTGTTATGGACGCCGCCTTACTATTAATCGGTAAATAATTTAAATATTCTGTTGTTTTGTTCTTATTGAATTGTCTTGTTCCGCCTTTTTTTTTCTTTCTTTTATATATATATATATAATAATAATAATAATAATAATAATAATAAGCTTCTGAATTGCAGCTGGTAACGAATCATGTCCGCAACCCCAAACATCGGAGCACTTGGCGGCTATCGAAATTATGAAATTAAAGCATATAGTTATCTTACAAAACAAGATCGATTTAGTGAAAGAAGCGCAAGCAAAAGAACAATATGAGCAAATTTTGAAATTTATTCAAGGTACTAATTATTTGTCACTATTTATACTGTTTCTCAATGTAAAATCAATTATGTTTTTTACGTAATTTTATATTTATATCTGGAGCATACATTTTATGCATTTCTGAAATTATCATAATTTGACAGAAATATTAAATATTTTCTATTTTTTCTATTTTTTAAATTTAATAGAAATTAATTGTATTTTATATTTTGTTTATATAATTTTCTTTAAATTAGGCACGGTAGCGGAAGGCGCACCGATAATACCGATTTCAGCGCAACTCAAGTATAATATTGAAGTACTCTGCGAATACATTACAAAAAAAATCCCGGTCCCAATGAGAGATTTTACATCAGAACCGCGATTGATTGTTATCCGATCTTTCGATGTGAATAAACCAGGATGCGAAGTGGATGACTTGAAGGGCGGCGTAGCTGGCGGTAGTATTCTCAGGGGGGTGCTAAAGGTAATAATAAAGCTAAATATCGTTAAATACGATACATATATATCTGAAATATGTATCATAAATATCATGAGTTTTTAGGTCGGCATGGAAATTGAAGTTCGTCCAGGATTGGTATCCAAGGACAGCGAGGGTAAGTTGACTTGTCGCCCGATATTTTCACGTATCGTATCTCTGTTTGCCGAACAGAATGAACTGCAATTTGCTGTACCAGGTGGTTTAATAGGTAAGTAATATTTATTTGTATAAATATTGACATTATTAATCTAATATAAACAAAATCTAAGCAAATATTGATGAATAATCTTAAAGAGATTTTATATGTGATTTTAAGGTGTCGGAACCAAAATCGAACCTACGCTTTGTCGCGCTGATCGTCTAGTCGGCCAGATTCTTGGAAGTGTCGGCGCATTACCACAAATATTTATCGAACTAGAAATTTCGTATTATCTGCTCAAACGTTTATTGGGCGTGAGAACTGAGGGTGACAAGAAGGGCGCGAGAGTAAGAAAATGAAAATCTACATTACTGCATTTTTTACATTAATATTTGTTTCTCTGAAAGCAATCATATAATTTTAAGAATGTTTTAAATTAAAATTGTCTCTTATTGTAATAATCTTGAAGTTATAAGATTTATACAATTATACTTTGATATAGATTTGATGTGTAAGAAATACTTTGATTATATATAATTATATTGTGTAGGATACATTTTTAAGAAGGTGAAACTTTGCTTTTTTCCTAAAATTATGCTCATTTTGTTTAAAATTAAATAAATTTTTTATTTATATAAATATCTCGTTGGCGTCGTAGGTACCAAAACTATCGAGGGGAGAAGTATTGCTAGTAAATATTGGATCGTTAAGCACTGGCGGCAGAGTACTTGCTACTCGCGCCGATTTGGCGAAAATTAGCTTGACAAATCCGGTTTGCACGGAGATTGACGAGAAGATTGCATTATCCAGGCGCGTAGAGAAGCATTGGCGTCTGATCGGATGGGGACAGATTTGCGGTGGTCAAACGATAGATCCTATTCTGGATCGAAAATAAGTCTGAGTGCTTCAAACTCACCAAAAAAGTGAAATATTATTTCTACAAGTTATTCACTATGCCGCAGCTGGCCTCATGTATGAAATATTTGTAATAAAAATTTTATCTTGATCCTGTGCTATAACATTCCATAAGAGCGCGCGCGCTTTCTAAATAAATATATATTAAAATATTTGCCAAATTAGTTGAAACATCTATTTTGGGATTATTTTTCTCAATAATAAAATTTTTTCATGTATACATCAATTAAATTTCTAATTGAAAAGAGATTTATTTAAATAAACTAATAAATTATTTAATGGCTTATTTAAATAATTTAATAAATTTTTCTACTTGTAAAGAGAGTGCAATAATAATCTTTACTATTTGTTGACGATTATTCAGGATACAATAAACGTAATTTGATTTGTAATTTGATTTAGGTAATAAAACAAACTCTGCATTGGTATACATATTAAGTATTATATTAGCCAATCATAGTCATTCCTTTAACGAATGAAACGGCTGTGATTGGACAGTATAGTATTTAGTACGTATTAAAGTATATCGATGTAAACTAGGACAAGTTTTTTGTCTACAATAGTCTAGAGTTCTCCGAGATTGCGTTCGAAAATCTACCGTCTGATAAAATAACTTTTAATTAATCAGTCGGGATAAAAAAATTATTGTTATGATACGAGAACTCTGTCCGAGTTCTAATATCGTGGATAGAAAGCTCAAAGTTAGGAAAAAATGAAATAAAATGGAAAGTTTATAGAAGATGTAGCTTAAAAGAATACACATTATTTACACTATTTCGCGAATATAAAAAGTTAGAGTTATATAGTTGGTATCTCTTTTTTTAAACCTAAAGTTGGCAGTGAATTTTAAAGGTAAATATTATATATAAATAGTACGTAAGGTACTCGCGCGATGATGCGTCAACGGATTTTCAAATATAAACATAGACTTTATATTTTCTTATCGCAATTGTAAGATTGTCGTTGAGGTAATTGCAAGATAATTACAGTCAACAATTTGAAACGGTTGACAAAACATAACATAATTATAATGGACGAAATCGCTTTTAATGCAAACAACGTGTTCATCTCCGCAAAAGATGTAGATCATATGGTGTGGGAGGTGAGTTTATACATTTATATATATATATATATATATATATATATATATATATATATATATATATATATATATATATATGGATATATATATATATATATATATTCTCTCTTTGAAAAATTTCAAAACAATTCGCAACAATATTCCAGTAATTTGCATCCAAATTTAAGATCAAAGTTTAGTTCGATTAAATTAAACACGCAGTTTCAAAAATGAATTCGAGTGTCATGATATAGGACTATAGGATAAGATCGATAAATGAAATCACAAAAAAAAAGAAGACATAAGAAATAGAAAGAAATTGTGTACATATATTTGATAGATTTTATTTTGTATGGATATATTGAATGATATATTCGCGGATAAAAAGTGAAACAAGTAATTTTTTAAATAAAAAAAGGAAAATGTGTGAATATTAAATAAAGAAAGATTTTATAAAATTTGAAATTGATTTTCTCAGAAACAAGATCTTGCAAAAACAATTTTATTTTATATTTTCATCTTATTTTCCTATATATAATCTTTACATTCCCAATGATATTATTGCAACATCTACTATGTATATCGATATATATTTAATATTCAGATATTCACACGCGCATATGATTTATTAAAACTCAAATATTTTGAAAAATCTAGCAATTTTTAATTTTACTATTTTATTTTATTCATCGTCAAGTAATTAAAAATTTGAAAATATAAATTATTATTATAGTTAAAATACAATTTTTGTGAGTTCTTTGTTTTCGTTGCAAAGCATATTACAGATTAGTGATATTGTTATTAATTTGTATAGCTGAAGAGCTATTTATTTCAAAATTATCATAAGGGAAATGTTGATGAAGTCTTATACAATCTGTCGCGATTTACACGTGATTATCATCCGGATAAGTACGATCACATGGCAGCGGATTGGCTATTTGTATTAAACACCATGAATTTTGCACTTTGGAATCCAAAGAATACCAAACAATGGACAGTTGATGAACTAACTGGATATCAAGCATTATGTGCTGCTATTAAAAGAGCGATTGATGTAAGTACAATAGTTATTTAATTGTGGTATTCATTTGTAGATACTAATATTTTCTATCATCACACTAATGTTGTTACGCTTTGGGCTATTGTTAATATAATTTAACATATATAATATAATTTCAAACTTACTGTTTATTGGTTTTAATGAAACTGTACTGATATTTATCTCGTAACATTGTTAACGGCATATAAAATTTTTCTGTCTTTACGCCATGTATGTGTAATTTTTGTTTGTATCACAATTTTTTAATTGTTTTTTTGCCTAATGATTCCTATTAGTCAACCCGTGTATGATATTTTACTTTGTTACGATTTGTGCGTGCAATATGTTCAACCTTTTGCATTGCATTTTGATATTTATTATTTGCATTTAACTATTATTTGAATAAATAATAATTTGTATATTAAATTTTGAAGCACTGAGTGAAACAAATTAAAAATATTGATTCTATACCTTGCGTTTTCTTTGTTTTATAAATTGTGACATAAAATTTATCGAAGTTTGAGAGTTATTTCTTAGTTCATCTTCTTTTCCATCCTGCAATATATAATTGAAAAACATTCAATATAGAAGATATTTTGGTTTATTTAAATTATGTTATATATTGTGCGTTTTTTCACCTTATTACTCTCAAAATATTTCTTACAGCAAACACGCTCTCTTCCATCTGATGAATATCTTTGAATGTAACAGTTTGTAAATAATTTAGCATTATCCAAAAGTCCTGCGTAAAATTATATTATAAATAATACAATTAAACTATATAAGTTTATATATATATATATATATATATATATATATATATATATATATATATATATAACTATACCTCTTATTTTATCTTATGGATTTGTGTATGTGTATGTGTTAGATGATAATCTGACTTTACTATTACGTTATTCGCAATATAATATCAATTTCAAAATTTTTAATTTATGAATAAATGTATGCAGTAAATCATGTATCGGCTAATATGGATAATACTATTATTGAATTCTATTATTAAAGAGATGTATATATAAAAAATATATTATTTTTGAAATATTTTTCTTTGATCTTTACTTTGCATTCTTGCGGTTTCTTTATTGATTGTGTCATTATAATTCTGTATAAATTTTTGTCGGCGAATATCTATACATTGTAATAATGTTTTCTGTTTCGCAATATCCTTTTCTTGAAAGTACTGTCTTCTTTTCCATCTGTGAAAATTTTGCCGTAGAGCTTTTTTTCTACTACATTATTTTATTTAAACTAAAATTGCTAAATCATATTGTGAATATTCTGATGGATACGTTCTGACGAATATGTTTATATTTTTAATTCGATAATAATGTGTATCAAAGAAATAGGATATAAACACCTTTCTTCTATGATTTTTTGCTTTTGTTGTTTAATGTCTATTAGCCGCATGTTTTTGGCTTTCTCTCGTCTCTTGTCTTTTTTTTTCCAGTCTACCAAAACGTCGATTATTTTGCGTCGAGCAATCTCCGCTGCGATTTTGCATTTTTGCCGGGTCTGCTCGGCCCGCTTTTTACGCTTAATATTTAACAGTCTTTGTTCTTCTTGCCTAATGAACTTTAACAATTGCAATCTTTGCTCCGTTTTGCGCGCTCTTTCTCTTTGCTTCTGAATTCTTAATTCTTTTTGTAACAATCGCTGCTGCACACGCCGCTGCCTATCTTTGGCTAACTTCTCTCTTTCTCTTAATCTAACATTTTCATACAAAAATTTATAATAAATATGTTTATCTTATAAATTCGTACAGAAATAATGTATAAAAATATCAATAATTATAAAAAAGGGAAGATAAAATAGACTCTCATCATACATCTTGGTATATTCTCTAATGTAAATAAAGAGAAAGAATAGAATGTTTTAAAACTATCATATATCTTTTTGATGACAGATTACTTAATTATAATTTGGAATCGATTTTTTTTTTAGAGAGAAATATAATAGACGTATATATAGAAGTCATTTTTTATTTTTTTTACATCATATATATCTTTAATTGAATCTTAATCAAAATTTTGCTAAACAAATTTGACTTGAAATTAATTAAAAAGTAGTTTTGTCATTTATTTAGCTTTCTATAATTTGCTATGTTTTATTTTTGCTTTGTAAGAAGCTCTTTTTTTCAATGGCCTATAACTCGAAAATTATTGATATCTCGATATTTACACTAAAAAAATCGATTCTAAATTAATTAAATCTATCTTTAAAAGAATATTTGATGGTTTTGAAATATCCTTCATAGGACAGAGATTTATTTTCTTTCTGTTGGAAAAAAAATTTTTATCTTTTGAATTAAGAGAATGTGATGTTTTTTTCTAGCTGCATAATAATTATGAAATATACCTTTTCCCTTCTTTACGCGCTTGGTCCTCGGCGAAACAAAGGGCTCTCCTTTCGACGAATAAACGATTTCTTCTTTTCAGTTCCCTTCTGATACGATCAGTGTATACTTTTCTCAAATATTTTCTGTAGACGTTATAATCGCGCAGCGAACATTTCACATCCATATCGACTGTAATAAGACCGGCTTTTAGTAGACACTTTAAGTTAGCCGGTCTAGAGAAAAAATCGTGTAGATGCTTATCGTGCAGGGGTTCATAGAAGAATCCGCTCTCATGACAATAAGGATCACTCAGATCGAACTCCATCCTCGGTCCATCTATCTCCCACAGATTCTTTCCTACCTTACATCGTACGAAATTGTAAGCATCCTTGGGTCCGGGTATCATAGGTATCTTATGCTCTAGAGGCATCATCTTCCATTTCGGTAGGCCAAATTCGAGCATGGCGCCCTTCGGCTTGGGAATTGTCTCGGCTAACCGGTCTAAGTTTCTATTTCAATAAATAATTCTTAGTTCACAATGTGCAAACCTATTATATATATTACTATTTACAATTTAGTAAAATATAATGTTTATGTTAAAATATAATATTTATGTTAATACACATATTTTATTTTAACATAAATATTATATTTTACTAAAATGTAAATTTGAGATGAATTAATACATATATTTTTATCTCTTTTTTATATGGCCGAATAATTTTCAATAATTTTCACGTAATATATTCAAATTTACAAATGAGATTTGATATTTAATTATGTAGGTTATTCAAAATGAATTATATGCAATATACGAGATACTTACGTAACTCTTCTAATTCTAATCATTATGCGTGTTAATTTTTTGTATGAAATTTATGTCATAAATTTAAGACATGTCAATCTTATTTTCTTTACAACAATATATACATTTATAATGGTGCCAATTAAAGCCGCTGAACATTGCACATGCATGCAAATTTTGATGTATCTTTCTTCGCTTGTTTTATAAATCATAAAACAATAATTATTATTATTATTATTTTATAAATATTAGAAAAACACACACACATTCGCTCTCTCTCCCTCCCTCTCTCTCTCTGATTATTCTATATCACATATATGTATAAATAATTTTTAAATTTTCTGTAATGCTTATAATTTATGAAACTTACATTTATTCTTTAATTTTGTTGTTTTTTTGTCGTTAAATATTGTTTACATCTAATAACTTTTGACATGTATCGCGTTCTTTCAATTTTAAGATTTTAACTTTTTAAGCAAATCTATTTATGACAAATATGTAAAATAAGTTCAAAATTTATAAAAATTTAACAATCGCGCATGTGTAAATTATAATAAAAAATAATAATCCAAAGTTGTCAAAAATAATTTCTTTTTTTTTCAAATAAATATTTTAATTATATTTATTAAGATTCGCGAATTGGAATAATCGGTTAATAACTTTAATAATGTATAGATAGTAGTAGACGATACGATGAAGGTAATTCTCGTAAGAAATTCAGTGTCCATAGTTTCGTTATATTTCCATAGTTTTATTATATGGGTTTTCTAAATTTATTTAAAAGTCTCTATAGATCTCTGGCATAATATCTGTGTAGTATAACATATAATGTTTGCGATAGAACGATATGCCAATATGGGACCCAAGTTATTATACAAAGTTAACGCAATGTAACCTTGAAATCATTTTTAAAAGTGACGATGGAGAAACTAGCATCCCACTTATACATGAAAGACTTAGAATTTTGCATCAAGTTGGAGAAGTTTTGTTAAGAAAATATGAAGGTATAAGTAACAACAAAATTTTATATACGCGAAAAAAAAAGATTTGTTCCAAAACATATGATCTATTACAATATCTTCATTACAATATCTTTGCTCGTTGTAACATAATTCGTTCAAGACTATTCTCTTTTATTGAAAGATAGAAAGAAAAATTCTTCAGTAAAATATAATAGATGTATTATATCCTTAGAGCTTACATTTATATGTACACTCATAAAAAATTATTATTATTATATCATTACTATTATAATATTCTCTTATCAGTCGTAATAAAACGTCGCGCAAAATGTAGAAATATTGGAAAAAATTAATAAAAATAAATCTTTTGTATGCAAAGAGATAAATATTATCAATAAAATGATAACACTTTTTTTATTGCAAATTTGATTTATTCTGTAATATGAAATTGATCAGATAAATAGCCTGTTAGAAATACCAAATAATAGGAGTTTTGGATGGGTACTATTTTGGACCAAAAAAAAATTTAATTCTGATAGAGTTAATAAGATACTGTTGTGTTGCAGGTAGTTTCAAGCGATGTATCCAATTGTGTGAAAACGATCCACTAATATTGATGACCACAATTGTAAGTGAATTCGAATCATATCAAGATAAGCCAACATACGACTCTAAAGAAGGTAATTATTATTATTTATCTTACGGTATTATTGTTAGATAATAGTTTGTGTGCGCATACATATATGTATATACGTTATATATAAAAGAGTTTTAAATTCAAACAGTATTTTAAGATTGTATTACAAGTTTATGTATATATCTTGGAAGGATCGTGCGTTGAAGTTTGTGTATATATTGAAAGATTTGAAAGAGTGTATATGTTAAAAGATTTTTATGGCAATTTATTCAGTGATTAGTATTTAAGGATTTAATACTCTTAATTATAAGTATTAACAAAAAATCTTGTGTGGATATAACGTTTGTTTTCCATTGATGAATACTATATGTATAATTTAATCTCTATAATTAATTGATTTAAATACTGTGTATTATGCTTGATAATTAATACTATAATGTCGCTTTATTGAACTTAATTTCAGTTGATCTATACACCAAGGCTCAGACATTAGTAAGCGATATATGGTTTTGTTTTAAGGGACATGAACTCAGTTTTGATTATAATCCAACTTTGATGGAGTCTACTATATTTGCCGATTATCGCATTTCTCAAGTTCTTCTTCATTTTAAAGTTCTTAAATATAGTAAAGAACTTATGACCAAATTAGAAAACAGTAAGACATTTAATGTTAAATTATTCTTTAGAAAGGGCAAATTTTTTTCATTTTTATTCGGAATCTTGATTTACGAAATGTACATTTAATGAATGAAAATTAAATGTTTTGTTGATAGACTCAGTGCTTAAAATGCTATAATAAATACAATTAAATATCCTAATAAAATTGGATTATATTTTTATATTATTATTATTGCTAGGGGATTTTATACAGCTGTAAGTTATCTTGCCATTCCTAATCGTCATATCATATATTTTCACATACTAGATAAAAATTTTTAAATATTCTTTGCTTCAATTGACTTCTATATAAAGGATTTGCCGTGTCGTAAAGTAAAATATTTGTATTTTCTTGCAGACGAGCCGCTGGAGTATGGGAGCGCAGAGGAAATAGAGATACGTGGTTGCTCGCTCTACGCAGTGGAATTACTGGAAGAAGTAATGTTGCAAACATGTCACGATTTTATGAAGAATAATAACATTAAAAATGAAATTGGTTATAAAACTCTAATCGATAATTTCTTGTGGGATTATCGACATGCACACGATCAGCTACTGATGGAGACACAACCATTTCCAAATATTAAATGTGTGTACTACTAGAACCCCTTTGTATCGTCGTAAATTTACAACTGATTTCGCTAATCACGAAGGATAGTAAATTTCTTTTATCGTAATAATATTTTCTTTGGGCCTTTTTGTTTTTTTTTTTTTTATAAATATAATATTTCTTACTATTTTTTAAAAGAACATGACATAATTGATTCTAATTTTATTGATTGAGAAATGAACTTTTTAATATATAAATAATTTGTTTAACATTTGAATTAAAATAAAATTATAAATATAGATATTTTATCAAGATATGCTAAAAAAGAAAAAATATGTTTTCGAAATTAGTATATATATGTATATTAGAGCTTTAGAGAAATGGTCGAGAGAAATGCGGCCAAGCATACTTTCAGATTAATTATTTCTAACTTATCACGTATAATAGATCGAATATCGGGTTTGCTATAATATGTCGTAGAGTTCTATTGTTCTTATGTGATATTAAAAATTATTTTTAATTACTAGTTTTTTTATTTTTATTATATATATTTTCCCGTAATGTTCCGTTTCTGATAATCTACATCTCAAAACTCGTGTATAACACAAATAATAATTTCTTTTTTCAAAATATATTTGTTTAATTGACATAATAAATAAACATAATTTTTTATGATAATATACAAAACTTCCGCAAAATCTTTAATTACATTCAAAATAATTATTTCTTTTGATTGACAATGCGAAGAATTAATTTCTTTGATTCTTTAAAAATAATGAGATATTTATTTTAGCTGCAGTAATATATTTATAATATATATAATTGTATTTTTATTTAATATTCTATACATATTTCACAAATTTAATATTATATATATAATTTCATAAATTTTATTTTTATCTTTTTTTTAATATCTATATTTTAAATTAAAAATTTATTATTTTTTTAAATAATATTTGTAATGCTTTTTTTGGCTGTAAATTTTGGTCAAAAGCTATTGTTTTTTAATATGATAAATATGTTGTGAAACTTTGTTTTGAGGATAAGACAAATATTTTAGATTGATATTTGAGAAAGGAATATCTCGATGAGAATAGAATGAAAAAAGTGGCAAATGTAGCTAATTGTAAGAAGAAGAAATCATCTTGTGTATACAATAAGGAGAAAGCCATTCATTTTTTAAGTTGTAATTTCTAGAACATTTATTTCTGCCGTTTTTTTTTTTTTTTTTTTTTTTTGCAAATACTGCACATTTATTTTATTTTAGTATAAGAGTGTATTTATAACATGATTGAAAGGAACAAAAAATTAAGTAAGTCTGTTTTTCGTGACTGTTACATTATCTACATTTAACACGAAATAGTTACATTTATATAAACATTAAAAAAAGAAAAAATATAGATAAAAATTAAAACAATTCAAATGGGAAAAAGAAGTAACAGCACAACAGATGAGCACGGATTTTGAAAGTGAATATAACACGTCGTATATAACACAATAATGCGAATAACATATTTTTGTATATAAATAAATGCTTATGAATATGTCCTTATATGTGTTTATCTTTTTTCGTGAAAGGTGACTGTGATAAAAGCCAGTTAGATTTCAACAGTTAGAAATTGTCGACGAAATATAACGTAACGTCATGGCTGAAGATAATAGCAGTGATGTAATGGAATCGTTGTTGGCGGCCGAATTTATCGCTGAAAAGGCACAAGATGTATTCGTCAATGAAGAAAGCATCAAGTCATTGGCATCGCACGTATGTTTCTCTTTAACTTTCGTTTAAAAAAAATTTCGAAACATTTGCGACATGTTCATGATTCGTTTGCGAATATGGAAAGAAAAGTCGATAATTTAGTGTTAAATTATATATATATTAGACGCGTAGCTCTTTGATAAATAATTCAATTTATTTTGACAAAACGTCTTATCGAGAAAATAAAACATAATTATAAAGAAGAATATATATTTTTAATAAATTTTATTTTGTATAAGTGTGTTTCGGGGATAATACATAAGAAAATGGATCTTTTAAATAAAGAATTATATCAATTGAAGAAAAAGAATACTTTTTGATATGCAAATTTAACATTTACTTATAAAATTAGTTGCATGATATCCTTCATATAGATATATATAGAACATATAGCGAATATTTCCATATTATTCGTGATTTGAAGCCCAAGTATTGCGAAGGTATTTGGCAAGTTAACGTGTATTATTATTGTTTGTATTATTTGATTGTTGCATATGCGATATTTGAATATTATTGTTGTATGAACAAAATTAATTTCTTTTTTTTTTAGAATTCCTCTTTTGCAAAAAGGATATCATTAAAATAAATATTTTGATTTATATAGGTGATGGTGTGGTTTAAAGAAACTGTTCAAGGTGCAGAGATAAAAGACTTGACTGATACAATCGCAAACAAATTCCTACGAAAATATGATGTTTATCCACATAAAGAAGATCCCAGAGCGGCGGATTGGCTGTTTGTGTTGCATACATTGAATTTTTCACTCTGGCATCCAAAAAGTAGTAAGCAATGGACAGTTGATGGTGAACTTGGATTTATTGCACTATGCTCTGCTATGAAAAGGACCGTTGATGTGAGCACTATGCTTATTCACTTTTGAGTGACGTATTGGCATAACCACCAATATTTTTATATTACTGTATTTATCTCATTATTTTGTATTATTTCTCTCTCTCTTGAGTGTACTATTAATATAATTTCATTTAACTTTTTATTATATTGACCTTTTTTGTTTTTACAAAATATTATTAAAGTTTGTCTTTTAATATTACACACATGACATATTAAATTTTCTTTCTCTTGTTGACATTTTTTGTCTGTTATTAACTTGTATATTTGTGCTAAGCATTTCTATTGCTCTCTTGCTTGTTTTATTTTAATATTTAAAATATTTAATTAAGTAAGTCTGTTTTGTGTGCATTATAAAATTAATTGTTTTTTAAGAAAGATACGAGTTTGTAATGAACAATTACATGTTTTTTCTTGAAAACAATGCTTTCTTTACATCACAACTGAAATTTATCTCGTTATTTTTTACATAAAAGTATTAAAGTAAAATAATTGAATATTTTGAGAGATATGTCATAGTTTACGTAAAATTATGTAAAACCAAAGTATAGTCATCCCATCTTTATTATTTTTTACGCCGAATATTGCAGGAATTGATTTATGTAAAAAAATTAGAGTGATCTCATTTAAAAAAGGGTTTCTTTTTTTCTGTAGAGCTTTTATTTAAAAAATTTTTTAAAATACGAATCCAAAAACAAATGTTATTTAGAATGCAAGATAAATGAGACAATCTGTATATGACATTATTTTCAAAATTTGTTTAAACGCGTTCTATATCTTTTTAATACTAATTTTTTAATATATTATGTGATGCTTCTGCAATAGAAAGGGATGCGTATATGGGTTCCTAGTTGTTACTCAAGAATAACGCAAAGTGAATTCGAATATATGTTCCAAGGTGATGATAGCGAAACTACTATTCCACTTATACAGGAAAGACTTAAGATTTTACATGAGGTTGGAGAAATTTTGTTGAATAAGTTTAAAGGTATAAATTATGACAATAAAATTGTATATGTGTAAAAAAAAATTTATTTTACTGCACTTTCTTTTAGTCGATATATATATTACAACATGTTAAGAGCCGATCGGTCTTTTTCGGGAGAGACAAAAATAATTTTTTTTACGAAATTTTGATTATAAATGTACATAGGCGGTTCATATTTTTTTTTTTCAAAAATTCATAAAAAAGATGCATGTAATTATTATTAAAATAATATATTATTGATATTATTATAGGTACTTTTACAGAATGTATTAGATTATCTGAACACAATGCAGATAAATTGGTGAAATTACTTTTCGATGAATTCGAGCTATATCGAGATGAAGCAGTATACGAAGGCAAAAAGGGTAATTATATTTAATAATATTACAGAGAAGTTTGAGAATCTCACGCACAATGATACCATCAAATAATAAAAAATTAGTAAAAATAATATATCAAAAATTTTTTAAATAATAAATTAATTTATAAATTAGCATGCATTTTAATCTATTTTTATTTACTATAATATATTGATACTAGATATATTTAAACATTGATGAATATTATACAATTATAATTAACTAGTTTAAGTAATTTAGTACGTTTTATATATTATTTCATTATTAATTTAGTAATGTTATATATATTTATTAAATTTTGCAGTTCGTTTTTGTAACAAAGCTAGGGCACTAGTAAACGACATATGGAGTTACTATAAGAAATGTGAACCTAAATTTGAATTAGATAAAAAAAATTTGATGTCTACGATGTTTATAAATTATCGTGCTCCTGAAGTTCTCTTTCATTACAAAATTCTTCGTTATAGTGACAAGCTCGTGACTAGATTCAAAAATAGTAAGATACTTAACATTAAATTATTTTTTACGAATAATAAATCTTTTAAGTTTCTAAATATTTTTTATCTCTAGGAACTTATACTTGTATCATATGATGAATAGAAATAGTAATTCTTTTTGCACAAAGCGCGAAATAATACGATAAACTTTTGTGTCATAAAATACTAGTAATCTACTTTGTCAAAAATTATTTCTATTACTATACATATTTATTCAATATTGAAGATTTGCAATGTCTACCTCCAATGTGTGTGATTATCTCTCAAGAGATATTTTTCATACAAAATTTCTGGTTAGTCAATCGGAGCGCGGACTTTATTTTATTGATTTGTCTAGAAAAAAATAAGACGAGAATGTGAGATAGAAATCAATGTAAAACGACATTTTATGAGAATGTCTTATTTATTTACATCTTCTTGTTATTAAATAAGACATAAAATTAGAAAGATAATTCACGACCTTATAAGTAGATTAAATTTGATTTATAGCCATGAGACATTGCTATTCGGCGCTCTATAATGTCTTTTAAATTGATAATTGTTTTGATTATGATATTTTACAATATTACATAGTGCATAAGTTTGTATTTAGATAAGTTGTATTTTTTTTTGTTCTAATTAATTTTGTTCTGATATGGATATATAGTTCCCGATATTTTTAGAAAATCTTAGCAAAATGCACTGCATTTTTTCGCAGAGGAACCGCTTGAGCATGGAAGCAGGGAAGAACTTGAGATACGCGGTTGCTCATTTTTCGCTGCTAAAAAAATATCCGAAGAAGTATGGAAGTTAAGCAGGGATTACATAGAAGACATACCAATTCTAAAGACAGATTATTTTATGGTACCGGTGCTGGTTGATAATTACTTGTTTGTATCTCTAATTGAAATTTTGCATAAAGAAAATGAGGACCAAGAACCATTCCATTATATCAGAACGGTGCACTATTAGAATACCATTATCATTAATTTGAAACTATCTTTTCAAACGTATAGTAATTGCTTTTATAATAATATGTCATTATGAAGTACAACATACTCTGCATTAATGTAATGTAATATCTTTTTTTAATCATTATTAGAAGACTTTTTTTTATTTTTAATAATTAGTAGAATAAATATAAATTATGAATTATATTATTATAATTCATTTGATTTTAATATAATTGAGATAAATTTTAGGTAATTATCTCATACACACACACACACACACACACACACATATATCTTAATTACCTTGATATATGTTATCAAGGACACGCGATTCTGAGTAACTTTCAAAAAGTTTTAGCTGTGGCTCGTTGTGCATTAAAAAGTTATTAACAAAATAAGTTTAATGAGTAGAACGCAATTTTCGGACACATATTATATATACATATATATTTATATAGTATATATATTCTTATATTTTTGAATATTAATGAGATTTGAATATAAATTCTCTTTCTCTATGTGTGTGTATTGCATTTTGCTGATGCTTATATTTTTCTCTTCTTACATCCCCGAGAAGTTATTTATCTCAAATAATGCTTCATACATCACACACAAACATAATATTCCTTCTTAAATGTATATGATGTCAGAAAATTATATTCTATTCATTAAACTTATTTTGTTAATAATTTTTTAATAAACAACGAATAACGGCTAAAACATTTTGAAAATTGCTCGGGATCTCGCTCTTGACAATATATATCAAGGCTATTGAAATCTGTAAGGTCGCCTCTAAACTTTATAATTACTAGATTTTATAATACAAAAATATTTTGCTTTTAACTCTGATACAAATAGGATTGTATTGAAAAGATTGACATATATTTGAAAAATGATAATATATAGGATGAGTCACTAGAAATTGTCTTCTAACATATTTTCATAATTGATTTTAAACAAAAAGATTTAAGACTAAATTGTGTTCTAAGATATCTTCATAATCGATTTTAAACAAAAAGATTTAAGACAAAAGTTAAATTATTTTGAGAGAACTCTTTGTAGTTTTGGTTTTTATTTAGGTGGAGGCGCCAAAAAGTTTTGAGAATCATCTTAAGTTTTTTTAAATGGAAAGCCCTATTTTTAATCAGCTATAATTGTAGAGGATAAAAAGACAAATCGGCACTATAATGACCTATAACACTTTGACCATGAGGTGATCATGAAATTAAAAAAATCTAGAAAAAGGAGGAGTAATAGATAGATAATAAAAGTAATAATTTTTCAAACAAAATGAATTAATTTTATTTAACAAAATATTTAGTATTACCCATTCATTTCATGACATTTTTGAATATGTTCTCTGCGAAAAATGCGCGAATTTGTTGCAATATATCTTTTAGAATCATTCGATAAGCATTGGTAAAACGTTTCATGTTTTCGGAGTTGTGAACACAATGTTTATGAACACAAGAGAACAGAATGTGTCCATAAGATTTCATTGGGATAACAGTGAACACATAGTGTATCGAGATGTACCAACAAGCCCCGAAGACATGAAGTAACGTATTGCCTATTATCAATGTCGATTCCAAAAGATAGTATCTTATTAAATAGAATTAATTTATTTTGTTTGAAAAATTATTACTTTTATTACCTACTTATTTGATCTATTCTGGATTTTTTCATTTTAATGTCACCGCATAGTCAAGGTATTTATAAATCGTTGGATTCGTCTTTTCATCTTTTACAATTATAATTCGTTAAAAATAGGGCATTTCATTAAAAAAAAGTTGAGATAACTTTTAAAACTTTTTGACGCGTCTTTTTAAAAAATAATTAAAACTACAATAATTTAGACTTTTCAAAATAATTTAACTTTTGTCTTAAACCTGTTAAAATTAATATTTGTGAAGATATCTTAGAAGGCAATTTCTCTAGTGACTCACCTTGTATGTTTTCTCAATGTATGCAAAACTGAGAAAAATCGAGGAAATTCATCTTTACAAATTTAGTATATATTAGAATTGGATGGAAGATGCGTTGATCCTTCAATTAATTATCTCTATTTTAACTACTTGTGTGATGACAAATATCGGAAATGTAATATATTTTTACAGATTTTCTTTTTGTATGACTGATTATTTTTTATTACAAGCTTTTGTAATTTTATTTTATTTGTATGTTTTTTTATATTTTATTTCCATTCCCAAAATCCAATTTTTTACATTTAAACAAGTAACAAATAAGAGATATTTTTTTGCCTATTAATTATTTATTTAATTATATAATATAAATGTATTTCTCTCTCTCTCTCATTTTTTGAATGACACAAAAAACTTGTGCAAAATCTTAAATTATATTATCTCTTGCAATTGGCAATACGTAGAGGTAACTCTTTCAATCTTTCTTTTATATATGTAATTTTATGTATAACGTAATATATATTATTTATTATTGAATATAATAACTAACATCGTTTATAAACGTTGTTTTATCTAAGAAAAAAAAGAACATTTATACAAACATTCTAAACTTAATTATAAGTGTATAAATATATATATAATTTTATTTATTTATTTGTAAACTTTACTCTTATTTCTTTTATCATTTTTTAAATCTATTTTCTTCTAATAATGCATAAATATATGCATATAGACTAACAATATAAATATATACGTATTATTATTATTCTTTTTTTTTGCTTATTCTTTTATTTTTATTTTTTTTAATGCTTACATTAAAGAGAGGAAATAATACTAATAACACTGTATTTCGAAATTCTAGTTATTTACTGTATGTAATTCAGCATACTGGGATTACAAAAGCTTTTTTTTATTAAAATAAGTTCGGTTGTTGATATAGATATAGATAAAAAAACGTGTAATGTATATTTATGTTTATTTTTTTGTTGTCAGAATGTATTTCAAAAAAGTGAATGTACGATATGCGAGTAATATTTTTACAAAATTTTTAAAAGGATAAAGACTTTCTACATTTTAATATCATTTATTTTCTCTGTTAGAGTCGTATAAGACAAGACTCAAAGTGACCATGATCGAAATAATATGTCACTCGACATTTTGAAACGACCGGCGAAAATAATGGGTCTGTTCTTTATAACTGAACTGGCTGCACTAGTTCAGAGTTTATCTTTTTCTCTCCATATTAGAAGGAGAAAGATAAACTCTCAGTGTTGCTGGAATCCGTGGAGTGAGCTTGGTGGTAGAAATCGTCTTCGAAAATGTGCAAGACGTATTTATCAATGCAATAAACGAAAAGGCATTCATGTCGAAGGTGAATTTTCTTATTTTGTTGGAAAAGTTATTTGAAAAAAGATAAATTAAAAGATTTTTTGCGAATGTATGGAGAAAGAGCGTAGTTTGAGGTAGGTTAGGTTAAATATTGAGGCGCGCCGTTTTGAAAATCGATTTCAATATCGCAATGTAATCTCGTTTTGGAAAATAACGTGTTACAAGAAAGCATAAAAGATGAAATCGCGATTAATAAATTTTATTTGGTAACGATCTCCAAGATAAGTAGTGGGAGACACTCGATAAGGTACGAATTTCCAATGAAAACATGAATCAAGAGCATAATAAAAGGAAATATCTGTATTTTTAATATTCAATATTTTTTAGTACAAGTACACAGATCTTATAAAGTCAATTTTATTATATACTTTTATCTTATTTCTTTATGTACAATTTTTATGTTAATTTGTTTATAATGTGAGTTGCGCGATACTTTGTATAAAATAATGACTACGTGCATAATATTTAATAAATATTTGTAAATTAATGATCATTCAAAGCACGAATATTGCATAGAATTGTGATAATTTTATGTTATTTCATTGTTGTGAATAATATATTGTGATATATAAAAATCATCTCAGATCAAATTTTGCTTTTTACTTGAGAGTCTTTATGCCAAAGAAATATTTTCTTATATTATTTTATTTGATTTGTATAGATGTTACACTACGTAATATGGGATAACAAGAATCTACCTGAAGTTGTACGCTGTCTCATGGGATATCGACATTATATTTCTTCTTATCGATCCAATGGCAGAGCGGTGGACTGGCTATTCATGCTGGATACATTGAAGTTTTCATTCTGGACTCCAAAGGCTACTAAACAGTGGACAATTAATGAACCAATTGAGGAATTTGCTATTGTACTTTGTTATCAAAAAAATTTTTGTCGTGAGTACAACACTTATTTATTTAAAGAGATTTTGGCCAGTTTTAAATATCATTCTCATCTAACGAGATCATGTACATGAAATTTCGCATTCTTTATGTGTGTCACAAAAGCCAAGTATCTTGGCGTAAAATGGTTTAATATCGTAAAATTGATTATACATATAATATTTAATTGATATCTTATGGATTTATCGACATCTGTACAATTGATAGAGAGCGTAGCACATTCCACAATGTTAGGATTCTACATGATTAGAATATACATTATATTTTTTTGATTTAATACTTTTTATTTAAATTTAACTTCTGTAATATAAATCAGGGAAGAAAGGGTTAAACTGATTTCTCATCTGTAATGAGTACTAATATTCGGAACGCTTTCTTTGGCTATCAATGTGTCGCGATGCCGTTTGACACGAATTTAATCATGCTTTTATGCACATTATTCTTACTATTATCCATTGTTATCCTCCAACAAAAGACGATCTTGTTTATTTATCATGCTTACATATAAGATCTTGTAAGTAAACCTATAATAGCTAAAAGATTATTACTTTTCCAATCTAGATATTAACATATCCTTATCCTTACAAGGATAGCAACACTAGCAACTTTATAGCTCATAAAGTAAATGCAAATTGGCTTTTTTTAATGAATATTATTCCTGTAGTATAGCATTTGATTCGATCTTATATGCTATTATAATTATATATTATATTTCCACAATAGAAATATGCACAAAATCTTACCTATACAAAATTATTTATAAATATACAAAATTAATATATTATTTGTATTTTTATTTATTATATTGTATTTGTATTTAGTATTTGTATTTTTTTTTTTTTTTTTTTTTACATTTTGTCAAAGATGACATCACGATTACGTCGTTCGATAATATATATGTATATATAAATTTTGCCTTGATATAAAACAATTTATCTTCGTAATTCTAATAATTGTTATTTATCATTAGCATTGCAATAATTATTATACTTAGTATATTTAATTTCTTATTTAATAAATTCGTAACTTGACTTATCATGTAAATTCGTTCTAATCGAATATTTCTCCACTGTATGATACATTATTCGAGTTGCGTAACTTGCGATTTTGTTCTCTGTTCTTACATATATACAACAAATCAATTTTTGTGATCATGTTTAACTTTTTATCATTATGAAATTGGGGAGGGAGTACACTGTTTAATTTTTTTTTTGCATTTGCTCCCAAAATATAATGTTCGATTTAAGCTTGCCGGGCGAGATCACATCTCTATCGTTATCTTCTCGTTTCGGTCGTACGATCTCCGTTCGATTCGTTAATCGCTCTCCTATCAGTGACCGGCTGACTGGCAGTGAGGACAGTTTACCGGGCATTTGACGAAGTCCTTCTCGAAATTTTTTCGAAAGAGATCTGGCCGTCAAACTATGCATTGGTTTTGGCGTTTCGATTATTTGTATCTCGGGTGTGAACGATCTATCCTTGATATCATCTATCTTCGCCACCTATGAGATAAAAATGCATGGAATTGATAGAATATTCAAATTATTAGCGCGTATAGGATGAATTATTGGCATGTGATGTAAATATCACACACACACACACACATACACATACACACACACACGCGCGCGCGCAATTAAAAATTTTTTAAAATATAATTTTTAATTTGATAATTATTTTTATGATTGAAAAATTTATCGTATGATAAATAAAAGATTAGTTAAGTCATATCATAGTTCTAGTATGTTCTTTTTAAATACGAATTCGTATTTAATTGAATTTACATAAATTTCTCTACAAAATTATAAATATTTTTTTTGCCCATATTTTTTATCTCTAAAATAAATCTATCTATTTTTGTATATTTATCTATCTAGACTTTATGTATTTTTATAAATTATAGACTGAATTCAGTCATGCTTTGAATGTTTTTCAAATATCGAGCTCAAATGAAATCTGAAATCTAAATAAAATCTGAATGAGGTGAAGAAGCTATTTCATTAGTTACCGAAGCTCTGTTTACTTTTGCTAGCATGGTAGTCTCTGTTTCGGAAATTTGTCGTCTGCCAAAGACTTCTGCGAGCCTTTTCACTGAAGGCATTGTCCGCCACTTCTCTCCCGTTCCTCGAGATTGTTCCTTACTTCTGATATATATATCCTCGAAGGATCTGTCCACATCAGAAGAAAGTTCGTCGTAACTGTTCAGCAGCGAATCATCTTCATCGATGATCGCGTCGCGTTCGTCCGTCTTTGTTCCTTCCTCCGATTTATCGATTGCGCGATCCAGTAGATTCCTGACAGCCAATTCGTCCTGCTGATCCCGTTTCGCGTTTACGTGAACCGGATTTGCATGATAATACGCTTCATCAGCAACATTTGGCATTGACTTAGCCGATATCAATCCCAAACCCATCTTCTTAACTTTATCTTGTAGCTTGTTGAGATCCTTCGAGCTTTTCGCGAAATCTTTATAACCAAGTGATTTCGGTGCATCGATCAGATATCCTTCAAACGCGCGACGTTCAATCGCGCGTCTTGTCAAGTTCGATTTCTCGTTGTTACGAAAGGGTTGATCCAATTGATTATTAGAACAAGCGCGACGCAGACCGTCTTGGTAGCCGAAGGACTTTAGGTCCAATTTGTTGACCACTCTCTGCTGCCGGATGGTTTTCTTTTGGTCCATGAATTCGTTCTCGAAACCATATGCTTTCAGATCGATTCTGCGAACTTTCCGTTCCGTGTCATTCTTGCACTCGGTCTCCAGATTATGTTCCTGATTGTTCAGTTTGGCGTTAATTTCATTTTTACTATTTTTCCTCTGATCCTCAAAGATGTCATCCGTTTGTTGACGATCCTTCCATGCCGTTTCGTCAGGCGCATCTTTCTCGCTTTTGACTTTCCGATCGTCGCCGGTATCGATCATCGAATTCACAGCACGATTATTCGTTTCGAGATTAATTACCTCGGCGTTATTCCTGCGACACAATTCCTCCGCTCTTATATTCTTGTTTTTTTGCAGGATCGTAATATCGTCGATTTCCTTAGATATCGTGCTTTCTTCCTGGAACACACGAAGAATGGCTGATGTTAATTGTCTCGCGCTAATAAATTCGTTTGAAAGCCGCATTTCATAATCTCGTTATGTTCTGAGTTTTTGCCATTTTTTCTTATGTTTATTTTTTACACGCTGCCAAGAATAAAATTTTTGTCTCTTTTTTTCTTTATCTCATGTCTCTTTCATAAAGCTATTATACGATTAATATTATTATCTGGTTATATTCAATAGCATACATTTAATGTTTAAAAAAAAAAAATAATTATAATGATATTAATAATATTATATATATTTGTATTCACAATATTGTTATAACAAGAAGAATTTTTAGTGTTAGTACCATTAGCACAACGCATGTAATCTGTAATATCATGGACCATTTTTGAAAAAGTCGTTGACAATAATTATTAATCGTATGAATGCCTATTTGCGCTTAATACATATTGGTCGCGATTTTATTAGCACCTTTTCTTTCTTTCTTTTTTTTTCTTCGTCTCCCCCTCCCCTTTTTTTTAAAATGACAGAACTGATTGGTATACAAGTTTTTAATTTCTACACATATTAAATATTAGTTATTAATAATAGATATTATTATTTTGACAATGAAATATTTAAATTTTTGAAACCTAAAAAACAATTTACACTAATTTGATTTTTTGGAGACAAATTGTGCACGATATGTTTTGAGTACCAATATGTTTTAAGTAAAAAATGATGCATTAGCTTTTGCAAATTAAAAATAAGCTATTCAGATTAATAATCATGCGATAAGAAGCTTTCTTATATAGTGTTAATACTGTGTTGCTAATATATTACATATAATATTTATGATGTATAAAAATTGATAATAGAATGTTATTACGCATAATATTATTAAATGATCTCTGGTTATCGATGCTATCAATATGGATGATGCTGGAAACTTCGTGGATAATTTATAAAGGATATTAGATGGAAAGAGAGTTTTGCAATATGATTACGGTTTTTTTTTAAGCATAGATTTCAAGGAATTATTAGATGGATAAAAATGCAAACAATATAATTGTAGAATTAATTGCCGAGTTGCAGAATAGTAACAACAAAATTTATAAAAACGATTATCGTTTGCAAATACTTTATAGAAAATATTAATACACTCATTTATTATATTCATTTTGTACATAGGTAAAAATAGATGGTACTTACCAATGAAAGTACTTTTTGGTAGCTCAGATGCGGAACTGATTCCGTCGTGTTAACGCGAACCGAGCATATTTCACATTTTATCAGATTATATCGAGAACGATATATATACGATACATAGATAACAAATTAGATCGCATTTTTCGTGCAAATTTTGTACGATCGCGATGGCCGCATTTACAGATGATGAATAACTCGGTATATTGTTGATATAAAAATTAAATATATGTCTTGGAAATAGCCATCCTCATTTTAAGAAAAATTGACAAAAATAAAATTTATGATTAGTATATATTAATATTTATATGTCAACATATTATAAATCTTTCGCTAAAAATTGAAATGTATTTATGTGAATATTTTTTCAACTGTGTATAGAAGAGTATAGCATTGAATACGTAAATTGATTTTGTACCATCAAATTATTTGAGGATTATAATACATAATCATCGTTTATGGAACTCTCGTAATACGTGATTAGAGATTTTTGCAAGTTTTGTTATAACATAATTCTCTCTAAAATATTAAATTTGTATCTACAATCGCTATTTTAATATTTAATTGCAAAAATTATGAAATTTTAGAATGTTGCAAACTCCTGTAATAATTTATAAATGTTAAAATTAATATTAAACAGCAACCGTCACCTGTAAGTTTCATGCGATTGAAAAATAAAATCAGTTTTTATTTCATTAATTAAATTAGTTAATTAATTAAGATTATTATGTATCGATATGAAACATAGAAAATACACACACACATACACGCACACAAGATATTGTGTGCAGATTATATAGGTAATTTTTAAAGATTTTAATAATTTTAAATGTCTATATTTATATTTATTTTATATTATTTTTTCTATTGTATCCTTTTTTTTTAGATTAGCGAGAGATTATGAGTATGTGTAATAATTTTATATCCATCTACAATATAAGTATTAATTAATTTTGATTTTGGATTAGACCAATTATTTGGAATTAACGTGAAAAAGATTAATTAATTTTACTTATATTTTACTTATATATTTTAAAAGAACGATTGATAAAACAGAAACAAAATGCAGTTATAAAAACTTGTAAAGGAGTAGGATATTAATCAGCATTATATTGTGAGACATGTCTCGTATTTTTGTACACCCGTATTTATTTACCATTTGCGACTTATCGTCGTATAAATATGATCTCTTAATTTTGTATAATTATTGTACTCATTCATAAATTCATAATGTATTAGCATATCGCGCCATGGCACTTTTTATCTTGAAAAATATGGCCACAGAATTACGGCACTAATATAAATTCATTTCCTCAGGTTATTGCACCGAGGAAAGTAAATCAATTATTATATAACGTTGTAGCAATTATATTAAATTATTGCTAATAAATCTTTACAATCTTTATCTTGATCGCATCCGGCAATTATTGCACGGAAGCTCGCATTCTGAATATATAATATTCACGTTGTCATACAAAAATCTCGCAATATTTTTCATTATCCCTTCATTTCATCGTATATTCCAATTCATCTTGTAAAGAGAAGTATTTCTTCTTTTTTTATTAATTACTAATAAGAAGGGTCTTTTGGCGTTTTAATTATATAATATAGCAAAAATATTTCTAGGATTGCTCCCTTATAACAGAATATTTCCATATGAAAATCACGCTATAATTATTGACGTGATATATTTTGTACATCTTTTACAGGTCGATGTTCATTCCATTTATGATCAGCGCTTATTGTCACCATATTGTGACGTCGCTCAAACTTCTTACATTCAACTTTCTGTATCGCCCCTTATCATCGCTCTTCTGTTCTTGCGCTCGTCGAAGTTTCTTCGAGCTATCTAGGCTCTTCTTATTGTTAGTATTTCTGTTAATCAATTTCTCCAACTTTCTGCCGTTGTTTTTCTCAAAGATTTTCCGATACCTTCGAGATCGCATTTCTCTTCCTCGTCTCGCAACATTGTCGTCGTTGAACGCGTAAATTTTTCGCCTCTTTGATACACCATTTGGGAATTTATTCACTGTACTCTCATCGGAGATAGAATTGACTTCGTCCTGCCATTCGTCGTCCTCGTTTTCTAAGGACAAGAGAGAGGACGAATTTACGTTCTTCTTACGAAACGAATTCCTGTATTTCATCGCGGAGTTCGTTTTGAAGGCGATTGTTCGATGTCTGGTAACATTGCGTCCAGATGAAACCCGATCGTTCGCAACATGGTTCTCTTCGTCCTGCCAATCACTCTCTTCGAAAGTCGAGCTCGTAGAATGCTCGAAGCTAGCGAATCCTTCGAAACTCGTGGAACGATTTAAGTTTGCTAACCGATCGAAGTTTCCTAAACGATCGATGTTAGAATACAACTCAAAATTTGTTGATTTTTCCGTTACTACACTACGGTCGTGATACACGATTTTATCAATGTCGGATACGGTGGCTGCAGCTTCCGACAGGATCGGTCTCAACCGGATTCTCCTGTAATTGGGAATTTTACTACCATTGATCCTTCGATTCCTTTTAATCCCGCCAAAAGTCTGAAATTTTAATTTCGCGAACTCCAGTGTGCGATCTACGAACTGATCCTCCGACGGCGAGGTTGATTCGTCTTCAAGATCGTCGGGGTCCTCCTTTTTCCTCGGCTGGATTTTGATGCCGCCGAATGTGTGGTATTTATATCCGCCGGTGGTCCAGAATCTTCTGCCACCGATTAACAATATCTGCTCATCGCCGTCGTGACGATTATTGTCTGCCACCCGGTACAGTCGTCGCCAGCGATCCCGATCGCTGATCACCGAATCGCGCGAACCAATCCCAGAATCATGATCACCCGGATCGTGATCGTCTCGATTGTCTGGCAAACTTCCACGGTTAACATCGTATCGTGGTACTATAGGCTCTTCAGCCTCGCGATTGGTATTTCCTTCGCGATCGCTCCAGAATTGATTCCAATCCGGCGGTATGAATTTTCCAAAACTCGTATCGATCTTCAAGTTCTCTGCCAAAGTGTAATTGTTTTTCTCTCTATCAACTGTCGCTTCAAAATTTCTAAATCTTTGATCTCTTGTTGTGTCTTCAATCGTACTTTCGCTGTCTTCGTTTATTCGCTCATTCTCTATGATATTGTTGACTTGCTGGCTGTTGTCGTCGTCGTCATTGTCGTAGCGTAACCGATCGCTCAGATGCAAGAGGGGGTTGATCGCGAAATGTGGACTGGCAAAGGGATCGCGGCAGCGTCGTCTAGGAAGACTGCCGCGCAGGGAGGCGGCCTCGAATTGCTCGAGCTCGTGGTGACTCACCTGTTGTTCGCGTTGCTCATTGCCAATACAGCTTGATTGTTGAGACAGCGAGCTGCTCGGTCTGCTCGACATCGAAGACATTGTCGATCTGGTGGCCTGCTCCTGTCGCTCTCCGCTGGCCGCTTTCGATTGATTGATATAATAGTCCCTGCCGAATCTGTACAATGGTCGATAAAATCGAAATGATAGCGTAGCAACAAAATAATACTTGAATTTTTCTTTATTTTTAATCTAATTAATATCTTGAATAAAAAAAATTTTAATCAAACACTAGCCGCAGAATAATTATTCAAAGAAATTATTTGTTTGAATTTTCCTTTCCCAAGCAAACTGAAATTTTTGCATTTTTTAAAGTCTTTGCACAAGAGAAAAAAATATATATATATATATGTAAAAGAAAACATATATTTTATTATTTTGACGAAATTGATGAAAGTTACCGTTTAATGTCCGGACGGTCCAGAAGTGTCTCCAGATTCACTTCGTTCAACTTCGTTAAGTCATAATGAGCTCTGCACAAAATAAAAGATTAAATTGAAGGCTTTGTGGCTACGATATTCGCAAACATTCTCACGCTGTTCTTACCCTGGAATATCCGAATTTTTCGAATATTGTCTTTCCAAGCATCGCTTTCGTATATTCTCCTCGCTATAGGGATTGTTTTCAATCGGTGCAGCATTTTCCCATTTTTTGTGTTCGCGTTCCGCTATTGTGCCTGTGCCCGATATATTCATTATTATTTAATATCCGCGATATATTTATTATAATGCATTAATATTTTCTTGCATTTGTGATTTTTATCGCGTTTTATTGCAAAACATTGAAAATATTTTCAAGTTTATTAAAAATTTATTTTTTTTTTAGATAATTTGAAAAACAACATAACACTACAATTCATACGCTACTTCTTCATTCATGATACAATTTATTATAGCATTAAAAAAAATATCTCGAAATTTTATATATGTTTGATTTTAATTATTATCGGCTATAATAACGTCTGCATTATTTTTCTCTTTCTTTCTCTATAAAACATTTACATTTAATATAGTAATAAATTTTATACTTCTTTTGTATGAGGGAAAAAATTATTTTCTTTTATTTTTCTGATAAAGAGAATTATACGAAAAAAAAAGTACATTTTCTTGTAAATTCAATATAAAGGTACGAAATCGCGGCGCCTATGTTATACATGTATATATATAAGTGTCTCATTATGAATAATTAAAGTTACCTGGACGTGGTGGAGCGCTTAATCGATCGTTTTGAGTCGTACCGATGTAATTTTCATTAGTCATTGCATAAGATAATTTGACTTTGATTTGCATGCTTTCGCTATAAAAAGGAAAAGAATTACGAAAGAAGTGTTGCGGCGGGATTATCGGAAGAATTACGTAACAGGATATGGAATTCATGCAATATCGAGTTGTATAGGGAATCGAACTATCATTATCGCTTATTACATGTTCATTTCGAAATAAGGATTCGTTTTATTCATATTTATTGTATCCTTGCAAATTAGATACGTACAAAAAAAAACAGAAATAAAGATCAAAAGTAAGATTGACAAAAAATACATATAATAAAAAAAAAATACATTTAAATAATATATTCGAATAAATTTAAGTTATATAAAATATTTAAAAAATAAACTGTAATTTGTCTTTTTTTTTTTCACCGATGAAATTATAATTGACGAATGAAATTATAAGTTACAATTAATTAATGCTTAGAAAAAAAGATATTTCGAGAATCTTACCTTTCTTGTTTCTCAATCGAGTTGTTTTCTAATTCTCTGAACTGGTCGTTCATCGTTTCACTCGTTTCGTCAGTCAACTCGTTCTCTCCAGAATAAACTTCGACTTTCGTCAGACTGTCTAAATGCCTCTGGATCGCCGTGTCGTAGTGCTCGGTATACTCGCTTTCTCGTTGTTCTTCGTTTTCGTCAGCGACGCGTCCCGTTCGATCGTTCGATTTTTCAGATTGCGTATCCTTTTGTGCAGAATTTTCCACCGTGATCGCCAGTATCCTTTCGCCGCAATCGGTTGTATCCTTAAATTTCTCTTTGGCTTCGTCTTCTCCTTTTGCCGCCGTTATCAACGCAAAGGAACTTTCGCTTAGTTTCTCTTCATCATTTATATCTTCGATTGTTTTCTTTTCCGAAATTTCCGAAGATTTCAAGAAATTTTCATTAATTCTCTCATCGAAATGTTCGTAAACTTCTTCACGCAAATTTTTTTCAATTTTTGTTTCTACTCGACAGATGTCGATCTCATCTTTTCTAACATTTGGCACTTTGGAATTATTTTCCGTTTGATTATTTTTTGCATCGCATTCGGATGTCCTGGGAGTTCTCGGGATCACGTTGTTAATAGCTTCCATCAGTTCCTTCTCGATCTCCTCATCGGATTTTGTAGAGGAACATTCAGATAAATCTGACGTGTCTTCAGCATCTCTGTCGCCGATCAGAGCCTTGTAATTCGCGTTAGAACTCGGTACCAACATAGCTACCGCGTCCGACTGTGTTCGGCAAGTTCTTTTCTTCTGGAATAACCAATTGTCCTCCCAGGATTCGACGGGCGAGATTAGATCCATCGTGCGATCAGCAACATGACGTTTTGTCCTGGCCAACGAGTATTCATCGCGATCTAAATCTGAGGAATCTGACGACGACGATGGCGATGGCGACGACTCTCGCGGAGCTATTTCCATAAAAAATAAATAATTACTTTTGTAATTCGCGATAAAATATAATTTCGTATTTTATGCTAGAAATTTACAATTGTAAAAAATTTTTATTTTCCGCATACATATAATTTAAAAAAAAAAAAAAAAAAAAATGTTGAGAGTATATTGGACGATTGTTCAAAAATCGAAATGGTTCTTTCAAATTTCGAACGATCGTATATCAAGTACATGACTTTACTAAATTAATCGTAAAGTATATAAATATATAGTCGTACACACTTTATTCTATTAATAATTTTGTATATTTTTATACACGTAAATGATATTCTAAATGAAAATTGAGATACTGACGGTCAACGATATCCATTCCGAGTTCCGGAAACGGAACGCGCCGGGCGCATTCGAATTCCATGACATCGTTGCCTCGAGATTCATCATCATCCGATGTGATCGTAGTTACCTCTTCTATTCGTTCTTCCATCTACAATAATCGATTCGATTTGTCGCTCTCTTTCAAATAAAATATGATATAATAATATTTTTTATTATATCCATTATATATGTTGTATTATATTGTCGTGCGAAAAATTTAAATCTGATATTACATAATCTTATATTCATCTTTGACCGCATCCTGATGACATTACGTTCCGCGTTTCGCCGTGTAAAAATATGTATGTAAATGCAATCGTGATCACGACGTACGTACCATAAAAGACACCGGTTCCCGATTATCTTCATTTTGTTGTCTGATCGACACGTTACGATTACCGTTGCATTCGCGACGATAGGACGTATAGCTCGCCGAGTCTTCCTCAAGGCCATGCTCGCTTTCAGCTGAAAGAGGAACACAGTCTTCGTAAATACGACATCCCATACTTTATACGCGATATGTTAAGTAAATTCTACGTACTCGTGGTATATTTTGCCTTGGGCGAATCTGTGTCATGTAGTACGTTGCTGTTGCCGTCCACTCGTTCTCTTTGGAATCTTTCGACGACCTAAAATGCGCACCGTAGATTTAATGATATTCAATTTAAAAGGCTATAGTATACACTTTAATTAATAATAAATAATATTAAAATTTTTATGCGCCCGAAAACATTCTTTCTCTCATGATCTATTCGAAGATTGATTTGAAACGTACTTTATTGATGATAATTTGCGTAAAAAGTATGAGGCGCGTTTCACATTGCGTAATAATTGTATATATGTGTGTGTGTGTGTAAGATATATATTGATAAAATATTCTAGCATATCTAAGGAACCTTATTGAGTATCGCGGTAGCGAGAAGGTCCTCGTAACTATGATCAGCGATTGGGCGACCTTCTCGAGAATGCTCGGTATCCGCAGATGCACCCAATCCCGGTAACTTCCGAGCTTCCTCGACAGCTCGCTCGACGATCTCTCTGAGAGCCGCGTGCGCCGTAGCTGGCGAATCCATAGATGGTTTATCTGAAACATCGAATGAAATCTACTGTGACTTTATACATAAAAATGTATCTTTTCATCCTCGATTTATCTCTAAATTCCAATATTGCATTCAACATTCTCAGCTACCCCTTTCTTACATTACGCGTATAAAATCTCTTTTAATTACGATATAAACTACAATCTATACATAAGTTCTTCCTGGTTATACCAGAAGCTTAAACGCACCAATTTCCATGAATTTGCTGCAGACTTTGACGACAGAGCGACGTAGATCATGTTTTTTTCATATTGGCAATATAACTGACTACATCCTTATCCCATATAATAATACCCATTATTAATATAAAAAAATAATTCAAAACGTTGCCATCAAAAAAAGAAGAAATCCTTTGTTGAACGAAAAAAAAAAAAATGGTAATTTTTCCAACTAGAAATATTATTTTATGTCGTTTGCGACTCCACTATTATCGATTCGCGATCGATTGACGATCCCATGGATCGATCGCGGTTTCCACGGAAAGTTTCCAACGACTGTCGGACAGTTCACCGACATCGACTTTCTTCGGCGTGATCGAGCTATGGGCGAGATAACGGCGATATACGGCGGCCGGCAGCATGTCGCAAATACCATCAGGCTGCCGCCGCATCTCCCTCGTAATTTCTCCGACGCGACCTTGCCGACGATACATACTCGCGCGACCGCTCCTCCTCTCGTCGACGATTCTCTCGCGGCTTCATCGCGTCTCTCCTTTTCTGCATCTACCTTTTGCGTTTCATCTTGCTCGACGTGCGGATCATGCGTCGCAGGTGAAATTCGCGCTGACCTCCTGAACTCTTTCCGCGGGAAACTCGAGGTACGCTTTTTTTATCGGCGATCACGTTTGCGCTGATGATTTTTACTCCGTCTGTATTTTCACCCATTTTTATTTTCTAAATAATCTGTATTCTGGAAACTTTATACTTATTGCTTGATTTTAAATGAATGATTGCGCGATGTACTTCAACTTGTTAATCTTTAAAATGAGACAGGGAGAAGAGTATATACTTTCGCGACTCTTGAAAGTTTTCAATTTTTTTTTTTTTTCGAAAATTGGAAAATTAAAAGATCTTTAGTCCTGTATTTAGAATAATTGTTAGAATTCTCAAAGAAGTCTATTCAGACTTTTAAAGAAAACGAAAAATCAGATTTCTATAATTTTGAAAATTTTCGATATTACCAACAAAAACGGGAACGTTCTGTCATGATCTTCAATTATTTTCAAATGTAAATTTTTCAAGTTTTCATGTGATAAAAATTTTGTTTAAAAAAATTATTGACAAAATAAGATTCAGATTTTAATCGAGGAATCTGATCGAAAAGAGAGATGTATTATTATATTATTCGCGATACCCCTATATACGTATATGTGTATAGATAGCGTAGAGAGAGAAAAAGAGAGAGAGAGAGAGAAAATTATAATAATCCTTCCAAGGCTACGTGGAACAATTTGTAAATAAACACGTTGCGTGCCAACTGCGTGAGGCGACGCTTTCTCTCTCCCTCTCTTTCTCCATACAGTCGCGAATCACACACACGTTCGGCACGTCGTGGATCACACAGACGCTTCTTCCATACGCATAATCGATCCAGGGATCATCCTTCCGAGACCATCCAGCCTTGATCTCACGCCGTAGAAGGTGAAGGTCGACTACAGGTATTTCGCGCGCGAGACGGCGACTGCCGCTTTGAACATAAGTCGTATGTACAATATTATTAACCGGCATGCAAGAAAGATTGCTTTAGCAAGCAAAATCGTGTTCTCGAGATTCGTTAATGATGATAAAGCTAGTGACATCGCCATTGGCCTTCGATCGATCTTTCACTTTCCTCGTACGATTCTATTAAACGATATATTCCAGTAGCGTGCGTGACGCAAAGGAACAATCATCATGCATAATTAATACAAGATATTCGAGTTTTTTTTATCCTGTTCAGACTAGAAAAATAAAGTTTGACTGACATCATCGTTTACGTAACTGCAACTTAATGTCAAGCTTGCAAAGAGAAGAACGATGTCAAAATAACAACCGTCAATATCATTAATCATTAATGTATGACAGATCGACGTCAAAAAATTATCAAGTAGAGACTTTTACGATTCAGAGTTCTACATAAATTTTCTTATTGATTTCCATGCTAATTTTCTTTATGTAGTTTTACTTATGTTACAACAATTTTAGTTTTGGCTGGAAACACGACTGTTAATATGTTTACCATACAATTTATTTTACGAGAGTATCTATTTGAAAGAAGAATCATACCATCGACTTTCTCACGAACCTAACGTCAATTATCACGCTATTGAGAAACAATACTGTATAAAATAACAATTTGGTTTACAGATAGATACTTTTCTATTTGTATGTGAATAATTTGTGGATAATTGGTGGATAAACTCTATCTGAAACGTGGTAACGAGCGTGTTTTATGTGGGAAACTCGTTCTCTTCGCGGAGAAATTCAACGTTCATTCAACAGCGGTAAAGCCTTAATATAGCACGAACTTATGCCGCAAAAATCCGGATAACGGAAATCGTAAAACCGTTGCGCCAAGGCATTTCCTTTTTTTTTTTTTTTTCTTCTTCTTCTTCGATCGCAATGTTATAAATGGTCTATTGCATTCAATGATTTCGAGACGAGGTTACTGAATCAGTTTTGCGTGGAGAGAAAACGACGATATCTCTTGCGAGGATGTGCGACCCGAGAACATATTTCCGTGCGAAAGTTCGAAATCGTTGATGCACAATGAAAAAGAAAAAGAATTCATACATCTAGATGTACTTTAGTGGGCATAGTAACAGTTTGGAATAAGAAAATGAAATACAATATATTATAATATTAAAATAAAACATAAAAAAGTGGAAAAAAGTATGTGGAATATCAATATTTAAATATCTTTGCTGCATTTTTTCACTATTTGATCATTACTTGCTAAGAAAAAAATATATAGATATAATAAATAAATAGAAAGATAATTAAGTATATATAAAATAAAATCGGAGTTTTACTTGCGAAAATTCATTGATTGAATGAAAAAAAAAACGATAACGTGCGTTACACTACAAATAATTTCCAGATAAAACAAAAAATAAAATGCTAGAAATATATAGTTAATAAAATTAATATATGCTCGCTGAATATTACATTATAATATAATTTTATATCGGGTTATTATATTCTTATTATGTTGCAAGAAATGATCATTGCTCTTCTTCATCTATCTATAGTTTATTCAGAGATAAGAAGATAAGAAGTCAAAGATTTTTGCGGCGAAAAGATTGTAGCATACCGACGTGTCGCATATCCATTGTAACAAATATTTATAAAACGATATTTTACGATAACAAAAATTGTATGTTCAAATATGTGCACACACACATATCTATGAATAATATTGATTACTGCATATAGTTCAATAAAGTTAATTTCTACTCGTTGTATCAAATTGCACAATTTGAATCTGCTTGTTCATTTAACTTTAGTTTCTTGTACTTTTGATTAGTTAAAATCATTAAAATTATTAATGTGTGTGTGTGTAAATAATACTTGACAATACATATAATGTAGCCGTAATAAAATTTATATATTATAGTAACATATAGAATTTATTTGGATATGCCAATTTTCGAATATACTCAAGAAAAATAAATGTTTAGCATAGGATATTTACCATCTTTCTTTATGATCAAGAGATAGACGAAATAGGCGACGATCAGACCACCAATCAATGTTAACATCTCTTCGATACACTGCAGTTGCATGAATTGCACCTTTCACATCATATCGCCCCGACTTGTGATCGCAGTTACTTTATTTCTCTCCTATTCTTTTATATTATCTCGACTACCGGGACTTCTTCACAAAAGTTCCGAATGCAATGAATGCGACAAGCTAACAATGAATCGGGCACTTACACACATCATACCTTTATCAACGAGATTGTCATTTGCTCGTCAGACATAAGACTTTATTTTTTCTTGCATGCATGATACTTTTGATAACTATGCTCTTTTCGTGAGGCGTATCATATATGTCCCTGGCGAATTTTAAAATTGCTTTCGATTTGAAAATAAGTGACGTTCCTTAGTAATTTCTTGAAAAATATGACAATGCTCTTCTCAGAAACTTATAACGAAAATAGATTCTGAAGAAATCGCAGAAATTTAATGTTTATTATTTAATTAATAAGAAACTAATTGAGATATATAGTTTATAGTTACTTTCGACTTTAAACAAGAAAAATCCATACATTGTAAAATTGTTTCGCGTTTAAGATTAAATATAAAGCTGCAAAAAGATTTCATATCGTAAGCCTCGATTCCGAGTTAAGAATTATCATATATCATGCGATAAAATGATAATAATGAGTTGGCGATGACACGAATTATACTTTGATTGGAGCAAATACTACCGAATTTACCACGTACCAAGGATTAATTAACATTAAAATTTTGATATATTAATTTTGATGAGACTTGTGCGATAATGTCGATTTATTTATTTTTTTCTTTTTTTACGAGCAACCTTAATATTCTTATTTGCATAGCAAATGGTGAAGCAACGGAGCTTGACGTTGTTAATATTTGAACTTTGAAATTCCTCCTGCACGCGCTTCCGTACTTTTTTATTATTATCTTTATTATCGTTACGTCTCGGTATTATACGCGATCGAAATCTCTTTATGACGTACAACGTACATGATCGAGTATGTCACGCTTTCCGATGCTTTTCGTACGCATGACTTTAGTTTGCATGCCAAATAAACATACGATATGCATGGAAATATCACATAAATATTCTTACGTAAAATCGTCTGTTAATATTAATGCGAGAAATTAAAATTTTTGCGATAATCAGTTTAAATTATAAAATATTTGTTTAAATATACATACAATATAGTTCTGCAAAAAATTAATTGATTGATAATTTTAATTGTTTTCGATTTTGAGATTTCTCCAAATGTTAATATTATATATATTTTTCTTTATATTATTTATCCCAATATTAATTATTTTATATAATATTATTTATTTATTTTAATATTAAATTTTTTACATCACTTTTTATTATAAATAGCCAACTTTGTGAGTCATACTTGATAAGGTAGTCTCGTAATTATTTATGGAAAACGAATATTTATCTTTTGTGTCATTTTTATACAGTGTGTTCAGTTCCTATTAATCGTTAGTCATAGATATTTTTCAAATTAAAGAAAGTGGAATTAAACTTTTTACAGAGCTGGCTGCCAATTGTTTTGATTTTCAACATCATGTATTTTCAAAAATATTCTTTAGATAAGCGCTTTAAATGAATGTAAGAAAATAACAGACATTTCTGAGAGATATATTGAATGATACAAGTGTACAAACTTTATATTCGGCGAGCGGAGCACATCTCTCAAAAATACATGTCACGGTTGTAAAACATTTATAGTTGTAAAATTAATTATTTCTAGCATTTTCGTAGTTTGCATGAAAATTATTTTAACATCATCATCAGCGCATTGAAAAGATTCAATTGAAAGTCACGATTTCATTTCTCATTTTAAAAGTATCTAGTTATTTTTTTCAGTCGTGTCACGCGGTTGATAAAAGATTGTTATGCGTGACGATAACAAGAGCTAAATAAGATCATCCTCTTTCTTGGCACGCGAGAATCCTTTTGCGATACATCCTAGCTAGACGGTAGCATTCGAAAGCCTATTCATGCGACCTCATTCATTAGATGATTAGATTAAGTTTTTATATATCTATAAAAAAATTTTGGAAAGATGTAAAACTTAATTAATTATACAAGTAACAGAGTGAAAAATGATATCTTAATATCATAAATATAGTTTTACATCCCGGCAAAAAAATATTTCTAAGAATTCTTTTAACAGCGTTTCTTTAGGTAGCAAATTTATTAAAAAAAATATATTAAATAAGTTGAAAATATTGATAATCAGAATTATCGAGAATTGGTAATAATACATAATCGAACGATTAGTCGTATTAGTTCAATTTTACATCTTTCCAAAATTTTTTTATAGATATATAAAAAATTAATTTAATCATCTAATGAATGAGGTCGCATGGATAGGCTTTCAATAGATGCTGCTGTCTAGCTAGGATGAATCGCAGAAAGGATTCTCGTATGCCAAGAAAAAGGACGATCTTATTTAGCTCTTGTTATCGTCACGCATAATAATCTTTTATCAACCGCGTGATACAACTGAACAAACTAGATACTTTGAAACTGAAAAATGAGATCGCGACTTTCAATTGAATTTTTTTCAGCGCGTTGATGATGATTAAAATCATCTTTATTTTTCATACAAGCTACGAAAATGGCAAAAAAATAATTAATTTTACAAATATAAATGTTTTACAGTCGTGACATTTTTTTAGATTCCAAAGAACTAAATGACACTAAAAAGTCAAGAATTAATTTTACTTCTTAAAGGAGTAATCAAAATTTTGAATATTAAAGACAGAAATGCTTTTATGTGATATAAAAGATAAAGTTTGATTAGTCAGAAAATTACGATCACGACTCAGTGTTGATTAGTCAGAAAATTACAATCACGATTCAATTTGATTAGTCAGAAAATTACGATCACGACTTAAGAGCTTTTATACAAAGACGAAGAGCTTTTACACGAACAATAGATTTTAATCTCTTATGGTTCTACTTTAATCTGAATTCTACGAACACAAAATTTTTTTACGTTTATATTACAAAAACCAAATCATTCGTTTGTTAGATTGATTGCGCGTCGTGACGTAGGATCAAAAGTACCAGGAACGTTCAGAGCGCGTTTCAAGGCCTTCGAATTGATTTCTCCAATGTGAGAAGATCTATTCTTTTTTTGCTTCCGCGGCTGATATCGGCTCTTATCGTACCGTCGTAATTAGAGTCAACCTTGATGCTTTAATATAACGTTTGCCCGACTTCTCGGGCAAATTACAAACATGTTTTTTTTTATTTTTTTTTTTTATTTTTTATCCAATCGTGAATCGCCAAGATGCGATCACTTATATTTCTCTAGATATTTCGTGCAAGACCGACACAATCAATATAATTACGCGATTGTTAAATAAAAGAAGGCATCGTACGCGAGATTTTTCTCTTTTTCTTTTTATCTATCTTGAAGAAATAAGCGATGACAATAAAATAATAGATTCTACAATTGTATATTTAATCTCTGTGATCATCGCGAGATTAATATATTTAAAAATTGTTAAATTAATTACACAACATTTTTTTACATTTTACATTGAATTTTTAAATTGATGGAAAGGTTGAGGAAGTTATTCGTTATCTGACATTTTAAATTTCCTAGATTTGACAAAATGCATGATCATTACCAAAAAAAAATTAATCGATAGCATCCACGTATCTCGTTTTAAACAAACTCTCTCTTTCTCTCTTTACGAGAAAATATAATAATAGCGAAAAATGATATTACGTTTTCGAATGAGAAATTTAATTTCACATATAACAAACATCTGTTAATCTCTGTCAATTCATCTATTTCCTCATAACACATTCATACATTTTCATCAGACTGCCTCCGATAATTATACCGATTCATCGTGAGCAAAGTCGGACGATTATAATCATCCCGAAGGTTAAAGATCAGCTGTCACGCTTGTCAAAAGACACCTAGCCATTCCTCCGTCACTTCGTTTTTCGCGCGGTGCGTTCGTACACCGTACACCCCGTGTATATTCCCTTTCCTTCCGTCACCGCGCTAATTTAATCCGCGCGCTTAGGCCGCGCGAAATTTCACTCGCGCTCTCTCGTACCGCTCGCTCGCGACTGAATCCAAAGACAACACGCACATCGCCCGTCGTTCGTCCTCGTCCACCTGTGCGACGACGATGTGTACGACCTATGGCTTCTTATAAGTGGGGAGTCGGTCGTATTTGCGAGAGAACACACGCTCCTATCGCGAAATCGCACACCGCGCCGCGCCGCGTCGTCGGATCCCGGGGGCCCCCGGTTTTGTGGGACCACGATGGCCCGCATTCACGGTGCCCGTTTATCGCTAATTACGGTCGCTCAAGTCTCGAAATTAGGCCCACCGTAAACTGTAATCCACCTACGGTTCGCAATTAATTTCGACATGTTGATATTTTAACTCTCCTAGGATGATTACTTTGAATGAAAAAAAAAAAAAAAAAAAATTTTTTTTTTTTTTTTTTATAGGATATTTATAGAATATTTGATAGAAAGATATCTTTTCGATTATGATAAAAATTCAACAATAAATGTCTGCAATTATTAGCACGACGTATGTACGAGCTTAAGCTCACGAAGCCACACGACTCGTGTGTAGTCAAAGAATTGGAGCGATACCAGACATGTAGCGATATCAATGGTCGTTTGCGTTCGCCACGTTATGGTCTAACAAATGTTATCGCGCTGATAGACACATTTCTATATCTATTGTATTACTCAGTCATGCGACAGCGGCTTTTTAGCTCTCCTTCAAATGAAATCTGAAGAAAAGAGCTGTTCGTGCCTGCATGACGGAAAGCAAAAGTAATTACTCGAATTTCGCGAGACGTAATCCCATACCGTTTCCTCGAGCAGGTTGGAATTATTATGATTTTAGTTACGACGGGGATACGATTTTAGCTCTGTAAATTCAGTAACCGGCACCGAATTAATCGATCGTAACTGCGTAAATATCACCTCGATTCGCGGAAGAGTCGCGAAACTCGTTTCCCTTATCTGTGAATGTTGCCTAGGTGCTTTTACTGTCGACCTGAATTTTCTTGTGGATTTGCTGTGTGTTGGAGCTAGCCTATATACAATATAAAACGTACCAAAATGGACAAATGTATAATGTTGCAATCGACGGTTTCATTGATGGATTATAATAATTGATTTTTTAAATAACGACCGAAAATATAAAAAAATTATTTATAAATTATTCCATAAAGTTATGAACTATAAATTCTCTACAACTTATGTATTGTATGAATAACCGACATACGTACGCAATTTTTGCCGATATTCCATTATATTTATTATTATTGAAATTTGGGTGAATATTTTTAAATAGAAAATTTAAAATTTGTTCATATACACATTAAGCAAACCTGTCTATATATATGTATATGTGAAGCAAATAATGAATTTTTAAACGTAAACAAGGACTTTATGCTTATATATTATACATTCATATTCATTTTTTATCGCTGTTATGAGACTTTTGTTAAGATAATCGCGGTAATAATAATCAACACGACATACAATTCGACTGACAAACTATATATCATGTCTGAGGCTTCTATTAGCTTCTATACAGCTTATTTGCGCCGATATTAAAAGTGATAGTCGTAAAAGAGCGCGTGATGTATCTATTGCGCAGACAAGTATGATAAAATTGGCATGAAAGGTGAATTTCTTTATTTTTTTTTTTTCTTTGAAAAATTGTCAGAAACTGACTTCAAAACTGATGATTTCATAAACGATTTGTTCTCGCAAATATAAAAGAAAGACTTTACTTAGGTTAGATAAGACGCGATTGCAAGAGTCAATTACAGAATGGTGATGCGATCTCATTTTGAGAAACGAGGAAAGCATAGTATTGTATATGAAAACGCGCGAGAATATGTTCAGCAAATTTTATTTTGCGCGAATGTCTCGGGGAGGGGGGGGGGAGGGAGGGGAGAATAATTTTTGAAACAATAAATAAGCGATTTTGAATACAGATGTGATGAAAAAGAGAAAACATCTTTTTTCTAATTTTCAAAAGCAGATCTCTCGGTAATATATTTACGCGAAAAATTTATAAAAATAATTCTTTTTTATAAATTTAATAATATGCGATATTTGAAAATATAGATTATTTTATTAATCGATTTAGTTATTTGAAGACAAAAGAAATATATACACATATATATATATATATAGGGGAGGTGAAAAAATATCTGCATGTTTAGTACATTGGCGATTTTTAAATTTCAATGAGACTATTTATATATTCTTCGAATGAATCAGACTTAACGATTATCATTTGACAAGATCGCGTTGCAATTATTCATTATTTCTTTTATAATTTCCTTCAATTAGCGAATCAGCTAATCATAAATCTCTCCTTCAAGTCAGAAATTGCAGTGATTCATTCGGAAAGAAGCGTTGTATTGTAAGATTCTGCGTTTCAGATTTTTCGTGTTATAAATGACGATTAAATGTTTTTCGCTACAAACAGTTTTGCAAAAAATTAGTTAGACAACTCGAAACTCCTCTCGCTTCATAATTAATTAAATCCTTGAATCTCAGAAAGCGTGGACTTTATTTGCTGTTTTATCTTTTCAATTATTTATATTTTGCATTGATTCTAAGATCTTAAGTAATGTTTAGATTTTTCGAAATTCTTCAAAATCAATTACTTTTAATATCAATTCAATATGTATACTGTTGCATAATGTTATTGAACTTTAATATCATCAAGCAGGCAATTACTAGAAGTCGGTATTTCTAGAATCTTTGAGCCTTTGACAAGAATATTTACGATCACCTTTGAAGTATCTTCGAAACTAACTTGTCCAAGTTTCAACTTTCGCCATCGGGAGCCAGTCGTTAAATAGCGATCGGCTTTCGAATCTACTTTATGAATCGTCTAAATGTTTCTTTAACGCGTCCGTATTATCATGCCATTATAAGTAACAAAGCTGATCGCGCATAGGATTCTCGGAATATTTTTTCTATAATTTATAACACATCCAATTGAATATAATATAAGAAGTCCTGTATATAGAACAGTTTTTTTTTATTTTTTTTTATTGAAGTTTTCTATGATATTTAAAGATTTGAAAAAAATTCTGATGTATTACTTATAATTTGCTACAGACATTAGAAAGTATTGGAGAAGTAATTTAAATTTGAATATAAATACCAAACTGATTTGTGTTTGTGTATGTGAAAACTACGAAGCTGAGATTTAAGCTAGAATAATTAAATATATATACGTACATATTTTCTTACGATAAAATCATGTTAAGAAGATATTTAATAATGCAAATTTGGTTTTAATACTTATTTGCATAAATTTATTTTTAGTAAAACTGCAATTCTACTGTTTTTTTGCTAATTAATTGTATTATATCAAATATATTAAAAATACTTGAAAGATTTGCAGTTGCTATTACTAAAAATGCTATTATGAATAATTGCCTTTGAAATTTTATAGATCAAATATTTTATAAAGGGAACGTATATCGTTATGGTACAGCGTGCACAATCTATCGACTTTGCACTGAACTACATACGTACACACGTTATATAGATTCTGCACGCACACATAAATGTTTCTTTTAAAAATATAAAAAATAAAATCTTAAAAATAAAATATACGAAATATCATATCATTAGTTTTAAATAGATATATTATATGCGTTATATTATATATACACTGAGAAAAAAAAGTTATTTCTTTGTATTTCTTTAATTGAAATATTGAAATATTTAAATCAAATACGACGCATTAAACCTAACATGACGTATATTTGATTTAAATACATAAATATTTCAATTAAAGAAATACAAAGAAATAATAATTAGTCGGACGAATTTAGTCAAGTCAACAACTTTTTTTTCTTCTCAGTCTATATATATGTCTATATCACTGACAAAATATAGTAATATATTATCTCAAAAGAAATAAACTTTTTATTGTAGCATTGTAATGCTACATTACCATACGATCTATCCAATCATAAGATTTCATAATGTTTAATATAATAAAAAAATGTAGTATATACTATATAAATCAATGAAATTGTAGAATTATTCTAGCAAAAATTTTCTTTTTTTTTTTTAGCGGGTAAAGAAACGATTCTTTTTGGACAATAAATAATGAACGTCTCATGATTTCTGTTCGCAATATCTAGGTGCTTCGATTTCTGAATGCTCATTGATAACGAATTTGCAATCTACTTTCTTCGCTGCGATAGAAACAGTCGATTTTCGTGTTTAACGGGATCACGTCGCGCTAGCCGTGGGAAAGCAAAATTGCGTGGAATGAGCCAAGTGAGAGGAGGAGGATGAGCTACGATAATTACGAACGTTGGCAGTGTCTTTTACGTAATCTCACTGTCAAGATGTCGCGGGCGCAGCTATAATGATTAAAATGCCTGGAGAACGGCAGCCAGGGTTGAAGCGAAACGGAACGCATTGTCTTCGTCAGGATTATCGCGGTTAATCACTGGTGTGCGTGATCGAGGCGAGAATACACTCGGTGTCAACCATAAGATTTATCCGTGAATTGTACTTGGTGTCGATCGCGTTGTTCTGTTCATGTTAAAATTTGACGGTTGTTTAACAAGTTTGAGAATCGAATTGATTTTCTCTCATTTTGAAGGAGAAGAAACATGTTGGGTTGAACGGAAAGTTCGTGCCGTCTTTTACTAACAGACGAAGACCGAAAAAACGGCACAAACTCTTCGTTCAACCCAATATATTAATAGTCTTACAGTAGTCCTTCACAGATACTAATTATTATCAAATTAATTAATTAAATAGTCATTTTATACATTTATGTTACGCTTATTGAAAATTTCGATCATTTATAACCAGTAGCGCATTTATATACAATAATTTATGATAATCATAAATATATTATATCATAAATATATTACGTATCCAATTTGAAATCTTAGTTGTATTTCGAAAGAAACATCCTGTATGAATGCGCTGTTTATAAATGTACTGTGGAGCTGTTGAAATTTATACGACATCTACCGAATTATTTTTCTGATAATGCGAGAATAAAACGTGTATGAGCGAGCTCGAAACATAAAATATATGTAGAAATACAGGTCACGGTACTTATATCTGAAGATTTCACTGCAAAAACTTGATATGAAACAATATGAACATGAAATCAAATATATATATATATATTTTTTTTTTGTAACAGTAACTTTTTGCAACAATGAAAATGGATTTAGCACTGAAGGCAATGATTACTATGCCCCTTATAAATCGCAACATATTTTGAGAAAATGTCTAAAAATTATTATCATAAATTTCAATATAATAGAAAAAAACTCTGTTTCTCTTTAATGCGATTAATAAAAAAGTATCGATTAAATTAAATAGTTATGAATAGTATACGTACTCATAAGAGATGTTTCCAGACATGTAGCCAATCGAGTCAAAGCGGTAATCATGGGCGGACGATGTTCCTCCAAAAATTTGTCGTCTGTTAATTGAAATTAATTGAAATTAATAAAAAAAAAAAAAAAAAATCTGATTATAGTTTTACTGTCCCTTATATTTTTAGGTACAATATATATTGTAGAATACACTTACATTCGGAATTTTCGTAGAGTCGATCGATCGACGTGTCGTCCACATTATCAATGATACCCTCGATTATCTTCTCGATAAAGTTTCGGATCATATGCACCATGCGCTTTTCTTCCTGTTTTTCCTGAATCTCCATGTTCGTCGTGACTCCATGTCCTGGAGAATAATTTTGAACATTCATAGAAAGTTTATTTTTGATATAGAAATTTGACGCAAAAAATTCGCGAATACAATTTTTTTATTATTGTTTAATTAAAATAAATAAATAAATAAATAAAAGTAATTGTCAAAATTAAGAAGAACGCGCTTGAAACTTATATTAATTTCTCAACACAAGTTTACATTATAAAATCGCGGATGTCATGTTCACGTAGAATCACGTTCTTTCAATGTTTGATTGATATATTGTATATATATATATATCACATTTCGCTATCTCGCACATTTCTCAATATCGCGAGATTATTCGAAACGCGCATCGCGTTTTGCCGCTGTCACAATCCACCAGCACGTTCGTCGCGAAAGGAAGAAAAGTTGCTTTCCAAATCTGGGATCGCACGTAAACCTTCTCGCTCGTGCTCTTCCCCGATCGAGCGCGTTGATACAATTCATGCGGTGGATCACGCGGCGCGCACAGAACAATGAGCATCGTCGTGAGAGACTTTTCGAGCCATTCTTACTGTTCACGTCAGTCTCCTTCCGTTACGCGACTTTTCCGTCTTGGAACAAGGACAGACGTTCGCCAATCACGGATAAAACAACGTGCGATACACAAAATAGCAAATAATAATAATTAAATTAATTAAGATGCAAATACGCCGATTATAATGTCATCGTCTCACGAAATATCATACTCTCGAAATATTTAGGATTGCTAAAGAGATCTGAAGTATAATGATATTTAAATTAGAAGAATAAACCAATTATAAATAAAAAAACACAATAAAGATGCATTAATTATGTCAGATATTATAAAATTTTTATGACAATTTGATCGCAGATCATAGAAATATATTTGATTGAACAATAAAAAGTTTATACAATATTTTTACACATTACCTGCAACGTAGACTCGCGATTTAGCAGTACCGAAGAAGCTATGCAGTTCCTCTTTCTCTCTCTCATTTGTTGTGCCACCGAAATTCTCGAACCATTTCTCATTCCTCTTTATCCACACCCTGTGAAATCAAGAATTTCGTTATCTTTAAATCTTAAAAAAAAAAAAAAAAAAAAATCAAAGAAAATCTTTACTGCTGAAGCTGTTTTGATTCAATATTAAATATTAAAAATAAAGGCAATAATATCTGGAAATAATTATACGCTTTGTTCATTGATAATAAAAAATAATTTTGCGAGAAAATAATTAAAAATTAGAATAACATTAATATCTCGTGTAAAAGATAAATAATGAACAATATATTACGATAAGTATGAATGTATTAGGGAGACCTTCGTTGATGACAGAATATGCAATGCCAAGCGTTATCCGATGTGTCCCAACGGGAACAGGACTTTCTGCAGGACTTAGCGCCGCAATCGTTGCAACGCACACCGCGATTGATTAAGAATGGTGCTAAGCAACAGGCGCAGCGGCCATCGTCCACAGCCTCTCGCTTCGTTTCCGTCGACTTGGAATTTTTCCTGAAAAAAAAAAAAAAAAAAAAAAATTGTTTATCTATAATGCAAATCTATAGATCTCACAAAAAAAAAAAAAAAAAAAAAATACATATCGATCATCATAAACTGCTCGCTTACAATACGTGTTGTTCATCTTGAATATTAAAATAATTTAAATGCGAATATGAGATTAAAAATTCAGATCTTATTTCAATTTATAATCATTTTTATAAATTTTATGCAGAATGTATACATAACAAACTAAAAGAAAACAACATTTATACTGAGTTTTTCAATTTGTCAAGTAGGCATTTTGCATAGTCGGTAATAAATATGATAAATTTTTAAGTAAAATTTGACATTTTGTTTGATACTCTTTCTCTCATACATTTTGATTATTATTTAGACATCTTATTATTAATGCAAATTAAAATTTTATTAATTAATATTTATTAAACTAGAAGATATATAGGTTTTATGTGCGTTTATTAGAAAATAAAGAACACGAGAGCTATATAAATACGCAGCATATTTATTTAATTAATATTAATTATGAAATTTACAAAAGAGATATATTCTGAAAAAATACAATTGTATACAAACTATGAATAAGAATAATATGGAATAATAATATAATTCGAAGTAAAAGCCGATCCTAAAAAAATAGCGAGCAATTTGATGAATGAATCGTTGATTGAATTTATTTATAGGATACAAACATCTTTTGCATGTACACCTATATAATGTAGGATGACATATTGTAATTGCAATCCATATCATACGTTGAACAAAATAATAAAATAATCGAAGGATAAGCGTGTATCACACGCAATAAAGCTACCGCAATTTATCATATTGTGAAGCCACAACGATCGACTCGAACTACGTATTCTAGGGCACAGTCGTTACATATTTACAACGTCGGTAACGGTACAAAATAACCGCATGCTTATTGCATATGCATGCACAGACTACAATGCGCATTTATTATACAGGATGCTTTGCAAAACCGTGACAATTGGAAAAAATTTGATTGTTCGATAGCAAAAATGAAGAACTTTGAAATTTTTTTAGACGACTAAAAATATTTTCATTGTATTTCAAGGACTTATCGCTTTCGATTTTTACTTTTTCACTGGAAATTATTTAAAATTAAATAATTTGAACGAATGTACTTATAATACATAATAAAATAATCACACAGATCGCAGAAATCTATAGGAAATTGATTTCTCTCTACTTTAGGTACAGAAATTAAATTTTAAAATTCCTAAATCTTTTGATGGCACATTATATTGTATTCATGTACTTTTCACCATTAAATAATATACAATTACAAACGCTAGTTTCCTAAACTAGAATTAAATATTTTCTTAAATAATGTCCTGATATTAATAATATGGATTAATGGAGAGTCGTATGATATACAATTTTTTTATTTTTGCTTAAGTTAAAATTTCATTAAAGAAAATTTTTAATTATTTGAAAATTTATTATATGAAAAAATATCAAGATATATTTTTGTAAAAAAAAAAAAAAAAAAAAAAAAAAAAAAAAAAAAAATCCACATTGTTTGAAGAAATTGTACTGGACGACAATCCTAGGACACCCTGTATGTATATCGCTATACGAGATCTCATATTATCGAGATCTATAATTGGCACGAGCCAATAGTACGAAAGAGAATGTGATAGAAAGTACGTATTAATAGAAACGGATACTCTGTTTTGTGCCGTAACGACGCATTTTTTTGCAGTTATCCTTTTTTCGGTCATTGCGCACGTTCTCAATTAGCGATTTATACTTATTTGGAAAGTGGCAAAAGTCAAATATAAATGTCATAAATCATGTGTCATGAGTCACTTGTAATGCGCGGCGCTGATTATTCCAGCTTTAATAAGATCTTTTAAAGTATCGCGGATATGGTGACTCGATTATTTAAAATACGCGTGCAATGTGATATTACTTATTTGTTAAACAATTGTATTTATCGATAAAGACAAAAATTATGCGATATTGTAAGAAAACAATTTTATTCGAAATGTATATGCGGTGTGTTTTTTATTGCAAAATCTATTTTTAAAAATTTGTTGAAGTCTCGCTTATGCCACTTTCGACGAAATTGATATAAATTATCGTTATTCCTAAACTTATCACATGATTTTTTAATCGTCGCGATCGAAAAAGACTGCGGCTGCGCTTAGTGGCGAGTGACTGTCCTCGTCTCGTTCCATATCAGAAGTGACGACCTTCACCACCACCACCTCAATAGTAATTAGCAGAAACAGGACCATAAAGGTCGCCATGTTATATCTCTCTTGACCAGGCACGACTTTGTCACTCTCGATTAAAAGCGTCGAGATGAAGCTAAAAACGTAAATCAGCATGTTGCTGATCGCGGAATACGTTTTCTTGCGAGAGCAATACTCGTCTTTCCGTTAACTTTGTCCTTCCGTTAACAATTATTTTTATTATTTTTTTATATAATGATACATGTTATAATATAAGTTTAACACACAAAATGAAGATTATAAGATTAATCTTACGAGTAGTTTTAACCAATTTTAGCCAAATCTTATTTCGATTTGGATAAGTATTTCTGTTCCCTTTCTAGTAATTTTACAATTAATCACAATTATCAACGTTGATCCTACTCTTTTTTCCTTTGCAATATAAATTTTTTGTTCTTTTCTAAATTATAGCACTAATTGTAGCGCTAATAATCTATACTATATTAATTCGAAACAAAGATTTTTTATAATAATTAATTCTGACTGACATTGGTTCAATCGAATATTCGGTGATTCGATTGAATTGGTGAAATTATACTTTGAACCAGATATGATGTTTGCAGACTTTGCACTTAATTAATTCCGACTTAATACGCGAAAGTGCTTTCGAGTCACCCGATTTTAATTTCGCATTTGCGATGTCAATCACGGTGATTCTGCATCCGACCCGCGATCTTCGCTTTCCCCGACGATTTTCCTCGGCTCATTCGTTCCGCATTTCCGTAAATTCCGTAATGTCTCGCTACGATCGCGTTCTACGCGATTCACGCTCCTATTTCGCTCCTAGTTACGCGATCGCGAAGTGGCTTTGCAACGCGCGCGATCGACACGAATTACGTTCTTTTACGTAACGATGGGTAATTAATCATAATCTATGCTGTTTTATTAATTTATATGCACGAGCATACGTCCCAGTTCAATATAAGAGTTCTCTGGCAAAAATTATATAAACATAGAAATTATATACTGGATTTATAATCTCAATTTAATGTATACGAAAGTTCTTTCAAGTATTATAAAATCTTAATTTTTGTGACAAAAGAAATAATCTATTTATAGTTTTTCACTTTTACTTCCTCGGTTTTATCTTATCGTTATACTTAAAATTTTTGTAATTTTTTTTTCGTTTTTTCGTTCACGTAGTTTTCACCGCGCTTTAATTTCTTCAAGTTATATGTTTAATTAAATTGTATTGTCTTTTCTTTTTCTTCCTTTTTTCTTGATTCTGTATTTTCCATTCTCTTCATTAATCCTCGTAATTATCTTAACTGGATCTTTGTGCGATCTTTTTTCGATGGATTAGGTTCTATTTTCATCTAATTATACCTCTTCGATTCTTTTAGATGATTTTGTCAATTAAACTTCTCGACTTTCTCTTTGATCGATTCTATTTTCTTATTGTCATGTGTCCCAGATTCACATGACTCTTTCTCGGATTTCACAATTCTTTCCTCTTCTTATGTCCCGTGCTTCATCTTCCTCAGATGATCTTCCTCTTAATCAGCTGTCTTCGCGTTGACTTCCTATAGTAAATATATTTCCTCTGTAGCCTCGTAATTCGTTCTCACAGAAATACCAGATCTTCTCGTTGTTACACAAGTTTCGATAAGCTTGACCGATCTTCTCGATCGAATTGCTTGAACGATGGACTCCCACGATCTCTTCTTCCTTTCTATTTGATTGATCTTGTTTTTTTCTCTAATATACATCTGTCAATTTATGATCGCTTTGTGATTCTACGAAATCTTAGATTTCTTCTCTCGTTACTTCTCACGCGTTAATCATCTTAGATAATCCTCTCTATTCAACGCCTACAGTCTCTTCTTCCTTTCACTTCGGTCGATCTTCTTTTATCTTAACAAACAGCAGACTCGCTGTAATATTATGATCTTGCGAAAATGTAAAAGCTGCTTCGATTTTTTCAGGTAATCCTTACGATCGAATATTTTCTTCTTTATACCTCTTCTCCTGCGATTCTTTTCATTTCTCCAGGTAACTTTCAAGAGTTTTTTTTTTCTTCTTTTTTAATCTTTTTAATCCTTACAAGTCTTTTCGTCTTCCTGATTATCTTCCCTCCACCTTGTAATCCACAATCGCTGCTTGATAGTCTCTGGTCCAGCGTCCACAGTTTGATATTTTAATACTCTGAACTAGGCACTTTATTTCAGTTTATTTCTTTACTGTTCTCTTGTAGATCGTTTTAATTTGAATTTTTTTTAGAAAGTTGCAATCCAAGTCGCATCTCTGATGATGTTGACGGAAGTGCGAGTTTGGCAAGCGGTCAGACCGCAGACGTGTTAACTCGCTCGACATGCCATTTCCATGGACCAGACACGCCGCAGAGAACCGGCACGATCGTATCCTCGTATCGGACTGTCGGCTCGAAAGTGACAGTGAACTGCCGTTGGCCGGGGAAACTCAGGATCGCGCGGTTATGCGCGTCGTTTTCTGCCGTTGGTAGGAATCTTCGCCACGACCATGTATTCCTTTCTCTTTCTCTCTCTCTCTCTCTCTCTCTCCTCAATCGATGACCCATGTTCGTGCGATTGATGGAGACTTTCACTGAATTTCGGCGGTCGCTCGAAACATTCGATTATGATAGGATCAGAAGAATCGCTGGTTCTTATTTCTTATCCTACTTTGGCAGAAATTGGCAAATGTTGCCATCTCATGTCGACAACTTCATGAAAATATGATGTAATATCGAAAGTTGAATTACGACACAGATGCATATGAATTCGATTTTTCAAAATAACTAATAATAAAGAATACCACGGTCATATCAATTTGAATTATTTTTTTTTTTTTTTAGAAAAAGTTCAACAAAAAGTTCCATTCTATGAAAAATATATTTTATTCCATATTAGAAAATGTATTAAAAATTAACATCTAACTGTTGAATTGTTTTCTCACAGTCTCTAAAAAACAGTTTTTATTATAATAAATGTGTAATTAAAGATTACCTTATACAGAATGTCCGCGTAAATTTTCGACAATATTTGGTGAAAACGTTAGTTTCAGTATACATTATTTTGATGTATTCACATTTTTATATGACGACGTTTTCTCAATTTTAACATATATACATACATTATGTTACTAAGCTCACTTTTTGCTGAATAATTACCAAAATATTTAATGTCAAATTAAAAATTTACATTAAACAATAAATTTCCGTTAGATATTCATTAATACAATTTATTTCGAATTATCGAAAAAGCGATAAGTGTGCGGGAAAATATTTTTTATACGTATATGTTTATTTCTATTGCACTATCATTTTGAAAATAATTAATATTTTTTTCCATCTCCTTAAATATAATAAAATAATCACAGTAGTCACGATGTAAGCTGATAATAACTTGAATGTAATTATTCGCTGAATAAATTAAAACTTTTTATGGAAATTATATTGTAGTATACATATACAATAGAAGCAGAAATATTAAATATATTCAATTCTTTTATAAATCTGAGATAATTTTTTATTCCTGCCGCATACACATTGTAGATTAAATTTATATGATAATGTGATTAGTAATAAGCCATATGGTATGTATACATACATATTTTGCACGAAAAAAAAAAAAAAAAAAATAGTTTTTTCATTTTCTAAAATTTTAATATAGAATCAATCATTAAAATTATAAAAATCATCGATAAAAAGTATGATCCACAGCAAATGATCAAATATTAACTAATCATTAGGAAATGGATCGTTTTCGGTGATGTGTGAGAGACTTCTTGTATACCTCGATCATTTCCTCATTTCTCCGCGTACGACAATTTACAGCTTCATCGTACTGCTATAATCCGATTACGTAATCTCTCGTGTAATTCTTTACTTTGTATTACATAATAATCACTTTTGATAACTGCGCAACACATATTGCCATAGCTTAGCATTAGACATTACTTAGCGAATCCTTGAATAACGATTATATATATTTGATCTTTTCTTGATGTACATAATATTTATACAAAGCTTTTGAAAATAGACAAGAATACCTCTGTGCCTTACAAGGGAAATGTTGAAAGTGTTCTCCTCGGATTTTGATCCAAAGTTCATCAAAATCGAAGGGGGACAATTCTCACACTTGCCTTGTCAGATGAGACATAAATAACAGGAACATCGTGAAAAAGATATATGTGATCGTTTCAATTTATGATTATATAAATTACTTTTTAATTTTAAATCGCTCTAATTTTTTATAAAGTTGATTTGTGTGATAAAATATGTTACAATTGATATTATATTAGTATATTTATTATAAAATGTTATTATTATTATAAAAAATATATGCAGTAAGAATTATCTGCAAACATAAAATAATTTTGAGATTGCATTTCAAGATTTTCTAGTTAATTTTTAATATACTTTTAATTTCATTCTCTCATTGAGATATATGTTGAGATAGTCTTTTTCTTTTCTTTATCGAAATAAATTATTTAATGAAAAATGAGACACAATAAACATATAATACGATGAGAAATAGTAATTTATTCATGAGCTATCTCTTTTCTCCAAGAATATCTTTTATTTATACAATATGTATTCTATTATCTAGTATGTATTCTGTTTCTATTATCTAGTATAATGTGAAATAAAAATTTAACATTACTTCATTAGTATATAATTTTGCAGATACATTACAATTATCGAGACCTAGTCACTATTCACATTTACTATTACTTACTTACCGTTTCTCTCGCTTTCTCCCGCAAAGGATTCTTAGAAAGAAATGTTTCATCGGTCGTTCAGCTTCAATCCTGTCTCACAATGAACACCAACGCGAATGTTTCGCGCTATTGTCATCGAGTAAAAGTAAGGACGATGAACTGTTTCTGTTTATCGTCCGACGTCGTTTCTTCGCCTTTGTTTCTCATATGATCAAAAAAAAATGTCCAAGTTTTCTATTAGCACACCTTCCACACATTTGTATTTTATTTTATTTTATTATGTTAGCGTTATTTCTCGATTGCGATTTCCTTCTTTTCTTTATTCGATATTAATTTTGTATCTCTGTGTCTTATGTTATTTTCTGTGAAACAACATATATAAAAATTTCGAGGATTTATGTGATGGAAGTATCATTGGCAATTGTATATGATTTCTTACATCTGAGGATGTTGTTCTTTATCGCTCTTAAAATAATCAACTTAAAGCAATCACGCAAATTTGTAGAAGATTAACTTCTAACGTTGAATAAAAATTTCATCGGTCTCAGTTGTTGCAATGACGTCAAATAACGCACATAGCATCAAGTTTGTCTGTCTTCTTATTTTACTGCTCTTAAAGCAGGCATTAAAGCGGATTTCTAACTTTGTAGAAAATTTCAGTTTCAGGTATAGTCGAATAGGAACTTTGTCAGTCTCATCGATGTCGAATAATGTGAGCGAGCAAATCCAATTAATTGTCGAGTTGTTACAATAGATTACCCTACCTTTAACTTCATAAAGAATCAATTCTAAGCATCGTAAAATGGAAACTTCGTCTCTTGATTATATCGTAGACCAGAGAATCCAATCAACTGCTATGTTGATTAAATAGAGAGCTAAAGGGCTAACATCTTCGCACCTTTCTCGGACCTCACTCGAGGGAGATTCACGTTACCGTTTTACACCAAGAATGATCGACTATTCGCGACAACGAGTATCCCGACAATGGAAGAGAGCGTCAGATTGGTTCGGTACCTATACGGTGCTTCCGGTTCCCCTACGCGCCGTTGCATCTATTGTTCGTTCGATACGTGCCACGCCGGTCGGTCATTGTGTAATGCCCGACGTTTCGCCGTTGACGTGTCCCACGCCCCGGACCACCACGTGCATCCTTAATTAATGACGCTTCTTTTTCGCCCCTCTCTCTCTCTCTCTCTCTCTCTCTCTCTCTCTCTCTCTCTCTCTTTTCCTCTTCCTCTTCCTCTTCCTCTTCGTTCTTCGTTCTTCCTCTCGTTCACGCGTATCGATACGTCATCGACACGTCGTTTGTATCATTGCGTCGTAGGCGCTTCCGGTAATGCCGCGCGAGCCTAAACCGGCTCCGTCTAATGAGATCGTGGTATCCCGGCCAGGGTATTTACACGCACGGAAGCGTTGTACGCAACATTCTTTCCGTCGCGATCGCGTAATGCCGAGAAATAGAGCGCGCCGACAGTACGCGTGGTAAGATAAGATAAGATGTGGACAGGTAAAATTAAAGTAAAATAAATATAAGAAAGATAAATCACACTGATTCGGAAGAAGAGAAGTGCGAGTTAAAAGCGATTTAGAAATCTATTATTTGAAATATTAGAATAATATACAATATATAATGTTTGTAGCAAAGTAAAATGAGAAAGGTAAATAATTTTAGAAAATTATTAAAATAATTTTTAATCATTAAATTAATAATTTTTAGTAATAATTTATTAAGGATTCTCTACGACCTGTGGTCGTATGATTTTTTTGATTAAATTAGATAGAAATTATTATAATTGTAGTTGTGTGTGTGTGTGTGCTTCGGAGATGATCTTAAATGTTCGAATCGTCATTATTTTTACAAAGATAATTTAGGAGGGAAGAGACTCTAATTTTATTTTATATACAGTAATGCTTAGAAATAACCTATTCTTTTTACAAGCACATAGTTTATTTTAGTTGTGTATACGTGTACATTTTTGAACTTGATAGAAAATTCATCGAAAAATAGTATGTGCTCTTTTCGCAAATAATCCATCTAAATATAAGAGGATATCGAGAAATCTAACGATACAAAAAAAAAATCTATGTCAACATATGATATTATTTCTATTATAAGCAGTGACACACTGGTAATACGAAAAATGAAATTAATTTTTAATCTGGGTCAACGGTAGCCAACACACACAATATCTCGTCATCTTACAGTATCAGCAAATATTTGTTTCGGTATATCGATCTGCTTTGAATTAATAAGCCCTGAAGCTTTTCGATTTGAAGGCTAAACAAACTATTTAATTTGCCGCGTCACCATTCAAATGATCTTAAAGAGTATTATATAATAGTATTGTCGAACTTTTCACGATAGTCATCTCTCTCTTTTTACTGATATGCAATTGATAAAACTTTGTGTTTGATGAAATAAAAAAATATAAGTAAAGCCTTTTTTCAATGCACGAAAATACGATGACATTTGTTTTATTTTAAGTACGAACAATGCTAAATGTAAAAAACAATTTTAAACCACCTGGAATATAATGCGATTTTTTTGCGATGTTTACGACATTATGACAACAGCGCTTAAATAAGATCGTGAAGGAATACAGGTTTTTATTGCAAGAATCATAAAAAAAACTTGAACGATGTTGATACGATGGATATATGTGTACGATAAGCGTAAATCCATATATTCTTGATAATCTTGAAATTTCTGGATACAACTGTTTTTACCATACATTCTCCATTTTAAAAAAATGAAAAAAATATTTCATATAAAAAAAGAAAAAAATGAATGAAAAAATTAGGAAAAATAAATTTACATTATATTTTACTAGAATTATCTAGATTCGAAAAGGTTTTAGAGTTTCCGGGGGGGGGGGGGGGAACAGTTTTTTAAAAATATACATTTTAGCATTTAAAAATAATTAAAAATTATAGATCTAATATTGAAATTGGTACATTGAAAAAAACCTAAGGTTTTAAAAATTTACGAATTTACAGATTGTTTCAGCGCTTATAATTCTCAAAACCCAAAAATTTATTCCAAATATCTAGAATTTAAAAAACGCAATAGTATTAAAAGTTTAGAGTTCAAGAATTTGAGAACTTTCTCGCGCGAAAAAGTTCTTTCAAAACTTTTTAATCTAGAACAACATATTATACGATCAATTGATCAATCTTTAAAATATAATACTTACTTTGCTCGGAGGCCAATGAAAATAAAAATTCCAGTTGCCACTCCGGCTATCAATAAACCAGTACTGGGTAAGACGACCATGTTTCTCCTCTTCAAAAATTGAAATTAGTAAAACGTAATGTTCATCAAGAACGTGACGAAAGAACGCTTTTTCTTCGAAGATGCAGGAGAATAAGTGTCTTTCTTCGATATATTTCTCTTTTTAAGAGAGAGCAGATATTTCTGAGATGTTATTGGAAGTACGCACTTTGATCGACTGTTACTTGTGTTTTTCGCGATATGATACGTACGTATGCGGCATACATATATCGATACAATCGATGATAATCATTCGACGCAGCGCGAAAATATTTCAGAGCGATTAACATAATCACGGCTAGACGTGAGCAAGGACATGCCCCGAAAGATTTTGTCATACCTGAACTGTAATTTATTACACGTGAGTGTTTATTGGCAATATATCATCTTTATGTTCCTTTATAATTTATTTCCATTAAATGTTAAATGTAATGATTACTCTCTCTCTCTCTCTCTCTCTCTCTCTCTATATATATATATATATATATATATATATATATATATATCTATATATATATATATCTATATATATATGGTATATATATATATATTCAGTTATAATATTTAATTTCTCATATAATTTTAATTTTTCTTTAATATATTTAGAATTAAGCCAAATTTTTTTGAGCCTTTTTATTCTTATATAATAATTCTTAGTTATTTTTGTTATGAATTATATATATCATTTTATTCATAATTTAATACAAGATTTTTAAATGTTTGATTAATATACTATTTTTTACATTTTGTGCATTTTGTACTTAAAAATTTTTTTCGGTAATTCAGCAAAAAATAAAAGAAATGAACAAATATATTTTGTGGAATTGAATTTTCAAGTCATGTATATTCTCAAGAATTTATGCAAAAATATTTTAAGTACTAAAAAAAATTCTTAATTATATATTTCTTATGTATACTATTAGACTATATGGTATATATTCTATTTCTGGAATGCGTAAATTTTTTTAATGATAAAAAACAGCGCATATGTAAATAATATTGCATGTAAGATACAAGTAACGCCACCGCGCTTTTTTTCTTGATAATTAAATATTCAGGTCTATTTTTAAAGAGTGAAATATACACACACTATCGGTCGTATATTTAATTCTTATCGATTTTCCGTGACCTTTGGCAAAGAAAAATGAATAGCATTCGACATGTGTGTCTCCTTCCGTCAATATTAATCGAGTTCAAAAATTCGAAGGAAATTGAAAAATTTCATAAAATTAAAATACTTGAAAAATTTTTAAATCAAAATAATTCGAATCCTTTTTACGCGATTCCAAATTCCTCAATATTTATATATTCTACTTTAGATTTTTGTGTATAATATTCATTACAATTAATTTAAAAATCGCAAGTGAAATGTTTTTGATTATTAATCATATTCTTATCTTTTTTTATAATAATGTCATTTTGTATAAGACAAGATGAAATATACAGATGTGCAAGAAGCTCATATTTTCTTATTACTTTTGATTTAAAGTTAAGAGTGTAGTCGGTTCTCTGAAATTATGCAATATTATTTAACACTTACATTTCTAATTTAATAGTTCAGTTTTGAAGTGAAGAAGAATTTTATTAATTCACATAAATCTGTGAGAAACTTTCAACTTTATCACAAATTTTGAAAAAAAGGCTCAATGTGAATGTCTCTATCACTGGAGACTTCATATTTTTGTATATTCACTATCACTTTATCTACACAGACTCTCTTTCTCGCGCATTTATCTCTCCCATAAAAAAAAGATAAAAGAAGAGTCTTCGCCTATTTTAGAGAGAAAAAGTCACAGCCGTGTTTTCTTTCTCGCGCGCATAATAATATCTTACAAAAATTACACTCGCGTATCGTTTCGCGCGTATCCGTCCGATACAAGCTCGCGATAAAACTCGATCAAGTCTCGATTCTGTAGTTCCGTCGACGACTTTTCTACGAGTTAAGAAAGCTCGTCTTTGTCGGTTCACACAATGCGCGATATTTGCTTCATCGTGATGCACGAAGCGCGTGAATTACAGTGACGTGTTTTTATCTGCCGGGGCCCTAGACGCTCTCATATTTAATGATCGTAATAAATATTGTAATTTTTGTGCCTCATTGATGATCTTCAATCTATCAGTCGCCGATCTGCAGAAACGCACGCTTGTACACATTTTTTCGTATAATAAAATGGAATAAAATAGTGATGTAAAATATCGCGGAAAAAGAGCAGAGCCTTGTAATTTTTTATTTTGTTGTCCAACTCTTATTATTAAACTGCAGTTGCATGTTGAAGGTCCAGTCATTCGTCGCGGTTGAATTATCGCGATATTGAGCATGTTGAAGGTTTTCGTATGTCAATTGTATTATATTTTAAGTAAATGTAAATTTTTGAATCTTGAGATATATTCATACACGACAGTTGTCCAATGACACTTTGTCTAAAAAAGACGTAGCTCTCGAGGAAATACTGGACTAATCTCAAGTTATTATATTGTTATAATTTTATATTTAAAGTTATTTTCCTTTTCCCTCTCGATTTGATGTTGCTAATCGATTTTGCTAAGAAACAAAATATTTTGGGTTATATAAGTTTTTTTGTTTGTATCATAAACAGTGTGTATATTCAATTTAATTTAATTATAAATATAACTAATAACAGAAAAAAAAAACTGGATTCTCTTAGTTTCTGAAATTAGATTTTTTAATACATTTTTGTTTAAACGCTCGAGTAATAATGTTTAAAGACAAGGACGTGTAATTATCACGTCACGTCGCAAATTGCTGATGTGAAAATGAATACTTGGCGACGTAGATTCATTTGCTAATACTAAATGCTGTCAACGTAATATTCTTTACAATGTTTTTATAACGTTTGTATCGTCGGTTGAAGTCTTCGAGACATAGAATGATGCTTTTGACGATGCTGTCATAAGGCTTTGTTTCTACGAAGAAAATTACAATTTGCTTTACCTACTTATTAAATATTTTATTTACCTCTTGTTACGAAATTTTTCATTTTGGTTATAAATTACTTTTGATTTTTTTATTTAAAAAACTTTGCATTCTAGAAATTAAATACATATATGACTTAATGCGAAAAATCTATATATAATTTAGAATATTTTTTTAGTATCTATATATAAATATTTTTACATATATTGTATAACATAAATTCTTCAAAATATACACAATTTAAAATAAAATTTAGGGTATTTCATGGAATAATATAATACAATTTTTTAATATACTTTTTTCTTTTGTTAGAAGCAATTATAATTAGAATATTAATAATTAATGTGTATGTTCTATCTCTGCAATTAAATAATTATCAAAATAAATCCTTGTATGGTAAAATGGAATATGTATTTTTATACTGGGAAAATATGATGAAAAATAAATTGCCACAAGTATTATAACACAATCTCACATGATATGAAAACACAGTTTGCTCGAATTATTAATTTTACTACACTTAAGAATTATCAGACTTAAAATATCTTCATGTCCGAAAGAACTTGACAATTTATAGAAGAAAATCGGAAACGCGTATTATTAATGTATTCGTATCTATATCAGCTGTTTCGGAAAATAATTCTGTTTTCCAAATATATGGTATATGGAATGACTGTTCTACTAACTATACTGATACTGCGATAGTAAATCGTGTAGTGTTTTCAGGCGTGAAATGATATTTCCTAATCGCCGGCTTCATTGGTTGTCTAGTTATCGCTAGAAGATTTCAGTCTCTGCGTTCACATCTCGTGTTTAACATCGCTGACTGTTTCATCAATTTTATAGTATATATAATATATTGAAAAACTAAAAATATCATTTTCTCTCCTTTTCAACAGCCATAAATGTCGCATAAATACATGATTTTTCGCTGACTAAAAAGAAAACGATACTTGAGAAGCTTAGAAACGTCAGCAGTTTTAGTGAAGAGTAATCGATTTAATTCTATCAAATTTGCGTTTCAAGAAAATTTTCGCGTGTTTATGGTAATTAAAGTTGAGAATGGAGCAGAATTCAATTCTAAAGATGGACGAGATCCAAAATCTTCAAAAGGAATCCAGTTTTTTCGCGTCGATACCTTTGCAGGTAAGACAAAAGACGGGAATTCTGAAATCGATATAATTTGATATGAGTTTTCAATGCCTAATAACGCAGATAAAATAAATCTTACGCCGATGTTTTTACTCTTTAATGGTAAATTTCGGAATTGATCGAAAAAAAAAAAAATGATGGTAACTTTAAATTACGAAAGACAACTTCGTACATATATCGTAAATATCCAAGTTATATTTTAATAATTTATATCATTATTTATTAAAATTATAATATTGAAATATATAAATAAAATACATTATAAAGAAGTCACTCTCGTTTTTGAAATTAAGTTAGTTTTGCTAGCAGAGAAGTGTTTTTCTTCTAGGCTTTGTATTATATGATATTATATTTATGTGATAAGAGTAGTTACAATATATTATTATACAGCGAAATCGTGGTTTTTTCACCTCGAAACTCGAAGTGACCTTGACACTTTATATGTAATTTGCATTACAAATATTATTTTGTGCGGTTGCTGCTGATCAGACAATAGCTTCTTCATAGAGCTTCTGGGGATGTTTGTCGTGAAATTTATATTATATTAATAATGTTTTTCAACAAATATACAATATAAACGATAGTTATTAAATTTTTTCATATTGTCGATTTTGGAATGTATTGAAAAAATTCAATTATATTAATCAAGAAATAATTTCATATTTATATAAAGCTACGATAAAATACTAACGATGGTTAGGAACTTCGTTAAAATATTTTTATCAACTTACGATAATTAAATAAGACTATATTTAAATGAATGTCTCGATGCAGTTTGTAGCAAGGATTATTCGGTATTTGATTGTGATTTTAAACCTTATATTATTATTATGTGATGGGTGTATCTTTAAAGAAAAGTATATAATATAGCCCGCGCGATGTCGAAAAGAAACCAGGTCATCGGAAGATAACAGCGTGATATTGGAAATTTACATACACTTGTGTTTGAAAATTTTCCGAGATGGAGAACGGAACTTTTATACAATGATTCAGAGTTATTATCGATTTACGTATAACATTGATAGAGTAAACTATTTCGTCTCATTTAAAATACATATATATACAATATGTAGAATAAACTCTGTCTAATTAGATGAAAATTAATTGCATGTTGCAGTTTTTTTAATTATTTTTATGAATAAGAAATTTTCTGCGCGATGAGAAGGATATCGAAAAGTGTTATTTATTTTGAGCTTGTTTATAGTAAATCGATCAAGAATAAACAGTATATTGTTGCTGCATTCATTGAATAATCTTTTGTAGTGAAATCGTAGTGCGGATTAACTTTTCCGCGCATCATGCAAAAGTCGTTTTATGATGATTAAAAAGATGAAAATATTATTTTCAAAGATAAATCTTTCTTTTTTTTTGGAATCTATACAAAATCTTTTATCATAGAAAAACATATGTGTTTTTATTTAAATCATTTCTATAATTGGAAAAATCCTAAGTTTATTAAACTCGATTTCTTCGATTCACAATCGGTTAAAAAGAGATAAATAAAAACTTTATTAGCTTCAACTTTTTTAACCAGATTTTTAATCAATATATCACTTTTCGATAGCAGAATTGGCAAAGAAACAGGTTGTCTGGATTGCAAAATCCTGATCTAATATCGCAGCAATTTTGCGCAATTTTTCATCTACCGTGAATTCACTGTGAACAATAACATCGGTGGGAGGATGAGATCGTCAAGGATGACGATTCTCGTCGGACACTCGTGAATGATTAGCATTGCGACGGCGCATTCGTCAACGATATCACCATTGATAGATGCGCGCGTAACCGTCACACATACAGACGCCGTACGTATCTGTATGTGTAAATATTTTCACGTGCGATTACGTGGGATGTTAGGGAAGGGGGCGGTGATAGAGAGGCATTTTTAGTCGAGTGGTAGAACGGGTGCCTTTGCGGAATGCACGATGCACTTAGTTTACAATCGACGCTCCGCGATAGCGCGAGTTGCTCCCCGTTATCAACGTTATCGACATGCTGGTGATGAGACGTGACAGACCGATATAACATTCGTCGCATTTACATATGTGAATTTGGACGCACCAAAGGACATTCGTGATGGATAGCGCGATGAAGGAGCGATCATGAGACACTTGTCTGGATAAAGCAATCGGGGAAAGATACAATATTTCGAATATTCATGATCGATTTCGTTATAACGAGCAGATTGGAGACAAAAACGTATGTTTATGTATAAAATATTTGAGTATTTCAGATTCGATGCTCTCAATCATTTCGATCACAAATTTAAATTTAAGTATTTTTTTAAATTGAATTTGATTATTGAAATTTTATTGTATATTTATAATATTGTAAAATGGCAAACAATTTTTATGAAAATTTCATTGTTATGGAGAAGAGAATTACCGATTATATACATATACATATACCATATGTTCCATATCATACCTCAATTGATTTCGCTCTTCTATCTACGTTTCAATTTGTATATATATTAACTTTTTTATTTTTATTTTTATATTATTTAATAATCATTAATAAAATTAATATCCAATTTTGTTTTACGGTATATATTATATATATTTCGATTTAATGTGTTTCAATTTATTTATATTACTATTAATAATATTTAAATTACTCTATTGAGAAAAATATTAATTTTGGATAAATGCTTTGTTATTTAGAGTTTAATAATAGTTATCTCCAAAGTTTCGCAAAATATCATAGATCATAGATATTTTTCCCTGACATGCAATCCTTGATTAAAATATCAATGTGAAGTGATAATTAAAATTCGTAACAATATTAATTTGATATTAAGAATGTCGAGAAGGATGAGCAATAAGAGCTCGATTCAATTTTGAATATTTTGTACAATAAAAAAAAAAATGCTCAGCGTTTGAATTGACTTACACAAATCTATTTCAATTTGTTAGATGCACATCCGGTTACATATCTACAAGCATGACGCACATATCTAAACACTCGTATTCGTGTATATGTAATACGTTAAATCAAAACAGCTTATGAGTAATCTCAATCGTTATTATCATGTGATCTACATAGTACATTTCTCGGAAATTCGCAAAAATTGCAGATTAATATCCGATATATTTTCGCAGGGATCTTCTATGCAACACGATAAATATAATAGGTGCTCTCTTTAGAAAAATAGCGATATTAAAAAAAAAAAAAAAAAAAAAAAAACTTCAATATCCATATATCTTGTTTTCGAAATTCCAAATATTTGTATTTTTTGATTGCATTAATTTTGTGCTTTTATCGAAGTATTTATGCCTGAAAAATATACTCGAAGATACGATGAAATCAATACTTGTTTGGATTTTAGGAAGTAAAGCCGTATTAATGAAAGAGGGAGGACCGTTTTGATTCGTCTCCTAACGATATCGTTCGATTTAATCAATCTCATTAATATTATTAATATTGATCATGGAATCGGAACGAACGCAAGTGTCTGAAAAAATGGGGAAAGCTTCCGGCGATTACATAAAGACCATTGAAGGCGATATGCAACCGATGCAGGTGAATAATTCCGTTGTCAAATGAATCTTGATAAGATCAAACAAAGAAAAATTGAAAATTAATAAAAGACTCTTCGTTTCGAGTTGACGCGATATATTTAGTTTTATTTTAGTAAGTTACCCATTATTCAAATATTAAATGATTAAATTTATATATATATATATATATATATATATATATATATATATATATATAATACGTATAATATTTAACACTTTTCTATAAAAAAAATTTTCTTTCAAAATGCGTATTCTAAAAAAAAATGCATTTTTTTTTAAAGAAAATATCAAAAGTTTCTATAGAGAAGAAAATTTTACATAATCCTGCGCTTTTATATAAAACTGTCTATAAAATGTTTTAACGTCACTTTCACATATAAGAATGTATATAAAGAAAAATCGGCATTTACATAATTCAATGCCGTTTTTACGGTCGACATATAATAAGTTGGGATTAATTCTACGCAGTGTTTGTTGTTCCAAACGATAATATGAAGCGCACAAGAGGCTGATAATGCCGCTCAATTTTTATGTAATATTATAATTTTTAGATATTGACACGCATATAAAAAAATCGAAAGATCAAGAACGAATGTCGTTGATTACAGGGTTTGTTACAGGGCTTGGAGATTAAAATTTACAAAAAAAGATGGCTGATGCTTATCCTCTTCGTACTGTACAGTGCGAGTAACGCCATGCAGTGGATCCAATATAGTATTATAGCGAACATTGTAATGCGCTATTACAATGTTTCGAGTTTCCTGATAGACATGACAAGCATGATATATATGATAACATACATACCATTAATATTTCCTGCTAGTTATCTGCTGGATAAGTTCGTAAGTAATCATCTTTTAACGATAAAATAGAATGTATCAAAGTAAATACAATATATCAAAGACTCGTATATACTGTGTAGTTCAGAACTACCGTACATTCTTTAAAATTACGAACCGTTCTTCTTTTCGCGTAATTGACTTTCGAAATTATTAGAGAGCGGCGATAAATTTCGAAAAATTGGACTTCCCGATTCATCTGATTTTCTTAGGTACGATAGCGAATTATGATGACACGAAAAATTTTGCACAATTTATTAAGAAGTAATATATGTGTAGCGTCTTATCTGATCATCGTCGAACGATAACACATTCTCTTTTACTTAAAATAAACAATTTCATATTTATCGAATAAACAAGTTTGTGGATACAATCTCGAGATCAACAGGATTTAATTTTCATGGACGATATCTTTCGAAAGTCACTTTCCTTCAAGTAGTTATTGCTCAAGTTCGTTATTGCTGATCGAACAAATTTCATTCCGCATAATATCATAGATTCCCGCTTGTTAATATCTAAATGCATCAGGGGGTGGAATGGGATTTTAGGGTCTCAGATATGCCGTGATCTTCGGGGCCCTCGGAACTGCTCTCGGTTCCTGGATAAAAGTATTCAGCATAGCTACCGATCGCTTCTGGATTACGTTCCTCGGCCAAAGTCTGGTGGCAGTCAGTCAAACCTTCGTTCTGTCAGTTCCAGCCAGGTTGGCCGCTGTTTGGTTCGGACCTGATCAAGTTAGCAGTGCCTGTAGCATCGGTGTCTTCGGCAATCAAGTACGTAAATATCCTTATATATTATTAAAATATATTATTTGGAATAGAATTTGAATTTGTTTGGAGGAAACTTGATAATTTAAATTTGTAATATCTTTTCATTGATTTTTTTATTACATTTTTACAACGTTCTCTTTATTTGTTCTTAAATTACATAAAAAATGTATAAAAATTTATCTAAAATATTCTTTAAAATTAAGATTTTTTTAAGATTAAATTAATAAAAATGTATATATATAATAAATATAATAAAAATAAAAATTATTATAATAAGATTAAATTGATTGTTTTCATTACTTTTTTTGAATAATGCAAGAATTTAATTTTGTATAAATATCTCTCTCTCTCTCTCTCTCTCTCGTTATCTTTGTACAAATATCATTGTGAAAAGCATGAAAAGATCACGATATAAAGAGTATCATCTATCCGTGACGTGTTAACTTTATGAAGCCCAAAGAGACGCGAAATGTCAATCCACGCAATAAAATGATCTCTGATTACACGGATCAAGAGCGCGCGATAATAGACAATCGATGTAATGTAATGATGAGATAAATGAATTTGTTCGACGCAATGTGAATATTAATTCAAATTTTTGTACTTCTCTCGTTTGTATATGGATTACAAAATAATTATTACGTGTAAAATAATTAAATATCTCGATAATCCCGTTTCTCTTGTTCCAAATTAATAACATTTAAATTTATTGCATATCTGCACGCATTTTTATTCAATCGAATGTAATTGAATTCTATTGTACATAATTTTGATCGAAATAATGCAGGAGCGTTATTAAAAATTTTGTTGGAATGTTCGCATTGTATATGCGTGTTCGTGATTATTTTTACACATATAATAAAATCAATTCTCATATTTAATTGTGTGAAAGATGTTGCGAATTTGTCTGTAGCTTAATTTAATATAATTCTGTACAAAATGCTTTGATTGTCATTGATTGATTTTCATCGTTCTAACAATTCTTATATTAAGAATTGTTACAGATTAAGATTTTGATTGTCTCGTGAGATAAATTTTCGGTATTATTACATAAGACTCGTTTTTCACCAAATGTAGCGTTACCACTTATCGTTTGAAAAATATACAACATTGAAAAGACATGATTATTACAATGACACGTGTCACTGTCTGTGCAAGCAAACGAGAATTCGATCCCGTGCGCGCGATATAAAGGAAGTGACAGTATTCGCTAATCGACGAAGGGTACTTCGGGAGATTTAAATTACAACTGTGATTAGGTGGGAAACCGAGTCGAAGTGGACACCCACGATTAATTTCGCTACCTCGACAGACAGATCGGCCGTGTCTGTACGGGAGCGGACGAATGAAACGAAGGGGGCAGGGGTTCACCCTATATCGGATTCAATTGCTTCTAGATGCGGACTGTGTGCAGCCGCTATCATTTTATCAGCCGTTACGTTAGCATTTTACTGGGGAAAACAGAATAATCACGCCTTATATTGATTTTGCAATCGATAAAACGGAAGCTTGATTCAATACTAATTCAATATTAGTAATACTAAGTTTATCATGGATCGGAATTTTAAATCGCACCAACTCTAGAATCACAAATTTTCAGAAAAGAGAAAATATCTAATGTTCCTGTTTCTTTAATTTCTGTCTTAAGATTTTTACAATTCAAGTAGAAAATATAAAATCCATATATTTTTTTTTATTTGTTTTAAAAATATTTACAATTTAAGTAGAAAATATAAAATTCACATTTTTTCGTATTATTAAAAAAAATGAACATAATTTTTAATGTTTTTTTGAAATACATTTCATTGACCTATTATAAATAGATATGACTTGTTTTAAAAGCTGGAAACGAAAATAGTCCGCTTTGGTAACAATAAGTAAGCCTGTAAAAATATGGCGTTAATACGAGCAATACTAATTTCATTTCTTATAAATATACGATAAACGTTTTCAAGATAAGCATTGTTCTATATGCCACACAATTGGAAAAGATTGATCTTATACCCAACAAATATTTCTTTTAAAAACTTTTCTGAAACTCGAAAACAAATTCTTAGGGTATTCGTCTTTTGGCTTTCTGTTGCAGCTGGGTATCGCTATCGGTTTTTTATTTCCACCGATGTTAGTGCCCAACAGCGACAATATCTGCAACATTGAAAGGGGATTGCGACTTATGTTCTATACCGTCGCAGCTTTCACGACGTTTGTGCTAGCCCTCATATTATTCTGTACGTGTAATTTCCATTTATATCGGATAGTTGTACAATCCAATAATAAAATCCAGAAACTAAAAAATTTAGGAAAAATATTATTTTATTCACACAAATAAAGTAATTAATATGACTCATCTTTCAAAATGATTTAATGATTTGAATATTCTGCTATAAAAATTATCAAACTGGAAAAATCAAGAATATATAAAAGAAATTATTTTACATAATTACAAAAGAATATTCTATATAGATAATTTCCTTATATAAAATATCATACATTATATTTTATAGATGCTATCTCATTAAGAAAGAGATATTTCGAACAAATAATATATTTCGCCTTTACACAAGCTTATATTTTCTTTAATCAGCTCCGAAATTTTATTATCAAGACACGCACATTTTTTCCTAACACTTAATAGAAACTAGTAATTTATAGTCTTCAAGTCGGCACCGCCTTTACCACCTAGTCCTGCTCAAGCTGTGCAAAGAGAGAATACCGAGAACGAGTCGTTTTTTTGTTCTATCAAGAGGCTGCTCAGCAATATCGGTTACGTGTTGCTTTTATTCAGCTACGGCATCAATATCGCTGTCCTTTACGCCATAAGCACCCTTTTGAATCAAATTATTCTCAAATATTTCCCGGTAGGTATTTCCTCCCCCAAGAAATTGCAATTCTCGCTTTTTCGATATTCTTTTTGAATTCTATTTTTACAAATTGTTAATTATTACAAATTATTAATGTTAAATATTTCAACATGTGTATTTTTTCTCGATTCTCTGGAAAATTATAGAATTTGTTACTTATAAATTTTTCTTCCTCTCAGGGACACGAAGAGGACGCCGGTCGTATCGGCTTAACGATAGTTTGCACCGGAATGTTGAGCTCCGTTATATGCGGCGTTATATTGGATAAAACGCACAAGTTCAAGTGAGTAATCAGATTCTACAAAGTGATGGCTTCTATTCTAATATTGTCCAACAATACACCTTTTTTCAAAGTCTATACCATTTGAACAATAGCAATATTATTTTAATATTAAATTACTTGGATTTTTTTTGTTTTCAAATCAGTAAAAGTTCATGATAACGAGTTTATCATGATAATCAGTTTATGATAACGATTATTGTAAAATTATTATCAGGATTTAAGATGTCGTTTATGTTGTAAATAATTCATCAAATGGTATATTGAATTATATATTTTTCTGTATTTCAATTTATATTATTTCATCGAATGATATAAATTTTTTGAGATCTATGCGATTGAAACGATACGGAGAATATATAAATTTTCAGAGAGACTACACTAGCAGTCTACCTATGTTGTTTCTTGGGAATGATAATTTTTACTTTGACACTGGACAGCAAAGGGATATATGTTGTCTACATCACGGCCGGCGTCTTGGGGTAAAATCTAATGATCATTTTCACATTGTCATCTGCGAAATTTTTTTAGCATAAATACTTTATATTCTTACAAACATATTCAATATTATGATTTTCGCGATGTGCGTTTTTTAATTTATAAACATTGATTCCATTTTTTGACTTGTCATAAGACACTTTATACTTTGATGCCAGACTTTGCTAAAAATTCTCTCGTTAAAGTTGTCCCTTCCGTAGAAATTTGCGCATTTGATAGATAACGGTCGTCTTTAATTCGGGTCTTTTACAATCTATTTCTAGCTTCTTCATTACCGGTTATCTGCCAGTTGGTTTTGAGTTCGCCGCTGAACTTACGTATCCGGAACCGGAAGGAACGGCGGCGGGTTTATTAAACGCAGTAGTGCAAGTCTTCGGCATCACTTTCACGACGCTCTACGGTTTTTTGTTCAAAGAATTTGGCGACTTATGGGCAAACGTCGCAATGTGCATTGGCCTAGGAATTGGTACTTTGCTCACGATCATGATACCTAACGATTTGAGACGTCAGAACGCGAAGATTTGACAATCTAAACGGCAGTTAGTCGTAACGGGCAGTGACGGGCTTCCACAGCTCGGTACGAGTGATTTCCGCCTTGACAATTCTCCCCGCGACAGGTCGTCATAGTCCATTTGGGACTTAATTTATTCTTCACATACGCTATATGCGCCAAGAATAGCGCTATTTCTCTGAACCATGTGTACCTATCGAGGAAAGATGTATGTATCTTTTCCGAAACTAGAAATTCTGAAAATAGGAATTTTGAAAAAGACTAGTTGGGGAAATACTAGGATGTGAAAAATATAATTATTTTTCATATAAGATTCTCAAATTTTTATTTTAATATTTACACTAATATTTGATTTAGCGCTTAGTGCCTGTGCTTGAAAATTAGAAAGCTAGAAAGCTGTGTTTTAGAAATAATGGTCCAATTTTGTGTGAAAGAATTAATAGCCAGATTTGCCAAATTCGAAAAGAAAAAAATAAATATATATTTTTGTCTCCACGCTATACATTCTTAAATATAATGGAAACACAAAGTGTTCTATTGATTGTACAAATGACAATGAAAAACAAAAATCGTTGGAAAACTCCTCTCGATCCTACTGTTCGCTGATCTTTTTTATCTCAGGTAAGTTTTAATATTTAGATAGCGTTATATGCAGCAATGAAATAATTATGCCAAAAATTGGCGGATTAATTTTAATTATTAATTATTAATTATAAAAGTTTAAAGGAAAAAGTTTTAGGAATGCATAATAAAATCGTGTATTCTCGTATATCTGTAATAATGAATTTTACATTGAATTTTTGTCTTTTCGCATTTTCTTCAATTTGTATGTCTTCCTATTAATTTATTTTAATATTGATGAGTAATAAGAAGAAAAAAGATAAGTTTCTTAATCTGAATTAAAATATGTTAAAAAAAATTTCTTGTTGCGTAACGTTAATTTACAAAATGCCTAATCGTGAATCTGTACAAACTTTCAGCCGCACTAATATTTGTTGCGGATAAATATTGTGTGTACAAAAGACAGATAAATAAATTATAAATTATAAGCCTAATAATAATGATAGTCCAAGTGCAATAATATATAAATGTTATATAAATATATAAGTAGAAAAGAGTGTATATAACGATAACGAATATGGATTCTATCTCTGTTATCTCGTGGCATTAATTATCGTCGATTAATGTCCACTATAATAACTGTTATATTAAAATGATAATGATAGAGCGATTGTAGTTTTTCGCGATGAACATGATATGATATATTACTTTTTGTAGCAATATATAACTCCTCTTATATTTACTCTATCCAGCAGTAGTGTAATATACCTAGTTCTAATTGTTACATTTGCGTGGAACTACAATTTTAATCGCTCGTTTTGTGTGATAAAGAACTTGACGTACAAAATAAAATTATTTTCCTATTTCAAAAGACGAGAGTGTTTCGTTAAAATGTATAGCTATTTATAAATTAGATGTGTACAGAACCGTATTTTATCGCGCTATACATGAAATGTAAATTTGTCTGATTTTTTTTGTTTATTTTATCTATTGAGTATTCGAATCATTGTTATGTCGAATCTCATTTTTAATCGCTCATTTATCTTGGGATATAAAGAATCATTTATTAAAAGATAAATATACGTTATTTTACTATTGCGAATATTGCCAAAGGACGAACGTTTTATTAAAATGTATAATATTTTTACGAAATATCTCGGATTAACTTGGCGGTATCCAATGACAATACATTCATGTTCAAATGTAAAATGTTTTATTTTAACAAGGAAGTCATACTTAGCGATAAGAGGATATCCAACTGAGAGTATAAAGCTCTTTAAAACTTCTATGATCACCTTGCGTGCCATTAATATGATATTTAACATTGCTTTTTCAATATTATATGAGCGAATAATGTTCTATATTTTGCAATCGATCGATATCAATATCAATGGCTATTTTTTAAATCACCCGGACACATTTTAAAATATCCGCCTTTGAACCGACAAATAAATTTGTCTTCCAAACGATATTCCTTCATTATATCTTTTAAGCCATTTATTGTTCTCATAAGATGATTCTATTTTATAAATAAAATGTTTAAACAATATAATCTTTTTTTTACATTTTATACATTGATCAAACTCTATATATTATAAAAAAGAGATGTCAGTTTTTATAGATATATATCATAAGAAATACGAACCTATTGTGTCTTAATATTAATGTAATATAAATTTGCATATAATTAAAGAGATATCAATATAAAATAATATGTATAGATATCTTTTACATAAAGTTTCAAAGTGTATACAGCTACTTTATAGCTAGATATTTGTAAGCAAATAGAGATTAAAAGACACAAATGTAATATTAAATCAATAACCTTTTATTTAAGAAATCTTCTATCTTACATTTTTTTAAATATTACGTTCTCGATAACGTGATATATGCACGGTATGTGGTGAGATGATAAGAAGTTCTATCGTATTTTATATCGATTCGAATGTGATAACATGATTGTGACATTTCTTTTCCTGTTTGTTTATTTCAAACTTTTTTTTTTTGGCGTTGCTGCAAATATAAAAAAAGTGTTTCATAATGTGTAAATTCGTATTTAAATATGAAGTTGCAAATAACAAAAACTGAAATTCAAAGAATAATAGAATGCATTTGTTACAATCTTATTCTATAAGTTTCTTCATCCTGAAGAAACGTCGGAAATAGAAGAGTTGCCAAGTGGATAACCCGAAAAGAATGCATATCGAGAATAAACTGAAGTATAGCACTCGAGTGTTTGTGGCCTCTGAAATAAAAATTAGATTATCAAGTGGCATATGAAAGCAATAGAGAAGTACGAAAATATAACTATTTTAATGTGCACCATTATTTATAATTTAAAAGTTTATTATCATTTTATTAAAGCCCTTTTTCTACTATTGGAGAAAGTAATATTGGCTATGAAATATCTTATATTTTTCCTATGCGATATAGTTTTTTTTAATATTTTTTTCTTACCATTTGTATCTCTCATTTCTTCCTCGTTCTTACGCATTCTAGCGAAATCTTGCACTATTGCCTCAGACAAGTCCTCCAATCGTTTCAATTCCACTTCTACTGGTTTTAACTTGGCTGCCTCGCCGATCTATTAGTGAAGAAAATAATGTTTCTCACGGAAATTGGCGATAATAAAAATCTCAGCGGTCTCGTTAATATCAGTATAAATTAATCGAAAAAAAGAATACATTTATTATAAAATTAAAACCAAATAATGATCTTTGTATGTGTTTTGTACAAAGTAACAAAAAAGATTATTAGTAGCTTTAAAGCTACTGTAATAAATAAAATCTTTAAGAATCAAGAATTTTCATAATTAATTATTTAAAAAGTTATTTATTAAAATCCTTAATTCTTAAAGATCTTATTTTGAATGTAAGTTTTATATCAGAAACTGTAGAAAATGTCCACTCAAAATATCTAATAATCAAATATTTTAACCTACATAAATTTGTCAAATTTCTTAGAAACAGAAAAATATTATGATATAACAAGACAATATATATATCGTAATCTCTGAAAGATATTGTACGATCAAATTATTTAGTATTTTGTTTCTTTATTATTGAAAAAGAACTGAAACTTAATATTGGCACATGTTACTATTATACTACTGTTATATGGGGATGTACCATTAACATATTTTAAAAAAATCTAATCGTTGAAATGAAAAATATCTTCTCTGCAGAAAAATCCAATAATTTTTAATGGCTAAAATATTTATTCTAAATATTAATAGCCACTAGTAGTAAAAATTCTTATTAGGATATATAATAATATGTTTAATTGTAGAGTAAATATAATTGATTTTAGTGTTGAACATTTATTTTTTGTGCAAATAAAAGAACAGTTCTCTGTTAATAGAACATCAACAATAAAATCATGCAAAAAGTAATGTAATTGTACTATGCTCTATCAGCTTAATCTTAAGCTTGGCTATCATACACAAATGTCAGTTTGTGACAAAACGCATGCTATGTGTGTGAAAACACAATATTGAAAACTCTACTTTACCAACTGCATCGCGGAAATAAGCCACATATAAAGAGAAAATAGATAAAATAAGATCAGAGTTTCTCGTTAGACGATGTCGGAAATAGGATAGGTATATTTATAATAAATATAATCATTCGTAATGATATACAATGCATGGACTTACGCCTTCGTAACTCTTTGCTTCAATACCACGTTTCGTAATTAGCATAACCTCTTGTCTGACACCACGTTGATCTGAAATCATATATATATATATATATATATATATATATATATATATATATATATATATATATATATGTAAAATCTTATATTTGATGTAAGAATGTGTTAGATATATATATTTCTTCAGTTTAGTAGACTAATCAAATTAACAATAATTTCACAACAGAGCACAGTATGATAAATAAAATAAAATAAAATAATCCAAGTATACATACGATTTGGAACATGTGAAGCAAAGCATATTTCAAAAGTATCATAAGTTTCAGTTACAAAAGAAAACTTCAACTGCTTTCCATGAGGAATATCTTCCTTCTGGGACAATATGTGTCCTTTGGAATCCTGTATCTGCAAATAAAAACAAAAAATTCATTTAAAAATATTATATTTATTATCATATTGAAAGAAAAAACGAAATTTTCTGTCACAGCTGTCAGTCCATAATGAAACATGACACATGCGTAGGTTTTATCTTTTCTCCTTTTCTCTTTAATCTCTGCTCCTACAGAATTATATTCGACAAAGGGTGAATGAAGAGGAATCCTACGATAAATAACAATCTATTCACCACGTAATCGGTTTTCTGACCCATCGCCTCGGACACTTCGTATTCCCCCGTGACAAGTACATCCGCTTGAACTTCCTCTTTGAGACACTTGTGACTGTTCGGCCCCAGATAGAACATGATACTGTGAGCCTGAGCGATCAAGAAAATCACCAGGAGAGCTCTAACGCGAGCGTGATTCATTCTATTTGTTATTGTCGATTATCGTCCTGGAAAGGCTCTGATGGGCTTTGCCGTATTACCAATAAGTTCCACGCATTTACAGAACATTCGTCAACATCACGATGAGGGATGAGGTGGCAGCCATTGACCATTAAATACTAGTAATAACTTAGAGAGGAGACACGTACCTTTTATATACTTGGCGATTGATCACTTTACCTTATATGCAAAAACGTGAATAGTTTGAAATATGTGATTTATGATTATAAAAAAAAATTTCTTATGTGATTTCTACTCTATGTATTTGAAATATTATATAATTCCATGAAGGTTTTATCATTCATTACGGACGATCGATTTCAGTTACGAGGGGTCTTCTAAGAGTTTCGCATAGTCAATGGTTCTGTCAATGAGCAAGAATTGCGGCTGCATTTTCTAACCTCTCGTCTAATGACTTTTAGGCGATTGCTTTCAACGGTTTTTGACATTTAACATATGCTACCATCGTCAGAATGGTCCTGTTGGAGAACGACGCGGTAATTTGATATTTCGCCGGTGCATCGCTTCCTCAAACGTGAAAGATTAACCGATGAATTTTAATTGCAGTTCTTAGCGGAGCTAACCAAACTCTTTGAGAAGTCGCGTCTGTCTGGTGCAGTGTCGCTCACCATTAAGAGATGTGAGTATATCTTCCGTTTTTCACTCATTCGTACCTAAAACTTAAAAAATAATTTCGCATTTCGATCAATTTAATTGAAAGATACTGATCTTTTTTTAACTCTAGCGAATTACAAGTTCGACAAGAAAATAAAAAAAGATTTAACGGTGAAAATTAATATGCTTTTTCATTCTTATTCCTTCCCTCTCCTTGTATCTGCACTAAAAGGTCTTTTATTTCTCTTGCAGTTAATGGACATAATAAACCCGTGCCCAGGAAAGGCAGGCCTCCTCTACCGTCTCCGACAGAGTATCTTTGTTTAGTTCGTGCATCTTTTCGCAATAAGAAAATCTCTACTGTTGTGCGTATCTGTTTTTCACCGACAGATGACAATGACTCATTTACATCTCTGACATAATATTTTCATTTTTCAGATTCATTCCAAAGATGTAAACAAATTCCAACAGGCGTATTGGACTCTCTTAAAGACAAATATAAGTGGGCTGAAGAAACTGAAGAAGGCGAAATCAAAGCCGAAGGTTCACTGACCCAAAGAGGACTAACTGCGTGTAGCGGTTGTTCATTTCTTTGTTATTAAAAATCTTTTATATAATGTGTTCGCCATATATCGACATTTGTCTACTATGTAAACTGAAGAGGAAGATGCATTTTGTGTAGAACATTTTGTATAGACTAATGTATAAAAGGTAAATAATATTGTTATGAAGCACATACAGCCGCATTTTATAAATGCGCATTTTCATAAACTTGTGCAATCATAATAAAGCAATATTCACAATTATTCGGGACAATTATACAATAAAAATTCAAGATGGATTACTGGGGGAGAAATATTTATTATCAAATATTTCTTTCCCGGAGCATCAAATTTGAAACAGAGTTTTATATCGAGCTTATTTTTATCGATCTATTTGATATATAAATTTGAGTTTGATACATAAATTCAGGAGATAACATTCATCATATATATATTTTATTACTATATCTTTTATTTCTTCTTATGTTTTTGTTGAGTTACATATGTGGAGATACGTGTGTGTAATGATAAAATAATGCTTCTCTTTATAAAATTTAAATATTTTCAGATATAAAAAAGAGTGCATCGTCACTTGTCTATACATTTTTATCGCATTCTCTGTATTGGAAAAATTTCGAGGATACTAAATTTCGATGCCATATTGTCTTCCAAACAATAGAACCAGTGATTTGAATAATACTTCGAAATATATCACCCATCTAATCGTTTGTCGCAGAAATATTGTTTCGAATGACGCGAAATAATCTTTGTCTCCGTTCCGTAAGATTTATGGTGCTAGACTTTTAGTTGCAAAAATATCTGATCGATTTATCGCTTGTCTCTCCGATCAACTAAATAAATCTTTTTTTCGCGCAGTAATCCGCAACTACGATTACTTAATTGTTGCATATACATATACGAGCGGTCTATTTCCGATAGTGCCGTGAATTACATTTCACGGATTTGTTAAAACGAAAAGAATTGCTGTAATTTGCATCTATGTCTTAGATTTATCGCGTTTCGGAATTTCGTTTTCGTCATTCTCGGAATAAATAATTCGTATTGAATATTTCATCGCGAATCTTCAAATCATGCGTCTTAAAAAGCCGTATTAAAATAGTATTATTGATAAAAATCGCTATATTATATTCTTATTTGACAATAACGTCAAATGAGAGAAGAGAGCTCGAAAAATTACATTGATATTGTTTTGAGATGTCAGTCGGTACGATTTTATTTTTCTCTCCACGAATCATGTTTTCTTCATCTTAAAGTAATCCGACGATCAGTGGCATTATGTATTCTACGAGTAAACTTTGGCACTGAATCCAAACGCAGATCATTGTGCAAAATCCTGAAGGGCTGCCAATATAATATCTGATGTATTGTATATAACGTGAATTTATTATTGTATACATTACGGGGCCGCGAATAAACAATCGCGAGTGAATCGCGTCTTCTTCACGAATCTCCTCTATTACGCTTTTGTTATTGGAAAATTATGCGAATTGGATGACAAGAAATTTTGATAGTAAGAGACAGTTAAGGAATTTATTTTCTCTTTCTAAAATTATAGCCCTAATGCGCTATTTTCCTTCGAGTTCTCTCGCAATACTTTCCATAGATATTCAAAAAATTTGCTATTTATAACAATGAGAAATTTTATGCAACATATTAATAGCAATGTACAAATGACATTATATAAAAACGAGTACTGATTCATTTATACTTTATACCCACGCGCGAGAGAAGATTTTAAATGTACCTTGACACGATTGTCCAGTTCCAGAGAAGCCATATTTAATTCTAAAAATATCGTTCTTAGAAATCTATCCACATTTTTCCGATAGATCAGATCTCACAAAACCAAGATTTCGTATTACAAGCGGAAGGCGCGTAAATTAATCAATCGAAGAAATAAATTAATGGTTCGATGCAAAAGAGAAGTGTTGATAATTTTCGGTAAGCAAAATTATAAAAAATGTAATACTTTCTTCCCTCACTTTTCTTGTTCCTATAAAGACATTTTTGAGATGTATTTGGGGTGATTTTGCCTATTCTGATCATAAGATAAGGCTTTCATTGACGACGTGTTAAAGTAGCCGCCTGCAACCTTAACACGAATCTATTTTTTTCGCGGATGCATCGGTTCTCTCTCGAAGGGGATCACAAGAGTGACGCAATACTCTCGCGTGAGTCGGTACGCGTGATGACGAGGCGGACGAAGAGGGACATCGAGAAGAGGAGAGACCGGACGAAGAAGAAGACGAAGAAGAAGGCGGTGTCGGCAGTCGGGGAAGCAGAATCTGGCAGAAACATACGAACCTCCGTCGCGACCGCATCGTCGTCGCGTATCCTACCCCCTCGCACGCGCGCACGAAAATACGACAGGTCCGTTGAGAGAGCTCGAGCACGAGAGCCTGACTCCTCGACGAATTAGTCAAGCATCCGAAAAACTTCGAGAGTAGACCAGACGACCCGAATAGCTACAACCATGGTTTACGAGAGCGACTTCTACACGACTCGGCGACCCTACTCGCGGCCGCTCGTCTCTTCCTACAGCGTTACGGTCAGTATTCTGAAAGATCCTGCATTTTTTTTTTTTTTTTTTTTTTAATTTCCTTACGCCAAGAGAGGGCGGACTGGAAATGTCTTGATAATGTTTTTTCCTAAACGTGATACACTAACGTCGAGAAAGAGAGAGAGCCCCGTTTGCGACAGGAAATGCCAATCCCTCGTACCTTATAGCCATAATTAGTATCCCATATGATCTCGCTGGATCGCGCTGACGTCTCACCGGCCGATTTATGTATTCGGTTATATATTAATCGTTCTTTCATGTATCAGAGATTTCATTCGTCTCTTTTTGATCGGTGTTTAAAATTTAAAATATCTTGTTGGTTTACATTTTATGAAATAAAACATGCCACATTTCGTGATCTTTAGTAATAAAGAATGATATTTAAAGTATATTGTTAGCAGCATGTTATGTGAAAAATTAATCGAGGTAAAAATTGATAAATTCGAGTCAAAACGGATTCCATATTAAAAGATGATAAGCATTGAAAGCACAACCGATATTAATTAAATAATCTTTTAATGATTTTTCATGTTTTATCCGCAGTCTCTCAATATCAATCTCATTGTCAGATTATATATGTAAAATAACTTTTCGATAATAATGCGAAATATATGAATGCCGGAAAAAATATCTAATGCTCTGCTTATTAACTTTTAATCCATCATATCGATGTGTGTGGCGTCGATAAGTTTTTTTTTTTTTTTCATTTTTCATTTTTCTATCGTTATCGAATATTCAATTTTCAAATAAATGATCAAGTTTTAAAATTAATAGATATATAAATTTATCCGAGGAGAACACACAGAGGTCTCGATAAAAAAAATTAAGAACACCGTCGGACATTCATTTAATTTGCAAATTATAATATCGTCGTAAGAAGATGAGCCACACAGGGCAAAATATAACAACGTTGACCCGCATTCGGTCGGTCGCGATTTTGCTGCGGTCGCGACCGACATGCCGTGCGTGAGACGTCGTGGTGCGCACGAAGCGAGGATTGAGAACTTGGCACTTGGTTCGTCGACGAGGTCGATCGACGAACCAAGAGAGCGAGGGGCGCGACCGGAAACACCTCGATGAATCCAAGAGTTCTCCGTCCTCCTCGAGAATCCCATGAGAATCCTCGTCGCCTGCTGTTCGTCGTCGAGCTCGACGTCGCGACTCGCCAAAGTCATCACCGAGACAGATCTCGACTTCCACACTTCACTCCGACCGCTGTGTTTATACCACCACCACTACTATTATACTAGCACTATACTACCAGATTACTGCTACCATTACTACTATTACTACTACTACTACTACTACTGCTATTACTATTACTACTACAGCTACTACTACTGCTCCTGTACTCGAGAAAACGTGCACTCGGTGTCCCGGAGAACGGTGAAGGGTTGAACTTTCCGGGCGGGGAAAGTGCAAAGGGTACGGAAGGATACGGCGGGGGTTACCGGAAACACTCCAGAAGAATAGATACAGAGACTCTTACGAAACTATTATATACTATTGTCATTATATTCGCACAACACAATTTCATGGAGCTCGCAATTCAATCCCGTGAAACAGAAATTCTGATTTGATAGAAATTCGGTGAATGTTTCTCGGTTTTTTTTGTTGCGTTTTTTTCCTAATAATAGTGAAATACAAAAAGCGGATTATATACAATATAAATAACCGCAAATTCCTGAGTCCACGGGTAAATGGATCCGTAAAAGATCCTTCCCGCGTGCGTACGCCTTGTTGATCCTTGTAATCTTTTTTGTTTTCGTCTTTAGTATGGCTACTCTTGATAAATTCAAGGGATAGCATATTGGATGATCTCTCGGTCCATAAACGTTGTCCATGCCCACCCTGAAATGATTGGGGAAATAGTGATGTGCGTGCAACAGGACTCGCTGCACATCGCGTTATGTCAATCGCAACTCGATCCGTTGTGAGAACCGTTGGTGGATTTTGCAAAATCTGCACGATAATATATGTTTCTAACGATCGATAAATACTCGATGTTTTTTGATTGATGTTGAATTGAATGGATTGAATGACGTTAATCGGATAGAACGAACGGACGAAAGCGGAGAAAGAGGATATTATTATAATATAATATTTTTTTTTTAAACCTCTCATATGTGAAATTTTGAAAAAATTATCTTTTTATGAAAAGTATTATTACATAAGAAAACCGCTGTTAATTGATTTAGTTTTTATTTAAATTATCATAACAAAAATTCGCCAAACTTTAAGAAACACTCATTAAGAAAGATTCAAAAATTTAATTTTATCGCAAACATCATTAATTTTACTCGTTAGAGATTCGATTCCGTCGCTTACTGACGAAAAATCTCTTTTAGGCATAGTTAGAATTGTCAAGAGACCGGGAATCTGGATTAACTTTCGGGATTGCCATTGATTACGTTTGGTCCGACGATAAGTGGGATCCGAAGACAGCGCGAGATAAATGGCACGTAGTTGACAGGAGGATGTTCTTGCAAAGGAAATTGTACGTCTGAAGACCGTGCTCGATTCTCAACTTGTCACAGTTAAACTAAAATCTTTTACATTCAGAAAGAAAGAGGGAGGGGGGGGGGAGGGCAGAAGGATAGAAACAGTCGCAATAATTACTAATAATAACTGTTTGAAATTATGAAACGTTCTTAGGAAGTAATATATCAATTTGAATGAAAGGAATGACATTTATTATATAAAAATTTACAAAATAAATGAAGCATTAAAAGAAAAATGGATAGCTACTCAAAATTCAAGGTGAAATTATTCACGAATAATCTTAATAATCACAAATTTCAATTACGAATTATTTTACTTTATGTACAATATTTTCGCTCGTCGAATATCAAGGGATATAAATTTCACGATTCGAAGAGTACACCATCGAATCCATCATTGTCTTCGTCAATTCTATGACATCACAAATATTTTGGCAGCTAAAATCGAACTTGTTGCATGTCAAACTGCGAGAGACGCAACTCTTTCTCGGCTATAATTCGATAATCTCTGATATACGTAGGTCTATCGAGTTCTGCTCATACGGCTCGACTCGGTTTTGTCGGCCAAATTCATTTTTCTACCGGTGAATCTGAGATTCGCTGGGTCACGCGATATCTAAGTTTAACGTCGCGAAGTCCCGCAAAATGGCTGCAACGCTATGAATAGCTTCCGTTTTGTAATTCCCTGCCCTCCGGCAACTCTATTTATAACGATTTTGGATTTTCCGATGTTGGATGGTTCCTGCGCCGAAACTTATCCTGCCTTTTTTCTGTTCCGCGCGCTTGTTTAGCGGCCTGAATTAGAGGCCCCTCAGATTCTTGTTTGCATTTTGTGGATTCAAGTTATAGGGTCGGGTTGCCATACAGCGATTCGCTTTGCTTAGTATTGGCACGAAGAGAAGAAAGAGAGAGAGAGAGAAAGAGGAAAAAAGAGAGAGTTTCTCGTGCTTAATACGCGTCTATTTATAAAGATTAGAAATGACCACGCTTCGCAGAATTAATGAATGTTTAACGCCATCGTCTGTAAAGTTAAGGCAAAATTAAAGGGACGGTCATAGTCAGCATAACTTATCCAAATTTTTTAGATAAATGCCATGATTTTTAGATTCTTAGTAATTTCCTAATGCTATCTTGCCAAACGCTATTTTGCCAGTTTCACGATTGGAATTATATTACAATAATAACATTATAATTGCAATAACATCGTAATTATCCTAAGTTGCGATTAGAATTCACCAATATATAGTCATGTATATGCAATTATATATAACTCCAATTATAATATACAAGAATCACGCGCGATAAGAGAAGAGATATTATAATCATAATTAAAACGAAAAAAAAAATTAATAAATATAAAAATGAAGGGTGTCGAATCGAGTACGCTTATTTATAAAAATCGACTTGAAACGATCTTGATATATAGGTAGGTATGTTGATGTTTCGATTTCGTTTGAAAATGAGGAGGAATTCGGCTACAGTGACGCGCGCGAAGATCACATTCCAGATCGTCATACGTGATGATTATTAAGATATTTGCCGTCGTGCTACGCGTTCTCGAGGGTAGAGAATCGGTGTTGCGTTACTCTGCCCTAATTTAGACGCACCGACGGCGCGACGCCGACGCCCACCGTCAGATTTCGTCGACGCGAGAATTCATATACGCGCCCACCAACATCAGCTGACGCGAATACATCTGTGCGAGGTGTCGTCTCCTCGTATCGTATCTTCATGGAACAGACGTTGAACCAATATCGAAAAATAATCCGCCTGCGAAATTCCTAATATAAGATATAATCTTATTGTTAGTTCAGATGTATCGTGACATCGAGAAAAAAAAAAAAAAACTGTGATTATGATACAAAAATAATCATCTGTGAAAATGATAAAACTTTAAAAAAAGAGTTTTAAAAGCGCGTATCAATGCGAACGATTTTTATTAAGAACCAGACTATATACAAGTGTTTTAATTTCTGTGAAATCTCGCAAAAATTATCATCTTGACGTGTCTGTTTGCTTTTATCCTTGTATTTAGCAATGTATAATTCGTAAGTGTGCATCAAGTCGAAAGGCAGAGGCTTATTCTTAAAGCGAGACGCGCTTTCTCTTTATTAGAAAATTCGAGAGACTCGAGACTCTTTTAACTAACTTGTTTTGACTTTATATCGATGTACATTTCTAATATTAATATCTCGCAAGTCTATATTGGGATCGCGATACCTTATAATGACATCCTTACGACTCGCCAGAAAATGGGACGATGACGAATGTTATGTAAATTTAAGGTCTTTTTTTGCACGCGAAGGGCTTAGTTTCCTTTACCTCTACTTTAAAGAATCACTGCTTTTATTTTTTTTAACATTGAAAAACAGAAAATAAAAAAGATTGACACAGGATTTCGATATATCGGTCCTGTTTTCTCTTTTGAAGTACGGCATCGCAAAAAAGAGGAAAACTCTTAGAAGATGTTCTATTGTATTTCTCGATTCTTCAATTATTTCCAAATGCTACATGCTGTTGAAATACATTTTTATATCATATTCTGTAATATAAAAACGAGAGAAAAATGTTTCATTAGATGTTCTAGCTGTCGAACTAAATAATAATTTATAATTTCTATCATATTGTGGAATTTTTGGGTTCAATATATAACACAATTGAAAAAACTCAAATGATATAAATTTCTTCATATAAGCAGTATTAAATACGCTGCATTTCTAGCACTTACATCTTTTATTTATTGAGATTTTAATTATAGATTATTAGCGTCATTGAAAAATTTGAATAAAATCTGACAAATCTAAAGATGCATATATTTGAGTCAACATTTTAATATATTTGCAGCATACATTATATTGTATCGTGTTAATGATTGCCAAATAAATGACAATAATAGCCAAGAGCTAATTTTAATAGAAAAACACACGACGTGTTTCTGTTATCTTTATGCGCATAAATGCGCGTCTGACATTATTCTAATGATGGTCAGCGTTTGGGAATTTGCGGGGGCGATTATGAGCTCGACTGTCAAGCTCTCGGAACCACCGTTCACTCTGTTTATTTTCGCGCGAAAAAGAAACACGACATCGTTAAGTTTCGTTCGAGAAGAAGGTAACAAAATTTTTCGATCTTTTCTTTTTCGATATTTTTTTCATTAACCCTTTCGTTATAAAAAACATAGATATCGGATTAAAAAATAGCTAAAATAAAAAATAGTATTCGTAAAACGCGCGCACATTGTATTGATAATTTCATTAATGACAATTCCATAATGATTTCTTCTCTTTCATTCAAAAATCATTTTTAAATATCTTTAAGCGAATCTTATAAACAATTTTTTTTTTTTTTTTTTTTTTTTTTTTTTTTTTTTTTTTTTTTTAATGGCATCAATATTATATATGCGATGTAAAAGAAATTATATTTATTCTGAAAATATTGTTACCTTAATAAGTTTTTCAACAAATTATTAAATGTTCTCAAAGTAAATAATTCTTTATCTCACAATTTCTCTCTCAATCTACAGTATCTATAGTCGAGGACGATTTCTTTTATTTGTCGACCATGCGACCTGAGAGCAATTTCGGGCGAATAGTCATCTCTTCTATTTCAGTACTTTGATTCACGCTGCGCGCGTCCTTTTCGATAATCTTACATTCAAAATCTCTCAAAGCTGTCTCTTATTACGTGATCTAAAAAAAGAAAATTCAGTTCCGATTGTACAGATATATTCGGTAATATCGACGAGAAAGCTAAGATAGAATTAACCGTGATTCTAATCTAAATCCACCGGATGGGACATCGAGGAGAACACGAGCGGTACCACGACGACGGTGTCGCGGTTTAGCAAAGAGAACAGGCGGTGGCAGTAGCGGAAGAGTGGTGTGGAAGCTCAAAGAGACGTCGGTGAGCAACATTCCTCGACGAATCTGGAAAGTATCGTTTTCAAAAAAGAAAAAAAAAAACAAAAAAAAACAAACGTAAACTTCGCGCGATCTCGATGGAATCGCTCTGCGGATCGGAGAGAAACTCGAAGACTCCGAATAACTGATAATCGCCCCGATTGATGTTTAATGGCTCGACGATTCCGTGATCCTGACGGGTCGTTTATCGGGCACAAATTTGCAGACGGAAACCAAAAAGCAGGACTACTTCCCGTGGGAGAAGGTGCCGTTCGTACCGCGACCGTCGTTGGTGCCGGAACCGTTCACTGTCTGGGGCCGTAAGAAGCAGGATCCGCGCAAGGAATTCTATCAGTACGTCACCCTGCCGGAGAAGGAGGGCGTAGTGCGCGGCAAGGATGCCGCCAAGGACGATCATACCCGTCAGCTGGTCGACGGCGGTGCCGTGTCAAAGGTCGGTCTGGATGCCGCTGCTGAACTGGCCACCCGCGGTCACGTCTTCGAAAAGGGTATTCTCGCACGGCCATCTAGCAAGATCAAACATGCCACCACTCCCGCCACCGGTCGCACCAGGATCCTGATGGCTCTCCATACGCCATCCTGGTATCGATTCTAACGACGTACGAGAACGAAGAGAGAGAGAGAGAGAGAGAAATAGAGAGATAATACTTTGTGGACTCCCTTCTCGAAAAGAAAGATGCAATTAATATTAATGACTGATATTTATGGGACACATGTTATATTTTTTGCATAATTATCTCTGCTTTGTCTTTATGATAAAGAGACAAAGCGAGAATAATCGCATTATAACGATGTCTTGATATTAAATATAGATTTCTTCGGATAATGATTACGCGCGTAAAAATGTTTGCTGCTTTTATTTTGTGCTTCGATATGTCAATAGCGGATTAGATCGTTAGGCTTAACCAGTCAATTTTTATAGAAAAATATTTGCAATGGATTGTTTAATTTTTATTCTCTTAAGAATTTTTTGAATTATAGTATTTTAATGATGATTGTGGATTTTCTGGACGTAATAAGAAAGTATCTTTATGCTCCTACATTGATCATCTCGATCTTTCAAAAATTGCCAGCGACTCTTCCCCTCCAAATGTTTGTAAAACTAATAAAATACATCTTCCATTTGCAGTTCTTGACGTGGATTCACGGCGCGAAAATTCTTGCAGTTTGCTCTTTTTCATGGAAGGATTGACGCGCCTGAAAACGCGTAGATCCCGAATCTCTCGTAATAAATCTTGAAAAAAAGGACGATCTCGAAAATTCTCTCTTTCAACCTACTAGTATTGTATAAACGATTGCAATCGCAATATAAAATCGCTTGTAGAATTCCGTGCTTTTCGTTTCAGTGCATTCCGTACTATAAACGCATTTCCATGCATCTCGTTTTTTGGATTATTCAACCGAATCTTGATTATTCTTTTTTATTAGCAAACACAAACATTACGCGCATAGTCACACATTCACACATGTATAAGACGAAATCAATAAAGTTATAATGTCATTTTATACAGACAAATTTATCAGATCTGTTTGTCGCGAGATTATGACCTAAATTAATTAAACGAGGGTTTAATTAATTTCTTCGTACCTAGCGTAATCACGCAAGATTATATCGTAAGTCCTGATTAAACACACACACACACACACATATCTTCCCTCCATCTTCTATTATCATGGATTAAATCAAAAAGATAAACGAATATATCTAATAATTATTAAACAGTGATAACAATCATACAACAATATAACAATCAATATGAAAGAAGTTGAACGAATCCTCATTGTCTACATTCACGTTTATCTTTAACTGCCTTATATATTCACTAAATCATATGACATTAATTTCTAGAGTCGCGTTATAAACTGATCGAATAATCTTACTTCCGGAAAATATCCGCAGAGAGGCTTACGATTACGCGTGTAAAAAAAAAAAAAAAGAAAGAAAAGAAGAGAACACGAATTTCGTTAAGATATTTTATAAAATACAAAAGACCATATTCTTCGCACACTCTTATAAATTTGAATAAAAAAAGCACGATTCTTGCAGTTTGACTACAACTAAAGTCATTTTATTTATCCGCCGCTCTTCGATCCCGTTCGTTGTAAAATTAACCGAGTTTTGTGTATCGCATGCGAATTTGGAGTTAAATCCTTTTCCGTGCCAAAGACAATCGTGAGAGGGAACGTATTCGATTAATCGAGCGACTCCAATTTAACCGTAATTAAATTCAATGAAGCGTGAACGCGCAATCCGCCACACAAAGTTTCGCGCTCCAAGAAGGTTCGAAACGAGATACCGAGTGCACACGTGGCGGGACAGATGTCTGCGACATATACACACGTTACGTTACACACACACACGCGCGCGCGCGCGCGCGCGCACGCATACATACATTCGTAATGTTACCCACGCGTTTCTTGGCAAGGGCGCGTATTCCGAGCGTTGCCCAACGCTCGGAGTGTCCTGAATATTTCGGCAAGGAGACATTATTAAAAAATTCATACGTTATATACACTGCGTTTATAATTGGCCCGCACGTTGTGTGTCTACAGATACATGTTATTAGAGCGAACATGTCGTCGAGATCCATCATACTTTTGCCTCTATGTAGGAAAGTAAATTATTCATCGTCGTGTATCCCCCTCGACATTTATACAACTTTCTCTCTTGAGTCTGTTAATCCTTTGCGATTATTAGCTATTATCAGAATCATGCGAACGGTGTGAAACTAATTAATTAATTAAATTCATATACGGTTAAAATAGATTTGTATCACCTTAGCCTTAGAGAGAGAGAGAGAGAGAGAGAGAGAGAGATCACATCTCCAACTTGAAAAAAAATTAACTCATTTATTACATTTTCAAAAATTTTAATTATACAACGCGAAAGTTCAAAGTACGAATGGTGGAAACTTATCCAGCTGACGCGAAATAATGAATATCTCGCGAGATAATACACAGCGAATGATTAATCGCGCTCATGAAAGTCCAATGAAACGTTAGACTTCAGCGTCGTCTGGATCTCGCCAGAATTTTTCCTTATCTGGCCGCGAGCCCAGCCGGCCATCTGGACGGCATTATCGGTCGAACATCCTCTAAGAAAAACGGCTTTGCAAATCTCTCTCTTAGAATAAAACGAACGAGTACGTCACTCGCCGCGCCGCGGATTAATTGTCCGTAAGTAGTTATGGTCAACGTCAAGCCAGACGACGCAGCGGTGCACCTGTCCGCTCATCTTCCACGCCTCTCCCCTCTCTCGGCCGGAGAACAGAGCCAGATGATATTTTGGGAACATGAGAATTTCGTCATAAACGTGCGAGAAAGAAAGAAAGAAAGAAGAAAGAAAAATTTATGGCGAAACTGTGTCCCCGGAAAAAAGATGTCGTTCCTACATAAATATGACTAATAAAAATTTATATAAGATGTTCTCGAAATAGTAAACAAACTATCATTCTTTTTATGGATTCTATATGATTTTCGATTGACAACTTTCAATTTTTAATATTAAATATCTTTATCAATAAATAATTAAATAAATAAATACATATGTATATATGCTGTCTTTATATCTAAAATACGTATCTGAGTATATTTCAAAGTATAAAATCTTCTTTATATTGAACGAAGAATAAGACTTTACTTTATTTGAAATTTAATTCTCAAAGAGAGAGCTCTACATTTTGCGTATAACTTAAATCTTATTGATGCCTTGATATTTTCAATCTATTCTCCGATCGAATAAATCGATCATGATATCTCTAATATGATCAGGATCTTTAGATTTCACAACCTCTATCCCCTGATCCGAAAATCCATTAGCGGCTCGCGGATGGAAAACCATGAGAGTCGTCCTGAGATAAATAATGCCTGGCATATATACACGCATGTTACTTTTATACAACATCCACATTCCGAAAGATTCGAAGGAATGAAAAAAATCTGTAGAAATTTATACCTCATAAAATGAATCAGTAGCAGTAATAAAACTTTATTAAATATAACGCTAACATTATAATTTTGCCAAGATGATGATCTTCTTGTTTATACATTTACAATTTTTTTATATCGATAATCTCTTAAATAGGCGAATGAATGGATGAACGCGATGATATTAATAATTCGTGTAATGTTAATATGTTAAAGTGGATTTCTCTTACTTTATATCTCGCGGTTTTAATCGTGTAATACGGCAGTAAATCGTGTGCCGGATGTAATGATCGAGCCGGGACTCGTCGACGGAGACGCCGCGCCGTTTTCCAGAGGCGAGCCTGTTCTCCTCCGTGTCTCGTTGACCTTGATCTAACCCCGAATCCGTAGACGCCTCGACACTACGTGGTCCGCGACTATCCGGAAGCCGGGATGAGGTCGGCCCAAGAGCAGTACAGCTATTCGTACAACAACACGAGCAGCTCGTCGTCCAGCTCGGATCCGTACAGCAGCCGTCCCCAGAGAAGCAGCTACACCCAGGAGAGCGTCGTCAAGAGGGAGAGCGGCCCGTACGGCTCGTATTCGACCGAGAGATCGACCAGAACATCGTCCGGCGGCGGTCCTGGGAGCTATCGCTCCTCTTACGAGTCCACCACTTCCGGTCGTCTGCCCGGCGGCACCAGCTACCGCCATTACTCCTATCGGGTCTAAAATCGTCCTTTCCACCCCGCCCCCGTCGATCGCATTTCCATCTTCATCTATCCCGACGATTTTCGAGATTATCTTTACATCGGCGATTTTTTTCGGTGACAAATATCAAGGATATTATGTACATAAATCAATAATTCATTTTGCACACGAAACAAATTTTTACGATATGTCACATCTGTTCGCGATGACATATTTAAAAACGCGTATATAAATGCGACTATAGACTAGGCAAACGCCACAAACACGCGCTTTTGGTATTAATAAAAATGGCTGATGCGAAAAACACACGGAAATTGAGTCGTGTCATTTAGAGAATGTTGGGACAGACATCTGTCTCGATGACAGAAAGGCTACAGAGTTAAATCTTACGAGTCGTCGACGAGAGATCTTTTTTCGGAAAGGATTGTAAAGTTAGATCCAATGACAGCAATGATAAAAATGCATAAAAATATATCGAATCATATATTTAAGTGTATTTTTTTCCACAGCCAGATCCCTTATCGATTTAAATTCATTTAATACATAAAGAATAAAAACCATTATAATTTGAGAGTCGCAAAGTTTCAAATGGACATTTCAGTTTGGATCGATCGTCGGTATTGATGAAATTGGAATATCGTTTTTCTGTCGCTCGCCGGTATAGGATTCCTTTTTGTCCTCGCGCCAATTTTATACGCTTGACTTTCTTAAAAAAGTATTTGGAAAAGAATGAAGAAATTTTTTTGCGCTTCAAAATGTGCACCAACGAATCGGCAGGAAAACGATTCTAATATTATTAAAATGTTATCACTCGATTTATCGCTATCACCGTAGTCCGAGCCGGCGATAGATCACGCTGCATTTAGAAATATACTAAAAGCTAGTCGCGCTATATAATATCGAGATCAACAAGCTATATTTATCGTGTTGGCATTTTAATCGAGTTTATTAGTTCGTGATAATCGATGTAAGCGATATACATTGCGGGTGATTCTCGATTTATTCGCAAAAATGTATGTACTGAAATTTATAAATCTTGAATTTTGAGTTTCTTCGAACTTGCTGCACTTTGTGTGTAAATAAATTGCCCGAAATAATAATGAAAAAATTTGTATCAATTTTATATACATATATGTATATTTTATCGATGCGAAGATTCTTGTCGATATTTAATCGCGAATCGGAAGTCGCCTGCAGGAATTCTAAATCTCGCGGATTGTGCAACTGTTTGCGTTTAATTATGTATTTAATCCCTAATAATGCCTCCTCCTAACTAAGCGGATTCTCCTTTTTTCCTTTGGGAATGTTCTAATTTTTCGTATAGCCGAGTGAGCGTTTTTCATGAATCATATCTCTAGTTTAGTGAGTGTTAATCGGAAAGTTTGTGTCATCCCGATGTTTCTACAGAGATGCGTCGTCTTACGAGAGATATCTATTGCTCTATTGCAAGACAATCCATAATCTCGGGAAATAAATAAAGTTCTGATTAATACGACACAAATAAAGAAATATTTTTTGTCGCTAAATCGCTTAATATCCAAATAAATACTATTTGAATGCGATAAAAGAAAAATATGAGCTGATAATATAAGAAATAATAAAATTTCATTCATAATTTTCTTTAGAAATTTCTCGCCTTATCTATTCTCGTCAAATTTGATAAAAATTTCATCACAAATTAAAATTATATTCGTCAATTTTCGAAATGTGAATTCTTCAAGAGTTATATCGGCAATAATTCAATCATCATAGCGCCTGTATAACGATTAATAAAGGACTTGTAATATTCTAAAAAGTTTCATTTACCAAGAATTATTATCTCGTCTCCTGAAATTATGATTACCGTATATGACATCATCGCAGGACACTATGAAGAGCTGCTTTTCACATAGTTGCTTTCTTCTCGCGAGATGAAGAAAATTCTACTAATCGTGACTAACAACGATACATTATCATCATCATCATCATCATCAATATTGTCATCGTTTGTCGTTCGTCATCTCAATAGACACACAACGCGACAATTGGCCAAGTCGGTATCTCAAACATCACGAAAAAAAAATTCTTCGCGGCATACGAGATCTTCTGCGGCCCTTTCTCTCTTTTTCTTCCTCCAATGCCCCTTTCTCCTCATCCTTTCTGATCGATCCTCTCGAGACGCCACAAAAGAGCGTTAAGCAAACGCGAGGCAAACGAAATAGTGAGGAAAAAAACGGGACGAAGAGGAAAAGGAGCGATATACACACACACACACACCTGAGTCATTAACTGAGTGTTGTTCTTCTTTCTATTTATTCTGCCTGTCACATGTGACTACTCCTCGTTCCTCGTGCCACCGTCGCCACCGCCGTCACCGTCGCCATCGACGCCTTCATCGTTGGATTTCGATGGATAAAAAATTTTAAAAAATGATTGAAATACATCGCTACCCTTACGAACGCGCGATCGTACAGGATCGATCCATCATCATACCGCTATCCAGCATCATTCAGGTAGGTATTTTCATTTGCTGCTGGATTATGATCGAAGTGCATTGCGAATAATCGGCTGCTTTCATCATTAAGGATTGCGATCGTCGATTCTGATTTCCGTCTCGTCTTAATTTTCTATCGGAATTATGCAAACGAATCCGGCAAATCGAGTATAGCAAATTAATTTCCATTATTTTTCATTGAAAAAGCTAACAAGTAACATGTCTTTATTTGATGGTTCCCGCTTTACACATTCAGTTCAGTTAAATTTTAAGATATTTTGTTGAAAGTTTTATTCGAGCACAAATAAGAATTTTTCAGAGATCGTTTCAAAGTTTCAGAATTACTGAATCATAAATAGAGTTAATCAGAGTTTATTCATCTACATCTAGAGTACTCTGCGTTGATACCACTGCTTCTATAAATAGATCCACTAGACTTTCCTTTTTCAAATAAGTACAAAAATGTACTTAAAGATTAATAAAGTCGATTAATATGTAAAAAATTATAAAATTTTTAATAATTATAATTAATGTGTACTTTTTATAATTAAATATATATATATATATATATACATGTATAATTAACCATGTATATATTGCGTATTATGGAAACAGGATGTTATGCAAAACTTACCGGAAAGGTTCTTGAAATAAACGTAACGACACGCCTTGTCGCTCTTACACCGTCTCATACTAATTAATTACAGATTTCAAAGTTTACTAATCCTAAAGCACTACCTCATCGCAATAATATTCGTCTTGACGGTATCGCACGTAATTTAAGGTAATGTAACACATTGATTAATTCTCGCTGCCATTGCTCTTCATCGTATACCGGACTTAACGCTGTGCGCAACGCTCGCTAATTATAATTAATCATTGAAACCTTTTGTCTGTCGTTTGCGTGTCGATCGTGTAGTCTGCTCATAACTGGAGATATTCATCGAACGCTACGCTTTGCTATTGTCAATCTTTTGGTGACGGTAATTTTTATTAAATAATAATTTATGTTAATATAAAAAAATTTCATAAATATTAATAAATCTATTTTTTAATTTTTTCAAAATAAAAATGTTATTTTCAAAATTTAAATTTTGCTTTACACGATACAAATTTTGCAATATGTTATTAAAATTTATAAATTTATTTCGATAATAGACTTTCTTCCTAATTTATTTTAGTAAAAAACTTGAGAGAAGACTATTATCCCGATTTCTTTTATTTTCAACGAAGAATATTTCAGTAACCGTACACCTCGAATTAAATTTTCTCTTCGCAACTATTATATACAACTAATATATTGTTGGATATTTGTGTCTCGGATCTATTTTAAAAATTATTAAAAGCATAAACATTTGTTTTCCTAAATTCTGCACGTTTTCGGGGTGACAGTCTATAAATTAATATTTACGTATAAAATAGATTGTAACCGTCACCAAACGCGTTGATCGCCTGGTATATCGACTTGTACCGAGCAATCCGCTTCGCAGCTCGCCGCTGCCGGGCGATTAGTAAAAACGAGACGTTCGTTGCCTCCAGTGGAGGAGCGTTCCTTACATGCCATACGTGGCACACAAGAGGCTCGTCACCATAGTCCATTCACCGGTCCATCACGTGTATTATGCCGGCGCGATGGTACCGATAAGGGTGCGGGCACGCGTGCGGCCTAGCATCCTCGCAGCCGAGCTCAACAGGATACGTGACCTACCAAGACCGTCCACCAAATCCTACATCGAAGAGTATCTAAACTCTCGAGACAACATAGTAAGTCTGGCGTATGATTCAGCCTGATCACTCTCTTTCTCTCTCTCTCTCTCTCTTTCTTTCTCTCCTCTCTCTCTCTCTGTCTCTGTCTCTATTTCTTTCTCCTTTTCCGGCTCTAAACTGGCCTGACATCATAATCATAAGAACGCGTGGTAAGACGTCGTCATCATTCATGAATGAATTATCATCGTCATTCTCATCGTTATGGACGTCATCATCATCGTGATATATGGAAACTGCAAACGGAATCGCATCGTTGCAATGATCGAGATGTTCGTCTGTCTTCTCAGTATAACGGATAAATTTTTAAGTGATATAGCGGACCGAAAGAATGGATAAAGATTTTCTTGAATCGTACATTTCAATTTATTTCTCTGTCCAACGCAAAAACAAATTATATTAAATCTGAGGAATAATATAAAAATTAATAGAATTTCATCTCCAACTTTTAAAAATTTCATTCTTGCCATAAATTACCATGATTATGTTCTATGCGAAAGATCAAGCGGTTCGTTTATATAGTAACATGTCACATATGTTTTTTTCACAGTTTTTTGACGATGAGGCGAGAGAGATTCGCGCGAGAGTGGATTCCCTTCTTCGACGGGTACATGTATTTGTGCCAAGGGCGATAGCAAGGTATTCGACAAAAAGAGAATGATGTGTATTTAATTAAATGACTAAATTTTAATCAAAATCTATCGCAGAAATCCCTCGGATCATTTTAATTGCCAAAAAATGCACGTCTAATCCTCTGCCTTAATATAATAATATAAATTATATCTCGATATATCCTGAGAAATACAAGAATTATCAAAATAATTCTGCGATTCGGAGGTGAAAATACAAATACTCTTTTTTCTCTGCTTGTCACGATATTTTTCACATCCGTTCTAAAATAAGCAAAACTTTTCACGATTTCCGGGGATTTCCGCTTTCGAGTCGCGGAATAGAGCGCTCCTCGCTTCCGCGTCGAGATAACTAGCGATCTTTTCTTATATTTTCCAGCGACTTTGCCGAAGAGATCATCCCAGAACGTATGCGTAGCCACGACTATGTTCGCCGGCTGCTCACCGGCCGCAACAACGCGAAGAAGCAAGTAGAACATCTGAATTGGTACGAGATACCTGACCGAGGCGCCTTCGGCACCACGGCGTGCATCAAATACGTCGCTGGCAAGCCACAATCAATCAGAAAGCCGTATGTCAAGGTCGCGGACCTACGACCGTCCGACATCCGTAACGACGTCAACTTCCTCAGCTACTATAGCAAGAATCGTCAGGCGGCCGCGACTGCCTGTGAGTAATTCACATTGACGACGATGACGAGTGATGACGATAACGATGAAGATAGGGACCATCTCGCGATCCTCGTTTTGGTTTTGAAGAGATTTCTCTTCGAGAACAAAACGTCGTGCGAGGACGGTCCCATTTGACGAGATACACGATAAGCATGTAGTTAGGAGCACGAGAAAGTGGCGTAGCAAGGAATTTTTCAAAATTAACGACAGAGAACTCTCTCAGACGATAATAATCTTGTATTTTCAATTATGATATTAATCTAAATTATTTAAAATTTTATTGAGTAAAATTAACATCGTTTTTGTAAAAGGTAAAAGATATCGAGAAAATTACTTTTCGCACGAATTTATGTTACATCTGTGGGAAAAACGTTCCAATTAAGGAAATTAGATCTGAAAAAACAGCTACACTACGGTCTCGGAGTTAAAAAAAAAAAAAAAAAAAAAAAAAAACACGATTTTTTAAATAGACTTGGGAAAATAAAAGACGGCCCCACGACGCCGTTGTGTGCAGCTCTCTTTTTGTCTACTTTTTTTTTCGTTCCACCGCCCCCGCCCCCGCCCTCTCGTTTCTCTACTTTTTTTATTCCTCTTCTTAGATTGGCTGACACCTCTGGATTTATACTGTCTGAGAATTTTTGTTTGTGCTGACGAGCACGTGTGTTTTTCTGGTATTTTTGCTGTTTTTCTTAGTCACACAACAGTTCATCTTTCCTTATTATTTTCTTTTTGTATATATATATCTTTTTTTTTTTTTTTTTATCGTGGCTGCATTACTGTTCGATAGTATTGTGTCTAATCTAAACAAAAGCAACCGTACACTCCCACTCTTCCCACCGTACCCCGCATTTTTGTAACTAGCCCGTAATATGTTTTCGATATCGATCGCGATAACGCGTTTTTATTATTATCATTATACAAAAAGGACGCGCAATTGAATCGATCTTCACGGAAAGGGCGTGATTTTGTAAAATATTAAGTTTTTTATTTTGTTATTGATATTTTTTTCATACAAATTATTATAAATACAATAAAATAAATGATATATCTTCAAATTTAACGAATAATTTGATCGAGAAAGTATAATTAATTTTTCCATTTATCGATAAAAAGATCGTCTTTTTCGGAATGACAGATTCAATCATCGACCATACGATTCACCGATTCGGTGACGGTTTACAATTTTTGACGAATCAACAGCCGCGTCGCTATTTTTTGTTGCGTTATCGGGCAACCGAAAAGCATAGCGCAAAACAACACAGTAACAAAAAGACAAACCAAGAGCCAAAAAACCCCCCAAATAAAGAACGAAGGAACGAGAGAGAGCAAGACATTTACACGAAGGGGACTCTTGGCGGAATCAGGCGACTGGGATCGCGCGCCAAAAGCAGAATTTTGCGGCGCTCGCGAATAAAAGAGCAAATGGCGGATAGGAAGCAGTGCGGCTTTTTTGAACGTTTCAGGCAAAGGTTGGAGAGAGAAGGTGCCAGAGCTGTATGAGAAGCCGAGCAAAAAGAACGAAGACGAGGAAGAGACGGTGGCCGCTACCGAAGAGTGACTTCGTCATTCATCGTACGAACTGTGGCCGATACCATCGACTTTTGTGTTCCGGAAGTGGCGCGTCCGCACGTGGAAGGATAGAACGATAGGCATTATGTGACATGCAAAAGCCAGGAGTACGAACCGGAAAAGCGATTATCTTTCTTTTTAAAGAAAATTTATTCTTCAATTAATTGTAAACGGGTCTTGCATCGGAGTCTGAATTAAAGTATAAAAGACGAAAATTATAAATAGTATGGCGCTCGATTCAATTTACATGAAAAAGTAACATTTTTATCATTCTAAATCTTAATTCTAAATTCTTAATCAGTGAAAAAAATATATAAAATATAACGATAGAAAAAATAATAAAATTTTGTTTCGCAATAAAACTAAATTGTATATAAGTACAAATATAATTTCGTCTCTATATGAGAGATTGGATTAAATTGTATACACGTTTATTTTTTCAAATAAAACTTTATTCTACAAAATACTCTTATTGAACAGGAACTATGCAAATATATATATATATATATATATATATATATATATATATATATATATATCATATATATATATCTGCTAGAATAATTTTATTCAATTTTAATACCAATCAATATTTTATTTTCGCTTTTGATTTTAATCGATGCAATTGAGAGAAAAAACTTTTAGATTTAAAATACCATCTATTTTAGCTTTTTTATATACTTTTCTATTCGGTTCGTAAACCTGGCAAAAATTCTCTTAGAACGGAATTATGTTACCGTGCGCGTTTGCTGGGTTAATCACGATCGATAAAATCTAATATCCGTCTTTACTCTTTTTTATTTTTACTTTCTTCTATTCTGGTCATGCGCTCGTCGACCACTTCATTAAACCCCAATGTGCCGTTATTCGCAATAATCATAAAACGTGCTGATATATTTTCTGAGCATCTTTCATTCGATTTTTATTCGATGGACTTTAATGAAATAGCGACGAGGGAATAAAATCATCGCGACTATCGAAATGTTCAATCGATGCGATTTATGAAGTGAAATAAACACGAAAAAAGGAGGAATACAGAGAAAAAGATAAAAAAAAGAGAAATTGATTAGATAATTAAATTGATACCAGAGAAAAACGTGAAATCCGTACGTATTTAATAATAAAAGAGAAAAACAAAATTAAAAATGCTGACACTAACTCAATGTTGCTCGAATTGCATCGTGATGTCCATTACTGTTTCGATTTTGTAACTCCTGTTCTATTCCGTATTTGCGAGATAGCAAAAAAAAAAGAGACAAATAATATAATAATGTCCGATAGAGAAGCGGAAGTTTCTAAATTAATTACTTTACTTTGCACGAGAAAGTAATGGAAATAGTAGGCAAGCTGCGTAACGAGAATAAATGCACTATTTTCGAGGTAAGCTTCTTGGTGTGCTTCGTAATTTAACCAACGACATTGTTTTGCCTCTGAAATCCACTATGTATGGGATCGATTAAGAATAATTGAAAAGAAATATATTTTACGGAATAAAATTGTGTCTTGATAAATTTTTAAGCTTTCCTTAAAGCATACTTAAAAACTTAAATGTTTAAATATAAAAGAATCCTATAATATATCTCTTTGAATATAAATTTCAATAGCAACTATTTTTAAAAATCAAGATACGTCTAATATTAATTAGAGCCTTGAATTTTGATGCAACGCCAAATTTATTTTAACGATACAGATTTACGTTAGAAAAATATTACATAGTTAAAAAAAATTGAAATATATAAGAGTTATTTAACCTGAAATATTCTTTTCACATAACCATTTGGTTTCAGAGACAGAAATCTAGCAAGTCTAAATATATCGAGTGTGATCTTTAATCGTATATCACGTTATTTCGGACCGTCATGCTCAGTGATAATCATTTTCACCAGAAAAAAAACGAGGATTGTAATCTCGTTAATTACTGATTTCATCGATATTAAAATATCGACGTATGCGATAATTCCGCGTCATCGAAAATAAGCTTGATGATTCATCCTTAATCCTTAAAATGCTTCCATCTCGCTAACGACTAATTATTGTAATTTATTCGCTGCATATGTGTACATAAAATTTTATTACCAAATATGTACACAAAAACGCGTATTGCTATATGTATTTCTATTCTACGTGATCTGTAATTAACTAACGCGTGCTTCATCATTTCTCTTTCATATCGATGCTACATGTATAATAATCATAGTAATTGTTTTCTGTAATGTTAATTTAATATTCATAATATAGCTTTCTGCGAAGCCTCTATCGCTTTCTTAAGTTTAATTAATGAAATCCGAAAGAATCCTTTATCGTTAATCGATTCTTTACGTTTCATGTACCCTACAGCCTCCCGGCAACCAATGACAGAACGAGAGATGCGAAAGGGTCAGTAGGCACACACGAAGTAATCTTTCTTGCGAATAATAAAAGAATAGAGTGCAGTAGAACTTGCATTGTAGACAATCGCGATTGTGGGGACGTTTGAAGAAGGAAATAAATTTATGTCATAATTATCATTGAAAATAGAACATATAATCAGTATCTTCAGAATTTTGCAACTCTATAGTTCCATATTTTATTTATCAAAATCGTATGTAAAAAAAATTCACAACATAACTTATTAACATAAAAAAATTTATATAAAAAAATTTACATTATTGATATTTAACATGAATCAACAAAATTATTTAATATTAATATTTATATAGAACTTATATAAAGTGTAAAAAAATCTCTCTCTCTCTCTCTCTCTCTCTCTCTCTCTTGTAAATATCATTCAGACTGTATTGAGACTATATTATACAAAATGTGTCTATATATTTAATAAGTTCATATATCAAAATTTCTAATCAATTCAAAAAACTTTAATCAATTTAGTCTCGATAGGATTAAGTTTCCCTCTAACTCAAATAAGATTCAAATTGCAATCATTATCATTGTATCTTTCCGTCATAGTTTGATTGATGTTCTACTGTGCCCCTCCCTTCTTACATACATCCTCCATGTCTTACGTCTTCTCACAATTTTTAGCACGTGCATTAGCCGTCGAAACGGTGACCCAAGAACAGAAAATAAGTAAGTCTTCGAAAATCACAAAATTTCTATCAATTTTTCGTGTCATCCCTTCTTCACGTTTAACTTGTACACGTCGTAGCTCCCGCTCCGGAATCGGAAACAAAATCAAAGAAGAGATCACAAGAGCAATCGGAGCCGGAGAAGAAACCGGAACCGACGCATGAACCAGAACCAGAACCGATAAAAGCAGCCGAACCCGTATTGGAAATCGCAAAAGAACCGGAACCGGTGGCAGAACCGCAAACGGACCCAGTCATAGAGCAGACGTCTGTGAAACCGTCGAAACCGGTGAAAGGTTCGAAATTTGCAAAACCGACAACAAAATCCGCGAAAGCGGCAGAGTCTAAATCAGAATCTACGCCGGAAGTAAAACCCATGGAGGAACCAGAACCAGTAAAAAAACCCGAGCCCGAGCCTGTACAGGAATCAGCAAAAGAACCGGAATCCGAAACTGTAGCGGAACCGGAAGCGCCAGCGAAACCAATCGCGGAGAATGCGCCGATCGAAAGTGCGGAGGCTGTAAGTGACGAAGCGACAGATGAAAAGCTCGGACAAGGTACGTTGATATTTCTCGATCAATATTGGACCGGAAATATTCTATTTCGATGGTCGGAAACGAGCTTGTCACGCAAACTTCGAACGGACATCTTTTGGGGTAGGCAAAGATCGATTGTTAACTTGTATCACTGTTAATAGCATCTGTTCGTATCGACTGCACGAGAATAAATGTGCTTAGTTTAGATATCGTCCAGAATCCCATTGTTCGTTTTCGTGATAAATGTCTTCCTTATAAGAATACGATGTCGACACGATCTCGCGGAATATCGTGTATATCATCGTCTTCGATGAAATTACTTTACATAATATAAGACCGATATTTAACCGAAATAGATTTAATCGTAAAGTATAGATAATAACATTCATAATTGATCGATAAAGTATAAATAATCGCATTTTTAGATATAAATTGAGTTCAATTTCGAAACTGTATCTGAATATTGATAATATTAGTTTTTTCATTTAAATAAGAAATTAATATATAATTTTCTCCTTATCTTAATTTATTTAATAAATTGTAATGGAAAAAAATTGTAAAAGTTTTTAATTATACAGAATAGTCAAGATTAATTTTATCATCAAAATTTCAATATTCATTGAAAAAATTGTTTTTAATATTTTGCGAATAAATATATTAAATTGACACATGTATAAGATGAATATATATAAAATTCGGATATAAAATTACTTAAAATGATGAAATATACATATGTAAGATTATTTTCTTATCATCGAGATTCTAATTAAACCATCCTGTTGCAGTGAAAAAGGAGAAAGAAGATGCCATAAAGAGAGCCGAGGAGTACCTTGCTAAAGTAGCTCGGGAAGCGCAGTAAGTCATTTTTGTTTAAGAGTGATATATATCAATTAAGCACATTACGAATGTGCCAATCGTATAAATTAATCATCAATATATAGATGCCGGATAACATTCTACATAACATTAGCATTGAACTCAGCCAAATAACCCGCTATATATGTAATTCGCGACAACCAAAGTGCCAAATTCCTGACCTTCATCCACAGTTCGTAAAACATCGATTAATCCAAAATGATTCGATATAATAATCAATTATTAAAAATGTAACTTCGCTTTTAAAGCCTATTTTAGATATATAAAAGTAATAAATAATTAACGCGCGTTTTTTTATATGTACTTATTAAGTTGCAATGTGATTATTATTCTTAAAGATATAGAATAATAAAATTTATTTTATTAATATTATTATTAAATTATGATCTATTATTATAATTATAAAATTATTATTTTTTAGTTATACTCTAATTTCAAATTAATAATACTAATATGTCTCTCTCTCTCTCTCTCTCTCTCCCCCCCTCCTCCCCTCCCAACTCGGTGACAATTACAATTCTGTGTGTGAATGCTACAGAAGTGTTTGATAGGAGATTCTAACAAAAAGTAAACTATCCACGGACCACGTGCATGTTAAAATAAAAAAAGTTTGCATTCATACGGTTTAAAATTAAAAATCTTATTTTGCACGAAATATGGGAGAAATGTGGATAAAATCTGGAATGCGAGCTTCATTAAAAAATTTGGCAGATAACTTTTTTTACACACACACACACACACACACACACACACACACACACACACAAACACACACACTTCAACGTAATCCCTCGTAATTAGCAAATTTAAATATAACTCGTAGTTTAATTGCACGTTATTTTTCTCGCGTCAATTTTATCAAAACTTTGTCATGGACTTACATAACTTTAATACAGAAAAAAATGCATATAATTTTATATAGATTGAAAGATTAGAGATAGAGATGAGATAAAATTTTGTATAGACTTAAAACTTTTGTAAATATATATATATATATATATATATATGCGCTTTATAAAAAAAAATTAAATTTTCGATGATATTAGTTTTGATTAAAGTTTGATATCAAATTAAATATAAAAATAATACTATAATCTTTCTTTAGTTTTTCTTTCAAGTATATATAACTTAAACTTCAGACTTGAAATTAATACAAAGACACAAGCTTTCGATTTTATTTGTAAATAATTTTACTTATATTCTATCCCGACATTTGTCTTGTTATATTCTGGTATTCGTTTTGCGGCACTGTGAATAACTTCATTTTGAAGGTCGGAAGAGGAAAGGCGGAAAGCTGCAGAGGAGGAACGCCTGCAGCTCGAAATGGAAGAGAGGAAAGCGTGGGAGGCACTGCAGCTTGCACAAGAACGGAAAGCCGAGCTTGGCGAGATACTGGAGACCGAACGGCAGGAAGTCGAAAGGAAGGCGGAAGAGGCGAAGCTACAAGCGGAACGCGAGGAAACTGAGAGAATAGAAGAGGGAGAGAGGTTTGTTCCATTATTTGAAAAAAAAAAGCTCCCATGAGTGATGAAGCTTGCGCCTAAGATTAATAATAAAAATTTTTAAAAATAAAAATCATACAAATTAAAAAAAAATGATTCGCTCTAAAGGCTCTAAAGAATATATGATAATTATATATTCATATACTATATATATATATATATATATATATATATATATATATATATATATATATATTAATATATTTTCTTTAGCACATCCTAAATAAAAATTTCCATAATTTTATACAATATTTAATCAATATTTTTTCTTACGTTTATATACGATATCGCTTATGTTTAATTCGCTATGTTGCTTTCTATCGACAGATTAATAAATCAGGAGAAGCTCGCAGCACTCATACAAGAGCAAGAACGGCTGATAGTCGAGGAACATCTCGAAGAAATTCAGAAGCAGAAACAGGAGCAGGAAGAGACGGATACCGCGCAGCTTCCAGTTGGCGAGTTTAACGATATCAGCGGCGCCGAAGATCCAGTGGACCCTGGCGAGATAACTAATCAGGAAAAAGAGGAAAAGCCTTGCGACGTTACCACAGATGACGAAACACGGGTAAGTGATCACCTAAAGCTGATCCTAAAGATCTATATTTTCCTTTAAATCATCGATAATGATATATCGTATATTCGATGCATAAAATTCTAAGTCGTAAATTTTAATTAATATCAAAATGTATATATTTGTAACATTGCAGACATTTTTTAAGATTAGATAATGTTAAGCTCTTATATTTTTTCAGAAGAATATTATTTCTTTTAAATTAAATATATTCATATGTGTATACGTCGGGGTAAACCGATAGTTGAAGAGATTCGTCGAGTTAAATCGCAAAAGAATCCGCCTTTTCAGATTGAGGAGGAGGACGTTGCCGAAGAAGTACACTTGGAGGTAACCGAAAGTCCATTCATCGAGGAACCAGAAGGGGCTGAAAGCAAGTCGCAAACGGGGCCGATGGCGGTGGAAGATGAACCGCAAATCGAAGAGGTCACTTCCGGCGAGGAATTCGAATGGGGTGATCAGGACGCGTAATTGAAGTCCGGCCGGTTCGGACTCGCAACGTCGATGGACCATGTTTCCTTTATCCGTCATCATTAATGCTAGGATTTAAAGCGTCCTTCTCTATCATTTTCGCAAACATCATTTAAACCGTCATCATCGTAGATGTCCCATCGGTGTAACGAAGAAGATCTCTTTTTGTTTTTATTTTTTCATCAAATACATATTTCACGTTCCATTAATACATATTTCGTTGTGAATTTTATTTCGCGTTGCGTTACGTTAATCGGATTAAGGTATAATTCGCGTGAATCGATATCGTGGAGTCTAAAACTATAGAAATTCCAACGATTATTTTCAATTAATTTCAGAAGGGCCGATTGGAGACTCGTTTGTGGTCTCGCGTCATCTAATGCGCGAATTTATTTCATTACCGATCATATACCTTCCATATTATCTCGTATCGGAGAACGGCAACCCGTAGATCGAGTTTGACACAAGTATCGATTTCCGTTGGTCTGCCGGTAGTGGGGTGATGATGATTCGTTTATAGTCTCGAATGGTATTCGGGTAGAAATATCGCGACGAATTTTAGCCGTTCGTTCGAGCAATCGAGCTGGCTTCGTCGTCGTCGTCTATTTTTACAGTAACAGCTTCCAGCTCCAACCATGAAATTGATTTGACTGCGATTGTCCGAGCAATCGATTCAGAAGGACGAGGATTCCGGAAATAATCGAGCGCGCGCGCGAGCACGTTCATAATTAACGTCCATCTCGTGACTCCTCGTTGCTCAGATATGACAGCCCTCACTTTATCTCTAGTGTATTATATTTATTATAAAAAATAATATCTATTATAAAAGAAAGTGTCTGGTAATAATGCAAGTAATCAATATGGAATTCGCCCTGATTTAATACATATAGAGAAAGGAGAAGTTTATCTTTTCCGCTAGAAGGGTTGTAAAGAAAAAATTGCGGAACACAGAATGTGTGTAATGGTTATGTGAAACTAATTTTATAATTAACAAAATCAGGCATAAATTTAACGTATTATAAAACTTCCATATTCCATTGATACAATAAAACAAAACTGATAGATGGACATTTTCGATACAAAGAAACAAAATATACTCTTACTACCCTTTTATTCCGGAAAATTTCTTGCTGTTTTCTGCCGTGAGAGACTCGAATTTAAAATTATACGTAAATAAAGTTATGCATAATATACTAGAAATAATCGACATCGTTGTGTGCTGTGTATAAAAAAAAATAAAATAAAATAAAAAGGTATTTAAACAAGAACTTAATAAGTAACGACTTCATCAATATTTAATTTACGTTGTTATATTTAATGCGCACGCTATTAATTGGACGTAGCACGCAATGTATACTCACGCAATGCCTATTTTATTTACGATTAAAGACAATAAAGATTATAAACGTTAATGTTTAGCAATGTGATGAATTGATTTTACCTCACATAATATATCCAATTAATGAAATATTAACAGTTGGCATAAAATAAAATTAAAATGATTATAATCAATATATAATAGAATATATGAATATAATTTAGAATATTTTTTACCATTTGACAATTTTTTTACATTGTAATTATCTTTACAATTTTAATAATTATCATAAAAATATATTAATCATTATTATCAATGTTTTCTAATTCGATAGAAAATAAAGAAAGTACCGTAACTAAAAAATTAAAAAAAAAAAAAATGCTTTCTAACTATACAAGAGACGAAACTTTTAAAATTCTCGGGCAAACAAGAGAATCTAATTTTCGAGTTTATGTTGATTGATCCGAGTCAACATCCCTTTGGAGAATCTCGCAATCGTTCATCCGCCAAATAATCGACTTCTGGATGGAGGAGAGCGTTCTCGCGAGGATACGACGTGTTCGGAAGTTGTAAATCGCGGCTGCTCGTAAACTTATCGTCGTCTCGCTCGTGTCAAGTGCATGGAATTTTCGCGGATGTTTTTCGCATCGCGTGTATAAACACACGAGGAACATTTCGGTCTCTGTCGAGGGCGATCGGGCCGAAGTGGGCCAAACCGCGTTTGGCTCAAAGGAAGACCTGACACGGCTTCAAAGTAAAAACCAGGTTAAATATGTGTGCCAACATACCCGTCCAGCTGAGAAACACCGAGGGCACGACTGTAAATGTATGCACGTCATGCATCTACTGTCATTGCACAGAGCTACAGTAGTAATACTGCGGTTCTTACCTTATTGACCGCGATTGGTATGTGTGTGTGTGTGTGTGTGTGCGTGTGTGCAGATCGAGCCAGCAAAACGCATCGCTGGAACAAAATTATTTATAATCGAGACGCTTCCATCCCACCACGCTTAGTCAATCTCGGTGCGCGCAAAAAGCTACCATTAAATTAACAGACTCTAAAACCGGCGTCATCCGGCGAACTACCGAAAGCTTTTTACTGCACGAAAAAGCAGTTGGCGATGTTATATATTAAGCCATCGCGAATGATATATACGTCAGATTTCGAAGAAAATTGCATTTTTCAATTTTTAATCGGCCATTCATATGAAAAATTAATTCTTATCCATTACTCTTTTATAATTTTTTTATTCTTATTTTCAATTTCTTGCCGTTTAATTTCGTCGATTTCTTTCAGCGATACAGATAGGATACAAATATTTTCAGACACAAGTCTCTTCTCGAAATATAAACTCGAGAGCCGAGCCGACCGATTTCTCGACAAATAATCCGAAACATCACGCTGACCTAATTTCTCGCCAAGTTAATAACTCAACGGTCGCCCCTAAGAGTCATTCAGCTTGGAAACAGTAATAAGACAAATTCCGGCGCGCTAATCCTTGGACGCGATTAATTGGCGGTCTCGGTCGACGAAAGCTCTCGGAACAGCTTTTGAGCGACTTGCTCTCTTTTTGTATCTCCATATAACGGCCTTGATGTCTAACACCGCTAAGCCCAACTCATTAATCTGGCTGAAGCTTCGTGGGTGTATAGAATGACCCGAGTCGTGAATCACACTTGTAATATTACCGTTGCAAAATATGACTTAAAAAAAAAAAAAAAAGTTATACTACTGTATTATAATACACATATCTAATATATTTATATATTTTGTATGTCTCAAGTAATCTAAAGATTTTTAAGTATTAAGTTCAAACACTCTTTTTCCTAAGGTCACTTATCGCGTCTTTGAATCTTGACGAGGGGGGTTGCGCAACTTTGACGTCTTTCGGACTTGATAACGAGAAAAAGAATATAACGTTCGCGACGACGACGGTAGTGTTGTCAATTGCGTCATTATCCGAGATTAAAAACGTGAGGTTTCTTTTGGAAAATCGAAGAGATGGAGGAAAAAAGAAGAAAAGAGCGCGCGTGGGTGGAAAAATAACTGGCTGCCGTGACCGCACGATTCGCGGCCGTGCACTTCGTCAACGAACGAGCCAGTTTCTTCTTCTCGCCGGGGAAGACGCAACAATTGTCGTCAACAATTGCCGTGTTTACGCCCGTCGCGGTCGCGACGGCCAAGGGTAACAATGGCAGCCTCCTATCAAACCGCGACGATTTATACGTAGCAATGAAATCTTTGCCGATTGTATCTTGACTTTTAAGATAAAATATCGAGAGAAGAAAGAAAGTAGCTCGGAAAAACAGTCGATATTTCAGTCAGAAATTTGCTCTGATTAAATTGCAGGCTCCATGTTGCGTTACATCTGTATTATGCCTAGACGATCATTTGATTCGAAAGATCCGCAAAAAAAAAAAAAAAAAAAATATATGCACGGTTTTGCTCTAAGAATGACCAATAATGTATTTAAATAAATAATTAACAAGTAAGGAATATCTTTTTTCTTCAATCAAATATTTGATTTATTTCATATTTCGACCTTTTTTTTAGATATTAGAAAAAATGGGATATTCAATATCATTAAGAGATTAATTTTCCAAAGTTGTTATATTTCATGATTGTAAAACAAGTCACGGTTTCTCTATGACACCGTATAATTTACTGGATAAAAAAAGGAGGGGAGGACAGCCGTATATGTATCATCGTCAAACGAATAATCGCTTTAAATGTATGCGTCGCAAGCGTTATAATTTTCGGAAGTGAGCTCCAAGATTAGCGTCTATTGACGTCACGTTCGCGACAATAAAAAGAGGAACTGACGCGGGTTTCACGAGCATCGTATCACTGACAATGAATTGTCACGATAGCCAGTTTCAGATATATGCTGATAGTATAGATAGAATGACCGAAGAAATTTAGGCAATTAACTATATAATAGCACTTGCCATAATATAATTTTTTTTCCCATCATACCCTTTATATATATATATATATATATATACATAATTTTTAAATAGATTTTATCATATTTTTATATAAATTATTTTCATATTATAAAAAATATTCGCGTCCCAACGCGATTTAATATCGTGTAACTAATGAAATTCAATCGGCGTCTATGATATAATCGGTTCTCTGCTCATTACAGTAAGACTAAATATGGTAAACGGATTTAAAGTTGATATGAAAAAGCTTCGTTTCGTAGAGCAATGATATATCTCGTTGTCTTATAAAATACTCACTATTCCCAGCAAAATATTTACGAAAATATTACACTACAACAAATGACCTATTCACTCTTAAGAGCAAATAAAGATTCGTGTATAAAAAAGTTCTTTCCCACATTGTCGACATTATATTATCTTGTTTTTTCATTTTATAGTTTATAAATTATAAAATTCTAGCAATCTATGTATCAATATTCGGGATATTGAAGCAATATCTTTCTATTATATGAGAATAATATATTGGTCAATATTTTCGTTGAAAAAAAATAAAAAGAGAATATAAAGTAGAATAAGTAAATTATTGGAATGGCAATATTTGTATAAAAAATATATATTTTCAGTAAAATTATTTTTTACTGAAGAGCGTACAATAATAAACGGAGAAAAGAGAAAAGTATAAATAATAGAAAGAATTTTGCGCATATTTATTTTGCAAATAAATGTGAGTCATACATGGATAATTCCGATATCGATATTCATGTCAATTCTCAACTTGACGCGGATATATTCACTGTTTTGTTTTTGTCTCTATGAAGCGGTTTACCCGCACTTAACAAATTTCAATCGATGTATTCTCTTTACGAGTTCCTTTACGTAATATCCACGTCGCATCGAGCTATCGTTTATCTTTCTACCGTGGCTCCCGGTAGATTTTTCAACATTCTCTTCGACAGGCGTCTACAACTTTCAATTGGAATATATATTTTATTCCTTCGTGCGTCGGCAGTAACTTTTCTTGCATCATATTCATCGGTATTAAATGTCAAAAACGTATCTTGGCGCTTATAAATTTAAACGCACTCGCGCAAACTATCGAAGAATGGACGTTGAGATCTATAATTCATGCGATCGTATATAATATATCTCTTTAGTATTTTTCTCTTTACTTCTCGGAAGATATTTATCTTATTTTATTACTATTAAATTACAAAATACTGTTTGTACAAACTAATTAAAATTTCGAAACGATATTTTTCCATCTGTTAATATCTACTGTTTTGGAGTCGACGTATATATCTCTTCTCTAACGAGCTTATTTAAAAAAAAAAATACGCTGTATCTATCACATCATGATTAAATATTTAAATATCTATTGTACAATCGCGCGATATTGCAATCGACAAGTTCACTAGAAGACGAACGATGATTATGTGCTTGAGAAGGAAACTTTACCTTGAGCGTAGAAATATATATCTACGGAATATTTTTCTCCAGGGAGAGAATATCCTTACTATGGGCTGCATGTGGGCGCGCACATCTCCGCCACGCTACGGCGCCGTGAATCCAAGGTTTTATTACGGACATGATGCGTCGATTATCGAAAATAGAAGTAGCAAGCAGCTACGACTTTCCGTCGGAGACGGAAGACGGAAAACGATGAGCTTGAGTTCCGAGATTCCCGGCATTTCGAAGCCGTTGTCTGGCGCCGGTAAATTACGGCGCGTGTACTGCCGCTTGGAAAACGCACACGTGTATTTCGATATTTTTATTCACATGATAAGAGGACGCGCGAAATAATAAGATATCTTATAGTTCACATAAATTAGCAAAATAGGATAAGATTGGCAAGATAAAAAAAAACGATAATAAAGGTATTATCGATAATAAAAGCATGGTTGATTCAAATTCCAATTGTGTTTCATTTATTTTAAATCAAACTTCGTCGATGTTGAATTGTATGCTGAATTTAGTCATGGACTAATTTAATAATATCATCCATCTATAATGAGGTAAGATATTTATTTAATTAAAGTTGTCAATTATTTCGGCGAAGAGTAGAAATCTTATCTAAATAATCATCAGTTATGCAAAATACTCTGAATTATTTTAAATCAAATAATTTTCGAAATATTTTAGCTTCGAAACAAGCAATATTCATTCAAGTCATATTTAAGACATACTGCTATGGAGTATCAAATTTCGTAGGAACTTTTCGAACAAATTTCAAGTTTTAAGTGAATTGCGTTTTTATTACTTTCGGAGTTTCTTGAAACTAATTATGCTTTCGCCCCTGATATATTATCCCGTCGTTTTAAGGGACGGCCAATAACCGATGTTGTTAAGTCTTCCACGACGAGAATAGAAGCAAGATGGGTCCTTTTTTCCGGGCCATCATCAATCGCATTGACGGCTGTACAACCCAACAGAGACCCGAGAAAAACATTTATGCCGCGGGCACGCTGAAAGGGTGCACGATATAAATTCCCGCGAGCAATTCGCTTGAAAATCGGATTAGCAACGGGAGCTATAAATCGTCGTCTTGCAAATATCACGAGCCGCATGCAAGAACGATATCTACGCGCGTTTTCCGCGTAGAGAAAAAAAATTACAATCTAGGACCAAGGAAATCTCTAATCGACTTTATCCTCCGCTTGATATCTTTACTGATCTACACCAAGGATGACGGTTGTAAGAGGGTTGCTAACGAAGGCCAAGAACGCCGATAGGGCAGTTCTCTCCAATTTCCTACGTTACGCGTTTATGAGAGAGGACGAGACTAACCCTAAGGATCCAGGACGATTTAAAGGAGATGCCACTATCTGCGCTCATAAACCCTGTCATACTTTGTAAATAAGATTATTTTTCGCTGCGCTTATAGCTTCCTTCGAATGGATTCTTAATAATATCTGTAAATAATAATCTATTTATTTTCAATTTTCGAAATTAAATTAAGAGAAATTAAATTAATTAAAACATGGAAAGAATCATTTTTTCATGGATAGAGAATATTTTCTTGAAACTTTAGCAGTGTAACAATTTAATAATTTGCAATCCGTATAAGATCTCCCTTGACATAAAAGGATGTCTTAATATTAAATTGTTAAGAAATTACACTTTACATTTTTCTAGACGGATCTTCACGGCTTATAATATTTTATACATTATCTTTTTGTTAAAAATATTCAATATCGCAAAATGGATAAAATGCAATTTTGACAATGCGCTGTATTCATCGCCTCGCGTAGAACGCTTACAACAAGGATTGTTATAATATTGGAGATTTCACGACATGAAATTCTTCTACTACAAAATTTCTCAATCATCCAAACGAGCTCGATAATCGTATCTCTTTGTAAAACACATAATTAACAAGAGTAAATTAATGACAATGGTAATCAACAATAATATTGATTTATAATTATATTATATTTAAGGAAACAAATATTTAATTATTTTATTACATTTTGATTAATATATATATATATATATATATATATATCATATAATATTAATATAATATCTAAAAAATTAATATAATATCTAAAAAAAATTATTGTCTTAAAAAATTATTATATTAAATATTTGCTAGCAAAAAACAATTCGAATTTATCGAGATTTGAGAATATATATAAATTGTATAACGCGTCTAATTGTAAAAAATTAGATGTTTTGTATAACAATCTATAATTTCCTGTAGTATGAGAGCTATAATAATACGTTTGCCTTCTATATTGATTTTGAGAGAACCTTTAGTTCATCTCTAAATTCAAAGTTGCACTCAACTCATATTCCATATCGTTTCGATGACTTCGGATGCAATTTCGACAACGTTAGTCAGCAAATCGGTATATCCTCTTCAAACGATTCTTCAACCACCCTCGACCGTTCGCAAACAGTTCTCCCCGCCGTACATCACGCAAACAATCGTAAGCGGCTGCCAGGTGATACCTCACACCTAACATGACCTAAGAATGACGAAGAAAATCGTCAGCATTGTCGTCATAGTGAATCGATGATGGTATTCCGCTCGGAAGGTCGAAAACCAGCGAGAAAATCGCGCGTTCCACGCTCATAGCGAAATATTTAGCGCAAGTAAATACGCGAATAGGATCATACAAGTAAAAGGTTCAAATAAACTGCGACTAGTCGTTTTAAAGATAGATTATAATATTTTGTGTGTCTTAAAAAAAAAAAAAGAACAAAAAATCCAGATAGTAGGTTAAAAAATAAAAAATTCGGTTCCATGCACACAGATAAATAAAAATACTCGTACATCTAACGTAAGCACGAATATAAACTGTTTGCAAAAATGAATATCTAAAAAGATAGCAAATTACATTCGTGAACAATATTATAATTATTAGATAAAAAATAAATAAGTTGTAGATAAAGTTAAAGATAAGTTATAAATAAAGTCGAAAATATGATAAAATTGGAAAAATTATAAATAAATAAATTTCTCGTACTCAACTTTTAATAAATTTTTGATGATTTTTTTATCTCAAAGCTTTGAATGTTTTATTGAAAACAAAAATGCATCTTATTTACATAAAATTTTCCAACATTTTCACTTTCGTTAATCTATTAAATATGTTTGAAAATTTGTGTATATATATACAATATTACTTCTTGAAATATTGAAGCTATCACTATTTCTTGTATTTCATAGACTACCCCTTCAAAAATCTCATACTTTACACCGCCTTTACCATCCCCTGACATCAGCAACTGACGGAAACAACGATAATTCGCGATACCCCGCGCATTGTTTATGCGCCTCAAAAAAAAAAAAAAAAAAAAAAAAAAGCCACTAAAAAAATCGTGCGATAGCACTAGGGTTAATAACATTGAATGGCAGTTGGTGTGCTGACGTCAAGACTCGGAGGGATGTTGGCGCCACTGTGCTATGACGTCATTGACCGAGAGTTGCACAGGGTGGTTGCGGTGATAGTGGTGGTGATGGTGGTGGTGGTGGTTCATACAGCGGCGTAGGGATGAGGGAAAGCCGCGATAAGATTTTCGTCGTCAGAGAGAGTTTCCCGCTCGGAAAATATTTCTTCTATAATGATTAAATTATCTGTAACATAGCTGTTCGTACTCGTTTGTTTTTGCGACGCGTTCTATAAAAAAGAAGCAATCCCCGCATAAAAAAGAGCCACTCGCCGGAAAGTTCATCGGAGACTCTTCATTGTTTCGACAAAAAAAAAAAAAAGCTGTGAATCGCCGCGCCAGCAATGGATAATAATTGAACAAAAAATAATTCTTTCCACAAGTTGAACGAGTTACCTCAGCCTTCGCGCATCTCCGTTTTTAATATTTCGATAAAATCAAATAAAGGAACTCGGGTTTTCCCTGCATAGGGACGAAGATGATTTCTTTTTCTAGTTTTTGTGTTTAATCGATATTAATATTTTTAAATGTTCTAATCATCTCGTCTAATAATCTCTCGCAGCTATTTTTTCATTTTCAACAAATATTTTTTTATACGTTTGCTACAGTTTTATGGGCAAATCATCAACTTTGCACATTGGTTCTACATTTCCTCGAAATTCTCTATTTTTTTACTGAGAATAAGTGCTCCAATCAGTGCTGATTCCAATCTTCCATTTAGTTAAATCGCATTCCCACTAGATTCATTTTTCCGCATAAAATACATAAAATATAATGGCGCGAATATACCCCTGATATATACCGACTACGTTATCCTCCTTTTAAAAGCCTTTCAAATTCATTCTACATGATCTTGCCTATCCTGCGCGAGCAATTTAACAGGAGTGCTAAAGCCGAGTTACAACTCTTGTAATAGCAAGGTAAATTCGGGGTGCCCGTTACGCTACTGCTTCTAGGCTGTCAAACATGTGTGCCACCACCTTCAACCCTGCGAACCTTCGCCATTTTGGTGGTGAGGAGAGTTTAGGTTGGGTGGTCTTTCCTTTGCATCCTCTTCTCGCCCATGTAATCTAGCTTCGCGCCACCCCCGCTTCTCCTCTTTTTCCCGCTTCACCCTTATCCCGGCCGGTCCATGTTATTTTACCGATTTCTCTTACCGGAGAGCCAGTGGCGTAATCTCGAATAAAGGCCTCGCATAAAGGCGACGATGAAAACACGATGGGATCTTCCGAGCGATTGAACGAATCCGGCGAAAAGCCCGTGAGTATCTTCATGCTTCCTCGACATCGTGTCACTTCCGCGCTTTAAATTCTAAAATATTTCTTTTAAACGCCGCGACCGCGTTATAAGATCGGGGATACAAAATAAGAGAGCGCCGGTAATATAAATCTGTTAGCCTTTCACTGCACCAGCCAAGGATCGACTAAGGAATATTTTTAGATGATTCGAAACTTTGGAAAGGTTTTAAATATTATATATTCTAAGACTTAAATTTCCAAATACTCTCTTGTGCTAAATAAAGGATCTATTTAGATAGATAAAGAGCTAAATTCAAATTTTTGGATGCTAAATTTACGTGAATATGGTATTATATAATAATAACTTGAAACACGTTATATCAATAAACGGCCAGCATTTGATTTTCTTAATTCAATCGAATATATGTTTTATATTATTATTATGAATTTTAATTTGAAAGAAATATTTATATAAATATTTAATATATAATCTATATAAATAATAATGTTAAAAAAAAAAGAAATGAAAAAAATAAAAGAAAAATACATTAAACTCGACTATATGAATTTATAGCTGAAAGAGAAATGAGACGATAGTTTTTGAGATACTTTGTATTATAACGGATATATTATCTTTTATCAGCGCGAGATTTTTTATTATTTCTTGAACAATTCCTTTTCTGGATTTATAGTGTCTTCTTCCCAAAGAAATCAATTCGATTACTTCGATATGACGCTTACAAACTTGAAATTTCTGGAAGGAGCAGCAGACGGCGCGTCATTGAATTATCTCACATCGGCCGTTAGTAAGAGATCGGCACACATAAAGTGGAAAGCTTTTAAAGCGCGTCGAACGGTCGCCTGCCGGAGTTTTCATTGACTCGAGACAAGTTTATGAGCCGTTGCTTTACGACTTCCTCGACGCGTTTCGCGGGAACAATGGACGATTAGCGAGAATTCGGGAATCCGAAAAAGGGGCGCGAGCTACGCCAGCTTCCGGAATCGAGAAGCTTGCGAACTGGCCGCTCATAAATTACGCCGATTTTCATGCCGCTCGCTACATTCTAATCCGATGTTAAACTTCTGCCCCGAAAAACTCGCGCTTTTCTCGCGACTACGGCAATCCTGAACTGAATCGATTTTTCTCTAAGAAAAATATAATCGTTTCTTGTTGACAAAAAATTATTAGCCATAAATATGTTTATAGTTAATTTTAAATAGGTTTTCTGTAATAGAAGATTTACATAGAATTAATAAATCTTTTAATTTCAGGATTATATTGTTTATTTGCATTCGCTTCATTTGCAAATTAAAGTTTTATCATCTTTATTCCTTTGACTCTCTCTCTCTCTCTCTCTCTCTCTCTCTCTCTCTCTCTCTCTCTCTCTCTCTGTCTGTCTTTCATTGTTACAAAGAGATGATCTTTGGTACATCGGTGTAAAAGCGCGATGTCCAAATGTTTAAATAGAAAAATTCCAAATTTGCTGGAATTTCGTTGGTTCGCTAGTACTTGACCGCATCGGCGACTATAAATAGTTGAAATAATCACGTGACGACCGCATGCCGGCATGCAAACGTAGATGTAAATAAATAGCATGTGTGTAAAGGTGACGTAGCATCGCACACTGTCGAATTGCAATCGATCGAACCACGAAGTTATCGGTGCAACGTTTTAAGCTGCATTCAAACATCGTACCTCATCCAACTCACGGTATTCAAACTATTAATGATACCTTCGCTTTTCCGGCGTTATTTATTTTCCGAGTCAAAATGGAAATTTTTGCCAAAAATATTGAATGTTACACAATTTGTCATATTTTTAACTAATATCAAAATTATATTTTTACCTACTTTACGAGAAATAGTACTAAAAAGAAAAATTGAAACGTGACTTTCTTTTATCTCTCTATCTTTCTCGAGTCGTCTTTCTCGTTATTCCCTCCACTTGCCGAAGGGAACAGCGGAATGTAGGTGATCATTTATACCTGGCTGACTATGAAAAATATTCTGCAATGGACCGGCAACGAAAAGATATTCTATGCGCTTACCATGACGCATTGCAGTGAATCAAAGGAGCGAGACGTCATTCATCCGCGCTCAGACTAGCTCCATTCGCGTCATCGCAGCGAGATACCGGGTGGCCGCTGATTTCAGCACACCATCAATAAACCGCAATGATTTTAGGTACACGTCAATCAGACTTGCGATAACGATCGCCAAGTGCGTCACGAGAGCGCCGCTTGAAATTTACACACCGGAGATCGTAATACACAATGCAGGAAAGCGGTAATAGACGCAATATTCGTTGTGAGAAAATGAAAGAGTTTTTCCTTAGCGCAAAAATATCATTAGGAAAATAATCTTTTACCTGTAACTGATTAAAAGGATAGAGATGAACTTTTAATAAATTTCAAGCTCTCTATATATACATATAAATAAGTTAAGGTAACTTTATTATTCGCCTAATTTTAGATGGATTTTAATAGGATTCTAATTTACGGTATATTTACCGTGATACTAAATGTCAAAGCTTCGTATAAGTTGCGATAAATTATTATCCCAAATGACAGTACGATCGACTTAATTACCCATTACTTTGTGTATATTATAAACATCTCATTGTATTATTCTAAAATGTTGATTCGGAACGGAAGGCGAAAATAGCAGAGGTAAATCTGTATAAATATAATGAAAGGACAAGCTCTTTTATCGCATCGCAAATATGTGCACTGGTATCTTTATAGCCTGGAATTTACGTAATTCAGAGACAACGCGTGCGCAGCTAAAATACAGAATAGAGCAAAATAGATTTTTATTACATTTTCAATCCTCTCTCTCTCTCTCTCTCTCTCTCTCTCTCCCTCTCTCTTTCTTTCTTTTTTTTTTTTTGGAATATCAAGAATTCTCGAGACTACTTTTCGCAACACTCTGTCAATAAATTATTATATGATATGCAAAATATATTTACGATATTATTATAACGATTATCGCTAAGAAAAATGAAATTTCCGTATCGCTTGCGTTTATCTCGCGACAGAAATATCTTGATTCGAAAACACTTTTTGTTTACATTGACGCAAAGCACTCAATAAAAAGCACGTCGATGAAATCTCGATGATTATCATGGATCTCTCGTACAAATCGATCTCGTAACGAGAAATGAAGGAAAACTACTCGTCAAAGAACAAGCGATGGCGTGTACCTATATACAGAATGCCTAAAGAAATTATTCTTCTTTAAGAATAGGATTTTAATGCGTTTGATTTTGAGGATATTTTAATGCCGACATGTATGTGTGTGATTTTTATTTAATATTTAATTGAGATATTTGTTTATATAAAATTCCAGAGACGAGATATTAAAGATATTAAATGAAATAAATTTAAACTTGATAAGCTTGACGAAGAAATTTATTCCGCATTATCGTCGTAGGAAAGAAGGGACTGATACATAATAGTTTCGGCAGGCCTCGTTTATGCAATCGATAGTATCCACGAACAAAAATACTCATCGGGACGCGGCTTATGAACTTTCCCGGCTACATTGAAACGTCGTTGGCTAAAGTTTGCGAACGAATTTGTGATCTCTCCTTGTAATATGAAAACAATGGTACGTTTCTTCGCCGTGCAAAAATACATATAATAAATAATCTATATCTATAATGAAAAATACATAAATATATTATGTACTTTTTTCCAAGTGCTAAATTTTAGTGAAAAAGTTCATTCGATTCTCGATTATGTCGACATACCATTTTTGCGTGGCAAAATATCGCACGACACGAAATGGATATTAATGTATTATCGATTGGGCTTGTGACTCGCAATCGAAAAACAGTTCCAATCGAGAAATAGCCCCTGAACGAAAAAAAATAGTGCTTGTCGATGAGATTTTTCGCCAAGCAGACTTGTCGACAAGTTGTCCAACGGGGAAAATTAACCGATATCCCGTGCACCTTAGTGCAGAAGCGGCAGATAATAGATGTTGCGAAACTCCTTTCGACGTGTGCATAATGCGAGGCTGTTGAAGACACTTGGCACAGATTCATAAGCGACTTATATCAAGCCCTTAAAATTCCAATCTCATGTTAGCTGCAGATCTTAAGAATTTATGCCTATCTGTGTGTCAGTTTCTACTCGTAAAATATCTAAGCGACGCTGAAAACAGGGAATAAAAGTTCCTGCTTTCATTTTATTATCGATATTTCATCGCATCCCCGAATCAGAAAAGCTCTTTCTCTCCCACTTTCTCTCTTATCGTGATAAAACTAATTTAGAATATAAATAATATATAAAACTGTCGTTTTTTACGCGACCACATTGTGTTTTGTGTTTGAAACCATCTACTTGCAATAGACAGATTCGCATCTGTCGGGAAATTTTCGATATGCTCAATTTCTGTTTTGTGTTCTAGGAAACTTGGGGCAAATTTGTGTATATACGAGATTCCGCGTTTGCATATCGTTCTTCTTTATATTTCGAGTTCCCAGAATTCCTGCGCTACTTCTTGCACCGGGGGGGGGGGGGGGGGAGGGGTATCCTCGGTCTGCCGCGGGGAAGATGCGTGGGTTGCCATGCGTATCTCGAGACGGTTGTTATGATTTACCTCGAGCGCGAAACACCCGCTAAAAGTAGCGCGATCATCGGACATGTAGAGGGAGAAGAGAAAGCTCCCCACCCCGCTATTAGCGCTATTAGCGTAGCATGCCGAAAGCGGGTTAACGAGAAGCTCGGACTTTATTAACTCGATCCGATATGTGCGCGAAATTCGGCTCTTCGATGCCCACGCAATTCACCTGTAAGAAAGAAACCGCGGCGAGAAGAAAAAACTCGTCTTATTTTTTTCTCTTCGTTTCACTTCTATGACATCTGGCGCACGTTGTGTCAGCTCAGGGTCGCCGTATGAATGTATTTGCATTTTCCCTATGACGATTCCGGCCTGCAATCCAATCGGACGCTCGATTTTCTCGAGGTTCCTCTCGAGTTAAGCTCTTTTGAAATAATCGGATGCGATCGAGGTGTTCACGTTCGAGATAGTCACGTGCGCGTCTGCACACGTGGCAATATAAGCTGACAAATGTCATTAGACTATATAGATAGTTTAGAAGTGCGCGATTACCGCCTTTGCATTGCGTTACATCGCGCGCGATATAAAATATTAATTTTATAATAAATACTTCGTTACTTTTATCTCTAATTTTATATAATAATATATAGATATTAAATCGAAAGAAAACAAACGTTCTTATTTAAATAAGCTTAATTATTCTTTACAATTAATGCATTGGTTATTTACTGATACAATAATTCGCATATGTCATAAATGATTACAATATGTATATATAATTATATTGTAATTATATGTATATGATAAATATTGTATCTCGATAAATAATATTGAATTATATGCACTGAGAACTACACAAGCTCTTAGAGAGGAGTCTATTTTCTTTTAATCTAATATCAAAGATCCTTAGGTTTGAAAATCAAAATATTAACAATGAAATCAACAGAAAGCTTTCAAAATTTACAAATTGCATCATTTACAGCCATCTTTATTTTAAGAGCCATACATCTCTCTCTTTCTCTCTTTCTCTTTCTTTTCTTACTCGCATTCTATCTCTACAAAAGTTAAAAATAAAGCGAATCGTTTACTCGCGCGCGACCGCCTCTAGATTTTCTCTCTGGAATAAGTAGAGAGAGACAACGTAGGTTATTTCGTGAGATTCGTCGGAGATGATTTTTCATGGCAGACTATCATGATCTTATTAGAGACGACAGATCGATAAGATACGGTATCAGCTTTGACGCACGTACTTATCGCTACGACAAATCTCACACGCAACAATACACGAGGACACAGAAAGACTGTCGCAATCCGTGCCTTCGATTAGATTCAACGTTGAAGTCGAGGGGCTCTTGACGACGATTATTATCATTGACGTACGTCGTAATCGACGATGTCAAATGGCTCTACGCGTGCCACGGCTCATGTGTAAATCGTTTGTAACTGCCTGTCGCGTCAGAAATAAAGGATATTCTTAATTAAAGAAAGAGAAGAACGCCTGATGAGACAAACAAGCTATAAAAAAAGGATTATAATCTGGCACCATTATTTCCAAGACATCAAAAGCTTTAAAATAATTCATTTTTATTTTTCTCTGTACTATTTATTTGTAGAAAAGTACTTTATTGATTAATATTATAATATTCTCTCTCTCTCTCTCTCTTTCTCTTAATCTAAAAAAAAATAAATAAATAATCTTCGATATATATTATAATACCCAAATAAAGATAAATTATTTCTCATAATAATATATATATAGAAGGTATAATTTAAAACTATAATAATTACTTTGACTGAGTAGAATTTTCATACTATCCGATAAAAACTGTCAAATAATTTTTATCGCGTTGCATTCAATTTAATTATCATTTATTAATAATGTTGATAAATTTCATTATTTTTACGCGCTTATTCGCGCGGCAAAAATCAGTGTACCCGAGTTACGATTTAACCCAGATTTTCAATACGACTCAATATTCTCGGCTGCAAATTGTACGGTACATCGGGGGTGTTAAACCCCCGTCGTTTTCTACAATTGTGCCATTCACCGAAAACAGAAGGACAAAAGATATGGCCGATTCGCGAGATGCCGTTCGCGCGCGTATTTTTTCGTGCGCTCGCTCTTCGAATTCCAAATGTCCCAGGGATCACAGTAGCCGCAGGGTGCGGCTACTAATAGCGGCGAAAAAATAAATACCGAGACGCTGCTCGAGGAGGTAATTTGCGGCGGGAGAGAAGAAGAACGCGCGCTTGATCGCGCGCACGAAATTTCTTTTCGCATCCCTGTCGCGTACACAACGGAACTCCCTCGCTCCATGTTTCGCCGTTTCGAGGTGTTTACGCTCGCTTGACACATACCGGCCTGGCTCTCCCGACCTCGACATGGCCTCGAGGGAGATGTTGACCCTGACTGTCGTCTACTACGGAATGCCGAACATTGACTAAAACCAATCGAGATAGCCGGGCTAATCGACGGGGAAATCGACGATCGAGAGATAGCGGGTAGGAGTGAAAGCTTTCAAATCGATTGTTTACTCCTTCGGTATGAAATGAGTGGAAAGTTAATCATATTTTTCTTTATTGTACTAAATTTAAAAATACATCGTGAGAATAAATATAAAAATAAAAGAATTATATTGCGTAAATTTAAAAAACCAGAAATATTCAAACAGAATTTTGTTTATAACATTTCTGAGCAATGGAATATCTATATATGTATATAATAATGAATAAAATTATTTTTTTCTTATTGCTAAAATATTTCCTGTAATATATATTCCTTTTATAATGGCTGATTTATTTCTCGAATAATTAGTGACATAATTTTGGTATAAAAAAACGACAACTTTTTTACATTCTCGCTGACGTTGCATGGATGATATATATTCATCTTTAACAATTAAATATAGGAGTGTTTCAACAATCATGAATAATAACGAGTAAAGAAAAGAAAGAGATTTCAGATGTTAATAAAATTTTAAACCTTACAGATGCACTTAAAAAAAAATGCATGAAAAATATCTTTTTATATTTAAAAAGTGACAAGGATAAACTGAAATTTTTTATATGAAATGGTAAACTCCTCTGTTAAACTATTGTAAATATTTGACGGTAAATTTTTTTTGTTCAAAGAAAAAAAAATCTTGCTTTAAGAGGATGCCGGATTACCGACAGAATGCGAATATTAGTAGGATTGCAAAATCTTTTTGTTGATTATAGATATCAACAAATCCTTTTCCACAATTAAGGTACACATAATAACGGAGTGCGGAGTTTAACATTTCATATGAAAAGTTGAAAAAAATGTGAAAATTACAGTTTTGTTATCGGCTTCTGCCGTCAACATTTACTTAATATAACAAATTTGTAATCTGTACGTGCCTAATCAGTGAACTCCGCACTCGGCATTTCATCAAAGAGTATAAGTGAACTTAGAGAAGTGAATTTAGAAGCTTTATAAAAAAGATTTTACGATGCTACACTTTCGTGTATATGTGTGTGTGCGAGATAGAGACTCAAGAGTAAAACAGAGCAGTAGATTAGTTGCGTGATGTCGCGATAGACGGAGCTGCAATCTTACATGACAAGGACAGACATAATCGTACTACCTTTGTCTCTTTCATGCGTGGAGAGTAATATATATATACGCACTAACATTATTGCAGTATCTTTTTTCTCTCGATCATACGCTCTGTCTTTTTCTAATCGCTCGCTCGCTATGTACTACGTATCGCTTAGCTTCATGCTCCTCGCATATTCACTTACGCGTTCACTCGCGCCTCTCTCTCTCTCTCTCTCTCTCTCTCTCTCTCTCTCTCTTTCATTCTGCTCGTTCATTATTGTATATTGTATTCTTTTATTGCCATTATTATATTCTTTTATTTGCTTAATTTTTATTCTTTCTATTCTCGTGTCCCTACATGAAAATAAATAAATTTATTTATTTATGTTTATTTGATACATCATAAATGAGATACACAAGTTATTTTCTTTTTCTATTTAATTATAGTTAAATACAACACATGTACATACAAAAATGCACATAATTAAATACTTTTTCTATTTATGACATACACAATATCTCATTTATGTTGTATAAAATAAAGACGAATAAATTAATGTATTATTATGTAGGAAGACGAGAATATAGAAAGAATAAAAGTCGAAGAAATAAAAGAATATAATAATGGGGATGAAAGAATACAATAAAGAACGAGGAGCAAGCGAGATGACAAACATCAAACAGTTCCGAAGTCTCGTTCGCGAGGCTCTCTTTATCTATAATATCTCGGGTTACATATCGTTCGTAAAATTTCTGTTTTTCGTATTTTATCGATATCAAAATAATTTTAATAGATTAATGAGATTCTTGCGATTAAAATAATACTAAACATGACATAAATCAGATAATTTTTAATCAGTTATGTTATTAAAATTATGATTACTTATTTCATTTAAAATAATCGGATTTATATCGTATTTGGTGTCATTTTAATCGCAAAAATGTAATTAATCCATTACAATTATTTTCAGATATATAAAATGCGAAATACGAAAGTTTTATTTTCTATAGTAAGATGACATATATACGTGAAAGATTACAGATAAAAGGAGTCACGCGAGCGAGGCTTCGGAACTCTTTCATGTTTGTCATCTCACTTACTCCTTCATTCTTTCTCGCTCTCGCTTTTGTCGACTCTTCAGCGTCGGGGATCTTTCCTTATCTACAAAATATAAACATCTTCTATATAAAAGGTGAAACTTGTATTTTCCATTTCATCTGTATAAAAATAATTATAATGGATTAATGAGATTCTTGCGATTAAAATGACACGAAACATGACATAATATCGGATTATTTTTAATCAATTATGTTATTAAAATTATTACTTATTTCATTTAAAATTATCCGATTTATGTCATATTTGGTGTTATTTTAATCGCAAAAATCTCATTAATCCATTATAATTATTTTTATACTAATAAAATACAATATGAAAGTTTCAGTTTTTATTTTATAAGATGTTTATATAAGGAAAGATCCCCGCGCGATGCTGAAGAGTCGACAAAAGCAATAGCGAGAAAGAATGAAGGAGCAAGCCAGACGACAAATATCGAAGAGTTCCGAAGTCTCGCTTGTGAGGCTCCCTTTATCTACAATCTTTCACGTTAGATTAATATATATAAATTATTATAAAATTTATATATATATATACAGGGTGTCCGGCGTCAATCGCATCACCGGTCGTGTGCAGGTAGAGCAGATGAAATCGAGAAGAAAAGTCCTTTACCTTTTTTTTCTATAACACTTAATAAAAGAGTTATTATTGAGTAAAGTCTGGCCAATCAGCGCCGACCTTTAGCCGGGCGCACGTCAGTGAGCCGCGCGCTGTGAAGTGTGCAGCGGCGTACACTATCAAGCGCGCGGTTCACCGACATGCGCCCGGCTAAAGATTGGCGCTGATTGGCCAGACTTTACTCAATAATAACTCTTTTATTAAGTATTATATAAAAAATTGGTACAGGACTTTTCTTCTCGGTTTCACCTGCTCTACCTGCACATGACCGGTGATGCGGTTGACGCCGGACACCCTGTATATATATGTCATGTTACTATAGAAAATCAAATGTCTGTATTTCGCATTTTATATATCCGAAAATAATTTAAATGCATTAATTACATTATTGTGATTAAAATGACATGTCGTAAAATATTAATAAATAATGTTTTTATGTATCGAATTAATTTTAATCAATATGAAAATAATTTTTTATTCGGTTACAGAATATTCGTTTATAAAGATGCGCATTTGTTTATATTATTACGCGATATTTGTAGCATGCATGTATCTAAGTATGTGTGTACGTATCGGGGAATAAGGCGACTGTACTATTCACACGCACACAGCCAGGCACATCCGATAATATCAGTGCGCGGCAGTACTCAGTCTCAGTCTCAGTCGCGCGTGTTGTGTACATACGCGTAACGAGAGATAACCGCAAAAATGTGCTCAACCGTTATAACGCGTTATAACGCATCGAATTTAAAAAACGAGTGTTGTGTTTGTGTAGTCATAGTGTGTTCATATAATAGGGCGAAAATGTAATGAAAAACGCTTGCCTCGCTTTGCCCGCAGACTTTCTTTAAAAAGAATAAGGGTCAAAAGGTTAGTATATTTATATACCATAATTCTAGAAGGAATTGTTTTAATGTATAGTATATACTAATATGTCGCTAGATATAATTGAATTTTTTTTCCGTGCAGTTTACACAAAAATATAAGTATGATAATGTAATATTATATAAAAATGTAATATTTCAAGTTTTTTTTTTATTTTTTGATTATATCTTTAAAGCAATTCCTAAATAGAAAACAACATAAAGACCTTTGTATAAAAAAATTGTAACATAAAATTAATCTTTAAATAGAATTTAGAATTACTACAATACATGAACATACACATTATATATATATGATGCATATAGTATTTAGTACTCATATAGTATTTTTGTTATAAAGAAATAGACAGACATGGGCAAAAAAAGAAGAGAGAGAGAGAGAGAGAGAGAGAGAGAGAGAGAGAGAGAGAGAGAATAGGAATGAGTAAGCGAGAGAATGGCTGTACAACGATATATCGATTAATAATTCACATCAGTCGCTAAATATTAGTGAGCATAAAGTATTGCTACGGAGAAAGATCCAACTATTTCCTTTTTTTTCTTACTTTTGGCACTTGTATGGACACTTGCTCACTTACACTATATCCTCTTTCTCTTTGCCCATTCTTCTCTGTCCGTCTCTTTCTGATCCGAGCATACTATGTATGTTATATATTATCTATATGCGATCTTTTCGTGAACTGGTTGAAAATATTTCATACCAGATGCGGTTTGCATGTGCGCTCTAAATATTGCCGAAATATTTGATCCCAGAAGCGATCTTTTCGTGAACTGGTTGTAAATATTTCATACCAGATGCGGTTTGCATGTGCGCTCTAAATATTGCCGAAATATTTGATCCCAGAAGCGATCTTTTCGTGAACTGGTTGTAAATATTTCATACCAGATGCGGTTTGCATGTGCGCGCTAAATATTGCCGAAATATTTGATCCCAGAAGCGATCTTTTCGTGAACTGGTTGTAAATATTTCATACCAGATGCGGTTTGCATGAGCGTTCTGGTTAAAAATATATCCCAGAGGCGATTTACGTGTGCTGGGTATTGTAAAAAATATCCCAGAGGCGATTTACGTGTGCTGGTTATTGTAAAAAATATCCCAGAGGCGATTTACGTGTGCTGGGTATTGTAAAAAATATCCCAGAGGCGATTTACGTGTGCTGGTTATTGTAAAAAATATCCCAGAGGTGATTTACGTGTGCTGGTTATTGTAAAAAATATTCCAGAGACGATTTACGTGTGCTGGTTATTGTAAAAAATATTCCAGAGGCGATTTACGTGTGCTGGTTGCTTTACAATATTTTGAACCGGATGCGATTTAATAGTTATATAAGATTAGCAATATAACCGTTATTATATATTATAATACATATATATGTATTGTGCTATTGTATGTATGTATGTATGTATCTATGATGTATGTATATATATATATACATAAAAGGCACACATATATATATAACAATACATGCACACACACACATACACATGGCCAAATATTATTCCTCTTGGAAAGATATATGGAAAGGCACACACACACACGTACATATATATATATATATATATATATATATATATATATATATATATATATATATATATAAGTCCATATAAGTAATGTGTGCAATTGTGTTCAAATATGCAATAAAGGCAGACACGTGTATATGTTATACTGTTATCTATACGCTTAGATACGCTTAGATATGCGTGCGAGGCAATAGAGCAGTAGAAATACACGATGTCCGATTTCAACATATTGAACACAATTCTCTTTCAAATATGCATAAAACATGCAGAAATATTAATATTGGTAACAGCGGAACTAAAATTATTGATATTATCGATAATTTCGGTCGGTATTATCGATAATTTTAGTTACGCTTAGATGAGGGCGCTAACTCGTCGGAGTTCGGCCGTCGCTCCGGCATCCTCTTAAAGATATTTAACGATGCAATACGAAAATATTATATATGAGATAACCAAATAATTGCATCTCTTGAAATCTTAGCAAACATAATTTAGTTTTGAGAATAGTTAGCGAAATTGACTATCTAACCATTGGAATTTCACGGCAAGTCGCCTGCGACAGAGCCACCGTATACGATCATGATGGCACATCCTTCACGATGTGACGAAATTAGCGAGCAACCGAAATAATTCAACGGATTCCAGGTTACCGTCTCGTACTGCTTCGTACTGCTCCTGTAACCCTGAACTCCATTATATAGTCCGTTCAAGAAAGAAAGAGAAGATAGCGAAAAGTAATCTACATTTCAAAGTATATTTAAAATTAACTCTTTGTTTCTAGAAATAAGAATTAAAAACGCAATTTTTAAGAACGATTAATCCGCGTCATTTTTGTGCCGATATAAAGAAAATTAAAAAAACTAATGCTCTATAAATTTTCTAGATTATTCGATATAAAGTAAAAAAAAAAAAAAAAAAAAAAAAAATTCCACGCAATGTTTACAAAAATTATTTATTCGCGTAATTCTGAATAATTATAAATATTTTTCACATACACACATACACATAATAGATTTACAACAATATAAAAATTCCCGCGATCAATCTCCACGTGTTTAATTACGTTAATGAAATGTGCGTGCTTATACGGGTTAAGCTACTTTTATCAAAGATGATGGTATCTACGATTTCATGCTTTTAAGATCTTGTCCCGGGTGTTACCGCACGATTGTATGATTCGCGTGCATCCGGCGATGCAAATCCGATTTGGTGCGCGCATAATCAAGTTCGTTGCTTTACACATGACGGTAGTTAATGAAGCTGTGCAAATAGGTAATCGATTTCGTAATCGAGTTTGCGTATTCGTTCCGCGTATAATCCGACGTTACAGGAATTGGTCGTGAGGATCGGCTTCGTGTAACCGTCATGTCCGGGAAATTCGTTTTCTGATTGACTTCCCCAAATAGACGGATTACCAGGAAAATCTGGGGTACAATATTTATAAAGTAATCCCTCGATTAGTTGCTCGTCGCGTAAAATAAAAAGATAAACAGGTTACTAACAGGATATATTATTATAAAAATTATAGCTTTTTTTAGGATTTAAGAGAGTTTAGGATTATATCTCGTTTCCGTTAGAATCTAGATAAAATATTATATAAAACACAGTATGCATATATATATTCGATTAATGTATGTTAATGCGAAACTTCGAATTAGTATTCGAACAGTGAAAATTCTTTTCTAAACCGAAAGAAACTTCAAGTGCTCTTTTTACAGATGAAAATATCACTTTGATCCTTGCACGAGCAGCAGTAAAGATAAACCCCCCGGGAATTAGGCCAGTTTAAGGTGCTCTCACACGATCCGGTAGTCGGTATCGATACTCTCGGGTATTGTGTTAATATTGACGATCGTGGGAACATCTCTTTTTCGTAACGGCTGTGATTAATATCACGATACATTCACGCTGACAGCTCGCGAGCATATTAATGTATTTATAGTAACGTTCGTCGAGCGAGCTTAAGTATAGCGAATGATTTGTTACTACGTCATACGCAGTGGTGGCTGATGACCACCAGCACGATTCGACCATTATGTATCGCGACGGAATTAGCGGGGCAACCGAAATAATTTATAACCAGACTTCATACGCGTCGTCCTCTATCTCGTCTCTTCTCTCATATCCATCCCTGTTCTCCTTCTACCTCCTTCTCCCTCGTCTCTCTTTCTAATCTCTCTCTCTCTCTCTCTTTCTCTCGTCTCGTACCGACCCTGAAACCCACTATAGTTCATTCATTACGCCATCGTACAATGGCATGACCACGTAGCGTACGAATTATTATAGAATTCATACCATATATTAATCTTAGAACATTAAGAATAATGAATAAACATATATATACGTACGTTGTATACGTACACATTAAATTAGAAACATGTGACAAAAATTTTGAAATTTTTCCAAGCTAATTTTATACAATAGAATATATTTAATACACAACATGTTAAAAATAAATAATTGCAAAAATAATATTATAGCAAAATTTTTTTCAAATCTTTTCCCATCTATAGATGCAATCATACTTTCTTACAAAAGTCATTTCACAGTTTTTGAAATATTTTTACCTTTTCTTTCGTTCAACATTTTTTATATTTCTTCGAGATTCTATATTAATAGAATTTTGTTTAATATACTTTGTTATGCTAATTGAAAAAAAAAAAAATATATATATATATATAGATGTTATGTATACATTGACGTCATTGAAGCAATTGCTTAAGGGTTAGAATAGATTTGCCCATTATACTCGTTACTGATTTATGTCCTCATCATTTAATATTGAATATATAGTTGATAAGCTTTATTCATTTAAGAGTCGATGCTACTAACGATGATTAACTTTAATTGCGGTTTAATCGATTGTTTTTTTCTTTTTAGATCTACTATGATAATATAGGTGGAAAAGAAATATTTATTATACGGGGAGGAGAAATTCTCTTTCCCTTTTTTTAATTTTATATTCTTGTGTGTGATTAAAGGTTATATATTATAATATTTTTATCATTTTTTATACATCTCCTCTTTAAATCAATTTTAAAGAGAACTTTTTCTCGCGCTGGGTGCGCGAGAATAAATAGAACAACTAGTGCCTAAGTGCGGAAGTAATCCGTTTAATCTCAAATTCTTTCGGATTGACATACATACACGCACACATTTATCACTGGGCATGTCTCTAAATCCGCTCACATTTACGTCATGAAGCGTCATGTATGTTTAAATAAATAACTATGTCTGCTGCAAATTTCAAAGTGCGAAAGGTAGCCTAGTTTGTTTTAATTATTCGCACGTTTCCGTGACTTCCACGCCATATTTTTCAACGATAAATCGCATTCTTCTCGCGTTGTAAAAGGGCCGCAAACTTCATCAACGAGGAAGCTCGTGTCATAAGTTCTGATGGAAATATATCACGCTGAGGACGTTAAGACACGGATCTCAGGCGAGGAATTATAAACTCAACGAGGAGATTCCACAAGCAAATAAAATTCATATAGGAGAGCAGTAATATAACTTTAGAATATTTTAAAAAACAATAAATATCAAAAATATTCATAAATTTTACAAATAAAAGTAATTGGCTAACTTTATGTGTTCATAACTTTTTTAATAAATAAATTGCGTTAATGGAAATCGTATCGCATTAATTAAATAATTTCCCAAAACAAATCAGATTTTTTAAAAATTTTTATGAAAACTTCTATTCAGTGTATGTGTTTCGATCACTAATTTCGTCTTTTTTTATATTTATAGGATCATGACAAGAATGTAAAAAAACTATCGAGAAATTTTATCGAGCGGAATTCAGCCTGATTTAAATATAATTGAGAATGATTCTCGTTGTACAAGTTATGTGCACTTCTATTCATTAACAATCCTGGCAATGACAGTTCTGGCAATTTTTTTTTTCTTTCCGCGTAAATTACGCGCTCTCGGACGACAGCACAAACGTTAGCGTGAATCATTTGTCGTTCGTATAAACTGTAAACGCGTTGTCCCGCGAGATTCGATCACGAGTAATTGCTGTGTATCGACGCACTGTTGGAAGTTTTCCCTTTGTGAGATTTCGCTAAAAACTTTTCTCGCCCAGTCCTTTCTCCTTCACGTAAGAAATAGCCTTTGTCCTCGCGACAATTCAATTTCCCTTCACACGTTTGTCGCCCTTTCCTCGCAGAAAATGATAGAAGTATAAACGAAGGAAATTTGACTTCTCATCTTTGGCCAAGGAGAAAAATAAATAACGAGGAATCATTAGTTTACCATCGATTGTCTATAACTCGATTAGTCAATCTAGTTTCCTATCTGTCAAATTATTGTAGCATCGATCAACGCATCATACATATATCCAATCGTTCTATTGGAAAGTTCTATTTTATTCAAACTAATTTGCAAACAATTTAATATCTGTATAATATATTTATCTATTTATTTTTACATATACGTATTCTCTATTTATATGGTTCCTGATATACCTACTTATGGATAAACTATAAATCACGACAGAATTCAAGACACAAAAATCTATTTATAATTTTATGTGCTGAATATTTTAGTATATGTATTCTGATAGGTATTTTATGTGTATATATATATATATTAATACTCTTTAAACATGTTTTCTGTCTTACGAGATAAAATAATAAATAAAATTCTTTCCCAAATTTTATTATGTATTATAATCTAAAATAAGCTTTACTTGCAAATTACAAATAAAATAAAAAGTATTTCTTGCTTTGTTTCTCTCTCTCTCTCTCTCTCTCTCTCTCTCTCTCTCTCTCTCTCTCTCTCTCTCTTTCTCTCTCCTTCTAAGATGTTATTAAAACAAAGTAAAAAATGATATCTCGCTATCTTGCGCAATAAGAAATGACAAAATAATTTCGCGATAATATATTCTTAGCATAACATTAAATATTTTTTGAGACATATTATTCTTTTAGATCTTTGGTCTAAAGGTTTAAAGAGACATAAGGCAATGACAGATGATAGCACGTACAATATTCCGGTCTCGTTGGCGGACATGCGGAATTATATATCGGAAATTGGAGCCCGATATTCAAACGAAGTATGTCAGGGTTTATTACGTGCGAGGCCGTCATACGGTGCGACCATATCACTCTCGCGCGATGCATAGTTCGATTATAATTTATCGAGCACATAGAAAACGAGTTAACTCGAGTAGCTCGAAGCTGGTCTATGCTGTGTTTAGCCTAATTATTCTACAATAGCTTCGTAAAATCAATGATAATAATAATCCAGAACAACTTGTGTATGCGTGTGATATTGAAACAATATCCTTTTTTTTTTTTTTTTTTTTATTGGGGAAGGAGAGGGCATGTATATAAAACATATTTAATATTCAAAATAATTAAAAGGAGAATATTTAATATTTAGAAAAATTTAAAAAGTATGAAAGAAAAAAGATTGAAACGACAATTTTCATCGCCTATTGTTACTGTAATTTTTAGGATGTATAATTTCAATGGATTAAATATATTCAGATCTCGAAAGAAAAAATTATTTATTGGAGTTTAATCGGGAAAAGAATTCGACGGCACGCGCCTCGCTCGATATTTTAGCTCAATGTGTGGCCAGCACGCGAGAAACATATGGCCCGCATGTGGGATACAATGCGGCGAACAAAAAAATACTTAAGGATGTTTATAAAAAACAAATATAGCGAAGGTAACAATGATTTCTAGAAACCATACCGAGAGTTCCATACATATTCCATTCATCGCGGCAACATGATGATGCACTTTATTTTTTCTACATTATCTTTAATCACGACAGATCACGATAAAAAATAGTTTCATCAATGTCGAGATTAATCTATATATATATTTCTATCAGATGAGGATTTTTTTCAGTAAATGCTGTTATCATTATCACTTTACTAAAAAAAAAGCATATTTATTCAAATTTTTTATTACCTTCAACGTGTTAAATTATATGTATCCATTTCTTTCTGACTTGGTGCATATTATATATTATAATGTACATTTAACAAATAAAAAAAAAATCCCTATACACAGTATTATAAGTGTATTGTATTTCAGTGTATATCTAATTTTTTATTTTCTTATAAATAATATAAAAAGTAAATTTTGATGTAATTTAATGTGCATTTTATCAATTTTACGCAAAATTAAACGGAAAAAGTCATATCTAAAAAGATTAATTAGTTAGTCAAATAATTAGTTAGTCGAAAATCGCCGACATTTTACAGGTGAGTATGTGAATTCGATAAAATTTGCAATCGGCTGCAACCCCTTCCACCAGGCGCCGGCCGCGCCGAGAGACTGCAGTCGATGTCAAAGTCGACGCGCGCGAGCATCGGAGCATCGGAGACCGCGCCGCTCAGTCCGCGCGGGACGCTCGAAGAGCGAGGATCGTGTTCACCCCTTGTCTTGCTCCCTGATCTCTCTCAGGTGAATCGAATAATAAACGCGAACAAGAAAGAGAGAGAGAGCGTCAGTTTTCGCACTCAGTTCTTTAGAATCGAGGAGATCGAGAAGAGGAGAAAAACGGCGGCGATCATAGAAAAGCATTTTTTGCGGGACGACCGGGGCTCCGGAAATTTTGGAGCACAGATGGTGAGAGGTAAGAAATGTGCGAAAGTACGAAAGTACGTTCTTTGCGTATTTTCGTATATATGTCCCTACAGATAAAATATAAAGGCACTTTTGTGCGAGCAATCGATCGATCTCCGAAGAGAGATTCTCTTATTCACCCTTCATAGAGTCGGACAGATGTTGAGGATGATGATGGCCCTAGGTCGGTCGCCTTTCTCGCGTGCGGGACGACGCGCGGATTAAGATCCGTTAATTCAGAAGTTTAATCTTTCACGTTAATCAAATCCGAGTGAGATTAGTCGCTTGAACGTGGTTGAAAATGGGAAAATGTATGTTATGTGAAATGATGTTCGGATTGCGAGATAATTTTATATTTTCGAGCCAAGTCGAAATTAACATTCAGTTAAATCCTCTCACTATTAATTCGTTGAATCGGATTATATTCTTACCATATATATGTACTTCGAACGAAGGGGAACGAAAGGATGACCGATTATAAAATTAGACCGATGCGGTGATAATTCCCACATAACGATAAGAAATTGCATGATTATTATATATTGTAAATGAATTTTTGCGAAAAAAATCAATTACGAGAGGAATTAACTACAAAAAAATGTTGTTTTCTTTTTTATCTCGAGACGGTTTCGTTTTCATAAAATGATCAAGATTAATTCATTATTGTATTTTAATCAGTTTCGATAATTAGCTACATCAATTAGTAAACGACTAAATAATATTGCTATCATCAGAGTAAGAAATATATTAATCCTTAAATGCTATTAAAAAAAAAAAAAAGAATTATTTTTTCAATACTTATAATACTTTGCAACTTTGCTCCTTTTCTTCTTTTTGTTTAAATTTGAAAATACTACTACCTTACGGCTCACTGCCTCGAAGAGATTGAAATGTTTTGTAATCGTTGCTATTCGATTAACTATGAGAAATGGTGCTCCCGAGAGAGTATTTTGGTCATATCTCAAATGAATTTGAAGCTCCGACTACGCGGCGATCGATCCCATTCAAATTTAAGTTCCACCTTAAATTTAATCTTTCGTACAGACTGACTTATTAGTTTCGTTTGACGTAAGGCGGCCATGGAGCTGGAACAAAATCTGCTCGACTGCTCAATTGGGCATAATGAATAATTGATTTCGAGTTTAAGTTGGGGCGGGTGAATCGGAAATTTTCCGATAGGTATATTCCCATTCGCTATTTCCTGGAATATCCGAGCAATTGAAACGCGGTAAGGAAATAAAAATCTTCTATTATGGGAAAATCCGTTTACTCGATTATAAACGAATAATGAACGACAGGTTTTTTTTTTAACGGCGATTTTTCTGAAAAACAACTTTGAGATAGATTCATAAATTATTTTATAAATAAATCGTAATATATAACATACCTATCTCGCGTTGTTTAATAGGTAATTAATCAATTTCTTATACACTCGATTAGTATTCTTTCATATGTATCTTATTTTTTAGCCAAGTATTTTTATTTAGATAATAATATTGCCGAGTAATTTGAGAATGTAATTAATGAAAATTGTGTGTACGATTACATTTTGTATTGTCATTTATCATCGCAATAGAAACAGTAACGAGGTACAAAAAATGTCTGACTATAACCGATCAGTCTCTACTTAAATTACATATCTATCTATTTCTACTTGCTATATTATAGAGAATAAAATGAAATAAAATATATGTGTGTGTGTGTGTGTGTGTGTGTGTGTTGTATATATAATATGGATACTGATAGATATAAATAAATTCAAAAAAATAAATTCATCTTTTTGTATAAATATCTTAAGAACGAGAGAAAGAGACAGAAGAGAATTCTATTGGATTAAGCATATTTTTATTATCCGATTTTTTTACTTTATCAATTAACTTCTTCCATATGATAAATTCTATACGATAAATTATTTCTCTCTCTTTCTCTCTTTCTCTCAAGTCTATCTGTCTCTTCTTACATTTTCCGGATTTTTCTCTGAAAAGTCGGAGTTCGTCCCAGGATAATAATAAATTAATTTCTTTCTCTCGTTTTCATCCCATGCCTTTCTCTTACTTTTTCTCTCTATCTTACTCTCTTCCTAGATACACCTGTTCACCTATATACGCAAATTACACTTTCCGCGTGCCGGACGAGAGTGTCAGTCGCGAAATGAGCCTGTCGGTCTTCTCGTGAGATCCAGCATGAACGACGTTTAAATTTACATTGGCGTCGCGAAAGGCTGAGAAATCAGCCGGCTGTCATATTGTGCTTAAATTTAAATTTCCCTCGAAATTTGAGTGATGCGATTGGATCAAATTGCTCCACTCAGCTGCAACATAACGTATATTTATCCCCATTAACAATTTCGGGCAGATATGTTGCAACTGGACCTAAGAGCCTCCAACGATCGTGCGGTAACGTAACCGGCTGCAGTTTCGCTCATTTAGTGCCCGCACTTTTCTTCGTTGTCAATCTTACTTGCAATTAATATATATGTAATAAAGCCAATCACCATTAAAATTTCCATTAAATATTTCTCACCGTCATTATTTAATCATCAATTTTTATTTTACTATTTAATTCTTATTTAACTCTGCCAAGCTTGCTGATATGTGAGATGCGTATAATCAGATTAAAGAATTAATTTTTTGCCATTTGAATCTGTCGATTGATTTTATTAATATACTATTAATATAAAAAAACACATTTGCCTCCATTTCTCGCGCTCCGATTTATTTTTTCGTTATTTCGTTATATAATAAAATGCATTTTTCATCGCTTAACAATGCCAAGTCATACAAGACAACATTCAATATCATATATAAAAAATATACAAGAAATAATATATAAAATGTCAATATATAAAAATTCGTTTAATTGATATAAAGAGGGAGAGAGAAAAAAAGGAAGTGTAAACAATATATTATTTGACAATTAAATGTATTAAGAGAAATTATTGAAGCCTGGGGAAGTAATATTTTTCAAATTAAATTTATCAGCATATCCTATACGAAGCAGTATATTAAGCACATTCAGCAATAAAATATAATTGGATTGGCTATATATGCACTTCTCGTGATCAAAAGATTTAAATTTTTTCTTTCTCGACGTGTGCCAATTCTGTCGCAATGTGGCAATGCAAATTTGTTGTGCAAGATCTTGAGCGCATATTGGCAATCGCGGTTAAAACAATAGTAGAACACTATTCAATTGAGTCAGGTAATATACTCATTATATTACCGAACGAGTATAGCTTCTTGTCATCATGTAATATTACTACCAGCGAATTCGTTCGTTGTTTCATTGACACGTTGTATGCAATGCCGAAAATAGAAATGATAATGATTTCATTAATGATAAAAAAAAAAAAAAATCTCCCACTCTATCTATTATATTTTTTTCTGAACTTTCACAATAAATAGTAACAGAAAGAGTATTTTTCAATAAAATAATAAATATATTTTAGCTGTAGAAAAACACGTTATTAATATAACATTAATTACATTCTATATTTTAAATACTTTTACTACTAATTTTATGTAACCTTTGGCATATATGATATATATAAAATATTTTCATATAAAAATATATTTTTAAAAATATTTAAAAATAATACTTATACAGAGAGAAATGTTTGTTGATTTTAAAATATTTATATTAGTATGTCTTTCTAATATACTATATATATATATATGTTTTGTGTAAACAGTGCGCAAAAATTTAAGAATTTCTAGAAATAATAATAAAATAAATTCGAAAATGTCGAAAAAAGAAGTTTATATCGATCGATAAATTTGTATTTGTATTAGATTTCATATTACCGTTTATATCGAAACATTACAATGAAAGATCATCGTATATTACACGATTAATTAAACAATGCATTAATGAAGCAACGTAAGCGATTATCTACGAAATCAAGTTTTCATTAAATTATAAACGCCTAATCAGAGATGCATCTTAAACTGGCATATGTCTGGAGCGCCTGATTCAATAATCATATATTCTATATTACAATTTTATTGTACTCTCAATTATGCTATAATAACAATTACCATTTAACAGCATATAAATATATGCGTGTTTTCCACATTCTTACATTTAAAATATCTACACATGTATGGCATATATTTTTGGAATATTTTTATTCATTAATTGAATATTAATTAAGAAATATTTTTATTAACCTGATTACCTAATTAATAATTATTTTTAATTTAATTTATTCCAATTTATTTATTTTTTAATTTATTCTTTATTTTATATCATATTTTTAATTTATTCTTAAAGTTATATAACGTTTCTTTTTCACACTGTTTTGCATTTTTAGTCTTTATCTTCAGTTTTTATAATTTCTAACATTAATTTATATTTCTAAATGCTGATTAACTCGACATCGCAAGAAAAACCAAGTGTTGTATAAGGATTATTCACGACAATCCATACGAACTCTGATGTATCTGTATAAAACGTAATACAGAAATCGATACTAATTATAGTATTTGTATGCACATTATATGGTTCGCGTAATACTGCACGTAAGTTGTGCTAGATATTTCATAAGTCACGCAACGAATGTATTTGTCGACAGATTTCAAACCAACTTGTCGTTGAAATTAAAATTTAAACGGAATGATATACAACAAAAGAAGATTAGTTTTTTTTTTTTTTTTGCAATTAATTGTAGGAAGATTTCGCTGCAGCTAAAATTTAATTTTTAACTCTCTTAATTATCGAGACGTTTAGGAGTAAAAATCAAAACTTTGAAAAGAGAATACAAGAATAACGGGAATTCCGCGCAAATTATTTCGCTTTACGTCAATTTGAAATTCAGCGAAAAAGTTGCTATTACAAAAATTACAGCGTAATTTGCATGGAACAATCTGTATGACCTTTCACATTGTACCGCGATGCTGTGCCATTATATGTAATGCGACGACCGCATTTCCGCTGTATTAATTAATGCATATGATTGCCATCTGACAATCGAGAAGGTCAAAATTCTCCCTTTCTCCTTGTTCTCTCGAACGTTCATTGCTTGCCTGATATTAAAAATTTTCGAATCAGTATACATACTTATAATTTTTAAATAAATTGATATTAGTTTGCGATTTAAATTATAGTGTAAAAATAATATAAACTTCTCAAGAAAAAATTATTTAAAGTAAGACAAAAAAGTTTTTGCTATCTTGCAATATTTATAAAAGCTATTACGAAGCATAATATATATACGTATAATTTAGAAGATAATTTGCGAGAATAAAATTCAAAATAAAAAATAAAAACATATTTAGAAAATTAAAAAATGCTCTTATTAATATATATATATTAATATCATATATTTTTTTTACACGCTGGTATACCTTTCATATGCTTTACCTCGTATACAGTTGTTTTGATTAAAGATTAAAGATTAATATATTATTCAGATAAGATTAACCTATTCCTCTCTCAAATTTTTGCTCGCTATCTTATTTTCTCGAAGTCGACAAATGATTTAAATGGAAAAACGCTCGAGGGATAAAAAGAATGATCTGGACGAGAACAGCTTCCTCTCGAGGAAACGCTGTCGTGAATGGCACGATATTACGCGCGACGTTCGATCGATCTTCATTAAATAGGGAGAAAGAGAGACAGGGTCTGCAATTTGCATAGAAAAATCGAGCGCGTGCGGGGCGCGTCCCATAAAAGATGAAAGAAGACGACGGTATGTCAGTGTCAGTCGACGGATGCACGCTGCCGTCCGGAGAAAATCGATCTATCACGATCGAGACGTCACTCCCGACACATTCGAGCAAGACGATCAACAATTTATAGATTGACCGACTGCTCGCTCGCTTTACCGGATACAGAGTTTTGTCTGAAATCCGAACATTTCTAAGTCTCGATTATATTGAAAATATCGACGTATATCCGGCCAGGTATTTTCCATTTACTGTACCAAAAAGACAGTATCTATCTATCTATCTAATAGCACGCGCTCGATATCGATCTACCAGTGAACTAATTTTAAGTTATTATATCAAGTTGTAAGTTTTATAGAAGGTTATTATAAAGTAAGGAAGTTCATGAAGAGAGTAATTATATGATACGATATATTTAAAAGGTAACGTTTTTGCTTTCTTTTTACTCGATTGAAGAATTGTAGCGCTTTCATTTCCAAGCCGAATTTCTTAATTTCATATTTTTAGAAAAATTGGAGATTAGGTATGTGTTACAAAAGGCATTGGTGAAAGGACGACTTTATATAATTTCTGATCTTTTTTTAACGCGGATTGAAAATAAACTCTTCAATTTTGTATAATACTTATCTAAAAATGTTTGCTCCAAGACTCTTGATGCCGTAATTATTAATATGCGATTACGTAAGAAGTGATAATTTTATCCGCAACGCAAAGTTTTAGAATAAAACATCGTTGATATTTTATAGAATCATTTATCACCGGGCATGAGCAATTATGTTCAGAATTTACAGTCTTTGGGCGAAACGTGCCTTCGTAGACACGTGCTCATTGTTTCCCGAATAAATGGGATACATATCGTGCACGATATGCGTCTTTCTCATTGTCAGAGACGCGTCACATCACCGATGAAGTATAGTTATGTCCTCCCATAGGAGAAGAAGGGCCTCATTGTCCAAGCACGAATCGCGATGACGTTGTCTCCGAGCGGTATTACCAAGCGAATTTCGCGCATCGTTAAGCCTTAAATACTGACACATTATCCGCGGCTGGAAATGTGTAATGTTACCTCTGAGTTAACAAATGCGAGCAGTGTCATAATTAGAACACGGAGATACATTCTGCAATTTCGTTTAAATTTAATTCAGACATTTTAACGAACATATTTTCTAGCCAAACGTTGGAAAATACGAAAAATATACAAAGAGAAAACCACAAAATGGTTTACTAGAAAATTAAATACTATTTACTTCACTCGATTGGAATCTTTCGTGATAAAAGTACGGCTTAATAGCTTGCTAACTATCAATCATGACATTATTATTTATATCTCTCTCTTCTTTCTTATATTCTTTATATCTTTTTCTTTATAATGTAACATTGCACATTTGAATATATTGTGTAAATTAAGTTTTTTTATTATACGTATAATTAAAAAAGACGTTGTAGATTTGTCTTCCATTCAAGAACGATATACGACCGCGTCGCTTTTTTTTTTTTTTTTTTTTTTTTTTTTTTTTTTTTTTACCGAAGAGTAGTTTCGTTTCGCATGAGAAAACCTGCGGAAGATGAAGAGCGTCGTCCTCGTTCACGTTAAAGCAATTTGTACAAACATCAGAAAAATAGGGAAAGCCATCTCGTTTGAGGAAACAAACGAGGATGGATGTAACGACAATGTAAGGGAGCCTTGATATGCAAGAAAAAATTGTAAAACCTTTCCTCGAGAATGATTATATGAAGACCTAACGTCCTTCCGTTCATTGCAGGATCGTTACCTGATATCGCAGTGACGATGGCATCGGGCAGAGAAATCCACGGTGCTTTCAGGTAAGATAAACTTTATAAAATTTAAAATTTCATTTAATAAAATAATTAATTTATTTTTCTGATATTTTATTAGAGAAACTCTACAGTGCAATTCTATTCTAAATGAATAAAGAGATGTTACTAAATTATTTACAATAAAATATTTTATTTACATACAATATTAATTCTGAATATTACATAATAAAATGTAATATTTTTGACAATTATATCCGATTTGTTTCGATTAATGTTTCCCGCGTTATAAATTCATCTTTTTTTTTCAAGTTTTCATTTTTTTTTACTTTGCGCATGCAAAGTCTTGCGCGAGTGCACTCGAAAAAAAAAAAAAACGGGCACAACATACACGCATCACTGATTTCACCGCAGGAAAGCCGGTTGGTTATTTTCAAGGATTTTCGTAGGTGTATATCTCGCAACACGTGACCTTTAGAAATTCATTATTACGTGAAGTGCAGGAATGAGAAATTAGTTAGCCATCTGTTACATCAATCTACAGTTCACGAACATAATACAGTTTCCTAATAATGATTTCTCGAAATATAGAGTTTCGGAGGAGATAATTTAAAGTTAAAATTTAACGGAAAATTTTTTTTCGTGTATTCAAATAATATATGACAAGAACGATTCGAATCTTTTATTCCGTAACGATTTTCTAAAAGAAGGTGTCACAAAAAACGAACGGTCTAAAAAAGATGATGAAAATTATTCCTAATTTAAATATCCGTAAACGATATTTAACGTCGAATATATTTGTCAAAATAATCTTCAAAAATATTCTCTCTCTCTCTCTCTCTGTTTTAAATAGATATAGTTTAAACAAAAAAATCGTAATAATTTAAAACTATTATTCTACCTTCTCTAATGCATTCATCTTGAAAAATACATAAGAAAGACGTTATCTAGTTACTTTGAGGATCTCTTTAAATGTACACGCACGTATTTTTAGCGACCTTTGCAAATTCTCGTGGGGGGGCGTAGATGTATAAAGGTGAATAAAGTATTAGAACACTTTGACAATACATCGATACGAGTTTCTGTCACACAAATAGAAATGCTTAAATATAATAGGCTATCATTACTTTTAGTCAGTAACGAATCAATATTTTATGATACAAATCAATACTTTTTACCAATAAAATCAATATTCTGAAATACATAATATTTACATTGTATTGTATATTAAAGTTAATTAAGGAGAAATGTGTTTCTACGATCATAAATTAACAACCAAATGTATCTTATTTCTTATAAAGTTTTTTAATTTCTTATTTCGAGTAATTAACTTAATTTCAAATAATTTTGAATACTTTTATAAGAAATTTTTCTTGTATCTTTATGCATAAATAATGTATCCATTACGATTTTGAAGCAAATTTCGTGCTAATCAGCGTATATTTGCCGGGCATTTAACGCCAAATATAATTGTCCGATTCTTGTCTACATCCTGGATACGATATTCCGCAAATAAACCTCGGCATTAGAACATGTCGCGAAATTCGCGATGAGAATGGCGAGCACGGATTTAGAGTGAAAGTATCGATCGTGTCTTCTCGTGAAGCGACAGCGGCAGCAGCAACTTGAGAATCGAGCAATTTTGAACTGTTTCGTGATAGCATACGACTAATTGGTAGTGAATGGAAGAAAAAGTGGCTTGGCAGCCGGCGCGAGTTGCGCGCGATCTTATTCTTAGCGACGTTGCTTTATTTTTATTGCGCTTATAGAGCGCAACATCGATCGCTCTCGCAAGTTGACGTCGTTCGATTTGATAGTCGCTCATAAGTAATGCAACGAAAAAGTAATAGTACCGTGTCATAGACAGACGGCTGAATAAAGGAGAAAAAAAAAACGCGACGGAAAAGTATCAGGCCTATCTTTAGTTGCTATAAAGTTTTATCGCTTCCACGTGTGATGTTTTAACCCTTTGCGATCTACTTGGCGGTTTAAACAGATTACATGTAGATAATATCACGAGCATTGTAAGAAAACAATAGAGGTAATTACATAATTTCAACTGTCTGCAATTTCGTAAAATGTTTTAATTTAGGAACATATTCCTTGTTGCGTTAAAAGAATGAGTAATATAAAATGTATATAAAAAAAAAAAAATTATCGATATCTTTTCTTTCTCTCTCGCTTCGATAGTTTTGTTGAATTAATTAATAAAGCTGTTATATTGTAATTGATCTGTAAAAAAATAAGCTATTACCGATATTTTTAATTTAATTGAAATAAATGAGAAATTTACCATGTGAAAGAATAACTATGTGATTTTATTAGCCATTCCCGCACAAAAGATATATTTGCTGTAACGATCAAATGAAAATATAAAAGTTTAATCTTCCAAACGCTTAAACACAAAACCGCCATGTGTCATCGGCGACTCGGTATGTACTTCCGGTCATAAATTATACATCCAGTGTTTGGCAGAGGAGGAAATATTTTTGGCGTAATAGCGCTTTTAAGCTCCCTCGTGAATCGATATACTCCGGTGACTCTCTCGCAAAGTTCGACCGGCCGGAGATTGGAAAGTTCCGCACTAAATTTCGCCCAAGATGCAGTCGGTTTCGCTTTTCCCGATTAGGTATTAGGTACCGCCGATCGTCCATTCATGTCTTGACGATCCTCGCTAAGCTGCTGAACCATTGACGTCACGTTTAAGATACCGTTAGAAAATTACGATAGAGAGAGAAGAGAGATGTGGGAAAAGGGGGGAGTTCTAAGGACACCAGAGGAGACGCATATCGCATCGCGTTCCCTATCGGACGGGGGCTGTTCGTTAAACAATGCGAATCCATTATCCAGTCTATCACAAAAAATAAATTGGATCGCACTTTCGCATCTGCTCAAGCGCAATCAAGAGCCATTCACGCGTGGCCTCTTTCCTGTTTGGCGTAATCTCTCGAATAATATCCGAGCCATTTATCTTAAGAGCAATGTGAGAAGAATCTCTCTTTAACGCGGCTACACGATTCTCAATTGATATCGTCTCGATTTCGATTTAAGCATATAAGAACTTAATATTAAAATTCCATAGACAGCTCTTTCAAAAATTTGAAAAAGAAGTAGTATGCTTGTATGAGTCGAAGCTCATCAAGATTCAGCAGGATTTAAAAAGAGGATTTTCAAGTGCTTTCTTACATAAATTACTTACATAAGTTTTTAGATAAGCCCATTTGTACGCATGTCATATATATATATATATATATATATATATATATGAACGTGTAGTTTGCGATTTCCGAAAAATCAATACTTTTCCGGCACACCAGTGACGTAATGCCTGACGCAAGCGACAATCGTTGCGGCCGCGATGCCGCAGAGAGGCAAACGTCGATAATACACCGGACGTCATGAATGCCTTTGACTTCCTTAAATTAGTATTTTTCGAATGAATGCATCATGCCTTCACGTAATGACACTTGATGATAATTATGATTAAAATCATCGTTTCTTTTTGTTTTTTTTTTAAACCGCCACTGTGACAAAATAATTTATCAGAAAAATAGCGTTAATTTCGCAACAATATGTCATATTATTTGATATATTCGATTGATATACGAATATATAAATAATACTTCGTATAATTTTTATAAATAGTTTACCATATTGTAGAATCTGAAGAATTACAGTATTTTGAAATAGCTATTCGACTGTATAAATAATTTCAAACGGCTAGGAGATATAAAAAAAATATAATAAAAAAAAAAGATTCCACGAAAAAGTATCTGACATTAAACGGACTTTTATCGTCAACAAAAATTACTCCGTCGATGTCCATCGCTGTCGCCGTTTTTAGCTGATATCATGAAAAAAAAAAAAAAAAAAAAAAAAAATCCAATATAATTTAACGAATTTTATTTTAATATACAGTGACTCGCGAAAGAATAGCTAGCAACTCGTTCGCATGCGAAATTCGCGAAATCTCGCGCCATCGGCCGCCACGGCTGTCGTCGATTAATCTCTCCGTTTCGATCGTCGCCCTCTGCCCTTTTGCCGTTCCTTCGACCCCGTTCCGCCGCCGTTGCGGCAACTTGCCATGAAAATGGTTTGTGATTACCGCGGTGGCAGGCGTTCGCGCTGACGAGGCGAATATTCCGTCTTCCGTCCACGCTATCCTTAACCCGCGCGAAATTGATTTCGCCACTACGTCGCTCGTCTCTCGGGTGAATACCCGCCGTTGCGCGAAAGTAGATAATCATCAGAAAGATCATACACATGTACACATATACCCGTGCAAACATACACGATATTCGTATTTCCTCATTTAAAGTATCCTCGAAGAACGCAATACGATTTTTATATCTCGCTAGACAAGTATTTTGCGAAAAAAGAAATTTATTTTAAATATTAAATTATATATAATTTAAACTTTGATTGAAATTGTATTGAGATTTTATTAATAAAAATATCGGAACTTGACGGTCAGCGATCGAAATAAAATAATTTTTTAATTATTCACTGATTATATTTTACTATTTCGACAATCGTGTGGATAGATAAAATTTTTCATTATTCCGAACAAATAAAAAAAAAAGTATCTCCAAAAAGTCTCTTAAGACATTTCATACTCCTTTCCATGAATTAAACAATTCACACCTCTCGCCAAAGTCCATTCGATCCTCATCGGGAGAATCTTCGATTTATTGATTCATTGATTCATTATCCTATCATCATCGCGAAAAGGACAAAATTTTGAAATATAATCGGTTACGAGAGTTAAGGTAATGAAGCTAAAGATTTCGTGGACATTTTAGTGTTTTCTTTTTGCACGCGATAACGCATCCGTCTTTCTTCGTCGCTGATATCGGCAGTCCGGCGAAAGAAGCTCGTAAATTCGAGTGTAAACAACGCCCTAAAACGCGAGACGTGTTGGAGAGGGATAATTCTAGATTCGATTGTGCCGCGATCCGACCATATATACATATAACGTACATACATATGTACATAGATATATATGTATATAGCGACGAAGCGTGTGTGTGCAACAAGATACCAAAGCCAGTAAACGAGACTCGGGATACATAGCCGGCTTTCGGATCGATACTTGCCGCCAACATTTTCGCGAGTACGAACTTTGTGAAGGACGCGACGAGGCAGAAGAAATCATCCTATTCGACTGACATCTCGCCGCGCAAGGAATGCGATGACGATGAAATCCTTGTTATAGTTTCTTTCCTTATTCATCGAACATGCCCGAATGATGTCAAGAGCGGGGAAATTTCGAGAAAATTCAAACGAATCAATTTGGCGATTTATGTCCGCGCAAATAACTCTGTTTCGATGCATTTCATGCCTTTTATCGACGAAACTGCGATGGAAAATTCTCTCGATTCAACGTATCACGCATATGAACAAAAGATAATTCTCCGAAATTATTTATATAACTAAGCACACATACATGTAATATACCATATATTATAATTATGTATTGTGTATAATGTTATCGAATTCGATAGCAATCCGTGTTATCATCGAATACGGGTTACCGTCGAGATATACACGACGGGAGTCGAATTTTCCTCTGACGTCGATAACAGATACGATACGGGTTTACGCGCGTGTTCAATCGCTCGCGAAAAAAAAAAAAATAGAATGGACACGGAAATAGATTAGACGCCATTGAACCACCAATCATTCATAATACGCAACAACGGGAGAAAGAGAGGAAATCGTATATAAATTCAACATAGCAAAAATAATCAGCGATTATTTCAGTTTCCAGATATTTTATCAGCACGTGTGTGCATCAAAGAATTGACGATATCATTCGCGTAAATTTATACAATATTATTATTTCGTTTTTTATAAGTAATTAACATCTTCCTGATTTCGCATCATTTTCGCAATTCAATTATTTTGTCTTGTAAAAAAATTTGTTATCACATTGCGCTCGTCTTTTCAGTCTTATCGTGGACGACGTGGATTCGCAGTCGATTCTGAGCGACGGCTCCGACATAGACGGACTGTCGCGCGAGAGCAGCTCGCAGAACTCGGCATCGCAGACGCCCTTGGACAGTCCCGGTGGGCCGCGCGAGAGGATCAAACAGATCCAGGTTGAGGCCGAGACCAGACGGGGCGAATTCGCCAGGCTGTTGGAGGAGCACGCGCAGGTGGTGCGCAAACTGAAGATGATGGAGGCGGAGGAGCAATTGTCGGCAACGACGGCGAGCGGAAACGCGACGGTGATCGGCGGTGCGCACGCGTGATTTTACGGTTTTTTTACCACCGCTAGAACGAGGGTGCCATCGAGGGTTGGGACTATCGCGTCGATCGCTATACGACGACCACCACCACCACCACCACCTCACTGCGTTTCCCCCTCGACCGCGAAACATCACAATTCGGATAAGCTGTCATCGTCCAACGCGATTCGCGAGCAAGATGACGCGAATATCTCGTTGGATGTCTAGATTATTAATCCTCGGATACATCTCCGGAAAATGCAGAAGGAATATGAGAGATTTGCCGGGAAATGATGGATGTATCCGAGAGTTGACTATGAAGAGAGAGGGAGGAAAGGAGGGGGATACTTGCCGTTTTCATTTTTTTATTATATAATTTTGTTTCGCCGTCTTTCGCTTCGGGCTAATTCGATCATGCTTGATTTGAAAATTACAATTGGAAATAAATCCTAAATAATATAAATGAAATCTAAAGGTTCTAAAAGCTCTTTATAATTTCATGACGGATTATAGCAATAAGAAATGATTGTTACTTTTTGTATATATTTTTTCTATTTAATAAACTTTTATATTTAATAAATTCAAATGTAAATTAAATTTAAATAATTAAAATAAATAAAGCTACTGCGAGATTTTTATGTACAATATTGTAAATGTGCATTTATGATTGCAATGTGTTATTATATACTATATTATGAGCATATAACTTCTCACAATTTTACGCATAATTAAAATATTTATACTTATATCTGAAATCCGAGATGGACCATCGCGAATTCGCGTAGAAAATTTCACGAACTAGCAATGTAACACAATGTGTTAATTCGACAGACGAAGCCTTTCTGTATTTCATCCGATTTTGCGAGATCGAGTTAAAACGAGCCCGAGCGATGGGATCAGAAATCTAAAATGCTGATCAGGCTCCTGCGACGGGGATCGTCCTCGTTTAACCCTTGTTTGCAACAAAGTCTGAATAAAAACCACATTAGACACGACAATAATGAGAAACACTTTTAAAAAAAGGAACGCGTGATCGCGTTATCTGTTCACACAACGCATGGAACAAGAAACTCCCGCCCGTTCGAACTAGCTCAGCAGCAACGGCTGGCCTAATAAGCGTAGTACAAATTTTGCAGTGAAGTCTTAATAGAGAGAAAAAAAAAAAAAAAAAAAATACCAGGTGCGAGTGGACCGAGAGAATTTCCGATATAATCCCAGAGATTTGATACGATGATGATAATCGTGCCGTCGTTTACGGTGAAAGCGCGGATATTGGAGTAAACATATGGTGTCGTAGCCTACTCTCGAGACAATGGGGTGTACAAGCTTCTACGCGCGTTTTATAGTATCGTAGAATTGAGTGTTCCATAAGTGTAAGCTAGTTTTGTATATCGTAAATATATATAGATACATATACATGTGTACGACAAAAAACCCGGGCTGCCGAGTCTGACGATGAATGCACTCTTTTGTATATAGGTTTCTTTCCATTACATATATATATATAAATAAGGCTCAGCCGATCGATCTTTATTAATTAATCCCGTTTAGCGACTTCTGTCTTCTTCTATGTCGAAACTTCAACTATTATTACAAAAATACAATTAAATTATAATTTAAATCTTTTTCTTCGGATATTTAACTTCAACAAAAAAAAAAAAAAATTTTTTTTTTAATTTTGAATTTGATTACCACTATTACTGTTGAAAGTGAATAAATAATATTCATTAAAAATATCAAGTTTATCAAAACATTTTATATAAGAAATTTAATATATGATGCGTGATTCAATACCTACTACAATATAATGTAACGATAATTTTTCCCCTATAAATATATTATTATTAAAATGTATGATGGCTCCGAATAGTTCAGCAAAATCACAAAAGCCAAAGGAAAAAATGAATTCGAAAAAGTGTTATTTATCATTTCACCGTTTCATTTTAATATTAGGAAATTTATACAAAATATCAGCTGAACAGATTAATAATGCTACTAATTTTCTACGTGTGCTACCGTCAGATCGGTCCAAATGATATAGGTTATAGGTATTATATACAATACTTGTATTAGGCATTTATAGACATATATATATATAAAGAGAGAAACACAAGTATATAGACCTGTGTTAAAGTAAATAATCCTAGTGTAGAGATGTCTATTGTTACACAGCGATGCCAGTCTACGTCAGTAAGTAATCAGAACATTTTTTTGCTTATTGTTAGATTAATTCCTAAGATGTCATGATAAATCTTTTACTGCACAATAATATTCGAATGTGAAATATTAATCATTCTTTCGTATGTCAATTGATAATCGACGATTGATACAAAGATATAGGATAAGAAAATAATCGAGTCAATATACTTATGAGACTTTAGATTTCCAAAATATATTTAAAAAAAGAACAAGAAGAAGTATAAGAAATATCGTACTCATTTTTTAAAAAAGTTAGATAATATATATAAATAATATATTACTCTTTGACTTTATAAATAATTATACACATCTGTACGCACATGCGTTAAAGAAATTTCAGGAAAGATATTTTGATCGTTACATCGTTGACTGGTTTACTGTGCGAATTAAGAAGACAGTCCTAGAATACGTAATAAGGAATAGACAAGAATGATTTTAGCTGCTCAGAAACGTAAAATGCTTTAAAGAAAATTTCGCGAAAGAGAGTGATACTGCGTAAGGCAATAATTTCTTCAACATATTCGGGAAGACAGCAAAGTAATGCTGAATAGCTGAATACGAATGCGAAACGACAAATTTGCGTTATTTTTGCTGCTATGAGATATCCTATATACGATCGTTACTATTACGTTAAGAGAATTGCAGATATTATACATATATGTATATTGTCACCATGTAGTTTTTACTCATTATTATTCGTACGACTGCATGTTAGAGGCGGCTATATGATATACATATTTATCAGATTTGTAATAAAACGTTGAAAAAATATGTGATTTTAATTTCGCGCGAGCAAAATAAATTGCGAGTAAAAAAACATGGTTCGATATAACGATGTTTTTATCGGTTTTGCTTTCTATCGTTGCAATAAAATAAACGGCTGCTTCTTGCGACCCAATAAAATGCAATGTAATATTATATCACGCCAAGTTAATGTTAACGTAATAGAAATTTATATGTAAATTTTGAATGTATTATCGTAACATGTGAGAGATATGGCGATATACGCGCGACAGGCTATTGAGTTTTATTAAGGAAAATCGCTGCTTGACTAATTATTTATAGATTCATGTTGTATGTATGCGAAATAATAATGTATGTAAAACGATGGTTGCTACTGGAAAAAATATATACAATATATTTTATTGAGTTGACAATGGATATATTTGTATTCTCTTTTACAGCGACTGTTCTTTTTGATTTTTTCCTCAAACGCATAAAACTTTGTCACTGATATGGTAGTAAACGTGACATCATTTTATGAAAGTATATAGTATATACATTATATTTTATATATTAAGTATATTATTATAGACTGCAACACAATAATATGTGTGAACAACGCGTTATATATGGTACGTGTTATATGAAGTATCTTTTTCACTGTTATCTCGAATCTATCATTTACAATTACATCTATGAATAGAGATATATACAATCCCATTAAAAAATATATATGCCTGAAATTATAAAAGAGAGTAACATATTCTCTACATAACAGATCAAGATATGTTTCAAATATATAATGCAAAACAAAAATAACTTGTAATTAATTAGATGAAAATAGATCCACAAAATATGCAAGAGAATTTTTTTTTTAACAAACTTAAGCAGATATATAAATTTTTTTTAAACTATAAATAAGAGAGAAAGATACATTCATTTTATATCTCTATATCGATCTATACCATTTCATCAAAAGACACGTTATATATCACAATGTTAAAAAGTTAAATTTTTGGGCAAAGCTTTACAATCGACCAATATATTATAATATCATGATTATAAATAATTATGACTCTCATTTATCGCTTCATAAGAGTGATATGTAATCACAACTTTTCTTATCTTACGGTTCCATTGCTCTATGCTGAGATGCTAATAGCATTATTCTGTGACTTAGTTTTACATTGTGATCCCTCAAATATCTTATGAAGTCTGCCTGTTTTTCCAATAATTCTTCCAAATTCATTTCCCTTTGATGATAACCGACTTCTCCCATTCCGGCATAGGAATCTTGTGTAAAGGGTGACAACCATTCATCGCGAGTAACATCGGGCAATGGATGTAACTGATTGAATCTCATAACTCTCTCTACACGTAGAACAAATCATAATAAAATACAAAAATTTCATTTTCAATATATCATATCATTTCAATATATATACATATATATATATAAGAATACATAAAGTTTATCTTGCTAATGAACTTTTTCTTTCTTTCGTCTAAATGGATGTATCCTTCCTCTTTTGCAAGATACTTACTGATATAATTAATGTACGCCGGTACGATTATCACGATTTCCAAATTAGTTAGGAGAAAAATATAATTAAGCGGCGTGAACCACTCCGACGCCCTGCAGTATCGCTCATAATCGGTTTTGTGCGTGTGATGTAGAATCACAGCTAATAGCAAATAGCATGTGTTCCACAATGATGTGATAAAAAGGGGCGTCCTTACAAGTCGATATGTTATTTGATAGAAATCTAAGTATCCATCAATACGCAATTTATGATGCCTCGCCTTGACAACATGGTCTGTTACCATGACTATCAGCCAATAGGCACAATGTAAGTATAAGTATATAAAATATGTGTCACATTTGTTTTGCTCTTCTGGCCAGACAGACACAAACACAATCCCAGCAATTTCCAATAAAACCTACGATACAAAAATATTCTAATATATTCAATCCGGTTATTAAATATTTTAGCAAGCCTAAAGACACAGCACAGTAACGAGATATACCTACTCCAAGCAAAAGTGGTACGGATACAATTGGCACAGTGTTCAACTGCTGAAAAGTCTCCTCCTCTTGAGAGCTCAAGATTGGTTGAAAGGACTGCTCTTCTTCCATTTTAACAATTTGATTAAAGAACACTCATGGAATATTATATATTCCAAACAGATTGCTATAATAGTTTAAACCTAATAAACTTTCTCTCTTTTGAATAAATATCATATATATCAGCTAAAAAATAATGATGTAAGGCAAAGGCAGAATTATACACAAGCGTTAATATTTACTAACACGTATAAATAGTTAATATGTTTATGAGTAAAAATTGTCTATATGCTTATAGAACCAAAATATTCTGTAAAACGAATAAACAAACTGTCCAATACATATACAGAAAGATGAAAACATTAGAAAGTACTAAAAGTATCAACGATAACCTCCATCTACGCAACAGTTTCTAATGTTCCACTTTAAATTCACAATCATACGATTATTAAAATGCAAGTCTTAAAAGCATTAAAGAAAAAGAAATATTAAAAGAAACGAATATGAAAAAAATATGCTAAATTCTTGAAATCTTTTAATCAAAATATTTTTCTTTGCGTTACTCCTTCTCTCACTAATATATTTTAAGCAAATCAGTGTAACATTTCAAATAAAATAATGTTAAAATATAACTAATTGTCAGAATTATATTTATATCGTGTGTACACATAAAAAATAACAAGTGCGTTCTCAACCAAAATGCTTCTTGTTGCTAATCGCGATAGACGTAAATACTCTCAACGATCACGGTTGAATTCACTAATATTAAAAGGGGCTCTTTAATCGAATTAAGCATCGACGCGACAGTTAATATGCACGATACTATATACCATAAGTGATAATACCATACGAAATGAGAGAGAGATTCCAATGTCTTACAATTAGATGGAAAAATAAAATACGCAGCAACGTAAACAACACTCGCGCGTAAATATTTTACCGCAGTAAAGAACATTCATTATGCCCAGTTAAAAAAAAAAAAAAAACGAATACCGAAGGAAATAATAATAAAGTTTATGTCGACTGACCAAAAAAGAATGGCAATAATAGTACAAGCCATTAAAGTATAAGTATATTAATTGGAATAAAGCCATTAGAGCAAAACGTTAATTAATACGTGTCCCACAATAAGTACACTTTGTAGTGAGCCTAAGCACGAGTCTGATAAAGAAACCACGTGATCGATTATATAAATTAGGTTAGGGTTAAGGTTTCTTAAAGTGCTGTGAAAGTGGAAGTCGCTTCTCTAGCTATGTGAATTAAAGCTTGGATAGGTTAGGTTGGCTTATGTTTACATTCGCGACGTCAAGCGAGAAGCTCGCGTATCTTACCGATTGTATAACACGATGTACTACTCACATTCCCGGAAGTATTCGAGTCCTGACCATAAATCTGACCATGCCACACGATCTTGTCAAACACGGGACATCGACGTCTTTTTTCCTCTCGTCTGTTCGGCGAGTGATCCTGATCCCATACTACACACTCACACTACGCTCTACCATTCTATGCTTGCTTCGAGTGTATTTGCGACGTCGTTCACTCGAGCAGTGACTGTCAATCACTTGGACCTTGCCAAGATCGCAGAATAAGAAAATATGCTATACGTAATCTCAGCGAGACCCGATTTCAATACTATATAGATATCCAAAAATTATATTTATATTATCTTTATTATTTATCTTTATTATTTATGTAAATAAATAATGCGATGATTTTTTTTTTATCCATAGCAAAAGTTTTTTATCCGTCAAATTTATAACTGTTTCAATTCTTAAAAATATGCAGAGCACAAAAATCTATTTTTTATCAGTATTATTTTTTTAAACTCGTAATTATATTTTAACATATATATATATAAGATATAAATGTTAACAAAGAGAATAGCAAAAACTGATTTTTATTTGTTCTTTTTGCTATCAAAGAAAAAAATATTAGAAAAGCTGATTTGCTCAAAATAATAAAATTAATGAAATTATAACGAAATAGACATATCGAATTTATTATTGCAAAGTAACATTTTTATTTCATTGTAAATTAAAATTTTTATCGGCTGTTCCGTGCTCTTTTAAGGTAAAAAGAGAAAGATGAAAAAAAAAAATATTCTGTATACGTATAGATGAGATTAATCAGATCGCCGTTTGCAAAAATATACACAGGAAGCAGCGAGGGATGATTTACGCGGTCTTGGCATAAATTTCGACGGTACATTTCAATTTCTGATAATCTGAGACGTTGTGAAAAAGTATCGATATAAAATCGTCGAACATTTATTGATATTCCAAATTCATGAGTTTTTATTATACATCTTGAGCATGTTTTATTTCGATAGCTTCTAGGAGAGACGGGGAAGAGCAAACAAGATCATTAAACTTCATCCAGAAAACAATAATAAACCAATTTCGAGACATAACACAGGAATGCTACACAATAACAGTCTTATAAATGCAAAATTACTGCGCGTCGAAATATGTTATTTTACAATAATATATAATATAATAAGAAATAATAAAATCTATCATATTACTCGTTTCAGAGTAATAATCGTGTAATAGTTGATCTTGTGAAGAAAAGAAATATTATTATATTAACTATTCGCACACTAATCTTTAATAGCATATTTATTAAATTACACACACATTTGAGAAAAGTTTAAAATTTACACTTTTTTGAAAATAAAAAATAAAAACATAGATAGCTAATATAGAAAATTATAAATCGTAAGTGGACATTAACTATTATTCTCGTTATGAATAACAGATAATTTCAGGTAGCAAAGATCAACAAACAAATAACGATCCACAAGGAAAGGTTCGCAACCTATATATAAACACATTTTTAGATCAACGTATCTCTCTAAATTCTCAGTTATTTTTTTTCACGAAACGTAAACATGCCGAAACGATCCATCTACTTGCAACCACCGGACAATCCTTACCGAAGAACCCGACGCGATCTCGAATTCCTATGTAATTACTGGGACCGATTGCTCGCCGCGAATCAAAATTATGATATACGTCTTCCGGAATTGTTACGCGCTAATCATTTAATGAGACATTTATCCTCTCTGCCCTCGAACCACGGATTGCGAGTCAACGTGAGCTTCACCATCCTCGACGACAGCGATCGCTTGCAACTGCAAGACATATACACCGAAATGTTGTAATACATATTCATCTCCTCATAATACTTGATTCTAAACAAAAATTAATTTTTTCGAAGAAAGAAACTAAAAAATATATTTTAATAAAATATAAAAAATGATTACCTGAGAAGGTCAATTTAAAAAAACGCTATTTATTCATGGCTTTTCTTTCAATCTTTTTCCATCGTTAAATGGTTCGATAATGTAAATTTTTATTCCTGCAGGAATAATGTATTGCCTTTTTGTATTGAATCTTATAACGGAGTCCACCGATTGCCTTGCAACGCTAATACGGCCAGGTATAATAATTTACTTAGGAATTATTTAAGGCAGATGAACGAAAATTACGCGGCAATCGAAAGAGAATTGACAAGGGCTAGAATATCGACGCCCCTTGTTGAGCATGACAGATTCCCGGGATGCCAGAATGCATTTTACAATCAGGTTCAATATTGTGCCTCTAATTCGAGATAGATTATATCAATATCAATAGAACTTTTATCAATTTATCTTATTGTAATTTTCGATGTAGCGCGCAGCGACGTGTAATTGGAATAAATTTTCTGTCGGAAGTCGAACATGTTCCGCGAAAATTCCCTCGGGGTTACGAGAAAAATATGTCAATTCGCAAAAAAATAACAATCGTCCTGCTTGTGCATCATTCCAGCATGAATGTCGCATTGCCGACAAAAACGCTGGCTGTTCGGTGAATCAGCAATCAGCAAGACAGAAAGAAAATTCGTTCAAGGTGATCAATCAATAATATGGAACGTCACGATTGTTCTTTTTCTTTTTTTTCTTCTTTGTATTGATTATAATAATTGCATAAATCTGTGTGCGTAATAATATTTTGAATCTTTAATATTCGTATATATCGTAATCGTTTCTTTATTTGTGGAATTGCAATTTTCAATAAAAGCAGAAAAGTTAATGATTTTTCAGGGATATAATGACTTACCAAAGACCGCTGAACTTAGCTTTCAAAATCCTCCGCAACTTCCTCCTTTCTGCACAACGGTAAAAAATCTACAAGCAAACAACAACGTACGTTAATTAAATCTGTCTTAAGTTTCAATGACGTGATATACAATAGTATACCCATAAGTGCAGTTTCAGCAAATGTAAGATAAATTACTTCTATTTTCTGAGTTTACATGACTTTTGCTATGTATTTACACGACTGTTAGAATAAGTGACAAATTGATATTGATAGCTGCCCCCACTGAAATCGATAGTAAACATAATTTTGATTCCATCCGCTAATGCAACATCTCAAACCTGTGAGAATCGATTTTGCGAAGAAGTAGGTAAACTGCGCTTTTCGTATATCCTGTCCCGTCGATGTTTCTTTTTCTTAATGCATTGCCAACTCACAGCAGATTACATATGAATCGCATTATAGCTCACAAGCTACACTATAATAGAACTCGTATTTCTACGATTTCTACGATTTAAAATTAATTCGATTTAGCCGCGATCAAATTATCGAGACTATTGTTTGAGTGTCATGTTTATAAATGCAATAACGTTTTGTATGTTATTTCCGGGAAATGTTTAGTTTCACATATGCTGCACAGACAAATATCGAGTAAATCACAATTTTTTTTGCCGGCAGACCAAGACGCTAACTATTCTCAAAATAGCGACTAGCAAATAAAACAATCGACTCGTAAAATGTCCGGTTATGTCTACTGTTGTTTTAACTTCAAAACACACAGCAGCATTTTACCAGTTACATAAAGTTCCGTCGGAAAGTATACATTTTTTTACCGTAAAAAAATATTCATATGATACAGAAAAACATTTTTTTTTTATTATAGAAAAAAATATTTAGCAATTATATAATTTTTTCACTCGGAATAAGCATCGCTATAACAGCATAATCCATCTTGTGTAATCCATTTAATATAATCCATCTTTTTTTTCATTCACAGAACTACTCTTTATCATATTTAGATATGTAAATTGATGTTATGACAAGATGAGTGAGAAAGTTTATGACACAGCGTATTTTTTTCATCTATTTGGAAATTTCCTGTTTTTTCATCCTAATCGCTTTTCAAATCCCACCATAAAGTATCAATAGATTCCAAAGAGTACAGAAATAAGAAAAAAAAAAGTTACCCATCTGCCACGCAGTAATTTTGGTTTATATACGATAACATCCGGCGAATCAAACATTATCCAGGTTCTGCAGAACTGCGTCGGGACTGCATTAGACCGAAACGACAACGCAATGATAAAGCGGCACAACTCGAAACAGTTGATGGAAGAATGCCAAAATGTCGATAAAATTATTAACGATGCGGCGAAATCTTCCCATGCGGCGGAATCGCCGAACGTGAAATCCAACGACGACGTTGTCGCAATAAATAAAAGCGATAAACAATCGATCAATCTGCAATCAATCTGTCAACAAAATGCCCTGCCAGAGTCAAGCATCGTGACGGATCAAAGCCGACAAGGACGCGGCAGTAAACGTAAACTGGACGATTTGGAAGATCGATCGACAACGACCGATCTAGAAATTAGCAATCAACAGAATCAATGGAGAATGACCAAAGCAATCAAGCCGCGAATCAAGGATACACCCACTATATCTACTCTAGAGAAGACTGCCAGAAACAGAATCAGAAACGACAGAATGACGATGGAGGGAAGACCGTTCTCGAGAAGGCATGCATCCTCGCCGAAATATGCAAGTTTCCTGAGAATGTATCGTAAGGAGGAAGTGGACGAATTTCGCAGTAATCCTTCGTCTCGGAGGGATAACGGGGAAAAATTGCAACGCCGAAGAGGACTTTCTACGGAGAGGTATAATTCTCTAATATTATAGTGTATAATACAGGAAGAAGAAAAAGATTTTAAAAAGTTCTAAGAATTGGAAAAATATTCTAATACAATTTTTTCTTTGATTATTGAAAACTGTAAGAAAATTATCAAAATTGTCAGCATAAGTACAGTCTCGTTATATAGTAATTCATAAAATTAAAAGATCAAATTTTCACAATTTTTTAAAGTTATAAGAAAGATATATTTTTAAAGTTTTATATATATCTTCCTAAATTTAAAAAATTATTTAAATTTTAAATATTTTTTTAAGTGTGAACAGGTATTATATTTTATAGAAATATATTATATATTCTCTTCTGTTGCGTAAAAAAAAAAAAAAAATAATAATAAACCAAAATTTGTTTTTATGACTGATCTCTCATTATTCTTTTTATTTTTTTATTATATAAAAACTTTATAGAATTTTTAATTTATTTCGTCATTTTCATGTATGATCGTAAATAAATCGGAGATAGTACCTTTAATTTAATAATCCTATTTCCAGCACCGGATACGATCGAGCGAATCCGCAAATTGAAAGAAGAACACCGACCCCGAGAAGTACGGTGCATACGACGTACAATCCCATAATGCACTCATCGGCCACTGATCCTATTTTAGATTCTAGCGGTCTCGCAATACAACTCTTGAGGTATTTAAAATTTACTTATTTTTCATTTCGTATTCGTTTTTAAGTACTTTTTATTCTATTTCCTTTCCAAGATTTATAAACATATATATTTCTGTCAAAAGTTATCAATGATGAAAGAATATAAATGTGTATAAATAATAAAAATAGAATGTATGTGTAAAAAAAATATCTTAAATTATATCATTTACACAACATCCAATATATGAGATTTTGCAATCAAAAAAACATAATCCCGTTTTTAAATAAATCGATAAAGTAAGAATAATTATACGTATATATTGTATATTTTTCTAAATCTCTTTTAAAAATTTTATTTAGGATAATGATTAATTATTTATACAGGCTAGCCGTTTTATTGTACGCGCCCGCGTTGATGCCGGCATTGAATTCGCTGATCGCGCAACAGAATCAGCAGTTGCCCTCGTCTTCTTCCTTCGAAAGATCCAACGATTTATTGACGCAAATCTTCCGGCTGCTTAATGAACAACAGTCCATTTATAATTTGCCGTTCGTTCCGCGCGAATCTGAGAGAGAGTCCTCAAGTTTGGCCGCGGAAACAAATACCGAAAGTTCACAGACACATTCCGAACGGAAGGAGAAGGATATTTCGATCGCTACAAAAGAATCTGCTTTTTCTTTGAAGCAAGAATCTATTTCCGCCGGGACGAGCAGATGGAACTCGAACAATCATGTACAAAAGCAGGAGGAAAGAGATCGAGAATGGCGACTGACGTCGATGTTAACCGATTCCGACGTGAGATTAGACAGAAATATCTTCGCGATGGAGGACTTCCGGAAGTTTAAAGAATTTCTGAAGACTGAGAAAAAACGTTCGGAAGATGTTCGATCTTTATCCACGAGAAATAAGAACGAGATCGTCATGAAGGAGTATTTTCGAAATTGGTTGCATCAATTGTTGCAACAACTTAACTCGGCAAGTAGTAATTTATCCGTGAACGACCAAAAGACAAAATATTCCGAAGGATCTTCAGGAAACACAAGCAAATCTCCCTTGGAAGAGGTAAAAGAACAAGAAAATACGGATCGTTTGATAGTTGAGGAATCGCCGGATTCCTTGAAGGACAACAGGAATATCTTTACCAAATACGAGGAAGAGGATTCTGACGATCAGAGGTCGTTTACTTCAACTACGAGCACAAATTCTTCGAGATCGCTACAACTTAAACAGAGCGACGCGAGAAAGACAGAATCGCGAAATGAAAATTTGCAAGATTAATACAATTTTCGGCAATAAATAAACCGCGCATACATGTGAAATTAAAAATTCATAGAGTAATAAATATTTAAAATGTGCAACAGAACAAATAGCAGGTCATTTGTAAAAGAAACTTTTACAATTTACTCGAGAAACGATAAACCCTTGTCAGGACATGGGATAAGCTCGAACCATGTGCCAGGTTCGTGAGGACGCTTGCGCGCGTGGGAGAACACGTGGACATAAACGTCGTAAGCCGAGCTTTTCCGCAGCGCGGCTTGAGCTTGCAGTCGCGCGTATCATCGCTACCAGAACGTTTCTTCTCAGTGATCCCTTCGCCTCTCTTCCGCGTTTACTCCTATACGTATTTATGTGTGCCTCTGTGAGTGTTTGAAACAACAAACAGTCAAACCATTAAAGCAAATCAGAAACGAAAAGAACAGTAAAACAAACGATAAATAAAAAATTCGTATTCTTGTATACAATTACGAATGGCGGATGATAAAAACACTGAGAATCATTGAAAGAATCTCCGTCTCTCTCGTATGCGAATAATTTATTGCAAAATCGTGAAAATTTTAAGAAGAAAATCTCGCCGATAAGGAGCGAAGAGAAAAAAGTTTTCTCTCTAGGATACGAAAGAACGCAAAATCATGACTAAGGAAATCAAGAAAACTTAAAATCTTAAAGCTTGAAATTTTCTTAATAGTGACACCCCAAAGAGGCTGATCACGCGCGAGCTAAAATGAGTAAGGAGGAAAGCAGCGGCGAGGCAAAGCCGCAGGATGCATCTGCGCCGGATGTCCAGGCGGACGTACCGCCGAAAGACACAAATGCGGACATTTACGAAAATCGCGGGACTAAGAAAATCATCCGCGTAGTAACCGTGATGGCTTATCTGTTTTCGGTGAGTTTCGTAGGTATCCTCTTAAGCGCCTATTACTTATTTTTATGGGAGCCACCAAATCCGAGATTGATAGAGGGAGGAAGATTGCGGGCGGATCCGCAGATGCAATTTCTGATGGCCATGCCTTCAGAGAAGACAGATATGAAAAAAAAAGGGAACGACTTCTTTCTACAAACTGAGATAAATCGCGCGTACAAACCTCTTCTGGGTCGTACGACGTACAACGCGTACGATGGGGATGATTCTAACGTCAATTCTCAGGACAGGAAACAAGAAAGGCTGAACGCGATGTTGCTGAGACTGAGACACTCGCTCGTGGAAACTCAGAATCGAAATCTATCGAAACACGTAGCGGCAATTTCTGAAGGATCCGATAATTCGTCTATTAGAGTAGAAAAGATGCTCAACTCGACAAAGATAACGGAAAATTCGATCTCGAGTGGATTGCAGGATAACATTACCGAAGAAAAGACTCGAAGTAATAATATTGATCTGCATCCAAAATTGACGGATCCTATAAATATGTTGAACATTGAAAGTACGCGGACATCAAAAACCGCGACTATACGTGAAAGCAAAATGAAACAGAAACATTTCAACGGACGATCTATTATCGATTCCAATCTGATTGTCGATCACGAGAACCAAAAATTTTCAAAAATCGATATTCTCGACGATATAAAAGAATTGATAAAACAAAATGAAACTGATGATCGTCAATTGATCAATGACAATCGAAAAAGCGATCGAAACAATGTACACACGATCACTAGATCGAAAGAATACGCGGAGGATGTTACGAAGCGTCTTCTGTCTACAAATGTCAGCCCTAATAATCTAAATCTAAATTCTCGACAAAATTATTCCAGCGATAATGAGTATCCCTCGAGTAATCACATCGAAAAAATCACGCGCAATGAAGTATCGACCGTCTCATCATCTCACGATTCGGGATACACCCATAACAATCCGGAATTCCATCAGTCATCGGATGATCTGACTATTGTAACGAGAAATTCTGAAGGTGAGAGAATTCGCGTGGATTCGCCAGCTTTTCTTATGGCGCCGGGATAAACATACCGGGATAAAGACGTGCCCGTGTGATTAAACAACGAGCATTACGTCACTCGTGGTTTTCCTTAGACGCTGCTAGATTCATGATGTTTTTCTGCTTGTTCATGGATCATCAGACGAATGATTTCACTTTTAATAGCAACGAATGTACACCTTAAGATTAATTTGACAAATATAAATAAAAATATAAGCGGAACTTTTTAAATTATCGATCCCTGTTTATATTGTATATAAAACTATTAAATTTGAAATTCGAGAGACGAACGATTATACGAATTAATGCTCGTACATCTGCTGCAGTTTATATTCTCACTATTCTCATCAAACTCTAACTGTTAGTTCAACTAAAAACAAGCGAAACTTTCGATTATTTGATGTTTGAAATTCTCAAATTCGAACAGATTATTTCATACAATATTATTATTGCCTTCTTATTACAAATATAAATTATACTTTTGTGACATTTATATAATACGTATATATAATAATTTATCATCTGCTTTCGCTATATTTGCTACATTGCAATATATGAAGTAATATATATATGAAAGGAAATATATAGATTTTAATAAGATAAGTATATGCATTCAATTGAAAAAGTAATTTCTCGACTAGGAAAGAAGGAAATATTTTGAACATAACGGATGGGAAGCAATAATTAAAGCCTTAGAAATAAGTCGTTGGATCGGTATACGACGAGTAACCGCGTTGTTATTGTGTAATAAGTGAAACAGGGTCAGGTCGATTATATGGTTTCTTCGAGGTTGCATCACACTCAAAATCCGATAACTTCTGAATATCATTAACCTTAAATATTGCAGTCATCAAATGATTGCAGTTATGACAAGTAAACTGTTAATTTATCTTCACGAAAGTTAGTAAAACAAAATAATTCATATAAATTCAATATAAACTTACGTTAGCGCGCGTTGGCTACTATAAAAAAAATAGTTAATAAAAATTTCGATCTAAAAATAAATTCTATTCAATAGTCATGAAGAATATATTTGAATTGTAGTCAATAGATAAAAAAGAGATATATAATATTCACAATAAATTATATTAATAAGTAATATTTTGCATTAAAATAAAAGACTTTTCGTAAATTAAGTTAAATCCTGGAAATATAAATAAAAATAAAATACAAATTTAAAGAATTTTAAATTTTGTTTATAAGATATCGTCCATTCTTTCGGGAGATTATGGAAAATACTTTATATAATTTAACAGAGTTTGATTATAACTTTCCTCCAGAACCTTTAGTCGTTCTCAAGGCCCTCACGTCTATCTTCTTGGTTAAACGAAACTTATATCAAGACATCGGATAGCGCGCTTTGTTTGTCAAAGAAAAGATCGAGGGGCTACGTTATGACGTTCTATTGAAACAAAGGAGTGCCACCTTTTATAGAATAAATAAAGCGATAAAGTTGCGTCGATCCATTCTTAAAACGAAATTGCTTAGCAGTCCAAGACGCTTTATGATCCTTATTTAATTCTCGTTACATTTAATTTCATTTCGTTATACTATTATATTTCACCGATAAGATATTTCGCTCGGCTTTCGTAATTTTCATTCGTATTTCCGAAACAATCTCTTCGATCAATGGGTTTAAAAAAAAGGATTCTTCTACAATATAAATTATGCAAATTGTTTTGTAACACTATTCTACAAAAATAATTATATTCTTCATTGTCTATATTATCTTAATTATAAAATCAAAAATAGAAAAAAGTAGATTTATCGTGACTTATGTTGGATGCAAATTAGAAATATAATTAAGATAAATGCTGCATACACAGACAATATCAGAAAAGCAGAAAATTAAACAGAAATTAAATTTTCGTTTAAAATTTCGATTATGTACAATATATCGCCAGTTTAAAATAGAATATAATAGAAAAATAATATATATGTATATATATATATATATATAAATCAATTTCATTAAATATGTTTTTTAAGATTGTTCTAGTGCATGTAAACAAATTTTTAAAAAAATCTATAACACTTTCAGAAAAGCACGCAATCACTCATTCGTAGAATTATCTTGAGGGTTAAAATATCAGTAAGTAGAAGACTTTCGAGTAATAGTACTCGTTCATAAAACATGAGAGATATAAATATCTCGTAAAGAATATAAATTTGGGAATAACTCTTGGCTTTCTTTCTATAATTTATATTTTTGTATAAAACTATCAAAGTATCTCTTGTAATATAAGTATAATTTCTTCTCTGTATATATAATATAATAACAAATCTTTTTCTAATAACTTTCTTACTTCTAAGAAAAAAATGTTATTATGTGAATATATATTCAGTAATACATTTTTTATTTCAAAAATTAAAATCATTGATATAAAAAGTCGATATTTAAACTAATATTTCTCTCTCTCTCTCTCTCTCTCTCTCTCTCTCTATATATATATATATATATATATAGATACAAAAGATATAACAAAATACAATAAAGTAAGATAAATCTTGACGCAAGTGTAATGGCCTCGTGTATCCTCTCGAGTTTATCAGCCCCTAAACGCTGGTATGAGAGACGAAAAGCTCTCGGTGGATCAAGGTCCCGGAGCTTGCGCACTGGATACCTCTTTTCCGTGCACACACACACATTCGTACATTCGTAGTGGTGCATTTTTTATATTCGTGACACATATGGCGAGATACCTATCCATGAGAACCAACGCGCAGAAATAGCCAGCGGAAAACGCGCGTATTTAGTTGCGTGGAGAAGACGGGTGAGCTTTCGTGGTCTATCGATTTCGAGTGTACAAGTCGACCTTTTTCGCAACATTCTGGAGCTTGCGGATAAACCTCGTTTCGAGAAGACACGCCCTGTCGCATCTTTAGAATGTCCTTTCGTGATGTGATCAAAGCATATTCGAAACAACAGATCTCCTTGTATCGGAGTTTGGGAAAGACGAGAGAGCAGATCGAAGATTAAAAGCATGTGCAAATAAAATGCGTTGGAAATAAATGCGCAGTTTTGTGATGTGTTTAACATTAAGGTACGTCCATTTGTGATTCAAATATCGCAAAAAAGAAAACCGAATTCGAGAATTTAATTAACTTGTGTTGCTAGTGCCATGTATACAGTATCATTTCTTAGAATATATTCGTTAAAAAATATTTAAAGATTCGCGAAACAATGTAAGAATTAATTTCTAATGTTTGAACTAAAATTATTCATCTCCTCGTACAAGGTTAAATTCGTTGAGTTAGCAAGCAGTTGTAATTAATAAATAATTAACAAGTAATTAACAAGTCTTGAAGACGCTTTAAGATGCAATTTCCCAAAAAGAATATCTATATTTCTCGGGCGCTGAACCATTCCAGTACTTTCAATCAGCGTCAGGTCGATCGCTTATTTTTCAGCGTTGAGAGAGAGCTTGCTTGTTGTCGTACAATACTTCTCGAAATCGTAAATCGAAAATTGCCACGAAAGATGAGCGCCCATAACATGATGGCCAGCATCGGTCGTACCTTGGTTAATCGCGACAGTAAACCATCGGCGCCCAACGAGATACGTTTTGCCGGTGAAGAACGGAAAGACAAGCTCTACGAGCCCAAGCACAAGCAAAAACTGGTGCGAGTATTGACAGTAGTCGCATATGTCATATTCGTCAGCATGGCTGCCATACTGCTCTCTCTGTATTACACCTTCGTCTGGAATCCTAAGGTCCAGGACAGGAAACCGAGGATCAACAAGTCAGATTGTGCTAAATCTCTTTCCGTCGACTCTCTCACGACTCTGTCGATCTTAAATGGTAACGGCATTAATCGAGAAGAGATATTTTCGCCTATAAAATCACAAAGATGTTTCTCGCGAGATTAGAATAAGTTAAACACCGATTTTACGCTAATACAACAAACGCTAATTATCTTTAACTCGACAAAATGACAGTTTTGCAATTAGAAATAAATCTTGAGAATTCTAAAAAAGTTCTATGCTATACCAATCTTTTATATAAAATTATAAAAAAAATCTACGCTATAAAAATGTCATACGAGATAAATGTCACGCGATATTAATCTTGTAATATAAAATGTAAGAATAATATACTGTCATATCAGAATTGAAAACATTTACATTGTAACATAAATAAAAATTTTGTATTGTAAAAATGTATGTTTCGAGTTCTATATAAAGATGTGAAAAAATTTCAATGAAATATAAATAAATTTCTGTAATTTTTTATTATTAACGAATATATACATCTTGCTTTAATCATACATCATTTTTTTACAGAAACACAGATCGAAGGGATGACCGCGAAATTTACGACGATAAATAATAAACAGCTAGAGGAAGCGGATATATCGACCACGCAACGACAGAAAGGTCTTTGGGAAATCTTGACGGAAACCACGGATATCGAAGAAACGTCAATTGAGCTTACGTCGATTCCGACAGTACCGGATTATCGCAACAATTTCACTAGCACTGTAAACATTGACGATGACGATAGCGTTACATAAACAAATATTAGATTTTTATACTTTCTAACTTGAACGGGAAAATATAAGCTAAAGGAAAGCTAAACTAGTAATCGCTAATAGAGTATTAACACCTATTACTATCTTCATAGAAATGTGATTTTTCCGCTATAGGACAGAGAATGTTTCGAAGCTGCATTGATTTAAATTGGCTAAATGATAAATCTTATAAAGATTAAAATCATTCTCCGAGACACAGATATAGAAGTTAGACATATAAATAATTTAGCAATGTTTAGTTAGTTATATAAAGGATACTGTCGCGATAAAATCAACATACAATAATGACAAATAATAAAATCATAAGCAAAATGCATATATTCCATTGTAAACGAATCGTCTCTATTACGAATTAATCTTAATTTTATGTTAATTGCTTAACAATATATTTCTAAATTAATCTATAATATGATTAGATAAATGTAATCTTTCGTAAGAGTTATTTTTCCAAATTTCTTGCTGCTTGAAAAGTACTTTAGAGAATATTTTTGTATTACATTATTATATAAATGTAGTAAAATAATGTAATTATAAAAAACAAATTTATTATAATTCTACTAATTTATTACTGCAGTTAAAATTCGTCCAATGTCTTATATAAGTTTTATATGATTAATAAAGGCTATATACATTAAAGCAATTATTTCACATTGACATATTAGAAAATTATTGCTTTATTTACAACGTTAGCTTAACTATATAAAATTAATATTGTTTCAATGCAACTAAATAGGCAATTATTTGTAATTATTCCGTGATATTTACATGAACGCAGAAAAAGCTTCAGCATTTTATGGTATGTACTTTAGAGTCAGATGTTATCATTTCGGAAGCTCTATTTTGGCCTACAATTTGAGCAAGCGATATGGCATCGAATTTGTTATAAATAATGGTCACCGACATATTGAACTCTGTGCCAGCGCGCGAATTCTGATACAATTTGTCCATTAGATTACACATTTCGCTATAAAAGTGCGGATAAGTGGGCAATTGATAAAATATAAGGTGGCGAATACCCTTTATCCTCGTTCTTCGCCAAAAGTGCCAACGTTCTGTGTAAAGTAGAAAGTGTGCGTCGCTATGGAAGAACATGTCCCTTGCTCGGGCGACTTTCCGGTCCTCGGTATACTCGCAGATTTGCGCAAAACTCAATTTCTCTTTCATCATACGATTCCGCACGTATATGAAATCGAAATAAGATGGAATGTAGATCAATGTATGATTATATATAGGATCCATGTGTCGCGGCAGCACCTCTTTCAAAAAAAATTCCAATCTACCGTCGATACCTTGAATAAGATCGGATGCCTCGAATCTGTAGAATACCTGCGGAATTTTGACAGTCACTTTGCGAATCGAACCCGATTCAATTCGATTCGCCACCTTCACTTTGCCTGCGTAATTGAAGCATTTCCTTATCAGTAGCGTGTTTACATGCGGCAGCTCGATACTGGAAAAGATCAACGTCTGTCTGTAATATTTGGTCCAGCCATTTACGCACCAACTTCTGAGGCGAGAATAATCAATGTCATGAGATTTTTTAGGTTGCAGATGCAGATAATCCAACACTTGATACAAATGATCCCAATTCTGCATAAGAACGATGTCGATCTGATCCATGATCAGCAATTCTATGGATGAGAGAAAATCAAAGTCTCTTACTGTTTCTCCTTCTGCACCTATAACCCTTCTGAGACCCAATGGAGAGCCAATTATAATATCGGAGGAATAGAAATTTGTGTATAATTTGAGAGTCTTCTTGGTGATGGCCATACCTATCTTGAACTTATCATCAACGTTTCCTTGTAGAGTCAATTCATAATCTTTTGGTTTAGGATTCTTCTTAGGTATTGCTAATTCATTCCCAGTAAAATCTTCAATAAATCGCAATTTATTGACGACGGAGCCACCTTTATCCTCTCCAAATAAAATCGAGATAAACATTTCGACTATTTTTAAGCAAGAGTGCTTAAATGGCACTATTATAAGCACTTTGGGCCTCACTAAACCTTGATCCCTGTATTCATCTGGAATTTCTCCCATTCCAGTACAATTAGATTTGGCTAATTTTACATTATGATGCAGTATTTTTGTTCGAGTTTTCAGCACATGATTAATTACATGCAAACAATAAACAAATCGTACCTGATCAGCATTTGAAAATGTTCTTTCAGGATAATACAAATCTTGGTAATTATTTATCACTGAGAATAATTCCCTTTGAAGAGGAGTTAAAGGTACAGAATCTTTTTCTAAATTATCCTTTATATTATGATAATTAGCTTTGATTAAATTATTCTGAATTTGTGATTTTATATGCAATTTATTCCAATCAATGTTTTCTATTAAACTTGGAACCTTACCATAATTAGCATATTGTTTCTCCTCATCATCTAAAAGCTTTTTGACTTTTATTGGCTTGTCTTTCGAAACAACAACAGGTTTTGGAATCTGACATATTAAATTTCCAAGTGTGGGCCACTCCAATGTTGTAACCTCTGTAATCTGTGGCGTTACAGAGACTAGTTTATATAGTTCATCATCCATGTCATTGCGCAGATGTAAAGAGAATGGATCTCTTAAATGACCAGCATCTTCTTGAGCAGTCTCAGCATCTTCGTAATTATCCTCCATCATGTCATCTGTAATCTTTTTATTCTCACTATGATCATAAGATTCTTCATCAGTTTCTGATTCCTCATTTTTTTCTTCGTCAACTTTTTTCTTTTCGATTATATTCTTTTCCTTCCTTTTTTTCTTCTTTCTTTCTTTGTCCTTTTCATTTTTATTCTGTTTAGTGCATTCTTCATTTTCGCTATCTGAACTGGTCACAACTGATTTCTTTAATTTCTCCAGTAAATTCTCATAGCCAGGAAATCGAGACATAAAAAGCAACTCGGGATCAATTTCTTCTTCTTCGGAACTATCAGTTTCCCGAAGTCGCTGACGTGCCTTTTCTTCTTCCACTATTTGCCTGCGAGCCTCAATCTCCTCATTTTTTGCTTCACGTTCTTTGACATAAGAGGCTTTTCTGTATTCGAATTTGCCTTTCTTTGGTTTTGGCCGACTTTTGTGTTCGTCAAATCTTCTTTTCTTATTGCGAAATAATCGCTTTCCTGGTGCCATTAAAGCGATGTATCCCTGGTTTAATCTGTGCATGTATATTGTTATTAATCGAAAATATTCAAAAGGGATAATTTCTACAATTAATTTAAAGATTATTGATACATTGCATTTATATATTTACATATATTTTTTACTATTAAATTAATTAAATTTTTAATAAACATACCGTTAATCTTTATCCAACCAGTAACGTCGTACACAATAAGAAGAATGATGCAGTAATCAATTAACCTATCCTAACCTCTCATTTTTAGTTATTTAATTAAATAATAATCTAGTTATATGTGTTCGTAATCTATTTTAACTATTAAATTAATCAAACTTTAAAAATTCGGCTATTAATCCAGTTGGTTCAGTCAACAAAGTGTGCACGTTTACAAATGATTATTAATCAACCATGTGCTTCTGTATGTTTACACACATACTACATCACTTTATATATTTATCTTCTCTTTTTCCTTTTCTTTCCTTTCCTTTTCATATATGAAACACCATCGAAGTACGAGAATACAATGGATTCCACTTAGCATGACAAATGTAGCGAATCGCTTGACTGACCAATCAGAAGAGAGAATTCTCTGCCTGTTTTGTCCTAATTATTCAATCCACAATGCTTACTCTAACTCTAAAGTATTTAAGAAATCAACCAATCGCGTTAAAACAAAACGGTCGCATTTGCATTACTGCGTTCATGCAAGTGACTCATATATTACTTTTGCAGCAAACTCGAGTCGCTGATCTATGAATAAATTATATACCCGATGCAAAAGAAATTTGTTCAATATTCTTCATTATTCTTCTTCAAATGAAAAAGGAAGCTATTTTTGTACAATTTGTGATATAATTACACTATTTGACGGTTGTTTTTTTTTCCATTCCATTTTATCTAAGGAATAATTTATTTGAACTATGAATTATAAAGATTAAAAAAACTCACCATCTTGCTGTTGATTGTTCGTCGTTGTTGCAAAAATGTTGTTGGAATTTCTAGAATAAACTCGGCATTCTTTGGAATAACACTAACGATCACTTACTTTGGAATAACATTAATGATCACTTATTTTCGAGTAACAGTAATGATAATTTACCCGAACGCGACGCGATTTTGTCGATTCGGTTCGATACTCGATACGCGTTCTCCGACATTCGAAATTTAACCGACAATACGCGACGCTACCGCCCAAGTAGCGCTGCGGAAACTGGAAATAACGTACTCGCGCGAGAAATCGCGTAATCGCCCGCGTCGGTAAGAGTATAAATTTGCAATGCGAGATTGAATTTGCCGTAGATAGGTAAGATGAATTTCTCTGTTTGGTTTTTTTTCGATACCACGCTTTAATAATAAAATCAGACCAAATCAGAGAAATTAAAATTAAGAGAAAGAAATTAATTTTAGTGAAACGAGGATAATTATAAGATTCGAAATTAAAGATTAATTTTAAAAACGTTTTAGGCTCACTCTATATACAAATTAATTGTAAAAATCAATTGTCCAAAGAATAATATATTTTCTTGACAAATCTAGATTTATTTTCAATTCCTGACTATTTAGACTTTAGACTATTGTAAGAATTAAGATAAATAAATAGAAAAAAATATGTGAAAGAAATCCAAAGAATGTTAAAATAACATTTGATTCTGAAATTAAAAATGTATTCTGTATATATATATATATAGTATATATATATATATATATATATATATATATATATATATATATATATATATACGTATAATGAATGAGATGTACTAGAAAGAAAGAGAGAAAGAGAAATTTATTATTCTTTTTAATCTATATTTTTTAATCTGCGATAAAATAAGATCGGCTTTTTTATCATTGTTGATTAAGATTAGTTATGCTTAACGAAATCTGTTTGATGATTATAAAGGAGCTTGTATATAGTTATGGCAATTTAGCAAAAGACGGAGCAATCAGAGCTAAATTACAATTCAGAGTCAATCGACATTAATGAAATTCGCAATTATATCGTGTACTTTGTATATTACATAACATTTGTCTACCTTGCAATTATCTTCGACAAACTAAATTCTGCAACGCTCGAATTTCACAAGCTTAGTTGCGATGTAAAAAAAAGATTGGCGGGCATTCCGGTAGGAGACTGAAGGAGGGAACGAAGAGAGAGAGAGAGAGAGAGAGAGAGAGAGAGAGAGAGAGAGAGAGAAAATACTCACAGTTCGAAAATGGGATTTGATCGAAATCGCATGAAAATGCCATGGCGTGGAAGAAATAACGCGAACGATGACACGGGAAGGAAGGAGGCACGCGCGGGAAACAGGAAAAAGCGGCTGAAACTAATTGACCCTTTGCTTCGCTTGTTTACAAAATATCCGGTTCTTAACAGGACTCGCGCGAACCGCCGCGCCGGCGCCGTGTCGAGGCGGATGATTGCGCTGCGCGCGCATCGATGATACCGCGGTTTCCAGTGACGTATGAAGTAGCAACGATAGATGGAGTTGTAAAACACTTTTGCAATTAGTGCCACAGCAAAATGTGATAAATTAATCTCAAGTCGAAAAAAGTTTCTTACAGATCGCTGAAAATTATCCGTAAGTTTCATTCGGTTTCAGTTTCTCTCAAAAAAATAACTCGCATTATTACGTTAATCATTTCTTATGTAGTGTAAGGGCCTAACCAGATAAATTTAATAGATTAACACGTAATATATATGCGTAAGGATATTAACCTTGATTTTTCTGCGATAGGCCCTAAATCCTCGCATGTAAAATCTAATACGATTTTTCCAGGGCCCCGATAATCTCAGCGCGTTCCTGACGAAGTATGAACCGCCGCCATCGTTCCGTAAACGCACTACTACACGGATAGTTTCGTAGTAGTATCTCGAGCGCCCTTAACCGCGTATACGCCGTCAAATAGAGAGAGAGAGAGAGAGAGACAGAGACAGAGCTAACCCAGCCAGGTAACCGGCGGCGAACCTGTGACAGACGTTACGCGCGTTCGACGGTCTTTTTTACGGGTGCCCCCCCGGCTCTCAGTGGCAACGCGAAGCACTGACAGCAGCCGGCCCTCGATCACTCGACGGCCGGCGGAGCCAGCTCCACGCGCGTAAAGTTCGCGTTCCTACGGACGAGTGCCGAGTGCCGAGCACCGAGCGCCGAGCGCACGGACACGGGACACGGGACACGGGGCGCTCGAGCGAGGGGAGTCACAGAGTCACACGCGAGACGGCGAGAGATAGACGTAGGTACGGACGGACGGTGGCTGTACACGGAAGGTGGTGCAGTAGCAACGAGCATAGAAACGAGCGCGGCCTACGAACGATTCTCCCTCCGTATCTGATGAGCTCCTCCGCCGCGCCGCTGCTGGTGGTAAGATGGCTGTGCAGCTGGACGGAGGAGGGAAGGAGGATCTGAAAACACAGTTTGTCACGCGGGAGGGCACCTACAAACTGATGACCCTGTCGGAGTACTCGAGACCGAACCGGGTCGGCTACACCAATAGCCAGGGCAGCGCGTCTGTCAGGGTGTCATTCGTTACGTTGCCGGACCCAGCGGATCCAACGGGCGCACAGGGTCTCGGCGATCGGATGTGCTTCAACTTCGGCAAGGAGCTCTACGTTTATGTCTACCGCGGTGTGAAGAAGGTGAGTCCGCGGACTCCTCGTTGGTCGCGATGACGATAACGCGCGACGGGATCGAACTCGTTGATTGCGGACCGTCGTCGCGACCTAACCTCGCAAATATCGCCGCGGTGGGGACTCCATCTTTACGGTTGGCTCGTCACCACGCCTTGCACGAAGACGTCGCGTCCTATGCGACGAGAAACGCGACGTCGACAATTTTTGTGGAATTGATTCGCATGGGGTCATTGTTGTTCGCGTTTTTTATACGCGAATGAACGAGATGACATCTTGACATGGCACATACTCGAGCTGACACTTCTTGGAAGTGTCCAGAGTACTTTGTAATCGTGTACATAATAATTGCAGATAATACATGTTATCATAATTCTTAGTATTTAAATCATTCACATATACATATATGAAATCAAAGACGGAAGAGTAAAGAGACGAGATTCATTTATTATGAAGATCTTTAAGAATAAATTATCATATAGAAATAGCATTTGAATTTATTTCTGAGACATTTTTAAAAGAAGAATAATTTGCTTGTAAAATAATTGATTACACGTATCAAAATGTCAAACTTTTCTATTGTCGCTAGAAGAGAAATTTTATTTTATTGCAAAGATTTAATGGAAGAAGCTTAAAGTTTTAATATATCGTTGCAATATTTCAGGCTGTGGACTTGAACAAACCAGTGGATAAAAAATTATACAAAGGGACTAATCCAACTTGCCACAATTTTAATCAAACAACAGCAACAGCTGATAGTGCTCCATTATTGGTGGGATTTTCTACAGGGCAGATACAGTTGATTGATCCGATAAAGAAGGAACTCAGCAAATTGTACAATGAAGATGTACGTAAAATTAAATTTTGCATGAATCACAAATTTTTTATCAGATATTTAACCCGTCGAGAAAATTTCTCTCCTGTATTGCATTTATTAGCCAGAGAGAGAATTTTATGATTTCCTGCATTATATCTGCAATCTAGCTTACACTGAGATAAATAATCTGATAGTTCAAACAATATTCTTTATGCAACTAGTATATCAGTCATCGTACTTTCCTAGCAATGTATACAAAAGCTGTCGACACTTATCCAATCTCTGCGATATGTGTATGTTATCTTATTGAAATATGATAAAATGGAAAATGAATGCTAGTTCAGTAGTTAATGCCATCTATTACATCTTAGAATGACTGTACTTAATATTTAATAGCATATTGTCCAGGCTACTTTTTGCCGGTAGACCAACGCACTAATTCAATTATAACTCAATCAAATAATTAAGCTCAACAAGCAACATTACATAACTTTCCGCTATCTTCTCAACAGATATAGGCTTTGGTGGAACAGTTGCGCTGCCTATTTTAAATACATATCGGTGTCAATAAATGTGTCAACTGATTCGTTACTTTTGTTTAATCATTATATTTCATGAGATATGTGTATACATTTAATACTTGTCTTCTTTTAACCCTCTACTGCCCAATATTATTTTCAATTTACATATTGATTTACTGTGTATCGTGAATAATATTATTTTCTTTTCATTTGTTTATTCATCAATTAACTTTGAAATAACAATCTAAAAAATTATTTATCTCTAAATTTTTTATCTAACTTATTAACATTAACTTTTTAATATTAATTATGTTTTGTCTTGATGCGTGCGTGAATATATTTTTCTATACTTCTATCTTTCTTCAATAAAGAATATTCATATTTCAGAGGCTGATAGACAAGAGCAAAGTAACATGCATAAAGTGGGTTCCTGGCTCGAACAACCTATTTCTGGTTTCTCACAGTTCTGGTCAACTGTATCTTTATAACGAAGAGCTGCTCTGTGGCACCACAGCGCCTCACTATCAGTCATTCAAGTCAGGTGATGGATACGCCATATATACCTGCAAGACTAAATCCACGAGAAATCCGCTGTATCGATGGGTGATAGGCGCGGAAGGTTGTTGTATAAACGAGTTCGCCTTCAGCCCTTGCGGCACAAATCTAGCCGTGGTATCTCAGGATGGATTTCTACGCGTTTTTCAATACAACACCATGGAGTTGGTTGGTTCGGCGAGGAGCTATTTTGGTGGCTTTCTGTGCGTGTGTTGGTCACCGGACGGACGTTACGTGGTGGTCGGCGGCGAGGACGATTTGGTGACCATTTGGAGCTTCCACGAGAAACGCGTCGTGGCACGGGGACAAGGCCATCACAGTTGGGTGAGTGTGGTCGCCTTTGATCCGTATACCACGTCCTACGGCGATCACGATCCTGACTTTAGCGGCTCGGATGACGAGACAACGATGCCACACAGCAATCACAATCACTTCCATGAGAAGTCGCACCGTCTTTCTACGACTTCGCAGGGCGGCGGTGGCGGCCACTCGAACCGTAACTCTTGTGGCTCGGAATTGAGAATGTCTGGCGGTACGTGCTACAGATTGGGCAGTGTATCCCAAGACACTCAGCTGTGTCTGTGGGACATTACGGAAGATGTATTGAGGCAACCTGTGTGCGCCAAGCAAAGATCCTCTGTAACGGGTGCTATCAGCGGCACCCTGTCGTCTTCGGGTACGTTTAATAGTGGTAACGGAACGGCAGCGACGGCGAACCATCACTCGAACTCGAATACTAAACATAATAATTCGAATAATATAAACTTCAAAGAGAACGCGAGTGGTAATAACGAAAATAGTAATAATAGTACGAGCACGAACGCCGCAGTGGCGACCGTGAATTCGTTGACGCAGAGGCTAGCAGGTCTTGGTTTTGGCGAACGTAAAGGTGATAATCACAAGAGAAACTTTAGTCTCACTATGCGAGGTGGAGGCACTGGTGCGGCGGCGGCGACGACGGCGGCAACGACGGCCAACAACAGCACGACGACAGTCGTGCAAAACAATAGTGGCGATAAGACGAGCACTGGAAACTCGACGAATACGACGAGTAGTAGTCTGAACAACAGTGTCGGTGGGGGTTTAGTAGGTGGAACGGGGAATAAAAAGGTTAGTTCCGTGATGGACGATCCCATGAGGTTGATAGGGACTGCCTGGTGTCCCAGGTTCGACGAGTGCCCGGTTCTCGAGCCGCTGGTGTGTAAGAAGCTGGCGCACGAGAGGCTGACTGAATTAGTGTTTAGGGAAGATTGCTTCGTGACGGCGTGTCAGGACGGATACGTGTACACGTGGGCAAGACCCGGCCACATGGTAGGTCCTCTCACGATAAGCAGCACCCTGCACAGGCCATCACACCATCATAGCAACAACCCTTACACTAGTAATATCAATTCCATGCGATGTAACGACCTCTGATGTAACCCGTTATCTCCAAATCGTTATTTAGCAAATCCATCAAGTAGAGTCTGTTAGTCTGAAAATCCGAATCCTGTGTACATACATATACATAGAGTTAGAATTTAGAATGATGTTATCGTGACGAAAGTGGCACGGGAAAATCTTGTAATGCTTTGGGATAGTCTTCCTATCGCCTGTCGTGGTGGCGGGAGGAAGTCTTGAAGATGAATGATAGTTTTTGCTCGGAAATATTAGAACAAAATACACATTGACGAATTCGATATTATCTTGCCGGATGTTTGATACGACGGTCGCGTCGCTGTTATTTAAGTTTTATATGCTACGATCAGTATATTTAATCTTAGAGAAAGAGAGAGAGGGAGAGAAAAAGAGAGTCCCTATTCAATCTGTTTAAGTTTACAACTGAGATATATACCTGTGTTTGAGTTCTATTAGTATTGGGAGGTGCCATCAAAGAGAAAGCATTAAGGATTTTTTAAGTATTTTTCTTTAAGTTTATATTGTGTATATATATGGATTACAGAAATACATGAACGGACGATACTATGAGTGAACAAACTTGTAGCCTAAAATATATTTGTTATCATCAGATCCTTGACAATTTTAGGGCATCTTTTAGTACTTTTAAATATTTTTTAATATTTATAAAGTTATAAATTTAACTTTTGCATAATTTTGCTTTTTATTGAGGATATTTTTTCCATTTGATCGGATAAATTCGCGATATTCTCAAATTAATTAACAAATTTATTATACTCGAAATGCATGAAATTAAATATTTCAAATTAAGTAGTATAGAGCGCGCGTACACATACTATGGTTTTTTTTTTTTATATTTCTAATAATATTGCATTTTTTGCGAGAAATACGCTCGCGCGCGCACGGATAAGCTTTAATTATCTTTTATTTAGATATTATCAATCCTATTCTAATATCTGATTAATGCATGCGTTGCGAACAAAGAATATTCATGTATGCTTAAAGTTCATTCATAGTATAGGCTGTCGTTAATACCTGTGCCTAATGATGGTCTGGTCAAGATATATCCTCGCGATAATTATTGCAGAATTACGCGAGCTAGGATAGATATCGAATATCGATATATTTATGTTTTTGGTTTGCATCCTCGAGAGCAATGTTGTTTGAGCCCTATGAGGCGTCTTGTGACAGGGCAGGCCCCTTTATTGAAGAAAGCCTTCTTCCTATTTCCTGTAAAGTGTTGTTAGCTTAACTTAGCCGAGCATAAAAAATCAACGGACAATTACTTAGTCAAACTGTCGTCTCAGATTAACGATATGAGATGCGAGAACATTTAATCTTTTGTTGGAAACGATGAATTTTGCCTTGTTGTATAATAAAGCGAAAATTTGAATGAACAATCGCTGCTTGCTTTTCGCTTGTTGAAATTTTGTTCAATCAAGTGCAATGCAGAAGCTCCAGGGAGAAAAAACAGTCGGAAAAATAATATAATGACATGTAAGACGATGTCTATTTACAATTTGCCGTCTCGCATGTTTTTTTTTTTTTTCATTATATTTTCGACAATACTAGGTCCTGATTCTAGGGCTCGCATAGTGTTTCCTGGCGTTTTGCATAGAGCATTTGTATTCCACACTCACTCTTTTATTCTACAGTTTTGACCAAAATTAAGGGCAGCTTCATTAAATTGTGTTCAATTAAATTAGTCGATTTGCAAATTTATAAATTAGAATTATAACAAATATTTTGTCATATGATTATTCAGTCTTCAAGGTCTTCACTCCTATTGATTCACACGAGTTTGATATATTACAATTTTTTTGATGAATGTAGCCTTTTACGCTTTTGGTCAACGTTGTGAATACCTAACTAATTGCGAAGTTTGCGATATAAAGTTCATTATAGCTTCTTTTATAGCGCGACTTATATAATTTAAAAAGAAATTGCGCGTCTTTTATAATTTTAAACGGACAATGCTTGCGCTTATTTTTCAAAGCCAATGAAGCATTAATTCCTTTTTCTTACTTTTGATTGATCGGAAAGATTAATGTTCTGTACCACGCTTTGGCTGATGCAAGAGAATATCGTGGATGAGACTTCCCTGAGTTATCGCATGGTACGTATGACTTATCATTTTTTGTTCTATTTTGCTTTTTTTACCGCTTGATCAGACTTGTCATTAAGTAGAATAGAATATACACGCTCGAGTCGTATTCACACACATTCTTGTCGAGATATTGCTCGGCGACGCTTTCGAATTTTATACTATGAATTGCACTATATTTTTTTCGGCTCATATACACATTTGCCAAATTTTCATTATCTCCGAAAAGTTTCCAAACTAAGATAAACGATATATGTATAATACAAATTATTTACAAGTTGTTATAATTTTTTATTTACTAAAGATACGAAATTTGTTACATCAAAGATATAAATATTTTTCGTCTTACTATGAAGGTATAAATTTACAAGGATTGTCTTAGCGATCGTTTGATTGCTTTCGATATTTCATTTACTTAATTCAATTATAAATTGTCACATATAAAAAAAATAAATCTCTAATTTATAGAATATTAAGCAGCAGTATTTATAATGTACATTATATGAAAACTTTTCGAGAATAATGCATTTACGTAATGATCGGAAGAGCATTAATGTCAGTAAGAGACTCATGTTTTTTCTCATTTCAGCCAGGAATCGGTCAAGTCGGCGGCACCGCTCTCCACGTAGTTAGTCCAGCGGAAGGCGGCGGTACCATAGTATAGCCAGAACCGAACATTGACGTCGGTCTATCGCAAGATCATCAAGAGGAACCGCAAAATTCGTCGCGGGCAACCGAAGCGCAATTTCAGCAGGCGTATGTACGCCGACGTCATTTATATTACGTCTGGCCGAGCGAAAGTTATTCCGATACGGTTTAAGAGTGAGCGGTTATTCGATCAAAAAACGGACGAATTAAAATGAAAATCTGAAGGGAATCCGTTTCTTTGAAACCGGACATCTCAATTTGAAAATGAGGGATTGATAAGATTCGTGGACTGTCTGTTGAACTTTAATCTCGTTATATCAGCAATACTTTTAACTGCGAATATGCATCTGTGCAATTGTGGAACAGAAGGGAAAATTAATCAATTGATCTTAATTTTAATAGAGAATCCGCTTTCCTGGTCGTTTTGTTGTCAAAATAGAATAGATAAAAAATTTTTAACGATATTAATGCCGATCTATATAATGCCGATTTAGAAAATTAAAAACAACACAAGCTTACGCAAAACGGATTCTTATAAATTCTTTTTAATTCGCCTACATTTTATGAGCCTCTGCTTAACGTTTAAAAACACATACACATTCACACATACATGCTTTCGTTTTGGTAAGCCGCTCTTCTAGTGCACATCATTTCTTCCTTTTTCTTTTCTTTCTATCACGACGGCGGCAACGTTACGCAACTTTCTTCGCGAAAACCCGTGGAGTCAGGAGCAATCTATGTATACATGTACATACATATACGTATGTATGTCTGACGATCGTGGCAGATGCGTCGAATCATTCCAAATAAAGTTTCGCGGTAAGTATAGTATATGCGTTTCTCGATTGGCGGGACACGTGGGTTTCTTGATGCTACTACAAGAGCATTTTTCCGTATATTTGCTATATGAAGCGTTGAAAATTATATAGACTTAAATGTCGCAGAGAGTTGACTTTAGAACCAATTGATAGGATGTAATTTAAGCTCTATATACAATATAAAAATAATTTGTTTTATCTTGCTCATTACGATGCTATATATTGAACAATTGCCCGACAACACAAACGTTTATAAAATATATTTAAAGAATATTCTAAACACACACGTTTTAGATATTTTTTCACTTGGATGGTCAGAAGTATCTACGGAACATTCCTCAAATAGAATTATTTTGTTAAGCAATTTTTAATTAAAAGTGTGACTTATTCTTAGGTCTCTATCATTCTCAGTGCTTCATTTCGTTCGATTACTTCGAAGGACATATTCCGCAAGGCCGCGCGCGCGCGATATTAGTTTTCAATTTACATATAAATATACATAAGAGGGAGAGAGAGAGAGAGAAAGAGAGTTATATATTGTAATTGATAACGAAATACAACGTTAATTTATATCATCCTAGAGGGTCTATTTCGATTGTTTAAATATTGATTAACTTTGATCACAAGCATTCCTGTGCAATTCAGGTATTAAATATCTACTGTTACTATATTTTCGATCTTTTAATGATGTTCTTTAATTTATGCCTGCGTAGTAATTCGTTGCAATACCGTTTACTCAAATTTTGCTTTAAAAGGTTAATATGAAAAGATGGGCTTTAATCAATTATTATCAGACGCTTTTATTCTCAATTATGAAAAGCTCAATATATCAAAAATATATAATAACGCTTTAAAAACTGCGAATGTTATACACATACATACATATTTACGAGATGTAAAATAGATATAAAGAACATTTTTTTCTGTTTCTTCCTTTTATTTTCAAGTAAAATATCGTTTAGCTTTTCCTGTAAGGTTTTTATTTTTTCATTATTTACAGCTTTTTTACGTTAAGGCTTCTTTAACGTTAAACGATACCTTCTCTGGCTATGTTTCGTAACATGCAACGTACGCACCGTCGCAAAAATTCTATCAAGGCACTGATATATTACACCGATAAGAGGACCGATTCTCGATAAGACTTTTTCGTTTTGATAATTTTGTTCTTGCATGACGTAGATTATCGTACTTCGAGGCACGACGATATTGTATTATTATTTTAGCAAGAGCAAGCTCGTTAAAAGTATGCTGTGATATGTGTGCTATATATGAAGACTCTGACAAATGATGCAAGCGATGAAAGTCACTTCCAAGCACTCCGTCGTGCATAGAAACGGACTTTTGACGATTACATATATAATTACTGATTAGTTTCTATTTATAGACAACAACCGAAGCCGGCCTGCGACACACCACGCTATAATTCATCTAATGATTCTGTAAGGAAAGGGACGAATGAATCTAAACGAATCGAAACAGATTTTTTTCTGTTTGTAATGATTATCTAATCTTTGAAACCGATTAAAATCTTTTAATTTCTTTTTATCATTTTGAATTCTTGTGATATACTTAGGCAATCGATATACAATATAATTAAATCACACGAATATGGCATAAATAAGATTTTTTAACATACCGTAATTTTAAATGAAAAGTCTATTTTCATTTCAAATCCTTTATCTCTTTTAGTGAGAGAAATGACAATAGAAAACGATAGAAAAAGTTCAACGATCTAATTTTTAATTTAGAAAATTAGGATATTGCAAAATAAATTTATATCGATTCTTTTACATTCATTCTCTTTTGCGAGAAAGACCGCGATCTATAAAGTTCCTATTTCGTAAACTAAAGGGCGAGCTCGTGCGCTGAAAGTGCTGATTTTCCGGCCGATGATTAATTTCTGGTAGGAATGCATTCTCGATCCTTGCACAGGACGGACGAAAAACTCGTCGATCAACGAGGCTCTGAATAGATTTCCAGATTATACATGGTGGACGTATGCATGATGAGTTAACATAAAGTGAATAGGAGGTTCGCGATTTCGTTTTTTGGGGTATGATCAAATTCTCCTTTAAAAATTTGTGGTGTTTTTAAGATGTATTTATATTTAATTGATTTCAAACGTGATCAAGAAAATCGATTCAACAACACATGCTATAATTTTTTTCAAAGCCACAATGACATTCTCGCCATCATGTAAAGGTAAAGAACAGGAAACTTTTCTTCGTCCGAGACGTATCGAGACGAAAATAAAACGGATAATTCCGATATTGTGAATCGTATTGTTCTATAATAAGTAACAGATGACATTTTTGCGAATAATTAAATAATGAATACGCCTCTCAAACTGCTGTAACAGAAGATATGTAATTCATTATGTGGTAAATTTTGCGTGCAAAACGATCGTTTTAGAAGAATATAATAATGCGGTTTTCCTTTTTATAACGATATTCTGGAAAATAATCTACTATTAAAATATTAAAATATATCTATATCACTGTTCTTCTTTCGTACATGTCGAAAATACGTTTTATTAAATTGTGTTTTTGCGAAAAAGGAAGAATTCTGCATAGCGTATTAAAACCAATGTTCTCTTATATACATATATGCAAATTACATGTCTTTCGTTAGGAGCACTTTGAGCAATGAAAAAATGCCTCTTTGATTTACTAGTTTGAACTCGGATCGACCAGTGGTTTTCTGCAGTTTGGAAGTAGAAGGACAGGTGTTCCTATATTTTAGTGTCATACGACACTTCCTTCGGCTTTCGCCTGCGAAACGATTTTTCGATCGGTCTAGAGTTTCAAGATATATGAACGAATTATGTACAAACGACTTACATATTGCATAACCGGTTGACGCATAATCGATTATCTGCAATTCCGCGTAAGAGCGGTAGATGCGTAATGTAAAAAGGAAGAAGACAGCGCGTCTCTCGATTGAGGTTGCGAGAGCGCGCTTAATTTATATATATATATATATATATATATATATATATATATATATATATATATATATTGTGTGTGTGTGTATATATATATATATATATATATATATATATATATATATATATATATATAAAAATAGTGGCGACTTTTGGTCCAGCTGATTATATACATCCTCACTCACCGATAAGTAACCGAGTCTAGCATCTCTGGCAATTTTTTATGAGATCTTTCCACGGCAAAGAGCTTTATGGCATCGCGTCAGATCTGTACTGTACTTCTTGGCGCATTTCTCTTTGTTTGTTTATAAGCGTGTACATTCTTTGTAATTGTAAATGAAAAAGACATTTCATTGTTAAAGCTTGCGTGTTTTTTACTCTGCATTCGGTTATTTATCCTCCTAAAAAGTTTTCTCTTATTTATAAAATTTTCTTAAAAATTCGAGATTGACGATGATTATACTACATTTTTTTCTTTTATTTCTCATCGAATTTGGATCTATTGTTAAAATCCGATACATTGAAAAAAAGAAAATTTATAAAAATTTGCTTCTGTGAAAAAAGAGAAAAAAATAGGAAACGAGAGAACACAGTTTTGCATATAAAAATTAAATAGTGTGATATATTTCAGTTTATTTTCAAAAAAGCAAATAATATATTTAGGTTTAGGTGATAGTTATTCATAATTCTACAATTCCACAGTCAATTATTACGTCCGAGTCCGAGATGCGCATATTGATCTGTCAAAGATCTGCAGCAGTCTTTTTTTTATATATATATATAGATTGCACAATAGAAATTTTTCTGGTAATAGTTTCGAAATGTCCGATAGTTTTCGCGTTTATCTATCGAAAAATTCATCATGAAGAAGCTACAGATAGTGCGAGTAGACAACGATTTAGTACAAAAGGCGAATTTGAAGATTGGCAATAACATCATCGGCCGAGGCGCTGCAACAGGAGTGAGTTATATCATTCGTATATACATATCAGATATTCGTCAATTTATAAAGACATCGTGCGATAAATGCATATAATATCAGTATATTGTATAAGTGAATTGGCCAATGGGAAACTTTTCTGCAATCGAGAATCTTTTATAATATTTTAATCGATTATATATAATTATATATATACATAATAACGAGCAATTGATGATCAAACTTTACGTGATCCTCTTTGAACTTTATCACCTGGTTTAAGCTAAAATATAATAAGATTCCAAAATTTTTCTTGCATTTCTAAGTTGCATCGAATTTGAGCAAGGTTTACTTGTGAATTATTTATTTTTCTTTCAACTCATAAAATAAATATAAAATCAATGTTTTTGACAATAATATCAATCAATCAAATCAGCGAATCCCTGACAAAGATAGCAATCCATTCAGCATGTATATATTACTTTCTATGAATTATGCCATTATCGTGGCCGGGCTCGTCAAGCCCATCTTGATACGGATCTTCAATACTGTTTCATCTATGACTATCCCGCGGCGCAATTAATGTTTGGAATGCACTAAAATTGTATGATAATTAAATTTACAGTACATCGATTTGTATCACAGTATTCGAACATATGTATAGATATATATTTCTAAGCATTGTTATCAATCGATTATTGCACACAAATGGAAAAAATAGATTATTAGGAAAATGCAGAATTTTGAATTAGCAAAACGCGAATAAAGGACCACTGGAATATATATTAATAACTTTTCCATCGATGATCCTTGATGACATACATCATCGTAAATTCGTTTATTTACCGAAGGATTAAATCTCGTATATCATAATAGTATCTCTCACGAAATTTACAAGTTCCTGTCGTTATCGCAGCGCAACGATGGCCAAGTGCTCAAGCATGCAGTAACCATCAATCTGTCACCTAATGATGAGATGACGATTAGTCCGGTAAGGTCTCTATAGTTTCGTGTGTCTTTCTCTCATCCATCATTTATTGATATTTTAATAATAATTTCAATCATTAGTTTACATTAATTTAATAATAAGCAATATAAAAATATATGATTTAATAATTTATAATACAATAACATTCATATGATGTTTATATGATGTTTAGTACAAACTTATTTTGTTTTCAAGCATATAATATCGTTGCGCAATATCGAATTAGTACCATTTCAGTATTCTATAGAAACCATTTTCAGTATTAGGTGGTGCCATGTTACATGAAACAAGCTGGATGCGCACGATGGCAATTTCTTAAATTGGGAACCAGTGTGCCGATAAAAGCAGGTGATGTCTGCTCTCTGCTACCTGAGAAATGTTGGTTTAAGGTCATCTCAGTGCCAGACACGATGGAAAAAAATGATCAGAAAAGAAAAGTATTGAAAGAAAAGTATAATAATTATTGTTGATATTTGGAAGAAATTTTGCAAAATATTAGAGCATTCTACATTTCAGGCTGATGAAAATTTGAGTAATGATGTGGACAGTAAGAAAGCATGCTTGTCATCCAATGTGGAAGTTATTGTATCTCCTGGTAAAACTTTGAATGATATGCTTAATGATAAAGATCCATTAAACGAACATCAGAATTCTTCTGTTAATGAAAATAGCGAGCCCAATGATAATACTGCTTCAGTCTTGCAGGAAATCTATTCTGCGAGGTGTTATTTCAAAATTCAAAATCAATTTGATAACAAAAACACAATTATTTACCATTTGCATATATGAATTTCAGCTCTCTAGAGAAAAATAGTATGCCCGCAATGTGTTCTAAAATGTCGGCAGACTCTCAAGACATAATTGAACCTTGTGTCAGGCAACAGAATGATAAGAAACAGAAAGCAAAAAGCATCAACTCGACAAGCAAACCTATGATGAATGTTGAAACAGAAAAGAAAATTAAATGGGATTGTGATGCCCATTTCAGTGATCAAACTGAGATTCAAGCTTTACCAACACAGAACAATGCTCGTTCGTCTGTTACTTTGCATCAGGACCAAGCAAATGCACGAAATCCTGTGAGAGTTGTCAGAGAAAAATGTATATATGGTGCTCGATGTTATCGGTAAGTGAAACAATACATAATCCCCTCTTATCAAAATAATTTTCCCAAAGCACAATATAGTTTGGATGTCAAAAATAACATCTTTAATAAATTTGTTCGCAGGAAAAATTTCAATCATAAAAACAATTACAGCCACCCGGCTGACTCCGATTACGACGAGATAGATGATCGGGAAGAGTGTCCATACGGTACAAAGTGTTATCGTAAAAATCCTCAGCACAAGATGCAATTCAAGCACACAAGCGTCCCACGTCATCGTCGAAGAGCCGCCACTCCAATGCACTCTGCGACCAATATCACATCTGAAACAGATCATTCGTCTGGAGAAGAATCCGTCGACGAATCTGATTACGAACCGTCTGTGCATACAGGAAGTTCGGACGACTTGGATGAAAGCACAAGCGAGTGGGAAGACGGCACAACGGGTTGACGTTAAATATCAACCGGCCTTCTCATATTATCGTCGTCGATTTCTACGTCATATTTTTTGAGAGCGTCCAAATTATAGATATTTCTATCGGTAATACAGATATTTTATTATGAAATATTTATTTTTATACTCGGATTGAGAAAGATGAGAGAAATATTATACTTGCATCTATTTGTTAACACAAAGAGGAGTATAAAAATGTTATAATATATCAAATCGACGTTGTGTGTATTTTTACATTTCACGCGTCGGGGAATATATAATTATATCAATCTGAGTTTGAGATAGAGTAAATTTTTTATCTGAATATACAACAATTTTGTAGTCACTGTGATTTTACCAGTTAATTTTTATAATTATATCATAGTTAAATATATGTTATGGAATAATTATTTTCTATCTCGCATCAGATTGATAAGTCCACAATAATTAATAATAATATGAATTTAAATATTGTTTTCGTATATTAGAACGCCTGATATCCTTCATCATCTTCAGTGGTGTATTCTTCAGTAACCGCAATAGCTACATCGGCCAACATATGTTTCGGAATCTCCGATCCTCGTACTTTGATAGTATAGCATGCATTCTCCATTTTAGTTAGGCTTTGCTTGAGCGTGATGATTTTTTTGTTTATTTCATTGCTAAATCCTACGCTCGTATAGCCGAGGAAAGCAATGTATATCTCTCTGACAAAGTTACATGTCTGATAACAACTGCTTATATCGCCTATCGCCAAGTTATTGATACACTTCCGCATTAATTCTCCAGTTAAATCAGCTATTCCTAGGATGTAATCCGTCGGCGTGACCATGACTTTTCTGGTAATAATCTGCTCTGTCGAATCTGCTGGAGTCGTATAATATGTCAGTGCTCTTTCGAGTTCCGTACAGTCATGCATTCCACCATTTTGCAAGTATTCATGGAATGTGAGTGCTTCTACATATTCTTCCAGACCAACGCGGTAGGCTCTGTGGAACTGATAAGTGTCTTGACCATTCAACTCACCTGCAATATCTCTGAATAATGTCTGAGCCATATTATCTAGTCTTGACTTAGCTGCCTTTAATACGACATTTCGTTTGCTCTCTTTGTCAATAGTGTGTAGCAGAAAGATTATTCTCTTGCTCTCAATACCTATGTCTCGATTGATCTTAAAGACTCTCTCATAACGGTCATGCTTGGCATCCAACTCGGCTGCATAACCGCGAAATTGTTGTATTACGATACTGTTATCATCTATGTTCTCCACCACCTCCTTGCCCTTGTCGCCGAGATTGATTTTGTTCTTATCATGTCCGCGAGGTCTTCTTCCTCCTGCAAACCACAAAATTTTGTAGTCGATGATAAAGTTGCAGAATATTTAGGAAATTACATATAGTTGTACAAAAAAATTTCATGTTGCAACAAATACTAAAGGAAAACCAAGTCTCAAAATTATGAAGCACTGATATATGATTATTGATATAAGTATTACTATGTATTATAAAAAAGACAAATACTTTTCATAAAATTAATCAGGAAATTGAGTTTTTAATAGAATATTATTGAAATGCTAACATAAATATTTGTTTGGCTACTATAACAATAAAACAATATATATCAACATCTTTTGGAAGTCTTGTAGCTTTAATCAAATTAAAATACTATTCATATAAATAAGATTTGTATAATAAAAAAAAAAACCTTTATACTATATCTACATTTCAAATTTTAACAACAGCTTGAACTCTACCAAATACTTAACAAGTATAGAAAATAAATTTTATTCTTTTCACCAAATTAATATTCAATTTTAATGAAATAATGCTGAACATTGGAATGAATTGAAATGCATGGAAATATATCTAATTTCGGGGTACAGATTATAATGTAAGAAAATTACAAGATTTGTTGCAACAATAATATAACCTATTTTCTCATAGAAAATCAAGAGAGAAGAAATTAATTTAAATTTAGATTTCTCAATCTTAAAATCCATTTCTTAAGCTTTTGAAAAGTGAATCGCTATCATTACTACTAAGTTTATGACAGTGTAGCTGATGAATATTCTCACGGGGAAATTGATAGTTTATAACAAACTGATGACGTAACGTGATATAAAATAAGATGTATGTGTGGTGTAATATAATGATTAACGAATTTACCTTTTCCTGACATTACTATTTCTCTTGATAATTTCGAATAATCTGTTTGTTAACTGTGATACAGAGTACACGAGCTCACTTGCGGATTGTTTCTGTGCAATATGATGCTAGCAGACGATTTTTGACAGTTTCCAATTATCTTACCTTCGTGACAATAGATGTCGCCACTATATATCTTCAGTAGTCTCGAAGCTCTTAAAAAAAAAAAAAAGTCTCGAAGAAGCGCTCTAACCAACCGAATTTAAATTATTATTGTAACTGTAGTTTTGCCGGGGAGTTGACGAGATCGTGTAAAGTTCTGTGTTGTCTGTTCTATTAATATTTCTTAAATATTCTGTAAAGTCAGTAATAAACATGACGATAACGAAAATGAAAATAATTGCGGAGTGATTTAATATCGAAAATTAGCGAAAGAAATCCTGATTTTTGATTATTTCAAGATTTGATCTTAACGGAATTTACTGAGAGAGCAAAAGAGAGAGAGAGAGAGATAAACTTTAGAAACTTAATTTGCGAAGGTAAGTTATACTGAAGTATTTCATGTCAAAAGTTAGAAAAGAACGAAGAACGATGACCACCGATCAAACTTTTATTAAAAAAAAAAAAAAAAATGGCTAAATTTGTTGAAGAATGCAATCTTACTGATGTTCTCCATACTTAGATGAGCAACTTGTGTGTAATGTGCCATATAACTTTTTTAATTCACCTACTTTCTGCGCACGTGTATCTTAGGAGTAGAAAAATCATATTTAAACAGAATGAAAGTATATAGAACGATAATATTTAAGCAGAAGCAAAATATAGAAAATATTTTGCTATGACACTCTTTCCAAGTATCACAATTTTATGAAACGACTACCACATTCTCAATTGAAATATTTATAGAAAAACATCAGATAAAATTCAGAGAAGGAGAGAGTAAGAAAACATTTAATTTTTTATCTTTACATTTTTAAAATTTTATAAAAAGTTAGAGAGAAATGTTATGTTATTAACAAATATATTAATAATATTTTTCCATATTAAAATTAAACAGCAACTGTTTATATTATTAAAAAATTTAAAAATGTTGTTACATCAGGTCCAATTGTTTTGCAAAATAAAATCACTTTTTAAATAAAGAGAAAATAATATTTCAGTCATATTTACAATTAATATTGTTAGCCAATTGAATTTTATGTATCTGATATCATTGTGTCTCTTGTGATAGATAATTTAGATTTTAGTTAAATTAGTTTCATTTAGATTTAATTTAGATTTTTTTCTGAAAAATACAAATAAATTGAATTTATTCGGAATATTTATATAAAGTTTCACGAGAATCAAGGAGATTGGAATTTACTGAAACTTTTCCCGAAATGTTCTTTGGATCTAATTTATTGAAAATATTTGTGCCAGACATGCGAATGTAGTTTTGTATCTATTGATCGCAAATACCGAATAAGCGAAAGCTGGAGAGCAAGGTTGAGGGTAGTGTTCGGGGTTGAATACAATGTCCGGCGCAGAATTTACAAGGGGTGAGGGACAAGGGGAATGATTTGGAATTAATCAGTACCGGTCTTCGGTAAATAACCGTAACGAGGATCCCTCGGTCAACTCGTTGAGCTCTCTAAGAATTTAAGGAAAGACTACACACACCGAGAGGCCGATAGATAATGAAGCTCAAGGTTTTCTAATAGCGTTCGAGAAATGCCAGTAATTTATTTGGCAGAATAATATTACACACCGTATTCTTTACGCGATACATTTATGTTATATAATTATATAATTTTATAATTTAATATAATTATATAATTTATAATTTAATATAATTTTTCTCTAACAATAATATATCTTTTAATATAAAAATAAAAATTAAATAAGATCGATAAAAATTTATTTTATAAAATATTGAACTTCTAGTTTTCGAAATTAGAAATTGTCTTTAAAGTTATTTAACTGCCTCTCCTCGCTTCTATTTTATCTCTGTTATCTCTCTCTATATATCCGTTTATTTTTAAAAACTTTTATAAATTCGATTAAAATATATTAAACTAATCTCGAATTATTCTGAAAAGAGGAACTGTGAAGAGGTTGAAATGGAATTGATTACATTTAATTATATTGTAACATATTCTGCTGGAAATATTTGATATCAATTACTAACCATTCGGCTAATTGACAGAATATAAATGGATAAGTGGTTATATATTGTATAGATTGTTTATATCCGAGTTGAAGTATATTATTGATATATTTTATATAATATAATAGTAAATTTAATTAAAAAAATTATATTTCATATTGTGTACAACTTTTTGAAGATAATAATGGATGAAAGAATCATTAAATTACAAATATTCATTATACAAACTAAAAGTAATCCTTTCTCATTTCAATTATCAGATAACAAAACTACGATAAATTAGAAATATAAATTATTGCAAAATAACAAAATTGAGAAATAATAAATTATGCAGAATATAATAGTAGTTTATAGCAATAATAAATTTATCAGAAATATAATAAAGTTACTTATTTTATAGATAATAAATTATCTAATAAAAATAATAAATTATTTAAAAATATGAATTATAATTATTTGGTAATATATTAATAATTTATCATTAGTATAATCAATATAATATCATTAATATAATTTTTAATCAATAATTTTTAAATAAATGATAAATTTATTATTATATTTAATATGATTTTAATATGTATTTGTTTTATATTGAATTTATTATGTTTTTTTCATTATTATATATTATTTGATTAGATATTATTTTAATATTGATTATAATAAATTTCATTATAATAAATTTTAATTTACTTATTTTTATTATAATAAACAGGTGCAAAGAGCTGTTTGAACGCAACAGTTAGCTGATTACACGTGATTCCTTGCTGAAAGCTTTTCTTATCCTCCCGAGAGACCAGCCCGAGGATGTGTCGCTGTTCGACTGTTGGACACTGGGATTTTTCCACGCGATATTCGTCAACTGCCTGATTATGTAATCTCTGTGATAAGAAAAATTAGAAAAACCACATCTCTGCGCGGATAGAATCAGGTAAGAATAAATTGCTCTGCTCGATTCTTGAGATTCCAAGGAATCTTCTTCCGAGTGATGAACCATTCGCCTGCTGATTACGTTGCATCGCAATAGAGATTGATAAACGCCGCCTTCAATTAGAGTCTGGTGTGCAACTCGCGTATACGTCCGCGTATAAATTATCTTTCGCCAGTTTTGAAGAAAACTTCGCAGATTTCCTCTCGCCGATGATTTATGTTCGCGTCGTTTAACAAGGTTTTTATTCGCGGTTGAAATTATAAGGATGATTTATATGCATGTCAATGGATTTTGCAAGGTATTTCTTTGACATAAAAATGCTCGCGGCATTTGAAGGTTTGGCGTATTCATATGTACAAAAGAATAAGAATATGTTCTTTTCACAATACTATGAATACTATAGTACTATGAACTTTTTGCATAAATGAAATATTTTGAAATGTCTTTTAAAATATTGCCAATATTTCACATGACATTTATAATCTAATTTGAATAGTGTTTAATTTGTGATTTTTCGCAAAAATCACGAATTTCAAATTGACCACTTTTCTACGAATATTTTGCTAAAAATCAGCTTTTTAACATCGAGATGAACTTTAGGTAGTGCTTGCGTTTTCCGGGGCTGCGACTCGCGGCGAGATGTAAATTGTATGCAGAGTTTTGAGCATGTAAATGTACCGCGGCAGGCATTCGTGACAGTTGCTGAGCGAGTTTGTGCGCGCAAACTTAAACGGACGCGGCCAAACGTGAAATCATAAAAGTTTCAGTTCTAAGATGTAACGGCAGAACCAGAAGCGCCAAATATAGCCAAGCCAATGTCACAGTTTATTTTAAGCTGTAATCGCCCGGAGGATTAAACTTCGGCTCGAACCTTCCAAATTCATTGTTTGAGTTTGGTCTTGATCCTCGCGCGACTTATACATCTAACTCCTTCACAAGGATCGTCACCTCACGTGCGACTCGGGATATTCTTTGACATATCGTAATTAACTGTCATTCGTTAGACGTAAAAGATATATAAATATTTTCCTTGATAACAGATATTATAACATACGTTACATATATAAAAATTTTATTATTTAAAGCATTTTAATTGAGATAAATTTATCCATAAATTAATCAGAAAATTAACAAAATAATTAAAATTAAAATTAAGCGGAAATAGATAAAGAAGTTTTTATTATTTGTTTAGAACTCTCTGAAATTTACTTTTCTGTAATTCAGAAGAATATTAATATTTTACTCTATATTTTTAAAAGAAAAATCTTGTCAAAGGGATAAACAGCTTTTAACTATGCGCAATCTCAATAAAAACAGAGAATTCTGAATATAAATTCCGTTAACTAACGCTATGTCGAGAATAACTGAACTACAGCAATAATTCCGCGTATTTAACGGCAATGAACCATCAAGACAGTTGAATGAGAAAATAAAAGAACTGAAGAAGAGTCCCCAGAAGAGAGACGCGTTCAAGGAGATTCTTGCTTCACAGCCAGGAAAAGCGGCATGAAAAGAGACCGAGAAGATGCTGCTAGTTCCTCGCCGCAATGCAGTTATGCTTTATGCGATTTACTTCGTGATGCCGCTCTCGTTGCGCTTTTCTTTGCAGGATAACGCGTACACGCCACATTGTCGCCGCCCGTAGGAAGAAAACGTGTATTGCTCCATAAAAGCGACAGAAGAGAGGAGAACCTTTGAATAAGTAGATAAGTTCGCGCGTTTGTATAAGATAAATGCCAGATTTTCCACGCGATCTCACTTTACAATTTACGAGACTAATATCTCTTTGAAAAATTCGATGTCAGACTTTCCTGCAAAAAAAAAACACACTTTAATCTATAGTTTTCCATAAAAATTAGAAGAATTATATTGCAACGCGCAAAATGATCAGATTGAAAAATCTAAAAGTCGTATTTATAAGGAAAAAAATAAATATGTGAAATAAAAATAAATCATAAATATTTCTAGAATTTCATATAAATTCAATTATGCATAAATATGCATATATATATTTCAAAATCAAATACACTTATGTAATAATTCTTACAATTAGATAAAAAAATCTTTTGTTTATTTTGTATCTTATCCGATTGGCTCGTGAAACATTGATAATAACGCACATCCACAAAAAAAAAGAAATAGATCATATACTTGTAAGGATGATAAAGATGATGTCGCGAAAGAGAATAAGACTCAGCATAGAAATGATATAACACGAAATTGATGTGTTTTATTTATATACAATATTTACAAAGGCGTAGTGTGAATCAAGTGGCTATATAAATGTCTTTGGTACGCTTGAACGCGCGCAGAAGCGTGTTCATTTCCTTTATTTCCTTCATTTCCGAAGTCTACAGTCTCCATCAGCTATGGTCCAGGGATCTTCTATACCTTGTTGAACGATAGTCGACGATCCGGAAGTTAGACAATGCAACAGACATCTGAATCTTCCCGTCTATCCCTCTAGAATGCCGCGCCGATCGCCCACTCCTCTTAATGTCTCACCACCCGGTGTTTGACCCTTAAATGCAGCTCTCCTGAATACTCCTGCTGATCGATTCCGAGTGCGGCCTTTGAAGACTGTAGAATGTCTGAAGTAGACCAAGAGAACGAAAATAGAGTGAAAGAAAAGGTAAAAGATAGAAGAGATTGTAACAAATAAAATTATTGTTGTAAAACAAATTGTGTGATCGTTGAACAAGAAATATTTTGAAATGATTAAAGATTTGCATTTTATGTAAGAATTTATACACACAATTTTGTAAATCAACAAAACTGTTAAAAATTTTATTTAACATTTTGTTTTTAAAATTATATGAAAAAAGATAAGAGAAAAACATGCAAGAAAATATTTATATACTATGATACCATCGTTGATATGATATTATTGCCGAATTCAATCGAAAAGATATTTGTTTACGGTTTAAAGTTAAAAGACCTGTCCCGATGGAAATATACGATACCACTTAGAAAAATGAACAGGCGACGACCGGAGAGGAATTGAATTCAAGATCTATTTGCGGAAAACTTCTCTTATTTATGTTAGTTGGACTATCATAGAATTTTCATAGCGAGTACTTTTATAGTATTTTTATAATACCATAGAATAATATATATATATATATATATATATATATATATATATATATATATATATATATATATATATGTCGCTGGCGACGGATCCCAAGAATTTTCGAATGTTGAAACTTGAAATTGAAAAATACATTCCCGAATAAATAATCCTTACTTTAATCGGAGTCTCTAAAAATATATTATGTCAAGTTTCTGTAAGAAACTCACACATTTTATAAAATATAAAATTTACATAATTACCGAGATCTCTCAGTAAAGTGATGTTTCCAAAGAAAAGGTAGAGAAAAGAAATGTTCTACAACTTTAAATATTTCAGTGAATTTTTAAAATAGCTTAAATTTAACAACAAACAAACTACAATACTTTATCTCGACACAATTATACTTTTTCCTTATCCAGAATAAACGTATCAGACGCAACGGAAACGTTTTCTCGCTCACTAAATCTGATTCGCAAGAAGATGGCGATAAGTGAAATCATAAAGCAGATCGAATCAAATTCGAAAGTGCTTTTCTGTGTTCGGGATTATTAGGGAACATATGCAGATATATGCGTTCACTCTAAATCTCCTTAAATCGGAAGTTCCTAAAATTCTGCGCGATTTCATCCTTTTTTAATTATTTTATAAGTTCTTGTGTTCTCCTCTATTGCTCTACTTAAAAAAAAATAGGCATGATAGGCATTTAAGATTGATATATATAAAAGCATAAAATTTTTTAATTACTTTGATGAAAAAACTTTGCTTTTTATATATTTCAAGATCAATTAGATTTATCTATTATTACATAAAAAATTTTATCATAAATAATATAACATTCCAAGTAATTCTTATAAACATTATTTTCACCATTAATCTCTCACTTCGGGAAATCTTTTCTTATTATTTAAAAGCAACTTTTTTTTTCAACTTTTCTCCTATGAGAGCGAGCTGGCCTTTAGAATTTAGGAACTAATGCCTTAGCAGATTACTCACGTTCGGCGATGCTCTCGGGTAATCTGAATCTTCTAGGACATCGTGGGACGTCTCACGTCCTTCCAGTTGACGTGGTCTTCGTGGCAGAGACCCGTAACGAGGAAGCTTTCTGTCTGAAAGAAGTCCCGGGACGGATTTAGCGTCAATCGTATAATCGGTTTGAAGTAAGCCTGCGGATTTCGCAAAGTATTTTGAACTTCTCTCTCAGCGGCAACTTTAGCAACTTTAGCTAGTTTCCTTCTCGCGAGGCGGCACTCTCGATTGCTCCTTACTGTTTTGTTTGCGAAAGTTTCGCGGCTTGCGAAGGAAAATTGGAGATGCCCGGAAGCATCGGAATGCTTTTATTTCGGACATTGTGGGAAAACCGAGAAACCGCATTCGAGACTTTACCAATAACAATAAAAAAAATAGTGAAACATGTTCTTATCCTTCGAATAATGTGTATTTGCTACCTGACTGGCGGATAATCCATTCGAAGCTATAGTATTGTTATTAAATTACATTGATTCAACTGCTGCTAAATTTTATGGAAAATATTAAACGTTATGATTATTAAATTTTAATTTTCTAACAAAATAGATTTAACAGGAATTTATTTTCACACATGTTTCGTGAATTCAAGATTTATGGGTTCAATGTAATTATTTTTTCTATCTTAATGCATATATCTGATTCTTGTTAAATATTAATTAAATTATAATAGATGTATTACATTGTCAATTTTAATTAGCAAGATTGTGATCTAAAATCATGCGAAACATTATTGCTTCTTTTGAAACTTCTATACAGATACAATCCTCTCTCGCATGGATTACAGAACGCATACGTATTCCTGCGTGTACCATATATACATACATGTATGCATATGCATGTATTCCCGTGCTCTGCGTGATGCATATGCCGATATCCCAGAGCTGTCCGTATACCATATGTGCAATTTTCTTGAGAGTACCATTAATGCACCCTATCCTGTCTAAGGCAAAACCCGATATTCTTGAAATCCTCGTATAAATACGACAGTTTCATCAGTCTAAGTAGAAATTCACCGAATGAGATGGCCGGTTATGCCCGGACGATATGCTTTCGGTCCTTTCTTAAAGGGGCGCTTGTAAGATTTAAATGGCAAATCCCTATCTCAACGTTTTGTGATTTAATACAGTGAATTTTCTCGCAATGCTTCAAGAGCATTTTACTAACTGTAAAAGGTAAATTAAAAGAAATTGATACAGGATATTGTTCGATATAAATCTGCTTAAAAATTCCGAGGTTTATTTCTCTTTATCCATTGTAATTTCGTATCAATTTAAATCATTCAATTCTTTAATACATTGCAAAATTAGAGATAAATAAAAAGAGAAAAAAAATCCAAACCTTCTTAAAATGTTAGTCTAAATTTACGAATCAAATTTTTCTATGCCAAGTTCTTTTAATCTATCTATACTTTTCACGAAAATTTTTTCATCGATAAATAAACATAGAATTTTTTAAATTAAGCAAACTTACCGGTGAGATGATTGGTCAAGGCCGTCGTGGGTATAAGATCCGGATTGCCGTCCTCCTCCTCGCCCTTTCCCGCGAAAGTAGCTATGCTAGGCTGCTGCGGCGGTTTCGGCTTCGCCGGGGTGGCCGCGTGCCTTCTCCAGAGCGCCATTAGCACACCGGTCACGATTAACCCCAAACCGGTCGCTGTGCCACCAAGTCCAATCAATATCGGTGACATATCGACCGAGGACGTCGATTCGCCTGCGAATGAAATATCTACTCTAGTCCCATCGGTCTATAAATAATGTATCCCACGTGGTGGCAATCTTCTTCCGGCAACTCTTATGTAATAGGGTTGTGTCAATCTAGATGCGTTTTATATATTTATCTGCGGTATATTATATAGAGAAAAACTAGAGTATATTTTGTATTATATAGTTTATCGTTATATATTATCATTGTTAGAATTAACACTATTATCTTGCTATAATCGTCACTTATTATTACTATTATTATTATTATTATTATCACCATATCAAATATTAGAGGAAATAAGTATTTCCTTTTATACATAAATCCTTGTCAATAATTAACTAATATTGCATATATATATATATTTAGAAATTTTTATTCTTCGATGTACGCTTTTGTCAAAGTTATGTTCTCTCTTCGACTCTGATCAATTACATCTCTCTTTCAGCTTCTCTCAATCAATCGATCTATCTGTCTGTTCATCTAACGTCTGTTCCTATCGCATTCCTTCTTCTCGACAAATCGGTACATTCGCGTACATACGCCTGCTTAAGATTTCGCACAGTGGCTGTGGTCAGCCGCGTATCAGACGCGACCGAGCGTTCCAATTTACCTGTCCGACGTCTCTCGTTCTCGGCAGGCTCGTGCGGACCTTCGTCGGCACGAGCCGTAATCTGTTTCCAATTAAGGCACGGCGTTGGATCCGATCGTTTCGAACTTCGTGGCAGGTTGCATTACGGTAGCCTAACGCTGCGGCTGATTTGTGAGTCGCTCGCTTTGCGAGGTGCAAGAACAGACGAAAGAGAGATAGAGAGATAGAGAGAAAGAGAGAGAGAGAAAGTCTGAGAGCTATGCAGCGGATTAGGAATAGCTCCGGTTCTGTGGGAACGACGCGCCCGACGCTCGCGTCGTTTCCGCGCCGTCGTTAATCATTCGGCTTTAAACCGCGGAACGGGTGTGCGTATACGTGTGCGAGCGTGTACACCGGGTGTCCCGAAATTACTCCTCTTCTTCGACTAACGCTGTCCGGCAAAACCGATTCATCTGACAAAAATCTCTCACCGGCACACAGTAATCATTTTGTTAATTATTTCTTGATTCTAAAAAAGGCTAATGTGAAATTTTGGAATAATACACACATCGAATGTGCTTTCTGTAATTATGTAAATATTATATATTTATCAAGTTCCTATCAATATTTTTACGCGATAGAAACAGAAAAATAATTTGGAAGATTCCAATTGTAATTTGAAAGTTTAGAAGTATCCCATATACAATTTAACACAGTTTGCGATAAATAAGGTCTTATATGAAAATTCTGTCTAAAGTCCGAAATTAACTGAAGATTGTAGATATGACACGTTTGCAGTCAGAAGATTACGTAGAGTATATCGGGGTTATTACTATTCCAAATTTTTAACCAAAGAAATTTATTTTATGATCTTTAAAAATTTTCAACGTTGCACATCACGATAATTAAATCTCAAGCCAAAATTCTGAAATTAGATAGAGAAGAATATTGCTATATCTATTAGGAATTTTAAAATCGACACAAAATCCTTTTTCTTTAATTGCTCAAAATATGAAAACTACTAGTACCTCAATATTTTCGTTAATGAAAATTCGATTAGATTAATCAAAATACAATTTCCAGAGTATTTGATATAAATTGCGAGTATCGTAGCGAGGCTTGTAATTCGATCGCCTTGTAAACAGGTATCCATTGAAGTTGCGCGTCGCATCGGCACGTTACAAACAACCGGCCAGCTAATTTGTTTCCAATTAACAATCAAGTTTCAGTTAAATGCTAATTAACAAAGCACAAAGTGCGTCTATTTACCACCATTGGTTGCGAGGCATAATTGAATGCGAACGAAGCATCGAGGAAACACATTAAAGGAAGGCAACCTATCACGAGGCGAAGAGAGAACACGCTCCTTCTTTCCTTTAACAGCAACAAAAGGCCCGCATTCTTTTACGTCCTTTCGCGTTGAAACGAACCGTGGTATGCGACCTGTGTCCTGCTTTTGTGATATTCGCTACTGACAATCGACGATTCTCTCGATAAATTACGAAACAAGGAGGATTAGTATTTAAATACGACGCCATTGTTTCCATCTACGACGTGAAAATAGTTAAAATATAATTAAATATAAAAAGCTTTAAATATGACAGTTTTTCAGAAATTAATTTTTCCTTAGATATAATTATTAGTCAATTTTTTTTTAATTGATAACGTTATGTTTTTGATAGTTCTTTCTTAAATTTTTTAATACGACTTAACAATTAATTTCAAGTAGAATTTATATTAATACACAATTTAAACTCTTGCAAATTTTATTAAAATCGTTACGATGTTTAATGTTGAAAATACGCAGTGACCGAATTTCTCTGGTATGTAAACTAAAATATGTAAAATGAATTATACATAATTAGAAACTACATTTGTAAGCTTATCCTTATCGCATCTCTGCGATTTCTCATCCGTGAATTAACGAAAGCGACGATCACTTTCGATAGAGAAAATCCTGTCTCTACTGGGTGTCGAGAAAATGGAGAGAAAGCGAGCGCGATGCGAACGCAGGGAAAAGCGAAATGCATAATAATGGCTCATAAATTTTGACGCTCATAAATTTTCTGTGAGGGTCGATCGCGCATGTTTCAGCGAAACCGGCAACGAGCTCGACCAAAGCTGACCTCGTTTGCGCGCGCCGAACTATTCAACAGGGATCATTTACATGTCGTCGCTAGCATTTCCGGTTGAGATGGCGTCACAGCCATTCAAATTGAAGGATAGAACTTAACACGCTTGTTCCTCAAATATGCAAACAGGAGCAAGAAAAACGTAAATCCGTAAATTATCGCTTTAGGTAATAATTTTTACAAAATGATACATTTTCGTAATACACTTTTTTTACATAAATTTTTTTGCATAAATTTTATAATACGCAATTTTGATTCTATTTTTATGTATGTGATTACATGTATAATGTTAATAAGATTTTTAAATTCACATGATTTTTTAAATTTATATTAATTTTATATCACACACACACACACACACATACAATAATTCATATTACTGCATATACATATATTTAACAATGTGTATGCATGATGAATTCATGTTAACCACTTCTCTTCTGTAACAATGGCAATTTTTGTATCTCTTGTTTTGATAGAAAAATATGCTATGGATTGTAAACATCTCGAATTCGAGCGTACCATTTTTATTAGAATATGTTTGTTTGCAATCTTTTGTGGTCAAACAAAGCGAAACTCTTCATAATTGTAATTTCTGCAGTGGGCACTTTTTATGGAACATAAAAAAAAAAAAAAAAAACGCGGGAGTTTAATACACAAAAATCGGCAGAGTGCAGATTTTCTCGCGCAATATGCTATTTTTATCATACATTGTATTTTTGCTACCAAAGAGTCCGAATGAATAACAGGCGAACGGCCAGCTAGTCGATCGATAAACTACGATTTGACGTGAACGTCAATTCGCGTAAATTGAAAACGGAATAAAGGATGCACGATAAAAGGAGGAAAAGAGTTTTGGTTCTAGTGCGGATACATAGTGCGGATATCGATTCTATGCGCTCATGATTATTTGCATCATGAATGAAAGAATTAAGGAAAGGATTACTCTGAAATTTCCCTAGAGCTGTTCTCCATAGATTTTTACCTATGCATAATTTATGAGCTTTTTATCATGCAAACTATATTATGAACTATGTAAAATACTATGCATGTAGAAAAGAATTTAATTTTTATATTGATGCCTTTTTGCCGTAGCATGTGCCAAAGAATATAATTATCATTTAAGAACAAATATTTTTAATGAATAATTCTTTTTTATATATCAATAATATAGGTAATATTAATTGCGTTATTTTCTCATTAATTTTTTTTCTTCGGATTGAAGTGATTATACAAGTAATACATAATATAATATAACTTCATTATCTCTCCTTTTTTTTTAAATATATCGAATGTTTGATAGTTGATATAATCGACAAAGATACGACGGTTAGGTTAACAAAATTATTGAAAGTAATAATTTTAAACAACCGAAGGTTAAATTTTAATTGTAATTTAATCAACTCTTTTTTCGTATCTCTAAATTTTAGTTCTAGAAGAAGACGGATAGTCTCTTAAAATAATATTGAAATTTGGTATTAGCAAAACTAAGGATTTTTATTCTTCGACAAGAGATTACCAATTTTCACGGATTATATCATCAATTACCAAATAGTTGGTGTAAAATCATGAGTTGGATCATAGCTCTTTGCGGCACTGATCACGAGCGAGTTATTTCTTCGCTCGTTACCGCGTGACGATAGTCGTGATTGGACTTGACGGAAACTTACCGGTAAACTTGGCTACTCCTTTCAAGACGACCTCTATAGCGTATGGCTCGCTCGAACCTTTCGCGTTTATCGCGTAAAGCTCGACCTTTGCCGGCTTGAGCATCTGAAACTGCCAAGAAGGGCTCGATGACTCCAGACGCCGTTTGCCTACGAAGGCGACGAATTTCTGAGGCAGACCGCCGTCGTATCCCTCGACGCAGGATATCCTTACCCAGGAACCGTTCAGGTTGTAGGTGGTGCAGTTCTGCAACGGGTAAGGTCTGCCTGCGAAGAAGATGCGGCTTTGGAGATCGTGAGAACTGAGAGAGAGAGAGAGAGAGAGAGAGAGAGAGAGAGAGAGAGAGAGAGAGAGAGAGAGCAAGAGAGAGAATGGGGTATTTGATTAGGGATAGAAGACACGAGACCCTCAAAAAGAAAGCACAGTTCATTTTTCGAATCAATTTATTTTCTTCTCGTTTTGCTTTTTGTTCTTGTCTTTCTCTTCTATTCTTTACTAAAAATCCTCCTAACTTTTATCTTTTGGAGCTCTCTTAAATGTTGGACAAAAAGTCATTCTCCGTGATAAAATGTGCAGGTTTATATATTACGTATAAAAAAATGTTCTTCCAATTACGTTTCTGATATTTTCAACTGCAAAACATAAAATTCGTAGATAAATCAGCAAGATCAATCTTCAGACAAACACGTTACCAACGCTATTTTTCATATTTACAAAGATAAATAGAAATATTTATTTGATGCAATATTTGATAAAATAACAAACAGCAACAATTTAGTAAGCAAATATTTTAAAAGATTTTACAATTAGCGTTATACGTACATATAAACATTTAATATGATCATAGATTTACATATTATGTGCTGTTATTATCTAAATGTAATTAAACCAGTTAATATTTTTTTTCTCATTGTATACGGCCGTTGTTATTTTTCCTCAAATCGATTAATTCGATTTGAGGAAAAATAACAGCGACTATGAGATCGATTAATGGTCTCTTCTCCACTTAAGTTAATATATATATTTTTGTCATATTTCCATTTATTTTGAATCTCGTTCCAGTATATTATAAATTTATCTCTTTATGTTTATCTTTTTTTACGAGGAAAGTTTAAGCCGCTACAAGAGCGCCAAAATTGAAATTCTGACGATATAAGAAAAATAAGATTGCCGCAATGCGCGCGTTTCACAAATTTCGCTTTATTACCCAGCGAAAATTACGCCGCGTTTTTAAGGCAATAAGATTATATTATACGCGAAACCATTATTATCAGATACGCCGGTGGTGCATTAGCCGAGAATCCATATTATATACCTACAAACGCGACTAAAAAAATTCTACTATCAGCCATTACATATCGTTTTATAATTTTTCGCACTATAAAAAATCCATAAATTAATAATCAGACTAGCTCTTAGCAAAATTCTGTTTCTCGTGAACATGTAACGACGCATCAAAGATTGTTCCATTCTCTGTGTGATCTTTTCAAAGATAGAAGGTTAGCACACTCGATCCATTTAATTTCCCTTATATTTTTTCAGTTTTAGTTTCTAAGTTAATAACATAAGTTAATAACATTTGTAATATTATATAATGTAAGAAATATAATGAAATGTAACACACAGAGAGATAGCGGTGAAATTGCGGATTTTTCTCTCGCGAATTCTCCAAAAGCATCGCGGCCAATGCGAGATTCTCTCAGTTGTTGCGAATGTAACAAGAAGAAGAACACGAAAGATCATTGCGGTGTATCTTGCCGACGTATGTCCTGTCCATTATTACACGGTTCCATTGCATTTATTTTCGTCCTGTATCGCGCAATTGCTTTTGCCATCGCTAATCTCCCGGAAAGTGCAAAACGGAAGAAAATAGCCCGGAGAAAGAGAGGAAGGCTAATAGCACTGTCGTTGCTCACAGACGGCGGCTACGGATTAAAGCGCCAGTTTTAAAGCGCTTATTTTCCGTCATCTGCTTTATTATCCATGCTCATATCGCGAGTATAATCTCCAAGATCGCCAGATCCGTTCTCAAGGGGAAAAATGCGGAAATTTATAATTATCTCCTTTTTTCCCTGAATAAAAAATTACATTACTCGGAGAAAATTTATGTAGTTTCAGTATTCTTAATATCTTCAATCGCGTATTTTTTGACAAATTTATAGCCAATACGTTTTCAAGATAAATTTCATACAATGTACTTTATTTGTGACTCTGTTTAATTTTTATTATTAACTCTCTATAATTATATTTTAAATTAAATTCTTCTCTCTTTAAGCAAAGTTCCCTCGAAAAATTCAAACCTATTGATTCTTAAGTTTAATTGATTATAATTGTTGAATTATTATTATATATATATATATATATTTATATTATTTATATACAACTTTTTGAGTTGATTTTTTAATATATGTTATCAAAAAAATGAATGGAAAGAAAACCAATTAGTCACTCAATTACTTGCGCATATGACAGTAAAAGATGTTACTGAGAAAAAAATTAAAGTTTTGACAGTTTTCTAACACGATACCGTATCGCGATATTACATACACTGCTCATTAAAAATCGAAAATTAGCTTCAACTTATATTTACACAAAATCTAAAATATTACTGTTGTTTTCATCTTTATGAATTTGATATGTTTCCGCTGATATTTGCATTCGAAACTCGCAATCGCTCTCTAAAATTGAACCTATTCAATGCCGTATTATGTGCGAACGAATAAAAAAGGTGTACATAAAAATTTTATGATTTTAAAAGCATAAAAAGTCTGAAAATAACGAAAATGTTTTTCGCAATCGTTTTTCACGAAATTAGTTTTTCGCATTAATAGATCGTTTAAATTGAAGCGAAAATGTTCCGAACAAACAATTTTTCGTATGTAATTAACATCGTTCAATAGATATTTATTTTTGTATACAGGGTGTAACAGAGTCATATAAAAATCACTCTGAATTTTTTAAACGGAACCCCCTTCTTTTCATTACATATTCTTGTAGCTTACCAAAAGGCTTACCTCGAGAGCTTTCCGAAATACTATAATAAAGTATTTTTTCATCAAGTACTTTTTGAGTTATTTTATATTTTAATCTGATATATTTTGATATAAAAAATAAAATATTTTACGAGATATTTAATTTTTTATATTAAAATATGTCAGATTAAAATATAAAATAACTCAAAAAGTACTTGATAAAAAAATACTTTATTAGTGTTTTGGAAAGCTCTCGAGATAAGCTACAAGAATATGTAACGGAAAATAGAGGGTTCCATTTAAAAAATTCAAAATGATTTTTATATTATGACCTTGACGATGCTATTCAAGGTTATACTAATATTATTATATAACTTAGAGCCACTTAGAGCTCTACAACTTCTGGATGAAAATGCATTGTTTTTCATGAAAATGCATCGTTTCCTCAAAAAATTGCTGATACGGGCGCTCTGTTACACCCTGTATACATGGTATTTATTATATACGTGGGTAAAACGTATTATATTTGTGTAAATAATAAATAATATTATGTGGAATTTTAATAATGATTACCCAGTATCGATACACGATTATCAAGCATCGAATCTGGAAATGCCGCGCGCGCAGGAAAACGCGTATTCGGTAATTATATAAGGAATACATTGGACCGATATACGAAATAAATTATATGTCCAATTACCGTGAACGGACAGGTCATACTAGCCGAAGCGGGAAAAGAATAGTCCGCGGTGCTTACGGCAAACTAAAATCGATTTGGTTACCCGTCCGTCGACGAGGCGATATCGCGGACCGTTGAAAACACGGGCAACCCATGACTGCGAAACGGACAAAACTTCTCCGGTCCGACACGAGGATTCAGGAGCTAGCACGACGGCGAGGGCGACAGCGGTGGCGGTACGACAGGCGTTATACCTCGTAATGAACATATTCAATTACGGTTTTCATTAAATTCCCGCAAAAAAGCGCGCGACCGACGCGGGCGAATTTCAACGTGGCGTCTCCCGTTGTGCAACGTCCCGCGTTTCTCTCTTCCTCTTTTCTTTTCTTTTCTCTTCTTTTTCTTCCTCCTCTCTTTTTCTTAATCCTCGCGACTTCTCTCGTCAAATTTCCGCAAGTCGTGACGCGAGTGAGAAAGCGCGTACGTTTGGCATCAAAATTTTTAATTCATTCGACTTACGTATTATATTAATCCGTGCCTATATAATAATGAGCTTCATTAATGTGAAATAAAAAATATGACATTTGTTAAAATATTTTCTAAGAAGAAATTTAATTAGCCAACGTATCTGCATTTTAGGATCGTTGCGATGAACAAGCCGCGTATTTACATATACGTAATTATTGACGTAAATACATAATAATTGACAATATTGAATTTCGAAAAGCTCGGAAGATCGGTTTGCAAATATTATCCTTCGCGATGTATAGGTTAACGTGGTCAGATTATAATATGTTTCTACGCGGGTATTGTATTATTTGATTATAATATTAATAAAGAGATGGCTTTAATTACGTGCTATAAACTGCTAAATTATTCTGGTACAATAATAGTTATATTTCCACAAATTATGGATTAATGTTTGTACACAATATAATAACAATGAACACACGCAATATACAATGAATGCGTGGAACAGAATAACAATGATAGTGAAGAGCAATCATTTGAGGAACATATATCTCAAATAGATAATATTGTCGTACCTTGGATCGCGCATTCGCCGTTTTGTAAATGGTTAAGTATATTAAATATGCTGTTTTAACTTTAAACAGCCCTTTCGCGACTAGCATATGCATATAGAAATAGGAAAAATAAACCATCTGTATTATTCAATGTTTGCGAACGCGGATAGTAATTAAAAATTATTTTATTCACTATAAAAAATATTTTCGAACGAATATAAAAAGCTTGTACAAATATCAAATGGTCTGTCGCGTTACTTATTTCTCATATTAAATAAAAATGAGCCGAAGAAATGATCACGAACTTTAACCAATATGAGAAGATATCGCAATCCACCAAAGATAAATTTTACATTTTTACCTTTGTGATAAAAATTAGGTACATATCTATATATTGTATATATTAAAAAGAGATGATATTTTTATATTGTAGAAACATATGTGCACAGTTGTTGTCAGGCGATATTCTAACAAATAATTTTTCAGCAAAAGCTAGAACACTACACTATTGAATATTTGTTGCGTACTGGCAACTGATAGTTTATGGATTTTGGAAATCTGCTTCTTTGTTTTTTTTTTTTTTTTTTTTTTACACACGTGTTTCCCCAGTTAATAGTATTTTGAGTTATATAAATAAATATAAAATAAAACAAATCAGATTTGACATAAAAATTGAGCATAGTGCAAAGTAAAAATAAATAAACAATTTATACTGAACTATGTGCAACAAATATACTGCTCTTTTTCTATAATGAAATTATTACTAAAATAGTTTGAAAAACATATCGTATAGTATTATACTTGTAATTTTTTGTTTAAACTAACTAACTTCCTTGCAATCTTTAGATATCTATTCTATTATTCAAGATTGTACACCTTATCTCTGGGTTAATGATTAAGATGAAAAAACAAGTATAGTAAAGTGGTAGGGGACTAAACTTGCACAAACCTGCGGCAATGACTTGATAAAGGCAGGGTTGTTTGGAATGACCTACGGCATTGGTGGCCCAGCAGCCCAGGACCCCATAATCCATATCGGTCGATGGGGTGTAATTAAGCCTGCTGGTTGTGCCCTCGTTGGTGTACTTGGTGGACGGAATGTCGCTGAGGTCGCCGCTGCTATTGAAGGTCCAATGGAAGGTTACATTGGTGGGGTTGGCCTCGACCTCACAAACTAAACTTATGGTTTCGTGCTTCAGAGCACCGTGCACTTCCTCTGGCATGTTGATCGGTGGTGGGGTGGCGTTCTGGAGTCTCCAGCTTCCGCCTGAATTCAGCACGTGCTTGCAAACGGGGGCGACTGCAGCATAACGTATAGATTTTGGCAGTTCACTATGTATTCTAGGCAGAAACCCACGAGAACAATACAATCGAGATAAATCATAAGCTAAGGGAAAAATGTGAAACAAAATATAAAATAAGATTGCATATATATAATTTAAAATGAAATATAATCAAGAGTGTACCGCGTTATCATCTTATAATATTCCAAAGTAGATAAATATACACAACATTCCAAAAGTATAAAACAATATATAATTAAAAAAAAAAAAAACTTTTTATATCCTAAAAATTGAGCTATTTTTAAACCGTTGAAACTCGAAAAATCATCGTAGACAAAAAATTAAAAAAGCGTTTTTAAGTTTCAACTTTAACACGCCCTATTGGTGGTTGAAAAAAATTTTTCTTCCTTGTTCTGTGCTTTAGAAAAGAATCCACTGTTTTATTCCTTAAAATTATGTATTTTTGACACTCTGCAGCACGATAAAAAAATTTCTCTCGAAAAATTCAACTCAATTCCACAAACTACATTTTACCTATAAAATGCTTTTTTTAAATTTTCCTACTTTTTTTTTTTAGTCACATGATTTTGAAACTAAACCTGTATTTTTGTAGAAATGAGAAAATGAAAAAATTTCTTTGGACTATCGATATCACGTTACAGTTGAAATTTCAAGCTTCAAAATGTTTTTTCAATTTTTTATCCGCAATGATTTTTCGCCGAGTATCGACATTATTTCTAAAAATACAGGTTTAGTTTCAAAATCGTGTAATTTGGTCGATAAAAACATAGGAAAATTTTTAAAAAAGGATTTTGTAGGTAAAATGTTGGAGTTTATGGAACTTTAATTGAATTTTTCGAGAGAAATTTTTTTATCGATCCGCAGAGTGTCAAAAATACATAATTTTAAGGAACAAAATAATGAGTTCTTTTCTGAAGCACAGAACAAGGAAGAGAAAACCTTTTTAAACTACCGATAGGCCGTTAAAGTTGAAACTTCCAAATGCTTTTTTAATTTTTTGTCTATGATGATTTTTCATCGAGTTTCAGCAGTTTGACAACAGCCCAATTTTTAGTGTACGAAAAGTGTTCCCTATTTCTTTTTTAAGTAGGGTATAATGAATTGTTTTATATCAATTCTTTTTTATAATTCTTGTTTCCAGTTTTAAGAAATTAAATATTAATTTTAATATCTATAAAAAATAATATAAATAAGAAAACTTTCTTAAAAATTTTCTTATTAATCTTTATTGTTTTTTTTTTTTTTGCGATAAGTACACATTTTTTTTATGGAAAATATTTCAACTGTTTTGGTGGTGAATATTTTATTAAGAAAATCAAACATTGATTTATTTAAAATCATTTGTTATAAACTTAATAATAGTGTTGTAAAATATATTGAACTTAGCATAATATGCGGAGTAATGTGAGCCAAGAGTATTATGTTGGTCGAAATATACGCCAAGTTATCACACAATGCTGGTTAACCCACGGTTTAACAGATGATATAATTAATAATTACACTGTGTGTGAAATCTGTGGCTGCTAAAACCAAGTTTACTGAACTGACATATGTATCTATTACTGTTTTAGAAGAAAAACGGACATATTGTACTTTGGCGAGTCAGTAAGACAAATGGTGCAGGGTGTATTTCAAATTTCCGTGCTTTTTCGTCGAGCTTTCTCAAATTGACGCACGCTAGGTAAAGCCAATAAGAAGTTACGATGCTGTAACATTCGCCGCTAGGTAGCTACATTCGCCGTATTTCTAACCGATAAGCTAAATTTTTGAAAAATATTCCGCCTGCGTAGCAGCGAAACACGCGTCGGACAAAAGATTGGGATTTTCAACGAAATTCTTTTGCATAAGCCTTATATATTAGATAGCGGGAGAGTAGTCTCCTATAAGGGAGCGCAGATCGATAATCGTCCACGGTATAACCGGCCGTTTTATTTATACTTTCCAACACCGTAAAATCTCGGAGCGCGAGGATTTATGCGACACGCAGATATTCCATAAAATATCGAAGACTTTGGCGAAGTAGTAGCGGGCCGATTGTGATCAGCCGCGAGGTGTACGAACAGGACTGAAGATAAAAGCGTTAAATTTCCAAGTTTCTCGAGTATAAAAATATGTTTTATAAAATTCTAATTCTTTCTCAATCTTCTCCTTCATTTTATATGTCAAGAAATATTAAATAAATATATTTGTATATAAAAATAGCTTTCAATATATCGAATTTGATAACTACAATATTATATCCTGTATCTGCATCATGTTGATTTGTGACACAATGTTCTACTGTACGCAGACTTTGTCGCTGGAACGTAATTTTACAATCAATATTTTTCTTCCGAAGGGCAGAATTTATATTTTATTCTAAAAAGATTACTTTCGTCTAGTAAAATTAGTTAGTAATTAAAATTTCATTAAAATTTCTTATAATTGAATATAAATTCCGAAAGACAAAATAGCTCAATTCTTTCTATTTCTTGTTTGTATTTCTATATTTTCAATTGTAAAAAAATATACCTATTAAATATCTCGGTTATCGTGAATTTTGACAAACTTCCACCGATCGTCGGTCCCCAACGGCGATGCAAAACCGCGTTCCAGCGACATTCGTCGCCGCGGAATTTCATCGTGAGGGGAAGTGCCATGCCACCGAGGCCATTAAAGCGGCGCTTTCACGAGGACGGCCTGCCCCGCTTACGAGCACAAGAGACCGTAAAACACATACTTACACATAACCTCGAGATTGACTACGTTGGACTTGGCGCGGCCCTCGACGTTCCCGGCCATGCAGGTGTACCCTCCGGCGGACTCTCGAGTTATACTCTGCAACACCAGGGAGTGGTCCGAGAGCACTACGCCGGCAGTGACGTTGTGATGCAGCTGCTCCTTCTGAATAAGCAAACGAGATACCGGGTATCTCTGAGCGTCAACGAACTGCTATGTGCACGCGTGCGGAAACGACCCGCATCTCGTTTCAACGTGACACAGTATTTGTCCGAATACCAACTTGCGTTACACACGATATTTCTAGTCGAGACGCAATTCGATCCAATTCAGTCTCTAAACAACAACCCGAGTCAGAGATCAATCTGAGTCTAAAGTCCAAGTATAAATTTAAAAACGCGCGTTACTTTGCTCGAATTAATTGAAAAAGTATCAATAGTTTCTTTACCAGTTATTTATTATTAAGTAATTATTATTAAAATACTTGTTATTGTATGTATTATTATTAATAGTTATTCTAAGAATAGTTTTAACCGATCTCTGAACGCAAACGCGTCACAGAGACGCTCGCAACATTGTTAGATAGCGGATGAAACACCGACGATCGTTTTGCGTCTGGTGCTTTCCGCGCGCTTCTCTCTCTCTCCTTGTCTTTCAAATTCCCGCAGGACTCGACGGCTCTCATTGTTACCCGTCGTAAATAAACAAATTTGTCTTAGTCTTGGCATTCGGTACCGCTTCCGCGTCGGCGGAGATCGTGCTACCGCTTGGGAAGAAGCAACCGCGGCCCGCCGCGGGTTGTCGTCTGCTCGAGGAGGTCGGACAAAGGGAATTTACGATGTACACTTGTCCTCCCGCTATCTTTCCTATTTCCTCTCCCGCCCTTTTCCCTTTCTGTCTCTCGTTTTCTCTCACGTCCCCTCCGTGGGATAATCCTGGCGCTTTTTTTTCTGTGTTTTATCGTTATTTCTTCCTCGCCTTTTCACACCCTTTCCCTTCATCTGTCTCTATCATCGCTCTCTTGCAATTTTCCGTTTTCTTCCTCTTCTTTTTGCCTGAATCCCATCGTATATAGAATGCGTACATAGAAATCGTAAGCATACTCTTGGCTGGCATATTTCAAGAGCGTTCTCCGCTTGTAATTTTTCTTAGAAAGAATTAAATTGAGAATTATGCTTCCTCTCTTACAGTGTTTCAATTTTAGATAATAAATATATCCTGCGACAAATTTGTATATTAAAATGTTATGATATTTTTTTTTTTTTTTTTGAAATTATAAAACAAAATTCCACTATCTATTTACAGCACCAACAAATTCTTTTAACTTCATTACCAATATCCCGATACTTAAACAATAATTTTTTGCTTTTAAAATTTGGATTTCATTTATTACACGATGATTCTTCCGAAGAAAAGCCCGTATAATTTTTCCTAATCGTGCTCTTTCACGCGTACGAATCGAAATATAACCCGCTCTTCTTTCTATATTCCATTCGAGAATGATAGCGCCATATTCGCGTTTTGCACTTGCTTCTCCCTCCGATGCGGATTTACATCGCGCGAGAGAAAAATTCCGTTCAAGCGGAAGCATCGACGCGATCGTGATTCAACATATTTGTACGCTTTAAATCACGAAGAGATAACGGTGCTTTTTTTCTCCCCGAGGCACCAGTAAAAACATGAAATAAAGTAGTCCACCAAATTCAGGATATGGTTTGATATCGTCATGCTTTTTTTCGAGAGAATAGAATAAAATTTTTTGAGAGAGCACGCGTTTTTATGTATCCAGGAATTTTTGAGTATTTAAATTTTATGTGAAAAATAAATTAAATATATATTAAATTAAAATATATTAAAATCATATTAAAGAGGTATGATATTAGAGTAATATTTTCTCAACTTTCTTTACTATTTTAAAATATTTATTCATTAATTATCTTAATGAAAAGGTTTGTGTGTGAGAATCTCTAAGATTTTAACATTGGCATTGTATCCTTCGACCTATCGACTTAGGATGTAATCCCTCATAAATAATCAATTCTAATCAATTTTCTGAATCTTTGTAGACAATAATGAGAATATTCAAAATGTGTAATGAAAATTGATTATGATATAGAGAAAGATCAATAACATTGTCAAGAGTATCGAAACATAGGATATCAATTCATTTTGGTCGAAATTAATTAATAAGAACGCGAAAGGATTAAGGATTCTCCGAGGATGTTTGCGGAGAATTTTTGCGGAGGTTCGATAGGCGATGAGCGGATAAGATCCAACGAAAACGGGTCACAAATAATGTCAAGAGAAGGTAGATACAGCGGCTATAACGACCGCGAGGGTCCTCGCGGTGCGAAGAGACTCGCCTGCTTGTTTCACCAAATGAGTAACGAGCTCCGTATCTGTCCTTCTCTCCATGGAAACTCTATTACATACGTATGTGCCGAGGGTGCCGAGGGTGCCTGCAGCATCGGGAAGCGATACGTCTTCGCGAGAGACAATATCACCGTTGTATATGCGCATGCCCGTTCATGTCTTAAGCTTTAAGCACTCATGAAAAACAGAGAAGCTTCACGATCTCGCGCGTAATGGAGTAAACTCCCTGTAGTTCGATGCAAAGAGAGAGAGAGAGAGAGAGAGAGAGAGAGAGAGAGAGAAAATAATAATAAATTTGAAGATATTAGCTTTTTTTTTATATGAAATTATATTGTATATACAAATCTAAATTTATAAATTAGAACATTAATTGGATTAATTCTCAAATAAGATATATAAACAAGCATCTATATTTTATCGATGTGAAACCGACATACGAGATACGACTTATTATATTTTTTGCACAAAGCAAAAAATGAATATTTCAGCTATTTCTTCTATTTCTTCTTCATTAAAAACAAACTTGTCATATACTTATATTCCACGATTTCCTTTAAAAATGATAGTTTTATAACAACATCAATAATTTTAGCCACTTTTGCAGCCGAGCGATTCGTATTTTCCAATGAATAATCCACGTTGTCAACGAACGTGAACTATTTCTATCTCGAAAACTCTCTCGCGGCGCGAAATGGAATTTCCTATTTCTACGGCCACCTCCAGGATACGCCGTCCTGTGGGACTCGCGTATTCTCGGAGAGAACTCTCTCTCTCTCTCTCTCTCTCTCTCTTTCTCTCTCTTGTCTTACCGTTTCCGTGTGAGTTCTCGCGTAACATGACGCCATCGTATTAGACGTTAAATATACGTACCGTGTCGGAGACCGGGTGATAGGAGCGCGTGCCTCGTTCCGGAATATATCCGTGTCACCGGGTATAATATACACGAAGCTTCCCCGGACTCGAGACACGGACGATAAGTTCCAACCCTCCGCCCCCTAACTCCTCGCGGCAACACTCCGTTACGATGGTACGTGCATCTTACATCGCGTGTATCTCGTCGGCGAAAAGTTACGCCATTCGCTCGGGTTATGCATAAGTAACAGCTAAATCCTTTTTTAACTTTCAACTCGCGCCCGAGCATGCTTTCTCGTTGCTTTTGCGAGATGACGCGAGGAGATATCCGCTGTGGATGCGAGTCTTTTCTCAATGGAGAATTACAGAGATTGAAAACGTGGTACGATTTCGGTGAATTGAAATGCTGACTGAGTTCGTGCTTTAAGTCAGTTTGAATTTTATGACTTTTTAGAAGATGAGTTTACATAATAATTTGTTAGCCTAAAATATAAATCAAAAGTCAAGAAAATAAAATCAAGTTGTTATATAAGATACAACGACTTGAGAAATAACGAGCGAGGAATAATAAAGTCTAAATCAAGAATATATGGTAATCGAAAAATGATAACACATATATTTTGAGAGAGGAGAGGGTTGAAATTTAAATACAATATAAACATTATATAACGCACATATGTCCAACATATAGAACATTTTGCCATATTTTCCCGTATGAGCAATTTTTCATCCCATTTTCGCGATGAAACGAGATACATCGATATCAAATTATTTCGAATATTGGATAAAGTTTCGAATTCTCAAAATACGATACTAACGATACTAATCGGCGGAAATTCAATTTCCATTCAATCGTCGCAAAATGTGAAATGTCGCCTATAATATGATATAATGATGTTATATCATAGCTCACGATGTGTAACGCTCGCCGCAACGTTAAACGTAATAATCATGTACCAACGATTTCGGATTTACACACGTTTTGCTCAACCGAATCCTTTATATTACATGGTATCTATAACAATGTAACGCAATTTCACGAGATATCGAATAAAACGGCAAACGACAAAATGACAATTGTTTGTTTGTAACTGCAGCAATGTATTAAGCTGCAATGTTTAAGTGACAAATATATTTAAATGTCAAAAGCCTGCGTTCGTGTGAGTCGAGTGTGACTTCGAATACCCATCGTGATCGCGTTCTCGATAAATTTTTTTTCGTCGCAAAAATATACATATACTGCGGGGAACGTTTAACATCAAACGTTTCGTAACATGATTATTGCAAATATAGAGAGTACGATAGAGAAAATTTACTTAAATGATCGGCATATATTGTACAAGCTCGAATTGCATCATACGTATATAATCACACGTGCGTTATTTCACGCTCGTATGATACGAAATGAAAATTTGCTGCAAGCGGTTTCAAAGGCGCATCCAAATATTTGTCGGCCATTTTTTATATCTCTTTCGATTTCCAGACGAAATGGCAGGCAGCTGCGAGTTAATCCGCGACTGAATCGTCGTCGCTCGTTCGGATAATGCTCATAGCTGCGTGCACGATTTCCGCTCACATACGAAAAAAGTATTCTCGCCCACAGTCTGAATATTGCGCATCTTTATTTCTTATCGCCGCTTGAATAATTTCGTACAAAAGTGTTTTATCGATCGCGACTTTAAGAAAAATATTATTTTACCTGATTACTATTTGTAATGTTATTTACATTTTACCACGTATTCGACATCGTCAGTGCGATTTGTAAATGAAATAACGAATAGAGAGAAAACACGAGTTTTATAGTAAAAAATATTCTTTAGCGAGTCTTAATTTTTTTGTTTAATTTTTTAATATTCCTTGTACGATTATAGTTCTCGAAACTGTGTGTGTTCTCCCTTTTCTTTTTTTATTTTTTATAATAATTAAAAATTACAATCAGAAAAATTCTTTCGATGAATAAGGCAGCTGAGCAGCGTGCAACAAAAATGTAGATAAAAATATGTCTTTTAAATCTCTGTGCCGATCTCGAATCCGGATTAATTCTGAATCTTTAATAAAGACGCGATTGAAGCGCAGGAGTGTCACCGCGAACGAGTTGTCGCAATTCTCACAATGGTGAACGCACGATGCGCGTTCATCATTCGCGCAAACATGTGCGCTCCATCCATCCGTCCGTTGGCCATAAAATTTTCGTCGCACGAACGTTTTTACGAATTTGGTAAACCAACGGCGACCGGTGATTCGTGGGCGATTTATCGGTTCGGTTCGACGAGCAGGGCGGCACGCGGTACGAACGGAACGGGAGAGGTGCGCGACAACGGGTGCTCGTAAATTTACAATAATTTCGACGAGAATGCACATGGGCGCTCGCACGTCACCCAACGAATAACTGCAGACATTCCGAAATTATTCTTGCTCTAAAATTCTATTCGAATGGCGGATAGAACTTATTCCCTTCGCTCTTCGCTCTCCGAAGATTCGCCGCATCGTGAATCGGATCCTTAAATCCATTGCGAAAACTCGGACATTGATAATAACTTAGCGAGGAAGAGCGACGAAACAAATTAATGCTTGAAAGCGTAATAAAGTAAAAAGGAAAGATACTAAAACATTCAGAGTTCTCAGGTTCTTTGTTCTTTCTTAAAAGAAAAAGTTTTTTTTCTTTCTTTCGTCCCTCTTCTATATTCTTTATATTATAAATTATTTCAAGAGAGAAAATACCTCGAAATGTCTCCAACTCGAAACAGCTATATCCTTTTTCGTTCCCTTTATATAAAATACTGTCCAATTAAAAGTTTCTTTCCGGGATTTACGGCAGGAGAGAAGAATTCCTGTTCGATGCGCCGTTCGAATCATATCGAGCGTTGCCTTCGATTTCCTCGCGCGATTCTCCAGCCCGTTTATCCGAGACGTGCCGAACAGCCTTGCACCTACCATCGCGTCTATCGTCGTCGTTTCCTCGTGCGGCACCAGACCGATAAATAATTCGCGAAATTCCGCCTGGAATTCCCCGAAGTCGCGTTTACGGCATCTTGCCCCTCTAAGGAAAAATTTTCGTCCCCTCTGGCAACGCGCGAGACTATCCGAGGGGGAAAATTGTCCCGTAAGCGCGGCGCGAGAGAAGCGACTCGATATTCCTTCTTTGTGAGGAGTCGTGAGGACTTTCGTCCTGCCTCTTAAAAGTTTAAAGAGAACAGTCAACATTCTTCCTCTCACGCCCGTCTCTTCGCTTAAAAATGCAACGACGTCATGCTGTTGGAACCGAGACAAACGATCCGCGAAATTGTCCGAAGAACAAAAAAAGACAGAGAGAGAAAAGAGAGGGGGAGTAAAGGATAAAGAGATTCATAGAAACTATACCCGAAACAGAGTATATCATTATCCTTTGTATTTCTCCGTATGTCAAAATAAATTATATTAAGCTTTAAATGGCTGATTAAGATTTCGCGAAATCCTTCAGTACACGTTAAATGGCATTATTCTTGAAATAATTATCTTCTGAAATTGTCTTTTCTTTTGCAAGTGCGCTATCGCGAAAGAAGTTTAGGCATTTATGTATTAATATCTGTCATTTACAAGTTAAAATAATATTATGCGGAATAGGTATCACTTTACCACCAACTTTTCCTCTCTTTCCCTTCGTTGTTATTGTTTATGTGTGTTTAAAAGATTATGCCAAAAATAAAAGTATCATTGTAAAAATCAATATAACCATTCCTTTCTAATCTCGTATGCTGAAATTTGATTTCATCGATTGAAAATAAAAAAAAAAGTATTTATTTTAATCTTGGTGCATAATTTTCAAATATTTGCATATTATATGATTCGCATTATTTATCTATAGAGTACGAGAATAAGAGCGATTGACGCAAGCTGTGACGGAGAAGAAAAATATTATCGCGATCTTACATATAAATCTATCTGGCAGATTGGCTCGAGTTGGCGTTGTAGAAGCTTCGCAGTATTTAGTTTTGTTCCGGGGATTAACCAGCGACTGGTCCAAGTGAGCAACGCAGTATCCTCGGAGGAAGCGCAGTTTAAATATCGCACAACGTCCTCGTAGGACGTGAGGATATCGCGTCATGAACGAACCGAGGAAATGCTCGCAGGATTTCCTCGTCTCGAAGAAGAGAAAGAGAGAAAGAGAGAGCGAGGGAAAATGATGAAAGACGTAATCTCGTTTAAGAGGCTTAGCTCTAGCGATTCTCGAATGACCGAAGATAAAGGTGAATCTGCACGACGTACTTTTCGACGATCATCTTTGCCGACAAAAAAGGTATATCATAAAAACAATACGCAAGAAGATGAGAGTCCACATTGAATAACAAAAGCTGCAGAGCTTTTCCACGTTGTCATACTTTTTCTGTCTGTTATCGTACATAAAATATCTGGCTAAAATGGAGGGAATGATCTATATTAATTAATGTTTTAGTGCAAATCATCTTATAGTGATCATTATTCGCATTGAACGATGGAAGAAAATGAAGATCGATCGTAAATCTGTTTGTGTAGTTTTGTTGGAATACAAGTTCCCTTGGAAGATCCTTTGTGAAAATTTATAGTAAGATAATTCAGGACACGTTTTCCTCCATAGCTTCCACAAAGATTAATCCAAAAAGTAGATCGTTTTTTTCCGTCGTAGTGTCTTCGAATCTGATTAATTACGCCGTTGCAGCAGCACTTTGCTTTGATCGTTGTAATTATTCGGTGCTTGAGGATCCTCCCGCGCTAACTTCGGCAATTCGTTTCTTCGCGTACAACATCTCCAGAAATTGGTAACCGATAACGCAAGAGAATATCTAGGTTGCCTTAATCCGAGATGATCTTCCTTTATGTTTCGCAAATAGTACTATTATATAGTAATATAATAATAATAGTAATATTTATATATATATATATATATATATATCCTTGATTAAATAAAAAAAAGACTAAATGCACGAAAAAATCAATTCTTACGAAATTCACACAGATAATCACGAGTGTATATCTCTTCAGGATTTTGACGCGCGATTTTTAAATTTGTTGCAAATTCTAAAAATTTAATCCAAGATCTTTCTTCAACGTTTGAATTTCGTGTGCAAGTAGTATATATTTTTTATTAAATCAATAAAGATCAACCGCATTAAGAAATCATTAAATTTTATGAAACTTATTAATAATTATAAGCGGACATCTTTAGAACTCTGAAGAGCGTATACTTTTATGATTTTTGATAATTTATCTGTATGATATTTTATAATATTATTTTATTTAATTTATAGATTAAATTATAAAGATTAATATATGTTTTTATATTAAAATAACAATTTTTTTCCTTTTTAATAACTCGAACGTTCTAATCATATCGTACTGTCTGCCCGCGATTGTGCTTCAGTGTTGCGCAATGATTCATGTAATCTATTTCAGCTAATGCCACGTGCATCAAATAGCATTGTAGGCGAATGAGTCCGATACGCAATGTTAATGCGGGACGGACTAGGCGTACTAATTAGGGGACATTTCATCGGGGCAAGCGTAAATAGTCGGTAAAATCGGTCGTCCCTGAAATTCTATCCTGCGGCCGTTTGCAGTCGTTAAACGCATATATAGCTATATGCTCGTTTACCTCTTATCGTATCTTTTTATACCTTTGAAACTAATGTCGTTGAAATGGAACTAATAAAGATGTCATCTCATCTATTTTTGCTTTCTTATAGAGGAAGGTTTGTTTTATGATTATGAAAAAAAAAAATAAAAAATAAAAATTTCTATCATGCAGGTGTGGAATATGAAACATATGTTCTCAATATCCTTTATATATATATACTTGCTTTTGCATAAGTTTCGGTAAAATGATAATTTATTGCATTATCGATCGTATTTCGTTAATGAAATCCTTTGTTGAGAATATAACGATATTATGCGATGAGATATATGCGCAATTTAGGATGGGTTAAAGGGCTATGTTGAGAGAGCTATGATACTTGACCTATACCCTGCAGATCAATTGTAGCTAACCCAGATCTAACCTTTGATAATATTCGACTAATTCCTCATATATTTCCTAGGATCTATATACATATTTCTCTTCTAAAAAATTAGCCGTATCCAATTAATTAACTATATCAATAATTGGAAATGTTAGAAAGATTGACATATAGGGAAGTTTAAAATCAGAAAAATATTTCAAAACTAAATCATTGATACATTTTCGGTTGATTTTATCTCGTCCCATGTCTCTGTTATGTGTATCGTGTATGCAATAAATATTCATCCTATATATCTTAGATGCACGAATGTTATTACAAATAGTTGTGCATCTTTACTTTATTATCCGACACGAGTCTTAGTCTTTAGATTTGCAAAAAAGAGAAGATTCACGCTTACCTCGTGGAACCAGGCCAATTTGTTAAACTTGGGATTCGCCCTGATGTTGCATTCGAAGTAAACATCGGAGCCCTCCTTGATGTTTTTCGGATTCAAGGTGGAACCCATTTTCAAGGTGGCAATAGGTGCGACTGCAATCAGAATTCAAATTCAAATGTTGAATAAAATGTGACAAATATCTTACCAATTGTAAAATATTTGGTAATTTATTTTTATTTAAGAAATCCTCGTAAACATTTTTATTATTTATCCTATAAATTTATATCCAATTAGTTGTATACTTAATAACATAATTAAAGTTTTAAACGCGCGATCTGCTGCGGCAAAATTCGAGATCGAATTCTATTTATAATTCTATACGTCGCCACAACTTTTAATAATACTAGAGCAACACAGGCGCGCGCTTTTATTTATGGACATTTTCCAATTTTTTTAACTTTTCTATCCAAACTTTAACTTTTTCTTTCACATATTCGAGTTCGAGGTTTCATGCCTTTTTTAGAAAGGGATGTGCGTCCTGATATATAGTTTAATTTGTTTGTATGTATTTTATGTGTTCACGATATATGTGTTTTCTGTAATGCGTGACGCATAAAATTTATAAATGACATTCTGTCTTGTGTGAAAATATTATGTTATAAATTATAAATCATCAAAAAAGTCTTTACATATTATTTAATTATATAATAATCATTTTTAATATAACTATTAGAATATTATAAGCACGCGTTACGCGCGCGTAATTTATTTTGTGTGCATGTGTATATATAATTATTTAAACATATTAATTCTACACATAATAACTCGTTTTTTTAAAATAAATTAAATAAAAATTATACATCGTCGAAATCCGTCAAATTCCTCCTCTAAACGCAATCAATATCGGGAAATTATTTGCTATTATAATTAATAATTAATTAACATTTATAAATAATATGTAACTACATATATCGCGATGATAGATTTCGAATCACATATTTTGTAATTTATTCATTTAACCAAATAAGAATTAAAGTAATAAAAAATCATATTATAAATTATCGTTTCGTTGCGATCTTTACGGATAATAATTATTTCTTCAACAACATAAAGAGTCAAATATATTTTGTCCACAATGCTATATTTGACTTTTCAACATATCTAGATATAATTTGGATTAAGAATATGCTGTAAAACGATCGAATCGCAAAATTGAATAATTAATATAACGATAAGTTCCGTGATACATTCATCGTCTAATAAATAATTGATTTATAATTTAAAACACTTATATAATTTAATATTTCGTATATATGTATATTTTATAATATACAATAAATATTCCGGCAGCGAATTAGAATAATACCTAACATAGTATTTGGCCTTGGCGGCGTAAACATTGGCGCGCGTAAACGTTGTTTATGTATGACGGCCTTGTTATCATTTATACAAAGACATTTGAATAGAACTGTAGTGGGGCGAGACGCTCAAATTCCTTTCTTACGCGTTATCATTCGCGCGGCGACACTCGAGCAATAAAGTAGCGGTGCGTCGTCGGTGCCGTGGTCGTGTCGCGGACGGCTTTCGCGTCTTCCGCGTCGCGTGTCAACGCAGCATTGCCACGAGTCGCACAATGGCTCATATGTGGCACGCGCATTTGTGCGTCGAACGCACATTAGTGCGTCGTCGTTGCCGTCATCGTGCCGTACGAGCAACGATGCGTCGCGTTGTCGCGATATCGCGTTTTCGCGTCGTCGCGTCTTCGCGGTGGACTTCTCTATCTCGTTTTCACGATTGTCATCGAGAATCATACTTTGTTGCCGACTAAATGGGATGTCTCTCAGCGTTGCAATCTTTAATATATTAATACCTATTAATACAATTAATTTTATATCAATATCAATTAATATTAATACTATATTAATATTATATATTATATAAATATTTATGTATTAATAAATTTAATATATTAATGCAGGCGCAATGTTAAAACGCCTCGGTATCGCGGCTGAGGTGAATGCCGGCCGCGTAGCAACGTATGTTCGTGCATAGTATAGATGCATGTTCGCGCGGTTAATCTTGAACTTCGGTTCGAGAATCGGCTGTCGAGGGCACGTTCTGCTCCGACGAACGGTTCGGCCCGAATCGGTTAGAGTTCGGTCGATTGTTTTGGAATCATCGTTAATGGGTCCCTTCTCTTGTACCGTCTAACAGCACATTGTAGCGATACTAACATGTTTGGCATTTGAGGAGTCGGCTGTACTAATTAGGTTCGATTTTCGCTCGCTAGAGAAGTTGATCTCCCGCTTTCGAAGTGATCTAGATTGTTAGCACCTAGGAGGTGGGTATCTTCGTTCTCGACCCGTCTACCAGCCTTACGATAAACCCGGCTCAGTCTGTACGATAGAGACTTGGTGGTTCGTATGAAATCGTTCCTAACGATGTTCTAGTCGGCCCTCGATGGGAGCAGGCGCGGGTCAAGAGTCGAGCGAACCCCATTCGCGATGATTCCATCGATCGATTTCGTCTTCTTCCGCTTCCGCTTAACCTTTGCTCGAAGTAATCGGTGAATTCCCGACTTGTCGACTCGAAGTGTGATTCTCACGTGAGGCGGGATTCGATCGTGCCGAAATTCGAAAGTGCGGGAGTGTCGTTCCAAGTATCGCGCGTATAAGTGCGCAAGTAATCTTTCAATAAAAGTGCGGGAGTGCCGTTTAAAGTATCGCGCGTGTGAATCAACCTGAGAGAAGGGGAGGCCTACGAGAAACATCGTGCACCGGTGGAGCAACCCTGTGGTAAGTAAATTGTTATTTGTATATTAATTATTTATTAATTGCAATTTAAATTGAGCAATTAATCGCGTAACATAATTTTTTATTTATATGATTTAAATAAGAGAATTAGAGAACAAGATTTTTATACGAAAGCTATAATCTTGTAAAAGTTTCTCCTTTCTATTTATAGCTTTTATATGGAATTATTAGTCTTATTAGTAGTAGTTTTTTTTTTTTCAAAATTTAAAAAATTATTTTATCAACCTGCTTATTATTATATGCATCGAATATAAAAATTCAATGCGTGTAATAAACTTTTTAAATAATAATTATTTTAAGCACTGCTAATTTGGATCTTCTATTTATATGTTGCAGATCAACGTAGCGATTCTGACATCCTGAGAGGAGGAGGCCTAGAATAGGCATCCTGCACCAGCGGAGCAACCATAGGGTAAATATTTATTATTTCTATATCAGTTAAAAATCTCGTTCGTCTATTAATTCGGTCTCTTTATTTGAATAAATTAAACGGGAGAAAATTTAAAAAAAAGATTTTTACATATATCCTATAAAAGTTTCTGTGTAAAAAAAAAGAATTTTTTATAATTTATATAAATAATTGTTCCATATTTATATAGAGCTTCTTAGTATTGCACGAAATATTAATTATATTTTGCATGTTGCTATAATTTGGATTTTATATTTGTATGTTACAGACAACGTAGCCTCAAGACCAACAACTCCGCTGTTGCGCATCAATGCCGGTGAGTGATAAACTTAATTTTATTTTGAGGTAACGGATTCGTAAATATTGTAGATGCAAATGTAGATTGTAGATAGATCCGTGGCCTCAAAATGGATGGGCTAGAATAGATTAAATAAAATAACTTGCAATAGATTTTTTTCAATATGCATCAAAACATATTACAGGTACAATTTAAGATACGAATAAAAATAAAAATTTGAAAAGAATATAAAATATTTTTTTTCAGTTGATAAATTTTATTTAATTTGTTTAATGAAGAAGGCGCTACTAATTTTATTAATTATATAAAATAGTAAAAACACTCATTTTCACGTTTCGCCGATTTTATCCTAATTTTTCATAGCCCATTCATCTATATTATCATATCAATTAAAGTTTTGCTTTAATTTATATAAAGCCAAAAATTATTGATATATTAAAGTATATAAAATATAAATATTTTATTAATTTTATTTTAATATAAATTATATATTATTATAAGTAATATTATATTATTATAAGAATTCAATCAATTAATTTTGATATTATTATAAGAATTTAATCAATTAATTTTGATCGATAATTTGGCATTATATTGATTAAAGTAAAGTTATATTAAAACAACGCCTGACAAACGGTCGTAATGTCTCACGACCGTAAACGAACGGAAAATTACGCTCATGCACCGGCATAATAATTAGCCGGCAACGGAAGGAATTTCTCTCCTTCATTGCCCTCTGATAGAGGTTGAAGCTACATCTCTGGCTAAATGTAGCCAGAATGAATATGGCCAGGATCAACGAAAGGTAGATCTCACTGGCCCAACAGAAGCGACATACGGTGCGCATTCTATTAGGGCACGCGAGTAGGGTACGCGGTAGGATACTCGAGTAGGGCATGCGATTAAGACAAATTTCTCCCCCAAATTTCGAATAATAGTCAATTCTATTATAATTAATATATTTTCCTGTAGCCTTAATATTGTTCTTTCGAATTCAATGAAGTTTTAATCATTAATTAATTTCTTCAACATACATATTTATAAAATTATTTAAATATTACCTCTAATTGCCCGTTTTTTTCAAAATCAAATAAGTTAAAATTATACACATATACTTAATATTTGAACCGTCGAATGCGTAGCTCAGCCGTGACAGCCTTTTATTGATATGAAGTGATGCACAGCGCAGTGATGAGATAACCAATCAGCATAGATTTTGAATCAATCTCTATTGTTGAATTATGTTATTTCATTTCTTATTTTTAAAATTTTAAGAATGGATTTAAGAAAAAAAACACACGACAAAAAATATTTCTTATTAGAAAGAACAATATTTGAATGTTTCATAAAAAGAATTCGCTTATTTATTAGAATTGTGTAATTTCAAGTTTTTACATTCAATTTTCAGATTTGAATAATAGCGAGATAAATTATATCAAATGTAATATTTAGTAATACAATTGCGTCAGAGAGATAAAGAGAGAGAGGGAGTTTTTAACATGTAGTATTCGAATGAGATCATGGAAAAAAACTGAACGCCGCGAGAGTATCGGAGCGTGACATCGTCAATAATTTATAAACGTTGCTTTGACGCAGGGCGTTATTTATGAACCGATGGATACCGACGCAATAATATTGCGGATATTAACGGATATCCGGAGTTTAATGAAATCTGCATTTTCGGCAGTGGAGTCAAAGCGGAAACGCGTCACGTTAGCTACGGAATTTTATCACGTGTGATTTTCTCGCATAATGAAAATTGCGATTGAATACTACGTCAAATCTGATGTGTTATATATAGAGTTATTTCAAGAATGTGATAATAATGATGACAATAATATTGATGACAATAAAGAGATGACTAGAATCTGAAAATTCATGTCGCTGCTCATCTAACGCGTTTGTTTTAATAAAAGTTTTTGAAATCTATGTTTGTATAAAATTAAAACATTGATTTCAGTAGATTGATTAATAGAATAGCTGTAACAGAAAGTAAACAAAGACAAATACAGATTATAAAACAGTTATCAATGTTAATTTCATAGTGTATTTGTTTGATGATATTATTAGACAGTTTTCTAAAGGAAGAATGTAAAAATTTCCATAATTCTGAATTTATTTTAATTAATTATAATTATGTAAATATATTATAATAAATTAACGATATGAATTATTCGGCGGGCATTCTCATTTAATTTAAAGTATTATTTGATGGCTTTTAAGTTTATTGCAATTAGCTAATGTTATGCGATAAATTTCAAAGCTATTCTCAAAGTTAATTTAATAACGTGGCTCGCATGAATAGTTTGATCTTTTCATTTGACAGTATGGATACAAAATTTTATATTATAGTAGCTTTTATGCTTAATTAATTACAATTGTATATTGTGAATAAAACAATCAATAAATTACATTCACATAGTATAATAATATACATATAGCATCGTAAGTAAAATCTCAATGTTTAATGAGAAGAAACGAGGTAGAAGACTTTCTCGAAACGAAATCTCAGTCCATAAGGCTATTTAAATAATAAATCAAAGTGGATTAATTTGAAGCTCCTTTCTAATGGCACGAGCGAAACGCAAACAAACACAGCATTCAGCGAGTATTATTAATAATATCACCTTGATCAAAACATTGAGATTTCCGTCAGTGATATCGTTGATGTATCATAGACCTGAGTGGAATAATGTATATATGGTGTTCTTAAAAATATTATTAGATTACCATAAAAATTTTTAATGCACATAAAAGCAGGAATTTTTCTTCAATCGATTGCAGCTGTCATTGAGGAAAAACGGCTCCGGAAAAAAGTTATTCCGAACACCTCGTATGAGATCGAAATATTTGTAATAATGCAATCTCGCGTATAATTTCAATTACAGGCGTCGCGTACACGTACACGATGCATTGCCGTTGCACGTAACGCGCTGCGAAATAGTAATTGCATGTTAATTCGATTCATTCTCGCAACGAACAGGCAAACGACCAATGAAAATCGCGAGAGCGCTCGTCGATAAACAAAGTGGCATTGATTTCCGAGCGACGAACGTTTCGCGCGAAATAGACCGGTGAAGAGAAAAAAAAAAGAGAGGAAGAGAAAAAAAAACGGTATGCGCGCGCCCAGCTTTCTCTCGCAATATTTTTCTTCGATTTCCCGCGTAGTATCGATTCGATGAAAGGAGGAAAAAAATTATTATTTCTTCCAGGTGAGCGAGCGACTTTTAATTAACGTGACTTTAATAAAATGCGAATTACATCGACGAGAATATCGACGGTCTAGCGCATATCCACGAAAACACTAAGTTTTCCGTTAGAGGAATCATCAAAAGAGAAGAGAGAGAGAGAGAGAGAGAGAGAGAGAGAGAGGAAAGGATGAAGAGAGAGAAAGTTCACGAACAATCTCTTTCATTTCCTTCACTGTCGTCTGAAATAATCGAAGAAAAACATGCCAGATGATTTTATTGGTTTATATCAACTTCTTGATTGAACAGTAAAAACTGAAAACTAAAATAAAGTACTGGGCAAACGGACGGCAGAAAATATGAAAAATCAAAATAGAATTAAATGGAAGCTATGATCTGTCATATTCATTCTTTCATCATAGATAAAATAGGAAATTATTCATAACCATAAAAAAAAAAAAAAAAAAAAATCCACCGCTATAATGTGAATTATGTTAGAACAGTGTGTTGTGTGTGTGTTGGAATATAAAAGTAGAATAAAAAATTGTTACGATCGTGAGAGATGAAACGAATGTCCCATTATGACTGCAAGGCAACCGTCTACGGTTTTCCAAATAATTTCCGATGTTAATCCCAATCGCAGAGGATTTCATTTTGACTCGTTTGCTTGCCAGAGTCTGAATGCCTTTCGCGTAGTTAGTTTCCACGCCGTCGCGAATTTACGCGCGGAAACGGAAGAAGCGGGAATCTAAGTGAGTACGAGACGAGATAATCGTCGACGGAGCGGAAAACGCGACGTATGACAAAACTGTCCGATAAATTCATCGGATATAATGCGCCCGGCAGAATTATGTAACAAAAAATCTTTCGTGTAAAATCAATGCGAAAATATTCCGCGAATAAAAAAGAATATTTATGTGTAATATCCTGGGGAAAAAAAAAAAAAAAAACAATGTCTGAAAAATTGACTTAAATTTTGTAAAAAAAATTAACAAGTCTAATTTTTATGGAATTTTTCTCGAAAATGTTTTGTTCTTCATTCTTATACACGTATATCTTAAATGTGAGTGACATTTTACGTTATCGAAACACAATTGTGTCATAAGAAAGTTATGATAAGTTGGGAAATTCAGACGAATATATTGTATTATACAGATTCGCGCGACAATCTGCTGCGAAACATTTGCTGTTTGCACCCCGTAAATTCACGGACTTCTATCTTTGCGATTGCAGCGCGGAATCTACAATCGTGTTCGCACGCATGAGATTATATAATACCGTACCGCGATATTGTGATATTCATATCGCAAGCTGCTGATTATGTCGACAAACACGATCGTCGGAGAGCTCGAGAGAACGTAACTCTCTCGCGACTACGACTATACTCCCGTATAATCCCGAAATAAATCTTACATCGGCGTATACAGCATCGCTTCATAGATCGCATACGTGTACGTGTGTAACATGCGTGTTCGATATAAACGCACGTGCATGCGGCGACACACAATATGCAACCTAACGATGCAGCCTCGCCGCGACTGCACCCGCACTCTGAAATTCGCGGAATACATGCAACCGCATCCGCAGCTTACCCTCATGGGAGGCTTCCTCGCATCTGCTCGTTTAAGCCACGTTTAATCCTCTTTCGATATAATGGTCCGTTACTTACGGAAAAAATTTGTGTATGGATCCTTTTTACAGATTCATAGATATTTTAGAAAATTTTTTGTCACGCGAATAATATCGCTCTAAAATTTGAATTGTCTTCGATTATATTGCGTCATATAATGTCGTTGTAAAATTTTTATCGTAAAGACGTACTGCTTGTATATGTATTTATAACATAATTTACAATACAAAGAAAAATTGGTGCCGCTCTAGTTGCGAATAAAATCATATTTTATATTTGTAATTATATTATTTACTACAAGAGATTTTTATAATAAATATACAAGTATTTTTTTTTTAAGAGAATTATTTAATAATATATATGCGCGAGATGATGTAATGCCAAGTTTTGATTGTTCATCTTTCCAAGCGCTTTGTTTCTCACCTTCTCTTTTTATCGCTTTCTCTCTTTTCCTCTTTCAGACATAAGCCTATTAATATTTTTTTTACGAAATTGATTTTTAAACGGCGCTCGCAGTACGTGCGTTGTATTTTTCGTGCAGTGTCCGTCCGGACGAAATTGGCCGAATGATCGGTCGCCGATTTTCGATCGCGTTCACGATCACGTGTCGATCGAATCTGGCAAAAACGACGCGATGTGAGCAATTATCGTGCCGCGTCGGGTATTTTCATTTCTGCGGGAGTGCTCAAATCGCGACACTTTTTTTTTTATTTTTTTTATTCACCCAACACGCGTCGCGTATCCGAGCTCGCGTAAGCCGCGAGACGATCTCTATATTGACTCATCCTCTGTTCCGTATTATTCTAGTATGCCTCTGGGATATTCCCGATAATAGAACGTCGCTGAAAATATGAAAAACAGCATTGCTCTCTATATAGAAAATTTCAAACTAACTGGTTCTTCTCGTATAATCCATCAATAATATGCAGTATGTTTTGAACAACATCGACAAATTTCATCTATGAGATAAACGGCAAATCAACTTGATGTTGTTTTCAATAGATAGTTTTTAAATTATAGGAATGATTGACGAAAGTAAATAAAACTAAAATTTTTTATTTCTCCCTCGTAATCAAAAACATTGTCGTAGAATATCTTGAAATGAATGGAAATGACTCAATAAAGGATTTTTAATGAAAATCTACAATAATTATTTCCTGCATTACAATACTATTCATTTACGAATGCCAATCTGTGTATCGATAATATCGAAATATATACAATTTAATATATAAACTCATCGTAATAATAATTTCGCAATGCTCGAAGACCCGCAGCCATCCACTAGTATCAAATGTTATCAGCTCAATAATGAAACTCTTTTCTCTCCGACAATCGGGAGATAACGGCGGTCCATCGTCGACAACATCTCCACTGATCGTTCTCGGATAAAGCTTGGCACTCAGTTCGCGACCATTGTCCCGGACACCCCGTGAAGATATCGCGTGGTGGTCCACCGTCTACTCCCCGAGTGAATTCGATTCATCAAAGTTCTTGCCAAACGAAAAGTCTCGATAAGAAGGGCACGAATAAAAAAAAAAGTGGGGACAGCAGAGAAGACAAAGTGGGATAGGAAAGAAGACTGAGTGGAATAGTGTGTGTGAGAGAAAGAAAAATTTATTATTCTGAGAAAAAATCTAAATTTATGCCGGAAAGAAATGAAAAGATTAAAATTGTCCCAAGCTAAAAACCTTCCGAAGATAGGATCTACAAAATCAGCGGAAAGCATAGGCTGAATAAAATGTCAAATTAATCCGTTTTAGGAAACTAAAAAAAATATATATATATATATATATATATATATATATATATATATTTCATAAAGAATATACATATAAAGATGTATTTGTCAAAAACATAATGCAAAAACGATTACAAGCTTGTTAAAAATATCCGATGTAGTTAACAATAAGCGATATTAGAAGTGACAAAGAATTTTAAATTTAAAGTGAGGAAGGAATGAAATAGAGCGAGAAGGAAGCTCACTTGAAAGTTACGAGAAACGAGAATGAAAAAGCATATAATGGGAGCAGCGGAAAAGGCGGAGAAGAGACGGGAGACGCGTTGGAAGACAACGGAGAAAAGAAGATAAATGTCGACGAAGCAAGAAATGCTGACGAAAAACTACGTGGGCAAGCAGACCGGCGAAGAAAAAGATGCAGTGCGAAAAAAAGGAAGAGAGAAAAAGGATGCAGTGTCGGGGAACGTAACGAGAGCTTGCTGAAAGAAGGCAAACTATAAGGGAAACTAAGTGAGAAGCAAGGGAAACTAAGTGAGAAGCAAGGAAAACGCGAAACAATAAAACCAACTTGAGTTGCGAGCAAGAGATGAAAGTGTTGCAGTACACAAGGACGAATTAAAAATTCAAAAGAAAAAATATGTTTACATTAACTTTGTATTTATAAACATCACCAAAAATTGGATGAGATATCTTATTCGAAGAAAAAAAGCTACTCTTCTCAATCAAAACTTAAGATATTGTTACACGAAATATGCTATATAAAAATTTCATTGCAAAATAAAATATAATCGATGACATCTTTTAATTATAATATTTTTAAATAAAAATTATAATTTTTGCGTCTTTGAAAGCATATTTGATATGTAAATGAATTATTTCACAAATGACATATAAAATCTCGAAATGACTGCCGAAGAATTCTTTATAGACTCGTATCTTCGCGTTTCAAATTGTGACCAGAAGCAGAAAAAAAGAAAATGAAAGAGTTTAGAAGGGGAACGAAAACGAGATGGAATTACATCGAGATGAAAAAAAGATAGGAAATAAGAAAGAGAAGGAGAGAAAGGTTGAGAAGAGATCACCAAGATCCTCTGAAATAGATCTGTAGCAAAGATCAGCTTCGTGATATGAATTCTGCAACGTATGTGATAGATCGGCGCGATATCAGCCGGCGAATTCTTCTTTTGCCACTTGTTTCATCGCGCGATGGATCCGATTGATATCGACGACCTGACCCGCGTGAAATTTTCGGAAAAGGTCGAGCTATTCGATCTGAAAGAATAGACGTCGATCCTGACTGGATCCACAAGTTGGGAACGAGTCGAAACGAGGCGACGGTTCTCGATGCAGTAACGATCGACTATTAAAAGGCAATCACGCATCTATACGCGTTGAAAGAAAAATATGGCCTTCTTGAAAAACAAAGTTTTTGTTTGAAGCATTTGATCATCTAGCAATCAAACGCAATTTATCCAAAAATAAAATCGTAAAAATATAGATGCATTTTATAGAAAGATAAATGTATTAAAAAATCGATCGTTTCTATTTGCGTAAAAAATTAATTGAACACTTTTGTATTCTAAAAAGACGTTTAAAATTAAATACAATTCACACCTCAATAATTCAATGATTTTGCTTTGATTGATTTCGAACGATGAACTTCAAATCTAACAAATTTATTAGAGTGATGAAAAAGCGAGCGCACGATTTTTGACGACACAGCGAATCGATGGTATCGCCTCAAAAGCTACTAATTTTTAATTAAAATTTCGATGTCCTTGTCTATCCGGAAAGTGGAGATTACCGGCGAGCGAAATAAAATTGACATACGATCTGTATTATCACTACGGTGAAGGAATGTCGACTGCGCGGCTGCGTCAATTTTTAATTAAAAACTTTGCGATTGTCATCTGAAAATTAAGAGTAATGTCGAACAACGATTTACGTTCTTACGGTGTTAAAATGGATACAAAATTAGGTTGTCCATATCTCGTATTGTTAACTTTTCTTTATAGAACTCTATTTTTTTCTGACAATTACTTTCAAAAATATATACATTTACATATTTTCACTCCAATATTTTTCAAGAGAATTTAAAAATAAATTAATTTTCCTTATATAATATCTTCTATATAGTTTTTTCTCTCCGTTATATCTTTCTCTCTAAATATAAATTTCATATTTAAAAAAAAAAAAAAAAAAATTTATATTCTTATACTATATGTATATAATGTCAATATATAATGTCAAAGAAGATTATTAAAGGAGAATATTGCGACTTTAATTTTTATCTAGAAGAGGAACGAGGATGTTAATTAAGGTATTAGTTCGCGAGATAGATCGACATATCGGTCAACGTGAAATTGATAGACTTGTGATTTAGCATCCGATCGATCGAGGTTAACGATGTAGCTTAACGATTGAAGGAAAATTTCCTCGCCAGTGTTACTGAGGTATCGAATTGCGCTCGGCTCGATCGAACTCTCCGTGCAGTTCGGGACTATTTACTTTCGCGAGTAATGGCATTCGATAATGGTTTTTCAGCCATACGAAGACACAATGCTTGAATTTATGGTTTTTGCGCGGAGCTGACGCCCGTGCAATTACGTTCGCGGTTTCCTGATGAATCTATAATTTACTTGTGCGCGCATCGCCCTTTACGAAAAATACCGATAATGATAAATCTTGCATTTTTTTCGAAAGGGTAGTCGAAAATGGTACATCATAAAACATCGAAATGGTACATCATAAATCAATCAGAAAAGATAAATTTATTTTAAATTGTTCTATATTATTTTTCTTAAATATTTCCTTAATAGTGTTTTCGCGTATTCGAGTACCTCGAGAAGTGTAATGTAATAATTCTGTTAAAACGTGCACAATAGATTATAATGTACCTATAATGATTACATATTATATTTTAATTTATTGAAATTGCGTTAAGAGAGCTTTAGGAAGTTCCAAAGAAACGTAAAAGATATCAAGAATAGTACATAATTTTTCATTATAAAAAGTTTGAGGTTTTTGAATCAAGCATAGATAAGAGTTCGATGAATAATAGAGATATAAAGTAAAAATGCACAGTATTATATTTGATCAAGAGAAGAATGTAAACAATGTAAAATGATATAAAATAGGCTGCGTATATGTAAAAACTACAAATTGTAAAAAATTCAAAATATAAAAAAATATATCGGTATCATCTTTTATCCTTATTTATCGTCAAGAACGCAGATCGTAGGTGATATACGGGTGCGGATGAGTGATAAGTGATAAATAGAACGCGCACTGATCAAGCTTTCGCTAACTAGCGACCGGTTGGTGCACCAGTTGCTATACATACGTCAAGTGGAACAACACTACGGATTACGTGGGTATACACGTACGTGTGGCGTAGATAGTAGTAGTCAATTAGGAAGCGACAGTAGTACATGTCAATATCGTGCCGACAGTGGTAAAGCTCAAACATGTAGTAGAAGCAGGCGCGCGCGCGCAAGGATTACCGCACACCAGGTTAATTTCGGGAATGATAACGAAGGCTCGCGGGCTATGATAGTCAATTAAAGTGCAGTGGACTATTACAACGTGGGGAGTTTGCGCTGCTATGCCGGCTGACGTGGTAGACGGACGTGGAGATGCGCGACACACATACACATACACATGCGCTTTCGCAGTAGTTAATGCCTCTGTATAGTTACTGAGATACAGATAAACACTTAAATGCTCGTCGAAGCGATAATTGATAATTGCCTATTTGTCGTACCGTGGATGATGTACGGCGATTGCGCCGCAAGAACATCCTCGAGCGAGTCTGTTATAAATTAGACACAACGGAAAATAATCGATTATCAGCTAGATGCGAAAACAATTAATAAATCTTGTGCTTATCCAATAATTATATAAAATAATATAATTTTTTTATTTATTTATTTATTTATTTTTTTTGTTATATAAATATAAGAGTAAAGGCTATTTTTATGCATAAAATTTATGTTTCAGAAAGACTCTTTTATATGTCTTATCATTAGCTCCGTGCGAATTTATTTTTATTCTCGCAATTTTTATCGAGATAACTATAGATTGCGAGGATTATCGCGTCTAAACCATGCGAAATCGTGCGAGCATAAATCATTCACCGACACGAGGACATAAATCTTTCCGCGTCAACAACGCGAATCCTTTCCATTCCGATAATCGAACGTTACCCGATCCGGCTCGTTGAACCGTAGCGATCTCATTAAAATTACTTTCCTCTTTATCAGTCTAAGACAATTCTACCGCGCGCGGAGTAAGTAAGGATTAATAACTTTTAAAACGCACGAATGATTAATCAAGCAACAAGTATATTAAAGTTATAAAATTTTACACTACTAATATTAATTTTACTTATACGAAATATAAGTTCTTTTGCGTTGATAATCATAAATTCGGTCACACGGAGGGAAATATTATCTCGGGTAAGCGTATTTTTAATAAAAAGAAATGTGATAAAAGATTTCTTCAAACAAAGTAAGATTTCATTGATATATAAATACGTTTTTTAAATATATTATTTACCGCAAAAAGGGTAGAAAATACAAGAAACGATCCGCGGCAGACGCTGCTCTCTTCCCGGGTGTTACGCGGCCACAAACCGGCCTCAACGGATTTAAATCCCGCTTACACTGACATAAAGCCTTCCTCTGAAGTGGATTATCCGCTCCCGTGTGTCGTGCCCTCCGTAAACAGCGGTTGGGGTCCGTAAATCAGCTGATTCGTCGGTACTCGCAAATTGGACGTTTGACCGCAATATCGATACTCCGGAACCGCGGACGCGGCCATATTTAAACCGCAAAATTGGTGAAGCTGCGTCATGCATACATCGTCGTAGATAACGATTCGACACACATCACTTACTGCCGCCGCGTTAATTAATCGCGAGCGACATGTTCGTGACAATCGCCTTTAATAATGATATCTGCATAGTTTTCCTTACCTCCGAATTATTTTTCGGTAAGATACCGTAATATATTTATGGAAATTATATGCGTCTTCCTCATCTCTATTTAATCTTTATCTTAGAATTTGTGTGTGCGCGCGTGTGTGTATGTGTGAGAATTTCTTTCCGAGGATACGTATCTTAAATATATTCTCAATGTTTAAAAATAAATTATTTTCGATATTATAAGAAACTAAACATTCGGGAAATATAAATAATTTTTGGGAAATCCTAGATATTTTTTGAAGATTCGTTTGTTAACGTCGTGACATTCCGCAACCTCGAGTTCCAAAAATTTCGAATTTATTCATATCAATATTCCTTTAGTAAATCTATAATGTAAGACGATGCATTTAACGAAACTTTTGTTATGACGAAGCTTTTTATTTTCTAACCTTCTCTCAGAGTTTTCTCTCTTTTAGGTATTATTTTATTAAATAAACGTCTCAAATTCATCGCTTCCTCTTTCAATATGTATTTTTGATAAAGCATCATATACGGAACGATCTTTCGATGGCTTTTCTGTATTATAACTTTTGGGAAATGATTGTTATATAAAACATGAATATGCGAGTCTCTCTGCTCTATGAATAATCGAAGCGATCCGGACGTTATTTAATGAATCTAAATGTGGCTTTATTTCGTGCGTATTCGTGCCGTCTCCGCGGATTGTTAATCGAATATTGAATGCGCCGGATTCGATAAAAAGCACGATCGTCAACGGCATATTTGTCGGTGTGAATTTTAGGATTGAACGCACGAAACAAAATGATTAACGCTTCATTTGAGGTTTTTCGCAAAACGCAGGCAGCGCTCGTGATTTTCCCCATTTTAAGCTTTTGGAATATTCCATATGTATGAAGGATTAAATTTTTTAGATCTTTCTGAAATTTTTTCACATGAAATCAAATCGATAATATTCGCATATTCGTTTCTCCTTTTATGATAATAACTAGGCAAGATTGCAAAAAATTTATATTAATTATGGAAAGATTTAAATTGACTTAAAATTTTGCGAAATAAAAACTAAATTAATTGAATTAATTAAATAATTTCTGCACGCTTCCTCTCATTCGTTTTCATTAAATACATATTTTTGATTATTATACTTACATATTCAACTTCAGAAATATATCTTTATCCAATATCAATTTTTTTTTATCATTTCCAAATTTTAAAATGACAGTCACGAAAATATTTAATATATTAGAAAACAGGATAGTGTTATAAAACATAATGTTCCATCGAGAAAAGAAGGTTGTCATCTTTGTGAAAATAAAAGATGGAATCGAAACATTTTTGTAAATGGATATTTAAAAATATCTCGCGGGTTAATCATTTACATGGTGAAAATTTATGTTACTATCTCGAGCGATAGGGTGAAAAAAACGTGCACGTAAATAGCGTACGAGAGGCAGGAAGCTTCGATGAGCAAGGAAGCTACATAGCAGGGTTGAAAGGTGTTGCGATGTCCTTATTACTCGGCACGATGGCCCGTCTAAAAGCCTTTCGTAAAACTACTTTGCCAGAATGTACCACCTGTCGAGATGCACCGTTCGAAAAAGCGTCGGCGCGATGGTCGTCTCTGTCGGCCCATTTCTTACGACACTCATTAACGCTCATGATTCATTAAGTCTCTCGTATCGTTGACATGCTCTCCTTTAAAGCGCTATCAAGTATATCGAACCATCATATCTCATTTATTTGCTAAATGTAAGTTAAAAAAACTCTTAAGTTTTTCAATTGTAGATTATAATTTGCATTATTTATATATTTTTTTTTCATCAAATTAGCATAATTTTTAATATTGAAATAAAAGCCGAGGTATATTATGAGGTATTCTTTCATATAGCTTTCTAAATTATCGTAATTTTATTGAATCTAAAGCGTTAACAGGCTTGAAATAAGTTTTCGCTTTGCTCGAGCTACGAACAAAGAAACGCATTAGCGAACATCAATTGCAATCGTAAAAACAGCCATAAAAACACGGAGTAGATGAAAAAGCGGTATACGCGCGCGACACCAGGCTCATAAACAAAACCATGACCAGGTAAGCTGTAACAAGAAAAAACGTCATCGCGTGACGTTCCATTTCATTACGGCAAGCGTAACATCACGCGATATAATATGTACGGACGAGATATCTGATAGGACCGTATCGGATCGGTTTACGATGGTAAAATGAAAAATTTATTGTCAGTATAAAGTAAATAGGTGCATCGGTGTAAAGGCGACCTTGGTATTCGTTTTTTGGTAGTCGTTTTTCTATTTTACTCGCATGTGTGAAACACGTGATGCAATCATAAAGCGAAACGTACACGAAATAGGGAACAGATCTATTTAACTGCCAATGATGCGATAATTTGCGAGAAATCCTCAATTTTTACGCGAATCGCAGAGAATCACTAATCATATTTAAAAGTTTTAATTTTATATTATAAATAAAAAATATTTTCTACGCAATAAATACTTTACACGTAATTGCGCCGAAATATAAATATGAAAGAAATATTTCACTAAGTTGTAAATCAAAGTAACATTTTTTAAGCTTTTATTGCATTCAACGGATCCGATAAAGTCGGTTTCGGTTTAAAAAATTCACTCGAATCGTAATTACTTTGTAATAATATATCTATCCAAGGAATCGTGTCGCTAGATAAATTTGTTGCGATGCAGTTATCAAGAATCGTAATAACGTATTTTACGGCGCTATCTTGATATTCTAGAAGCGTATATAATCAGTTTATTCGGGATTTTCATGCGATTCTATTTGTTAAATATCAAAGTTTAAAGCTTCGTTTATGCGCCGGATTATGAGGCTCTTCTTTTTTTCCCAATTTTTTTCCCTTGTGCTTTATGTTGCGCCTAAGCAGCGAGAAGCGTTCTTCTGAAAGGATTGGAGAACGCGTTTATTGAGAAAAGAACGCGCTAATTAAAGCTTATATTGAGCCGGTTATACGATATATTTATATAACGATACTAAAATTATAGTAGAATTTTATACGTGATAAAGTTAAAAAGAGAGAGAACGTATATATAATAGAAAAAATATGCTATTATATTCTTTTTGTTATACCAATTATTATTATTATTATAAAAAAAAGAAAAAAAAAATTAATATTTTTTTTTCCAATTTCAATAGGATTATATATAAAATAATGTAAAAAAATATTAATCTCTTTTTCTCTTAATAATCTCTATAATTTTTTGATAAAAAGGCTCAATATTTCTCTTCGAGAGAGAAATAACTTTGCTGATAAATTGTTAAATTATAAATCGGTAAAAATGCTCATGCATATAAATTCTATTCAAAATAATAATATTGTATGATGGCCAAGAATAAAATCTTTACAACTGACGTATAATGACGACTAATGTAATTGCGAATATATAGGAAGAGTTTAGACGCTAACACGAGAGGAGACATTTGGATCCCTGATGGGACACTAAATTTATGAATCCTGCAGAATGTCACTTGAAAGTTCTCGCGTCACTTCTTTTTAACTTCCATCTTCTGATGAGTTTCAAACTTCATCCTCTACTTTGTTTCCGCGACACCTGCCTTACGCACGACTTTTTTTTTTTACGATTTCCTTTTTCCATCAGTGACCGCATCTATTTTTAGAAACTGTAACTCCCACTGCATTGCGAAGAATTAAGGCGTTTATATTCACGAAGATTTATACTTTCTCAAAAATCACGCAGACTTTGAAAAATGAAACCTTCCTAAAGATTTCATCGCGCATCTTTTACAAATAAATAAGCAAAGCTCATCTCTCTCTCTCTCTCTCTCTCTCTCTCTGAATATATATCGATCTCGAGGTTGCTATTGTACAAAAGCGATTTTTGACTTCGTGTTCTCTCATAAATAATTGACGCAGAACAGAAACTTTCTAAGAAAGGGAGGAGGAGGGGAGGAAGAGAAACAGAAATCGAAACTTGGACTACGAATAAAGCATTCGTAAATATTCATGGGACTTTTCCCGCGGAAATTCGTGGTGATTTTCGTTAGCTGACGCAGCTTCAATTAAGGCAGTTAACATGCGAGTTGCCAAGAAAGTCGAAGAGATCGCCGGCAATTACAATTACGGGACAAAGTACCATCGCTTTTCTCAGATCCACCGGCAATATTAGCCAGTGGCGAATAGTAGAGGCGGGATAATGTAAGTAAAACATTCGCAGAAATAGCTGACTAACCAAGACATTTGTTATCAAATTGTGAATTATTATTTCGCAGAAGCAGTTTTATTGATCGGTTATTTCTATCAATAAAGCGTGTGCTATTTCACGAAACAAAGAACAATTTTCTAATTACGATCAGACGATCTAATTATAATGACAAAATGTGCGAATGCTAAAATATATTATCCAAAAAATTAATAATTTTTATAAAATAATAACTCATAATAATTCATTTAATGACCAGAAATCCGTTATAATAATTATACACACTCGAGATTTCATTTTTTTTTTTTTTTTTAAGCTTATAAAACAAATTGAAATTAGTAGGCTGACTAAATTTTTGTTTTAACATCGCGCAAAAATTCTGATAGATCAATTCAATTTGTAATAAACAATGTTACAAAATTCTATGATATCTAAACTAAAAAAAAAAAAGAAGATTTCTTCTTTATGAAAAGATATTAAAGCAAGTGATATTGTTAAAGATGTAATCGATCTTTTTTTTAGTTAAAAAATACCATCACGGTAGCAACTCTGATTGTGCGTCACGTGTGCGCACCTATTAAAATATTCAGAACGTAAAGATATAGTGGTTGCGAGCGAACGTACGAGGCATATAAAAACGCGACAGGGTATAATCATATAAAATCCAAGTAGCTGATCGCAAAACGCGAAATGTTCTTATTTCCATCTGTGGGATGAAAGCAATTTTGTCTCTCTCCTTCTTGCTCTTTCAATTCGTCACTCTCAGAGAATCGCTAAAATTCACCGAGATTGCTGTCTCGCTCTTTCATCTTTTCACTCGCGTTGTAATATCTTTTTAATGATTGCCGATATTCTAGATGGCTGTCTGAACAATCATCTTGACTCGGGAAAACCAAAAGAACCTTGTAATGAATTCGTAGAAGAAAAAAAATAAACACGAAAAAAATTTTCCTTTTCAGTTGCTTGATATCAATCGATTTATTTTAATGAAGTGAATAGCACTATGATTTAAAAAACTTAGATGTGTATTTGATTTAAAAGAAATGTATTATATAACATTTAATTATATTAATTGTGTGTTTATTGTTACATCATGTGTATATGTTTATTTCACTATAATTTTAAAAATTATAATAGGCAAAAAAATTTTTAATGCAATATAAAGTCGCTAAAAAATTTGCAGAGAAAAGAAACGTGATTTGTTTGCTCCCATTAATACTTTTAATACTTCTATTTATATAATACTTTTATTAATACCGCGTGAAAAATGCCAAGATATAATAATAAATGATAAAAATAATGGTAAAAATAAATGAGCAGAAATAAATAAAATGGGCTCTCTCTTTAAGAAATTTAGTATCTTTGTCACTTGATTTGTGCAAAACGGCACAAAAACGATAAAAACAATTGTCGCTGCGCGCCTTTGCGTGCATGAAGCGTGTAATACTGTCATAAACGTACATATTACGAGCGTATGAAAATGCAAAATCAGAAAACTTCTGACGCGAGCAGGAACAAAAACGGGTATGGTAAATACCGGCATGCCCAATAGCCGCAACAAAATCCTGGCAATTTCGACACAAATGAAGTACATATGTAAAGTGTACAAATATAGTGTTTCATTTATCCCGCCGTTATCGACATTCCGCGAATTTTATCCCAAACTGTCTGTATGTAATCACTCGCAAAATCGAAAATATTTGGCGGGATATATATATATATATATATATATATATACAGGGTGAGGCATTTATATTGAGAAACCTAAATATCTAAAAAATAAAACAAGATAGAAAGAAACGTTTCAGACGAGAATTGTTCGGTTCTAAGGGAGTCATAAGATGGTGCCATTAGTTTGACTTTGGGTGGAGGCGCTTCAAAGATTTCAATATCAATCTTGTTTTACTTTCTTTACACCAATTGATGTCTCTCATTTTTTGAGCTTAAAATATTAAGATAACATTATTGCAAAATAAATAATTTTATGAGATATTTCATAGTTTATGTAAAATTATGTCGACCTAAAGTAATAAAATAAAGTGTAAAATATCTCGTAAACTATTAAACTTTTGGCCATCATACTCCTATAACTTTTTATGCAGAATATTGCAAGGAATCGATTTATGTAAAAAAATTGGGGTGTTTCCATTTAAAAAAACAAGATTATTTGTTATATATATTATTTTTGATTATTATATATATTTGACAAGATGCGCATTTATTACTGTAACAATATTATTAAAAAAAAAAAAAAAAACATGAACGTTCATATAATCGCAATAATCGATAATTTTATTACGTCTGTAAAATATGTCTCAGAATGTATCACAAATATGAAAGTGGAAGAAAACTGCATGTGGTCGAACATTTCATCAAAGTGCAAGAACTCAAAAAATAAAATAAAATTTTAAAGATGCTAAAATTTCTATATTATACTATTTGATTTCTTTAAAAAGTTTCTAAAAATAAATGTACAAATATCCTAGAATATAATAATCTCAGAATAAATAGATCATAAAAGCTTAAAATTTAAGATTTTAAAAGTAATATGAGCGAAGATTAAGATATGCAAAAAGATTTAATATTTCGAAATATTTTTGAAGTTTATATTTTTATTCTAATATGCATCAAGAATTCTCGAGTTTTTATATCCTTTCAAAAAAAAAGCCTGTCTTTTTAGGCATAGCATATGTTTCCCATATTCCATATATCCATCTACCATTTGCGCATCGCCTGGCATTCAGCGTGACACCCTGCAACATGCGTCGGACAAGTCCTGAACCGCCGAACAAGTTTGGGTTTTTTTTTTTTTCGTTTCTTTTTTTCATTGGAACGCGAGCGCTGCCAGAAGCGCTTAAAATCCTGTTCGTCGGATGGGATCCCCGAGGTGTCGGATCGGAGATACCGCGTTTTTCGATGACAACGCTTTTGGTTGCCGAATGGAGTTTTCGTCTGTACGATTCGATTGCGTTCGCGAAGCGAGCCTTCAATTAAATCGCGTTTTGTAGAATGAGCCATGCATATCGATCATCGGCTTCCGTTCATCCAAAGAAAGAAGGATTTGATGAGAAAGGATCTGCGGCTTTTGTGTGTATCTCTCTCTTTTCTCTTTCACGTAGTTAGCGTCGCTAAATCCTATTTTAAACCCTATCCCGTCACACATACAATGTCGAAATTCGATTAAAATTTTTATCTCGAATGCAGCACAGGATATATAACGGTTTTCTAAAAAATATGGATCTTCAAATTCCTATATTTAAATTTTTCGAATACATTAAATATTTAAATCCTTAAATTCTCTAATATTCGATCTTTTAAGTCTCCGTCTCCTTAAACAAAAATTTTTCGAATTCTTAATGTTGGGGGAAGGGAGAATTGTAATAAAAGATCTATGCATTTCGTAAATATCTCCTATCAAGTTTTAGCGCGAAATAAATACATTGTTTATGGTACCAACTGGTAGATTTTCACATCGATGTCGCGGATCGGTTACAATGGAATCGAAGGGGGGAAGGGGGGGGTCGCCGTTAAGGGCGCGGCCAGGACTGCATTCATCTCCAGGGGCGATCGTGCAACGTCGAAGAAATTTGTCGTCGTTGACGGTCATCACGTAGCACAGGTCATCGCAATATATCTCGCAGGACGTGCGTCGACCCGGCTCCCTTATCTTCCGGTCTCCACCTCTGCCTCCGATCCTGCCCCCTGCTGCTCTTTGCCCATCCGTTTCCCCGCTCATCACTGGCGATTACACACACGGTTGTGTGTCCACTCGCGATACGACAACGTATGATTACGGATTGACCGCTGTATATGTACGGAAACTCGAGGTCTAAAAGAGACTGCTTGTTAGGACAACGAATCGCTCTTGTTGGAGTGCAATTTGCATTATTCTACCGAATCTCATCATTCAAATGTCTAATAAAAACGTAATTCGTTTCTTACGTTTTATCTGTAATTAGCGTTAGATAGAAATAATTGTCAAGTAAGCAGGATTTAATATTAAATATTTTAAATTAAGTTATAAATATTATGTGCAAAAAAACTTCGTTAAATATTGAAAACGAATGTCTATCATTATTTCCTTTTCCAACATTCTACGTGCTTTTCTCTTTTAAAGTTTCAAAGTTTCATCTCTTTTTCAAATGCACGAAATTTTAACGACTGCGAAATTTTAACGCAATTTAGAAAACAAGAGAATATTCGAGAATGCAAAGAATGTGATATACAGAATCTAAAGTAAAAGGGTTCGTAAAAAGGAGGCAAATTTGCGAAATCTAAAAATTTTACAAAGCAAGGATATACGCGGAATAAAGTGAAGGAAGAGATAAGATATCAAAGGATAGATCTTATAAAAGGAGGTTCTCATGAAAGCGCAGGACGGCTCCATACAGAGAGAAAGCGGTATAATCTTCCTTTCTCGCTCATGAGCGTATAAACAAATTTGTAATGTAGTTACATATCGGAACAAAGTATTAATAATTTGTATCGAATTTAACATTCAAAGACAATTACGAGATATATATTATATATTTTTAAAAATGTCTATGTTAATTATGAAATATATTAGCGCCTTAAACGAGCAATTTTTCAACTAACTTCGTGATTAATTTATCACTAAGGGTTTATATCCGTAACATGTTTCTTTCTCTCATTGTGAGCGAGATTTTCGACCGAGTTCCACGAAGCAGTGCGATTCCATCGAGTGTTTCTTTGCATTTCGCGCAACGATAGATAGCCGAACGAATGGACGAATGAACCGATTGGTTAGCCATCGAGATGGCTTTTTATCAGCCCGTGCGGATCCGAAGGTGCGGTCTAGATGTATCGACAACGGTTCGATAGATTCGCGAGGATAAAAGAGGAAGCTCGTTCTCCGAGAGATACGACTGCACTTTTAATCCTGTGCGTCTAATCTTCTGAAGGCATATATCGAGGTTCACGTTTTCGTAATTTATTGGCAACTAGCAAGAGCTAGAGTCGATGCTTTCTTACAAATAACTGCAATGCACAGATGTACATTGTTTGAGAGAGAAAATTGTTTAAAATCTATAAAAGGAAAAGATTCGATTTCTGTGTGCGCCGAGAGAAAGAGAAATGTAATCAGAATTAATTATTTTGAAAAATAAATGAACCTTTAACGCTTGTGAAATAAAAATGGAATAATATAATAACTAAGATATACTTCAGATTCTTTTAAATGCATATATATATATATCACGGAGATTTTTCATAACGGAAATTTGATTATAATTTACGTCGAGTATCGACGGATTAATTGCCCATCGATTTCGCAAATATCGAAAATTAATGTACAACCCAACGAACACGGCGCGTAATTAAAACCGTAATTTGATATAGAAGAGTCTCTTTGTCGGTGGATACAAAGGGCGCTGGATAATATATATATATATATATGATACTATTACGCGTAATCGAACGAATATATTTCAAACGTAACACCGATTTAATGCAAACGACCCACGCTACGGGAAATGCGATGATGTATGAAACTATAACTGACTGTTCGACCATTATCAAATGGTTATTACGAGTATACTTGCTGAAAAATTATTGTCTCGTTTCACGCTTTTCGATCTCCTTTCTTCTGTGCGATGAGCAAAGTATGTACGTGTATACATTCAAGTATGTAAATAAAAGATATGTATTGGAGCATTTAATATCAGTGAAGTCGCGTGCAATTATTCGCATCGCGTTTAAACAAATTAAATTCGATTCATTCGTGTCAATCTAAATGAAATAATGGATATGGATAACGTTTCATTCGACGACAGACGATTAAATATCAATAGTCTGGTGATCTGCTGTGCATCGCGTTTCCTGCGCACGAGGTGTTCGTATTGAAAGTAAATCAAGAAGATGATTTACTGGGTTAATATGACGTATCTCATACTATAAATAAATTCTATCGTATATTTATAGCGAAATAAATCCGTAAATATGATAATCTTAAAAAGAGAAGAGAGAAAACGGAGATGTTAAAAGGTTAAAACTCTCAAGATAAGAACTCATAGATCTTCTAGGATTTTCTGAGCACCCAATGGTGCAAGGACTCGAGGAATAAAGTATCCAAGATCTCGAATATCAAGAATTGCAAGCCATACATACATGAATTCGATGATCTTAATGTTTAAAGTGTAAAGTTCTTGATCCTTAGTTACACAAAAGGGCTCGGAGATAGGTCATTCAAATTCTCTTCTAATGTATAAAACACTTGATGAATTAAACGATTCGTGCATTTGCAAAGATTTAATTTTCGAGGGATCCAAGAACGAGGAGCCAACATCTTAGCTGCGCAAGAATCTAAAAATTCAAATGCTTAAAATGTTGAACCCTAAGAGTCATGCGATTCTAAGAATCAAATATTCAGGTCACAAAGACGCCGAGATCCTAGGAATCTAAGCTCTCTCGTATTCAAAGATATGGAATATCCGAAAAAGCAGATATCCCATGTTCTCGGACAATCCGACGTATTTTTTTCCGCACGGCGGTCATTCCTATCGCGCGCGTATCGATTTCTCGTTGCGTCCGGCGCGCGCTGTTACCGAACAAAGAGCAGTAGAAGGAGAAATAAAAATTAAAACAAAAATCGAGTGAAAAGAAAACACGATACGCGCGTAGAAAAGTGCGCGACTACGCCGACGTGATAGAAGTGATTGATGAGTGGCGTCCAGCGATCGGCTCAATATTTTCGAGGGAAACACTGGCACCGTTATTCCGCGACGCCGCTATCATCGGTGGAGCGCGCCGGATTTCCCGAGTTTGCATTTATGATCTCCCTCCAATTAGCGATCTTTGGTAGGGAATGAAAGCGACAGTCGTGGCGGGGGTAGAGCAGGGGGTAGAGCAAGGGACGATTGTGCTGGTTCGTTACGCTTCAATGCATAAATGAGCGAACGTTCATTAAAGCGGAAACCGTTTTTTCGGCCGTCGCTAATTGTCGACTAGCCCACGCGTGTCCCTACCGATCGACATCGTCCATTTTCCACCCACTTTTTCCAGCGGCGAGCGACGGTGAAACGTTTTTCCCGAGGGATACAGCACTCTTGAGCACCATCCATTAGTATAGATACTAAATTCTACATCAACAGTTGACTCTTTTTAGGATTTTATTTAAAGCTCTTTGATGCATGCATGTTAACATCAATATGGATAGAATATGCTTCGTTCTCGATTTTTCCGCTTTATTCGAAAATTATTACAAATTTTTTATATTATCTATGTATACAGGGTGTCCCCAATTTAAATGACAAAACTTCAAGAGCGTTATTTCTTTCGTTAAAATCCAAGTATTTATGCGCGCGCGATATGTGCTTTAAATTCAATTCGCTTTAATTGTGAGCCTGGATGTACGATACCAGACATACGCGTTACATGCTCTGCGACTAAAAGGGAGGAAATTATTTTTCACTGACAAAAATTACCGGCTTGCTTCGCGTGCGCGACGTAGCATCTTGCTTGATCGCACGTTATCGTCAAGTTTTCATATTCTGATACGAGAGGTGAACAGCGAGATAATTCGAAAAGCGGAAATTTTTCAAAAATGCGCTATTTTCGAACCAACGGCGCGATATATCGAAAATTGAATTAAATCGATCGTATCGTGAAATGAAAAATTTTCATCTCGGCGCCTAGTTTTCCATCGGAATAATTCGGGGAATAACAAATCCAATTAAATCAAATAAAATTAAAAGCTGTGTGCATATTTGCTGTCAATGTTTGCTCCGCGACTCGTTTTATATATATGTTCCATCGCGCGATGGGGAGAGGGGGGAGGGGGGGGGAGGTGGAGGAGAACGAGGGACACTTACGCCCCGATAAACGTTTATGTTAATTTTCTTCCGTCAAAGTGTGATGTTCCGGCTATCCCCGGCCACACCGCACGTGTTAAACGTCCGGCACGAAATTAATTACGTTGACACGCGAATTTTCGTTCTCGCGCGTCGACCGACACCGCGGCTGCTAAACGATAATACGTGCATGCGCACGCGCGCGCAATGTGACATAATTAATTACGGATTTACGACGATCCGCCACGAATCATTTGTCCGCACATCGCTGGTATCACCGTAGGTGCGGGGCTTAATTTTGTTGCCATAATTTCGCCTATCATAATGGTGACATCTAAACGAGATGCGTAGATTGCATCGAGGACGCATTTTCTCGCCTCTTACTTTTAATCCCTTCGATATATTTTCAATCTTCTTTTATAATAGTCTTTCGTTAAGATCTTGTATAAATTCGTATAAGGATATGTGCGATGAAGCCGTAGCTTTTTTTTTTTTAAATTAACATTTGCGAGCTCTGGCGTTTCCTCCAGAGAGACTCTCACCGAGACCCATATTTTTTCGGCGCCGGAACCGAATTCGATTTCTCGATATCGCGTTCGATTTCTCGTCCAGATTTATCGCGAATAAATTGCGCCATGGGCCGCGGGTACGTACATGCATATATGGCATGTGGCGCACACGCGCGCAAACATATGGGGAAAAAGTCTCGCCGCGTTTCCCGAAAAAGTCTAAGATGCGTTTTCGTGCCGCGCGCACGGAAATCGCGCGGCTGCTCGTAAAGTCGAGCGGGAAACTTGTCGCGAAAGTCGTTCGCGAGAGCTCGACTTCCGTAAAACTCGCTCGTTCGCTTCCATCCCCTTGTCCCTCTTTCCCTCGCGCTTTCGGCAACAAGATTCGTATATGCAACAGTCGGGAAGACGGTCCGCAATTTTCCGGACGAGCACATTCCGTCGTACGTTTCTCGATTATAAGTGCGACGTCGCGCTGTATCGTACGTGTGCGGGTTTTGCTTTTGTGTGACTTTTTGCGTGTATGTGTGTATTCGCGTGTGCGTATGGAACATGTACATGCCGTTCTCCAGCGTGATCTACGGCGAATGAAAGTTTTGAGAATGAATGTGGAACCGCGTGCACATTCGTCGCGTAATGATATTTCGTGCAGGAAATTCGAAGGATGACGAATGCGCCTCTTCACCGACGAGTCGTTGTGATATTTTTCGCAATATACGTGTGTATACCATATACGTACGTGCGCGACGTATACACGGAATATCGGAATAATTAGATTTTCTACCGATAAATACAAAGCACCATTTCCTCGCTGCTTTATCGCAATCATATCTCATCACTTCAACTTCAGATTTTTTTTAATTTAAAAAAATTTCAAGTTTCTTCGATCAAGAAAATTTTAATAATCGAAACGTAAATATAGTTTCTATTTTATTAGCAGTTAAAGATAGATACAATTTTCTTTAAAATCTTAGATTGTAAATCGTTGCAACTATTTCTCTTTACTTAACCGTATCATTAAACACTGTCGTTAGGAATATTTCAACTCCAGATTCATTTGTATATGATTTATTATCGCAATCATATCACACTTGAACTTTAGATTTTTTTAAATTAAAAAAAATTTCAAGTTTCTTCGATCAAGAAAATTTTAATAATCGAAACGTAAATATAGTTTCTATTTTATTAGCAGTTAAAGATAGATACAATTTTCTTTAAAATCTTAGATTGTAAATCGTTGCAACTATTTCTCTTTACTTAACCGTATCATTAAACACTGTCGTTAGGAATATTTCAACTCCAGATTCATTTGTATATGATTTATTATCGCAATCATATCACACTTGAACTTTAGATTTTTTTAAATTAAAAAAAATTTCAAGTTTCTTCGATCAAGAAAATTTTAATAATCGAAACGTAAATATAGTTTCTATTTTATTAGCAGTTAAAGATAGATACAATTTTCTTTAAAATCTTAGATTGTAAATCGTTGCAACTATTTCTCTTTACTTAACCGTATCATTAAACACTGTCGTTAGGAATATTTCAACTCCAGATTCATTTGTATATGATTTATTATCGCAATCATATCACACTTGAACTCCAGATTTTTTTAAATTTAAAAAAATTTCAAGTTTCTTCGATCAAGAAAATTTTAATAATCGAAACGTAAATATAGTTTCTATTTTATTAGCAGTTAAAGATAGATACAATTTTCTTTAAAATCTTAGATTGTAAATCGTTGCAACTATTTCTCTTTACTTAACCGTATCATTAAACACTGTCGTTAGGAATATTTCAACTCCAGATTCATTTGTATATGATTTATTATCGCAATCATATCACACTTGAACTCCAGATTTTTTTAAATTTAAAAAAATTTCAAGTTTCTTCGATCAAGAAAATTTTAATAATCGAAACGTAAATATAGTTTCTATTTTATTAGCAGTTAAAGATAGATACAATTTTCTTTAAAATCTTAAATTGTAAATCGTTGCAACTATTTCTCTTTACTTAACCGTATCATTAAACTGTCGTTAGGAATATTTCAACTCCAGATTCATTTGTATATGATTCCCATTTATACTTTTATAAACTAAGGTTTGTGTCTTATTTGTACAGTAGCCATTCAATATTATGCGAGGTCCATCTCAGTTCTCGGTTCAAAGTAGGTCAACTTTGTCTCGATACAATTATGCCAGCACAAATTAACGTCGATCTTACGATAACCCGATCTTACGATGCCGATCGCTCAACTCGCGCGCGAATGCTATAATTAAAAGTATCAGTTTAGCCAACGGGCTTTATTCGCTGATTGACAAGCGTGGATCTAACGAGAACTCGTCGTCGACCGTCAATCAACGATCAATCGAACATCCAACGCCCGCAGCGAAACAATTCTCTTCGCGACTCGAATTGAAATCAACATTCGTAGCATCGTCGCGCAACCACATCCGCTTTTGTCCGGCAAACGCATAGATAGACAGGAAGCTGCGGTCGCGACTCCAAGTCGAATTCGACCAATCGAAGTTCCATAGTAGTTCGCTATGGGGTTGTGCAATCGCATAACTAACGTTGAGCTTCCGCGAGACAGGTCAATCTCGAGCAATTTTCATCTCTCGTTCAACGCAATCTCGCCCAGGGTTAAATCAGACGTAGGAATTTTTTGTGTTGCCGTGCTCTAGTTTTCCCTCCAATTTTGTAACACAGTTTTCGAAACTTTACCAAATAGTTTTTTCCCCTAAAAACCATACGTGTATATATCCTACATAAGTTCGGGCTGTTTTTATTCCCGGAAAAAAAAAACGGAGGAAGTTTTGCTTGATACAGAATAAGATTGCAACGTGCGACGTTGAGCTTTATAAGTTTTGTAGTTTTATGACAATCCGATCGTCGAGAAAAAGCGAGCCGAGGGCGGCTCTCTTGTTCGCGCAACGAAGTGAATCGATGAAGTATAGCGTCGCAGATTTGATCGGCGAAGCAATTTTGGCGTACGTCGGATGTATGGAAGCAACCGTGCGTGCCGGCGCGCGTGCACGCATTCTGCTCGCGACCGTAGATAAACGCGCGACGTATTGCGTCGCGTTGCATTCGCGCCCCACGCACATACAATACATACGCGTACGAAGGCGCGCGCGCACCGATTAATCGGCCTCGCCTCGAGTCGGCGAACTAATCTGTTTACAATGTACACGGTAGGATCTAATGGCCGGGCGGGACCCCGATCGGGCGACACACGATACACGATTATATTCCGCAAGTTACGCCGTATCGCGTCCGCGCGCAGCCTCCGCGGAAAATCGAATCGCGTCAACCCCGGGCCGCATCCACCTCGTTATTATCGCGCGAAGCTGAATCGGATTAATAGCCGTCGGCCGAATAGCCTGGCCCGGACATCGAGTTGAATACAATTATGTGCGACGTGCATCGTGCGGTTGCGAGGGAATGTAAGAGAGAGAATTCAATATTCTAAATAAATAGAATGTACACAAATTTCTTTACTTTATATGCAAAAAGTACAAAAGTACAAAAGTACAAATATACAAAAGAATAGTCGAGTAAATTTAAAAATACGTATAATAAATAGAAATATATCTGAGATCAAATAATATTCGAAAGTATACCATATATGATTTTGTAAAGACGTCTGGCAGAAAATCTTCAAGATTGAAAAAAAATGAAGAAAAAAATTAATATAAAATTTATGCTAAACAAATTAAAAGTTGGATACGCACTAATGCTTCAAATTTTTTTTACTTCAACTCTCCATTAAATTATTCCAGCGATATTACAGCAAAACATCTGAGCGAATATCCGAATTAAAAACTTTGAATCAATGTTCCAAATAGGCACGGTAATTTTCTTGAAATATTATTAAAAATCACAAAAAATAAAAAATATCTCTATTAATAATTAATTAAATTATATAAAGACAATTTAAAAAATATCAAATTATGTATAGACCTTAACTGTATAATATAATACTAATGTAAATATTACTATATTCGTATTAATGATTAAAAATGTGCAATCTTAAATAAATAAATAAAAAATTAATAGATATAAAGACAAATAATAAAATTTGTTTATAAGATTGAATAAGATGATTTTTTAACATCTTCGTCGTTTTTCCATGTTTCGAAAATTTTCTTCGCATCTCGTTCGTAAAGCGTTAACGCGAGCTCAAGTGATTAAAGTGAAACTGACGCACAAAAGGATAGCAATTTTCGAGCCGTGCGACACATTGAATTAACCGACAACATTAATATTTACGAGAAAAGTAAACAAGGGAACGAAATATCGTAGCAATTATAACTCGGTCGCGCACGTGTTTTCACTTAAACCGCATGCAGCCTGTCGCGAAATTCGAAGGGGGGAGAGAGGGAAAATAATAATTTCTATCACGTAGACATTACTACACGACACGATAAACATTCTCTTCTCTCCCTGGCACCATCCGTATTGTGTATTCAAACAATGCATTCGCGCGAAAGTATTGTTTTCTCTCGTTTTCGCGCGACGAGAGTTCACGCTGATGACTTTTACGCGTGATTATTATACACGCTCGGCTAATTAATTAGACGGCGATCTCGTGTTCGCAAAGTTTATGGTCTACCCGGCGATTTCGTGAGACCGGGCGACGCAAACAATCGCGCGGATAGTTATTTACGGGGTTTCTTGTTTAGCCGCGACAGTCGCGCACGCGACGCTAGTTATTAATTAGATATCCGCCACCGCTGCCGCCATCCTCATTTCGCTCTCTTCTCGCCTTTGTCACCCCTTTTCACGACGCTCCTTCCCCGATACGGCGCGTTCTTTGGCGACTCGAATTTGCGATTTACGGCGAGCAACTTTGGTAACTTCATCTATTTTGCCCGCGTGAAATCGGTGCTGGATTGTCGCTAGGATCGGCAATTCTCCGTAAGATCGTGACGCCAGAAGATTCTTGCGAGGATTATTGATTTATCTTCCTTTAGCTAATCTCACAGTTTAAATGTTATAATTGATCCAATAATAAATCCAAGCGTCTTTAGAAGCAAAAATGTTATGCAATCATGTCAAATGTGATCACGTACATAAAGTTGATATTGTCATTTATTTTTAATATTTCGACTTATCATTGATAAAATTATTTGCCGATATTAAAAAAAATATTTAATTATTGATAAGTATTATTAATAAATATTATTAATATTCCAATTCAAATTTTTGCAGAAGGCGAATTATTTCGATAAAAATATTATTTGATAATATATTCTCATCTAGTGCATTTTTTGTAAATTCCAATACGGAAAATTTTTCATTACATTATATCAATGAATATATTTTATATGTATCCGAGAAAAAGTTATGTATAATTACCATGGTATATACACATATACAATTAAGAGTTTCGAATATAATTACGTACGGCTATATATGTACATATGATCTTATATAATTACATATGTCCATTTTTTCTCGAGTAATTATATATTTTTTACTTACACTAGAACAACACAGACGCGCGCTTTTATTTATGCTCATTTTCCAATTTCTTTAATTTTTCTTTCCTAACTTTACATTTTGACAGTTGATTGACAGTTGCAAATAACACGAATGAAGCAAGTCGCAGCGCACAAGCGAGACAACCAATCAACATCGCGGAAAAGACTCAACACTTTCATATATTCGAGTTCGAGGTTTCATGCCTTTTTTAGAAAGGGATAAAAAAGTAAAATTATTCTCGATTATCTAATATATCTCATTTAAATATCGATGATATAAAAGAATGATAATCAATAATATCAAATAGAACATTAAGACTGTAATTATCTCTTAAGAAAAATTCTTAGAACACGAGCTATAAGTTTATATAAAAAATTTTAAATATACCTACAATATTAATATCTTCTTGATATAAAAATTGAAACATACAAAAATAATTGTACTTGGCATTAAAATGAACAAATACCGTACCGTAAAAGCTCGCAAAGTAAGCATATAATATTCCCCAGTATATAAAATCTTAAACTAAAAATATATGTAAAAATCATTTTCTTTTCGATGTTACTATTTGTCTATCTCTGGCGGTGTAATTTGCACATATCTCTGTTCACATTTCCTACAACGCATCGCGAATTTATTCTCGTTAGTGTAGCAACAAAACGATGTAAACTATAATGTATGTAGCGGATTACACGTAACTACATCAGCGAGATAAGTCAGGTTGCAAATTACACGTTTATCTTTTTCTTCAGGAGCAACTATTCTGACAAATTGTTTAAGCCCTGTCCAAACAGATTGATCGATTACTCGCGTACATGCATAATTATTATTAGTAGCATATACGTATTATTTAACTCAAGAGTTCCGCCAATTATTCCATCGTAGTAAGGTAAGAGCACATAGGAGGTCGTCGCAAAACACGCTCTGCGTTTCTACGGTAATAAATAATCGTACGGGTTCGGCCGCGAACATTTATCGCGAACTGTGATTTGTGGAGAGCCAGCACTGGGAAGGGAAGAGGAGGAGCTGGTCGAGAAATCATTTTTGCCGGCCGGAAAAACTGTTTTTTTATACTCTTTGCAAGATTCATTTCGCCTAATCGATTTTCCACTGACAGCTTCGCGACCGTGCGCATTTTTATCTCGCCGACGAGACTTGGCGGATATAAATACGCGGCGGGCATTTTATTTTTCTTTTCGATTAATTCACGTGGCGAACTTTATCTCGGCGGAAATTTTATCGCGGGTTTACCGCGATAATTCACGCCGAAGATCGGAAAGTCGGGGTACATTGGAGCAGTTTGCTTTTGCTTTTCTTTTCTGAATCGTCAAAATTAGAAACGGCAAAAAATAATAGAAACTTGCAATATCGAATGATTAAACAAAGTAAAGAATAACTTTACGTCTTTTCAGCATTAGTAATTATTTTCTTAATATTTTTAATAAATAAACAAAGCAAATTAACGTACAATATATAAATAATAAGTCGCTCCATTTCTTTCATATCTTTCACGCGATCATCATTTTCACAAAAATGCCAATTATATTGTACAATCTTTCCTGTTATTTCGAATAATTCATTCGGGATAATGACGGGGCGAGTGAATAGTACAAGGTTCGCTTCAAGTAACGTTCATTTACGTTAAAAGCACGCGTGCGCGATCGCGATTGCGGATACACGTACGTGCGGTCGCATGGATGTACCGGGGGCACGGACCGTCCGGTAATGGGCGAGCGGAAAATAGCTTTCTGATGAATGAACACGCGCTACGCCCTCGTCGCATTCCCGTCGTCCCGGACGACGACGAGAAGCGTCGTCGTGTGACCGAACAGATCGTTAACCACGTGACACGGACGATGCCGTCGACCCACTTCCTTCCGCTTTCTCGGCCACGCTAGAGCACAGCCTGCATCCCATTTCCTTCCGCTTCGTTATAAACTCGCCCCCATTGCGCTCTCGACAACTCGTCTATTGACGGCGAAATTTGAAGCCTTTCGATAATCAATTTGTATTATAACTAGAAAGAAAAAGAACTTTGATACATATTTAAGAGATTACAAAGATATATCCATAAATAACGCGATTAAATAAATAGTTTCGAATAACATTAAGACAATTTTTTGAAAGAATAGGGAAATATTCAAACTATCGTATATATTAATCCTGATTGCGCTCATTAATTCGGAGAGCGATGGATGCTCGTATATTTGTGTTTAGAAATTTTCGCGATGAAAAACGATAGAGACGATTTATTTCGGAATTGTGCGCTTGAAATTTTCGCGCGCGCGACTTGGATTATTAAATACTTGGATTAGATAGAAGCGAGGACACAAAAAATCTGACGTCGAACTCGTGCTCGTATAACGGATGATCCGTGACCAGCCACAGGTGGGCAATGCCGTCTATCCCTTCCAGCCCTTCTTTTGTTTTACCTCGATGATTCCTCGCGGTCTTATCCGTGAGATATTTAACCGTTCAATCAGAGTTATTAGGATCCCAATAATCTCGATTTTTCACGACTTTTTTCTTTCGTTACAATCGAATCAAATAATTGGATTTCATATTCATTCCTCAACTTTCAAGAATCTTTAAATATTATTTAAAATCCTGATTTCTCATAATAAAAAAAATATGTAGAATTAATATTTCGAAAGATAACGCATGTTACTCTTCTCGCCAGTTCTGGGACATTTCGTGGATACGTTGAAGATAAATCGAGGATGACGAAAACCTATCTTTCGATCAATTTAGATTTCTGAGTGCTCTATTATGCGCGTTACAACGCAAACTCGAATGAGCGAGCGCGGGACTGTGTCTGACGAAGTATACGCCGTTACCACGTGCGCCGACTCGAGTCTGACGTTGATAGATTCGTCGTTGTACCATTAGGCAGGATAGACTGCGCAGTTATGGGATGCTTTATTACTATAATGGCCGCCCATTTTCCCGATGAACGATCCGAGTTCGCCCGCGGTTACGTAGGATACGACCGGCAATGTTCAAAAACGCTGGGTATCGATAGCATTAGTCATGCTACGTTTGAAAAATGCGTATCGATACTATGAAAATTCTTTACACATCGTATTTTAAAACACAAGCAGTTACATATATCAGATATCGATACTGTGACTCGCTTATTATTAAAATAAAAAATAAGGATCGATGCCATACACACACAGACACAATCACTGCACATTAAAAAAAAATTTTTGATATAAATCTGTGTTAAAGAAAAATACTTTTCCGAATGATGCTCGTTTACGATTTATTATCTGTTATGTTGATGCTTTCCGAAAAGCAGACATGAATTTTTTAGAGATAATTGTTAATTAATTCTCGAAAAAATCAAGCTATTAATAAATTTTCAATTGCGAAATTTTCTCTCAAGATGTGCGTTATGTTTATTTATGTATATTTACATAAATCTCCTTTATACTGTTAACAAAGACTGTCGATATAAAACGACGTAAACATCTACAAAGCACGATCAAACATGTGAAAAACCCAACTGGATTGAAAATCTCGATAAATTAAAATAATCGGAGATACAATTGTCACTTCGATTACATGAATAAATTGGCTTTGGAAGTCGTTTTGGAGAATCGACCGGTTTATCGATCGTTTGTTAATCAAATACCGATGGCCCTAGGTAAAATACATTTGTGAAAATTTCGCCATGCTCTTTGTGACAAGATAATTGATTTTACCTTGCCGTAATTTTATATTGTTGATCAAGAATGATAGGCATTCGGTTGGCCACTGCTTTTCGCAAAAACATTTTAAATTATTGAGTTTCTATGACGCAAATTGCGCTTTTATTGTAATTACGGCTTTTTGATCATACAAATTAAACGTTGCGGTTTGCGCTATAACAATTTTTTTTTTATTTTTCTTTTTTTCCCCGGGAGCGGTGACCAATATTGGTCGTCCACCGATGAATTATACGCTTCTCTCGAAAAATTATATTGTCTCTAATTTTCCAACGTTCTCTCTATGTTTGATCTTTCGTTTCTGTTGGATTTTATTAATTTTTTTTACGCGATCGTGTCGCGCGTTTTGTGATGAGGCCCTGAAAAATATTCGTTCTGTCTAACTATGGGTTATTGGATTAATCTAGTTTGTTGTAATTATCTCAATATATAACACATCATCTTCATTATACATCAATAGTTGATGTAAAACAAATGATGTCGCACTTTTCGCAGATACCTATTACACATCATATGATATATTCGTTACATACGAGACCAACCGTAATTGCTATTCGTTGCTGAGCATTGTTTGGCACAAGGAAATACGAGCAATGTTGCTATTTGGAATCTATCCAAAGTTGTTATCAAGATCTCTACCGTTGCATTCGCTGTTATAATATGCGCCCGATCATGCAAATATCGCAGCTTCCAAGTGATTATATGTAAACATAGCGTCGAAAAATATTATATTATTCAATTTTTACTCTATATCTGAAAAAGTAATATTTGATATTAAATTTTAACATCAACGTTCAGCATTTATTTAATATAGAAAAGCACGCACACTATGTATTTTAAAGGAATTAAATTTTTATATAAAATGTAGGGTTTCTAAAAGAGGAATTTTAGAGGTATTATTTATATCTCTCGAAACCATTCGTCGGGTTAAAATTACGAAGCGCAGCAAAATTTGATAAACGAGAGGGCCGAGAGGTCGAATCAAATTTCATTTAACCGCGACATTTTATGCGTCGGCGACGCCAAGTCATAACGAAAGCGCGAGGAGAAGCCGGCTAACGAGAACAAATTTTTATTTCGCATTCGTCTCCACCCGTGAAGATAAACTCATTTTACGGACGGGGAGAAACAGAAAAATCCGGATGGCGCCGCATTATTCCCTGGCAAAAGTTGTGTGTCGTACGATATAGGTAAACTGGCGCTAAAAAGTTTATCCCATCGTCGGAAATTTGTTGTCGGGCTGCTGATTACAGTTATCAAATTGGGTATATCAGTCGTTTCTTAAAACAAGATGTTTATATCACAATTATATACATTCAGCATATACGAGTAACGAAAATTGGGTAAAAATATTATATCATTCGGTTTCTTTTCTCAGAAATCGCTTAAAATTATTTGTGAAAGAGATAACGAAATATATATATATGTATTTCAAAAAAATATTGCGCTTATAATTTTTTATCAAATTATTTCATATAGAAAATCTGAAACTTTTTAAACTCTTTGTGTTTCGAAAATTTAATTTATCCATTTAAAAACGGCAAGAATTCTTTCTATATTATAGACAAGGTTCGTATACGCGCAGGGGAAATGTAAACGTTACAAATTAACACGGCGTGCAACGAGAGCTGATTTCTCTGATGGCAGCTGTCACGTGTAGTTCGCCGTCAAATGTCAGTCCCTGAGATAAACAAAAGAGGAATGACGCGGTTGCGTCGGACAGTTGTATGCGTCACGTGCATCGCTAATACTCCTTGCAGCTGCGCAGAAACGTTGCCGATTCGTGAATAAAGCTATTTCGGATTCGTGTACAAAACATACGATACATACGATAAATGCACCGCTACTTTGAAAACTAATATATATATATAGACATAAAACATTTCTTCTCGAGAAATATATTTTAATAAAATAAAATTAAAAAAGAAATGTAAAACAATTTTAAAATAATAACAATTTTTGAAGTCATCTTTCTAGCAATCATAAAATGAATTCAAGTTCATCTCAATAAGAGCGATTACAAGATTGTACGACCAGCATCGTCTCGAAATCGCTTGATTATGATTTGGTGGATATTCTCATACTTAGATTAATAGATGAGACTCATCACCCACTCGGTGGTTGGTTAGCTGGACAATCGAGATCCCGTCGCGAATTCCTCGCGGGTGCGCAGGTGGCGATTAACCGTCGGGCTAATGCCAGATGCCCGCATATAACACCGGACGCGAGGATAATACCGGATGCAGCCAAGCGCTCCTGATCGGACGGTTAGCCGTAAATAAACGGATAACGATAGTTCTCGTATCTCGGCAGCGAGGACGAGCAGACGTTTCCCCCGTTTCGCGCGCGTTACGCATCCGAATGTTGCACAACGTATCTGATGGCTACAGTAATGTCGCCGTGGAAGAGAAGCGGCCAAAGTGGGAAGGATATTGAATCACGGAGATTAATGTAAAGACGTTTAGATTTTTGTTATTCTGGTATGTTATCGCGCGTTGATTCGTATTTAAAGCTGAAATCGCGATATACGATGTGATTACAGGAAAAAGAGATCTATTTTGTTCTACAGAAAACATATATATATATATATATATATATATATATATATATAAAATTGTAATATAAATAAATAAATATTTGCAATTATTAAAATTAATTTTTTTAAATTACCTTACTTTAATTTCTCATTAATTTTATTTTATACAATAGAATTGTACTATCTTTGTTTCGATTTGAATGCCTTGATTTGAAAATCAATTTTAACCGTAGTTGGTTCTAATCTTCGATTTCGCGTAACGCATTTTTATTCGCGATATGAGGTATCTTTTTTATAACATCAAAATAATCAAGACAACGTGGGATGCAAAAGTCTCGTCATACGAGCGCTCTACACGCTGCAAAGGGTTAATATTTGATGCGCGCGAGGCTTTTCCATTCTATCCTTTTACTTTTGAGCCCGCTCTCGCTAAGCAAGCACTAGCTGCTTTCTGCGTATGCATGTTTGCGTGCGTAATTTTGCCGCTGGTGCATCGCGCTATCTATTGAAATCGAATTAACATCCCTTTACGTTCGCTCAAGGACACTTCAGACCGGCAATCCAAATTGTTACGCCGTGACTCAAAGCGACACATGGGCCCTTGAGCAGGGCCCACGTTCTCCGTATGATCATTGGAGCGGAAACGACGTCCGTTAACGCTAATACACGCTAACTTTCGGGATGTGAAATACAATATAATTGTCGATAATGCTCATCGTATTCTCGGATGACTGCTTAGCACGATAATTGATTAGAATCGTACGGTTAATATAAAGAAACTATGAGCGTGTTGCAACGCTTTTTGCAATATTCTTTGCAAAATCTTGTTATTCCTGTTGAAAAATTGCAAAACTGCAATATATGACGATAAAAAGTCCGAATAATCGCATTAAAATTAAAATTGCGAAATTTCATATCGCGATAATTTTAAACTAAACAGATTCATTATTATTTTGAAACCTTTGGACGGATAAAAATAAAGTATAAAAAAGGGAGTTTTATTTTCCTATTCGATTTTACATCTCACATAAAGGATAATTTTCAATCCTTACAAAGATACAATATATTTATACGTACGGTTTCTTTTTTTTTTATAATTGATTTCGAGTTATTTCTAAGAGATTGATTGCTCCACGAGATGAAATTTCTAGGAGGATAAAGTTTTTGCGTAAAAATGGCGTTTGCCATTGGCGATTCCGAGAATTCATTATTAGCTTTATTAGCAATACAGGCCAGCGTATCGGCGATCCTGAACGTTTTCATTTGGCGGAAGTATTAACCGTGCCCGATTATTTCCGGCTGTTCACTTCCGCGCCGCGTGGTCAAGGCAAGCAATTAAACTGCGCGAAACTCAGCCTCAATTTGTGTTGCTCCAATTTGTATCGCGACAATGAGTACACCTAGCCTCTGCACAAATAGCCATACTTTTTGCCGCGATATAAAATAGAGCCCCGACTGACACCGCACAATTCGAAATATTACAAAGTATTTTATTTTAAATGCTATCAAGCGGTTTTCTTTTAGAGACAGATTAGAAATTGGAAAATTGATATCTCTAAAGTGACTATAATTTTTTTTTTTTTCCCCCCAGGTATTATCTTATTATTTTCCAATATCGATTATTTTAGATTGGTTAAGAAAAGATTAATTCTCAGAAACGGGAAATTAGTTAAAAAATATATAAAAAAGATGTATTATCACGTTAAAAAATAATTTATCAACTTAATTACTTCCTATCATTTCGAATCTGTCTTTTTGTATTTTAATTTCCCTAAGTTTCAAGCATATAAATAATCAAATAATTATTTATAGCTTATTATACCATATTTACTACATATGTGTACAACGAACGTTACACCGTGTTGTCTGTAATATCGCTTAACGTTTATTAAGGTTTAATAACGTTTAGCTTAGCTCTCGCTGTTCAATGTTATCTGATAGCGCTGCGCTAACTTTTCAATGGATAATGAACCTGTTATCGTCTCTACCGCCAGATATTTAAATTTGTTGCTTAATTACATGGACTTTATTTTTCATTCGATTATTACCGTGATTTCGTTATCCAAAATTACGCTCTTTTACCAAGGGGAGTTATTTCGCTAATTTCAAAACGAGTATTTCTTTACATCTATTTTATAATGGCTGTACATTCTACATGATAATTAATATGGGCAAAATGTATACTAAAGCTAAAAAAGCAAAAACCAATTTGTTCGACAGCTAAATAATAATCAGTTTCAAAACTGATTATTTCAATCTCCAAAAATACATTAAATATTCTTAAGTATACACGTGTGTGCGTACATACAATACACACATATACGAAACAGAAAAAAATCTTTTAAATGAAAATATGTAAAAATGTTATAGAATTTGTTTTAAAAATGTATTATTTAAATACAATATGCGTTATAATAAATTATCTATCGCGTTATCCTCGATTCTTTCGAATTTAGAATATTTAACTTCCTCGCTTCGAAAGGGGGAAAAGAGAAAGGAAGATACCATTTTCCTTCAAGAACGATCGAGAAACTTACAAGGATCGTTCTTGTCTGAAGGCGATCGCATGGGGCGCCCGTTATTCGAACGCGTTCGAATGAAATTCCGATCGCCCGCTTGCAGCCTTTGTCCTGAAGGTGATCTCGCCCCCCGTATGCCGGCTTTTCGGAATTTATCGGAATAATTGGCAAAAGAATCATTACGACAACCGATATCCCGGAAAAAAACGTAATGCATGCTTACGCCAGTGTTTATGTCGTGGCACAAAAAGCGCTCGCGCCCACAGAATTCTCGGCCTTCGATCAAACGTATCACGAATATACAGAGTATTCCAAACTCATTGACTTTCTTCCCAATGACGAATGCCGGAGAGATTAAATCTTATTAAAATTTTTAATTTATCAAAGCACATAAAAAGCAAAATTAAAACCGATATTAATAAGATATGAATAAAGGGGTCTTTGTGTCAATTTGTATGTTCGGCAAATTATATACACGCACAGACCAATTAATTTATCTGTTGCTCTTGTGTGTGTGAATTAAAAATTCTCAATAATTTTTTTTTATATAAATGGCGTTGTGCGCGATAATATTGCTCGCTGACTATTTCGTATCGTGACGCAGCTATGTTTCGCAAATACGCTAGTCATCGCTATTTTCAACTATCATCTGACTAGTACTCACAGTGCACTTGCAGCTTCCATCGGTCTTCGATACCGGCTTCCGGTAGTTTCGGATTCTCGGCACGACACACCAGGAACTTTCCCTCGTCCTCCACTGTCGGTGTGAGTTGCAGCAGACTCATACCGTCCTGCAATTGTAAATAACAATCATTCGTCTTGGTTGTTCTATTATGAGAGTGATTTATAGAAATTTGTACAAAATTTGCTTCGTGCTTAGATGGATATATTGTAGATAGTCAAATTTTTTCATGATATTTTGATAACTATATATCAATATAATCAAATATAATTTACACATATATGGTACACACGATAATTGTATACTATATATATATATATATATATATATATATATATATATATATATATATATATATATATAATTGTGATCTGATTACTTTATTATATTTTATGGCTGTTTTATGTTCTGGAAATTACCATCGTTTCCGTTTGTATTGTCTCATTACGAAAATTATTATATAATCAGGGAAAATCGCAACGTGCAAGAAGTGGAAGATAAACGATTTCATAACATTTCTGTGTCATTTTTCAATTTTTTTTTCCTCCCGACTCCACGATGGAAAATTGCGGTCGTGCCGCATTTTTGTTTTATCGTTTCGCATAACCAGCACCCCGCGCTGTTTACGAGACTTTAAACGCGATGCCGAATAGCCCGGCAAAACGTACGTTTTATCGCAACAGCGAGACCGTACATTTTTCAAGCGCGCGAACAATGAACGCGTGAAATGTTTAAATAAATATGTGCGTTTTCGTTACTAGAAATGTGTGACCCTATATTTTCTCTCGCGCGCGCGCGATTGTGGCTGCGAAAACCCAGACCGTCGAAAAATTACAGAAGATAATGCCACTTTATTATTATCATTTTCGGAGCTCTTTCACTTAAAAAACTTATATTCGAGTCTCGCGGGTCACCGCGTACGTTATATATCCGTTATTTTTTTTTATCCTTCTCGGATTCTCTCTCGGATTTTATGACGATGATCCTTTTATCGTTTATATACGTGGCATCTCCTTTGGGAATGCCTTTGAGAATTCGCGAAATCGATGTCGGACCCTCTCGGCAATTAGAATTCCGTCGAAAAAGGCAGAAAATATTCGCCATTTGCGTGAGCGGTAACGATTTTTCGCTATGACAAATTGATGTAATGCAAATTACAGAATTGTACCAAATTTCGGTAACTATAGGCAATCGTTCCAAAGATTCATCCCCGTCCGGTTTAATTTCCATGACAATCGACATCGCCACGAGGGAACTTCCGTAATTCTTTCTTATTTCGCACGGATTTTGCTCTCGCTCTTTTAGCCGAGAAAGATCGCGAATACCCGATTTTCTGTTCGAGAAAAATCGACTACGTCATCGCATTAATGACGCTCCATCGGTTTTGCTCTTCCGATGAAATTTTTACTCTCATCGTATAGGAGAAGAGAAAACGCCTCTTTCAACCAATTTTATTTCTCAATTTACACGTCGCAATGTTAAATCGGATTTTTTACATAACAAACCGTGATTTATTTATCGATAGTATTATAAAATCTTGATTACAAAAAATCGATGTCATTGATTCTTTTTTCTTTTGGCTATGGAAAAATATTATTAAAATTCTATTATTGAAAATATTTTATTAAAATTATATAATTATTAAAATTATATATATGATTAAAATTATATAATTATTATTATTGATATAATATTGTTACGCAAACACACATACATGTAGTATTTCATAATTAATTTTATACAACAATTAATCTTATGTAATTATATAATACATTAGGGTGCATTTAAATTGGTTCATAATCACACATACTGTGCTTTAATATAAATACATTTTTAATGTAACACGCAGAGAGTCAATGCAAAATTAACAAGAACGAATACAAGAAGCAACATGGCGCATTAATGGAAATAATTTAATTACAAATTTTTAATTTTTAAATATATTGTGGCCCTTTTTATGAATAGTAATTGTAACAAAAAAATTACACGCATACTATTTTTAAATCATTATTAAATCAGTAAAATTTTTTAATACCTGATATCACGGATAAATTAAGTTTTTAAATAATTAGATATGGCCGCGGCAAGTTTTTATTTATACAATCCAATATATTAAGCGTAAGGATTAATTTTAGCATTATCTCGGCGAAAGAATGATAAAAATGTGAAAGAGAATCGAGAAGAATCTCGCTCCTTAAAATAGCACGTCTCAATTTCGAATACTGTATTGACGTATCGATGCCGTTAGTCATCGAAATTTAGATTCGCGGATAGAAAATATGTATATTCTTTCCGTTTTTTCCCCTTCATTTTCCTATCTAGATCGTACATTTTGCTTCGCGCGCGAACTGATCAAAAACAATAAAGAATGAATGAACACTATGCGAGTTAAAATGGGGGAAATTCGACGACAGCTCTGGGCGAAATTAAAATCTGATGGGCGGCAACCAGTTTCCGGCTGCACGCCGGCTACATTTCCGGAATTTGAAAAACTTTGAGCCGAATTTATCGGCGAAAATTCCGGCAATATCTTAACTGACAGTACAGGATTTTCGAAATTCCACTTCGTACGACTAGATTATTTTATTGCGCATATCACGTATCTCGAATAAGATTGTATGTTTCATAACGCAACTTGCAAATCATTCAATAATTAAATAAATAGTCATAAAAACAAAATATAACAATGAGTAGTGACAATAAGCCAAAGTAATATTCAAAATAATAAAAAAAAAAATATAATAATTAAAAAAAAATATTTAGGTAAAAGTAGTCAGTTTATAAGTATATTTTTTTAAGAATTATGAATTAAAAAGTAAATTAAATATAGTTTATTTTATTCATCCTAAGAAATAATGTATTTTTTCATTATTATTTTCCACGTATGTTATCATCTAACTAAGGATTCTTTTTTATTACGTCGAACGTTGATCGCAAATACAAAATATGCGTAACAAATAAAATATATAAATAAATTTATAGAATGATTCGTTTATCCTATATAAAATTCATATTTATTTAGAGATAATAAATGGAATGTTGACAGGATCAAGTCCGTTTGCGAAACATAATTGTACAGGTAAGATGCAATTTGCGTAGCGTGTCCGCCCTTTTGTATTACGCCGCTGTTGCGTTCTCGTCGAGAAAGGGTCCGGGATTAACTTCTTACCTTCCTGATGGAGACACGGACGAGAGGAAAAGCTATACATAGAAACAGGAACAGAGAGAGAGAGAGAGAGAGAGAGGGAGAGGGAGAAAGCCCTTCCATCTTTCTGCGTATACACACACAGCGCGAGTGTGTACATAGGGACATTTGTGTGTATACAAAATCACAACTTGGATCCGCCCATCCGGAAACTCGCTTGTGTCTTCAGTTACCAGGTATATTCGTTTACGAGCAAGAAAGGTTTCACCAGGCTCTACGTCGTACATGCTAAATACATTTGTGTGATATCAGGCAGTTAACAACGTTCCTCTGTCACAGAATCATTCGTTAGTTAGACAGCTTAAAAAGAGGCTACAATTTTCTCTCCTTTCTCTCTGTATAGATAAAATTCTTCTCCATATATGAATGTAAAAACTTATATGAATCAAACTAAACAATATTTTAAACTCTTAAAATTCGATAAGAATTATAAAAGTACTATTGTAACTGTAAAAATACATAATATATAATTCAATATTATATATTATATATATAATTCAAATTACGGAGAATATCGTTTTATTATGTACTCCAAAACATTAAAATAATACCTCTATTGCACGTCTTTCTTCGGAAATAAACGCATGAAAACGCGATTATATGCTCGTATTACCCATTTTAATATAAAGAAATGCGCGTTTTTTTTTTCTCATAAGATGAACATTCGTCGCTTGTTGTACTCGCAAAAGAGCTTTCAGGAAAGCGAAATAAATCCGCGTCGTTTCTTTCAAGAGTTGCGCTTTTTCTTCTTCGTCTTCACCCGCCGCGTTAAAAGCAGACGAGCTCGACATAAGAAAGCACATGTGCATCAGCGAATATCTCTCTTATCTCTCTTTCTAGACCGACGAGATAGTAGTAATATCCTCCTTGGATCGGACGAGATAGATAGGTAGATATCGGTTTCGAAAGCCTTTTATATTATTGATGTCATAAGCAGCCGCATACATGCCGTTTGAGTATGTATTGTAAATGCGACAGATGCAACTGGGTATCATTGGTGGACTTGATAAAATTTAATATTGTCGTTTTCTCGTTGAAATGATATAATTTTTCAGCCGCATTCTTATGATTTTAAATGTGAATGGAGACAGAGACATCTTTATATATCTGTTTTCTACTGCTTCGTTCTTTTTACACATGATCTCCAAGGCTTGAGCATCCTCGAAACTTTTTCAATCTAGATAATCAAAATTCGTTACCTTCATGTAAAGCTATTTGATTTAAAGCTATTATCATTTAATATAATTTGTTTCTGCAATACCGTTCTAGTATTCGCAATTACATCCGTCTGTCCAAATAAAACTTTTAATAGAAAGCCTGCATAATGAATTCTACTATGTGCAAATCGTAAACTGCTTTCGTTCCACATGCGCTTTCTCGTTAAATGAGCTTCGCGCGCGTTGGTCGGGGGGGTGGGGGTGGGGATGGGGGTGGGGGGAGGGATAAGCTTTTAATTTGAAAAGTGCACCGACAGATATTTCGTCTTTTGTTCGCGAGTGATTTTTGATATATTCAAAAGTGTCGAGTTTTCACGGCCGGTAAGAGAGACGAGCTTTTCAATTTCTCTGCGTGTAGTTTCATGCGTGTGTATGTGCTTGCGTATATAACTCATTTATTATTTCATTCCTATTATATTTCGCGCGCAGTTATATCAATGTTTTATTATATTTATCTGCAATTTTTCAGATTCACTCGCGAATCGCGCAATGAGGTTGCGTTATGCGCTATTACGATAATTGTATTTTTGATAAATTTTCCTCGCTCTTTGCGCGACGGCACATGATCAAATTCCATGTAATAATGCAATATCGAAATTATTTATATGACCGATTAATTTCTCATGATCATCAGCGTCGTCGTGTAAAATTGTGTGACTAGAGACAAAAGTCGGCATAAATGAAAGGCATGCTGTTGCATTCATGGAATTTATCGGATTATGCAAAATGTATTAAAAATTAAATAAAAGATTATAAATTAACAAAAAATACGATTAGATAATATTTCATACTTTATTAAATTATTAAAACGATTAATTTGGAAAATGATACCACAATTTTGGTATGGTATAAAATATTGTACTTTAATCGCCATTTCTTTCGTATATCCGTAATATCGTTAACGGATAAATTCTGAAAAAAGGCAGAAACAAAAATTCTTGCAAATATAAACTTGAAAAACAAGTTTAAAAAATATATATACATGAAAAAAAAAACAGAAAAATACAAAGAGTAGTCGGATCTTATCGGATAAATTTTTCACATAAATGGGACTATTTCAGCAAGCAGCTATACGCCTACAATGAGAAATTTCTGACCAGTCGAAAAATAATTCACAGTACGCGTCGCATAAACGGAATTCTCGTTTCATGACGCGTATTTCTCGTCGCGAGAGATAACACGCGGTATATTTCCACTGGCGTGCGAGGTCGTTCGTGATAAAACTCCGGGGCTAATAACTCGCAGTGATAAAATCCGTCGACTAATAATGCGCGAAACTGCGACAAATTCGAGGCGTGCTTTTGAATTATTATGAAAAGATCGGCTCTCTGAAAATTAAATCGGATCGATTAGTTTACCGTCGATCGCCATCGTTTTCACATCCTGAAAAAGGAAAAAAAAAAGCTACTTATGGAGGATGTGTGCAAAAATTGCTTTTTCGGAATTACTCGTTCAGTGTAACGATTATTGGAGACAATTTCACGCACCGATCAGAAATTAGTTGTTTCAGTGTAATGATTATTGGAAACGATTTTATCGATTTACTGATCAAATACTGTTTCACATAACTCTACTACTTGATCTCTTTATTTTTTTCAAAAGAATATCATATTGAATAAATCGCGGGAAACATTGCTAAACATTTCAATGAACTAAAACTTGATTTTGAAAAACGATCTGATTTCAAAACTTTCTATCGGAGGGCTTTAAATATCTTATAAATCTTTTATTACCAAATTTATGCGAAAACTTTTTTCCAATCTTTCACATTATAAATATAATTTTGTGTCTCTTGTTTATAATAAATATTTATAACCTTATTTTTAACTCATAAATCTCTCTTTCTTTCTTTCTTTCTTCGTATATTTTCGCTAAGCGAGCTTTTAAATGATTTATCGACGGATAAACGTATCTCGTTAATAGGATTCTTAATTTTCCCCCGTACGGCTAAATAAAAACAGTGCGTCCGAAATATGCCAACCGGAATTAAAGGTTGAACCGAGCTGGATTACACAGAGTATCCCGTGCCCCTTCACGAGAAGCTTAGCATTCCGTAAAAATAATACGGCTGAGAAATCGCGTTTCCCATGTCGTCCACTTTAATCCAGTAATACAGCTCGAGAGAGCGCGAAGTCAGCCTTATGGTCCAGCGACGTTCAAATAGCGCAGATGAAATAAATGAAAAAAGTACTGACGTTTATGCAAATGCATTTGTTCAGTAGAGCCTGTCATATAATAAAATATGTGTCGGAAACTTACTTTTGGACATCTTTTACTTTTACTTTGCAAGACGTTACCTATAAAACGCGATTACATAAGTCGTTTGCAGCTGCTTTCAAGATTAGACCAAGTTCCCTTTCCGGCTTGCATTCGTTCAAAGTTAACGACTTCCATGTTAAGTAACTTTCAACTCTCTCTCTCTCTCTCTCTTCAAAATATTTCAAATATTGTTTGTAATAAAAAAATATTTTTTAGGTCAATCTCAAATATAATTTAATAAAGTTTGAAAAATTGCCTACTTTCAAAATATTTATTTAAAAAATTAAGATTATAATACTTCCAATTTTTTTTTCAAGTTGACAAAAAATATTTCAAAGAACCTGGATGAGATATTTCGTAAATTTATATCATTCATAAATTTTTTATGGTGCAGCCCTCTTCTACTTTGATAATGTATTTAATGGGTGTATACCACACGTTTATATATCTTCGAGCAAATTAATTTACATGAAAATTAAGTGCGCGTTTGCAGGCCTCAAGAAATATTTTAAGGTCAATTTATATTCGCGGTAGCATAACCAACAATATAATATCTTTTAATAGAAAATGTATCCGTTATCATTCGCATTTAATATATATATATATATATATATATATATATATATATATATATATATGATAATTTTTTAGCAATATTTTGTTATTAAAGAATGTTTATTATGAAAAATGTTTCCGCATGGCTTTACTTTTGATGGCAAATGAGTATAAATATACAGATATGAATTCTAATATAAAGTACTTAAATACCGAATGTGAAGATCTTGTAATCTATAATAATTTAATTTTATTATGACAACTTCTCCATTTCATCATAAGCGATAAGTCTTTATAAGATCTTTACAAAAAATGCACCAAATAAGGAAAATTGCCACAAAAGTGAATGTTGCAACGTCACGTACAAATATGAATTAATCTTTACTCGCGTTTATCTGGATTTTATCCCTTTTCTTGTCTGTCAGCACAAATAACCGCGTATCTACCAAAGCGTCGACCATTATCGTCGTTTCTCTTTCGATCAAATGCATGTGGGGGATGGCTGGCCGCGAGAGCTCTTTCGCTCAACTAATGGATTTCACGAATTAGACGTCGCTATACAAACCATCATCGTCAATGACGACGACCGCCTTAACCTCAAGAACCGACGATGTCTGATTAAACACGAAGCAATTCCCTTAAAACGGCGCGCGAATCCGGCTATCAATCCCAAAAAGAGGGAGAGAGCGGTGTGTTTATCCATTTTATTCAACTCGGCATCCCCCACGAAACTTGTTTGATTATATAAGAGCATCACGGTTAATGAAATAATCTGATCTATATATTTTTCCAATAATTTTCGATTGGAAAATAAAATATGAGCAAAAAATGTTTCACGTTTTTTTTTCTCTAATACATCTTCCTATAACAATCTTTAACAAATAACAAGTTCACAATAATAATTTCAACAAGTAACAGATAAGTTTGCACATCTTCTCACGGGATCAGAGTCAAATTACGCTTGATTTATAAGAAAGCTCTATATTTAAATGATTCTTATTTTATTAACAATATACAATATATAAAATATTTATAATATGCTGGAAATATTATAATAATTAATTCTATTTTTCATAATTTTAATGTGCAGGATATTTTTCTTTGCGAGTCTATTTCTTCGAATATTTCCGATCATGACTCGCAAACTGTCTATCTGAATTCGATGCAAACTATCTGATACATATTCAAACACGATAATATCGGCAACATTCAAATTACGTATCTAATCGCGATTAAGTCCGAAAGAGAGGCGAAAACGCGGACAAATATAATCGTGATCCCGATTCGTCATCATTAATTACTCAAAACACACGCTTGCCCCGGCCAGTGATCGGACGTGCGTTGACAAACATGTTTAGCAAACGCACACAAACGCCCGCCCGCAACTCATGCGGGCCGATTTTACCGAAGCTACACTTCCTCAAGCATCGTTATACAATACATTCGTCGGCGACGGTTATTGATGATGCCCAATGCCGATCAATCCGATGCGATACGTCACCCTCCCTCAGATGGCCCGCGATCGCAATTACACGAACACGCCGATAAATTATTATCAAGCTGTCTGTCATCCCCATGAAACTATTAATTCAGTCGCGCCGGTGCATCGACGCGCCGATAAATTGTCGTAACCTACCCCTCGTTCTTCCTCCCCTCCCCCTCCACCCTTCGCTCCTCCTCCCTCATCTACCTTTACGTATATATTTTCTTCTATCAATATCGCGCAGCGTGTTATTTAACGATCGGCCGTTTAATGAAAATTTTCCGAGTCGAGCGGAGCATTTATCGATTCAGACAAGATTTTGATACAACCGATGATCTATATTCGTTTCAACAACATGATGAAGATTTTCCGGTCACCCATCAGAATGTCGAAGCGTTTCTCGATAGATTTTGAAATGCTCGCGATACCTTGTGCCTTTTTCAATACCAATCTACATATCATTTGTAATCTTATTATTTTGTTGTTTTATTATATCGTCCCCGAGTATCGATAAGATAGAAAATCGTAAATGCGTACGCGCAATAATCTTGGAAAATTCTCTATACTTTTATTCTCTATATACTTTTGTATATAACGTGTTAATTATTTCATCGATTTTTATTAATTTGTATCGTATAAGTTTTTTTTTTTTTTCCTTCGATTATTACAAATCGATACTGATATTGCAAAGTAAAGAATACTTAATGTCGATAATTGTGATATCCAATTATGAGAAAAAGTATTAACAGCCTGTCAAATTTGTGCGTTATTAAGTAATAATCATTTTTATAATATCTAACTTTTATTATTAAATATAGTTTAATGATAAAAATGTCCGATAACCATTACGAGATAAATTAATCTTTATATCCTTTCGAAACACACATACAACATTGTTAATAATAGGAATACAAATGACCAAATATTATTAAAATTAATCGGCAATTATAATATTCATTTATTGGAAATAATCTAATGTATTGTACAAATATTTGGTTTATATTAGCGCCATAATCATGCATAGTCGCCATAGTCGCTTTGTCTCGAATCTCCTCTCACGATTACCGGAATCTGTTATACTGAATAGTTGCATTCGTAGCTTCTCGTGCCAATTTTGTTAAAGCAAGAATGAGACAAAGAGAGACAGAGACTTTTTTACGACAAAGCAATCGGCACACTGATTATTCTGCATTGAGATAACATCCTCGTTTTAATTAAAGCAGTTTAAATATATACAGAGCATGTTAGATATACAGGGTGTAACAAAGCGCCCGTTTTTTGAGGAAACAACGCATTTTCGTGAAAAATGTTTCATGCAAAAGTTGTAGAGATCTAAGTGGCGCATTATATAATAATATTAGTATGACCTTGAATAGCACCATCAAGGTCATATAAAAATCACTTTGAATTTTTTAAATAGAACCCCCTATTTTTCATTACATATTCTTGTAGCTCGAGGGCTTTCCAAAACACTATAATAAAGTATTATTTTCATTAAGTACTTTTTGAGTTATTTTATATTTTAATCTGACATATTTTGATGTAAAAAATTAAATATCTCGTAAAACATTTAGTTTTCGATAATCTTATCGTAATACTTTTATGTACAGAATAATGAGACAAATCAATTAGTATAAAAAAAAAAATTGTTTTTAAGAAAATTATTTACAATGGTTTTTTTTTTCCACTAGTTGATTTGTCTCATTATTCTGTACAAAAGAATATACGGTAAGATTATTGAAAACTAAATATTTTAAGAAATATTTTATTTTTTATATAAAAATATGTCAGATTATAAAATATAAAATAACTCAAAAAGTACTATAAATAAGTAGCTATAAATATTAAAAGTCAAACTAAGAGAAAGTATTTCAACACTAAACTAATAAGGCCATTTTTTTTTTTTTTTTTTTTTAGAAATTCGGTTTTAATTTAAGTTGAATTTTACGTAAATTTTAATTGTCAGATAATATCTAATCTAAAAAATCGAATAAAGTCTTTCGAGATATAAAATAAAGGAATGTATAAAACAAAATTTTCGTTAAACAAAAACTGACTTGATTTGTCAAACAATGATAGCTAAAGATTCTCGATCTGAAAGCGCTGTTAGTAGAGGTCTTTATAAAAGACCCCTCGGGGCTCATCGTCCCTCTGCGTAAATATACTCTCTTCTGTCGACATAATCGAGAGGAAAATACATTTCGGCTCGTACACGGGGAATCCAATCTTTCTTAGAGCAAGATAGAAGGCCTTCATGAGTGCCTCGCAATAACGTTTCTTATATTTTCAATGCTGACTTTTCTAGAAGTATGTTATTATTTTTGTGGAGAGAAACATGTTTTTTCGAAAGATTTTCCAAAAAGAAAAGATCTCGTTTCTAATGCGAAAGCAATGCCTCTATATGAAAACAAACCTCTTCTTTCAAATTGATTTAAATAATTTAATAAAGTCATAAAAATATGCGGGACAAAATATTATATATTTAGATATCAATAAAACGTGTCAAGGAACAAACTGTTGGCAATCGAGTTACAACTATCAAGCCTTCCGATGGTGAATTGAATTTATAAGATGATAGCCGATTTCTTTCGACAATATTGTAGCCGATATAAGGAAATTTTTTTTGCAATTATTCGCCTCTCTGTTTCATCCCCGAGGATTTTGCTGATCCGTTATCCCGATATCCGCTTTAAGAAATGCTTTAAAATGCAGTCCAACGAGTCTGAGATGAATATAACAACGAAAGATCCAAAGGTATACATGCTTTGCGAACCGTCTGTATAAAAATCGTTTGCGATAAAAATTACTATAAATAGTTTTGTATCATGAGAAATCACTGCGTGAGAGTTATAGACGAAATATACATTTGTGCAAGTGTCGGATAATCTATTGTAATTCTCACGGATGAGAAAAATGTGAAGAATCAAGTACTAGAAAAATCATCGAAGTTGTGGCAGACGCGTCATACGGTGCCAATATGTAATTCGACAAACGGTCTTCTCTCGGATGTGTAATAAGCTCTCGCACTTAATCCCTATCCGTAATAAAAGAGCCTTTCAGTGCTTTTTCATTCGCGAAACCCTTCGGAGTGCACCGGATGAATGTGTACGTCTTTCAAAAGTAATTGAACCTGAAATTAATCGCGATTGTACGAGGATGAATCGTAAACGATGGAATTACCATTATTCCCATTTCAATGGAGAGCCATCAAAGTTCTGACAGAATTTATCGCGATTCCTATAAAGCAGAAAATTATTTTATGGTTCAATGTATTAGCGTATATATATATATATAATATTAATAGAAATGTATTATCGATAGCATTAAAACTTAAAAATATATTAATACGTCAATCAAATATTTTAATAATAAAAACACATTTAATAATATAATATTTCGACAGTAGAGCGATATCTAAATAATAGCTTTTCCCTAGAACGTAAACAAATAAAATATACATTTCATATATAATGCATCTTTTCCGATATCAATTCATCGACATCGATCGATTCGCGCTTGTTGATTTTGGTCGCGTCAGATGAAATTCAAAGGAATATAAATCGACGTACGAATTATTATTATCCCGATCCCTAGTGTGTGGCTTGAAGTTATGCCAACCGAGGCATAAAACGATCTCTAAGATAATATATAAGATAGAATACGTCAAGAATTACGACCCGCCCTGTCGCTAGCATGCTACCATGCTTGTCGTTTTGTCGAGTGGATTGAGTAGGTATTTTTTCTAGGGAATTACTCTTTTTTATTGATTAAACTTGGCTTTTAATATTTGTATAATTTGTAGTTTCACTGATTCGATTAAACCAATTACGAACATTCTTTCACAATTCTTATTATTGATTTTGTATTGTCATACTTTCAATCGTACTACGATATGATGATTGAGAATCATGTTAAAAGTATGACAATATAAAATCAATAATGAGAAACGCGTTGAGAATTTTTCTCCATGTTGCCATCCAACGAATTTCTCGTGATTCTCAATCACGCCGTAATACGAGATCGGAAGTAGGACAATACAAAATCAATAGTGAGAATTATGGACGAATGTTTTATAATTGGTTTAATTCGATCAGTGAAACTATAAACTACACAAATATGAAAAGCTAAACTAAGAGAAACTGCTTTAACGTTAAAACATTAACGCAATTAATATAGACTCAATTTTGATCTAAAAAATCAAATTCTATGTAAAAATTTTATATAAAGTTTTTTAAAAAATATTTATTCTGAAAAATCAAAATTAATGCAGAAAATGATTCATATTATTGGTATAAATTTTAATTTTTTCTTCAGATTATTAGATCTAATACGGCCATTACTACTTAATAAGCCGATTGCTACGATTGCAGAATTATCAGGCTCATAATGTCGAAACTGGAGTGTGTAATGAGAGAAAAATATTCCGTGGAAATAATCATCAGCGCGCGACGTAATATCTCGCGGAAGAACTTATTGTGATTATCGAGCGGACAGTTCCCGTGATTCAATTAATTATCGGATGGTCCGAGCGGTTTATTACTTTTCGCGGGATAACGGTGCAAATTGTTTCCGGCGAACATCATGTTGTTCCTTAACAGTTTGAAATTCGTTCGTCATTTTTGCGGACAAAACTTTTGAACTTAATTTACTACGTAAAATATTTCGCTATACTTGCTTACTTGTAAGTAGCTTACGAGATCCTTTATTAATGAAAATCGATTATTTCTTGTTATCGCTCGCACAAACGAGTTATTATTATGTGTACAAGACAAGCAAATAAATATTAACGAAATTATCAGTCGCCATCATTTTATTATGTAGTTATTTTGTCTCGATATAATCGCATATCGAATTAATCCGTAATATTATTTTCTCTTCAAAGATTACGTAAAATTATATCTTTCATCGCCTAGAAAATTTTATATTGGTGACTTTTATTATAATTAATGATTGCAAATATACTTATCATTTTAATAAATTTAGCATATGTTAATCAGAGTTCTAGTTAAGAATAGTGACTTAAACTATATAAGAGTATACTATATTATGTATCACTTTTTAAAGTATATTCGTGTACATATACAGGGTGAAGCATTTATATTGAGATACCTAAATATTTAAAAAATAAAGCAAGATAGAAAGAAATGTTTTAGACAAAAATTGTTCGGTTTTAAGAGGGTCATAAGATGGTGCCATTAGTTTGACCTTGGGTGGAGGCGTTTCGGAAATTTCAATGTCAATCTTGTTTTATTTTCATTACACCAATTGATGTCTTTCATTTTTTGAGCTTAAAATATTAAGGTAATATTATTGCAAAATAAATAATTTTATGAGATATTTCATAGTTTATGTAAAATTATGTCCAAGTAAAGTAATAAAGTATAATACAATATATCTCGTAAACTATTAAACTTTTGGCCATCATACCCCTATAATTTTTTATGCAGAATATTGCAAGGAATCGATTTATGTAAAAAAAATTGGGATGTTTCCATAAAAAAAAATAAAAAAAAATAAATGACATTGAAATCTCCGAAGCGCCTTCACCCAAAGTCAAACTAATGGCATCATCTTATGACCCCCTTAGAACCGAATAACTTTTATCCGAAACATTTGTTTCTATCGTGTTTTATTTTTTAGATATTTAGGTGTCTCAATATAAATGCCCCACTCTGTATATATATAAAAGATAATTTTAATTATTGCGTATAACATATCTATAAGAAAATCTATAAAAAAAAAAAAAGTTTTGATTGGGACGGATGCTGTTATAGAACTTTTAATTGCAAGTCCCCGTGAACGAGCCTTTGCAAGTTATCGGTTGAGAATCGCTGACATAGATGATACCAGATATAGCCTCGAGGTGCAATTCCAAATTATCGCTAGGGTGGGGGTAAATACAGCGAGGAACAAGAGGGCGCGTCCAATCTCCCCATTTAATCGTCCTGAAGAAACAACCTCGTCAGGTTCAGCCGGAAAACCATTTATGTAGACATCGTCTTTCCGCCCTTGGGGATCCGAGGGAAATAAGAAGGATAAACAGGACGAATTTTATATCAGGATAATGACGCGCTGTGCTTAATCTTTTTGGCAGAGTCATGTATGTATAAAGTGAAACGATTCTTTTATCGTTAAATTCGTTACATGAATTTCTGATTCCCAGCTCTTGGTTTTCAATTAATCCAATCTCCAGCGAGAGTAATGATCCGTAATGATTTTGCTTTTCGCAGGCGACATTGAAAAATTGTTGTTAGGTCGATGAATTTGTTATAATGAGATAAACAACGAAATTAAATTCCGATAAACTATATTTTATTTCTTTTATAATATAAATCGTGTCGTAACATTTAGGTAAAATAAAATTCCGCGGATAGAATAATATATGCGAAAATGGCGAGAATATATTGTAGATGCGAAAGTTTTTTTCTATATAAAAATATAGATTGGTTCGCTTTTTTTGCTTACAGTTATAAAGTAAAATTCATCCACCACGCTAGTATATTTTTTTGAGTCACCCATATATATCCTTCCGTTACTTTAAACCTATATCAAATGATGCAGGATAACTCGTATAAATTTTTTTGCCGTACTCGTATAGATATCCTAAAATAAATTTCCTCTTTGATCTGAGCTTTTTAATTAGCGGAGGGGCTTCCAAAGTAGCCATTGCATCGGACCGAGACACAAAAAGTAAAGAAAGAACATATAAGGAAACTGGATGCAAGCGAGATAAAAGAGAGATGGACAAAGGAAAGGTGGAGATTGCGCGAAATAAAGGCGAATTTATTTCTACGGATTCCTATTTACGTCGCAGGCGAAAGACTCCCAGCAGTATTTCGTGTATCAGGGCGCTGTCATTTTTATTTTCGCTCCCTCGCGCCCTGCGAGAGCTGGAGAGCGTAACGAGAATCGATTTGCTGGAAGCGGTTCTTCGTAATTTTCGCGACGAAGATCGCGCGGCGCGGCACATCATCTTCCGCCAACGTCGTCATTTCCGCCCCGCGTTATTTCCTACTCTCGCTCTTTTCTATTATTCTTTCATTTAATCGCGAGAGAGAGAGAGAGAGAGAGAGAGAGACGGATTTTTCGCGTGTCGATTTGGCGAGCGCCGCGAATGAGCTCTCTTCTGTGATTGATATAACGGGGCAGGGTGTGTTATCGCGAAACTCGAGAAACTGTGCGATTTCCGATTCGCTCGTGCGCGACGACGCCGACGAATCGAAGATTTCAATTTCGAGACGAGATGATGGAATGAATCGCGACGCGAATGAATCAATCGTATATAAAGGTAATATGAGAACGGGGTCTAAAATAGAAAACAAGGGAAAATTAAAATTTTGATTGAAATCTGAGTATTACGAAATGAAATAATAATAACCTCCAAGTAAATTAACAATACTCTGCAATAATAACTGAAATTCTTTTTATTAAAAGAATAGCGATAATTCATCACGAGAACCTCTGTGTAAGTAACATGTTGATAAAATGATCACATGTTTGTTGTATAAAGAATACACTTAAAAATAAAATAATATAATAGTTACAAAAATACAGATATCAATGAAAATCTACATTTTATTTTGAAGCAGAATAATAATATTCTTCTTCAATTAAATCAGCCAAGCTTTGAAATAATACTTTTATAACTGCGATAAAAAATATTAGATTAACGATAATCCATTTGTCTCATAGTTGCAAAAATATTTGCGCTTAAACAAAATGGTTTATATCATTAGAGAGAAAGAATACCCAGATTAGTTTATGTAATAAAGCGGAATAAAGTTGTGTAATCGAGAGAAAGAAAGAGAAGAAAAGGAGAACGTTTCTCGTATCTCGAAACAGTGGTTAAGTGGGGGGATGCAATTAAGCACGAAGCGGCAGTGCGGTTCGTTCGAGCGCGGCACGTTTTTGCCTCGCGCAACGCGAGGAAGAAGATTCTTGGCGTCACTCACGTTTTTCTTGAGTCCATTCAGTTGCTTCGAGGACTTCCACCAGGTCAGGATCGCCGCCGGCTTTGAACCGATGCTCTGACATCTCACATCATACATCCTTCCTGCCGATAGGATCTGGTCCTTCCCCAAAATTTCCACTTTCAGTGGTTTCACTGCAAAAAAATCATGGCAATAAATACGCCTGTTTTATATATTAAATATTATAATAATAGAATGTACTTTTAATTAAGAAAACGCTCCAACTTCGCCAAAAAATTTACAGTTAAGAAAAATTAGGCACAATAAATTTTATAAATTAAATTTTTTTTTTTTTTTAATCTTCGTATTTATAATTACCATATGAATAAAATTCGCTTTACCGTCTCAATAACATGTTTTCATTTATTCTATATTGTCGAGAAAAATCTGAAAATCCCTCTGTTTATATCAGTAAGCCCAATCTAATATAAAATAATTTGTCGTTTACACAACAAGGATGGCATTTCAATGGCAATCGTGTACAGTTCGTAAACATGACATTTACAGAGTGTATAGACGCTCGCTTTTTTGATTTCCATTCCGCTTCGGCCATTACTTCCGTCCCTATCCGAGAATCCAGCGTTTTTGCAATATGCGGTAGCGCATAACGAGGACGACGGCGATCCAGCGAAAACGGCGAAGGCGGAAAAGAAAAAACGCAGAACGTGAAAAACGCGCAAAAGAAATGCCAGGGGATAATTAGAATTCAGTCCGTTCGCGAATTTCATGCCGCAAGTTCCTCCTCTCTGTCAGGCATTCTCCGCAAAAGTTCCCGACCGGGAGAAAAGGAAACGTAGATCGATGGCGACGACGGAAGAAAGAGGGAAGGAAGCGAATAGATCGAGGAAAAAAAATGGAATCGGGATGAAAGGGAAGAAGAACAGATCGCGAAAGGAATTGGGCTGAGAGGAATAGTCCGTATAATTGAAGCTCGTCATGAAAGCTGCCGAAAACAAAGGCGGCCCGGGGAAGATTGCCAAGTGCGAAATTCCCGACAAAGTTGAGATTTCATTTGCAAATCAAAATTCATGTCGTCAGGTGCGCGGACGACGCGAAGAATTCGACGAGGCTTTTAGTACCTCTCCCCCTGAGAACTGTCTTCCTTTCATCACTTTAGTCTCTTCAATATATACCCGGTCTATCTCAGTCAACTTTTTCGGTTAACTGCGTTAAAATCTTCTAGTTCTTCAAAAGAACATTTGAATTACATCGTATTATTAATATAAATTCATATAGAATAGTAGCTATATTCTTTTCAAGTTTATAAGTAAACAAAAATATTAAAAATTGTGCTTTTAACAAAAACTTTAAATCTTTAACGCCGAGATATTTAATGATGAAAGTTTATTAAGAACTGAAAAAATCATTGTTCTATTTTCATTAATATTTAATTTTCTATATACACTACGTATTTTTATTTAATCTATATTTTTATGTAATAGTTTTTGAAATTTATCGTAAAACGTTAATTAAAACTATATGCGTAAATAATATCATTTATTCATACTCTTTCAAATCATATCCTCTTATTAACTTGATAACCGAACCCTGTCAATTTTGAGAATCTGCCTAGGAAGAGAAATTAATATTATATTGTATATCTTTCTATTATCATGTATACTATACATATATATATGACTATATATGATTATAAAAATTCTACATTTTGTATTATAAATAGAGATATTTAATAATTTTGTTATTAATAGATAAAACTCTTTTCGAAAACGTAAAATAAATACATTTTTTATCATTAATTCCACGTGATTCGTTTATTTTGCGTTTTCTTCTCTCTCCGTTTGTACGATTCTTGTGAATTCCTTTTCACGAACTTATATTCCTAATCAAGCATCCTTTCAGAAATGGAAGCGCAAACCCGAAGACTCATCGCTTCCTTGGGCGCTTAAATGAGCCGCTATTATTATTCACGCGCATGGAGTGCCTTTAATCGAGTTACGAAGCAATTCAATAAGGTATGCGTCGTTCGCGCGTTTATCGTATGACTTCTGAAAACAAAGTTCGAGGAGCTATGCCATTTTATCCGTTAGACGCTATGGGAATAACGCCCGAGTGCGTTGCTTAAGGGGCTCACAAGAGGCAGTGAAGATGTTTTGAAATCTAAGATAGGAATTTTTTTATAGAAAATTTCTGACAAGAATTTTTGATGATTTTACTTAATGAAATATAATTAAATAAAATAATATGCTAGCAAAGAAATTTCTTTCTAGCCTCTATCACACACACATGTATTATAATTAATGCAAATTTGAAAAATGGAAAAGTTCTCTATAACTTTGTTTTTAAACCTAAGGTAGAGATTAAGACAGTGATCAGTTTAAAAATTATACTTAAGTTAATTCTCTCCTTTTCTTTTATAAACTTTATATACTTAGTCTAAAGAAGAAGTTAGTTCAACTTTTAGTCGCAATCTTATTCCAGCTTTCTCGGTGACTAAAAATCATTAAAGAAAATCAATTTATTCGTTTAAAAATTAACTTTGAATTTGACTTCGATCGAGGTATTGCAAGGGATGAGACAATTTTCTAATACAAAGGGAACGGAAAATTAAGATTTTTGTACTGAAAAAATTAAATCCATCTAATACCTAATAAAGAATTCAAAAAATAATATTCAATATTTCAAAATTCAATTTACAAAAATTTCAAGATAATTTCAAATAATTTTTATCTATCTTTTTTATACGCTTTTTTAAATCAACATAAAATAGATTATTCCGTGTTTACGGCATATTTAAAGTTAAATATGCTCGAAAAGATTGAATTGATTTCAATTCTAAAACAATTCTCGCAAAGAGCGTAAAAAGGTGAAGAAGAGAAAGTCAAATGGCGAAATAAGGGTGGGCCGGAAGGGGTTGGCTGTTAAGTGGCTCGTTCGTAGGTAGGTTAAAGTCGGTTGTTTCGGGAACGATTGAACATTAGGGAGTCGTGCGTCGCAGATCCGTATGCACTGGTCCCGCGAATCGCTGGCTTAAGTGAAATTTCGCCGAGACTCGCGATACGCGATTCTAAATGATATTATTGCCATAATTTGGCAAAGCTGCAACGAGCCCCGTATCGTTACGGTCTCGTCGGAACGAGGGGGTAGTAATAGATGGGGCGGACCTTCGTTCCTCGCGGGTCTACTTTCGTATTCTGGTTCTTGCAAACGCCTGTAAACGAGGCGACAATGTATACGATCCTCACAATACGGAAAATACAAGGGAATATACGAAGCATGCGGCGGAATAACATTTGCCAGGAGCCTCTGGATAAACTAATTAATTCCAAAGAGGCGAAAAATCCAACACTGGAGAAACGAATTACCGACGAAATATTAATCCTCTTATGCGCGAAACGAGAAGATATATGTTTATTAAACAAATTTTATGTATACAAAATCTCTGTGCAATGCATTCCATATTTTGCGTATTTTACATATTTTGCATATCATAGCTTTTTACTTTGTAATCGACCTTTGCACGCATTTCTCTTTATAATCTTTTAATTCTTAACATTGTTTAAAAATCAAAATTTTTATAAAATTAAAATACATTCAAAAATATATAAAAATTTTTGTCATATTTAAAAGTTAATTTTCAAATTAATGACCTATTTTTAAAAACTCCATATACAATAAATATTTTTTTTATCTTCAAAGATAGTGGAATAGATCGTAGATTGTTCAGTGATTGATCATAAGAATGTCACGTTGGACAATGTTGCTAAAGAGATTTGATGTCGTAGCATAAAAAAGATAATTCGCGTCGGGTGGAAGGGAAAATTATTAGCCCTCTCTCTCCCTCTCTCTGCGGGTTGAGTTATAAGGCGCAAGGAGTTACATTCTTGAAGTTCACTCGTCTCCAGAGTGAGCTAAGCCCTTCTTCTTCTACTGTGCTGCCAACGGGAGAGCACTTTCGAGAGTTGTTACGCCGTGTCTGCGACTTGGCGTATTCGCAAGCGCCACTGTCATTTCGTCACTGAAATCCGCCACTCACCTGGCTTCGTTACGAGATTACTTTATATCGCGACTTCGAATTGTCTGTTCAACGGATCGATAGCGCAATTGTAAAACAAATCCGGATTGATACGGAACATCCCGTATAAACAAATTACGAAGTATATTTTGTTTCCTAATCCATCTCGTAATGCTGTTCATTTTTCTATTGCTGTAAAAAGCTTGTTTTACCATCGTATATAATTTGTAAATAAGTATTTTAATCAATATAGTGTAAAATTGATATATATATATATATATATATATATATATATATATATATATATTGTAGAAAAACCAGGAAGATATTTTCTAACAAAGTTAATTCTCAAAAATTTTCTATTTTTATAATTTCTGAATTTTTATTATTCCGTAATTCAATAGCAGAATTGAAATTTTATTACAATTTGTGTGTGTGCTGGAAACTAATGAGTTTTGTTTTATAATCACTTTTTGCTAGAATCCTTTATTTTTGTCAAAGAACGGGAATTCGAAATTTCGCTTACACTTTTGATATATTACTCCTTTAACCATTTATAATCGCGTCGTAAAAAAGTTTTCAATTATATACAATTATAATTACAATTTACAATTATTACTGGTATTATTGCTTATTCACGAAAAGCAACGACAATGCGATCGGTAAGATCGACCTTAATGAGGAATTTCTTTTGATGTATAATATTCGTTAGGTCTCTCTCTCTCTCTCTGTCTCCCTCCTCGTTACTACTGGCGAGCATATAATCGCCTAACTATCAAGGGGTGCATTTACTACTTTCGTTAATGCTCGTAACTATAAAAGACTAATGAGCTTCGGGCGCGCAAAGTTTACGCGGGCCGAAGCGGCTTCATTAATTTTCTTACTAATTAACCGGGGACGCCGATCGCAAGAGAGGTACGACGAAGGAGATTTTTGCCGAATGGAATTTCTATGTCGGCGGAATGCCCCCGACGGGAGAGAAAGCCGGAGGACTCTTCTCGGCTTGTTACTTAACTTGATTATTCTTCTGGAACTCGCGCAGACTACATTCTGTTCGGAATCAAACGCCTCGGTAGAATGAGTCATTAAAAGTTGAACAAGTTCGCGAAGCGATCGCCTCGCTTTTATTCCTCTCGCAATGTGTCGATTTGCAACGTCATTGAGAGGAAGTTGGGGTGTAGCGATTTAAAATATATTCGCGATAAATGAAGCGCGCTGATGTTATTGTAGAAAATCTATCAGTGAGATATATTGGTATGTATATAATATATACATATATAATAGCATTCTCTCATAATGCTTCTTTCTCCTGCATTAACAGCATACAAATGAAGATTTAGCAATATTTATTAATATAGTCTCTTCAATTATATTAATTTAATGTTTATTGTATTTAGTATTAATTTATCATTTATCTTTCAAATTCATTTATGCTCTGCATTTATTACGCAAAAAGACGCAAATGATTAAAATTATTAAAAATATATATTTTTGCGCAAACGGCATTATATTCAAGCTTTCAGTTCCTGCTAAATGGGCTTCTTTGTTTAACTTTACCGTAGCATTTCATATTTCTGTTTTCGTACATTATCCTGATCGATTTCACGATGGTTGAGCGAATCAGTAGCGGCACTACGGCATCCCTGCTGATTCTGCAGAAAAATATATCACAAGATAAACGATGAGTAGAGACAAGATAAAAGAGAACGCATTGCTAAAAATAATAAAAATTCATAGCGGTATGTTGCTTCAAGATATTATATGAAAAAATATACAATATTTTCCTTCAGCGCGGCAAGTTCTGCTAAGAACTCAATATTCCCCGCTCTTTTGTGCCGCCTTGCTCGAAAGGAACGCGAAACTGCATAAATCGAACCCATAATCGATAATGTCTCATAAATATGTAAAATGATGTTAACCTGCCCTTAAATAACTGCAAACAAAAAATTTATAATTAATAATCGCGCAAAAAAAAAAGAAAAAAAAAAGAAAAAAATACATATATATAAACGTAGTTCATAATTATTGTCATTTATATTGTCATATAAATTACTCATTAAACAATCCGTAATAACAAAATGTGGCAATCCCTCTTTTGGCACATCCTATATAATTCTCGTTTCTAAAAATAAATTTGCCGATCGCATTCTTTACCAATGTCGCCATTTTCATTACGCGGAGTTATCGAATAACGATTAACGACGACGAACCATTCATGCATAGGTCGAGGTTTTATCGCGACGACGGCATGAAAAATTAATGGAACACATCGGGCGCGATCCCGAGTTCTCAACGGCAATCCATTTCTCGACACTGGAGTGTACGCCGATCTCGTTGTCAACCGCGGAAATCGTTTTCGCAAGTCGATCGACTCCCGGAGGCCCTTCAATGACTCGTTAAACTTTCGTGCGATCGTACGATTGCGATGGAATATCGGTTCGGCGCTATTATGCAGACAGCGAATTCTCGCGCGCTTCTCCAATTAGCGAGGAATCGAAAAGCGACAAGTTGCTGAGCGAATTTCGATTCACTGTACGATACTCGATCGGGGGAAAAACGAAGCAATCATGCTTCAATATTGAATCTAATGCTACGTCAATCGAAATCCATTTTTGTAGCGTGACGTTAATATTTATATTCATTCGATTGTAACTGTCAAACTCTTAGTATTATTTAGAAACAGTTAGTCCGGGTTATGTTTTTTATTTCAGAAAATTTATATACATATATATATATATATTTAGAAACTTATAGAATATTCTAATTAAAATATAATAAAGCTTTAAATAATTGAGATATTAATCTACTTATTATAGAATTTCAATATATAACATAAACATTATGAATAATATATGTTTCTTCGGAAAATATTGATTTAAAATAAAAAATAAAATAAAATAAAAAGAGAGTGAATGTCTCTGGCAAGAATTTTAATTCTATATTTTAATTCTACTGTAAAAGATGTGAAAGTATCTCGCTCTTCAATTAATTGAACATTGTGTTCTAAATATTTCACGATCGATACATTCCTGTTTGCGCTCTCAAGCTTTCTAACATTACGCGTAAGTAGCCTCTACGGTAATCTATAGCAAGCGGACTCTTTGCATCTTCCGGTTCGAGACGGCTTCCGGCGATTTAATTTAAACTTGTTTATCTGGCGTACAAGTTTCTTGTCAGATGAATCTCGAGCGTGTCGATGAGCTGCCACGCCGCTTATACTATTATGAATATTAATTTTCCATCCCAGCGACTGTCATCGAGGTGACGTGGAAGAAGAGGGATATTTGACAAGATTAAAAAGTATACGAAATGTAAAGCAATTATTCCAATCGCGAGAAATGTGAAATACATGAAGCGGGGGAATGAATTACTCTTTCGGCAATTATTGTGCCATAAATTACTCACATTGTTACATTACGATTATAATCTATTAAACATTACTTGTAGTAATTAGTTTCTCATCATATAAATAAAGTAATAATGTGTGCAAATTAAATTGAAATTTAATCATCAGAATATTGAATGATTTTGTAATTAAGTGTTGATTTTGGCACAACAGATTTTGTTAAAAAATTGCACATTGAAGTAGATGGCTTCTAGGACAATAGATAGATGCGAAAGATCATATTTCGAAATTTTTTTTCGCACATATATTCCGCGCATACGGCAAGCAATAAATAATTCAACCGACTCGACAGTTTTCAATTTTTGGAGACGAATATGATATCACATATGAATGGCTGCAATCTGTTTGCGTTTGAGCCTCGTTCGTTCCCAGTCGTCAAATCCAACAGGAATTACTTGGCGCCGATCAATTAAAATGGTCGCCAGTTGTTCTTTGACGAACCATGGATGACCAATTAGTCGATGAAAAAATGGAAGGATTTTTTATTTCGTGCATCGCTCAATTTTTCGAAATCTATTTTCGCGAAACACGGTGGATTCTGGTAAAATCTGATAAGCCAGATATGCGTTATCAGATACTCGCGTACAAGTTCGTTGCACTGTCAAATGCTCAAATATTTTTCGAATAACTGCGCTAGAGATCATTATCCTCTTTCAAAAAATTTTCTTGATTTTCAATGTTACAAAAAAATTACCTTACTAATATATATTATTAAAAAATATAAAGAGATGCACTATCAATTCATCTATAAGAATATCATTAACATTGCTAATATGTCCTTAGTACAAAAAGCTCGATCTGATACTCGATACGAAATGCATAAAAGCGCGCATAAAGCTTAAAGCTTAGTAAATTTACTTGCTGATAGCAATTTATGCCAGCTTATATTTATAATTATGACGATGTATTATAATTTTACAAGTAATGAGTCTTCATTATGATTTCCGTGCTCTTCAAAATAATTGTAAACGAGTTATTCGCTTCGGATTCACTTTGCGGCCAAAGGTAATCGCTTGAATCGCAATTTTCCCCGAGTCCCCACCGTTGTTTCCGGATTAGGGAGATGGGCAGAGGGGAGCGAAAAGTATACTACGTATATTTCCTTTCTACCTCTGTTTTTCATGGAGATTAATCGAACGTTGCCGCGTTCGCATGTTGCCTGCGCCATGCGTCCGTCGCATTTCGAAGCGATTCCGGAAGTGGCGTTATTAATGACATCGTGGGGTTGATTGCTTTTCGACGAAACCCCTCCCTCTCTCTCCTCGAACTTTTCCTCCCTTTCACCTCTGTCTCCCCATTGTAATCGGTGAAAAATGTTTCAATTTCGTCTCGTCCAAAGTCCGCTTTCATTTACGGGTGGGTCGAAAAAGAAAAAAAGAGATCCGGACCAGACAAATCGGATCTCGAGCCGGTTAAATATTCGCTATATCCTTTTTGTCGCAAAAAAATATTGATATCAATATACGGAACGAGCAGGAAAGATAGAGGACGAGAAAGAGGCGAGAGAAACAGGCATCGATCGAAAGTATCGTGGCGCGCCGATATTGACGGGCTTTTTGCATATTCATAATGCGGCTATCGTGTTTCGCGAGTATTCGAGAAATTTGGAACATTCTCGGGAAAAACATCCGGCATTTTTCTCTTTCGTACTTGCGTAATAGCCGAACGTGCGAGCGAGTAATTCCAACAGTCGTTGTTTTACGGGCGAATAAAAAACCTCTCTGACGCGCGAAAACCGCAATTCCCTTTTGTACTATATATAAAAAAAAAGCGCATTGGAATGAAACTTCAATACACTACAATGGTAATTCAGGTATTTTCGTGGACTTGAAAAGCTGCATCGTTATGGACGATTATTTAGAGGCATTAATATATTCGTCTTAATTAATTTAATATTTCTTCTCACTCGTACTTTTACTTACGTTCTTCTCGTTCGCAAGTGAAGAGGAAATATCTGTCGCTTGACTAGGCTCGCTCTTTTCGAAAAAGAACCTGTTCCGCAAAGAGCGGGTCGACCGAATGCGATGCAGCACACAATTAGCGTTAATTGGAATGAGCGTACTCACTGTTAAGCTCGATGACAATGGTGGTGGTAGGTGGCTGCGCTAATTGAGTATTATTCGCTCGGCAGGATAGTTTGGCGTGATGATGTCTTCTTGTGAGAGCCTTCAAAGTCACGTTGCTGATGGTTACGACATTGATCTCCCCGTTCGGATCATGCGTTTCTCGAATTTCAGTGAATGCATGAATATTCTGAGACTCCAGATACCAAAAGACCTGCGGTCTCGGCTTACCTGCACATATAAAGCAAAATTATAGTTAGAAAAGTATAATAAAAAAAGCGAGATGCCTGTATTAAAATCGTAAAGTTTTTACTATTCAAAATTTCATTATCTCTAAAAACTAAATATGAAATTATAATAAACTTACAAAAAGTAATGTAAATAGCGTAGAAACTTTAAGATATCGTAAAGTATTATAAATTAGTACAATATATAAAAAAATTCATATAATTGAAATTTTATTAAATAAAATTTCTTTAAACGCAATATATTTAGTGTTATAATTTAAATAAAAAAATATTCTATTCACGCGCGAAGAAGATCTATCCAAAAAATAATATATGTATACATATTATTTTTGGAAAATATAAAAAGATGTAATTATTATGTAAATATTATTTCATATATATATAAAAGTATATTTCATATTATTATATCTGTTTTAAATTATTTAAAATGAAATTGTTCCGAAATTATTAATTTATATCAATTATAAATATTAAGGGCACAATTATTTTCCTAACTGAAGTCGAATAGAGAAGCTTATAAACCTATTTGTGAAGCACTTGTAAAATCTCTATCAAATATCAATTAGCATATTCGACAAGCTTTGACGATTGTAACATCGAACCTGGGGCTGAAAAGGATCGGACAGCGGGACGTATCGGAGCTGGCAGGATGACGACGCCTGCCAATTACTCATTACTTCTCCGCCAATGAGCCAGTTGACAGCGAGGGTAATTCGAGTGGCGCGTGTCCCGAGGGCCGCGTCGTGGATGTCGCCGTCAATCATGAAAGTGGACGGGTCTCATTCGGCCGAAACAACGGCACGAAGGCAGGCATTCCGCGTCTCCCTCAAGGGATCGCTACCTACCTACCTATCTACCTACCTACCTACCTACCTGTGGCTCACCGCCACCGACTGTTACGGCTAATTATGACTAAAGGAGACCACAAAAGCGTGCACTTCTGGGATAGAACTGCAAATGCATCGCAACACGTCGCTTCAATGGCGTTGCGCTAATTTACTGTTGACTAAAATAGCAAGATACACTTGTTGGCCGGAGATGTAAGGAAGCTAGTAAACTATCAGACGGAGACTATAGAGAATTGTTCGTCGCGTGAGAGTAATTGTGAATGGCGATTGTAAATCGTAGAAACAATAATAAACCAGCTCCGACAATTCAGCAGTCTTGAACTGATTATATATTTGATGTGAGTTTACGGGATTATCCTGCTGAGATTTGATGTGAGTCTACGGGATTATCCTGCTTATTTAAAATGGATGTCCTTTGAACTTGCACGCTAATATAACTGTCATGTACGCGCAGTAATTTTGGATACTATTCTCTAGCAATTTTTTTGAGCAAAAGATTTAACTTTTTTTTAATAGCTTTTTTTATTTCTTCCGACAATGTATTATATAATTTTAGTAAAATACAATTTTTTTAAATTTTACACTATTAAAATTTCAGATGTTAATTTCCGTAATTTAATATACAGATATAACTTGAAAAATGAGGGAGAAACAGTTTGACTGTAAAAATATTCAAAGCAACTGTAAAGTTGTAAAACTTGAGAATTCTTGCGGTAAATAATTTTCGATTCTAAAGTTTTACATATCATTGCACAAACAACGGCGTATACCATCGAACGCTGCACGATATTAACGGATACCCGTTTCCTAATCAACAGTTATTCTAGATGAACCATCTGTCTATCTAGTTCACAGACAGCTATCTGTGTTCTAGCTGTCTACATAGATATCTATCCAATTAAAGATACGTCTGTATGTACATTGCGTGCGTATACATCTTGCCAAAAGCGGCGATCGTTGACACTGACAGTTAGCTAGAACGGTAATAGTAATTAGATGCAGCTTATTTACTCGCTTAGAGCTCTACATTAATCCGGAGACTCGTATTTGCATAGAGACAGCGCCTAGATACAATGTTAATATTCTGATATAATGCATTTAATCAAAGATTACGACAATTATGTTCCTTTTCTCTTTTAGAAATTTTTTTGATACAAACAAATGTAAGATATCGAAGATTAAAAGCTTGTCCGCGATTTAGTTTTCGAGACTATAGGATAGATAATATACATTTTATTATATTTCTATATTGAATTTCGAATGAAGTCTATCTCAATAAAAATTCAACTTGAGATTTGTGTGTCAAATTATCATAAAAAAGAATCGAAATATATTTAATCATATTTAAAAAAAAAAAGATTCGTAAAGAAAAATTTAACAACTGTCAAATCAAGATGTTTATATAAAACTGTTATATTTACGTCACACATCCAAAACTCGCATTTCTACGTGACGCAGAATGCTTAATCTGCATTTACTTGCAATGTTGCAACAACTGCAAATGTTTATTCTCATACTGTTCTTAAGAGCGTGAGTGACATGGATTTGCGTATTTTGCGAGACAAGCTTTACTGAAGCATAAAATAATTTATTATAAATGCACATTATACGAGTAAACATAACTACCGGAAATACAAAAAGAAACAAACAGATAATCCTAACACGCGCGTTATAGCGAGACGCGCATTATCTACAGTCGCGTTAATTTCTCGAGCACAATACGCTGAAATCGCATTAATTTCCCGGGCTATACGTTCATTAAACAATAACCAGGAAATGAACAAGAGACTCCCCCGCTCCCTCCGTCGCAAAATCGAAGTTATTCTGCGCGTTCAGGAAACGCGTCTGTTGCGTGCTGGATGACCCGAGGGAAGCTTCTAATTAATGCGCACATTAATGCTCAAAGTAGTGTGTATATATATATATATATATATTTCTCAATATAATAAAAATTGATGTTGTTCCTATAAATTCATAATTTTTCGCATCAGTTTCGCGCGAGTTTTCATCTTATTTATTGATGGTTTTTCCGTGTACACATCTTTCGTATTATAAATATTATATAAACTTGTTACACACATATAACTTATTTATAGCTATATATTAGCTACATGTTATATATTATTAAAATCCATCAAGATTTCACACATACACATAGGCAGAGAAACATAAAAATCATCCGCGCTTGATCGAGTTTTTGTTCAAATCCAAAAATATATTATTCGATAAATTTGATTTGCAAGAAAATTTTAATAACGTAGTTGATATTCAGGAATACCGTCTCATGCGTTTGCGACTTCCATCTCGTCTCTCGCAACATCGACAATTTCGAACCGTCGCGCGATAACCAAGCTCCGTCTCAAAAAGGGAGCGATAATAAGCGTTCATTAAGTTCTATACTATAATTAATCCCGCTACCGTTTCCATTGTTCCCCGCGGGATAATTTGCGCGCCGTCCCGCAGGATACAAATATATTCTGTTAGTGGTATCTCGGAGGGCTTCCCCCCATTCCGTTTCCTCTCTTCAGAGCGCTTATGATCGTACGAATCTCGTGGTCGTAATGTATGAAACACGACGTATACAGCGTGATTATAAATTCTTTTTCAAAAAGAAATATATCGAAAGACTTATAATAGACTTATATTTCCCGAATTATGTGCGGAACTAAAAATTGAAAGCTTCTCGCAAATTAAATTTTACATTCTGTCAAAACTTGTTTCTCATAACGTTTCTCAAATAATTGTTACTCAAATAGAATTTTAATTTAAATAATCTCGCTGCAATGTGACGTGACGTTAGCGCAAATTTAAGATCACTCCTTATATACGACTTTAGGTTGTATTTATGTGTGTCGAATAAAAAAGAGCGGCACGGTTATTATTACGGTTATTATGACTTCTGTTATGCCGAATCACACGCGCGCTCTCGGAAAAGCTCGCGTATTAAAAGTCTCTGCGAACTAAACTCATTACCGTACTTACTTTTATCGCGGTACTTACCGCAGCGTATTTTTATGATGTTACGCCGTTTTAAACACACCGTTATCGCGTAAACACATCGCCGTCCCAGTCCTCTTGCTCTCGTTAAGAAACATAAAAGAACGATGCACGGTATATTTTTGCACGAATACTTTTATATTGCGAGTATATCCGTTTTCCGGTCGCCGTCTCATTTTACGTTTTCAGCAATTCCTCCGCCAAACAAATTTCTCGCTCTATCCTTAAGTAATCACGATAAAGGGAAACAATAATATACGTTAATGCGGATCACAAAGTTCTCGTTATTGCATCGCAAACAGTTATTACATTGCAGATAGTAAAATCGATAAATGAATAATATTATAACGAACCATCAATTTAATAAAATGCTAGCAAAGTTGTAGCGATATTAAATTGCGCCGCTGTGAGCATCACAGATTAAACTTTAATCGATAACCACGAATTCAATCAAGCTTCACACAGAAAGTAATAAATGCTCTCAAACTCTCGTCAAACTTCTTACATGTATATATATCATATACTTCGATATTCAATCAATTTTTTTATTATTGACGTAAAAAAAAAACACTCATATTTTTCGAGTAGTGGTAAAGACAAAAGAGGTATAATGAAGATACGTAAAATGTATAGGCACCTTCGGAAATACGAAGAAGGGAATAAAAAAAAAAAAAAAAAAAAAAAAAAAAAAAAAAAAACGTTTCACAACGCGAAACCAAAAAAATGAAGAACGCGAACAGGGGTGGCGGAGGACGCGGTTATAGCTGCTGGTCGTGTTAAAACAAACATTTCGCCCCTGACTAATGCGCTGTGACGCTGTAAAATTGCATTCGATGCCCAACGCCGACATCGACAATGCAGCTGCAGCCGCAGCAGCAGCAGCAGCAGCAGCAATGGACAGGGGTTAGTCGGGGATGAGGTGGTGGTGGAAATACACGGTGTATTGTGCGGTAACAATACGCGACAGAATGAGCGGTCGCCCTGCTTTTCGAAGAATATATCCACAGTCGAAACGCGCAGTCAGTTTTAAACGCGCGAGGTCGCGAGCTCGCGCTTATGCGACGTATGCAAGTGCTCGAAATACGAGTAGAACCGGGTCAATTATTTTCAACAGCCGCGCTCGAATTGACGAGTACAAGGGCGGCATGATTGGAGAAGGGCAACACGGAAGTACGCAGGATTTCGCGCCACGATGTGAGGCGGATTCTGCAGCGGCATCAGAAAGAATCGGTTTTTACATCGAAAACGTTTCTTTTGTTCCCCACGGAGCTTTTATTTATTTAAAACAATTGCGACTGACTGTTTCTGCAAATTGAGTTTTAGAAAAACCGTTATTGTTCGCGCGTAAGATTTGTAAATGAAAGTTTCTCTCAATATTTGTGCGGGTACAAAAAAACTTATGTACATACATACCATACATGTCATGTTATATTTTAAAAATCAAATACCTCTTATATTTGATGAATATTTGTACCGTGTAACAGACAGCTAAATAAAATTTTATTAACGTAATATGTTCTCTATTCAAATTAAAAAAGTTTAAAAAAGAAATAGAATAAAGTCATAATACATGATCTTATAAATAGGTATATGAAATGATAAAAAAATCACAGATCGCTGTTGAAAATGTATACGGAATATATTCAAATTTGGTGGATATTTTCTAGTAATCGCGCATCATTAGACCTTTGTGACAAATTAAATATAAAGTTACGGAATATAAGTTTATGCTAGTTAAGGACAAAGTTTCCTCTCTTATAAAACGTTCGCAGAATGCAAATCTGCAGGCATCATCGCGTAGTAGTTTCCTTCAGTGTACTCTCCAAAGTTCTGTCGATATTAGGAATTATAGCCAATGCGTTATGGAGTTTGAATTTCTCCAAGATACACCGCGCGAATTTCCCAGTCCCAATCATTTTCAACCTCAAAGCGGAACGAAAGAAGCATTACCGCTAAGAATCGCAAATATGAAAACACGAATCTCTAACGGAGCTCGAGTTGCTGCAAACTTTGCTACTCAAAAGGTGCGCGTAAAATATTAATAGTTAATTTATTTCGTCGTTTCGTATTTTAAGAGCAGAATAATTTCATGAATAAAACAATAAAATTATTTCGCTTTGAGACAGATGCGATAGAAAGAAAAATCTTTAAAAATGTCACTAAACTCGACATCATATCGATATTAACTTTCTCTTCATTTTTATATATTTTCTTCATTTTTGTCATATACTGATATAATGTCTTAAATATAATATTAAGAATGCAGAATGTAATTATCTTCAAAATTACATATGCAAAATAAATTACTGTGTCTTTTATTGGCAGAACTTTGTAATATTATATTCTTTTTCCTTTGAATTAAATTTTATAAAAATATAGTTTGCTTCAATATATATTGAAGCAAACCATATATTATAATATAAATATAACTTTTTAGAAATAATTTTTCCCTCGAGTCTTTAAATAATGATTTTTTTCCAGCAGAAATATCTTTTACACAGTCCGCGGGGATTTCGCAGGACTAACAACAAAGACGACGCTACGAACTCGACGAGGTCAGCTCGCGTACGCGATGGTATGTATTTTGCAGGATTTTATGTCACAATAAAATAAATTAAAACTCATCGCTGCCGCGCTGTTCTCTCACAAACCAAGAATATTCCATACGATACAGATTGTTTCAAAAGTAAAAGATTTAGAGCGCATTTGTAAAGAAATAATATAAAAATAGCAACGTCGTCTATCTTTAACTTTTTAATTATTAATTGAAAATGTTGCTTTAAAAATTTTTAATTATAAAAAAATTTTAAATGTAATTAATAAAAATAATAAAAATAATAGAATAATTTATCTTCTGTATTAGACACTAACAACAAACTAACAATAAAGAATACAATCGTTAATCGCAAAGAATACATCTGTGTTTAATACCAACGTGACATGTACATCCGATATCTACATTCAGGATAAAATGAGTGACGAGAATAGCCTTTAACGTCCACCGACACGTGTCGAGTGATACATTTCATTTGTTCCCTAAAATTCTTCGTGAAAAATGACATATACCTCGCATAGCCAGCTTTTGAAACGCCGTGTACAAAGCGGACGGAAAGTTTCGCTTTGCATATGCACAACCCGGTGTACGGTAAACAGAGGGAAGGGCGTCACATCGGATTTTATTCAGCATTGCCGTTCTTCCGAGCTGTCCGCTGCGTTTTGTATCCGACTCGCTTTGCGCGTTCATTGCATCCAGGATCCAGTTGCTCGCTCGCGATCTCCGCAGGTTCTCTCTCTGCGTTGCTTGTCGTGCGTGTCGTAAAGTGCCATTCGGAGTGTCGCTCGAAGTGTCGGAAGTGCATTGTACGAAACGGACGTGTCAGTCCGTTCCGGTTCAGTCATCGACGATGCGAGCGCGAAAAAACGAGAAAGAGAGAGAAAGAGAAAAAAAGCCGTACATTTTAGAAATATCAATTTTTATTGTCGCATGAATGTGATTGATTATATCAAATACAGTCGTATATATTATTCTAGCGACTGTACAATTATATATTGTTTTGTATTCGGGTATTTTTATGCGATGTGAAATTGAAGATGTACATGAAAAATGTACACGATACCAAGTAATCAATTTGTAAAACAATTATGTTCTCGTAGCCATTGTGCGAACGTAACGCGTTTTCTTTCTTTCTCGGATCGTCGGCTTTATCTTCGTTTTTCGTACCTTGTCTCTCAGATGCATTTCTTTTTGCCAACGGTAACGACAGACAATCTCCCTTTTTATAGTAGCTCTATGTTCACGTCTAAAGATAGTGATATTAAGGAAAATGAAAGACAATTTCTCTACGTTAGTATTGATAGGATATTGCCCATAGATACCATCTTAACGCATCGACTTGTAACCTATGTTGAGGATAATTATGTAAAGTGTGTAATAATTTGCTCTCGTATGGAGATATTTCCCGCACAAAATTTGATTACATAATAGATTCGACACGTGGTAAATTGTTACAACTATAATTATAATTTGTATAATGCATTGCGTGAAAATAAAAAATATTTTATCCGAATTGAGAAAGAATACAAATTGATTATTTGAGAAATTTATATTTAATTAATTATAATTAATCATTAATTTCAATATATCGCATCATAAAAAATAATTAAACTATACTAATAGCATGCAGGCTCTATCTCGATGTTCAGTAAATAACAAGGGGTACAAGATGGCGTATCGTGCTTTACTTCGCCAAATCATAGATGCTTCAAGTCAGTCATATGTTGCATTCTAGTTTATCCCGAGAGAGGACCATCCTCGGGGACAACTACGTAATGATTATTCGGGACGGCGAATAATATCCGGCCGAGTACGAATCCTATAGCGAAAACGAATCGTTATCCGAAAGCTCGGCCACGAGCCACGAAGAGGAATACGAAGAGCTACGGAAGCTGTATTCGGGCAAGGTATACACTAATCCCGGCTTCGCATTAATAGGGTCCTTATTTCTCGCTGACGTTACTACTGTAGTTCAATAAACCGACTACGTGCCAACTTCGTACCGCGCTGTGCTAAATCATATGCCGCGAATAAACCGCGATTACCGAGTTACCTGCAATTCGAAGAACCCGAGCCGCGGAAAAAACGATGAGCATCATTAAAGTTAAAACGAAGCCCTACGACTATTATTATCTCTTTGTTATCATCAAAACGAATTTCATCAATCAATTTAATCAATCGATTAATGGCGCGTTGCCATTGTTACTTTATAATAATTGTTTTATGTGTGTTAATTATTCAGGTCTTCGTTACAAAATAGCATTATCGTATCTACAGCTATCTATTATCTCTTTTTCTTTTATTATATCATTATATTTTTATTATTATTAAAATAATTAGTATACTACCTATAGACAATGATTTGTTTAAACGCACAATTAACGATACAGGATATCGTACAATCAATATCGGCAATATATTCTTTTCAAAAGAGAACTTTCACACAAAATACCGCTCTATTGATATCGTCGCTGAAAGCCGTTAATTCTCCAAAATACAGGGGATTAATAACCATTGGAAACATGGCGGGACGGTTATTATTCAGGCGGAATACTTCACGAGCGCGATATAATTTCGTAATGACAATTTTGGTATTCCGCGCGGCATTCCGCCGCGTTTTATTTCCTTTTATATCGGCCGACGCGATTTCCCCGCATACGGCGTATATTTCTCTCATCGACGCTCGCCCCTCGAATTAACCCGCGAATATATTCGCATATTTCTCTTCGAGACACCCTCGAACTTTTTCCCTCCCTTGGCCTTTATTACGCGCGCGAGCTGCCACAGAGGCTAACGATGCATTACGAAAAATTGGCGTATATTATAATATTTTATGACATGGTCTTAAAAAACACGCCAATGATACGCATATCCGGATGCTTTTAACGATTTTGCCGGTTCAGGAGGAAAAAGATTTTCGTACTGTGTCTGCAAAAAAACCATGCGTAATTACCGCGCTCATTGACGCTGGAAGAAAAATAAGCTCACAAAGGTGCAATCTGTAGCTTTTATCCGAGCAAATATTTGCACATGCATCAGGAATATATATGCGAGTGCATATATATCTTGTTTGGCTATGAATAAACTTGATATTAATGTAATGATGTGGCTACACATAGAATAATTATTTCGTATTTTTCATATAAGATTTGAATCCATACCTTCTTTAACTAACAGAATATACAATATATTTCATGTTATAGATATAAAAATAATGAAAGAAGGAAAAACAATTATGCTCCTAAATAAGAATGTTACGAAAAAAAAAAAGAAAGAAAGAAATAACTTGTATGCTAAAAATCAGGAAACACATCTAAGTTCGCGAGGTAGCAACGAGCGGAAAAGCCTTGCAAACAAGTGGTGGTTTGGATTTCTCGACGAATGAGAAATACGAGCAATCAGCTATTCCCGAGAAGATCAGAAAAGCAAAACAAATGAATTTTCTTACCAGAAATAGAAAGAAAGAGAAAGAGAGAAAAATTTAATACAAAAAGGGGTAGAAATATAAATGCGCCGAAAGTTCTCTCGTCGCATCTCCTGCCTCAAGTCGCGGCAGCAACCCTACTTACTACTTCGTTTCTCCGTTTCTTTACTGTCGCATCTCGTGTCTCGTCACGAAGCTCTTTCCGCCCCAAAGTCATCAGCTACCTGTACGCGTGCATGAAAAACTTCCGAAGCAAGTCGAGCGAAGCGAGCTCGCTTCGTTCTCATGTGACAAATCACCTGTCCCGAGGAGCCCGTTTCCGCTCGACGCCGAAATGCGGCTAAAGGTGAAATTGCGGCTGCCGCAAAAACGCGTCGCGCTGCGACGACTGGGAAATTATACCGTCTCGTTGAAATTTGTGCCGAGTAATTCGATATTTTTTATGAACGAAAGCTATTTATGTATGTATCCATCGAAACTTTCCGTTCATATATAATAAAATAAATATCTGTATAAATTTAAAAAAAAAGAAAACAATTAATAACGAGTAGAAATATATTTGTATGCAACAATGTAACATCTTTACTGTTAATATTTGTTGAGTTATAGCAACTAACAATACTGAAATATTTTCTACTAGCACCTTGCTTCTCGCAACTGAATATGGTATCCTGAGAAAATCCTCGTTCGCTTCGATGGTGAAAAAACGTTTCGCAATGAAAGCTAAATGAACCGCGCGCAATCTCTCAGGAATCCTCAACGAGGTGCAACAATAGGGACGTAATAATAAATAAGAAGCGCATGAAAACGCAACAATAGAAGCGTAACAATAAATAGGGCGAGATAGGAAGACGCGAATGAGCCAGGACGTGCAATAATTTTAAATCATTGGCATGCTGTATGAAATGTGAAATACGAATGCAATCGTCTATCTTTGAAATTTTTGAAAAATATCGCTATCAATTTTTTATTAAAACACGTATATATCGACGCTTTTTATTTATATGTAACGTTAGATTATAATAATCTCAAGATGAAAATTATTTTTATCTTGAATTATAAGAATAGAAGATCAAGAGAATTTCTACGATTGAAAATTGAGAAATTAGTATTCAAAGGGGAACGAGTATATTATTGACTCTCGATTATTTCATTTTCCGAGAGTTTTTCTCGAGATACGTACCAGGATACATAAAAATATCAGCTTATATATATTCGAATTGATATCGCTGGATTCTTGGATTACAGGAGCCTAATGAGTATTTCAATACAGGCAGCTGGCGCCGACATCGAACCGAGCTATTAATTATTTATCTACCATTTGTTGAAATTCAATAATATCGATGCATGCGATATACTTTGTCCGCGACGCGCCGTGGTAATCTGGCTGGCGGAAAGCATCGAAACATTCTCGGGAAATGAAACTTAGTTCGAAACAATTCGCAATCCCGCGATGGAATCGCGCGAGAGAAGAGGGAAATTGGTGGCTCGTGTTAAACTGGAAATAGTGGCTCGGCAATGTTAGCGGAGGGAGATTGGCACGGATCCAACGGATTCATCGTGCTCTGCACAACGACGACGAAATCCGAAGTCAACTGTACGTTAATCTTCTGTCAGCGCGCTTTTCATTTTCATCCCGCTCTGCTCTCGAGCCTTCCAAGAAAGTTCATTCTCGCCCCGTCATCGACTGTTTCGTATTTTTATTAAAGATATTTTTTCATCGTCATCGGGACGCTCATCGGGATTTCAGAAAGTCTGACAGAGCATCTTGTTATTAAATTTTTTTTTGGGGGGGAGATCTATATTAGTCGAGATAATAATTAAACAGTTGATCAAATGCTTTGAAAAATATGTTGTCAAATAAGGATGCCTAGTATCATTGAAAGCTAGATGCATCTATAAATTTCTGAGTCGAATTTGGCGAATTTTCAAGAAGTTGATTACACAACAACGTGACGAACTGCGAGGTCATTTCCGTCCTCTTCTCCTTGATTTTTCTTGGATACCAAACTTCTCATCTCTTCCTACATTTACCATTTCCGTAAAACGTTAATATAGAAAGAAATAAAAGTGTTCTTACTCTGTTATCTTATCAGACTTTTGTCAAGAGGGCGGAAAAAACGCGTGGTTCTCCGAAATTTTCACGTGATATATTTCAAGTAAGAAATGTCGGGGAGAATCGTCCTTTTCTAATTCTTTAAGGTCCAGTACTTTCGCTCTAAAGTCACCTTATTTTTAAATTTTTATTAGGACGAAGAAGTTGCGCTAATCGTAAGTAAGTAGTTTTAAAGCTACTTTCAGAATAAAAATTGTGCTAAATGAAGTTATTACAGATATACAAAAAAATTTATAATCTAGGTATAATAATCTAAAATTAAAAGAATCATGTTTTTTCCTTTAAAGAATAAGGATTTCATACTGGAAAGATCAAAGACGTAGAGTCATTGCGCGGGAGGGCTTCGACCGCGATAATTTATTTCCGACGAGGACGGAAGCGAGCGCACGATTCCTGGTGGGTGCATTGGAACGATGGTAGTTTCGGAGGATGGAAATTGGCGTAGATCCAGGATGGATTCGACCGTCGCGCGAGGCGACACGACGCCCAGCGTCGTCGTCGTCGTCGTCGTCGTCGTTTCGGTACCTACGAGAAAAAGCGGGGGAACTCTCTTTTAAGCTCCCTCCGTTCTTACCAGTCTCGCGATCTATCTCCGGCTCCTGCTCGCAGCATCCTTTTCGAGCGCGTTGTGTCGAGGACCCTAAATGGAATTGGCGTCGCGCCCGTGAATACGTCCCGCGCCTCTTCGACGAGATGGGATTTTTCGTTTCGGCACGCATAACGTACTCGTTTACACCTTCGCGTCGTTTTCTCGAATGATTCACGCGCCGATAGTTTGCCCGCAAAGCGGCAAATTATCAAAAGCTCTTCAATCAAAAATCTGACACCAAAAAAAAAAAAAAACATTTTTAATCGATACAAACCATCCTCAAATATGTAAAATTCACAGATTTCTATATGTATGGTATATGTATTAAACTGCTAACAACGGTGTCGTAGACAGCCATTTACAATTGGACAAAATATAACCAGGCTGTCAATAAATGACAGCGTGATTATATTATTCTATGTAAATGGCTGCCCTGGTTTTACCTATCACATCGGTGTTAGCAGTCTAATATACAAGGTGTCCCAAATTTAAATGGCAAAACTTTAGGAGCGTGTAGGGGACCGAAAAGTTAAAACAGAAAGTCCTTTAGAGATTTGCTCGTTTTTCCTCCATTTTGGAGAAAATCACAAAAAAAGAAACAAAACAAGTTTTCATTTTTTTATTTATTATTTTTTTATTTACATTTTATTTATGTTATTATCTATTTAATGCAGACATTGTTCAAAATGTTGCCCTCTTGCAACAATGCAAGCATTACATCTAACACTGACCTCATTAATTGCAGCCAGAGATTGTTCTAGTGATATTTGGTACACTGCATCTATGTTTCGGTCTCTTAATTGCTCTCTTGAATTGATTGGCAGCATAAAGAATAACATCAAGTGTTTATATATGTAAGGAACCTTGAAGCAGAAAGTTAATTCGGTGCCAATCGACTCAAGAGAGCAACTGATAATGAGAGATTGAATTTTTGCGATTTTCTCTAAAATGGAGGAAAAACGAACAAACCTCTAAAGGACTTCTTGTCTTAGTTTTTCGGTCCCCTACACGCTCTTAAAGTTTTACCATTTAAATTAAGTATACCCTGTATATATAGAAGTCTGTGATAAAAATTAATGCAATATATTTGCTCGTATCACGCATAGTTAAATAGCAAGAGACGATCGATTTGTTCCTTTCGAGCCTCGGATTTTATCGTTATACGCAATGTAACTTATGTTGGCTTCGAGGCTTTGTGTTAAGCTTCTTAGGTACAGTGAGTACAAGATCTTATCGTTAATCTAAATTCAAGAGGGTTTTAACCCTCCAGAATTTTAATTCAAGATTTAATTAGAATTGAATATTAAAAAGTTTTACAATGTGATTGTGTGTGCCTCTTTTCGGGATGTTCATTAGAAGAAATGTTAAAAGTGCGGGTGAAATTATGTTAATGTTAGAGCCACTTACCGCCGTGCACCTCGCATACCAGGAACAAGTCGGCTCCCTCAGGATATGCTTCGAGGAGTTTGCTCATGTCTCGCCTTTTCGCGTCATAGATTATCGGCTTCGTCGGTGGCACTGTAAGCAGAGAGACAGAAAATACGTGAGCGATACGCGCATTTTCTAAATGAGTTTTTGTCGAACAGCCATATCCCGGAAATTGTAAAAAAAATAACTATTTTGTGAGAATTACAATCGTCGCTAATAATACATTTATTATTATATATTGCATATTAATATACAAACCTTCCTCAGAAATAAAAATAAGATTGATCAACTCATTTTAAGCAAAGAACTAATTATATACTGTAATTGCGGAAATTGATTAGTTTCTATATATAGCTCATATATTATAATAAAATATAATAAATGTGTAATTTATTACAGAACAATTAGATATTTGAAATATAATTTCTTTTATCTGTTTCTGGAAGAAAACCAATATACATTAATATTGATTAATCGCGAAAAAAGATATTTTTGCATCTAGAAGAAGCTCTAAGTCTCCGTGTATATTCTTAAGCTGTGTTCTAATAGGCGGAACAAAGACCGACAAGAAAAAAAAAACAGGCGAAAAGGTATAGCAACAGAGTGTGGCTGGCTGCTTTCACTCGACTGGCGTTGGCAGTCTTTCTTTTTCATCGCCAGCTCGATGCATTCACGATATAGCCGAGGAAGAGGTAAACGCAAACAAGCCGAGTCTCATCCCGGTATGTCGCTCGGATGTCGGATGGAAATTGCCTTCGGCTATTGTCGCGACGACAATGTACGCGCTCCATTCGTTCGTGCTTCCTCCTTCCTTCGCTAGAAGGTGCAGTAAAACCGAGAAAAGATCGCGTTCGCGAGAAGACTTTCCCGCGCGAGAGAGGATAGAGCGACACCGATAAAAGCTTTCAACGTACGGCGAAATATTCCGATTCGGTAACGGCGATGACACGTGCAAGCGTTCACGCCTATCCCGATCACGGGCACCTGTGCTCCCGGACTGTGTGAGACGACACATCAGGGATCGATTCCACGCTACTTGAGAGACGCGCGCGACAAGTCCCCTTGAGAATCCTTATGTAGATATTGTTCAGAATCGCTGTTTCGCCTCGAGTGAAGTTTACGGTGCCATCGTGTCGCCGGCGTGACTTGTTTGTTCATATCGTCGACAATCCGGGTGCCTGTATCCGAAGTATGTGGCGATATTTTCGGTACGTGTCCTATGAAGGCGAACGAAGCTCAGTATTGTCGATTCAGTATGTTCAAAGCTATGCCACGAGAGACGGCAAAATACGTGAAAAATGTAACATATGCGATATAAGTAGAAAAATTCAACTCAACAACTAAACAACAGTGCGTTAATATGCACTATAAAGTTGCTTTCTAAAAACAGATTTATATATCGCGGTATTTTATTTATAAATAATAATAATAATACAAACATATTCCGTAAATTTTAATTTTAATTTTAAAAAATTGTTCTTTCTTTTTTATCTTGTCTACGGTCAATTAAAAAAAAAAAAAACCCAGGTTACTTATATATACAAGTATAAATCTTTTTCTATACTATTATTCTATCATGGAACATGAGAGAAGAATTAAAATTTATTCCATTCGTTACTTGATTCTCGTCGCGTGCAAAAAGATATCGCCTTATTAACTTGGCGACACGGAAAGAGTTCAATAATCGTTGGAGTAATTGCTATCCCTGGCGTGCGATACGATCGCCGTCGGCTCGAATCGATATGCTGAAGAGCGGCAACACTTTTCCAGCGGAAAGAAGCGGAATGGTCCGTTCCCACGGCATTATGTAGACGAACGTCGTAATCTCGACGGAGATTATGCGAGAGCGGCGCAAGACGACGCTTCAGTGGCGCTAATACGGCCCATTCACGATCTTTTATAGACGTTTCTCCGAGAGAGATACCTGAAACGCGATTTTTTTTCCCCGATTTCCATTGTCGACCATTATTACGCTGACAATCGACTCGCTTGCGAAAAAAGCTCTAAAGACGTGTAACCAACGAGGGTCGCGCGCGCGTCTGATACGAGGCGCGCTTTTACTACTTTCACCAATCCCTGCGGAAAATTTACGAAAATGCTATCGTCATGTTCGCGGCTATTCTTATCACGTTTCGTTTGTCTCTTGCAAAGATTTTGAAGAATTAAGTAGGGTTGATAAGAAGAAAAATGGGGATAGGGCGACTTGTGTAATTTTATAAATTTAAATATAAAAAGATAAAAACATATATAAAAATTTCTCTACATCATATCACTATCGCGTATTAATTTATCCTTACAATTATATATATATATATATAGTCGCTATAATACAGAAATTATCTATTTACAGATACGTTAATTACTTCCAATATTACAATATATGCATATAAAAACCATATCGTATGTATATTAGTGCTAATTAGTAATAATTTCACGTTAATCTTCTCCGATTAATTACGAAATAAATCGCCGTCACACGGGCACTATAATCTCATGAATATTCATGATCGTTAATAATGTATGTGACGTATTACCGTATTATTATTCTAATACACGTATTGCCGGCATAATCGACCGATACGAGGAACCGATATCTAAAAAGGAGACCCTATCGAAATCGAACGCTATTTATAATACGCGGAAGGAGCGGTATACGCTGTGCGAAAAGTTTCTCCTCATTTCGATACGATAACCCTCCTCTCCATAACCGTTCATTAATCTTGCCGCACGCGAGATTCATCTCCCGACCGAGTTTTACATATTTATTATCGTCTCCGAGCATGAGCTGTTTTGGTATTCGGCCCGTTACATCGTAGAGTTCGCGGCATCGAAACCCCGCTAAAACCCGTCCAAAGTCGTACAAAGTCGTACAAAGCACCTCGTATAAAGGCAGCCCCGGAGCGATTGCGTTCTCTCTCTCTCTCTCTCTCTTCTTCTTTATTCTTTCTCCTTCTCGCGGCCCGCAGATATGATTTGCGGGATTTACGTGTCTTTTTCGCGAGAAAGAGAATTGTCTCGTGTGGTTCACGTAGGTGGAAAATAAGCCGCCGCGAATCCCATTCGACGTTTCCGGAATCTCGCGGGTTAGAGTAGCGCAAAACGAAGCGGCGACGGTGTAACATATGCGGATCTCGAAACCGCTCTCGCGGAACTTTTACTTGAAATTTCGCTGTACACGGAGAACCACCGGGGTTACGCCGACGGTTGTCTTTGTCGGTTATAAATGGGAGACGCGAAGCGGCGCACTTGAAAAGTCGGCGCTTGTTGGTTTCTTGCCCGGAATCGCGTTTCCTTCTTTTCTTTCTTTCTTTCTTTCTTTCTTTCTCCTCTTTCTTTTTATAGCCCGCTACGAATGCGGTTGAACGTTGCGCAAGTGTTTACCGTGATTTTCCGGAGCACCGTTCGCAAAGTGAAAAAGTATCAATATATCAATTTTACCGTACACAGTTAATAAATTATAAGCTTTTAGAGCATTACACACACGTATAACGAAGTAAATTCTTTCCGCGTTGAAAAATATATCAAATTTAAAACAGTTACTCTCTCACAGAACGATAAAAGATATTTCCGGCTTTTTCCAACAAATTCACATTATACATTCGATACCTTTTGGGAATAAAATCCCAAAGGCATTTAACCATCATCCGGCAAATCAACAGGCCGCTACGTTAAAAGGGCTCGGAGAGATCGGTCGGAAAATCTAGAAGAATTTATTCGGTGGGCGCACAAATCAGCCCCGTCTACGAGGAGGGGGCCAGCGAGGTCCGAGAATTGAGATGGGGATCGATGGGGGCGCGCGCTTTCGGCCCACGGGACTGAAAATCTCGCTGGACGCGTTTCCAACGACAACGTGTAAACCGTTTGGCCAGCAACACAATGGCAGGCCAGGAGGTCCAACGGAGCGAGGAAAATATATTGCTAATAGGGTTTGCAACACGGCCCGTTAGTCGAGAGTAATGCCTTACCACGGGGTGGCACACGTTAAGCTCGTTTAACGAAACCACACCCCGCCTTCCGTCTCTTTCTCTTTCTCTTTCTCTCCCACACGCTCGCTCTCTTCCTCCTTTTTCTTCTCCGTCTCTCCCTTTCGTCTTTTTTGCCCTTCTACTCTCTCGCGTTTCTCTCTCCGTGCTTCCGTGGACGTCGATTAGATTTATGGACTTCCATCGTGTGTCACGCGTTCGACCCTCTCTCGTCGCTCTATGCTCTTGTTCGTCGAGGGATTTCAGCCTGCAGCCGCGATAACCGCACGTGACCGTTTCGGGTCTCTCGATTAGGGAGATATTCTTCTTCGCGAATCGAACGGAATGGATTGCACGTCGCTTTTACGCGCCTTCAGTGAGTTATTACCGTCCGATGCACTTCGAAACTCAAGTAACCGCGAACGATCTGTAATTTCGTTATCTCGGACATTGTTTTTAAAAATAAATCATTATTATTTCATTGTCCTTCTAATTTTTATTTAGTTATGTCATTGCAAAATATATATATATTTAAACGACAGTATATAAATGAATGATGTATCAGTGTGTTGTTTGCACGAATATATAGCGCGAAACATCGTGTCAAGATAAATGTATGTGTCGGACGGAACACATAGGTCATAAAACTACAAAAGAGGATTTTGTGATGTACCTCGAGTCTCGTCACGTTCGACAAGTGTTTTGTTTAGATGGCTCCTTAGAGTGCTAACGCTTTATTTTGCTTCCTTATTTCGTCGTCCTGACGACGGCCTGACTATGTTTAACGCGTATATGTTGCGCGCAAATATCGAATGCATAATATGGAACTATAATATATACAGTATTATCTCCTGTGAGCTACATTTTCCCTACCATATAAATTTTGCAAACGAAGTAAAAATAGCCTGAGACTTGAGCGTGCAGTAAGAAGTAATAGAATTTATAAATACCATTAACTTTCTAACATGTTCTAAAAAAATGCCTATTTACATGAAATTATTTGTCTTGTCATGTAAACGAGTTTAGAGAGATATAGAGATACTTTATGTTAAACCTGTCACGTTATTCTCTGTATAATTAATATAAAAGTTTAATTATTCTAATACAATTTATAGATATTTATTTCTTTATAATATATAATTACACTATATTTTTCTTGCATTAATTATATTTCGAGTAAACTAGTTATTATATTTCAGGTAAACTAGAAGCACACAAAATAGCGCATTGATATCAATTAGTTTACTATTAAAATCCAATCGCCGAGATATTGCGATTAGCGGCGCTTGTTCATAGTCTCGGTGTGTTACCCTCGTATGTCTCCTTATGAACTCTTGTGACCTAGGATGAACCCTTATGAAAGAGCCACTCTCTCCAGCTTATTCGTGCAGAATCTCGGCAACGGACGTATTTGATACCTAGTATACGACAGTAAGTGCGTTCGTGCATACACAGCTATATGTGTGCGCAAGATGTATGCGTGTATCAAAACGCGAGATGTGTATGCATCTATCTCTTTCTCACCGTAAGCCGGATGCACCATTTGCGGGATATTCTGCGACGCTATCGACGCAAGACGTGCTCGAGCGTGCATCCTTTCTCTCTGTTACCCTTTTACGGGCACACCCGTTATAGATTCAAAGGCAACCGTCCATTTCTGTAAACTACGCGCTCCATGACCATCCATGACAATTATTATAACTCACGATCAGTCAGCGGCCCACTATGCTTTTCCTTTTTCTTCTCCTCGTTTGACGCCGCTTGTCCATGCCGTGCGGGCCACATTTCATCCAATCTTAGCCAAGGGACGTCATTTTTTCTCGTTAAAACTGGAGCTTCGAACTTGCGGATCGATACGTCTTGCACAAAATTTTAACGCTTTAAATAATTTTTTTTTTTTTTTATATTTTGAAGGAATAATGTTCTATAGTTATTATAGTTAATACCGAAATGTGTTTCATATAAATTGTAAAGATTATTTCAAGACTATTAATACAGATATAGATATTAGATATTAAATTAAGAAAAATGACAATAATCTCGATGTGCAAATTTTGGCAAGTATAAAATCCAAAACACTGTAAACGGATCACGAAATTATGTTTCTCAACTAGTTATTGAAAGCTTTATCTTCGAAACTTGCAGTAAAATATATTTCACAAAATTTGAGAGACTAAAATTGTATCAATCGATCATTTTTATCGGCTCGAAAATCCGGGACAAATTCAGAAAGTATGATTCGTCGCTTCTGAATGCGATAGAAATGCACAATGTTGCACGTGGCACGATAGAGAGGTTACGGCAAAAAAGTAATGTAACATTGCGCGTGTATTAGGGCATTACTAACGGTATTATCCCGGGCAAAATTATTGCCAGAGCGAGGTAATACCCCGCCATATTTCAGGCATTACGATTATTGCGATATGGCCGCACCGTATTTTAAGAGCGATAGTTTTATCGCTCGACGTTACGATATTCCGTTTCGCCCTGTCTGCCCTTTTTTATGCCACTTCGACGTGCATCGATTAAATATTGCGAAACGCGAACGACGCGACAGCCTGACAGGGCGACACATTTTCCGGCATCAAGTATCGTGCCATCATGAATGAAGATATCCTCTTGCGCGATAATATCTAAAAAAAAAAAAAAAAAAAAAAAAAACTTGTCGTTTTAACGAAGATTACAAATCCCTGTTAACATCATTTTTTGCACACCCGCTGCTAATTCTACTCTATCACTTTACTCTCTTTTAAGAATATTTCATTATACATATATTGCATTATTCATATTCATTATATATATATATATATATATATATATATATATATATATTTGTTCAGATTATTATTATGTAAATTTTTAAATTTTTTATGTAAAAATTCAAATATAATTTTTTATCATAAAGTTCAATGTTTCACATTTTTATTTCAGAGGTAAATAGGTAATTTCCAAATATTATATAAAATATAATCTATACAGAATGTGTCGCGAAAAAAAGGTTAATCTTTCTCGTTCAGAATAATCTTGACCTTTCGGAGAGTATTGAATTTTTCTCGCCCTATATGTTATGTACGTAAGTTTGACGTTATTTTGATATCACATCTTGACGAGCAAGTGTCAAAGAATCATTTATCATAACGTCATGACGCAACGGATGCGAGATAGCTTGACGCTGAGTTGAAATCAACGAGACATTTCTGTTACCATAGATATTTACGATACGAATAAAGTGTTTCACACTACATTTGATAAGCGGAAAACTATTTATACATACATCGTGAACGAATTGACTTGGATCCAAAAATAAATAAGTATACGCGATATCCATAATGATGGCGTCATATATCGTTGAAAATTATTACTCGTAAATTTCATCCCATCTTGATTGCATCATAACTCGCGAAATCCCTTTACAATCGACGATATTCATCGATTTGTGGCGAACGATTTCGGATAACGCAGCAAAGGTATCTATAAAAATATCAATACCATTTTTGCATTACTTGATACTGTTGTGAGAAAAAATCTTTTTAAAATTGAAACTGCACAAACACGTTGCGTTAATTTATTTTATTTCAAAAATTATTGGTTGTTTTCTCTATCGTTTCAGCAGACGCAAAATATATTTTCGTAAAATAGATATCCAAATGAAAATTTTATCAGCATCTTTCTACCGTAAAATCTGCAGATGTCATTGTCAAGGCAAGAGAAAGAGGAATAAAAAGTAATGCGCGCAACGGACCTTAAAAGTACAAAACATTCGTAAAGAGCGCGTGCGCTCGAAAAACGGAAAATATTCGGACAATTCGAACTTATTGAATTCCTGCGGCTTGCATTCTGTTATGTATGTATTGGTTCACGCGATGCCGATGCGAATGCTACGTGTGTACCCTCTGAATTATGGTCCGGGAGTGCCAAACTCTATCTCTCCCTCTCTCTTATTCCCGTACATACACATTCACATTATATGGTGGTAACGGTTCGCACCTTCATGCGACTGACGGGCTGCGTGACCTGGGTATCGGATTAAAGCCACGTAACGATTACCGTTAAAAATTTAGGAAAATTCCTACGACGCCACCGAATAGCTACGGAACCGATGCTATTTTCATGCGGGCGCACCATTCTCATCTTGATGGCAACGCCCCCGACACCCTTCGTATTTTCAACCCGCACACGTACCCCTTTGTGCGAGCACCTCCGCCGCTCTCACCGCGCAACCAACTTCGCCGTGGAAATCTCGTGGCTCGTTGAGAGCTGTCGAAAATGGGAAAACGATCGGATATTTCTCTCGCGACGCGCGAACGAATATGCCAGAAACCGTGATATTTGCGAGCCGATATTTTTCAAACGTGAAGAGAAGGAAGAGAAATTTATTAAAAATACCGCGCTTACATTCTTATTAAAAATACTGAGCTTTCATGTTTAAGTAATAAATTCAGCTTGTACTTTTGTATGCACGGGAAAGATGAAAGAAGCGTTATATACGTAAAAGTTCTTGATAAAATAATTTTAAATTTACAATTTCTTACACTGGAGAGCGTAATGAATAGAAGCATATTTTATGAAATTTATATCGAACATTTTATCTCTGTGACGATCTAACAGCATAAATTATAAAATTGTGTTACCGAATGTTTTCATTTGTTGAGAAGCGTGGCGTCGCTAGGAAACAGAAGCAATATTTTTCACGATAATAGAAAACATTCCGCCCTCATTATTTATTAACAGATATAAAGAGTACGCGCTGCAATAGCTTGATATTTTCATCACGGAAACATTTCATAAAGCACGCGCCGTCATAGTCCACCGGCGGTGGAATTAAAGCACGCTCTTGTCGCAAATTGATGCGACCCCGAAACGCACAAACCGACCGATATTGTTGAACGAACCGGCGTAGCCCCATAGGATTTGCCTTGCGAGATCCCTGTTTAATAAAAGCGCGCCTGATTCCTCTCTCTTTTTCTCATTCTCTCTCTTCTCCATTTCATCGTATTTATAAATGTTATTAAAACATTCTCGCGCAAAACACACGCGGAATAAAAAAAAAAAAAGTTGACTGAAATTGGCGGAAATGTATACATGTGTCTATATGTTTCATACATATTTTCCTTCCTTTCTCTTTATATCTCTCCATGAATTTCGGATAATTCTGCTTTTTATCTCCGAAAAAGGATCCATATTGAACGTTTACCAACTAACGACGAAATAATAACAAAGTGCCTTTCCTTCGTCGTTTCTTCTCGTCTATTCGCACACGCGCCTGCTTATTTCCGAAAATGGCCACTTATCCGAACCGCTCTAACTCTCTCGTTTCGAGAAGGCCGCTGTCTTTTATCCCGTAAATCCTCGTCGACCCAAAGGAACTCTTGAGGCAGGGGTCCTCCGCTATTTCCTCTTTCTTCTCATCTCTCACGATGTGCAACGATTAAAGACTCGGGCTTAATGGAAACTGTCGGCGATATACCGTACACCGATATACATGACAAGACTTTTCATCAAACGGTGTTTACAAGAAAGAAGCGCGAATCAATAAAATTAAAAATTCTGCAATTAATAGCATAAGATATAAGAAGTAAAACTTTCTCGCGTTTTATTTATAGAGATGTCCACTGTCTTCTGCCATTGTAATGGAAGCTATCATTTTAATTATTCGTATAAATTTACATCGTTGATCTCATTCGCAAATTATTCGCGTGGAATCTACTGCTGATCTAAAGCGTAATTATATTGTCGCTCAAACTTCAATTTGGAGTTTGAGTTTATTACACCGGAATACGTGCGCTACTACAATGCGTATTGGATTGTCTCCAAGTTATCATTGCTTCGCGTGAACTGATTTCAAGTTATATATCTTAATATATAAGGATTTAGTATCGCAAAATATCTCAAACATAATATCACATTTTATATTTTTGTTTCTTATCATCATAAGAGATTATGATATTTTTCAAATATTTTAAAGCAGCTACTATATATATGCATCATATATTTGAAAGACAGAAACTTTCTCTAGTTGTTAATATTTACCGGCTATTGTGTGCTTATCAAATAAGCAGATTGATTGTCATACGAGAACTTCTGAACTCTTTGTGTAAAGTTTTAATTATATTGCAAACTCAAATTATATTGTCCGACAAGTACATCGATCAAATCCCTAAAATATTAATCTAAACCGTATTTATAGAAAAAATAATAACAATTTTCAGGATAAATATATCTATTTTAAGATAGTTTATATATATGATAATATATATAAATAAATAAAATAAATATATATATATAAATTTATGTGTATCGATATTCTTTATTAAAAAATGATAATGACGAAATATCTTTTTAAAAGTCTTTCAATCTTCGCTACATTGTCATTTATATGAGAAAAAAATCTGTGTTACATCTACTGCAGTATTGTATGTTTTTAGATATAAAGATATACTATATCATTTTTTTATCGCATTCAAGGATTTTTATATATTTCGTCAAGTTTTAGAGAAAAAAAGCGATAACTGAAACGAATAAGACGGAAAAAAAAAATAAGAAAATTGAAAGGAATCAAAGTCATACGAAATGTGTCTATTGAATGTTTTGCATATACCGATCTTTTACGAATTTGTTCAATAGTGAAATATCAAAGAGCGTGTATTAATTGTTTAGAGCGATGATTCGAGTGGAATCATTTATTTCTCGATTTGTTGAGAAAAAATAGTTGGACGAGCAAAAAAGTGTAAGGTCGTTCAATTTACATTAATAGCTATTTACAGACGATTTCGACATGTTAAAGCTAATAAATATTTATATTCCAATCACGTTTGATATTCATCATATTTACAATTTCCAAAGTAATGCTTACTGCGAACGTGGCTATACCTTTACCGATGCTCTGCGATGGAATCGACGCAAACTTTCATGATCGTCGAGTCGTAACCAGCAATCGATGGCGCGTAATCGCAAATAAAACGGACGAATAAACGGAAATTCACCGAAAAGTCAGCGAGATAACGCGAGAGACCGCGCTTCTGTCACCGTCGTTTTCCACCTCGATCAACCCAACCTAACCTTCCATTCGCGGCTCTCTAGCACTTTGCGACGAGCGTGCCGGAAAAAGTTTTCCGGATTCGAATTGCGGTTTTTATTCCGCACGAACGATTTTGAGACAGCCCCCGGATAGTCCACCTTCGAGCTATCGTATTTTCCTCCGGTAATTACTCGGTAAAATCCGCTCTCCGAAATGCTGACAAGACATTCCGTGACTTTTACTCAAACGCCGGATGTAATCTCCCGTTCGACAATGCCTGTCAAATCTTTTATCGATTGTCGTTTTGCCGCACATGCGATTCTTTCGTACGAATCGAACTGTCAAATGCTTTGCCAGAATTTTTGGGCGTAGAATAATTTTTTTTTTTCTATCAGTTGATGAAGGAAAGATAGCTTTTATTAATTTCGTCCACAGATTATTTTAATACCGAAAACATGCAAGCAACAAATTTTTTCAATTAATTTATGTTACGATACTGTGCGCTGTATAGAATCCGCGGAGATAGTGTCGAGTTTCAATAGCTTAGAACAAACAACAAATTTAATCTTTTATATATTTCGGTACTATATCGAGCTTTCTATATATTTTTTTCATTATGGGGGGCTTAATGTCAAGCTGGCTTCCCTCCCGCCCCCCCCCCCACTTTGAATGTAAATTCCTGCTAAACGGTTTGAGCTACAAAATCCGGACTACGGCAACAAATTAGCACATAATTAGCACTATTTGATAGATGCGACTTTAGGAGGGACCTCTGATAGGAGGGAGGGTCAACTTAATACGGGTCTTTATTATTGTGATACACCGGCTACGATGTTGACCGGTGGTAATAAACAAACTGAATTACATTTTATAACGTTCCAAAACGTAATTCTTATCGTTTTAGTAATGATTTTTTAATCTTTAACACCTGAATTTGATAAAAATAACAATACCCCATTTTTATTGGGAAAACGCTATTTTTGAGATTTGACCAAAGTATCAAATAGAAAGTTTCTTGTTTCAAAGTGCCGAATTTACCTCTTCAGTTTGGACATACAGATCTGGAACACATCTTGTATATTAAATAGAAAAAAATTTATATTTATTATAATAGATTATTATATATGATTTTTTAAACAGTCGGCCCTATTTCTTTTTTTCTAAGGACAAGATCGTTTTATCTTAATGATTCGCGTGGAAAATCTCGTTAATTAATTAAGAAGAATAATTGTTGCTAAAAAAACGAAAATATTAGCGAGACATCGATAAATTAAAAAGATATTTATATTCAAGCTAAAAAAAAATAGCATATAAGATATTATGACGGATATTCTACATATAGGCGATTATAATGCTATATTTGAAATAAAATAGATTTACAGCTGTAAGGTATTGTATATCGTACACTAGTTGCACGTACATGATAGATCGCGTCTTCTATTTCGCTCTAGCTTGGAGATCGTCTGTCAAATGCCAACGATCAATGTCGTGACATGGAGACATGGAGCGACATGGGAAAGGGAAAGAGTTAAATAACACAACTTCGACAATCGAAAGAACGTAGTCGCGGATCACGTTTTCTCCCATATCGTCGAGGACGTTGGTGAAACTTGCAATATTTCCGCGAAAGGCGCAAACCGTAAAACAAACCGCGATGTTTCTATATTTTGATACGAAACGGCGCAATTCCCCCTCATCTCCCGGCGCTTCCCATCGATAGCCATTCGCGCGCTTTTAATACAATTTTTATGGCCACCCGTGAAAGATATAGTAGATCGTGACGGGACGATCAAGAAACGGGGTGGGGATGAGAGATAAGAAAGGGATGATCGAGAAAAGAAGACTTGGATCGCTGAAGACCGAATATTCGTGGCACGTTTTGTAATTTATACAAGCCTTTCATCTTCGAAACGGATTAAGGCGATGAATGCGGCGATAAAGAATCGATCGAGGAACATGAAAATTACATCCAAAGGACACGCAAATTGCGCTCTTACGACGAAGAGGAACAGTAAGATCCCTTGTTGAAATAAAAAAGTAACGTTGAGCTATGTTGAGAAAATGCCAGGAGAAACATTAACGTAAATCTTGCTTTCTGCAGTTTCCTTATCTTATATTCACAAAAATTGCATTAGAATAAACCTTTCGTGAAACTTTTCTTTCTCTTTTCCAATTTGTACTTTATATCCTTTAACGAATGCATAAACGCTGCGACACTTTCAACTTGATCGTCCGTCGATATGCTGTTCTCTCATCGAAACGTGTCTTTTTCGCACTCACCTTGTGATTCAGCGAATTATTTCGATATGACGACGTCGCATCGAGACGTGATCATCGAGGAAAGGAGAAAGAGAGAGAAAGAACGCTATCCCGTGCAAAATTTATATTCATGAGTATCCGAGTGTGAGAGAACAAGTGCATTTTGATACATGTCGTCGACGATCGAAAGCACCAGATGGATCGTATGTAACGGACAAAGGATGCGTATAATAGAGAATCGACGAACTGACTGTGGCTCGACTGCGCCGAGATCTTTCCTTCGAACGAGAGAACGGCACTTTTTTTTTTTTTTTTTTTTTTTTTTTTAGTTACTTGAGATTCCCCGTCGCGTCTATGTCGCGGGAACTTGAAGAAATCGAGTTTTCCCCTATTCCCTCGAAACGTCCATCTTCGAACATTTTCGTCGTTCGCGTTTTTCCCCTTCACATACATACGTCGGAATTTCTTAACTTTTGCGATCTCAAACGCAACGATGCAACGTCTTTCGCGTCGCAAAAGAAGAGAAGAATGCAAGGAAAACTATCGCATGAAAATGAAGAGTGATAAATTACCTGAATTTCAGCAGCTTTTGAAAACCGCGATATCTCTAACTTTGCTATTGCGAAAAGTTTCTTTCAAGTTTCATCAAATTGAATGAAATATTTTGTATAACGACATCATATAAAAATCATAAAAATCAAAATTTTTTTATCTCTCTTTCTTTATTCTTTATTGATGGATAATAAATTTCACGAATAAAATCAGTTTTTCAGAAATCCCTTTGTCCATAATGTTAACGAATAAAATAAATTATATATACATATATATTTAATATAATATATATATAGATTAAATCTTATAGAAGTTATCTTATAATTGTTTTTAAAAGTCTCTATTTTTATTTTGCATTGAAGACATATATTTCTTATCCCATCAGAACAAACGATTCCAGTAGTGAAACTATTAGTGTTGAACGATGATCAGTCATGGTCTTTTATGGTTGTCCGCACGATGCCGCGAAACTCGCCGTTCTTTTCACGAAAATATAAATACGCGAGTTTACGACGTAATAAAATTTGCCAGTAGTAACGCTGGACCGAAGCAGAGACCACGGAGCCGTGATGATATCGAATGCGATATCGAGATTTATCGGACAACCGTTTTCCAGTGTAAATTGAATCTCGAACTTCCCGAATCTTAAATCTTCGCGCGTCGCCACTTTGCTGCTTTTGTTTTCCTCAAATTTTATGTTGCGGTTTCGAAATGTAAATTATATAAAAAATTAATGCAATCAGTAACGAGTTTAAAAAACTAAGCCTAATATATTATACGTTATATATATTTTATATATCGATTCCTTTTCTTCATATTTTTAAAATGTCTATAATTTTTAAATATTTTTTTAAGCAGCGAATTAAACGCGCAATCAAGCTAAAATTTTCGAGTGCTAGTAATCGATGAGTGAGTTGTTGAAAACGACTTGCCGACTTGCTAGGAAAATTTAAATACCCGAGCAGGTATTTCGCTTCGTTCTTTTACTTCCCCCTGGCCGAACGACGAAGATTTTTTTTCCAGTTATTGCGCCGACCAAGATTTTATTTCGTTCGCGGCGAAGGAGCGGCTCTCTATTACGGATTACGGAAAGCCTTCCGTCGACAAATCGAGGAATATTTCGGTGAATGCTACGATCGTAAATCGATTCGCCCAGTCGGACGAGATGGAGGAGAGAACGCCGAATGGGGCAGGATCGCGCGCATTCTCGGGTATCGATCGTATCGACCAGCTTTCTCATTCTCTCTCCCGTATCATTCGCTTCCTCTCTCTCTCTTCTTCTTCTTCTTCTCACTTCCCGAATTCAATCGGGATTGCCATCGGCGGTGCCGCGAGGACGGAACTTTGGAAAATCGCGCGGCACGATAAATCTCGATATCCCACTCGATATCACTTGGCCTCGACCAGCGACGGCTGACAAATTTTATCGCGCTCGCTAAATCGTTCTCGCTACTTCATATGTTATACACAGTAAGCTTTGCATCATATCTCAGGAGTGTATTCTTCGATCCTGCGTTTTAAACTGATCTCTTCTAAACGAAAATTCTCTCGGATGCTGTCTTATTCCGATATCTTCGAATCTCTATCTTAATAACGTTAGGCTTGTATTAAATGTGTTATAAAATAAAAGCAGTTTGAAATTAAATAAAAAGATTTATATTTATTTCCAATATTCTATATTTAATCGTTTCAAAATTATTAATCTTTTCGATATCAATATAAGTACAGATTTCATACGGAAAATTCACGGCATAATAAAACATTTTTCAAAGTATAACTCCGTTCGAATTTATTCATTTAAAAAGTCTATAGAAAGAGAAAAATATATTATCAATGTAAAAAAAAATCCGATCATGAACCCTTTTCAATGATTTTAACGAAGAATTCGTCGCGACGAAGTCGCATATCGAAGCATCGAACTTCATTTGAAATGTAAATTTAATCCGTTCTGGTCGATCGCTTTAGATCGAATTGTGCACCGAGTTGGAATTATTTTTACATACATTACGTCGCTTGCGAAACAAATCGAGATGTGATCGTTTTTTAATCAAGGTTCATTAAACCGTGCATCGCGTACATTATTTGATTGCGTGGTCGAGATATTGTGCGAAATTATTGAGAGCGAAATTGCGACATACGGTAGTAGGTAGCGAGTTACGATAAACCGATCATTTTTATCACTGAACGCGTACAAAAGGCTTGTATTAATAGCGGAAAATTAATTCCACAAAAAATGTTTGATTAAGAAAATTTTCTTTTTATTTAAAATATTAATTAAAAATAGAATATATCAATGTAATATATCACGTCATTTTTAATATATCAAAATAGCATTATAATAATATTGTAAAATGATAGATTTTTCAAATTTTCATAACAAATATTATAATCAATGATATATTTGAAAAATCAAAAAGAATTATATATATATATATATATATATATATATATATATATACGAGAAAAAAAACATCAAAAATCACGATAAGACAGAGAATACGTGATCATATTGAAGGATTTTGCACGTATACCTCGCGCGTAAAGTGAATGGTGACATCAAGGGAGGAACGAGATACCGAGAGAAAAAGATGATCGTGTCAATGAAAAGCATGGAGGCGAAAGATGTGGAAGTGCGGACAAAAAAATGCTGGTTGAAGACACCGGCAGATCGCTTACGAGCCCGTAAAATTCACCATTCCTTATCGCGTTTCGTGTCTTGCGAAAAACTTTCCTATCGTTTTCACAAAGAAATCGTTTATAGCTGATTTTGCCACTTTTTCTGCTAAACATAGATTGACGGCATCTAATATGAAAAAATATTGAAAAGATTTCTATGCAAAAATTGAATTATTTCGATAAAAGCCAAGCACATGCTTAAATCATCAACAGCCGAGTAGAAGTATCAAAAGAAAAAAATTATTTTTTAAATATAATTTAATATTTATAATATTCTTTAAAGTAAAAATTTCTTGACAATATTATAAACAATAATTTTTGCGATGCCGCATCATTAAAAGCAACTTTTCAACACAACAAGATAAAAGATATCGGATCTATTATTTAAGAAAAAATAATAATTTGCCTCCTTTAGCTCTTTAGATATATCTTTGACATGAGTTTTCTTTAGCTTCACCGCGGGATGCGTTTATCTTGTTTTCGTAATAAATCAAGTGTGTGGTACAAAGACTAATGAATCGTATCATAAATCATGATACGTGGTGATCCCAGTGCTTTATCTCAAACACTAGACGCCAAACAACGAGAAGAATACCTTGGCTTCAAGGCGTGGACGCGCATCGATCATTTTTCAGTTGTAAACGATTAAAAATTAAGAAGTTTTGATGAATTAAGTTTTAACGATGTGTATAGATGAAGGTAACGAAATCTTATACCGTTCTCCCAATGTCAAGAATTCTAATCAAATTTTAATTTGAGACTTAATTACCAAGATCTTAGGAATCCCTATTATACAATGTAAATCAATGCTGTATTTTGAAACTAACTTTACTTAATAAAGCTTGCTTGTAAGCTGCTTTCTAAACATTATTGGTGTTGCAAAATTTAACGTTAACGGAAGACTTCCATATAAAATTATTAAATTTCCTCTCATTAATTAACAAAGAAATTACGTATCGCAGAAAGCCGCGAGTTAATTCGTCTGTCCCATTCACACTATATTCTACATATTTGTAGAAAAAGAATATGTTCCTCGTAACTACCGATACCGCTATCCCGCCAATTCATTTCGCATATTCTGAATGCGAGTTCGAATTTCGTTATTTTATCGGACTTGTGAGGCTCGAGAAGGAAATTCCGCGTTGCTATACGAGTATAAGGGAAGATCGATCTTGTTTCATGGAAAAATATACCATCTACTACTCCGAGAAGAACTTTTCCGCGCGACAATGCGTTCCTGAAATCGAGTCGATGTCGTCGCGACTCTTCAAAGGTATCGATATAGCGACTCTTCCATGGCAAAGTTGGTAACCGAAAAGTGTGACAAAGCGAGGAATCTCGTAAAACTCTCAGCGGGACCCGGGACCCGGGTCGAGCGAGTAAGCCGGCGCTGTAATAGGTATACGTGTATTCAGATCTTGGAAAAATATCCCGAGATATCCCGCAGGGAAGAAACGAGCTGACAACACGTTCTCGGAATCGAGTTGGTGTCGATACCGAGATGCCGATGCAACTTCAAAGGCGTTTGTCTCTCAGGACGCGTCGATGTAACGCGCGAGATCTTTATTCGCTGTTCTTCCCTCAAAAATATCGCATCAAGCGTTTCGTCCAGAACAAGATTGCATATTTTAAAAGTCCCGAAACGTTTAAAAACGTGAAATTTTTCTCTGTGAAAATTTCGCTGACGAAGAAAGACACGTCTTTAAAAATAACAAGAAAAGAAAACAGACATCTGGTTATTATTTTTTTCTAATTTCAGGTCAGTTACATTAGAGCGTGTGAGAAAAATCAGCAAAACTGAAGAAAAAATAGATATGGAAAGATTAGTGATCTTTTTAATCTTGTAGAGAGTTTCGAGAAAAGTCTGAGGAAGATTCTCTCGTGTGCATGTGTCGTGTGATTTTTGACAAGTGCACCGTGACACGTAAAGCGTCAATACGTATATATTCACCGCAGATCGATTCGAAATACGCCGTCAAAGTTTCCGCTTGACACGTAGTTTGTGGAATCTCAAAATACGAGCAACGAACGCGAAATTTTCGCGAAAGCAATGCCATAATGAAATAAAACGGCGCGAGATGCTCGACATTTTTCCGAAAATTGATTTATCGAAACGAAAATGCGAAGAAAATCCTCCTGAGAGAGACAACTAGTGGAAGCTCGGAAACCGCGAATAACTCATTTATCATTGTTTAATTAGACTGCGGGCGCTTTTCATGTTCTCTTTGATGCGAAAAGATTCATCGGCAAGATTCAAAAATTTATTTTTTCATCTACTTATTAATTTATTTTCGAAAGATGAATAACTCTTTATCACTTCCGTTAAATTAAGTAGAAGCATATAATTAAAACAAGATATAGAATAAAGGGTCTATAAAATAAAGAGAGAAAAAATAAAATTAAAATAAAGAATAAAAAAGATTACAAAATAAAAAAATAATGAAATAATAAAAAAGCAATAATAAAACAAGGAAAACAATAAGAATAAAACGAGATAATGTACATGCAATTGATTACTAACCATTGATTGCACGATTTATTAATTATTATAACTCGTAAACATTTACTTCAGTATTCCTTATCAAATTCCTGTTTATTGTTCCTTGAAACTTACATTATTGTGCTATAAAGATTAGAACCGACGCTACGGCTTACATTTCATGTTATGACTTATATCAACGACTCGACGCAAGATTAACTAAAGTTCCTTGATAGCAAGCTCTTTACTGCTTAATCCTTCCTATCCTAAATTTTATTTTACGAGCATGAAATTATATTGTTTTTAGCGAATTAAGAAAGCAGTAATTTTCTAAATATTTCAAGGGGAATAAATTTTTAAATTAACTTTACACACAAATAACATTTAACGATTAATTATTATAATAAGTTTCATATCATTTATCGTCAAACCGCCAGAATATCATATTACGCGTTTACGTTAAGTTTTATTTACTTAACAACAATTTACATGGGGAGCAAAAAGTTTCTTTTGAAACGGAAAACGTGTTTATTCTTTCGTGCTAATGAGAGAACAAGCTAAAAATGCTCCAATATCGCGATGTCATTTATTCTCAGGCGGGCTAACGGAAGAAAAAGAAAAAATTGCATACAGAAGCGCGTGAAAGAATATTTCGCGTCTCTTCTGGGACCGGAAATGTTGCTCGCATTTCCCGAGTCGTGTAACGCGCCGAGTACATCGCGCACGCCGCAGTTACAAGATTACGTTTCTCTCTCTCTCTCCCCCCGTGTATTATCCTGCGTCGTTCCTCCATTATCTCACGGAGGCGTTTTCTCATTCGCGGTAAATAAAGAAAGAGAGAAGAGACCGCGCGCCGAGATATATCTTGCTCTTTTAATGCTCGGCAAATTCCAGTCAACGTATTGTGAAAATCCGGAGGGGATGAAAATCCGGTATGCGCTTGGAGAACGGAGGTTGAAGGATAGGAAGACAGTTAAGCGAGTCCTGCGGCGCGCTGAATACAAGTATTTTTACATGCATCCTATTTCGCTCGTTTCTTCGTCGAGCCTTTAGTTTCACATTGTATTATACTTTCGTTCTCGTCATGAATACCGTAAACGACGGCAGTCGCGTTTTTTTTTTTTTTTTTTTTAAACCATCTCATGTGTGTCGACAGCGACAGATTCCTATAAAAAAATACGAAAACACGCGCTCTTCAGCGCGTGACGAATCATTTATGAGGAGCTTCCGCAAAGTCCGGTACATATAAATAAATCGCGAACAATTAAATTGTCACGGATGCTGATGATCGATTTAGAGATGGAGATTGCAAAAAAATAATGATAGAAAATATACTATATATATCAATAAAAAAATAATGCAGAAACGTCAATAAATTATACTTTAGACTCATCTTACAAATTATTTATATTTTTATTATAAGTAACAAGATTAAAATTAAATATTAAATTATGCTTTATCACTTTTCTTCAAAATTCTAGAAACGAATTTGATCGTTCATGATCGCACGGGAGCGGCACAGAATTGCTACTTTTGGAAGAAAGACGGGAAGGAATGTACTTCATGGAAGGCACATGAGAAAAACGCAGTCGCGCGTTTTATATTTCGCGATCCGTTTCGAGTTATCCAAAACCAGATATCCCTCGTATTTTTCCCGAATTTTCCCAGTATCGTCGTCAACAATTCACCAGACTTTCATATTCAGCTTCGTATCTTCCAAATGCCGGAAAATTTTCAAGAGCGACGAATTTCGAACATCGTGTAATCTTCTTACGGGTCGTTACGATGTGTAATCGACAACGGTAAAAGAGCAGGAAGAGTCGTCGGCCCGATTTACGAAAAACTTTCCGTATTACCGAGCGTTATCGTTACGCTGTCGATACGAACGACGTGAGAGAACAATATCGTATGATTTTATAGTTGTCGAGATATCGCGCACACATTTGCCTTAGCCAATTTATTCGTTCATCCTGCTCAAGTTTAACTCGAAGACTGTTCTTTTTCTTCTTACGAGATTCCGCAAAGATCACCATTTAAACTGTTACGTCTCGTCGTAAAACATTTGTACGAGAAAACATTTCTCTCTTAATTTATACCGTCGTTCCGACCAATTGGTTACGAGGATAAATCAGTGAATGAGATTTCCTTTACGAAATTGCAGTGTGTTTCACAATTCTCGTAACAAACGTTTTCGCATCCAGCGTGGTCCCTCATCGGACTTTACGCGCTGCTTCTCCGCGACGATCGTTACTCAAACCGCGAGGATATTCTCCGGAGAGAATCTCTTTGCGAGTCGTTTAGCCCTTCTCTAGCGAGGATAGATCACACGCGCGTCGAGTCCCGGAAGAATTTTTACTGCCGATCCAGAACGATATTGCATACTTAGCCGCCGTTGCACCTGCTGCTTCGCGAAGATCCGGGCGTTTATCATGCGAAGGACTCGTTCCCGGTTTTTTAAGAGATCGCTGGCCCCATATTTCCGGAGATATCTCGCCGTTGCTTCTTTCTATCCCAAAGTATTCCCGTTTCAACTTCAAGCGTTAAGTTAATTTATTCGTACAAAATTTCTTTTTTTCTCTCTCTCTCTCTCTCTCTCTCTCTCTTTTCCTTTTGCGTGTTATCTGTAAATATGTACTTCTAATTTTCTTTTCATCATTCTACACTTTTCTAATTTACAAATCCCTTGAATATTTTAAAACTGCCTTTTCTTCACAAATTTTATTAGATATCACATAGTTTTATGATTTTTAACACTCAAGATTACAAATATCATAATAATTGGATCTCTAAAAGATTTCCTATTGTTTATGATATAAGAATTCAGACACGAAAGATCTTAATAAAAAAAAAATATATATATATATATATAAAAGGAAACATTTGACTAATTACCACTAACATCGCATTTTAATGATAAATCAATGGATGAGGTTTTTGTCGTGAAATCAATATATAATTCTGTTAATCACAGTCGCGGTTTCCTATATTATTACTGCCTCATTATCAATTATAGCTGAATAGTAATTAATCTCGCCGGATAATTGATCAAAGCTGCTATACGTTCGTATAGCATCGATCAATTATCCGGCGAGACAATCATGCAATTGTAACATAAGATAATACGATATATAGACCACATATACATATGTATATAATATGCAAATTTCATCTTTATTACCAAAAGATCATTAAAATTAATAAAACAAAGGATTCTAAAATACGAAATTTCAGAATGCAAAATGTATTTGAGTTATTTGCAAGAAATATAATATTGTTTATATTTGCCAACAAATCAAATGAAAAGTGACTCGAAGCATTAATAATAATTGAATGCGCTATGACAAGATGATAAGGCGATATCATTTATTATATCGAGCGAAAAATTGATTAAATGTAATTATTTAAATTTTCCAGAATTATTTGACGATTAACGTAATCGTTTTTCAATGTAAAAATGGTCAGAAAGGAAACGCAAAGTCGCTCGTTCGATTTGGGACATATCCGACAATGGTCCCGAGCAGACAGGACACTCCGAATTGGGGATATCAAGGATGACAGTGAATCCCATACGTGACTGGAATAATTGATCGTGATCGGCGCGTTATCGTGCCGAGTCGCAAAAGAAAAGATCCTTCGTCGAAATTGGAATTCTTGGTACCCCGGATCGAATCCCGCATTTAGGCAGAGATTGCCGCTAAGAGAAATATGACGTACGACGACTCTGAACGTCGACATATTCAATTGTAATACGCGTGTCCCTGCAATTCTTCTCGCAATACGCCGCGGATGAGACGCACGTCACGAAATAATATAAAAATTTATCGCGATTCATGATTTATTCTCCATGTCAGCACGGATTTAGTTTTGTAAAACGTGAACGTGCGCGTAGAGGACGTCAATTTTCATAACTGCGAGTCGCAAACGAGATTAAACTTTTTTTGTGACTCTTCCTATGTATTATAATTTTCATGCATATTATAATGTTTTTAATATCTATCGTCTTTGTTAAAATATTTTAACGGAAACGTGTACGCGCGTACAGCATACACATGTGTTGAGTTTTTCTACACTGTTATTAATTATATTCTATTCAAATTAAAAAAGCATTATAAAAATTATACATATACAAGCAAAATTTATTACAGCTGTAATTTATTATAAAAATTATTTTTCGATAAAATACAGAAATTTGTTTGAATTAATGAAAAATACGCTATTACTTTATGGTAATTTTTCATATTTTTACATAAATACTAAACGATGAAAGACGGTTTTTGATTCTACTTTAGTAAATATATTGTATTACGTATATCGAATTTTATTCTTTCCCTGGGTGATTCTTTCATCGGAAAATAATTTCCATTAGAATAGCAGAATTATTATGTGGCTTGACAACTGTTCGTCTAACTCGCGGTAGAAAAATATACACGATCCTTTGAACGGGCATGCTAGACGGAGCCGATAAGGACCGATGGAATTTTGCGGGATATCGAACGTTCGCCTGCAAAGACAGACGAGCTTTCTGAGGCGGAAAAATATGTGGCAGCTGGACAAAGAAAAAAAAAGAGGAACCGAGAAACTCGAAGGATCGGGAACGATCTGTTATGATTTATGATATATCAATTTTTTTATCACGTCATGACAACCACTCCGCACATATCTGAATCATAATCGCGTGTTTGCAATTAATCAATCAACCATTTCATTAAATTCCAGGATGCAATATCTCGCATATCAAAAAAAGATATTGCTGTAAAAATTGAATTAAAACGAAAGTGATTTCGAAAAATTTAATTTAGCTCGAGATAAAGAACGGGAAAATATTTATATTATAAATATTTCTCTAACAAAGAAAAATTAATTGATATTTCCGATTACTTTATTAATATTTATTAATGAAGACTAATATAAATTTTTATTAAAAAAAACTATAGATCTGTATTATTTTCTACTGATAACATAATTAGACGAGAGTTGAGAATCTCTATTGAACGGACAGCCAAGCTCAAGTCTTGACTTGAGGCGGATAAAAAATAGCAAAGGAGCAACAAAAGATATGGAAATTGAGATGCATTACGGTTGATGGACAGCTCTCCTTGAGTTTCGCTCTCGGCATCCATATCCGAAGAAATATCGCGATATTTTCTCGCACGATAGGATCCCGATCGTTTCTCCAGCGATGCGGTCGAGAAAATGGAACGCGATACAATTCAAAAATAAACTTATCTTAGAACAAATTTTTTTTGTGTCATGTCAAAATTTATGACATTGATTGCATTTTGATACTCATAGACTGAAAAACAAGATCTTTAATTTTATGGAAAGACTATTTTAGAAACTAGATTTTTCCGCTATCGAATATTAAAATTAGCATAAAAAACAGTCGTTATTAAATTTTTAACTTTTCAAAACTTTGAAGCAACCTGACACTTTAAATCTCATTTCTTCAAATAATGAGTTTTATAATATAAGTAAAATTAATCGTTTCTGAATTGTTCGGGCAGTACAAAAAAAAAAAATTATAATTTTATTGGCAATATGGCGCTATCGTGAGAATAAAAAAAATTCTATAGCTCGCAATTATAACTTTTCTCGCATTAAACAAGATTGAAACGAGGAACAGCGGTAAACCATTTACAATTTTTACCGCATTTACTGCAAACGAAATGCAATATATACGAGCTATAATATTACCAAAGTATTATTAGTTTTCGACAACAAGATAGTTTCGCGTCATCGCCGGTTAGTTTTCCGCGGAGTTTTCATGTGACGAAGGAAGCATAATATGGCAGCGCAAACGTTCGTCGCATTCGTTTTCTGCTATTAAGGCGGTCAAAGTTCCTCGGTGATCATGAGCTTTTCTTGAAAAACAGGATCCTTCAGGATCCCTATAAGACTTCTTCCGACTAATGAGCACCGTACTTGTCCTTGCAACCCAAAGAATAAAAAGAGACGACAAGGAATTGCTACGATATTTTCGCAGATATAAATTTCGAATCTAATTTAACTTTTCAGGTGTAATCTGAACGTTATGTATATGCATAATGCGCTGATAAAAATAAAATTTTAAATTATATAGTTCAATATCATTTAATATAATGTATCGGACATATGACAAAAACATGACATGAACAAAACATAGTCTTTTATAAGAAAAATTATATATAGAAAATTGTAATGTTTTTTCACAAGATTTCACAAGAAAAAAAGAAATCGCGAGAAAAAATGTTTTGTAAAAAATTCTAAAAGTATTCTATTGTATTTTAATTAAAGAGAAAGAGAAAATAGATATAATACACCTCCCAACTGATACACATGAGCAATCCAGACCTGCCGCTTTCACTTAAAAAAAAAAAGATTATAAAAAGGAGATAATTTTTTACATAACTACAAAAATAACTTTTTACGAATGAGAGATCAAAAATATCGTGCTCGGTATTTTCTGTAATAAGAGTCGTAACATGCCATAGAAGAGGCAAGTTTTATATCTCTATGGCAAGTTTCACGCGGATGCGCCGTCATCATTTCTTCAGACTTATCTGACAAAGTTTTCGAATTGAACAATCCATTATTAAGGCTCGTTTCGTTCTCTGATTCATGATTTTTTTAGAGTCTCACCTACCCGCAAGTGCACCCGAGGAGGCAAACTTCTGCCACCCTTATTCCTTTTATGTTCCTCCTCGTCTACTCGGTCGAGTCGCGTTTTCCGCTCTGAGAGAAACTTTCGCATTGGTCTGCGGATGCGGAAACACATCGACTTCGCTGAATGTACATCTCTATTATGATGTAACGATGAATTATTGCCGCGGTAAACTTGTAAGATTCGCAAAGAATACATCAATAGATAATGTATATGTATATCAGAAATCTCGTGGCTTTTTTCTCTTCCGGCATTTTTGTGAATTAATGCAGAATTAATTCCTTTTCAGTAAAAATTTTCTGCAAAATTTATTACGCGAATATTCGATGTCACTAATTACGTCTATCTAAATTTAACGAATTAAATCTCTTTAAAGCAATAAATGTGTGTATGTGTGTGTCACTTTGAAATTACCGGACTTTACTTTAACAGGAATTTAATTTGGACGTTAATTGCTATGATATTTAAGGAAGGTGAAGGAAGATAAAACTTACAAAATTGCTACGTCAAATTACGGTCTCGTCAAATTTTCACAAATCTTCTTAAGATTCACGACAAAGAATGCTTTCTTAACTTTTACGACAGTGAATGACACATATCAATAAATAGTTTAACTTGCAATAAATTAATAATTAATAAATTTTTGCTACTCTATGTAAAGCGTTTCTCCTCATAGTTAGTTGTATAAATTAGATGATAGAGAAAAATGCGCATTTTTTTGAAGCTAGCAAATGAATGAGCAAGATTGCGAAATATCGCGCGATAGAGATACTTCTTAACGGCGGTGCGAAGAATGCATTTATGTCAGAAAGTCGAGACATACGAAAAATATTCCGGAAATACGTTCCTTTACCAGCAAAAGACAGAGGGACACGAACGAGAGGGCACACGTAGAGAGCCGCGTGGGACTTGGGGTCCGATGGGAAATGGCAGTCGGGGGCCACGCCCCGAGTCGCAAGCGGAGCTCTGAATTTTCTATGGAATCTGCTAACGATAAAATACGAGCCCGTCCGTTCCGTCATACTAAATTTCAGGATGCGTCCGCCCGGCTCCGTACTCTTTCTATTCGGGGCGCGAGTGCCATCCGTCCCCTCCCACGGAGAACCCGAGGTAGAGACGACGCGGAAAACGTCGTTCGCGGGATATATCAATCATCTTCCAGCACGCGGTATTTAATTTTCATGAAAGATTCCGGGCGCCGGACGCGCTCGAGAAGAAAAACACTCGGGCGGAAGATGACTGGACCGTTTATCGAGCGCAGCGCAAAAAGGTTAAATCGCGGAAGAAAAGGTTTTGACGACGAAAGAAAGCGATTTTAAAGTATTATCCCTCGTTAACCCCTCGCGCGTGAGTGTCAGAAATTCTATATCAGCGGGCGATGCATTTTGTGGACAAGTAATGACAGAACTGACAAATCAAAAGTAGCATATACATAATTACAATTTCTTAATAAGTACTCTCTTTCCCGGTAGAAAAATTTTATTAAATTTCTAGTTATATGAAAAAACTCGATCTATATTGTACAATATTATTTATGTCGTAAAAATACGTTATATTTTACGTCATTTTGAGATCATTATCGCGTTAATACATGAAAAATATCTGAAAATGAGTAGTATCTCCAATAAAATTAAGTATAGACAGGCTCGATTATTCTCTCTTTTCGATAATGAGATGTACGTTATTCGCGGAATGAAAAGAGGAACATCAAGGATAACAAGGATAACAAAGCCGGGTTTTTAGATGCTTCCGGCAATATCGGATATTTTCAATCCTCGTTGCGTCCATCTTCCTTTCTGAAAGCTGACGAGTAATCACCGATAAAGCGGTTTAAACGAGGATATCCAACGTGATATCGTATCGATTTTAGGGAATCGCGTAGTGCCACTTGGCTCGTCGAGACGCAATTCCGGGCGATTCCAATGCAACGTGTCCTGTTCAGGATTACAGGATCTATCGAAATCATTTGAAAACCTCATTGACGAGAATTAAAAGGATATAGAAGTTTGTTCGAGAAAAGAATCACGAATTATACGCTGATATGATTAATATTATTATTATTAACTCTGTAAATTTTAATTTAATTTATATAATGCATATTTCGTCTTTTTTATAATAAAACTTTTTATATCTCCTGTCATATTTATTTCGTCATAATAATAAAATTTAGGTTTACGTATCGTTTATGATTCAGGCAATCGATCAAACAGTTATCGAAAAATTAAAATAGAGTTTAGCGCAAATTAATTTATATAAAATGGTATAATTCAAATTTTTCAATTTTATTCAGCCACAAATTTCTGCATCTCTATCATATAAGAGAAATCAATTATCTTTTAACTTTGATTAAATTTCAAAATAGATGTACGATTAACAATTTAGACACATATACCAAGCAATCAGGTGGATAAAGGCTAATATGACTATACGCTAAATAAATGGCCAGTGGATAGGTGAGACAGAGAACGACAAACAGTATGAAACTAATTTGGCCGTAAGTGGCCATTAGATGTGCCCTGAAGTGTGCGTATGGGGAAATGGGAGAAGGGGAGAAGCGCTCGTCAAAATCTCAAAGTAAATCCTAATCGGATTAGCATGAGTCGACTCAACGCCCGAGCAGCTATTGTTCCCAAGTTTCAACGATGGGGCCTTGGGTTCCTTGGAGCGTGCGTCTCCTTTATCCAATGAGCAAACGACTCCGAGTCTTGAGACAGGAAAATTGCAACGACCAAGAGGAAGCGATGAAGGAACTGATGGAGGTGACGCGCGCGACAAAAAATATCGCAGGTATAAGATGTGGTTTTCTAATTTACGAGATAATTTTCTTAATAAGTAGATTGAAATTGCTAGATATCGAAACAATATATAATAACATACGAATAAATATGATTTAAGAAGGCGAGAACGATAATTATAATTAATAGATAACGAAAGGAGTGTAATAAAATAATGATAAAAATAATAAGCAAGAAAGAGATGGCAATACAATCATCAAATATCGCGTCAGGAAGTTTAATCATGATAGGGTTGTTTCACATCTCGCTGTGAGAACGACACATACATAATCAAGATGCAATCGTACACACACTCTCACAATATTCGTGCTCACCTCTCTTTCTCTCTATCCCTCCCTATATATACATATATATGTGTATAGTATATCTCAAAGTGTGGCTCGAAATTAAGCCGAACTGGAACGGCAGACGCGACGCATCGAGGCGTAAAACGAAGCGGCAGTGGCGTTTCGACGCCAATGGTCTTTCGCCTGCGAGATGTATCCCTATTCGATTACGTTCTCCACACGCCCACGCTCTACGGACATTCCCCGAGAAGCCCATCGGGGAACGAGAGCCCGAGATATCCGGAGGACACTAACGCGAGAGCAGATTGTTTAAGTTAGCGACGCGCGACGATTCGGCCGACGTTCCGTGACGCTCGACCGAGTTCTGATTAAAAGAAAATAGCGCCGATCGACCGGCTTTGAAATTTGGCTTTGACACGATCTGCGCATTTGATACGCATTTATTCAACAAACTGGGTTAAATTTTTTTAGCGTAATACGCTTTCAATCGATCGATTAATCTCTTCCTCGACTGGAAATTGAACTTTGCGAATTACGCGCCTCTAATGTCCAAATAGATGAGAAAAATTTCTAATGGATGCGATGAGATCAATTAAAAAGAAGAAGATAGATCAATTATATACTGTATATATTGTAAAATGTTTTTTTAAATAAAGCGAAATGTATAATGATTAATTGTTGATTAATCCGATAAGTAATTTTTTTTTATACAAAATATTCTCAATTTAGTTAATTTAAAAAATATATATTGTCAAAATTATTAATGATATAAAAATTATTTTCTTATTATTTTAATTAAAAATTGAAAAATTTCGCAAAAGAGAAGAGAATTATCTAACGGGCTATATAGTTGGAAACAGTTTAGCGACTTAAAAATCGTTATCATTTTTTTCATATGAAATATTGAATCGTATATTGTTTTTACATTATAGTTTTATTATCTGATACTTATCAACAAATTCTATTTAATAATCTCTTTAATTTTTATAGCTTTTGTAATCATTGAATATAGCCATCCAATGATTTCTACATTACTATACAATTTTATTATATCCGTATTTGTCTGCATATATGTCTGCCACAAATTAAAAAAAAAAAAAAAAAAAAAAACATCCAAAATCTCATCGGTTCTCATCTGAACAGAATCTAATCAGCGACCCATATATTAAATCAACTTAACGATCGATCGATAATCAAATTGGGTTAGAGACTTGGTGAAAGCTTCTCATCGCCACGACATGGAGAGCTCTTCCCTGGAAACCAATAAGGTATTGCTTCGATTCTATTAAGAGACAAGAGCGACGAGCCCATCTTGGACTTTCGGCGCTTCTCAGAAGCCGACTCACGAACTTCCGGTTTTACTGCATTACAAAATCAGCGCGGCGGATATGCACCGCTGACGATAGAAGCTGCTATCGAACTGGGACACAAAGTTATAAATCATTTATTAGAGTTAGCGGATTTGAAGAAGAACAAAATATGTCGCCATCGTTATAGCTAAAAAGTTTTGCGAGCTCATACGAAAAAGGAAGGAGATTACACGAGAATCTATGTATATTTCAGATTCTTTGAATATTGTCAGACTCGCTTTAATTACGCTTATATAATTAAGGTTTGTTCAAAGTTAAATGTTACATAAAATAGAATAAACATATTTATCGTTCATTCAACGTATATATATACATATATATATTTATTGATTCCTACTTCGACTATTAAACATTAATATTTTATTTATATTCCCAACTTTCTCTATCAAAACATTTTCAATATTTTCAGAGCGCTTATGCATAAGCGTGCGTGCGTAATTACGTTTGATTTCGCCTGTATACCGGCACCGGATACTGTTATTTAACATTATAGAAACATGAAACGCTATTGCATAACTTTTTATAAAGTGGAGATTAAACTTTCTGTACAGGTTGACGCGCATCTCATATCGATTTGGTATCAAACATTAATTACTGCATTGCGATATCCGTTTCGTCAAGTTAGTCGCGTTATAAGCGATTATTTTACACAAAGTAAAATAACATCGAATAACACTATTATTTCAACTGTGCACAAAAAATCTCATTGTAATTTATATTATTTCTCATTAGAAAAAATAATTACGAAATAAATATATAATATATATTATCAAAGAGGCAAAAACATTGAAAAAACTGTGCGCCTCGGTTAATATCCTGAACATTAAAAGCCTTTTTATTCAGAATCATATTAATCGCTTTTTTTATTTTCAATATAGTATATACTAAAAAATAATTATATTACAATATAATTAATAACAAATTTTATATTTATATTTCCATTTCATAATAAATTCGATGCACGCAGAAGTCCATCATTATTTGAATGAAAATTTTGTTCGCGCAAAAAATAGAACAAATAAAGAAAATAACTTTATCCGCTTTCACGCAAAAAAAAAAAAAAAAAAAAAAAAAAAATTATCCGAGAATGTAAATTTATTCGTAAATAAGAATTTATTATATTATAATTATACATTAAAATAAAAATTTATTCGGAATAAGATATATAGACTGATTATTTGAAAAACTTTAACTAATTATCTGATAAATAAAAAAATATATTTTAGAGTACTTTCGAGTAAACAAATCATCTTAGAATAAATATGCAAACGAGTAAATTTGTTATACACGATAGAGTTACAATCATGCGTATATTTTTATACTTCTCTCGTTTTGTACATATTATTTCTATTGAAATAAAGAGTACAGGATCAATCGATTATGGCATGTGTTCCTGGTGACGCGTTACAAGCAAACATGAAATTTTTGATTCCATATTATCGATAACTTTGTAAATAATCTAGGAATTTTGTTATCGAGAAAAATTCGACTCGGCGATTTAACAGCCGCACATCGACGGAAGAGCAAATCAAACTACAGACAAACCAGCCAATCGACGGTACTTTCAACATGATCGTTTGCAGAGGATTGCTTTCAATGGTCGGCTGATTGTACGAGTGGTCGCTCGATCTCGGATTAACGACCATTCTTGGGACCGATTCGTCCAATCGCAACGACAATCGACATCGAGTATCGGCGGCCAGTTTCGCCGAGTTTCCTCGGTCCGACACAATTTTGTGAAAGTTTAACGAGCCTCGAACTAGATCCCGCGCGAAAAGCCCAAGTTTCCACTCTCGAAAAACGAGGATGGTCCATGAGTTCAGATATCTCAGATTTATATTGTGACGAGAGAGAAAGAGAAGAAAAAAAAGAAAGAGAAGAGAAGAGCATGTCTGTTCGTAGGTTTCGTATGTTGTCCAATAATCGAGATGCTATCACGATTGACTGCAAACAGTCGTAAACTGCAATCGCGAGTGCGTCACCGTATTTTCGGATATCGACGATTATATCCCCGTGAAGAGGATTAGTTTGAGAAGTATATTTGGAAAATGATTGATGTGAGAAATAGAAACTTCGTTTCTTTTCTATTTGAATTTAATTTGTGTTCGCAACTAGTTTTCCATGAAAAGATCAACGTTTTATCTCACATCAAATAAAAACTACCAGATCGAAAGTATCTTGAGATTCATCACGTCACTAAAAAAAGTTATTCCGTTCGTAACTTTCATTTATCGGATAGTCGGGATATCACTGTAACTGATCGTTCTGCAAATAGTTGTCGACTATGATTGTCATTACTATACTATTATGTTGTCGTACTCCGAATACCAATAATTGTATAATAAATAAAGAAATTTTCGCTTGTTTAGGATGCAATTCTTGCATCGTAATATTTTTCTCAATATCAATTTTTCAAAAGTTTTGTTACGATTTAATAATAAAAATATATCTAATGCATCTCTATTAAAACATTTCATTATTGTATTTAATATAAATATTTCATAATTGTCAAAGCAATAAATTGAATTAAGTAATTTTTTAATAAGTAAAAAGCATTCAAGTAATTTTTTAATAAGCAAACCGTTTTGTGAGACTAGCAACAGGAAACGCATGCAGAAAATAAATAGTAAATCGTGCAAAAAGGATAATTCGAGCATAATTTTTGTGGAAGCTTAACGAGCCTTGAGGTAGTTCCGCGTGAAAAATTTAAGTTTTCTCGTGAAAACAACCAGGTCAATTTCTGTAAATTACTATGGATATGCAAATTACTATGAAAAAGTTACTACGCGTACTTTTCATCCGCTCTATATCCGTGATAGCAATTATGAATGCAAGCAGAATTATAAACTGCGTATTTCGGTATTTTAAAATATATTGTATATGACTGGATTAAAATTTAAAAGATATCGGCAACTTCTATTCCAAAGACCGTAAGAGTATGCGCAAAATGGTTCTTGAATTTAATGGCAAATTTTGAAATTAATAGATCAGTGATAAAAAATATGCATGTACCGCCTAGCATGATAAATCAAATAATTCGCCTTTGGTATAAGCGACATTTTCAAACGAACGTCAATCTAACGAGAAACCTGCCGTAGCGATTAAGGGCGACGTTTACTTACCGATAACGGTGAGGTTAACTTTCAAGTTTCTTGTCGGCGAGTTCCGGAAGTCGACCCTACACCTGTAAATACCCTCGTCACTTTGCCGAAGGTCCTGAACTGTCAACTGCGCCGGTGGGTTCGCGCGAAAAGATGCTCGATGGCCCCAGAAATGCGCAGCACTCCATAGTTTCGCTTTTCCAAACTGTCGACTTCTCGCATCGTAACTATAACAATAATCACAGAAATGTATCATTAAAATATAATTTGAAAGAAGATTGCATAATATTTAATTCTCATATGTAGTCTATTATTTGATAACAGTCGCAAAGCCACCAAAATTTAAAAATTATAGAATAGCCGAAATATTAAATTAAAAAAAAAAAAAAAAAAAGAATAATATTCATCGAAAGAGTATTAGCTTATGTCCAGCATATAAAGCGTCAACTTCTCAAAGCTAAGCATTATTAAAGATTTACGCTGTTGATTTAATGCGCAACAGTATAGGAGTCCAAAGCGAGTTCTTATCGCGGAGTACACCGCGCTTACAGTGAGAAGCCTGTTTGCGACTGATATACTTCGTCTGGCTCGGCCTCGAGTTTCGCGGAGTGTCCTCGGGCCGCGCATACAAATCACGGGATTACCGCCGCGAAATATGTCCGCTCGCGGAGTTAAATACCAGCAGTTTCGCGTGTCGCAAATCGCGACAGCAAGTCGCGTAGTTCGCGCTGCCGTCCGCCGCACGATATTCGCATTTGTCAGCCAGGCGAAAATTTTCCTCTCCGGAATAACAGACGAGTTATTTTAAAATCTTTCCTTGCGCGGGCCGAAAAAGAGCGAACGAACGTGGGAGGACATGGAGGGCAGGCTAAATAATGCGGGTTAAGTCGGCCAGAGGGATGAGAGTTAACCGGAGGAACGAATGGCCGACGACTAAAGTACGACGAACAATACACTCTTGGGCCGCTCTTATCTGGCTTCGGCCAATTTTTCACCGAACTTTTGCAATTCGTCATAGTCGAGGAGCTCGCGGGAGGCGAGAGTGGAGAGGCGATTCTCCCCCATCCCTCTCAAAGTCGTCCGGGCTCGAGACGACCCAATACAGACCGAGAGAAGTGCACTCGACCGAGAGAGTCGGATAACCTTTTACTTCTCAGATCGGAGCTTTCCATGGAGGCGGTTTTAGGTCTTGCTAAAAGAAAAGACCGATACGTAATATATCATTCGCATTATACAATTACGATGTCGTACGATTTACCGGATAATCTGATGATCCGATTTATCGATTTTATATCTTAAAAACTGCTCTCTTTTGTTTCAAGTTTTCTTGTTGTATATTTCAGAAAAATTTACGTAGATATTACGACATCTGCAACATTTTCAAACGCAAAAATATTAGATTCCGTTTATGAAAACATACAAACGAAAAGTTTCCCTTATTCCTTCCAAGATATTCTCCGTTCCTATGGCACGAAGATCAATTGTGACACAGGTGCTGTATCCTCCATCCCCCGTGCCATCAATTATCATTGGCCCGGATCGAGTGCGCTCGAACTTAAGTTCGCAAGTCTAATCGGGGAACAAAATGACGACCAAGTTGGCACGATAAGACATTCGCGCCGTCGATCGTGCCTGAGCGTCGACAAGGACGCCCGAGTTTCGCTTCTCCGAGTCAGCTCTCATCCACGCGCGGCTCATTCCCGTTCTCGCGAGGACAAATTGCCAAGACAAATTGAATAGGTTTTTAATGAGCGCGATGATTCGTCGAACAGCAGGCCCGAGACCTGCTCAAATTCACCGACATAACGTAGCACGAGATGCAGCGCGACGCTGCGGCATCAACCCCGCTCGTCGAGTTTCCGTGATTTACGCGGTCTACGTGAAATTTAAGGGGTCCGTGAACACACGTCGACAGTAAAAAGGTCTAATTGCGACGGACGGCTGTTCTCTCCGAGGCCGGGCGAGTAAATCCCTCGTGGAAAATTTTATTTGCGAAAGTCGGCCACACGTTGTGTCGCGCGGATAATTAAGCGTGAGGGCGAATGCTGTTGGCGGAACGATGTTGAAAAGCGCGGCACTGCGTATAGTTGTATCGAATCATTCCGCTCTAAATAGAAAACGCACGTCGCGACACATTTAACTCTTTGTTGTAACATTATTTTTGCAAAAGAGAATTGTATTTTTTTTTTTTTTATATATTTCGTATGTATGTAGCTGTGAAACTTATATTTTATTATTTCAAGATTTAAAATATATGTTTCATATAAAAACTTCATATATATAAAATCTATAAATTCGCATTTAATAATAACAATTCTTTTATAACTAAGTTATTAGAATAGTTTTTATTCCATTCACTGAATTATTTTATTCCGTTATTCTATCAATTCATAAAATGTATGGAAAAACATAAATATACATTTATAACGCAGGAATAAAATAATGGAAAAGGGAAATTGTTATATTTGAAGAGATAATGAAAATTGCGGAAAACAACGTAAAACGTGATATTTTATGAAAATCAAATCCATTTTATTAACAGATTTGTTGTCATATAAAATGAAAAGTTAAAGAAAAATCGTATAATCTACGTGAATTGTTGCGTGTAATTTGTATACATGCATTACATGAATGTGTACGGAGAATATACTTTTTATATGGATAATGTAAATTAATATGTCGGGACAATTCTACTGATTAACATAAAATAATGTGAAAATAATTATAATTATAATATTCGGAAATTTGTCGTATTTCAGAATATGTTACAAACATTTTTAAAATAATTATCATTCAGTGAAATTTTAATTAATACTGTCAGCTATTTATTATTGCCGCTGTTAACAGCAATTGCATGCAATATAAAGCACGTCACGATCGCATAAATTCTGTTATGCACTTCGACTGCGAAAATTTTTCCATGGCATGCTTCACGTCCGGATTGTTGAAACTGTATTATTAATTTTGTCCGATTGCAATTCATTGCGCTTTGAAAAAACTTTTCTCCGTCGTGCGTTTTTATTCCACGAGAATTACAAGGGAAATTAATTATTTTTAGAAGAGAATATAAAAAAATGCCCTCCACATTTTTCTTTTCCCTTAATCGTTCAAAAAATCAGTTTACATTAAATGTGTTTCGTGATCTGTGCGCGCGCATGCACATAAGCATACAAATTATAATATATCTATAATATAAAAAATATATTAAAATATTTTTTTATTTAATTTTCCAAATAATATAAAACAGTTGAAAAATCAAGTATAGAAATAAAAAGGAAAATAGGATGGAAAGACTGACAGAAAAAAAATGGAATAAGGAAAAGGTGGCAGATGGTCTCTAAACAAATTTAAATAATCGCGGAGTCCCGTCCGGAAGCTGTGCCGGCATCGCCAGTCTAAAAGAAGATCTCTCGTGAATACGGGTAGCGTTGGCAAAACGAATGTAGCGTGGAAAAGGACGGAGATGGGTCGTAAGGGGGACTTAACCACTCTCGGGACTCTTAAAAAGAACTTAACTTTGCGCATAAAATTAAGGCATTGTAATTGCAGACGGCGTCGCCGCTGCGGCTACGCATTTCTTCTTTTTTTCCAGACCCTTCTTCCTTCCGTTATTTTCCTTCGACTAACTCTCTTCCTTTTGAGGCTCTCCAGCCCTTTGAAACGAACGACCAATAAAGGATGAAATACCAATTTCGTCCCCTTCTTTTATTCGACAATAAAATATTTATAATTTTCTCCAATTAATTTCGTCGCGCGCAATATCAGCAATGATAAAATCATTTTTGTGTGCGTGTCGGGTGATTCCATTGGAATTATTATTATATACAGCATGCAGAATATGTCAAATATATCAGAAATTGCTCTCTGCACGATTTTTCTGTAATAAAAATTTCATAATCTTTTTTCACAATTTTCTATATCAATATTAAATACAGTATATGTATGTAAGATTAAATTTTTTTAATTATCAAAATTTGTAAACTTTGTCTAAAAGATATGTGTTGAAATAATTTTTTATCAGCAAAAATGATTGGATCACCAATTCCTTTTTATTTATGTAACTTTAAAAAATTAAACGCCATATTTGTATTAAAATTCAGTTAAAGTAAAACTGACTTGTGTGGAATTGCATTGTAATAAAATTCTATGTCTACCCTTGCTTCGAATTAATTTTCATTCAAGTTTTACGAGCGCGCAGTTTATATTATCCGAATAATCGCGTAATAATTCGCTACTTTTCTACACTATTTTATTCGCCGGCGGATAAATAAAAGCGCAAAAAATTAACACACCGCGAAATGGCGTATCAAACGATGCTGAAATAAAGTGTAATTATCTTGCCAGTTTTCCGTTTTGTTGTTCCTGAAAATCACGCCTGTTGTGTTTTCATTCGGAAAAAATGTAATTTTCCCGAGGATAATCTTGTTACATTTCGCATTAACCATGATGACCCTCTCGGACTACGATGATAAAATGATTTCTAATTACGGCGGATATGCAAGATGGAGATGTGCAGCGTCGCGTTCAGTTTGAAAACGCTTTACCGATTTTAGACGATAGCTCCGTATCAAAATGTAACGACTCCGATCGGATTCGGGACATTTTCGAATCGGACATGATACCGTCGCGCGCGTGATTTTCCATATCAGCCTATTTTGATTTGCTCGAAATGGTCGTCGATCATATAATGCCAGTGCCTATTTCAACCTCTTGTCGTTTCCAATCTCGCCGTATTTCTATCGTTGCATCCTTGTCCCCTGAATATCCCGTAGATGGTCGACCTATCGCCGTCGTTATCCCTCTATTCAAATATCATCGTGAAACCACCACGTTCCGTCATTATTCTTCCAAATGGAATTCATGCCGCGGCATAATAGGACAGAGATATCAATCCGATCAACGAATATAATATCCGATTACACAGCCGCAAACGGCTGCCGCCCCCCACGATGGCTCTTGGCGTATATATGCGTCGAATCACGCGGTATCAGATTCGCGCCGTATGTCGGTCGATACTCGAGCAAAAAATCGAGAATCGGCTCAGTTTGCGCGCGAGCTTCCGGTATCTCTCGACGGTCGCTGACAACCCTACAGATCGCGGAAAAAGCTCGCTCGAAAGCCGAGCGAACGATCGATTGGCTGAAAGGGCGGAGTCCCTTTCATTCGTGTTCCATGTAGTGAACCGCAGCTGAACCGCCTGCGGTTGAATTCTATGTCTATAAATAAACATTCCGTGCGCACAGATCGATATCCAGTGTTTATAAATGATTTAAAGATTTAGAGAAATCAATAGGGTCGAGTTTCCGAACGGATGCCCGATTAAATCTTTGCCAAAAAGCGAAACTAATATTTAAATTAATTAAATTAGTTTATGTGAGTAAAGTTTTGTCAAAATGTTATTAAAAAAAAAAAAAAGATATCTCATATTCAAAGAATTTATTTATATTATCTACGCCAGACGTAATCGCCAGAGATGACACAAGCTTTCAATCGCGATGCGCTTCAAAGCCTGAAAAACCCTCCGTTCAAGGCCGTATTTACGAACGTGGCGTTCGCTCACAATGCCGCGAAATAGCAAACATCATCAACGTCGATTTAATCTCCCTTCGCGCCGCGATATGAAAGAATCTGCGAGCACGGCGGGCGCGTAATAAAAGAGGACGATGGGAAAAAAGATAGGGCGGAAGGAACGACGGCGGAGAGGAGAAGTATTGGTGACAAAGGAGCATGCCGCTGTTGCTGCGCGGCGAGAAGAAGAAGAAGAAGAAGAAACATAAGGGGATGATCGGAAAGAGAATTTCACAATGCGCTCGTTCCGAACGATTCCGGAAGACGGATGATCGTCCTGTATCGACTATCCATCGGGCTTCCATCGATCGTACAGTTTCTTGCTTAAGGGATTCCTTGGATACTTTATTTGGGAAAGTCAGCGGTCGTGTAAGTGATCCACCTGCGAATGCGTTGAAATTCACGAATCGAATCAACGTTGCGAGCTGATGTATAACGTATCGATCTGGCGTAAGTGATAAAGTGTGAATTGAAAATTAAATTATCTCCAAAGGCGAGAAACGCGCGCGTTCGCCTTGATGAGTCTGACGAGGCGTCGACTGTTTCTACTGCTACCGTGGTGCGGAGAACGTGGCGGTTCTAACGACGATCAATATTTACTGTCTTATTTGGGTTAATTTGCCGTACGATAGTTACTAATGAATATTATCTAGTCTGATAGTTGTTTACTTTCAGAATATAGATTGCATATTTGCAAGAGATGCGCGCAAAGTTCATTATATATGCACCCACAGAAAAGATTTCCGGATCTAATGCTATTACTCTTCAATCTATCATAAAATAGGATCGATATAGCGACAATCATATTTATTATTGAAAAAGGAATATTTTAATCTTAAATGGAAAATTCTTAAATCTAGAATAAAATGCTCTTGGTGCTATCCCTTTAATTTTCTCACAAAGATGAAGATGAAAATTTGTAGCGATCTAACATCAAGTTATTCTAAATGCAAGAATATATAAGCTTAGATTTGTATATGTTACTCTTGTCTCAAGATAGTAAGACAATCTTATTTAATTCGAGAGAGAGGAAAAGGAATTATCGATTTAATTTTAAAATTGTTTTATTTTTATACCGCATAAGGTTGTGATACGATTAAATATATCAAGAATATTTTTTGTCTCGTTATCAGAAATCCTTTCTGAGAGTGTGCGAGGGTTTTCTGTAAGTGTTTGGTAATTAAAGAAATAGATTCAAATTTGTGCTTTTGCAACCTGTTCCTCCTTAATATATTTATTATTTATTCTTTCAAACTTTTTTCACGCTTATAATAAACAAAGGCTAGAATGCATTAAATGCAAATCTAGAAATGTTTCCCATAAAATTGATAAAATCGGAGAAAAATCTACGGATGAAAAGAGTCAGACGAACGACATTCGAGTAAATTGATCGAGATTGAAAGGTAAATGGTAGACTAGAGAATAAATACGCGTCGCAACGTAAAGAAATTTCCGGGCGTTATGATTGGGCTAAGTTAGCAGCAGGTGCAGAGAAGATTGTATGTGCGACAACGATGTTCGACGAACACGGAGCATAATTCTATCGCATCGGGGAATGTTGAATGGATGTTCGAATCGAATTCCAACCAAGATTGCGGCGCGGCAGTCGCACCAGACAATTGGCGGGTCTATTTACGACGTCGGTCCGGGAACGCATCGAATTGGAACTAGAATTATTGTATTAAGACGGCAACGAGAATGTATGACGCACATTGTCCTTACAAGTAGCGATGTACTAACCAGTGCTAATGGAAAAATCATATATAAAGCTTGCGAGTCTACTTCTCCTCTTTTCTCCCTAATTTCCGTCCACTTTTTAAAACATGTCAGATAAGTGAAAACAATAACGAGAAAGAAATGCTAAAGAAAAAGCTCGAATAATATTCCAGCTACATCACTGCAAATCGCGGTTTTCTTCTTAATTGTTCTTATTTGCATTTCGTGTATTTAAGATGAAACGAGCGCGACTATACAAATGCAGTTTTTTTAAAGATAAGAAAGAAAGAACAATGAGAATACTAATGCAACTGATTGTGAGAAGAGCAGGCCTCATATCGGCATGTAAAATCGTACTTTTTTACAAGTTGCGTAGCAAGTTTTCATGAAACACGAAAAAACGAGTTTAATTTACTTCGTGAACTTTATGTAATATGAAACAGTTAATCTAGGAAACATACTTTTCCTGTGAGGTATATATCACGTTCTCCGTTTTTTTTTTTTTTTTTTTTTTAAATTGGCGCGTTCATTTACCAAATCACAATTAAAAAAGTCAATGAAAGAAGAAAGTTTTTTCTCAAATTTTCGCACACAGAAAATGTCATATAAAAGTGCAGGAGCGTCGATACTACATAGATTCAATAAAAGTCCTTTTCTTCTTATTTTAGCGTTTATCGAATCGCTCAAAATATTAAATATTTTCTTTGAAAAAACGAGTTCGAAAAGATGAAAAGCTCGGTAAATTAATCAAAATGCAAATTGTCGCAGAAGCGTCTAGAGAATTTTATGAATAATATAATAAGTATCTCTAATGGCCACGTCTTTCCGTTAGTCGCAGCCTTTGTGCGAGGGAATGTAACACTAAGTCACGTAAATAGAGATGAGTTTATTATCGTTTAGAAGTGCTCTTCTCGTAAGACTACTACAATGGCGTAATTTATACGTAAATGTAATTAAACTGATACATACAAACATAAATCGTGTATTATTACGAGAGAATATATGCAGAAAGAACGAATTCCTGCGATCCTTCCAATTTTTTTTTTACGCGCAAACAAATGCTAGTATATTATTTAATAAAAATTAAAATATTACGAATATTGCGTTAATAACAATATTTAATTCTTTTTCTTCTAGGATTCTTAATTATATATTTTTTCTATATTTGTAACATGTAGATATATTTGATGTCACTCAATATATTGTTCTTCCAATTCAAAAATTAATAGTTTTATTAATAATTTTTCAATTTTTTCATATTCTTAATATAAGTTATAACACCGAAATTAATAATATTGAGATAAAAAACAAATGTGATAATTGTATCAATTTATCAATATACAACTATTATACGCATACTGAGAGTTTACCATATAATTTCTGGTTAGTAACGTGGTAAGAGGTATTTCTCAGATGTCTTCATCTTTAACGAAAGATTAAATTGTTAATTTAATTTGTCTGTCACTGTGTTTCGAGAAAAGAATCCGTCGCCGGGATTGGTCGGGAAAAATTTCATATCACTGCACAAATTTCGCATTAGAAACGCACGACTGTTGAAACGAATCGCTCCCTCTCTCTTTCTCTCTTCGCAAATTAATCAAATTAATGAGTTACCGAGAGGCGAATTTTCACTTGGTAGAACAAAAGGAGCACGATATAAGAGAGACGAAAGGAAAGAGCGACAGAGAGAGAGAGGAAACGATGGTGCGAGTTAATATACACGAGTGCATAAGAGAATAGTACGCGCGACAGTATTCGCTAATTAATTACTTATGAACTATATGTGACTCGCTGTGAAAAAATTCACATGTTTATGCAAACTATACGCTTACATTTTGAGAGAGAAATTTATTACAAAAAGCGGCATTAAACCTGCGCCGACGTTCAGTTGCTATGACAAGATTGTTATTGGTTTTGCCATCTCGGCTGCTGGTTCATGTTATGCACATTGTCGTACTAATTATCATAATGCGAGAAACACAAAGCGAAAATTTTTCTCCCACAAGAAGATATAAGACTCTTGCAATGTTTTTATCAGTTAAGTGCATATTTTAAATAAATGTGTATTTTTATTAAGAGATGAATTATATTTTCTCAACAAACTATCAATATTTTGTAGCAAATATTAATATTTATTAATTATTAAATAATTAATATCTCTCCCTCTTATCGTTTGTATAATAAAACTTTAAAACTTTAAATAGCATCATAAAAATAAAAATTTAATGAAAAAAAGAAATTAGTATTATACAAATACAGAGAGCAAGAGAAGGAGAAAGAATATGACTATATGTATTAGATATTGTTACTTATCGATTATTCAATAAGAAAATACAGATTAAGTAAAAACGTTTCTCTCTCTCTCTCTCTCTCTCTCTCTCTCTCTCTCTCTCTCTCTCTCTGTCTGCCTGTCTCTTTATATACAATGTGTTCGAAAAGTCTCGGACCAGCTGTTTTTCTCGGAAAATACGCATCGGATAAAAAAATTTTTGCAACAAAAGTTGTATGGTTTCGAGGGGGCCATAAAATGATACCATTGGTTTGACCTTGAAGAGTTATTTGAAGGTCACATGAAGATCACATTTAATGTTTTAAATGGAATACTATATTTTTTATTGCATATTCTTGTATCTCATCTTGAGAGCTTTCCAAAACGCTATGATAAAGTATTTTTTCTCATTAAGTACTTTTTAAGTTATTTTATATCTTATATTCTGAGATATTTTGATATAAAAAATAAAATATTTCGTAAAACATTTAGTTTTCAATAACTTTACCGTAATACTTTTATATACAGAATAATGAGACAAATCAATTAGTATAAAAAAATAATTGTTTTTAAAAAAAGTATGTAATTATTTACAATGTATTTTTTGAAACAATTATTTGTTTCTTTTTCTTTTTTTTTATATATACTTGTGCTTCTGCAAATAGAAGAAGAGAGAAATAACGTGAAAAATAAAGAAGGAAAAAGGAAGCAGAGCAAAAAGCGAGTTTTCAGGTGAAAGGTCGCTTTAAAGGAATGTTGAACGGAATGTTGGCGTCCCGTTTATTGTCAAGAAAAACAGCGAATCTCTCTTACCCTCTCGAAAGGTGAATAGGAGACGACATTGAACGTGTCATCGTCCAAGAATGACAAAGGTAGCGCGAATCGTTCCAAGTTACGAGAGAAATGATCGTCATTCGGTAATGGCGACGCGGTCGACGAAAACAAACTGTCTCCATTTCTGAGGAACGTATCAAATTTTACTGTCGCCAATCTTAACGTTTTGACAAAAGAAACAACTGAGATTCGGTAAGTTATGTTGTAAAAAAAATGTTATGATAATTTTCTAAAAATAAATTTGTCGATGTAGCGACGATTATATTAATATAAAACAATTATATATAATTTATTAATGTAACAATCGTGTGTAAAATATAAAATATATAATTATTGAGTTTAAAAATAGAAATTCTAATTTATTTATATGTTAATTAATTTCTATAAATATATAAAAATATTTTATTCAATATTTAATGTATCTGTTGCATTTTAAATAACTATTCTGTACGCGTGCAATAATAAATTAAACATTTGGTATTATTATGTTATTTTAATAATTATATATAATGTCTCTATATAGACTTCCAGGGACGCATTGTGTATTTGTAAATTGTAATGATTCTGTTAAACTTATTATCTTGTTTTATTATCTTGTCTCTGTGGCTTAAATTGCACAGACTTGCTTAGTTTGTTCTTAAAATTCGATTACTGCTATAACTGTCGAGCTCAGGAGCCACGTTCACATAAAGTCATTAATTCAGGATTACATCAAGATTCGGATTTCGAAGTTGCGGACCAAAGGAAGGAAAGATGAGATCGCATTAGCTCGTAATAGCAGCGTTTGAAACTCAATCGAACACGTTACAAAAAGCAGCGAGGCAACAACAAAAAAATAGAGCATCTCTTTTGTATCGTGTATCCAAGAACCATCAGCGCTCGATAAAACGCGTGACTTTTGCTTTTAAAATAGAACAAGAGTGCAGTTCGGGTTTCACGTGAAATATCGCGTGCAAACCTATACATGCAAATGTGTATGTATGTGTGTGCCTGTGTTACCATTGATTCTATTGTAAAATCTTGCGTTCTGTACTATTTTTCCCATCATTTCACCGTGGTTAAAATACTCGCGGCGAAAACAGAGAATAAACACGTTTGAATCCTTGCCAACTGTCCATTTCAACAGCGCTTGTGCGTTTAAAAAAAATATATATATATATATATATATATATCAGTCGTGACAAAGCGGCGCTCTGTCAGATCGCGCACGAAGCGCAGCATTATACGAGAGTGAAAGAATCGATTTGACGTTCGCGAGCGAATTGACACGCGCTTCCGTAATGCGCGTGTCAAGCCGGTTGCTTTTAACATTTATCGACGAGAAACGCGGCGAAAAAGTTGACAGCGTGTCTCTTTTTTTTTCCTCCAACTTCTCTGTCAACGCATTCGAAACGTCGATCGCATTTTCTGAAGAATCGCTGACGCATACGTCACCGTCACGGTCGGTTTACGATGAGAAAATAGAGCGCGAAAAATTGTACGTTAACTTCCGTAATATTTGCGTATATCTTCGAAAAGGGTGGAATTTCGAAAGGAAGAGTTCTCGCGCGTAAATCAAACTGTCGACTTTAAACTTTTAAAGTTTTAACTCTTAACTGAAAACTCTCAATTCGCGATTTTTCATCTCTCGACTCTTAACTCCCTCTCGTGCAACCGATTAACTTTCGAACTCTCGTCTCGTTTCGAACGCGACTGCCGTCCGACTTTTCGAAACGTCGATTAAAAAGCTCGCAAAGTTAATGGGCGCGAGACGCCAATTCAAATTTTAACGCGCATCGACGAAAGACCGACGCGATACGTTCCGCGAGCGCGCGCAAATAGGTCGCTGCATCATTTGCGATCGTGGGGGGAGAAGGAGGGGAGGTTCGGGAATTAATTTCGTACTGAGCGGCCGAGGGAGAGGGGGTAGTTATGATATCGCAAATTGCAGATATTTGATACGATCGTGGACGAGCAATCGTATGATTTATCGAGCGCGCTGCAACGCGCATAGTATCGGCTGTATTCCAGGGATTGACATCATTTATTAGACGTTGGAAACGTGCGCGCGGCCGTTGGAAACCGCAACGATATCGCGATCGTGCGGCCGTAAACGACGAGGTCGTCGACCGGCGGACGGGGGTCGATCGGTCGCCGTATTCATCTGTCTGGTAGTTCACGGTGAATCATCGGAGAGCGGGGCGCGGTTTTCATGTCCCTACGACCGAATACGTTCTCTCAGTTTATCGCTGAATCTATGCTGTTCGACGATGGTCACCGCGAATGCGGTCTAGCACCGCAACGATGACCGAATACCTGAACCGGACCGGATTGGCGCCCATCCGCGCCCGCGGGACTTCAATGACAGTGGCTGCACCCATTACGGCGTCTTTGTGGCTATATCGGTTATCAGATTCGTCGAACAAAACTGCAAGCGGCGATAGATAGTTTGCCGCCATCGACCCGCGCTTTATTAGATTCTATCGATTTCTACATAAATATGTCTGATATTTCTACCACCGCAGCTGTCTTTCACCATCTCGGTATCGATACAAAATCGGTTCTTATAATAGATTGAGTTAGCCGGCTAGCCACTTTGGAATCATTAATATGTTCTATTTTATTTTTTATAATTATTTTATTCTATTTTTGCAATAGTGACTTTATTATATTATTTCATTATTAATATATACGAGATTTATAAATTATATATATGTATATATACAATATATATATACTACTTTTTCCCGCTTTATTTCAAATGTTCTATATTATTTTATATGAAATATATTCGAGAAGGAGGATAAGTTATAATTTTCATTACATTTCTGCCGACATTGTAGTATGTAATCAATTTACAGTCTCTTAAACTTCCGCGGTTAAGAGAAGCTTATACGATTACACTTTGGTCGTATCTATTCCCATCTCGGTTATGGCAAAATCTATGTCGCGCACCGGTGCTCGGTGCGGTCGGTTCGCAATAGTAAGCGGACATTGGAATCCGCCAGTGGTCGAGGTACGACTATGGCCAGACTGTGGTCAGACTACCGACGTCTTAGTTCACTATACGGTACTATAACTTACGCCGCTTCGCTTTGCAGTCTATAATCTATATACATTTATAAAAGACCATCAATATCCTCTTCATTTGATACAATATTATAATACTTTTATCGTAAAAATCAATATTATATACGAGTATATATATATATATATATTTTATAATTACCTCCATAACCATATTTTACTACATTTTTCTACATATATCAAATATACTCTTTTATTATTTTACCCTTGCAGCGAATTTTAACAATTTATGGTAGAAACTAGGATTACGGTGACAAATGTAACTCTGAATTACTTTCCGATAAAACTAATAATCGCTAGTCCGAGTATTTACCTATTAGTCTCCGTTATAAATTGTTAAGCATTAATTACTTGGAAATATTATAACGTCCATTTATTTTTAGTCCACCGTCACGATCGCGATCGATTTCAGGAAGATCACCTCGTCATAATGATCCCTTTATTTTATACGACCGTGACTCTGGCCCTATAGTTATTTTAATTCAGCGAACGTCAATAGGGTGGATAACGATGCATAAAAATCGCGCGCAACAACGAAAAGCACCGTTTTGCCTATTCGAGCGTATCGACGACGAGAAATCCTGCTATTATGTCGCATAACTGTGCAGACAATGGCGCGATAATTTCAGCCGGTGGTACGCGCATCCGGTCACGTGCGATATATATATACGCACACATATATATATACAATATATATACACACAGATGCGTTCGTCCGCCCATGCTACGTAAGTCGACCACAATAGGGAGAAGCGAGAGAAAGCGGAGGACAATCGACTACTCGGCGTCGATCGAGAACGTTTCTCCGTTCGGGGTCGCGTTTATTAACTGATTGCGGTGCTGGCGACACTTGGCGTCGCAAGCATCGTCGATATATCAACGGACCGCATGTCACATTCGTAATCTCACGGTAGGAATGGGGCTTGATGGTGATGACGGGTGCTTACGGACGAACGGTAATCTCGCGTCTCGCCTTGTTAAATCGATGCGTTACATTCTACTCCCGTTTGCAAACTCGAAAACATGTTTGAAAAATATTCATACGGTATAATATTTTATAATGGCTAATGCATAATAAAAGAAAAATTCGAAAATTGGAATTGTCTATCTTTGATACTTTCCGACACTCGACGAATATTTCCGTATTTTTACCTTCGTATATATACCATATGTTTCTCTTGTTCTGCACAAACCTCTTCCTCCGAATATACTTGCGCCGAAACTCCTTTCGACGCAATTAATGTTAACAACGATATAAATATCATCACTTATGGTGATAGCAATTTCATGTTATCGTAGCGCCAATTGTGATTGTTTCGAGAGCTCGCAGGCGACGTTAACTTGGTGTCAGCTCCATCAACGCAGGTGGAGCGTCAGCGCGATCGACACTTCCGATTCGACGGAAACCGAGGAGCGGAGCCCTCGAGCATTCGCAGCAGCACCCCGTGAAACTCGCTAAGTTTCTCTCGCGCGGAATTGATCCAGTCAGCATCGGGAGGAATTACGCGGAATTCGCGCGCGCGGAAACTCAACGATCTCGTTGATGAGTGCTGCAACAACATACGGTATATACGCAGTTGTGTAATATACTCGCAAAAGATTACTCCGGTTTGCGGTAGACGATATTTGCATTTGCGCTCCCATATTCTACACAGAACTCGTGCGCGACAGGATGTTTTCTTTGCGAAAAGATGACTGTAAAACAAATGCAACAAATGTGACGATATATCGTTTTAATCCGAGATTAGCTTAATTATTCTCCTATCGGATTACTGCAATTGATAAAAAATGCTTACTATCATCCCGTTGTAGCGCGCGTGTACAAACAAGGATTAAAAAAGCATCGCGCTAATATACTAATAAAAAATAGAGGAATATTTCGTGTGGAAAGAGCTTGGATGGCGAGGACAATAGTCGATCGGGCGATTCTTATGCAACAAATTTACGAGAAGCATCGTTATTATCTCACAAATATTTCGTATAATAAATAATTTTCAGGGATGTTCGATCGATCAGAACTGCTCCCTGTTGCACGTTTTTTTAAACATGCATATATTAAGCATTAAACGTATATTATTTTGTAATCGAGCGGAAATATACATCAATAAATATTCGTACATACATCAATAATGCCGCGAATATGCGTTACTGTTGAAACACGGCTTTATAATATCGCGCATAAACACATATTGTTTGATGTAACAATTAACTATAAATTATCGCTCTTCACACAGCCTTTTACGATACGCAAACTCGAACAAATTTTCCACGCGCAAACAGCGCATTTTAGATAAATTATGCTAATAACATAATTTCATTCTATATATATATATATATATATATATATATATATTATAATAGAATATGTGCATATCTGAAAAACTACAGTATTCAAATATATTTTTTTAATGTCATAATAATATTTCTCTATAATATTTGCTATAGTAGGAAATTTATACAAATAAAACATTATCACGCAAGATAAAATTTAATTTAATCGATGTAATATACATAAACAAAAGATTCTAAAATATTAAGATTCTAAAAGACTTCTTCTAAAATAATATTGTATAATTGTGTATCCGATTTTTCAAAAAATATTATTATACCAAGAGTCAGCAACATTTTTTGAAATCACATATTTTTTCATGAATTCAAAGATAACTTTTACTTGTTAAAACTATCAAGGTACCGATAATTTCTAATTAAATATAAAATACAATATAAACAAAATTTTTACAAATTAAATTTTTAAAGTACACTTACCATATGGTGTGGTTAAATTTTATAATTCGAGATTTAATCATATCTGTCAGAATTAAAATTCTATATCTGTGACCTAGCTATGACGAGAGGTAGAAACAATTTCTCACCGAGTAGAAGGGAAAGAAGCGTGTCACTGCGTAAAACGCGAACCATTGGTTTCGTGTCGATGTCGCAATCGTCGAAAGTGCAATCACGATGTATTCGCTCTATAGGGCGGAAGGGAGCAAAGCGGTACGAAGGGATGGGATGAAATGCGCGATGGGGTAAAACTGCGCCTCGGCTGCGATATCACGTCGCTCGCGTTTAAGGGGGTTGAGGGCACGCCCATTTGCATTCGCGACGAGTATCCCGCACACGATTAAGCACCCTCGTTAAGTGATATTTTATCATTAGTCGATGTGCCTTACACTAAGTGCGCAAGTACGCAGTACAATCTACCAATATATATTATTAAAGATCCTGCGCAATATTTATTTTTCTTGATTTTAAATTTTCTGTATTTATTTTATCATTTTTTTTTTTATTTTTCAGCTTTTGAACTATTTTATCATGCTATATGTATACATTTGCTATCAAAACACGCAATGCTATCGATTCCAATTATTGCTAAGTTAGCTAATTCTCGTCATTGTAACATATATCGTTTGTGCCGGTAATATTATGGCTAATTAACGTACAATCCTCGTGAGGATTCTGAGAGAGAGGTTGATACCCTGGAGCATTGTAAATAGTTTATCTATTTACGATGTTATCGGTCTCCAAATAACACCTGATTCTCTATGAAAATTATTAATATGCTTTATATGCTTTCTATGACTTATGATTAGCGGCTTGTAAATCTCTCTGTGACTTTAAATTGTTGAGAAATAATAAAAATATATATATATATATTTTGTATTAAGTTTCTCGCAAGTTCTGACAAACAATTCGCATTTCATTATATTTCTCTTAATTTTCAATTATGTATTATATCATAATTAACTATTAATTTTCTAAAGTTATTCTAATTAATACCTACCGTTTAATAACAGGATCATTAAAAAATTTTATTATTAAATTTTCCCATGGTTCGTGCTAAATGAAGAACTAAAATTTATACACGTATAAAAGTAGAACGTGGCTTTGAAACGCTTTCCTTATAAATTTTATGTCTGTCAAATTTTGAAAGAATAAATACCGACGTAAATAATAAAAAAATTTCGATTTTAATTCACACACATCTATATTAACTTAAAAATATAAAAGATGGTCATTTTCATGCGCAACAATTTAATATTTGAGAAAATAAATAACACATGCGCAATATGGGAATGAACGGCATTTTCATTTGTGCGAATGTCAGACATCGTAATTTTTTTTTCCAAGCGCGTCGATAATATAAATCCTAATTTTTTTATCGTATCATAGATTATCCGGGAATATATACAGTTCTCGCGCGCTTTTAGTAGGTCAGTGTATCATTTTATTCGCGAAAGAGCATTCGTTCGTAATAAAACGCAGCTCGTTCGGCAAACGTCCGGACTTTAAAAGAATTTAAAGCTCCGCATCACCACAAGGAAATGATCCGTTGCCGCGTGGACAAAGAATAGTTTTGGAAAACCCATTTTCGTAGCGCTTACTACCGCGGCGATGTATTTTAGTTAAAACTAAAATATCACGCTAAAAGATAAAATCGTAGCTTCTCTCTTCAAACGTCGTTTTACTTTCGTTCGCGGGATCACAGTCTCCTATCTCCGACCTGTCCGAATGAGCTTGCATTCATCAATAACTTTGTCCCAAATCCATTAAAAGAGATTTTCACAAAATATTCAACTGAATGTAATATATAAAAATCTTGATTTTTATAAATATTTTTAAAATTCATAACATTTAAAAATTATGTTTTTATAGGAGTTACCCGCAACACACATATATGTATACATACACACGTATGTGTGTAAAAGATAAGCAATTTGTATTGTATCTCGTGTTGAAAAATATTGAACGAAAAATTAAATCCCCAGAAACCTTCCTTGATAATCGTTTTAAATAAAATGCAATATTGCCATGTAAGGAAATTTAGAGTAGAACCGCTTTCGACTATCTCGTCGCGTTATGCAAAATGTCACTCCACGTAACTCGATAATGTTATAACGAAAACAAAATTCGCGGTCGTGCAAGGAACGTTATTTACGACGATGCAGCTGCAATCACGCTGTCAAGGAAATCTGTTTACAGCACCGCCAGTGCTTCCAGATTCACGACTCGACCCTCTTAACTCGCAGCTCTATAGGTATGAAATTCAATAATAGAGCGTTCGGCATACACTCATCCCAAAAGCCTACTTTTTACACTTGCCGTAGTCGTACATCCGTTTTTGGAAAAAAATGCTTGGAAAGAGAACTCTTGTTTTTTAGCATAATATCAAGAAAGTTGTAAAAAATTCTAAATTACGTATGAAATAAAAAGTTTGCAGACAACTCTAATAACTCTAATTTTTAATTCTAATTATTTGCTTGTACCTGATCCAAATAAAATTGGTTAGAAACTTTAGTTCTTGAAGTGTACTTTAATATATTTATTTAATATATTTATAATAAAAATGTGTATTTTATAATAGACAAGTATTCTTTTTAATTTCTTGTTGATTAATCGATGATTAATAATACGCGTTTTATATAATACTGTCGTTACGAAACTTGTGCGCAACCAGTTTGATTTATGGAATAGTTATCTGACAACGCGAACAATTTCGGAATTAAAGTAGATAACAGAGATAAGAAAATCTTTGCCACTTTTATTCGCGTGCCATCAAATAACAGACGCGATACAAATATGTTACAGGCGGATCATTTTTTACGATAGTAAAAACGGAAGGTGTTTCTCCGAGTTCGTACGATGATCCAGATTTTATAGGGTTGCTCGATAAATACGATATTTACGAGCATTGAATTGGCTGTCGACCGAAGTAACGTATAACGGATGAAACATGAGGCCGATTTGCGGCTTAACGAAATCCTTGCTCCGTCGTATTCGAGGTTTCCGGTTTTACACTACGACGTGGCGGAACGGTAAACCAATAGGATATACAAAGTAATGAAATCGAAAATGCGGAAATCGAAAGGTGGAGTCCGCAAAGTCTCGAATTTTCTCTTTGTTTGAAAAAAGATTCATATTCGTAAAAAATTGGAAAATCAATAAGAATAGTGTAGAATAAAATATTACAATACTTTGTATCGAAACGTCTAATATACATCTAATATAAAAGAATAGTAACTTTGCTAATATCCAAGTTCAAGAACAAAACAGAGACAACTATTCAGGAATATAAAGGCTTGTCAACTCATAATTAATTTGTTTCTTAAATAATGTAATAAAAAATGCAATAATACTATTTTAATAATAATGATGAATATTTATATCTAAATTGAATTTCATTCTCAAAATTAATAGACGGCAGTATTGATGATTTGCATATACATATAGTACATCTTGTCAATGCAGGAAGCTGGATCGTATAAAATGTCGAAAGCATCAAATTGCTCAATGAATTTAATTAACTACTAAATTATTTTCATACAAAATTCTGCTCGTTTCGTTCTACACGTTCTACGACGAACGCTCAAACAGCATTCGCCGAATATCCAATATTAAAACGGATAATGTCACGGTTGCCATTCAATACAGCGTAATATCAATAAAGATCGGACAATACTGTCGCAGCAATAATTGAACGAAATTATTGCAAATTACCATTTTACTCCGCAATTTGGTGCGCGATCGTAACGCGTGACGCAAATGATTCGTCACATTTACTCAACGACAATGCTATTTCATGTGTGAAAGAGATTGACGCAAACTCTTCCAGCGAGAAAAATCAAAATGACATGTGTGATGTAATATCGTACACGCATGATTGTTTTGCGATACATATGCAGTAATGCTTGTCTCTTTATAAGAAATATAAGACAGTTTTATAAATGGAACATTTTTCATTTTTTTTTTTTTTTTCATATTTAGCAAATTTCAAATAATTTTAACTAAATTAATTTCAAATAATTATTATTTCAATTAATTTAATTTATTAAACTAATTCAAAAATCGATAACTTTATATCTTTCGATTCATATGCACAACAAAAATTAGAGTAAAACGTAAATTAATAGCGTAAGAGAATATATTATTATATGACAAAATTGTGAAATAATATATTATAAAAGATACGATTTACTTTAAAGAGGAAAAACCTTAATATACTCTGCGTGTAATTGAGAGATCTATGTACTGTATGTATCTGTAACATTAACAATACTACAGAATAAGGTTCCTTGGATGCTTAGAAATCTATGGCGCCACAGAGATTGACGTCGAGGTTGAACGAGCGCTTCGAGGGCCATGATTCATAAATATCAATGTGGCTTACCTGTACAAGGGTTCGCCGCTGTCCTCTTTGAACCAGAGCACCATGGAGACGGCGTCATTCGACTCGCGGGGTTGTATGTTACATGGCAAGATTGCCTTCTGACCCGCCACTCCCTGTATCGACTCCATGGGTACTGAAACACACATCAACGACTCGCTCAGAGGAATGTCCATTACGCCGCGAGAGAACGAAGAATAATGAAACGAGGAAGAATCGTCGGATAACAAAGAGTTTTGGATTTTTTAGGCGGCCTACAACGATCCCTCGAATCCCTCGAGAGGATGTTTAAAAAGGCCTCTTCTTAGGGATGAGTATCATGCTGACAAGATTTCCGACAAGATATCATAACTCCATATTTTACCAACTTCAAGATTTCAACATGCATGTTTCTTTTCGCGTTTTTATTCAAATCTTACGTGATCCCTTTGCTTATGACTATTTGATGTAAATATCAAGGAAATCAACTTTTTTTTTGTGTGTGAAATTTGTATGACATTACTTTTGAAATTATCTAATATACCCTATATAATTTAAACATAATATATATTATATTTTATTATGCGATATATTATCATGTGCCTATCTTATATATATATGTTCAGCTATTTATGTAAATAAAATCGAGATTCATATATATCAACATATATTTTCATACACTGTATCCCTTTCTTATGTCTCTTGTTCTCGCATTTACAATTGTCATAACTGTAGCAATATCGAGCTAACGGTGCCATTTAATCCTAACGTTAATATTCCTCCAGAAGCATTGGAATATTATATTTTTATCGATAATATGCACGACCGATATTACATCTCAATGTAGCGGTATAATATTCCGCTGATATATGTATTTCGAGAGGGAGACACATATGATAAAAATCATAATGCTCGCGGTTTGAAAAGATAGCCAGTGATAAAGTTGCATTGAACATAAAGAAAATTAGTGAAATTAAAGATGCTTCAAAAAACGCAATTTACGACACTTTCTATTACCGATCAAGCATACGAATCTCTCAGAATAAGATCATATCGCAAATTTTTATCAACCAATTTCCTTCCGTTCTTTATAGAGACTCGTGAATAATCCCTTGGCATACTTTTTTAATCTTTACTCGCGACAGGCATTTTTTTATCCACGTTAATATCATAATGTCGTTTCGTTCCAGCTAATGAAGTGTATCCTTTGATCTCTCGCGCGCAGAACATATCGGATATTTACGCTAATTAACATTTTTGCATAATATTGAATAGATATTGTGTCTCTGGTTATATTTGCTATGTAAGAAGTCATTAATATTAATAAATCTAAATAGAGAAAAAAATATGAGGTACTCGTGATGTAATAAATCGCAAGTTGATTTATTCACGGTAACATAGAAAGTTTTCAAACAGGATACTTCATTATTAATTATGTAATATGTTGTCTTTATTATAATATTTAATAAAAATTTATCATTCCTTTTAATTTCAAGAATAAAAATCTATGGCAAGTATTGATTTCGATAAAACCGAGAAACATGAGCGCGGAAATGCACTCGTGTCGTGGCAACGAGCGCGATTTCCGAAAGTTGCGGGGGACTTAGCGTTTTATTTTTTCGCTAGCCCGCAAAATGAAAGTTGTCCGCATTGTGAAATCGGCGGCACGATGGGTTGTCTCTTCGCCCGCAGAATTCGCTTAAGTCGACATTGCTCGTCTATGAGAGGATGGCTCCACGCATGCATTTTCACGCGGAAACACGTATTGCATTTACGTTGGCGCTACAACGACTTTATGCAAGTACATGCCCTCCTGCGAGCTGGGGAAATTCACGTAAGCCTCGCCGATTTTAGCACGAGATCGCAGTGAATAGATATTGTTCACGCGCTCGTATGATATTCTAAACTATTTAGAATTATCCATTTTCTGGGAAAGAAGTTGGAATATTTTTTCTTATATACATATAATCATTACTCACGCTTAAAAGCTTATTAAAAAGATGGAATCTTGATTAAAGCTGCAGATACGTTTTGCAATTAAAACGTGTTTATATAAAATATAGTTATTTTAATTTTCTAATTTTTGTTTATCCCAAAATTACTGACTTTTTATAAAAAAAAAGATTAATTTTAAAATTATATGCAATCGACAAGAAATTTTCTTCGCGTTATATGAAACATAAATTACTAATTATTCAACGCAGTTCAATTTAAATTGGAAAAGAAAGAAATAAAGAGCTATATTAACACGATGACATAAATATGTAACTTATGAATCTGACGCAGAAAAGAACATTACGCGTATAATACGTAGTTCACGAAGAATTAAATTCAACCTAAATTCACATACATATATACATAATCTCGGATGTAATCTTGAGCAGCGAAAAATAACGCGCAAGAACATACGTTCACGCGTACGTGTTACATATGTGATAGAAATGGATATATCTCAATATTTTACGATACGATATTCTGCTTTGAAGGGATTTATAGTCGCGGTTGATATCTCGCGAAACGAAATATCGCCGTCTGCCAAATAAAAGCAGGAGCGACGGCGCAGCAACAGTTGCATCTGAAGGGTTGCGATGACGTCGCCCATCGCGGATTTTTATGCTTCGGTATCTATTGTATTTTGCCAAACATGTAACCAGCCATCGATATACGGATTACGTCGTATTATGGGGTACTAACCCGACGGTTATCCGAGACTTGAGATCGACTGAAGTTCTACGAATTTTGTTTTACGAAACTGCGTTTGCGGAGAATTGGACGAAAAAAAAAAAAAGAGAGAGAGAGAGAGAGAGAAACCGCGGATGGAATTGAACGAGAGCGACGACGAGCAGAGAACTCTGCAGACTGGTATGGAAGATTGTGTCCTGGACAATAAAACCGACTCGGATTACATTCTAAGACGTGGTCGAGTTTACAAGACTTGCTCTCGCTGCGACACTCAAAGATAAAACGTGTTTCAGAGTGCATACGTGCACTTCGTAAACTATATACGTGTATTCATTGCGAATACTTGACGAGAATTGTTTTTAAATTTTGGGAAATTACTAAACTTCACTGCAGTTATGAACTTTTTTTATTAAATGTGGTGACTTTTTATCAAAAAGAATTCAGTTGCAGGAAGAAGAGCGCTAACTACTTTCTCGTAAATTTTCATTTTTCGATATTAAATATTGTTATAAATAAAAATGACGATTTTGTATTATTTCGTGCACATAATTTTTATAATATTATAAATATATAATTATTATATATTTAATTATATATTTAAGAGTATCAGCAAATTTATTTATTTAACATTTTTTCTAACATTATTTATGTCAATGATTACGAGTTTTATAGGAAGCGCTTCGTTAAATAAAAATATTAATATTATTGAAATTAAACACGATGATTATGATTATTTACAAGTTCCCATCTACTTAACATCACCGGTTTACAGCGCACAACGTGTTTATGATTCAAAATTAATTACGCACGCGCGAACTTCGTTACTTAATAATGGAAAAGGAATTATATCTTATTTTAACAGAGCCATGTTAGAGCTAGCTGTCGGATGCGTTGTTAAGCTGCGATTTAAATTAAATTTCTCGTAGAACAATGACATTCTACATGCATGTTGTCGGGCGGAAATGCCGGCCAAGCTTTGCCGGTGACACTTCCGTTGACTGGAGTAATTAACGAAACCAGAAAACCACGAGCGCCGGCTATTCGCGGACGAAATGCTGTTTGAGATCACTTGCCGCGAGATTTTCTGACGGATTCCTTATTACATAATTACCTTCCTGTCAGACGCTGGCTTGAGCCCCGTGAAAGGCGCAAAAGAAACCATTACTCCAGCTACATAAATATCACTTGCATTCTTTATTTATTTCCGATCTGCAAAGGGAAGATATATCTATTTTTCTCTGAAACTTCAACCGAAAAATTTGTCTATGTTAATGATGCGTTCTTGTGGCGCAAGAAAAGTTCCAACAGTAAGTCTCAATATTTAATATAATTGTGATAAGAATAAGAATAAAATTCAACTTGAGCGACATTTTAAATGATTACAGACTGAATTTAAAACACGATCATTATATGTGTATAGAATATTAATATCATCTTTTAATCAGTCTGAATCATTCAATCAGTTGATTCATTTCTATTTAAAATATCGGAACATTAATACGCGATTCTTAAAATATAAATTCAAATTTAAATTAAATGTTTTACAATATTGATCTCATCTTTCGCTTAATGTTAAGGAAAATCTTTCGCAACACCACTTGAATAATCATATTTCGTGGCATCCTCACAAAGCTCTGGCCATGACACTCTCTCATGACACGGAGGAAAAGGAAGAAAAAGGGTACAGAGGCAGAGCAATTAAAATGCGACTGGGCACAAAGGGCACGAGATCTCCCGAAATTTCCACCCCCGCACGTTCCACTTTTGTAGACATTTCTCAGCCGGTAATTGCCTTCCGGCCCGCGCGCACGAGAGAATAACGGGCGCGCGCGGAAGGAATGGACCGCATGAAATATCCTTTCCATACCTTATACCCGTAATAGCGAAACAGAGAAAAAAAAAGAGACGGAGAAAGCGCCCAAAGAGATAAAAGAGATGGCGTAACGGTGCAAGAGAATGGGCCGAAAAAGGAAAATTGAGCCGTAACTGTCTTAATTATCTCAGTTTTTAGACTTCAATTTAAAATTTCAAAGCGATTAGAAACATGTACGACAAATTTAGCAAACATAAAGATATTGAAGAGCATATTATAAATATCATAATATATTTTTGACTCTTTTTAATGTGTTTTTATATATTTCGAAAATTATGTAAATTATTTTTCTGAGGGAGACAAAAAGAAATATGTTAATAAAATTGTTATTATCTATATGTGAAGAATTTATTAGTAAAAATTACGCTGACATATCGGAATCTATTTCGTACAGATGTTATATAAAGAATTTCGTTTCATCTCTGATTTTAATGGCTTCGATCAAAAGAATTTATTCGGTGTATTTTGTTATAAATTATGTCAATCTGCGGATAATATTCAATTTCTATCAAAAAATATCTTTTCCATGTAAAATATTCATAACTGTCGCCAAAATAAGTGAGATCGAAAAGTTTCTATAACTCTTCGATGTAAAAGCTGTACGCTGATTGCGCCCATATGGAAAGGAGTCTCGAAATATCATTATTCAAATAGTCGATAACACATAGTACATGACAAAGCGATACAAACCCGCGCGTGTAAATCAAAATCAATGATCTGATTCAATTTTTATTCTAGTAGCAACGGCGCATTTCGTAGCTTTCATCAATACCGCGACAGAGGCACATGGTCGCTGCACAATCTTGCAGAAATCAGCCGTTGGAGCTTTTTATTCTGCAATAGCGGGGAATGGCCCGTCTGAAAGAATGCACGATGTGCACTGCGAAAGTTTTGAGAAAATGGTGTAAAGGAGACGAACGCGAAAATGCTGAATCGAAGTCCTTTGCCGCGCGACAAAGGACCGAAAACTTCCGACACTGCGATTCGCGGCGAAGAAAATCTGCGAAACTCGTCGCTTCGATAGCGGCGCTATTATAAGAGCTCCGTACAAAATTCTCACCGAAGGATGGATAAATTTCTCGCTTAAAGCAACAAAAGATTTATTTAGCTTCTAGGATAAATCTATTAAGAACCTAGCAAGGAGTTGTCAAGCATCTATCAACAAAGGTAAAACATATGCAAACATCTGATACCAAAAAAGTGAAATAAAAATATTAGAAAAGTAAATTGAATCAATCGATAGAATTAATTATTCTGCAAAATTTATTTACAACAGAATTGATAATTATAAGATTATTAATTCAATCTTATTTGGATATTTCCAGTTAAATGTAAATGTATGCGGATGCGTGAATTAAATAATAATATATATTTTTAAAATTTTAATCGGTTCAAAGAACTTGAAGCTAGGAAGATATCTCTGATCTGTCTGTACTATTTTCTATGCTCTGCACATTCTTATAGATGCGTCGCGACGTTTAATCATGTTAAAAGGAATAACGTCTCAGAATCGCGAACGTTTTATGCAAATATCGGTTGAAAGTTTCTCCAGTGTGCACCACGGTATAAAGATTCTTATAAAAAAGAAAGTCGCCGCTGTCGAATCTTATTTCCAGTCGCCGATTTATGAGAAACGGTGACGAGACGATCCTTCACTCCCTCGCCCATCTTTTCTCATCTCCTTCGCTATTCTTTTCGTTCTCTCGCGGTGACCGCGAAAGAAAATGTAGCGTATACTCGAGAGACTGGTTATAAAGAGCAAACAAAAAGGAATCGATGTAATTAAGGTGGGGTCGGGCACCTTTCTCTCTCTCTTTTCCTCTCTCCATCTCATGGAACTCGAGCTTTCCGAGCGAAATTGTATCCGAGAAAATGGCAAAGATCACGTCAGAGACTGCATTATTCAGTACCGGCATGGTAAATCTATATACACATGGCCACCCTTTCATCCACTGTAACGTAAATCCTTTTCTTTTTCGTTCCAACCGTCCATCTCACCTTTCTTTTATCTCTCGCTCTCTTCCTCTTTTCTTTTTCTCTTCGTTTTTTAATTTTGCGAATTACGTGTCGAGCTGTTTATACAATACTCCTGTCGAACATAATTTTGAGATTGTTCGAGAGGGAATCTCGTTCTCAATTTCGCTGCACGCAAAACGTAAGCCGTCTCTATTGCGCCATTTATCATCGACCTCGCTGCTTTATTAGGCGGGACTGATTAATGTCCTTATTACCGGATCGAATTCATGTGCCCGAAAAATTATCCCATTTCCACGGCCGTTCTCGCGCCACCGCCGACATTCGGCCGCTTTTCCGGGTACTGAATCCGTCTCCGGACACGGATTCACAGTTCGCATGAGAAATCCGGAAATCATAAATCACCAAGCGTAGCGAATTGTTGACGGAGTATATTTTCAAAAAGAACTCTTCTTCGGGCTTCGTCATTGTCAGTCGTATAATTAATTGATCCATCGCACGCGGTAAGGGGACCGAAGAGAAGAGGGCAAACAGACATAGGATTCTCGATCATTTATTCGAGGCTCCACCTCCGTCAATTTGAATCAAAGAGAAAAACCAGTTGAGAGGAAATAAATTTTTCAAATACATTTTACTCGTAAAAAGCATTAAGGTGTAATGATCAAAATAAACTCGATACACTTTTATTTATAAGAATCATATATATATATATATATATATATCTTTAAATATTTTTTACGATTAATTAAATTTTGAATTATAAATATTCAAAACTATTTCAATCTAAAAAAGAAGAAAAACCGGAATATATATATATATATACAGTTTCTCGATTTTCTGAGCGAGTAAAAGTCCTCAAACATCCTTTCTAGTTATGAATTAAATTGCAACATAAAAGAACAAAAGTTTGAATTTAACTTTTCTTCTCGGCTCTCTTCAATCATCTTTGTCGAGTTATGAATGAAAGCGTCACCGCGCGCAGTCTCTTAATGGAATAATAATGCGGCATTATGGCGGTTCCCGAGATGCGCAGAACCAAGCCGAAGGGGATTCTTCACCAAAAGCAATTCCTCAAATACTTGTTCACTCTCTCTCTCTCTCTCTCTCTCTCTCTCTTACTCTTCTGTTTCTTCGATAAAACGACGCCGGCGTGACGGCCGCGATCCTTAAGAAGTTCGCCGCCTTCCGGCGTTTTGCAGCATCGGTGGCAATTAACATCGCGTTTTACGGCGCACCAATATCTTTTCGAACACGCCGGCCGGTTACTAGTGAGTGCTCGGAAATGGCGTCATCGTCGTCCCGGGAAATATATCGCGACACGGCAAACGAAAGTTTACTCGGGAAAGCGATTTTTCACACGGTCGATCGGGCAGCCCGCGCAAGCGGCGTAAAATATTGTATATATAGCTATAATGAACTGTTCGGAAAGCGCTTCCTGTTCTGTTTATTTTATTCACTCCCGGAATCTGCAAAACACTTTTAAGTCCTAATACCTTGAGCGGTCTTAAGTGCGGCATCGTCATGATTTTTCTTCATTTTACTTTCTCGCATTTTATCTTTAATATTTTGCGATGTCTCTTTAATCTGTCGCGATAAATAATGGATCGGCGCGCGCGAGAGAATGTTCGAAATTAAATTTATCATATAGCGGAGCTATCGATCAATCTTGATAAAAACAGATAGAAATTTTGCTACGTGACACGTTTGCATAATTTATCACAATCTTAATTAGCGATCCTAAGCCGAGCACAGTTTCCATTTTATTTTCCTATGTCAATCCTGTGAAATATGTCGATCAACATGATAAGATATTTCACATTTAAATTTGTCAATCAATGTCCAAAGTGAATAATTTATCTTTAAAGGATTCTATTTATTTCATATATTATGGTCGCGTAATATTCAATAATTCTAGTTTACAATCTTCGGACACACACGTTCGCTTTGAATATTTCATTCCTCAGTTGAATTTCGTGCTTAACACTTTGCGCTTCCACGTCAATCTCGCGAAAAATGACGATCAGCGCGAGTCAAACTCTCGTCATACGGTATCCGAGACCCGTGATTTATTCACATTCGGGGATTCGGGATTTACGAGCCGAGAGGTATTCGCCGAATGAAATCGGTTTCGTCTTTTCATGTCATCCAGGGCGATGCACTAAATGCATCCATCGGATTGAGAGCCCGCTCGATACGTCCAGCCCGTTCCCAATGCGCTGGTGCACTCGCGTAAATATCCCCGTGTATAATCCGTATGTTTAAAGATTCATTCGAGTAATCGAAATTTATTCGAATATATACTATAAATGTAAAATTTTACAAATTTTAATAATTTTATAAGCAATATCAAATTTTATTCTTTAAATTTCAAATGTATGACGTTCAATTTCTTGCAAAAAGTATCGGAAAAATTTATAAGATATACCGCAGCTTGCACATTAAGAGAATTTTTATAATGTCAGAAATGACGGAATTATATTGCAATTTAATATTTCAAAAGAACAAATGTTTCTCTAAATTTACGAGCACAAAATACTTAGTATATTATAGTAAATAATACGCTTTTCCATTACGCGTTTACGAACATTATTACAACATTATTATTGTATTAATGACATCGGTGACGTTTATATGAATATTTGGGCATAAGAAAGCTTGTTACGCGAAAGTATTTTGACGCACGATAATATAAAATTATAATAAGCCTAGAAACTAATTAAAAACATCGACAAATATCGCTAGTCTCTCGAATATATGTATATATAGTAAATAAGAAGGAATAACAGCGTGACCACGAGCGGATAAATAGAACGTGATTACAGAGCTCAGTTTATGTCACAGACGTTTTGTAGGCGTCTGAATATATCTCACATCATCCTAATAGTTTCCAAATTGTGGCGTATATTTGAAGAAAAGTGCAATGTTATTCAGAAACTGATAGACAGCAAGATAGTTATCATATGCGTATTAAAAAAAAAAAAAAAAAAAAATTTTTGTATTTTACTTTACATTAAAACTTCTGTTGATATACAAAAGATATATTTAATTTTTAATATCGTTAAAAAGTAATATATTCGTTATTAAAATGATAAAAGAGAGAAAATATAAAGAATAACGAGTTACTGAATAGACGAAATGACATAGCGCGTCATATTTTATACATATTTTTCCGCTATCATCTAGCTGGCGCGTCGCGGCCGAGAAAATGAGTTTTGCCAAAAAACGAGACGAAACGAAACAAAAACAAAGAAATTTTAGCAGTACGGCTAATTGCATCGAGTGCTGCGTTCGTGAAGAAGGGGGAGACCGCATCGCGGCAAATTATTATGTGAAACGCTCGAAACGTACATACGCAGCAAAATAGGACGAATAAACCCGCCCAACGCGCAATTAGCTAGAAATATGAATTTTTCAAAAAACAAAATCGACGGAACATATCGTTTCCGAAGCGGAATTATCGTGCGGATCGCGCGCCGGACATTTTCTCACGAAAGAAAGAGAGAGAGAGAGAGAGAGAGAGAGAGAGAGAGAGAGAGAATCAGAGTGCGATAATATAATACAAGTAACGATATTAATGGGCGTATTATTAAAGTGGCTTTATTACTCGAGCGCCATTATAGCGGGAAATGCGTTACATTAGAGTGAACGTTTTAGGATCTCTCGCGCAATACGCGCAGAATTTCCGACCGATGATTTCTCGTGAATGTCAAAGTCAGTTAACGAGAATGATATGAGTACAACCTCAATTAAATTTTCGAAATTACCATATACAGCAGCGTCGCAATTTTTATTCCGCGTACGTCAATTCAACGATGATAATAAACTCTAAATATCGCCAGCAGTTATAAACATTACCGATACCAATCGAATACCAACCCTTTAGCTATTATTTAAATATTCGCCTTGCAATATATTCCCCGCAATAAAATAATTATTTGCTCAGAAATTGTCTTACTAATGGATTAATCTGAATAATAAGTTCTTTACGCAAAAGTAAGCATATCTGATTATCCACATGGCTGATTATTTCGAAAGAGATAGCATTTCTGAAAGTTTATGAATTCTTAACAGAATATCGATGTTTTTACAATTTCGAATACTGGATACAATCTTTCCCCGATAAGCCATGCATGCGTTACATCAAATCCCAAGACGTGCAAGTTTCATTTGCATACGCAACGTATACGCCGATGCATTACGCGCCCCGTATTTGTCAGATCGATACCTGCGACACAAGATATAGGGATTGATTCGTTCGACAAAATTATCCCACGCTATCCGTTTATAGACTACGTGTTTCTAATTAGTATCGATACTGTTCGCTATTTATAGAAGCATCACAAATATTTTTTTGAATTTTTATTTTCATTGCTCCATTTACAATTTTAATAATTTACATTTAATAATAGCGGATAAAAGAAGAAAATTGAAAAATAAATCAAGCTAAAAATTCGGTTATTAATTCGATCACATTTTTTCAGGTCATAATGACATAGAAAGAGTCTTACATAAAAAAAAAAAAATTTATCCGTCTATATACTGTCTAATGCTGTTTAATACTGTCTAATACTATCTAATATTTTTTAATACTTTTTAATACATATTGTCTATATGTATATAATATTAATATTTCTGTCTAAATTTTAATCCGAATTTTTTTTCCATTTATTAACACATGCAAGATTTTCATGTACATATAAACATTTATGCAAAATTTTCTCTTAAATACTGCAAAAATATTTATAAGATAAGATAAAATGCACAGATACAAAAAAAAAAGTTAAATACTTTTTATAAAAGCTTGACTCTTTCTGATGAATGAGAATAACGCTTTGCTAGATAATTTTCAAATAAATTTTACATTCTGTTTTGTCCACAGACTAGAAAATAGAGGGCAGTCATACTTTACATAAATAACAGAATGTATATGGTACATCGTGTTACACAGCTCGGTTGGTCGTAATCACAGATTCTAATTCCGACATGCGGATTTCAAATTTATCATCGTTATTAATTGTCACATCGTAGTAACATTACGAACGTGTTTTCCGGGCATCTTAATGATCGCCATTCGCGAATCTAACAGCGCAATGTTCTCGTCGACGTAATGTAATTCCGCAGCTCGCTCAAAGATCCTAATCAGAATGGTCAGAATGTATCGCGTTCTTATCACGCTCGTCATCCATCTCACTCCACAATTTAACCCGAATATATTGCACGCGTTAATATTCAGAGCTCCGATACGAGTTATTCGTTACTAAAACCGTGTCGATACTATAACCGCGTTCTGTATTATTATCGCAAATTACAACACGAGTTTCGACTTACGTACAAAACTCGTACATCGATGTCAAGTATTCGTCAAGATTATCTATGATTTAATTATTGTAATTCCAAACGCAAATTTTTTTCTATTTCGTATATTACTTACTAAATTTACTTCGTCGTGGTAAAGCGCGATAATTTGGCAAGCAAAACCAGTTAAGTACTTGCTCATACGCCGTCCCATAATTTACGGAATTATCGCGACGTACTTCGGGCAACGCGATCCTCTTTTTCCGTTCCCTCGCGTTCGCTCGCGAAATGCGTCGCGCGTATCTCGAGATACGTAGAAAGTTTACTCGAGATAATCGTAATCTCGCCCGGAGCCGCGCCGATTCGCGCTCGCACCCCGTTAAAACTTGGGCGCAATTATCCTCCCACGGTTCCCTCTAAAGAGAGTCGCAGTCGGAGCTTACTCGCCCGAGTTGTCCGGAATGGCGCTGATGCCGTAAAGAGAGAAAAAAAGAGGGAGGGAAAGAGAGAGAGAGAGAGAGAGGACGGAGAGAAAATTAATAAAAATACCTCGAGGCCCGTGCCTCCGATTAATTAAAACTTTTGGACGCCTCGAGGCGATCCATCGGTCGACTTACACTACTTCGCTTCCCACCCAAAGATATACGCGCTGTAAAGTTTCTCTCGCGAAGGTGTGCCGATCACCTTTGAGACGGATTACGAAGAAGTGCGGTCCGAGTTCCGGTAGAAATTCTCTTTATCGTCCAGCGTTCTCTTGTCCGAATGGCGACGGCGGCGTTCCTTACGAAAAGGTAATTATCGGGAAATATTCGGCGCGAGTAATTCAAATGCGTCCGTGCAAGTAATTTAAATCCGATTTTTCTGCGGGAAAGATTTAACTCGGCGTTTAATTATTTAAATTCCTGTTCCTTACATTCAGGATAATAGGGAGGAGGAACGCGCGATTAAAATAATGCTGCGTAATTGTAAATATTAAATATAATTATTAAAAAAAAAAGAAAAAGAAAAATAGAGGTAGTCGATTACAAAGCTAAATATATTATTCGATTAGTTTCTTTTCTTTTATCGTACACATTTTAATGCAATATCTTCTAGATTCTAGGTAATACAATTATATTCATTTATACGTTTGTTCGCAAAGATACCGTTAAAAAAAAAGTAAAAGTATTTGAATAATATATATAGAATTAAATCTCAGTTTCGATCGCACACACAATTAATACACAAAAATTGAAGTTACACACATTATATCCTTCTTAAAATATACATTAAATATAACTAATATATAGAATATAATATAATATATATAATTTCTTAGAACTTATTTAGAAAATCATTGCGCTATTTTCGCTACTATACTGCAAAATTTTTTTTGTCGGTCCAATTTCGGTAAAAGGAATCATTGTGGCATAGCTGGTTGACCGAGTTGCATTTCGTTTGCACACACAAGGCCTTCCGCCGCCGGTGCATTTGTGATAACAAGAGCAGAAGAGGGGTAGGGAAAAGTGAGAGGGAAAGAGACGAAGCACAGCCAACGGCTCTAACGAGCAGGGCGAATCAATTAAAAGCTGTTTGGCGGCGCCAGCCAGTTTGGAAAACACAGGGCACAAAGTACGGTGATAGAAAACCGGCTCGCGGATGGAACTCGATTAATTACCAGTTAACCTATCCCCCTTTGACGATGACGACGACAGTGCGTCATCGCACCCATGCCCGTCATATAGCCCTCTCATTTTTTTTTCTCACTCTCTCCAATCCGTTGCTTTGTACGGATCACGGCATGGCTCGTAATTCATAAACCGCAACGCAAGTTGTCGGTCCGGCCGGAACTACTGGAAGCGTCGAAGTGCCGTCGTTGAGCACCAATAGTCCCGACGGCGGTTTTGCTGTACCCCGGATACGGCAGAGAAGAGTAGAATTGTAAAGAGAATATCTCTCTCTCTCTCTCTCTCTCTCTCTCTCTCTCTGGTACGGGCAAAAGCAGAAAGAGTAGGATTGATCGCGCGCTACACGGACTCGAGAACGATGACATTTTTAATGGTTAAAAGTGCACGAAAAAAAAAGTGCCTCTCGCGAGAAATGGAAATTTTATATTTACTCTCCTTTAATTGGAAATCTTTTGTTTTCAAATTGTATAATGAACGCGTTATATAAATATCTAAATTGTTTTCGCGCAAATTTTTCAATTCTAATGTTAAATGTTTTGATATTAAATTCCTCATATTAGCCGCAATTAAAAGCGAGATGGTAATTATGACGCGATATGTATAATAATTAATTTCCCGTCACGCTAAGTCCATCACGTTCGAATTTTGAGCTTTGAATATTTGCCCGACACCGGAAGCGATTCCCGAGTTCACCAGCTGCATCTGGCATTCAGCTAATAGACGAGTTGCATTAGATTGCTAACATAACATGCTACGAACTCTACGAAACTCAATCATGGTATAGCAAAATTTGGTTAAATGAGTCTCGTGTTTTCGAAAGTTTATCGCTGTAAATAAATCGCTTATTTCAAGACGAACGTACATTGAAAGATTTAAAGCAGTAATTTATACTGAGACAAATACTTTTCTTCTCCACGATAAAAGTTTAACAAGATAACCATTATAATTCTTGCAATACATAACGGTAATACTGCTGTCGGATAGTTTGCGTATCAGTAAGAGAAGTAATTTTTCTTTGCGCAAACTATCAATTGTTAAAAAATTTTACATTTTGCTTAAAATTTTTGCTTTAATTTCATATTTAATATATAATTGAGATCTTGCTATAAAATGTTTACTCATTCCTTATTTATTTGGCGTTTACAATTTTTTTCAAAATTTTGTTTTCATATATTAATATATTAAGTGTATCAATAGTATTGATAAAAATTAAATATTCAAGAAGATGCATCAATAAAATGCATAATTGAATCAAGAAGCTTAATATGAGAAGAAAGTAAATTAGACGGTACAATTATGGAAGTTCAAAAATCTATCTTCCAGTCTCACTTTGTTTTTTCGACATTATTGGTGTCACGAAGTTGTTAACAAGCTTAATTAAAAGCAGTCAAACGGATTTTTTTAACGAAAGTGCAGACATATAATGAACAGTGATGCAATCAAATGTGCTGCGTCAGAGATTGAGAGATTGTTTAGATTCAATAGATCGTGTTACTGAAACGCAATTCTTTACTCATCCGTAGCTGGTTAACAAGCTTAGTTTAAACACTCGTTAGAGGTGCCTGATCGTTGTTTCGAACAACTGGGCGTGCACAACCTTTCGAGTGTAAGATACGCCGCACTCTGTGTGTGTATGTGTATATAAATATATATATATGTGTGTGTGTGTGTGTGACGCGAAGGCCGCTTATGACGAAAATTAGCGGCAAGTGTGTGCCTTGCGACACTGAATTTCATTAGATGCTGCCTCAGCGATGGTTAAGGCTGATAATATCATGCGGAAACACGCGTAATGTCGTTTAGAGCGAATTCGCCCTAAAACTCGCATCAATTTACGTAGAGCCGGGAGAATTTGCGTGTGCGTGTCGGCAAATTTCCGTCTCGCGACTTTAAATAAATTATCGCGGTCGACAAATCCAACCGCTAATGCAATTTTTCGTGGTAAACTAGTTTACGCGCTCGCTTTAAGATCCGCAATTTTTTCCCAATGTTTGCGCATCATGCCTAAAGATACAACTCGTCGTCTCTGTGGTTGGAGAAGTTTAACGCTTAAATTAGAATACGATTAAACTGTCTACGAGGTAATTTCGTTTGAAAACTAATGACGGATTTTTTTTTATTTTTTTTTTTTTAAATACAGATATAAGAAAAAGTCTACAACTTTTTTTCTATTTAATGTTCTTTCTTTTTAACGCGCTTTAAATGCAAACTTTTTATTCCGAGAAACGTTTCTTGCTTTTACGTCTCCACTATATAAAATACGAGAAATTTATAGTCCATATGGTACGAAGAACATTACCGATCTGTAGTGTGAAAAATGACGAAAGTCTCCCTACTTTTCGACTCGCCTAGATATCTACGGTCTGAATATATACCCCGTTATGAAAAATATAGAGTGTCGCAAGAAAATGTAAAAGTTAGCGGACTCGATGGCTATGTCGATGGCAAAGCGAGAATTTATTATCGGAGCGATAGAGAGGATTCTGCATCGGTATAACTTTTTTCACGGCGAAGTCTTTTAGATATCAATATTAAATTGGCCGTAATCTTCCGCATTAAATTGGCGCGGCCTTTTCGCTTAGCTGGACTGCAAATATACACGTTGGTAGACTAGACATCTTTTTAAGCGGCAATTCTCAACCGCCATTTCCGATTCGCCAGTCGAGTAGAAAAGTTTAATTTCCTACGTAAATGCACTGAGCGAAAATATAACGAGTGAGATGTATGTACGCGAAACTGCTGACGAAGTTAAAACTCGACGATTGCTATTGATAAGTTATACTCCACTCGCAAAAATCTCGATTAATGAAATTCATCTTAATTATTTTGCCTTTTTTATCTCGCACACAATTTCTACTTGCTATATTTGCTTGAAAGTACACCGAGTTGCTAAAAATTATTGTTTCATTGTTCCACGCTTCATTGTTGCGATTTCTTTGGCTTATTAATATACTATATATTTGCGCAAATAGATTTTTACTTAAAAGTGATATATGACGACATATAGATTTTCTGAGACAAAATTATAAGCGATCACAATTTTTTTTTTTTTTTTATCAACCATCAAGTTGCGAATATTATGAACAAAATATATTCTTCACATATACACATATGCATACACAATTACTGTCAGATAAAATTTATTTTAATAAAATACTAATTTAAAATTACATTATACCGAGATATTTGATCTCACAATGAAAGATATTCTAAAGAAAGATTTACGCATTTTTTTATTTTTGAAAAAAAATTTAAATTTTCAACCGCATAATATCTATAATTAAAATATATAAATCGAATATTTAAATATCTATTATTCAGACAAAAAAATGTTTATTTGGTTTTTGTCCATCACTACTGTTATTATCATTAATAAGGACTCTGTGATAAGGATTCTAATGAATCCTTACCGGGCTCTTGATCCGTTCATGATGAGCACAAAGCAAAGCCAAATATCATTAATACATACCTTTATATATGGTGTATTTGTTTCTGTCATCAATACATATGGTACATGAGCGGTACTTTAACACAGTAGAATTAGCAACATCATTAACGAAATACATCGCTACACATTCGCGCCGTTCGCCTCATTATGCTAACGAATTTACAGCCAGTGTATCGGGCTTTCTTCCTCAGCTTCTTTCTCGTTCGATTACTCGCCGCGCAAAAGTAAAAAGTTTAATTTCACGCGCGCGGAGTACGGGCAGCTGATGGTGCTCGCGCACAACTACAACTGCTGACGAAGTTTCAAGAGTCGAAGAAGCGGAACAACCATCGACTACGACAACGACGACAACGATGCCTCCTGTGTTCCCGGTGAGCCGGAACATCCCGAACAACACAGAGAGGGTGATAACCATGCCGAACCGGAAAGAAACTCGAATGGTTAAACGGATCGATCGACCGGCGCGAGGATGCGTTGGGGGAGAAACGATTGCCATTAATACCGACGCCTTTAATTAAGGGAGAGCGTGAAGAGAAACGTTGGAAATTTTTTTTTATCTAAATCGTGCCCGTTCGTCCGCTCGACGCTCTCGTGGAGACAATTTTTTCGCCGTATTTCACTACCAGACTCTCTCCACGAGAAGAGAACCCTTCTTATGCCGCCACGGAGGCGACCACTTAAAGGGTCATGCATTTATCGCGGGACCCTGTCGCCTCGACCCAAATTGCAGCACCTACATAGATGAACCGCTCTTTTATCGTTCCTATCCGCGCCCATTTTAATCCGCGAGAATTTCGTGTCTGATGTTGAATCTACCGAATAGGCCAGAGACTCGCGACTCGAAATATGTTAAATTTAAATATCTTGCAAAATACGTATATACATAAAATATTTGTCTAAGTGATAAACGCACAGGAACATACTATGCAGTAGAGATTGATGTTTCTAGCGTAACTATGTTCAATCGTGCTATTTTCGGATATTTTTTATGCATTTGACATATTTGTTTTTATCAGCGCATGCTTTTCAAGTATGCATTTTAAACAGGAAAACTGGCAACCGCAAGAATATTGAATACTTTTTGACATTTCCATATATTATATTCGTGCGTTGCTATATCAAATACACAATATTGCGAAAAACAAAGAAAACGTTGGATATGCTTCAATATTTATTCCGCGATTGTAAAAAATAAAATATTTGAGGAAAAACACATGGATGGATATATTATTCCATAAAAAAAAAAAAACATTAAAATAGTTACAACATATAATAATTTTGCGCATACAAACGTGATATATTTGGCACTATTCTCAAGACGTCGTATTATATAGTAAATATCGACGGCATAATAACGATAGCATAATACAATATCTACCATATATTCCAGATTTCACAAACAAACAGTACGTTGCTATTGAATAATTTGAATCGTTTTTCACTCAAATTTTATCAAACTCGTAACAAAGAGAAGCATGATTAATCGTCGCTCGATGCACTAGCTGCGTTCGGGAAGCACGCTTACGCACTAAAAGCGTGGCGCGTTCTATCTTTGTTATTTACTGAAAGTTGAACAAGGACGCAAAGCACGCTCATAGCGCTAAAAGCGTGCTCCCCGAACACACCCAATAAAAAGCAAATTCCAAATAATAATTAATGCCGAAAAAAAAAAGACGATTAATTCTCGAACAGGAAAAATTATTAAGTTCGAATTTTTTTCCATATTCTTTCGTTAATGTGACGTCGAAAAAAATTGTAATCCCAATGATATTATTTCAATCGCAGGCAAACGAGAATCTTAGATCCTAGGTAAAGTACTATGTTAACCACTGGCATCATCTCTGCTGGGTTTCACAAAAACGCTTTTTATCAAGTTAGCACTTTTGTGTCACCGCCATAGCAGAAACTCTTTTCTTAACCACTTTTTATGAAATGCTGATGAAGCAAAATTTCGTTAAAACGATGATAATCGTTATGACCGTGCTACCGGTTGTCAGAACATCCGTAACAAAATGGCTATGCATGTCGCGTTCTCAGGATGCGCCTTAACAATGATGTAATAAGTATTAAAATCTTTTTTTCAAAGAAACGTTTCTCGTTGAAAAAAATATTTAAAAATCTTAACCGCGTTTTCTTAACCGCGTATTTCCTCAAGATTTATTCAGTACATTAAGTCTTGTTTCGAATAAAATATCAACCATTAATTGTATAAGAAAACAAAGCATCGCTATATATATCTGCTTTTATACCTCTGGCAGATCTATTCAAACGAGTATGCATGAAAACTCATCTACCCAGTAATAAGCGCGAATGCATCTCTTAATTTCCTGCAAAAACGCCATCTTTCTCTCTCACTCTATTGATCTCTCCATTCTCGTGTTAAGAAAATATTACAATGAAGATTATTTCGCGCAAGATATGCAAAATTGATGAAAACTAAAACGAGTTTTCCGCGAGATCCTGTGTAATATGGCCATCGATACATCCAGTCCCGGAGGACTTAAATTCCCCTTCACCGGAGATTCGTATCTCTTTGTTTGTAAAGAGCAGAACCCAATAACCGTGAAAGGAGATTAAGCTTAACAAAGTGTCCTTGAGTTTACCAAAGCAACGAGTTAAGTGGAATCCTCAACTCGTTGTCAGGGGTAGCCCAAAACGGGACTTTGTCAAACTCGCGAACTCGTTAACGAGCAAGAGACGCCCGTTGACCGCGGCGACCTCGATTTGCGAACCGAAAGCTCGACGCATTTTTGCAACTCTGAACGCCGAGCTCTTAATCGAGTAAGTTCCGCACCCGAGAGTCAAACTATGAAAATGAGATCTCGTATCGCTGTTATAAAATTCATTAGCTTCTAGAACAAAACTATCCTCTCCTCCTGTTTAAAATGTTCGTTCGCCTAAAAGCAAAATAAAGAGAAAGCCTTATTCGTTATTTCATCTAAAAGAGAAAGAGAGAGAGATTCTGCTCGATAATTTTAACTTTAAAATTGAACATTGCGTTGTTCATTTATTATTTTGTCAAATTATAAATTATTAATGCTCATTTTAAACAATGCTTTTTTTAATCATGATGCAATCATGGAGTTTCACAAATGTACATGGCCGCGAGAGTTTAATGTTTTAGACATCAAAAATTTAATTATCATTCTTTCTCTTTCTCTTTCTTCCCAAAACACTGAAAGACCAACGGTTCCAAAATCATCGTCAAGTATCCTAAAGAGGACAAGGAAGTTGGCGAATCGCGATAAGCTACCACCTGGAAACTTTTTAACAAGCTCAGGATTTCGCACTCTTGCGCGTTGTGTTTTTGACCTCAAAAATCGTCGAGCTCGTCGCTATAAGGCCCCCGAGTGTGTGCCGGACTCTCGTCAACGAGATTACCGTTAAACCGTAACTTCGACGAGGTAGTCTCGAGGAGTTGTTTCGCCCGAAACTCGCTTCTCGTTGAGGGTAACTCCTGTGGGCTCGATCCCGCAACAAGGTTTACCGTTAACCCTAGTAGTTAACCGACGAGCTAAACCGATTGTCGTCGAAATCTTCTTTTCTTTCGTCGCGAGTTTAATATAGTATCGTTATCAGATTCTATTCATTCTCGATATCGTTATTATTCTATACTTTTTCTCTAATAGGGATGCTTTGCAATCTGTCGTTGGCAACATGTAAGCATGTACTTTACTGTCTGAGAAAAAAAAGATAATAAGTTTACTAAGTTTATAATAGTTACATTGTCGTAATCAACGGAATAAGCTATATAAAAAGATTACACAGAATTTGTCATTTTTCTTATATATTTAATCTTCAAAATCATCCGTACACATGATGTCGGATTTTTAGACTTACATACTCCTTTTATCTCAAGTACGTATGTGAGCGAGATATTTATTGTAATAATTAAAATACAATAAAAATTTATTATGTTATAAATATACTCTGCAAGAATAACTCTCCTGTATATTGCGCAAATTTTTTGTTCACAGTAGCATACTCGAGAGGAAAGGCAACCTGTAAAGCGTACGTGCAGACACGGGGCTGGAATGTGAATCGACCCGCTCGCCGTTACTGACCTACACAACGCGACGTTGTACAAACAGAAAGTACGTAATGCCAGTAGCAAAGCAAACACTTCCCTAAGAATGTACAAAATTCGCCAAATTCACTAACACAAAATTCGTATCTGCGAGATAACAGAAAAAGTATACAAGAGCATAGAGTGCTACGAGATCTTAGATTTCGTTTATTCGTGATATCTATTTATAGTTTTATCTAAGTAATATGCAATTGCGTGGGACTCTCGCATTATCGAGTCTAGATTCAATTTTCACCTCATTTTAAAATATATTACTCTACGGAATAATAAAATTTTTATATTTACATAGTTTGATCTAATAAACATGGAATATATAGACAATAGAAGAATATTTCTGAAAATTGGGAGAGGTAGGTTGGGTGCGAATTTTAATCATATTAAAATAACGATAGAAGAGCCAAGCGTAAAATTAATTTTTAAAAAAATTATATAAAATTTTTCATTGATATTTGTGTGAACAGTGGCAATGATAAATCCCAAAGAAAGTTGATGGTTTTATCGTGCATAAAAAATTTTTTTTTTTCTCGGCGAGAGATACATTCGGCAAAAAGCATTGTGCGTCACATATGTGTCGTTACACGAAACACGTGCATGGTTGCATCCACACGCTTTGCATGTGCATCTGCGTCGAGAAAAATCTTTTACTGCGCAAAAGCTCATATGGTCAGAGTTTTAGCATGTAGAGACGGAAAAGAAGAGAGTGAACGTGAGAGCGAAAGTGAGAACGAGAAAGGGAGAGAGAGAGAGAGAGAGAGAGAGAGAGAGAGAGAGAGAGAGAGAGGTGGGACAACTCCAATTTCCATATTATAATTAATTTCTCACTTAGCCGGTGGGCTGCATTAATTATATGTTCCCGGCTGACGCTAGGTTATTCATACATATCTAATTAGTTTGGCCTCGTACAGAGAACTTATAAAGTGCGCCGAGCTTTTCTCATATAAACTTCCAACGACCAGTCGACATACGACATTCCATAATTCGTCGGTGCTGCTTCCATTCTGACTAATTATTTTATGAACTTTAGTAAAGAACTCTAAAATGCTTTCTCGAATTGAAAGAGCTCAGTTAAATATGCGCTTTGCACGTGAACAAACGACAACTTGAACCAATACTTAATATTTGCAAAAATATCATGGAAAAAAAATTTTCGCTACCATAGCTAATCACAATTTGGAAAATAAATTTATAAATTGCAGCAAAATTGGTTTGCTGTTGCACCTAATAAATAGATGTTATAGCTAAGATATTCGCTGTCCATATATTACGACTGAAATTTAGTTGCCACGCGCAGTTTTTAGCTATGGCAGCTAATATTTTTTTCCGTCTACTAAATGGACACAATCAAAATAATAACCAGATTGTGTTCTTTTTTCGTTCGGGCAAAATACGCTCGAAGATATAAAACGGCAGATACAAGTCAAAGAGGATAACGAAACAGGTTATAAAAGCTCGCTTGATAATATCGATAAAAAAAAGCAAAAGAAAAAAATCCGTAAAAATTCATAGGACTCAAAGCAAATTGATAGCTGCTTCTAGAGAACGCGCAGTATAAAGCAAAAGACGGAAAGTTATCCCATCCCCTTCCTCCCTTCCTCCACTTCATAGAGGTTGTCACTCGTATATCAACGAGATCATCAAACTTCTCGATAAAACTCTGCAAGAGTATAGCGTAGAAATTTTAAAGTGGACCGGGTCTCTCGTTGCACGATCTTCCTGCAACTTTCGCCATCGAATCTTTCGCTGCGAATCGATCGGTAATTGCGATTTCAATATGTTTCGAGGAACTTGATTGTCGAAGTTAGCGCGCGAATCGACTCTTTCTCTCTCTCTCTCTCTCTCTCGACCCTTTTTATTCCTTTTTGCCCCGCTTCTTCTTCATCGGCTTTGAACGTTAATCTTGATATCCGTTCCGCCGGTAAACAGTACGCGAATAAATTCGGGAAAAAGTTGTATGCACGCGCGCCCGCGGCAATTTGCGCGAGTAGTTTGCTCTCGCCATTTCGCCATCGCACAAACGACTTCTCGCGACGACCGATTTGCACAACACGACCGGCGAAAGAAAGGAGCATTCTCGTACGTTCCTCTGGCCATTTTAACAAATTGTTTCTCCGGCGCATTCTCCATGACCCGCTCTACACATGTGTGTATATATCTGTGCGTAAGTATGGGGAGAAATATATTATATTCGTTTACTACATCGAACGAAGCCGGAAATGTTTGAATTTCTCCGCAATTGCTTGAATTCGCGAATCCATCCGCTCTAATATTTGCTCGAATATTAAATTGTATTTTTTTAACGTGCATATTGAGGTAAGTCGGAGTTGTAACTAGACTAGTTGGCACCACACGGATGCTTGTATTTGTCAATACCCACTCGACCATTACTCACTCCAGATAAAGTAGCTCGAAACTCGGCTAAACTACTAAGTATACATGTATCCTAAATAATTTACACAACACCGATCCCGTTGACACAAGTCAAACAATAAATTACTTAGTTAACATACACCAAGCAAATTTGACATTTATTCTCGTTACGAGCTTACGAGTTAAACAATAATCATGCAGAATACTTATGTACTCACTTGGATGGTCAGGTTCGTCGCTATTCGCATCTTCGTCGAAAGAAGTAATCCCTTTCGACTGTGCACTTGCGAGCGTCGATATTTTGATGCACGTCACCACTATCAATATCCGCAACATACTGACGAACGTCTTTTTAGCGATTTCACCCTCGAATCATTCTAATGCGATTCGCGTCTCGTTCGACTCTCAGGCGATATCCTGTCAACAAACAATTAATTTTTGTTAAAAAAAGAAAAAAATATATAAAGTAAAATATATAAAATCTACTTTAAAAACATTTTCCTTTCGTACCTTCGTATATATCAAAATTCATTTTTCTAATTCATTTATATATTTCATTTGTATAATGAAGAAATTTTTAATTTCCTTCTCTCTCTCTCTCTCTCCTCTTAGAAAGTAATAAAAAAATTACTACAACAAGAAGGAACTAGATTTTATAGACGTTAAACATTTTTTTCATATTATCTTTTACTTCTTATTGTTAGAATACAAAACATATGACTTATATCGTGTTGTTCCTTTACAGTTCAAGAAAGATAGATTTTATGAGAGTGAAAACTATGAAAACTACGCTCTTTTGGATAGATGATATTTTACTCGGATCGTTTTTAGTAAAATTTTGCGATACCGTTGACATGTGTAACTGACATTTAGCAGCAATAGTCACGTTTGACACGTGTCACGCGCGACGCGTTTATTGTTAATTTTGCCGCCGCGTTCGATGCGTACACACAACGGTATCGGATGAACAGCGATCGACTTATCAGAATGAATTGAAAGCCAAAGTCAGATCGATCACTCCAAATAACATAACACGCATTAAAAACACTGCCTTTTTAAAATATTCGCGCAATCAACGGAAAGTTTTAATGAATTGTTCAAGATTGCTACAAATATGATTCAAAAAAATTCATGTATTTCATCTTCCGGTGACAAATTATTTTCTCTGTCTAATCTTCTTTCCTTTTACCAAAATTCATGAGAATTCTAACAAATTTACTTTACAATTACATTTATCTATATATCGTCATTAAAAAAAAAAAAAAAAAGTTTACATACGTAGAAACCTGAGATGGACTATATGAGATAGATATATCGTTGCGTGGTATCAACGTTTTGCATCAACAAAATATTTGTTCACAAATTTAATTTCTTTTTCCGATGCGTTCTTGATAAGTTTGAAGGTATCATATAATTTTAAAAAATCGAAAAGGTTAATTTACCCGTAACAAAAAATACCCATGTATTTCGGTCAAACTGTTCCACATTTGTGTATCAAACTTTTTCCTAATTTTTGTTAGCTATCAAACTTCTCTTCGTTGCTTTCGAAGAATCGTTTCAACGATAGTTCAACGAGAAGAGACATTCCGTTTTTCACACTCCGCTTATTCTTTCCGATATTACGATCGTGAAAAAGACACGTCATTGCAAAAGGCGGAACAATAATGGGATTTCCATGGAATTTCGAAAAAAATGCAAAGCTGACAGATGTGTGCGCGATCGATCGCAAGATATCAACCGATTATAATCGCAAATAGTTCGCATTATGCTATGCATTTTTCTTAATGATAGATTCTCCGTGCATCGTTTTAACAAGGATCGCGAATGCGAAAGTAATGATGGCGCGCAGAAAGAAAAATGCTTTGGGAGTCTTTCGAAGCTCTATACGCTCCTACCGTGAAACTCGTGGGAAATCTACGAAACGTAGCAGGTGGATAGTATCCTTTGTACGGCGACAATGCTAGCTTATTCGCGTGGAGCCTCGCAGACCAGTTTGCCGAGGCAACATTTCGCCGTTCCGATTATGACGTCATTATTATTCCACAGCTCCTCCTCTCTATCATTATTCATGAATTATTCTGTGTATTGAAATTAATCAGATATTACCATAATCGAAACTTATGTGTGATTTCCCCACGTTTGGAAACATTTTATTTCATGAAATAAAAATTCGTAACACAAATTTGTAAGGTAATAAATTCAGGACACAGTTAATTGGTTTACATAGAGAGACAGACGTACAGCAATAAATCAAATATTGCCATTTCCATCTGGTGTAAATACTTCCTAATATTAAAAGATTAATACATTTCATAAAATAACAATCAGTTAAATAAATTTGCAAACTGACAAATAGATGACACATTTATTGTATGCTAGAAATAGACGTATACGACGAGAGAAATCAAATATATTTTCACTTGCATATGTAGTTTGTGTAACATAAATATTACTTGACATAAACAAGATTTATTTCATGAAATAAAAATTTATAAAATACATTGTCGCAGGAAGAGATTCACGACACGTTTATTGAATTCTAGAAAGAGATGTAACATATGTAGCGATCTATAGGGGGTATAAATGACGATATAATTCCGTAAAAGATTTAATCGCACAAAATTAAAATTCAAGCGAGCTTGTATTAAAAAACAAAAGATATAAAATAATATTATGATAAATATGAATACTAACAATATTAATGTTTAAGAATAATCCTTATAATATTTAGACACAAAATAGTAGCCTCGTTCTTGTATTCGCACAATCATGTTTGATTTTAAAAGATTATAAAATTCTCATTATATTTTTTTAATCCAATGCCATAATTATATAATTTTTAACGTAATTTAACTAAATGTCTCTGTCATTGATCACACTAACAATAAACATTTTGCAATATATTATGACTTGCTAAAAAAAAAAAAAATAAATAAATAAATAAATAAATAAAAAAAAATAAAATAAACGTCGAGCTACGATCCATCCGTTGTAAATGCAGCAATATTATTGATAAAAAAAATTCGCGGGTCGCGTAGTCCAATGTGAATAAACAAAGTCGCAAAAATTCGGTGCCAACACACACGTATCATTCATCTGGATCTAGATATGTAACAGTTGCGGCGTTTGTACATAACGAAATGTGCACAAAAAATTTGTTACCCTAGATCCTTTTACATCCTCCTATGTGAATGTGAGGCATGTAAATATAATAATAAGAATATGCATAATGTTGCGAATATGCAGAAAAAGCACCGTCTTTAATTTTAAAGATAGATTTTTTTCAGCCACATTTAATAATCTCATTGTTAAAAATATAACAATAAAGATTAAAACGATATATATTTGGATGTGTATAGAGAGATGCGCAACTGATCTTATTTTCTTATTACTTATATCTACATATTAATCTCGAAGCAGTTAATTTACAAATTCGCAAAAATCGAAAACAAGAACGCAAATGTTAATAATGAATCGATTCAAAAGAGCTTTCGTGAGAATCAAATAATTGAAAATTGACCGGATAGAGATGAAGAGACGAGAAAAATAAAAATAAAAAAAAACGTGATTGAATTTTATACGGTCGGTTTAATCGAAGGGCCGTCAGTTGCCAGATTTAATCGAGAATTCTTTCCCGTCGACTCGCTATCCTCGATCCTTATCCACACTTTCCCCACTTTTTGCTCCCTCATTGTCCAAAGAGTGGATCGCGCTACTAGGACTTCCGATCATTCCCGGTGAACTGTAAAGCGACCAGAGCGTACTGCACCCCTCGAGGGCAGGACACGAGATCGATGTTTTAGCGAGCAAACTGCGTCGCTTTGTCCTTGCGACGAGTTTTGCGAGCGTAATGATTTTACGAGAAGAATACGAAGAAGATAACATAGACTAATAAGGAATGGCATAGATAACGAGATTTACATCCTTCATTATTAACGAGAAATGTAAACGCTTTCGATTACGACAATTATATGATATATGTATAAATATTATATATAATAAGATTTTAGCATAGTTACACCAATGACAATTTTTTCTTGATTATGGATGAGATACAGTGAAATAAAATTTATTATTCAAAAAAAGAATTATTATTCTCAATAATAGTTTCCAATAAAATGCAATAATTTTCCACATACAGCTTTTCCAATGTTATCAGCACTATTATTTCTTTCGATAATTACGTTGGTTATCGAAACACCACCATTGGCTTTACGCATTATTTGCTCGATTAACTTTCGCGTCTATAACTCGCGAAATTTCGATGTGATATTTTTAATATGAAAGTTTATTTCGCTTTTCGAGATAAAGCGAGCCTCGGGTAATAATTGAAATTCCTTTCATCTCGAACCGACTTTCGATGCTTTATCTCTCATATTTTTACGCCTCGAGCAAAATGAACTCTGCTTCCGGTCGGAGAGGCGGAAAATACGACAGCAAGCATTGCCGTCCAAAGTAAATGTATGAATCGATGACTGGAAGAGTGTGTTTGCTTCGTCCCGATGGTTTCTACGAGACCAATAGAGCAACGAACTGGTAAAAGGTATCGATGTTAGACTCTTGAAAACAATTCTTTTCGAGACTACTTTTCTCTATAATATTATTTCTCAAAATGATTTCTCAGTGAAATTGATATTAATACAATAATAATAAAAATAATATTTTTTTTATCATATAATATAATGATTATAATTTAATAATTATAATAATTATAATTTTCCGTCTTATAATTTTGTATAAATAACATTTTTCAAATAATTTTTATTTAATTAAATGTATTAAGGTACCTTTTTAAGACCATTTTTCTCTTAAGAACATTCTTTTATTTCTGAAATTCACCGAGTTTTTATCTACAAGCATTTCTAATAAATTTTATTTTCCACATACAATTGTCTCCTTTATCTTATATTAAAAAACGTTAAGCTTTCTCTTATAACGATCTCAACGGTCTAAACTTTTAACAAAGGATATATTAATTAACGGAGGATATATTAATAAATTGAGACAAGATTCTTCGTTAAGACGAAATCTCATAATGTTCCAGTTAGACAAAGAAACGGCGGATATTTGATCTCTAACGATCGGATATTGGCGTGAATCGAAACGAGCACGCAAACCTTCTGCCGACATCACGTACATGTATATATATATATATATATAAGCACTTTTTGTTCTTATCGTCCATTCTCTCTCTTCATCTCTATCGAAGTGCGCACTCGAAGCGAATACCGGAAAGTGGTTACGGACCATGTTGGTACGGCCAGCTACGGAAAGGAGAGTTATCCCACCAACGTGTTCACATCGTGCTACAACCACTACGTGACAAGAGATTCATTTCGAGAAAAAGGGTGCACGTCGCAAGACAATGACCGTTTTACGAAAATCGTGATTCTTGTGATGAGACAATATTTTTGTTGTATCTAAAACTATCAAAGAAGAAAATCGAACAAATTCTTTTTGCCTAGAGAAAAAAAAACTGTTAAAGAAATCCAAAACTCTCGTTAGAGTTCGATTTTCTCTAAAATGAAGCAAAAACGAGCAAACCTCTAAAAGACTTTTTGTCTTGTTAGTTTTTCGGTCCCCTACACGCTCTTCAAGTTTTGCCATTTAAATTGGAGACACCCTGTATAATGTCATTATACGTATAACACATATTAATATCCATCTTTCTATCTCTCTAAATTATGGCGATAATTATGTTAGCTTTGAAATATAGATTTAAAAATTCAAGAAATAGTCTTGATATCTTCAGCAACGAGATATAAAATATTGTAGAATAGCGCTATCACCCATTTAATTATTTCCCACCTACGAATAAAATGATACTCTCTCTCTGATGATTTATTTTATCATTAAACTCACCGAAGAAGATAACTATTATTTCTTCACATGTAACACCTATAAAATGTGCCACTTACAGAAGCTCGAGTTGGCTGGAAAGGGGCTCGAAAGTTCCCGGCTAATATCATGACGTCGAATTAGCGCGAAGAATAATGGAGCCTGGAGTAAACTGGGAGAATGACTACCTTAGGAAGTTCCGATAGACGAGATATCGAGGAGCCCCGGAGTCGCTTCTGGGCTTTTCGCAGAGCTCTTAAATAGCCATTAACCGAGCTCGGGCTCGAAAGGGTGACCGTGAAGACCGGAGGAAAATTTCGCGAGACTAGCAACTGACAGACATCAAAGATGAACGTGTTTGGCGACAGTGAACGAATGCAATCGACGGACTATGTTAAGTGGCAAATTAACGCATTTAAAACGACTATGATTTCCACGGAACGGAATAAGAGCAATCCTCATTCTTTCCATTCCGGCGAATCGATTTTATTATTTTATCAGTTATTTGATCCTCCTCTTGTAATTCCCTACTGAAACCGACATACGCGAGGTTGACGAAGCAACAAAAAGCGAACAGTTTACCGCTATCTGTTTATAGATGTGAATCTAGAGATGAATCATTTACAACATTAAAACCATCACGAGAGAAGTAACGCAAATAATATCAATGAAATATTGTATAATTAATTATCATGTTACGTGTTAATATTGCCACGTTACACGTAATAGCTTTAATATTATTCCTATCCATTTCAATTTATCTATAAATTATATTTTTTCTCCAATGCGTGTGTTACATTTAGATTATAAATACTCATTTATCTCATATTTAAATTACACTAATGAAAAATACGTATTAAAAAAATATAAACAATATTTGTCCATGTTTGGAGCTATCTAGCAATTTAGCAAAAACCTCTGTAAACAGAAGACATTGCAACAACAAGCACGACGTTTTCGACATCTCGGAGTAGCGCGAGAATAGAGATCTAACAAGTTTTCGCGAAACACGAATAGACGACAGGCGAGCTCGTTCACGAAACTGAAGCAACGAATTTGTCGAGAGCTCGCTCGCAAACGAAACACGCTCTCGGAATTTTAGGTCAATCGCTCGCAACTTCTTCCTCGAACAAACGTGCTAGCCCCTCTTACGAAGAATACGTTGTTCCCCGTTTGTCCCCCAAAATGTGTCTCCACAAGAGATTCTAGTTTATGGCGCGCCGACCACTTAATTTGCCTTAAGTGCGCGGTACACTAAAGAAAACGCACCATCTCTTTCCTTGTTTTGTTTTTTTTCCGCTATATCGTACCGCACATTGTACCGCGGAAGTTTCGAACAGGCAGTTAGCTTATACTTTCGTTAATAATGTTTTGCAAGTTCACGAGCAGAAAAAAACTTTCTCTCTACCTTAGAGCATTGCTCCGACAACCGAGAAGTTGCATCTCAATGTTTGGCTGTTGTCTGTTCAAATGTCTGAATGAATAAAAAGAATTAAATGAAAGAAAAGTTAAAACTTTACGATACCATCTGCGGGAAACAGTCAATGTTTATTGTTGCGAAATGTCACATCAGTAATACTACTAATGAGCGTAAATTAATTATTTGAGAAAAACATTAATTTCTCTACTTTGATGAATTACCGTATAATTGTTATTCGAAAAAGAAAATCATTCTTAAATTATATTAAAAAGAATCAAATATATGTGTCCTATTAACAATGAAAAAATTAATTGTTGATTAAAATGATTTATATTTTTATCCATGATCCTATCTCGTATGATTTATGGATCGACGTGTAAGTCATCGAGTATGATTAATTGTACAAATTGAACAAAGCGTACGTACCACTATAGATAATAAAATTTGTGACATGTAAAGACAGAGAAAAAATTTGATTAAATTACTCGACGTTATATAAGTTAACTTACATATTATAAAAAAATAATAAATAAAAATCTACTAACAAATTTTAGTGAATTTTAAATCTAGTAACTATCAATATATTACATCAATCGAAAACGATCAATCAAAAAACTAACAAGCCGAAAAACTATTCATTCTATTTGAGTGAACCAGCTACCATATTTCGCAGCAATCACTCAGAGACAGGAGAAGTTGGATAACAATCGAAGCGTAGCGCGTTCATCTTTATGACTGTTAACATTTTACCTGAATTCGGAACAAGAAATGCTTTTGCTGCTCGCCGTTGACGCATTCTCTGTCAATATCATTTCGACGAGGGCTTATTGGCGCTGGCAATACGCTATGTGTTTGATTTTCTGTGGCGGCTGTTATTTAACTTTCGTAATATTGCAACCGAGAACACACTGGATGCACAATGTCCAATATATTTACGAGTAAAGTTTAGCGTTTTTTTCCCGAGCCACATTTATTTTCTTGTAATATATACATCACAACTTTATTCAATGACAAAAAAAGCCTGTGCTAGGTATTGCGTTAAATTTTATTATTACTGAAATGTTTGCAAATTGGACAATAAACGAAAAATATGCCAATAAAAATCAATAATTTGTCATGACATATCTAAACATGGTTGTTGAACGGAACATCTTACAGTTCGAAACCAATGTCAATACGATCGATTAAATCTTGAATCGAATATCGACAGGATGTAGGTTTATCATCGCGTCACTTATTCATAACTTAAGTAACATACTGGCAACTGCCCCTTGGCTAAACTGCTCACCTAAACCGCTATAGAATGAACTCTCGCATCAATACAATGTTAATATGACAAGCATCATTGTTTATTAATAATTATTTCAAAATTCGGGAAAATATTTATTATTTTATCAATTCTTAAAATGACAAAATAGAGCAAAATATAAATCAAGAATATGTAAAACAAGTAAATGCAAAACAGATTTAAATAAAAATAATGTAATAGCATATTATATCTAAATTTTGCTCCGTTACGAAAAGCAACGCTATTATTTTTTTTTTTTTTTTAGAATCAGTAATAAATAATTTTTTTCTGTGTGGGCGTGTGTAAAATATACAAATTATTCAATTTTAAAATGTATAAAATATTATACATTTTATAATGATTTAAAGCAAGCAATTTAATAACATATATAATTATACATTATAAAATATATAAGAATTACCAATCTTTTGCATTAGAATTAAAAAAACTCGAGAAAAAAATATAAGGCAGGGAAAACGCAAAAACCATATATAAAAGCGATATAATAAATCTGATAGATAAATACGATTAAACTTGCAAGAGGCACACCTCTGGATAATTTCCTTCTTTTCATCAAAGAGTTTCACACACGCACACACGTATTCGCCAAACGACTATTACAAGATTTGCATCACGAGCAGCATCACAAAGATAAACGGAATTAGGATCGTTACCTGGGCTGTCAATCCCTTAACACTCGATCAAAACACACTGCCAGTTGCAGCTCGCACACACGTTATTACACGCATCACGGCATCGACGCGACAGATCGTCCCGGCACCAACGCCACCCCCGCCGTCGTCGTCGTCTTGGAATGACGTCGCGAACACGTGGTGTCACGGGCTGTCATCGACGGTAGCAACGATCCGCAACCCTCCCGCCAACACACTATTCACTCGATCCCGGAAATCATCTCCTCGTCGCATCGCCCTCGAACGTGTATCGCATCGTCACGCGTTATTTATTCTTATCGATTGAAAGCGCCGATAATCACGCACGATTGTACTCCTTGCTATCGTTGGTTTTCTGTCATAAATTGGAAGCACCGCGTATGTCACTCGACGAACAAACACTATACCAACGAAAGAATCAAGAACCAAGAAAGATCGACACACGAAGTCACGATGAAGCAAAAACTCGCGCGATTGTTTCGCATTCGAACAAGATTTCTAACACGCGTTACGCTTTTGATCGGTAACTACTCGAGAAAATTCGCGACAGATATCGCGGATTCGATCCTCCCGCGCGATGTGAGCGATGCGCGCGCGTCGAGCTCCGCGATGTCACTGGATGCTGCCAGCGAACTTTCGCGCACGGACAAGCGTTCGCCGACCTATCCCCTTCCCCCTCGCCACTATTTCTCTTCCGCTCGCTATCCATCCCCACATCCAAGCTTACTCCCCGTATGCCGACACCCGTGCTTCGCGCAAGCTCGATAATCTTCGTGCAAGCTCGTGAGCTTCAATCGAGATACGGGGGTGAGACGGTGAGAGTGCTACGGGGATAGTAGAATAATCAGGAGGCAGTTTAGGAAAGAGGGAAATGTGTTTTCATTCGGCATACTCTCGTACAAACATAGAACGACAATAGAATGGTGAATAAATAGTATTTATATATGTATCTGAATTGATACGCTTATCTTCTTAGATTTATCTTAACATTACACAGACACACACACACACACACACACACACACACACACATTTAATATAAAAATAATTATTAACTAATTATAAATACACTGTTTTAATTTAATTATATTATTACATAAATACAAGGTAGAGTACATTTATAGCGATTCACGGAATTGACAAATGTTTCGAAAAAATTAAGAAAAATTATCTAGAATGAAATATGAATGTGTGTATTATCATAATTAATTAAAAAATTAAATTTATTAGACCTAGATTTTTGATAGAGTTGAAGTTATGGTAGATAAGAAACACGATGCGCGATAACTTCTTCGTCTCTGGCTAAAGCAATTACGTGACAGTAATTAAGATCACTCGGCAGATTTAAAAGTTACATTTATGTAAGTGATAAATATTACACAATAAAAAAAAAATACTCGCTTCATTTTTCATATATATTATATAATTTTCTTTTCTTTTAGTGAGTTAATATTTTTAAATTATTTATTGTTATTAATGGTTGAAATATAAAATTGCCTTAACAATCTTCTCGTGTGAAAGGTAATGTTTAAAAATCACACAAAAGTTTGTTTTATAAGTATTGCTGTAATTCGAAAATTTATCGATAATATAAAATAATTTGATTCGCATACAATTTCAATGCTTGAAGTGCGTGAAACGATGCTATCTGATTCAATGTCTGTATTAATGAGGGTCAAAAATGACATCGACTTCGATAAAAATGTTACAGGAATATAAGCGGATTTCAGTCAATACGTCAAAACGGCCAGCATTTCGATAAACACGTGAATTCACAGTCGTTTCAAAACGGTTTATATATCTTTCAGCAACAGCGCGTGATGCATTCATCGTAATCGCTACGGGATTATCATAAACGAGCACATTAAGCGTAGAGAGAATACTAAAGCCCTCAAAATGGATTTCGCTTTTGAAATGTTCAAATAAATACGACTAAATAATGATCGATAGCCAAAAGCACTAATCCAAATGCATTTGCCATTGTGAATATCGTTATTGTTTCAATTTGTAGTCATGAAATTTAATAAAAGCATTGCAAGAACACTAAGTATATATCTTTTTTCCATGGAACACATATGTCTCATTGGTAATGAAAGAATCAAAATTTATAATTTGCCTATTAAATTCTCTTTCCTTTTCTCTCTCTCTCTCTCTCTCTCTCTCTCTCTCTCTCTCTCTCTCTCTCTAATAAATTTGTACAAATAAATAAAACAGAAATTTTTTTAGAAAACAAATTTATCATTTATTTGTTAGATAGTCTGAAAATCTCGAGCGAAGCAAATGAAATATTTCATCTTGACCCACTTTGTAAACAGCGTGCATCGCAGGCGTGACGAAAAACTTTCTTATCTCTCTGACGAGCTAATTTGTGTTATAATCACTCCTCTGGTTTCCGAATCGCTTGAAACGTACAGCAAACTTCGAGAGGACGCTAACGAGCAAGTTCGTCATTCGTAATTAGCGCTTTCCAAAACTTGGTAGGACTTATTGTTAATCGACTGTATGCGCGATTACGGGAAAACGCGAATAGGCATGAAAGCCCAAAAGGGAATCGCCTTGTCCAGATGCGAGTATAAAGTAGCTCTAGTTAAATTCACGCAAGTAGGAAGCTAATTACTCGTATTAATCGACCGGTTGTTATATAGATGCAATTCGTTGAATGAAACTGTTGCAGTTTGCCCGGATCTAATCGCGATCGCATATACAACAATTCGTCGGTGAAAAGCACCTTTATACACGCGAATCGAACCCGCGTCGCATTGGAATGCACGCTCGCTGATATTTTCTGTCATTTGCCATTAAGTCGAGGCAATATTTCTCTCTCTCTCTCTCTCTCTCGAGGAAACTTAAATATGATTTTGTGAGAGTCGAGTCGAAAGATATGGAAACGATGTTATTTTTTCTCACGGTGCAAATAAAACTGGCATGTATTGCGATATAAATTGCATTACGGCGGCATATTGTGATCGAAGTACAACACTACGACAAGCTCAATTAATAATTGCTATGTGTATTAGCCGCAATTATTTTACAATGTTTCTTCGTCTTACACAATGCATTTTTCAAAAAAATGCGATTATATTTTTCATTCATCATTTTATTAAACGATGTTATATAGTTTTAAAATTTCCACGAGTTATATATAAATCAGTTTCCCTAGCCGTCTCTATCTGTTTATCTATCTATCTGCCCTTTCAATAAAGCTCATATACAACATCCCGCTGTCACATCCAAGCGTCATCGCTGTGGTCAATTCAGTAAACGGGAATGATTGCCAATTCGATATATATGCGAGCTTGACATCTCTGATCAAGACGACACCGAAAATGCAGTTGGGCACGCGCATGCCAGCTCGATGCATTCGAAATACGCGAACGCGGACGCAAATGCGAAAACATATCCACAATCTGGATGTTATCTCACCGAACGAACGTGATAGGAAATCATAAACATGACGTAGATAGAGAAAACATATACGACGTGCACATTCTTGAATGTCGAGGTATAGGATATTGGAATATATTATTTGAAATGTATCACTTATATTAAACACATTTTTATTTTATTTCATATTTTTATAAAATCATAATTACAGTTAAAATCACAAATAATATTTGACAATTGTTAATAATATTAAACAATTGTTTAGAATTACGTTTTTCTAATTTATTTCTATTATACGCTGAAGATGATACAAAGAAATAACTGAAACGTTCGTAACTATTTTCTGTACGATAAATGTCGAGATTTGAATAAAATAGGCGATTTGACATTCGCGCTGTAATTATGATTTTTTTTTTTTTTTTAGTTTAAAAAAGAGTCTGTACTTCTTGATTTTTATATAATAAAATAATTCTATAGAAGAGAAATAATTATTTATAAACTTTAAAAATATTACAATATTTGAAAAATTTTTAAATTTTTAGTTATTTTCGTCATATTGTTATCTTTGTATCTCAATCATATCAACATCGTATCTTGCATCAGTTTATCTGTAACATATTTCGATATATTATACAATAGAAATAATTGCGGCAACAGCGAATCTTCGCGATATTCACATTTTGATGCTGTGACTTCGCATGATCGCGAATGACGGTGGCTTTCTGATTACCGAAGGTAAACGTACGTCATTAATTCTATTTTAGGCAGCTTGCATTTCTACTTGCATATGTAAGTATACGTATGTATGAATGCTCGCGTATGTGCAAACGAAGTAAATTCATACGTTCCGCTATGCCACATTATTAAGACACGCGGAAGATAGAGCCCTTTAACACGCGCGTTTCTAGAATGTTCACCCGTAATCCTTCCTTTATAAGCTTAAATAAAACATTCAAACATTAAATTATTGCATCGCGCTATGTGCTTGAGAAACCTAAGGAATTTTCGCGTTTCGGAATTTCTGACGAAGTTGAAGTCGGTCAACACTCCTGGTTGTATTCGAATTGTAAAACTCGAATATTCAACAAATGAAAATGAGTTACGTGTATATAATCAATTCAAATGCATTGTTGTATAAAAATATTTCGAAATTGATTTTTATTAGAGAATTAAAAAAAGAGAGATTATTAAAAATAATATAAATATTTTATAATTTTATTGTTTTATTTTTAATAATATCAATTGTATTGTATTGTTTTGAATGCTGATTTATGAGGTATCATACATATATATCGCGTATATTGTAAATATACTTTTTCTAGATTGCATAAATATATTTTTCTAGATCGCGTGACAGATAGCATAAATATAATAATTTTGATAAATTTTAATCATAATAAATTTTGATCTGTCAAATATGTTTTTCTATAGTTAGGGGAGAGATTTTTAGATTCTAGTTAAATAATTTTTAGAAAAAACTAATATCTTCCTATTTATTGACGTGAACATTTTTGATTCGCATCAACTGATAGATGGGTCGATTGCGTAAGTCATCGTGCGTAAGAAGATCGTATCTCAAGCCAAAATCTCTCCACGTTTCAAATTTTCTGATTGAAATCTGGAATCGGTTAAAAGAATCTCTCTGGGATACATCGATTTCTGATCGCAATCCTTGAAAGCAGCGATCTCCTCTACCCATCCGATTCGGACGGCCAAATTATATTCAGATAATTTGACTCCCTCCAAATCTCACGTGCGGTCGCGTACGAGAAGATCCTGACGCGCGCACACCTAGGACGTCCTAGGACCCGAAGAAAACGATCTTACCGAAGGATTTTACTTCGGCACCATCGACTTCGCAAGCACTCCCGAAGTCCTCGCGGTAGAAGGCGATCGGAATCCTGAATCCGGTAGAATCAGCGAGGCGAAAACGCTCGATACGAGAAGTTCGAGCTCTCGGTTTGCGAGAAGTGTGAGAGAAAAGTAGAAATGGCCGGCGGAAAAATAGCGAACGTTTGCGCGCGAAAGGAAATAAAGGTGTTTGAGAGAAAGAGAAAAAGAGGGGAGAGAGAGAGAGAAGGGAAATCTAGCAATCGAACACAACCGTTATACTTCTCGTTTTAGATTGTTCCGGCGTTGTTCTTGGCTAACGTTAAGTTTCTTGATGGCTATACATTACTCGTCATTGTCAAGCCGTTGTATCGCAAGAATACGTAAATTGAAAAAAAAAAAAAAAATCCAAAAACTCTCATTGTCCTGGACATTCCATTCCAACATAGAACGCAATTATTCGGCGGATGGACCGTTTGATCGTTCCGATTAATACTACATGGCTTTTCATACGCGCATCGCTTTGTCCTGTTTTGCTCAGGTCTCACTTTTTTGAGCGCCTTTGTGCACGAACGGGAATCGTTTAACTATTAAAGCGAGAAATTATTTTCGATTTTTCGTTCAGATTCCAATAATTGGAGTCTGGAGCAAATATTTTTATAATAATAAATATTTTATAATAATAAAAATATAATATTTTATAATAATAAAAATTTTTATAATAATAAATATTTTTATTATAATAAATATTTTTATAGTTTAGCTTTTTGATCGCAACTTTTCTCCTCAGTCAAATTATTTTAAACTGACAAATATTTTTAATGGCAATATTTTTAATTGACAATATTTGTAAAACTAATTAGCAATGTGCATGCTATGCGAAACAAAATTATATTTGAATAAATACAGATGCAAGGGAAGGGAAAAAGCGATTGTTAAAAATATTATTTTTAATCATCACATTCTCATAAATATTACATAATTAAAAGTGCGCAATGTGTTTAAGATAATATATTTTCAAATAGATATTAAGCATAATCTCGCAATCTAAGTTCTTCATTCGTATGTAGTTCAAATTTTGCTGTCAGTAACGTTATATACATATCCAAAAATATCGCTCCATTTTATACACATCCTGTATTAAACCAAAGGAAAACTTGAGAAGATAAGCTGAGTTTGCGATATCGAAATCTACAACTCTCTTAATTCCACTTAAGAATCTTTCGACAATCCAAAGAAACTCGCGACTTTCCGTGCGTCGTTTCCGCACGATACGCCGAGTACGACAACGCAAAGTTGTATCATCCTACAAACGTCCTCGTTAGAGAGTGCGAATCCTCGAGCGGGAGCTCCTTAACTTAGCAGTCGCAGGCGCGCGCAAAACTTGGCGAAAATAAGATATATATTCTTCGACTGGAAGTGGCGCGATACACGTCATTATCACGTACGTCGAAATTGTCGTAACACGCAACGAGAACACGGATAAACTGCTCGTTCTGAAAGGAGTTCGTCGCGATGCGACGAGACAAGACGCGATACGAGCGCTTCCGTTGCGCCCGTCAAAATTTCCAAAGTTCTACTAACTCCAAGGACTTGTTCTTTGTACAAGTAGAGCGAAACGAGCTTTATTCCTGTCGCATGATTTTTATTGCCGGACCTATGTGATCCCAAAGGTCAAAAATAAATAATAAACGTACGAGTTTCTCGACCGAGGCGCGGGTTTTCTGTCAAAGTGACAGCGACAACAAAAATGAACTCGCAGGAAATCAGGCCGGTTAGAAAATCTTGCATTATTTGATACACATTTCTCTCTTACTATATTTTTCATAGCGCTATTATTAAAAAGTACTGAATAATAAATATGAGCATATCTCTCATATTCGGTTTAGTTCCAAAAATATTAATATAATATGTTATTTATATATGCATATCTATTATTATCTCTTTCTGCATTTTAGCATATTTTAATAAAATTCTTGCACTAATAATGATCTTAAGAGATGATTAAATATATAAAGATATATGATAAAAATCACTTTGATTCAGCTACTATTTGACGACATTAACTCGTATGGCACATGCATTTTATGTTATCACGAGAAAGAAGTGAATATACGGTGCAATGGAGCTTCCGTAGTTGAATGTATGTTCGCCACGCGTTCACGATCCATAGAAATTTTTGCGAACATTACGGCGGCGTTCGATCATAATACCGCTTGTATGGCCCGGAAGAACGTAAAGACGCGTATCGCAAAAGCGAATGGGCAATCGATTACCATAATACAGTGATTGCGGTGCATTCGACGGAAATTCCGGTGTATGTCGATGAACGAGCAGTCGATCTATATAAGAAATCGATTGAATTTATGTATACGATATACGGACCGCAAATTTAACGCAATTTCGCGCTATTGTTTTTCCTGAGCTTCGATCATTTTCTTCCATCGCGAAAAATCTGAAATGAACTGAAAAGCGTATTATTGAAAAATAACAGCGTGAATGTTCAACTTTTTAATCCGTGCTCATTTCATTGTTCACGATGCAATTACAAAGGATGATAAATTCGTAAATGCTCTTTTAATTCGCATCGATTTCTGCCTAGCAGAAAATTTTGAAATAAAAATTCCAATATTATTAAATCGCAGTACAGTAGGCAAAATTCGAATTAAACTTATCCGTCAACATTCATCCGAAGCTATGCACGGTATTATAATCGCAACGGAATTCTCATTCCGCGATTCGTGCTCTTTCTTTCACTCTATTTCTATCACACACAGTCTGGCGATAACCCCGCTATAAATTGAGACAGATAGATCTGAAGGCACGTATCGAAGAACCGAATGGGCGATAGATTATCATAATACGGCGATTCTGGTGCATTTCGCGCGCACCGACTGCGTAAATCGCGAATTCATGCGCGGCCAAGCGCGATTTAAGCCGTCACGGTATTTACGTCCGCTTATTTGTATCGATAATTCGCCTGCCCGCATTTCCGGCACAGAGCAAACATTATTTCCGCATGTGACCGTCGCATATAAGTTAACGGCGATTAAATGATATAGCGGAATACGAGACTAATACGATTCGCGAAACAATGAGACGATTTTTGGGGGAGAGAGAGAGAGAAATTTTTTATTTATGAAAATTTCCATACAAAACTCAACAATATAATTCGTACATGTAAAATTGTAGAAACACGCTTAGAGGATAAAATTATACAGCTATCAGTTCTCTTTAATAACATTAGTTGTACGAATAATAGAAATAAGAAATTATCTCTTTTATTTCAAACCCTCCCAAAATGCAAAAATTTGAATAAATTTAAAAGCCTTTATATTTTTCGATAAAATCTGTTATATTTATATAAATTATTTCTTTTATCGTTGTTTTTAGTTACGATAAGCAAGTATATTCAATTGAAAAGATTAATTTCTATTCGATTATAAACTCATAAAGTATTAAATTTATTTCCATACACATTAAAATTAACTTGATCTAATCACATCTCTTTAAGAAGAAATAAAAAATTAATTAAATGTCATCTAATTTTAATTAATATTTATTGGAACAATATGTACATATATAGCATTTTACCATCACAACTAAGAATCGATTTTGCGTAATGACGTGAATTTGAAATGAAACGTCATATTGCAGATTTATGTATGGCATATCGCTATATCGTACACTATGTATATTTTCCCATAGATATCATTATACGCATAAAGTACGAGCTTGTGAATAGTGCATGTCCTCCCGTACGTTACACGCGCAGTAGCCGAAGACATTTCTCATTGTCACGCGGATGTTCTCGGACCATCGAATCCGAGGGTCGCTTTTCTGTTTTCGCAGCTCTTGGTTTCCCTTTTGCATCCCGCCTCCATTTCGTCGAGGATCGCCATGATTTCCGTTTTATTCTAGACGGATCGCATTATTCGGGCAAATCAATTTTCAAATCGTATTCATGAATCAAATTTATCGGTGTCTAGACATGTTTCTCAGCTCATAACGCTATAACGATTGAAACATAGAAAATATTTTTCACATAATTTGATAACACGCATATCCAGCTTCAGATTATTTGATGTTCATACATAATAGAATATTTAAATAAGATTGAAACTGATGATTTTCAAAGAATAAGAAAATAAAAAATTCGGATTTTTTTTTTTTTTTTAATTTTATATTCAATTATCCGATTCTAATATTAAATATGAAGAGTATTACAGACAATTGCCCACATAATATATACCATCAAATATATTCGAATTTTTTAATTATATGTCACGAGTTACAGAATAGAATTTCAAAATAGTCCCGCGGGCAGAAAAAAAGCAAAGCACATTTTTGTGGAATACGATTACGAAACGCATGAAATGTTATAAAATTTTCGACGGTTTCCGTATTTTATTTGACCTGATTTCCGTCGGGAAATCGGTCCAGAGGAACCAGGCAGCAAATGCAATTCTTAACGTAATGTGGAAGTCACGTGGAGGTAAAGTCGAAGCGTACGAGATCCGACATTTTTGAATTATTTCTCTTACATTGATATCGGATTGAAGATTTTCTATCGTTTACATTAGTCACATAAAAATCGAGCTATTTAGAATTTAAAGGACATCATTTATTTTATATCTCTCCATTTTTTCAAAGCTTTAGCTTTTTAAATTATTAATCCGTTACTTTTGTTGCAATTTAACATAAAAGGTGCAAATATTAATTTATTGGAAAAATAAACATTTCTAATCACAATCACAAATATAATGGAAACCGCTACAGATTTTTTAATTATGCTATTTATACAATTAAAAACGTAAACTAAGTTTTTTTTTAATGATATAACGCTTATTCTATTAAAGCGAGCTCCACTTTATAAAGATTTAATTTATACGAGAAAGGTAAACCCGATGAGAGATGCCTGTAAAAACATTCCCGATAAACAGCCCTTTTACTAAAGAAGAATTCCTCGCCTGCGCATTCTCTTTCGAACTCGGCCCTTAGAACATTCGAGCAAGAATGGCGTAATAAATCACCGGATTCCTTCCAATAACTGCCTGCACATCGATAAGAAACGGAATAAAATTCCGCCTGAGAAAGCGCGAGGATAAAATTAAAATATATATCCTACGTATTAATAAATTTTTCTTCGTTGAATAAATTTTGCCGATAACTAATAATTCGAAACTCGTTCTCGCGTAAACATTTTATGTCGTTCACTTTTCCACGATTTCATTGTCAACGTGAAAAGAATTAACTGTTATGATAAATCTCAATGAGTAATCTTAACTATTGCAGAATTAAATCTGTCATAATAAAAAAAAAAAAAGGAAAAAAAAATCTAATGTCATTATTTGATGCTTTAATTGAAATCGAGAAACTGAAATATTTATAAATTGAAAGAATTAGCGACATCGTTTTCAAAAAATATGGCGTCATTCGTGAATTAGATAATGCCTCGATCAAATCGCTTTCGCGTAAAAAAAAAAAAAAAAAAAAAATAATGATGACGTAAAGGTGAAATCGACGACGCGACAGTTCGTCGATTTTTTCGACAATCGCGGTCTCCAATTATGTCATTCTTATGCTCACTTTTCACTAAATTCTGACATCTCATCTGTCATATTCACAAATAGTTCTCTTTCGACTGGAAATCTCACGTATCGCTTATTGATTCATCGAAATCCTTCGAAAACAAAATTTCAAATGCAAATTGTTATAAACGAGAAGAAAATGCAAAAAATACGCTGCAATTTCCTGACTTGTTAGAAAAATAGAAGAAAACAATAGAAAAAATCTGATATTTTTAAAGGATATTTGCATTTTTATACATATAACGTACAATAGGGTTTATTATATAAATGTAACATGTGTACAATAGTGCGTACAATAATAAATTTTATTATCGCGTGCTAGATAAAAAATTAAATATTGTTTTGTTATTTCAAAATAAGAAAAACAATATTGCTATTTTTATGCGCGGTTACAATTATTTTAATTTTTTTGTATAGGAAATTACGTACTGTAATTTGTGCATCTATATATTATATTTGCTTTTTACCAATTATATTGAAAGATTTATGGGTCAGAAAGAGAGAGATATATGTATAATAGTCGTATTAGCTTATTATGTATTGTATATCCTAATTATGCTCTGACTACTATGTGCAACATAGCTATTCCAATCGTAGTCCAATTATGAACAGTAGCAGCAAACATTTGCACTTAATGGGAAACATGGTCTCCCCTTTTAATCAACGAGATTACATAGAGTTCACAGAGTTCAGAAACTACAGCAGCGAAGTTTTATCTATAAATTTGGTCCTTATACCTGCTCTGCTTATTAAATCAACTTCATCACGAATGACTCCGTTGAATCACGGTCTTGGTTCCTGAATTATTAATCTTTATGTGAAAGAAGAGATTGCAATATCCAAAATGAGAATCATACTGAAAGCTACTTTTATAAAAGCAGTACTTAACTTATTTGAAGAAAAGGATATAAGAAAGAAAAAAGAGAGAGAAAGAAATTACAATTTATATTTCCCGTCTTTACAATATCGTATTTTATTCTGTTCTCATAAATAATGTGTCTTTCACAACACATTAATGATTTTAATATATAAAAGCAATTTCAATGAGAATAAATTTCCGAATACAAGATAATTGCTCTTCACTTTTTATTCAACAAAATTCTCTCGATTTATTATCATAATAAAAAAATGTTTGCACTTAGAGAAATACGATTAAACAAAAAAATTAAAACTTATCATATATTATTATTAGGAAAGCTTCTATCTATCTATCTATCTATTGTCTTTTGCTAAAATGCATCTTTCTCGCGGGGTAAAAAAAATGACAATTCTCTATTCCGACGTCACCGACGAAAATTGCGGTTTCCTTGCTCGGAAAAGCGCGCAAGACGAATCCGCGCATTGAGAGATTGAATTCCTTGCGGAATAAGTAGTCCTAGGGGCGAACAAAGAGAAAATCAGGAAGCGAAGAAACGGTAAAGCGGGGACAGTCGTCTGACAAGCATCGTTTGTCGTCGCGGCGTGTTCACTTCGAAATCACGCAGACAAATTCGCACGAGCTCGCACTGTCTTCGAGCTCGCGCGCTATCAAAAGCATTACGTTGTATATTAAATCGAGCATTACGGCGAATGTCGCGAGAACGGAATTTTGCGAGATAAGCGCGCTCACGTTCACGAGTTTTGAGGAGTTAAATTGCTCGGAAAATGAGTAATCTCGCGAATAATGGAGAATGCCGGAAGTGGAAGGAGAGGGGAAGAACGCCGGGTAACGTAAACATTGTGCTGACTCGAGTTTAATCAGAAGGAGCCAAATGAGCCTCGGGTCAGCCCTCGGCAACCGGGCAACAGGATTTCGTCCCTCTCTCTGTAGGAATAAGAAACGATCCCATGGATACTGTTCCCTACTGATTCGTATTTGTCCGAACCAGATCGAAGAGGAACTGAATAGGGGAGAAGAGAGAAGGCATCCACCAACTTGGAAACTTTGGGGACGTGCAGCCGACCTACTTTCATCTTAATTGATAAGAAGAAAAGTGGTACGACTTTTTTCACCCAAGACATTTAAATCGATCATTGTTTTAGACATTGTTCTAGACATGTTTTAGACATGTAGATTTATATTTAGATTATATTTATTTTATAGTTATTATAGATTATATTTATATAACAATAATTAACGAGAAAAAGAAGATATTAAAAAATTGCAATAAAAGTTTACAAAAATTTAATGTAGCCAAATGAGCCTCATCAAAAGCAGTGAATAGAGTTGTACGTTATATACCTAACAAAACTACTTACCGCGATTTTTCTCCCGATTTAATAAACGTATTAAAAATGATTTCAAATGTAAAGAAATAATTATGATGAGAAACATAAAATTGTCAGGAAAATTTGTATTCTTTAAAATTATAAATAAAGAGAATAAGAATATAAATAATTAATAATACAATTGATAACTTGAGATGCTTCGTAGATATTAAACGGGCAATACAATATTTTAATAATTTAATATAACAAATTCATTAAAAAAAAGTGTCATATAACATATGTATTTTCAGTCGCGCGCATATAATTCAGAAAAGGTTAAAATTGCGATTATGTAATCCATTGTATTATGTAGTTTTCTGATTCCCCTATCGAATATAATATCGCGTTATTCAATACAATTATTTAAAATGATATTTGACATTTTTGCGAGTTAATACATTGTTTTAATTTGTCAAATGAAAAATTGCACGATTTTCGGAGTAATTGAATATTTATTATATAGCTATAAATTTCTTCTACTAATATAAAACTTATATGGGGAAAAAAAAAAAATGTAAATTCACAGTAGCCTCTATGATGTTATTTTAATTACGATATATAATGCAATGAGACTAAAATAAATCTTTGTAATATATGAGAAAATAACGGCGACAGAAAATATACGTAATGCATTTACTGTAGATGAACTCGATGCCTAATTACACGTCGTAAATATCAACGTCGAACTTGCGCGCAGCTGATTTAAGCAAATGAATTCGCGGTATAGTGCGCGAACTCGTGGAAATTAGCATTTTGATGATTCCGGTTTTAAATGTCCATAATTGATTAATCACCGCTAATGCGGAGCGCCGGCGTGCGTGTCGTTATCCCTTTTCTATGTAAATTCTGCTGACAATAATGCAGTAACAGGATCTGTTTATTCGACTGATTACGAGCGAAACAAAACAGCTCGCTGATTGGTGGTTTTCCCATGTTTTCCCGAGTAAAAAGCAAATCTTCTCGGCGTAATTGCAATCACAATTTATACATCGATCGTTTGCATTCACAATGTAATGAAAAGCTCGTCGATATTTTATATATTATGCGTTAAACCTTTCATATATGCGAGAATATAAAATAACAATTTTACATTAAAATCGTAGTTTATACAAGTTCCAAAGAGATTTCGTTGCTAAATATATATGAGCAAATACATACTTATGTGTATATGCTTAAATAATGGAAACAAAACGCATTGAAAGGATGTTTCATGGATGTTTAAATTCTTGATAATCATCAATCGACAAAAAAATCGCTCCATCCACATGGATACATACGAATATTCAAATAATACGCTACCGTATCAGGCCAGGAAATATCATTTCCATCCGCAACAATTCTCATTTATGCTGCGCAACAACTTTGAGGACATCCGCCGTGAGAATTATCCCCCGAATACAACAGCGGACTCTTGCCGGGACATACGCAGTGCGAAATGCGAGTTTACGCTTCATAAATAAACCGGCAGATAAAGTCGAGAAAGAGAGAGCGCGTATGCGTGTGCTTTCTTTAGCCGCGAGTAATTCCTGGGTATTCGCTTTCGAGGGGGCACCGCGACTCATCTGGGTCACGCGAGGTTCTTCTCGCGAGCTGCAGCGGTGAACCCGACGGAAACTTTTACCCTTAATCGTGCCGTATCTCGCGCGACTACCTCCACGAGCATGCAACAAATCGGCTTTATAAGGCGTATGCCATTATAAAACAAGCACCGTGCTGTATCCGGCTTGCGTGCGACCGACGCAATCGCCTTATTACTCTCTCTCTCTCTCTCTCTCTCTCTTTCCCCAATCTGATCTTTTGTATGTGACTTTTTAAATATAGAATGATTTAAAAGTATGTGGGAAAAATTGAAAATTTTGCGCTTACTGGAAAAAGATTATCACCGGAAAATAATCGCGGATCTTAATAAAAATCACGCGGGCGACAATCGCTCGAGAATGAACAGCGTTGAATCAGAGAGATTGAGAGATAAACTAAAATATTTTCCGGTTTTATCCACAAGTCATCTCTAATTTTTTTAAGTAGTTTTATCTCCACTCGCAATATTAAATTTTTTTAAATTTATGCTCACATTTTTGTTTACTATGGTTAATTAAAATTAATTCAGGGCAGGAGTTTCATTACACGTTGCTAAAATTAATAATAATAAATTACAATATATATCCATTTTCTATTTTCTCTCTCTCTCCCTCCCTCTTTCTTTCTCTCCTTCTTTAATTTAATACAGATAGAAAGAATAAAAAGATTCTCAATATAAAATCTCACCGAGTTATTTATTTTACTTTTGATGAACAATCTATAAATTCTCTTTTTATATATCAAAAACACTAACTTGGAAAAGAATCAAGATTTCAGATAACACTTTAATTTAAAAATGAAAATTTTGCAGCTGTGATTACTTTCCATTCAGAATACGATATATTCTATAATATTCTAACAGATTGCATTTTTCTCTCGTTCTCTCTTTTTCATTCGTTTTTTCTCTGCCTCTTTTTTTATGGGTCGCTAGAATTGGAATTACGCTACGGCAGATGCATGCCTAAGATGTGTATGCATTCTTTGATCCTAGTTTATGCGCGGCGTTGGAAATAGGTGGATCTATCTATATGCTGCTCTCGCGCTCTTGCAAAATATGCGGGGATTTTAATTTCACTCGAAAAAGAGAAGTAGTATATTTTAAACTGCACAAAAGGAGTCGGCTCTCTTCCGAGAGAAATTAGTTTTGTCGAGCTCTATCTCCGGCGGCGGCAAGCTGCTGCTGCTGGTGCTTCTATCGCAGCTGCATCCGCGAACTGATACGAACACACGCAGTAGCTCAAGATGGTATGAGAAGGAAAATGCAGTTTGCTGTTATACGGTATGCGTTATAACTGAAATGGCGCTTATTTAAACTAGAATTAATGCGTTGTCCGTTGTTCGCGGTATTAATCGCCGATAATATGCCATTTATTGTTTAATAACTCCTCGCGAAAACGTATCGTGGTACGGTCATTCCGTTGCGCGAATTCACATTTAATTTCATAATCTTTGCCCGCTTCTCGATCCGTGACTAATACATGCAATTTTCAGGCAACCTCTATTCTTAAAGCCATTTTTCGCACGACCGAATTATGCAAGCATTGTTAATCGATGTGAGGTGATCCTCTGTTAAAAAGCAAGCTCGATACCATGTATCATCAATAAAGACATTTGATCAATTTTTTTTTTATAAACGCTGCTACATTTTTATAAACCTTATGCCTAAATAATCTACATTTTTATAAACCTTATAACCAAATAATCTTCAATAAAACAAGTCACTGATAAACATTAAAGTATGCACAGTATGTAAATCGATATTTAAAAATATGCGTTTGTGCTGGATTCATCTTAAAAACTTTGTATCCGTTTCATTATCTTGTATCTTTAATAATAAAGCTATCCTCGTCATATTCAATCTTATTATGTTTCAATTCTAGTGTTTATATTTTACATTAACGTGCTATTAATTTTATGAAAAACGTGATGCTGAGGAAGAATATATAATGCGCAGGAAAATGCAAGGTATAAATGCAGCGTTTCTCGCATACCATGTTTCTAAATGATGTTATTCAGACACGTTCTCTCAAGAACAACCTATTTCCAGTAATTAAGGTTTAAAAGCTTTTCATTTTCAGGTCACGCCAAGTATTTAAAAAGAATTTAACAAAAACTGTTATCCAAACATAGGTTTCCGCTTCTTTTATTATTTGCTCAAATATTTGACCGTTTCATTGCAAGTATAAACACAATTTTCATATTTTCATATGTTATCATCCATGTGATGTTTACTGAAATAAATATATATATATATATATATATATATAAGCCCATCATTAATACAAAAATATATTTCAATTTTTATTTTATTTTAATTTGCTGTTTATTTTAATTGATTAAAATATAAAATCTTTTTTTCTTGTTCGATATATACTTTTTAATATTCCAACATGTATTTTTTTCATACGATTATGTTTTTTTCTCTTGAATAATTTATTAGCTAATTTCTTTATGCATAGAGATGATTCAATCTAATTTAAAAAATTTTAAAATTGAGAAAAGTCGGCATGTATAAACAAAATGTAGGCAAAGAAAAACTCAGCTAAAATTTATCAAAGAGTTTCCAGTCAAGAGAAGATGCATCAATCTTATTATATTCAATATTTCAACGTTTATGGCAAAACCATTGAAAATAATCTTGCATTTTTGTCTTGCATTAGCAAATGAGTAAAAAAAAAAGCTATTTACGATATCAATTATTAAAAAGAAAAGAACAAAGAGATCTACGGAAAAATATAAGAAAAGGTGAAAAAATAGAGTTGACGGAAGATCGCGAGTCATAAATCGCAGACTTCACTACACGTTGAGATAGGAACGTGGTTTCCGACACGCAGGCCCTGCAAAATTTTAAGAGCTTAATCGACCATATTTTACGAGAGGAACAGTTTGTTTCTCATTAACGCTGATTACCGATATCCGATCTCGTCATTTTCGGCCGCTATCGTGTTAGATAAATCGACTATCCGAAACGCATCGTCATTATATTTGAATCATCAAATATGTCATTATCAAAATTAATTATGGTTTTATTGGACAGATATTTCATACATTTAAATACAGCAATAATTCCCAAAGCCATTAATACATAAATTCAACATTCGTATATATCTTTTGTTTTATGTATAAAAGACATTTTGCGAGTAATTAATGCGTATTAAATATGGGAAATAATTAAAGATTAATAAATATTACACAATTCGAATTTTTTACATTATTTAAGAAGAATAAAAAACTCGATAAACTTTTCCTATCGGAATTATAAATGTTAACCGTAGTATAAATTATTTTTTTTCGTCTTCTCATTTACGCGAGAAATAATTTTTGAATTGTTTCACTTTTTACGAATTGTGCTGAATTTTCGTATTTAACGTATATTGTATACAATACAATCAAAACTTCTAACGTATTGCTCGAAATCTACCGATTCTTTTACCCTCATCTGTGCTTGCGCAAGAAAGAAACGGCACGAAAGCTAAGATTCACAGAGGGAATTTTGTCAGCTAGATTCAGATAGATCGTCGCGTCGAATTTCGAGATTTTGTCCTCGAGAGCACAGGAAATGCTCGGTAATGCAAGTAACGCGAGCAAAGTTTTCTTCTACCAACGTCAGACAGCGGCGGCCTATTGTAATCGCCATTGATTCCGCGATACGAAACTTCGAAGCTCTGCAACAATTCGTAAGTCCCGTAGCTGGAAAAGTTGAAAAGTCGAATGGTTCCGCCGCGCATTCGATTGCCGCTCCGGAATTGGGTTTACATAACTTCCTAGATTTCCGGCATGACGTCTAACCGTTGCAACTTTGCCGGATTTTGATTCTTAAATATAGTTGTTGTAGTATACCTCCGCCAATATTCCGGCGTCGCCATGTCGGCTGTGTTGATTTTTTTTTTTTTTTTTTTTTCATCGAAAAATCGAAGTCTTCCGGCGCGGGTAAATAAAAACTTCTCATTGTGTTTAGCAGTTATGTCAAAATTGCGAAAATCAGACAAACTAAAAGACTTTTATAAAAGATGAATCAAAAACGTCCAATTCTCCGTATACCTTGAGCTTTTCAAAAACATTTTGTTAGATTTATATTTAAGCGATTGCTTTACTAAATAGATTAAAACTTGCAATCTCAGATAAAGAATTTCAGAAATCAATTTAGCATCGAGTATTTCTTTTAGAAACAAACATAAAAAGTCAGAAAACTATTTAAGACATTTTATTTAAAAAAATTCTTATATATATATGTATATCTACATATATAATTTTGTGTCATAAAAATGTTATATTTTTACTAGATGATATCTTTAATTTTTTGTATTTCAAACAGTGTGTTTCTAAAGATCTAAAGTCTAGTGGCAGGAAAGTGCAAAAATGATGAGCGATTAAAATACAAATATACGGAACGTAGAAAAGAAAGAATTTCCGTTTCAAAAGAAAAATTCTCCAATAGAAGGCAAAGTTCGATATTAAACCTGCTCCTGTAACATGTTCCGGCCGTGCTAAACTTGCCTATCGCATCTTCGTATTATTGCCCGTTATCGTCGCTATTCGAATTTCAATTATCATTGACGCACCTCTTAGCATCGCTCGCCAACCCTCGCAACCCCTTCTGCGGTGCAGAAGAGAAGGAGGGGATCACAATAAATCGATAATCGTTTCAATAACGATTGACAACGCGACCACTGCCGCGTGACACACGCATCGGCTCTGATTTAAACGACAAAGATTAATCGTTTGGCTTGTGTTTTCATTGCACCCTCCCTTCCTCAGCGGTAATCCTGGCACCGACGCGTACGAACGCATTTGCAGTTTGCTCGATCAGGCCGACACCTTTTTCATTTCCATCGGCTCGCTACCCGTCCTTCAATTTTTACGACTCTCTTCGCAATGCTTTCGTATTGTTTTTTCGAATTTTTCTTGGCCGTTCGACAGACGTGTCTCCGTTCTTGTTTTTCTCGCGTTTTTTCTTTTATTGCCCCGCTTTTGACGAACCCTCCCGGCAAACATCCCCTCATCGTGGATCCCCGTCGTGGCCAATCGATCGCGGCTTCGAATGACAAACGTGTTCGGCCCTATCGATGTCGATCCGTTGCTTTTTTGCGATCGATCGCTTCCTCCGTCATCCATCGTAAAGTTTGACGAGAAACAATGTTTACATGATGATCGTAAACAGAGACGAGCGAACGTTACTTTCTCGTAATACTTATTATAATCTTTAAAAATCGACGCTTTATTTAATCTACGATATATTTGTAATACGCGATCAAAATATAAAAACCTGTTGTTAATTTCTGTTTATAAATCTCTATTGATTGTATATCTTTTTATTTTTGCGACAATCTCATAAACATAATAATATTAATATTTTTGTAAAAATTAATCTCTCAATGATAATTTTATGAATAATATTTTTGCGAGTCGTGTTGTAAATTAAGTTATAAATCATACACAACGCGAATTAACAATATGAGCAACAGAAAGTTCTTTGTTTGGATAAATTCGATAAATTTCCTACAGTGTAAATGTGCAACGGATGCGAACTCGCATATTACTATGTTGCAAATTCTGTCGTTATTATCGACTAACCTGCAACATTGTAGCAATCCGTTAAATCCCGCAAGCGCGCGTGCACCAGTCTGTTCTCAATTCCACCCTTTCCTTGTATAAGAATTCTATCCTGTTAATCGCCGCTCTTAAATCGTAATGTGTATATGTGTGTGTGTGTCTTTTTTCTATTCTTAATTTTCATTGCACGACTTGATAAAAAATGTAAAAGCATCCGCGTGACAATATCAGCGTATAATAGGAAATGATTAATAATATCATTGCTTTATCATAGTAATAATCAAATCAACTTCAGAATTTTAACGTAGAATGTACGATTCAAAAATTTATAATCGCTTTATAAGAAATAATTTCTCGACAAAGCGTAAGTTTGAGATTTGGGAAAGAGTAGAATCGTGTAAGCGAAACGCGTCGTCGTATCACACTCTTCGAGATTCGTAGCGGTCTTTGTGGGCGGAAATCTCGAAACATTATCACAGTCGTACGTACAAGAGCGAAATTCTCAAGCATGGTGATCGACTCAAGTTGCTTCCGCTTGGCAAGTAGTTTTACCTCGACGGTTCTCCGTAAGACAGAAAGAGAGAGGGGATGAAGTTACTTCCTGGTGCACGGCGGTTCTTCCGACCAACGGGTCGGATCTTCCGCACGAAAAGTTCATTCGAATCGAATCGGGCGTTATTCAGACGGACAGAGTTTCGTCGAACCGCGGATATTCGTCGGCGTGCGGAATATTTAGGTCCTCTCCTCCGGATTTCATTCCCGCTTTAAACCGCGGCCCGAGCCTGACTTTTATTTTCCTTTTTCATCGACCAATACCGGCGCGCGCGTTTACTTTATTGTATTTCGTTCCATTAAGTATCTTACGTACGTTTGAAATCGATTATCAACTGGTTTATGTCGAAACCTATGGAGCAAACTATAATCATTTTCATCTCATTTGAAAGATAATTTAATACCGAACAAAATGACCTATTTACATGGGTCGAAAAATACTTTCTTAAAAAGTTAGCGCTCAAAAACCTCTTGAGAAATCACGGTTATTTTTTACAATTTTTCCAAATATCAGGAAAAATATGCGTCTTTTAACAAAAAGTATCGAAAGAAAAGTTGTAGAAAATTAAATTATCTTTCAAGTGAGATTTTTCTAAAAGATAATAAATAGTTTTATAAAAAAAATCTTCCTTTGTTTCAGCAGAAACTTGATTCCAACAATTCTTCATATTTTTCTTTTTCTCTTATTTTAAATACTACTTTATACAATATTATAAATTAGTTATCACGGATGGCGTGCGCGTAGAGTCATAAAGTTGGTAGGAAATTCGCGTTTAAACTGACGCCGCCGCAATTTGGGCTGCAAAGTTGAGTCTCTAAAATATATAGCCGGTTTCTCGACCAGCGTTCTACGGTCATTCTGAGGCGCTTGGAGGGTTTCTACAGAGTGGAGCGGAGGGACCTGAAATTCCTAGTGGAACCGCGAACCTCGAGGAGGAAGTGCTGCGGCGTACCACTAGTTCGATCCTGGATACAGTTCAGCCTCAACGAGCTACTCGTATTATAACCAAAACAGTTTGACATTGACCGACCATTTGCGAACGATTGTTCAACTATCTTAACCATAGGTATATATTTCGCAAGTACAATATGTATTTCATTGTTGCAATACTTAAAGAGAAAGCTGTTCTTGGCATTAGTATAAATTTGCACATGTTACTAAATCGTGAAATATGGAATAATAGAAATTTAATTTGTATTTTTATCACAAAACGCAAACTGCAAATAATGTATTTAATTAATATTAATATACGAACATCCATATGACAATAAATATTTAAAATCATTTTACATTTTACATTTACGTTAGCGTAAAAAAATATCTTAAAAATGTAAAATAAAAGTCTCGTATATTAAAACGTGGTTTTGAAATAATAATATTCATATCAATAAGAGCGAGATGTGAAAAAATATATCTGCTATTTTACTCTAATAAATTAATCGTCTTGGAAACTGCGGTTCATTATGTGACTGACATGAGACGAAAGATACACTTGCATTACAATTCATTCCGGACAAGATAAACCGCGATATTATCATCGCGGGACAAAGTCAGAAAATGTTGGGATTCCAACATTTGACGTCACGATTGAAAATTCAAATCTTGTTGTCAACAAATCCGAGAATGTGATTGCAAGTCCGTAGTTGACGGAAAAATTTGAGCAAAGCATCTTTTAATCCGTTTACTCCGATTTTAAATTCAAAGAAAATCGATTGTTATGAATAAGTTGAGCAATATTGTGGTAAAACATTTATCGAATCGTAAGAAATAGTTCTATTGAAGAGCAAAAGTTGTACTCGGATTTATCCTACACGATTATCGTCATTCACGGCAGGCTTATTTTCCAAGATCTTGGCAAAGAGACACGGCTCGTTGCGAGTGCGTTTTTTTTTCTTTTTTGCATCGACTTGCAAATTGCATTAAGGCATCGATGCGCTCACGAGGAGAGTGATTCGCCGTGCTACTTTCTATGCTGTGCATCTCTTAAACGGCGACGGGTTACATTGGCCGCGAACGAATCGATTTTCCGCTTCCGCTCGCTATCAGCGTTACCCAGGCCGAGAGCTGAGTGCATCCATGGACGATATTAACCTTAGCCGCGTTCTATCGGAAAGTATCGACACCCGCCAGCCGTTCCTGCCGTAATAGGGACTGATACCGATATAATTACGCCGGCAACTCCACGCATCGAGAAACACCGAAAATCATTTTCATCGTTTAATCGCGACGATACCTTTGGGATATGCGCCGTTTGTTTTAAATATTCATAATATGAACAAATTCTATTTTTAAACACACATATATTTACTTATTATTTTCTAAAATACAATAGATAATATTTCGTAAATATACTTTAGATTTTATATGTATATTATTTTCTAAACGCATATTTTAACATTAATGTTATGTTTTATTAAAAGATACGTATTGAAAGTTATCGTTATTAATATTAGTAATATTATTAAAAATTTAATAATGATTTATTTCGCTAAATTTATGTATGAACTCTACATATTAATCTATCGTGCACAAATTTCGATATAATATAATATAATTCCACGATTTTTTTATACAGACGATCTAGATTTTTTTCATTAAAAATAGGTATAATTTAAATACATTCTACTTTGAAATTTAATTATTCCCCGTTAATTGGCATTATTCCCGTTTTCTTGACGAGCACTCGACGAGCACTCGTTATCAGCCTTATCGTCGACGAGATCGACATTATTATTGCCGCTTAACAATGGACGTGACTCTCAAGCAACACAATAGCGGCTTTAAATCTCATTCGGGTCGTTTGTCTCTCCCTCGAGCTTCTATAACTACGTTCCGTCTGAGCCTAACTCAGGATACATGAATTAATAATTATCAACGCTTAAAGTGTTAAATGAGCTTTAATATGCTGAGATCGCTATAATATTCGCGATAAAACCGACTGTCCAAGATATTATATATATGCGGAATTAATAGCATGTCCTCTCCGGACGCATAATTTCTCGTGATTTATAAGTGAAATTTCGCGCCTTCCTCCTCCATCATCGGTTTATTCCGATCTATTCTCATCAATAATCATATAATATTAATATATTTTCTGGCAATCTAAATTTCTTTCTGTAAATTTAAATCCTATTTCTATCTTATTACTGTCATTAATTAAAAGAGACAAAGAGAAACTTAGTTATCGTAATCTTATGTTTTATAATAGTATGCGTAAAACTAGCGTATCATTTCGTAAAAATTCATAAGCAATTCTAGCTTTGTTTTAATAGTACTATAGTTCTTGATATACTAAATAAATAGATTTTTCTCTAGCCGTTAAACCAAAGAAAATATCTCATAATAAACATATATTCCTAAATTTATATATTAACTCTTCGTATTTGACATATTATTAAGGAAATTAATTAAGACTTTTGATCATATTGGATAATCTGATTTACTATGTATATATGTATATTTGATTTCAAAATTTCTTTGATTCGTCATATTAATTTGAAATAGTGTAACTTGCTCCAATCAAGTACGATGAAATTTGCTCCATCTAAACAGATCTTTACACTGCTGCGCTGTTTGCAGCACATTATTTATATTGAGGTCATATTGTAATATTCCCTGAGATCAATATAATTACGCGTTAGACCTATTGTATATGAAATGGACGAGAGAACACGAGCCCGAGGCGTAGGAATATCAATGATTAAAGTGGCCAGCGTAAGTTGACATTCTGTACTTATGCGAAAATTTGATCGAGTCGACCGTGTTACGAGCCTGTCTAAATTTGTGCGGGATGAATTTTATTCGTCACGCGCGGGAAATCAGATGACTGAAACGAATTTGCGCGCGTCGAGCCGCATTGATACGCGCAGCGTAAGCCGGTACATTATTCTCGCGAAACTGATGCTGGGACGTATCATTGGGTCCATACGCCAGACTTTACCTGTGTTATGTAAATTCGCAAACGCGAGAGCGCGCTGGCTGCACAACCGGAGCGAGTTTACACGCGTTGTATTACGAGTTAGTATGTAAAGTTAAGGCACGAGATGCATTACGAGGTTAATCCGCGGTTATACGCCGGATCGAAGCTCACCGGGGAGTTTCGCTGTCCAATCGCTTTCGAGGCACCGCCACTCCGATTTGGAGTTTTGGAGAGCGGGACCAGGAACCTCCCTGGGGCGATGCATAGGGATTGCCATTTCAGCGCTTCCGCCGCTAAAGCGATTGCATATCTTCGAGGCAAACTTTTCCTGCGGTCATATTCAATCCGGTCAATCCGCCCGTCTCTAATATGCGCCCGGAATAGAGGAGATCATTAAAACAGCACGATGTATAGATAATGCGAACTGAGCTGCATAATGATGGCGCACTCGATCCTTTGATATTGGAGAGACAGTACGTCTAACGATATTACAAATATCTTGCGTTGTTATTAAACTTGGATGTAAAAATTTTATATTTTCTTTTCCATATAAAACAATTTTGTAAAATAAGTCTTTTAAATTTCTCCTCAAAATAAAGCTGATGTTTATTCGAAAATAAAAATTGTTAAATATTATATCAAGATAATTTAATGTGTACTGCGCACACGTCAGTATTCGACACGAAAAAAAAAAATGTCTGACGAGATGCTCCAACATTTGATATCCACAAAAAAATGTCTTCCACTCTCTACATCTTATTCAGGAAATAACGAGCCTTGACGTAAGACGACACGAATATCCATATAATCACGCGTGTTATTCGCGCCTGAAACTTATTTGCTTTTTGCCGGCGGCTAAAATACGAGTTCTTCATATTCGACGCTTCTCATCCATATTCAGTGATCAAACGATAAATGCGAAAAGGCGAAGATACCTTGTAAGTCGTATAAGAAGAAATAAAGTTGTCTGAGATGTCGCGAGCATCCTCAAAGCAGACGCGATTTATATCCCATTGGTTCTATCTATATTCGACGGAGTTTTCTTCCTTCTTTCCTTCTCCACCCTTCCCCCCTCCCCCCTCTTCCCACGTGCGTATTACAGATTTTTTTTTCATTCGTGTATTATCCCATCTTCAGCACGTTCGTACGAAATATGTCACATATACTCTATTGTCGAAAAATATTTTAATGATACTCTTTGACAGATTTGGAATCCAAGCATGTAAGTTTAAAGAAACAATAAATTATGCAGTTATCATGAGAAATTGGGATTTCAGAAAATTCAATTTATATATAAGCATTTAAAATCAATTCGAAAATAAAGCTATTTAAATGTAGAACAATTATTTTTTCCGTATATTTCAGGAAGAAAATGATAGTGTCACGGCGAATATAAACGAGTATACTTTAGACGCAAATATTTACCACCGGCACAGTTCGTTTTAATTTTAGATTTCCGGCTACGAGTTCGTATTATAACGTAATTACAATTTCAAGAATAATTCTACGATAAATCTTTGATAATGATAAAGGCAATTAATAGCAGCAATTAAAGCAAAATATATGTGTACGTAAAGATGTCGAGTAGCGAGAGAGAAACTTTGCGTCGAAAGAAGACCGGAATGGAAAATAGATCGGATTCATTTGAAGGAAATGTCCAGTTCTGTCGTTTAGAGACAAATCTGAGCTATAATGATCCGTAAATTCTCGACCAGCTCTTTATTTTCTTATTGCAACAATCTCGAGTGTAAAATTATTCTCTTTCTAAGCTATCTTGACTCTCGAGAATTTACATCGCTATTTCTCAATATTATTAAATATCTATTACACATAAACAACAAATTCCAGAGACATTATTAGCATTGTTTTGATATTTCTAGGAAGAAGATATTTCGCGTATAATCGCCGTGTGAGAAAACATCGATCGTGTTCGACAAACGATACGCGTAATGAAAAGAACGCTTATGAAAATTAATGTATACGATATTAAGAAAATAATTTTTGCCATCATGCGATATTATATCGGGAAAGATCTCGCTGGTGCGACGTAGAGAATGCATTGAAAAAAAATTGGAAGACTCTGCTCGACTTTAAGCATAAAGATAAAAAAAAAAAAAAAAAGATTAGAAAAAAACCATGACATAGAGAGATGGCATTCCAAAAGGATCGTAAAATGGAATATTGATCGTACGCGCTTTGAGGAGCGTGTTTCGTATCGCGAGCTTGCAACGTTCGTCTGCGCCGTGCACTTCCGGAACCCACCGTAGCATCCGTTCTCTCCGTCCGTTTCCTCGGCGATCGCTGAATATGGATGTAGCACCACTCGTACTCGTCGGCGGATCGGTATACGAGACTTAAAGTATCCGACGAGATACGTAGAATATTTCGCTTCCCCTTCTCGATTACGATTGTACCTGCTATATACGTCGTTATTCCCTTCTTTCGGAAAGAAGGCTGGAAAATTGACGAGAGAATTATACGAAATGATAAAATAATAAAGTAAAATATTTTTGACATATATGTCAAGATATTTTTGACATATACGTTGATATTTAAATATTTTATCAAAATCGATAATTTCTTACCAATATTATAACATTGATGTCAATTATATAGTGTTACATTAAATTAGTAATACAATTCTCTGCAGAAAATATCTCGAAGCAAAATATTAATTATTAATGCTATCAATTATTGAAAATAATATTTATGTCAAGTTGCTCTCTCTCTCTCTCTCTCTCTTCAATGTATTATATTTTTAATACTTTATTTTAGATTAATTCTTTTTATTCAGCAGGTGCGAGTATTTTTATATTTGTTTAAATTTTAAATAACTTTTTGTTAAAATCCTAAAAATTCAAATTCTAAATATATAAAAATGAAAATAATAATTTGACATTTTCTGAATCACATCGATATTTCATTAATGTATTTTTTCCCTATATATATTTTGATGTCAAATATTGCCATTTTAATACAATGTTCGCAGAAAATAAAATTACGCAGGATTAGAAAATGAAAAAAATTCTTCAAATTTAATAGAGTATCGATAATTTCGCTCATTCGTTCGATATGTCATAGAGAAAATCTCTTTTACCTTAATACTAATGCCTGTGTAATGTTTGACATCGAATAAAGCAAAGCATCGATACTCTATTAAATTTGATCATTTTCATTTTAAATCGACACTCACCGTCGTCGTCGTCACAACTGCAACCCGAGAGCCGAAACGATGTACGAGGGCCCCTCGCTCTCGTCGATCGTGTTTGACGTTCACGTCCAATGACGTAGTTTTCATTTCGGGACGATGTCCAACAAGATCAGAAAATTTATAACGAATGTTCCAGTCGTCCCCGTTTTCGCGCATTTTCACAGTCCGCGACGCAATATTCATTTCGAAGACAGTGTTTCGCACCATCATTTATTATTCGGAATATCTCGCGTTCAAATAATCGCTTAACGACGACAGCTTCCGCGCGTACTTCACGCACATTCGTTGCCGCATTCCGATATTCGATGCGACGTAATAGGACACTTTCGGCTCGCCCTTTTCAACGAATTCGAAAAGCTAAACCGTGTGACAAAATTTACTCGCGGCTACTTTCGGTACTCGCGCACACGCGCACACGTACACGCACTCGCGACGAGATCGAAACTGAAGCGAACTCACGCGACGCTGTGTATGTATGACGTAGATACCCTCGCCCCGCGCAAAAGGCGCTATATATTTCCTTTTTCGCGACGCGACAAATTTGTAACGTGTTAATCCATGACTCGATTTCGGCACGGTCGTTTGAGAATGAGAAATTCATGCGACGAAATTATAGATATCGGAATAAATTCAAGTCGGCCACAGCAAGTATGACGTGTATATATATATGTATGATGGAGATCGTTGTCCCGTGATAACGTCCCGGCGACGCGATATTTCCACTTTCGCGAGATTCGACACTTTTCCATATACAATTGTTAGCTGCTGCCACATCACACATCCACTTCCGAGACCGAAGGACCAACGACTAACTCGACCGAGTAATAACAACAAGGCGCGCGAGACACAACAGCCAACTCGTACCGCGACCGCGTCGTGTAGTCGTTACTTGTACCATAGACGCAAAAAATATAGATTGCGATGTCACGTGCGCTTCGCTTACCGCGTTAAAAATCGATTTCCAATGATTTAATTGGTCAATCGGAACAAATGAGACAGACGATTCTCTCACTGATATTTTCATCGATAATGACGATCGCCTCTGATATTTTATATTTACATTAAAAAAAAATTATTCTTCGCGCGCGAAATCGTTACAGCGACTCGACACTATCGCGACGTTATTCGACGTTACTCGCATATTTGACGGTACTCACTCGCACGTGCGAATCGCTTCGATGCGTAAAATCAACGGAGAATGCACGGAGTGATTTCGTCTCGCCAAATAACCGACCCGAATGCAAACCGAACATAGAGAAGGAAGACGAGATAGAGCACGGTATAGATACGAAGCTATTAGCACTGGAGCGTTTGATCGACCAATCAGGAGAGAGGCTCAATCATCGTCCTGATTGGTCGATCAAATTCTTCGAAGCATTTATAACGCGGCTCGAGTAATACAATACGTAGATAATGCTTCGACCAATCGTGAGTAATCTAATACGAAGATAGCAATGCACTGCATTATATTTATATCGTATTAATCGTATGATCAATTTGTGCATGAACATATATTATGCAGCGATACAGCGGAACATCGAACGCTTGCAAAAATTCGCCTAAATGCTGGCCTTTAATTCGTATATCCGATATGCATTGAAAATCGAGTTTACGTAGGATTTTTACGAATCGGGACAAAAAATATTCGTCTCGTTCGTCGCTTTCCTAAAAAGGACATAATTAAGCAAAATTGACATTAAATATTTTTATTTCTTGTTAAAGAAATATAGACAGTTTATACAAAAATTCTTGCATACGTGAAAGAGATTTTTCACTCTTATTATAACTTTTGGAGAAGAAAAATAAAGAAATTTGATTCTTTAGCTTTCTCCGTTAAATTACGTCGGATTTATTTCGACATATAGATCGCCAAGGACTAAACAGGCTCTGTCTCCTTTCTCGATTTAAACGAAGAAAGAGAGAGAGAGAGTGAGTGAGAGAGAACGGAGAGAAACATCGAGCCGAGCGTGCGTTTAAGCTCGCTGTTGAATATACGCGGGTCCCTACACGAAGCGCGGTTTTCTGCCCGATTAAACCGAATGTATTGTTGCAAAGTCGCTCCGCGTTACCGAGTTGCCGCCCCGTTGTTTCCCGGAAGTGCTGCTTAGATCCTCCACACTAACGTTCTACGTAGACGCTTTTGGCTGCGCTGTAATCGGTCTTATTAATGATGACTCGAATATTCGAGTTAATAGTGGTTTCCAACGAATAAATCGACCGGATAATGTCAGCGCGAGATGCAAAATTTTTATACATTATCTATCATCTTTTCAAAATATGATCAATAGTAAAAATATATTGAGCCGAAAATTTACAAATCTACATGTCGAGCGACAAATGCATTCGCAACAAAAGGAAGCGATTTGATTTGCGAACAATAACCTTAAAAAAAAAAAAAAAAAAAAAGACATTTATTCAAAATATCGGCTAATTTCCTCACTTCCGTATATTTGTTTTATATATTGTATATATATATAATAATAATTTATATGGTAACAATAATTTGAATTTAATATAAAATTAGAGTATTAATCGTAGCTTTTGAATGTGTAATCCTTGCATAGATTCCGATACCGTCTATAGAATCGCCATATCAAGTTCGTATTCACCTTGTATCGATTATTTGAAGCGACTAAATTATTTTGTGCGCAGCCGAATAATTCATAAGCGCGAATAAGTATCGGTAGTGCCGAATAAGATTTCGGGAGAATCGAATAAAATATCGAAAGATTATTATATTATTATACGTCAATCGGTATACGCGATCGATGTGAATAAACATTTGCTTGATCGTAATCTGTCGGCAGGAAAATATTCCATTTAATAATTTTGCATGCCAAGTGAGAGATTTAATATATCGAGTGTACCGAATAATTTCTTCAGGAGTGTAAATTAAATATCGCACAGTCGTCATTATTCACGATTTATCGATTTGAAAGTAATAGCAATTGAATAATTGCGGGGTTGGGAAGTAACGCGTTACTTGTAACGTCGTTACCGTTACACTTACTTTTCTTCGGTAACGATCGTTACTTTTTCTAACGGTAACGGTAACGAATTAGCCGTTACTTTTATCCTTATTTTTTTGCTTCTTCATTATCTTACTATCTATTCAATAGATGTATTTTTTGAAAAATATTTTCTAGCCTTCTATCATAGGCTGCATTCCGATAGTCACGGTACTGAAAATCTATAGTAACGTAAATTATAGATTTTACAATATCGATAGTGAATATTGGAATCACACTCTCAATAATATCAATATTTCTCTTGTCAATATTTAAAAACAATGTTTGATAAAAATTTTCGACAAAACTGAAATTTGTAAATTACAATTTAAATTTCTATAAAGATAAGTGTGTTAAAAAGTAAAGATATTAACATAAAAAAATTACAATCATTAAATAAGTTTAATATAAAAAAACGCTCGCTATATAGAGACGACTAATTTAGAGTTTTTAATTGTAACATAGATTATTACATTTAATATCGATTATTAAATAATTTTATAATCTAATAGCTTATTTTAGCATTAGAAAAAACAGAAACATAACGAAAAAGTAAGGAATCGTTACTTTGCAAGTAACGGTAACGGTAACGCGTTACTTTAATAGAGTAACGTTCCTAACCCTCGATAATTGTATCGTTCATAAATGATATACTCTTCGCATACATTATGACTGCGATTAGATCCCCATCTTCATACTACAAGCGCTAGTGGATTCGATTGACCAATCGGGACGAAGATTGAGACTCTCTCCTAATTGGTCGATGAAACGCTCCCGGGACTAATAGCGCCTCTAATAGCGAAAAGATGTCTACACTGTGCTGTAACTTGTCTCCCTCTATGTTCGGTTTGCGTTCGCGTCGTGTCGTGTCGTTTATTTGGCGGGACGAAATCACTCGGTGCATTTTATCCGTTGATTTTACGCATCCGAGTGATTGACAGACGCGCGAGTGAGTATCGATAATGTCAAATAACGTCGCGGTAGTGTAGACGCGCGATAACGTCGAGTCATGTGCGATTATTGATATACAACGATCGATGTGAATCGCGCTCGCTCGATCGTGGCCTGAACTTGGTCGACGGAACGCTCCGTTTACCGCGATGATTTCGCGCTCGAAGAATAATTCTTCGACGAGTCTAAAAATATGAGATATCGAGCGATCGTTATTATCGATGAAAGTAATATCAATAATAATAATATCGATCGTACGTAACTCCTTGCACGGATCGCGATATATGGTTCATTGCTGTTCCCGTCTCGCGCCGCCATATTTGCATTAGCGTCGGTTATTCGACGGGACGAATCGCTCTGAATTTGCCGTCCATTTTATACGCAACAGAGAAATTTATATATACCGTTATTCGCTATCAAGTAATGTCTCGGAAATATCGAATAAGACGTCGGTCGTTTGTTACATCGATCATTTATCAATATATGAGCGATAGCAATTGTATTAGAGAATCGATTATTGTTTGCGAACGACATACATTGTACACAGATCGCGTTACCGCGATGCTGGCTATACAGTGCCCCCTGCTCCCCCCTCCTCCTTCTCCTTCTCCTTCTCCATTCCTCCTTCGTTTTATCGTTAGTTTTGTATTCGCGTCGCGTCGATTAGCAGGTGTAACGGAATCGCTCCGTGTTTTACGCGGATTTTACACGACAAGGTAATCCTTACACGAGTATCGGGAATACCGAATAATATCTCGGAAGTATCGGGTGACACATATGGAGCGACCATCGTTATGCGATAATTAATGTACATGTACGTACACGATCGACGTGATCGCTCGATTGCGAATTTTGCGATTTTGTCTCGGAACGAAATCGTGCCATTCGCTTATAAAGTTGGTAATGCCGGAATAAGATCCCGAAAGTATCGAACAGTGTCTCAGGAGTGCCGGAATAAAGTCTCGGGAGTGTCGAGCAATATTTCGAGAGCGCCCGAATAAAATCACGGGAATATCGAATAATGAAATTGCGCTACTCAATCCGGCAAGATCTCGCGCAAAATGAATTCGCATATGAGTCAGAATTTTGTTTACGTCTCGCGGAATTGTCGGGTGCGTGTCACGAATGTCGCGTAATGTCGAAAATGCCGAATGAAATATCGGGCGATCGTCTATTAATACGAGTCGCACTCGTTCGATTATGGCCTGTCTTCTCATCCGCCGACCACGAGTCACCATCATATTATATGATGTAAGTAATTTATATTAATTTACGATTAGAAATGTCTAACAAAAATTTATATTATTATTGCAGCGTTATTATTAATTAAGATCTCAACTATTTATATGTAGTATTTTATTTTATTTTATTTTATTTTATTTTATTTTTTTTTTTTTTTTCCAGTTCTTCTGGATGCTGCTGATTTATTCCGTAATGTGCGCTTTGGGATATGATCTATTCTACGATACTGTTCTACAATGGTGAGTCTTGTTTTTATTCATTTTTTATTTTTACATATTTTGTAAACAGTATACACACTTTCGGTTGATTTTTGTTAATCTGGTGTTAATTGTTGACATGCGATATTGCCTAAAGTATCATTTATTCCAATTTATTATGCATTTGTGACAGTTAATTTACAGGATTGATATGGGATCGACGGTTGATGAGGGGCGGTATCATTAGCATCCTCGCAACGAACATGATTGAAACCGGCATGTGAGTTTGATTATGTCGTATACCAATAAAGTGTACTACAACGTACGATTATGGTTCACTCGCATTAGGCGTTGGCAAATGTTGTTGGCTTTGATTGTCGAATGATGCGCGTTGGCTAATATCAATTTGACACAACCGCCTCTTCGACATCCTCAAATTCTCATTTTTCTAAAATTAAGAAATTTTTAAATTTATAAATTAAAAAATATATTATTATTTTATTATATATACTTTATTATAATTGGATAATTGAAATATATAAATCAGAATTTAATTCGGGGATTTACAATATAATGCAAAATTTAAAAATTAACTTTACGTAATTTTATTATTTGATATATAATATGATGTATCATACCACAGTCTTTTTTCCGCATAAAAATTTGAAGAGAGAGAAGAAAAATTAATAATTTAATAAAATTAAGCATAATTATCCGAAAGAAAATTCCAAAATATATTTCATTAATATGATATTGCGATCGAAATAAAATACTATATCAAATTTTTTATTTTACATCATTATATTTTTAATAGAGCTACAAAAGAATATAATTAATCTCTCTTTTATTCATTAATCTCGTAATATTCATCGTCCACGCGTAGAAAATACTTTTCAGTTCTCAAAAATAATTCTATAGATAATACTTATATAATTTTTCTTCTCGTTTAATAACTCATAGACGTCAAAGAAAATGAAATCGCAGCCTTATCAGATGTCAATCTCATACTCAACCTCTGTATTTAACGATCCTGTTCCATTCCAAAATAAAAAAAAAAAAAACGCAATTAGCCGATGATGATACCATTGTTGTCGTCAACCCGCGCGCTATTGCATAAAAAGCAGCCGCGATATGGAGGCACTGGAAGATAATCACAAAGACGCAAACGAAGTGCGATTGCGAATTGTCGGAGGACCGGTGGGTTTTTGCTACTGAACGAGATCTCGGTCGAAGCTTGTATCACTGCTAGCAGACGATTCGGAGCCCCGCGCAAAAGTGCCGTTTCGTGTTTTCCTGGACTCGTTTTAGCGACGAAATTCCGGGCGCTGGTAATTCGCTTTAGCTGTGTTAATTAAAGGCGCTAGCGGCCGGACGTTTCTGGTCATTCTGATCCCCGCGGTTAATAAAGACGTAATCGTTACGAGCAGCGAACGCGGCGACGATTGCGCGGAGACTCGTAATCTCGTGATTACGGCAACGCAAACGCAGGTCGCACCTAGATATCTCGAAATCGGCTTGGTTGCAAAATTGCGCGGACAAATGATTTCTGCAATTATGCCGTGCCTTATCTTTCCATTCTTCTGAAATTAGAGATCGAATTTAATTTTTCGCAACTAAATGAGTAATGGAAAATTTTTGATGTAAAAATAAAATAGAGAAAAATTAATAGATATTATAAGTGGTGTAGTCTTTAATTATAATGTCATTTAAATTTAATATAATATTATTTGTTATATATAATGTTTTTGAATAATTAAAATTGTATTTTGTCATTTATATAATGTTTGTGCAATATATCTCCATAACGTAATTTTGATGATTCGACTTTTGACATTTAAGGTTTAAGAAAATTTAATATTTTTAATTTTTAATATAAATATCTCCATATATATGCAAAAATTTACACTAATTTCGATTAGAATATTGCTGTTTGAGATTTTATATCGGATAAACCTACACTTTTAAAGAAGCATTGCGGATAGAGACAGTTGATTTTTGACATTTCCAGCGATATTTTATCGATGTTAAAGTTATAACAAGTCTTATGCACGCGAACTCTAAAATAATGGCTTCATTACTGTGTGGCGTCTTCTCAAAAATCTCGAGCTATAAATCCCGCTTAACGCAATACACAAGCGATAATTTTACCTCAGGCCGAAATTTGAATCATGAGAGGAACCCGAGAATCGATTGCCGTGCTCGGTTTTTCTTCAGACACGCGATACGACGCGATAGCTTTATCAAAAATGTTTGCCCCTCCTTCTCGTATTTTTCTCCTCCGGTATTTGCCAGTAATGAAGGATTTCCGACACCCGAGAACTTACAAACATATTATACACAATAAGATACACACAAGTTATATGAAAATTAAATAAAAATATGCGATCGAAATAAATTAAGCTGAAATGTTTCTATTAAAAAGATATAATTGGCATATTTCGAATTTTCAATGTACATAAATTTAAAATTCAAATTCGACATTATTGTAATTTGTGCTACAAGACGAGTTCAATTGATGTTTATTGTAATCTCACATTTTCCTAGTTTTTTTTATTCGTTAATTTTCGTCAATTATATGTAAAAATCTATATCTGCAATTTTATATATTTATATCTAAAAACTCTTTATATATATTGTGTATAGAAAAGTCAACTTTTACATCTTTCAAACGAATTAGATTTTTTATCAACAAAATGAGATACTCTCTAATTTAGAAAAATCTAGAGTACAATAAAAACGAATGATTGAATTTTCGAAATTTACTTTTCAGATGGATACATTTCGTATCAATTTTCGATCTACGTTTCTAGATATTTTGCTCTATCTTGATGATGGAAATTCTTTTGGAATCTAAACGATCATCTAGATCTAGATATAGTACAGCAACATCATTTGTTATTATAATTCTGCAATAAAAACGAGGGAAAAATAAATGAGCCAAAATTATGAAACGCGTTGGCATAAAAAATTATTTACGGAAAAAGTTTATTATGAAACACGCACCATTTAAACACATTACACAAACTTTTCTGCGATTACATATATTCGTTGAATATTTCAAAATGGATTTTTTAACTTTACTATTATGCTTATTTAAAGATAAGACTACATATAATTCTGTCACGTATGATAGATAAAAAAGTTAAAATGTGGCAGTATGTCCATCTTGATTTTAAGCAAAACGATACGAATCGGATTTAAATAACAAATATTGGTAACAAAAAAGACTATGAGTGATGGTTGATGTGAATGCTATTTGTAATATATCAATTATCGATTTGAATAATGATCACATACAATGGATAATGTTTCAAGTAGATATTGCTTGGCATTAAGTAGATAAAGCCGATATCGTTTCGATAAATTTGAATTACTTGTATCGATATTTTATAAATACTCTAATTGATTTATTTATTTGATACATGTTACCTACTGTTATATTGTTATATTTTCGTTTTATTCTGAGCAGTATTAATATGCATGTTAAAGTTAAATTTATATTTTTTATATTTTACATTTATTGCACATGATTATATTTTTCTGATACTAATTGTAAATTAGTAAATTAGATTTCATCATAATTGTAAATGGATGATGAAAGATCATATTGTGTAATTATTTTTATATTTATGCGTTTAATATTGAAGATGATATTACACACAGTTGTTGTCGTAAACAAATAATGATTCTGCTCATTATAAATTTATCAAATTTCACAGAGATAGATTTCCAATCGTAAATTTTTAAACATAAAATCTGAAATTTTAGTCGATAATCGTGACCGTGAAACCTGCGTTTATGAGCCGAAAAAGTTATTAATTGTGAGTTGCTTCCCTTTATCGCGTACCAATGTTTAAGGGAGAAAATTACTATGTCACTTACATAAACGACGCCCCTGCCTCCCTCCTTTTCTATGGAAAACGGAATAGTTCTCGATGTAATTCGGAACGGTGCGATCTCATTTATTAATCGATTCTCATGGTTTTCTGCTAATATCGAATGTCTAGAAATAGTTTCCATTTAGGATATCTTAACTATCTTATAATTGAAGATAGCAGGCGAGAAATAATATTTATCGTCAATTTAGTTTATCTAAAGAGACCATCATAATAATCGTATTCATTCATATCGTATAATACTGATGATAAATTTATTTGACAAATTAATCAATTAATTATTTTTATTGTAATTATTCTTATTGTCACTATCTTATAATGCTCATTAATTTTATTTTTTAAAGAAATACTTGCGCAAATATTGTGAACATTCTACTCCTTTTTTAACTTAACATTCTATTCCCAATTTTAATATTTATAGCTACATATTTTATACTTAATATTTATTAACTATTTTTTTTTTGTGCTATATGATAATCTCTAATTTTCATGCTTTTGAGAAAATATTAATCGTAATAATTTTACGTTCGCGATAGATCATTTTTTAATTATTGGGTAAAATTAAGGATCACCGAAACGATGTGTGTGTGTGTATGTGCAGTGTGCGTAAATATATATCGTACACGAACGGACATAATACGACTGTTAGACATTTTTACGTTCGATGCACCGTCGCCGAATTAACGTCGCCACCATTTTTACGGGATCGTAGTCTATGCCTCGTAAAATTTATCTTCTGTCGCAAATAGCGTTCCTCTTTCCGCGCTCTATCCGCTCTCGTCTCGTGCCATCGCTATTGCTGGCCCTTCGCCTTTTAGGATCTCAACGAAACCTTGCGCGTCGCTGTCGTTGCTGCTTGACACTTTTATCGGTTCTATCAAAGATCTCTCCCGCTCTCTACGTACGCTTGATTACGAAAAGCGCCCGAGAAATCTCGGTAAAATGCTCCGTGTTGTTACACGGGATGTATTTGGGAAATTCCCGTTTTTATTTCTATTGCTAAATTTTTGCTTCATTCAGAAATTGCTGTTTAGATTTTTTTAACTCAACATAAAAAATCTATAAAATTTTGTATAATATTTCGAACAAGATTTTTCTCATTAAAAGCGCTTTCAATTTTTTTTTTTTTTTTTGCAACTTAAAAAGTAGCGACATTAAAACAACTGTGATTCCGATTACTTACAACGCGAACTTTTTTCTCGCTTACGACGATCTTGTTTATTCGTGGCTGAAAGAGCATGAAAGTTCGAAAAGCGTGAAATCGTATTTCTTGTTCTCAAATGTCATATATATCTCTGATTTTGACGAAAGTGTCGCTTCCGCGGAATTTCCACTCCGCTTAACGATGTTTTAACGGGATTTTAGTTAACGGAGTGATGTCCCTGCCGTGTAAAATCAACCGAAAGCGCCAGCGACTTCGCTCGTGATGCCGAGAGAAAACTTATGAAAGAAAACTGATTTTTGTAACAAAATTTTCATATAATTGTGTTGTACAAACTTACACTAAAGGCTGTCGCTTGTTTTTGCGGCGCCGCGTTGCTTTGCTCGTGTTAACTTGATGTTCCTCCGAAAAATACAATGAAACTTTAATAATTTATATCAATATTATATTTGTAATAATTTTTTGCAACGCTAATTGATGGCGCAAGAATTTTTAACACGAATTGCTTTAATCCAAGTTTATTAAAGGCAAAATTCACAATAAATTCTCAAAAAATTTTTACATTTTATTAAAATATTTTTTCTCTCTGAATTTGCCATTGTATTAATTTTTTTTCTGACATTTTTTGCCATTGTATCTAATAGTATTTAAAGGAATCTTAAACCAGACTACGTGGCCGTGCAGAACCAGTTAAAACAGTACAAAAGCTTCTCGCGCAATTTATGGAAATTGGTTTTTGTAACGCGATTTGAATTGCAATGATAATTGCCGGGGATTTCTTCCGAGTTTAAATGCAATTCGAATTTTAATTGTCTATTTGTCCAAGCTTACAAATGCGAGTTAACAAATTACGTAACGAGAAAAACAAATTTCAAATATATAACTACTTTATAAAGTAAATAATAATAATGAAAACTCTATAATAAAAAAGGATATGCATATAAAAAAAAGTAAAAGAGCTTAACATTTCTTTGTAGAAAAATATTTTTTAAAAAGTGTTTTGTATTATATATAATTTAAGATATCAAAATAAAAAATTTCAGACTTCTTATGTAAAAATTATCAATGCATTATTTCTTTGTTATTATCAAAGGAACTGAAAAATTTATTTAGATAAATCTTTGCTGCACAAAACAATCTATTTACAACATTAGATGAGTTTACTTTCATGCGTAGTAGCTTGTAATTAATTTCACTACTACTACTGCTTCTGGCATAACATCTGCATATTATTTTCGAAGAAACGAAATAAAAAGTTACTACCCAGTAAATCTGGTTAATACGAAACGAGAACGACTTCAGGCATTCCTCTTAAAACGATGCAAAGTTCAAAATTTGTTAAAAGAAATTTTTATCTTTATTTATATCTTATAGATATAGCGTAGATAACGTATATATATTTTCATAATCTGCTTGCTATTTTTACTTGGAAAGTATAAAAATGAAAAATCATCGATCGCTTGTATTTCTTGGATTTATCCAAAGTATCTATCTGCTCTTTTCCCAACTCTGATCACGTAGCAACTAATCATCGCGAGAATGAAAACGTAATTACGAGAAAAATCGGTCCAGCTGGGTACAACGAGTTCTCGGCGAACCGAAGTTTGCGTGGCAATTTATATTGCGCGGGCGGAGAGAGACGCACGACAGAAAATGCGTAGAGAGAAAAAAACAGCGAAAAAGAGAGAGAGAGAGAGAGAGAGAAAGAGACGGGTCAGGCTTCGGTACGAGTGATTTATTTGATTGGCGCGCGAGCACTTTTCTCTCGGATCCGGCGCATTTTCTCGCCCTGTTTCTCCTTCGGTATACGGCTCGTTGAGCCATTCGTCCATTCGCCATATACCTTCGGCCCTTTTACACCCCATTAGATTTACCAGCATCCGTGGCGGATAAACATGCGCTACGTTCGTTGTGCTACTTCGGGAGTGCGAGCCAATCATAAATTTCGCTCCCGGACAAGGACACTCGTGTCTCGTGGGAGCATCCATTACCTTGTTACAGAAATTGAGGAAGAAAATACTGAAAGAGAGGCGTACATTACACACTGTTATGCTTGCGTATGATTTTTTTATAGTTCGGTGCAGTGTAATTGCGCGCGCGCGTAAGATTAAATGGAATTGATAGTTTTTTTAATTATATATATTACATTTTCTGCGTGTGCAAAGAAAGTAAGAGAAGGAGAGAGAACGCACTTTGACAGTTGATATTTCATTGAGAAGTTATTTGTAAAGACCCACGTTGTGCTAATAAATTTTCTGATATTTTAATATTGGAAAAGAGAATACACATCATTCAATTGTCGTCTATTGACAACTAATAATCTTTTTTCGACAGAAATAATTATTTAAAAAATGAATTAGTTTCTTAAAAAAGATTTATTACAGTGTAACATCTCTTCCTTAAGACGTTGATAACGTTGAATGTATAATAATATCAAATTTTTATAATGAATATAGGACAAATTTATGAATCAAATTTTTTCCGAATTACTTTATTGTTATACCGTATATATTCATACATTTAAATATTTTGATAAAACCATACAAACTTGATGATTTATTCATCGATTGTTTTACTTTTTGCAGCAAGAGGAAACGAATCGATGATTTATGAGGAGCCGTTAAATACGATAGCACGAGACGCGCCTTGTCATACCGAACGGAAGCACGTATTTCCGATTAATATTCCGTTTGTCCGGCACGTATAACGAAATCCATCTACACGGCATGATGATATATCCGATCCCGTAAAATCGTAATTAGCCGCGATTCCGCGGAACAGAATTGGCTACCGGCATTAGTCACAAGAGGCGCAAATTCGCAATGAGAGATTAGGCAATCTGTGACATGGCAAGTGCCACAGTATACAAAGGACTAGGCCATAATGCAACCATCGATCAAGCTTGGTTACAGCATGAGCAGTGTGCCATTCGTGGCACCTCATTTCCTTCTGAGCTATGTAATATCGAATCGGCTCGACCTGTCTCGCCAACCAGACTTACAGGATTATCTGATATTAAAACGACCGACTAATGCGAAAATATAGAACTGTAGATATTCCTAGCGCGTTTATTCTTTCCTCAAGATTTAAATTTTATAAATTTAAGTAATTAAATAACGAAATTTTATTTTTTTTCAATATTTCATTTGTCTGATTTTACCTTTATAAAAATACGAATATCTACAAAATTTGCTATTTTACATTTACAATTGAAGAAAATTATAAATTTCTAAAATATTTCTTACTTTGGAAACATCGCCTTTAAATCTCAAATAGAAAACGCCTAGGTTACAGAATATCTAGAGTAGATCTTCTAGCGTGTATACACATTCTAAAGTAGCGCGAATGCAAGAGTAGTTTGATCCTAACCATATCCGAGGCTTAACTCGGCAAAGGGATGCGAGTTAACATTCATAATCCATCAGAGTTGCATTCAGTGGGTTTCATTAATCCAGATGCATCAGCGAATGCAGGCGAGAGCCGGATTCGGTCCTTTGCAAAATTTGCACGAATCACTGGTAGATTCTTTATCTTTAATATAGCGCTTTAAACCTAATTAAACTGCAGATTTGCAATAATAATGCATATAGTTTTTATATTTTTCAAAATGCGCTTTCCTTCCGCGATTTTGAGACGTGAAGCTATACTCACGCTATGATTTCACTCATAACTCATTAATGATATATTCGATTTTAGTAGACCAGCTGCAATATAAAGCTAGTCGTAAAATTTCTTGCGATCTTGGTAAAACTTACATGAATCGTAGATAAAAATTATGATCGCGCTTACGCAAATTCAGCTTCAAGCATCAAAGTATTATATGTAGAATGTTGACTAACAATAAGTGCTCGTTTTAAGAAAAAGAGTCAAATGTAATATTTTTTTTATGAGCTAAAAAAATAATCCGTACGTAATATATTATGTTATTAAGATTTTATCTATCCAAGATTTATAACGTTTGATATATGACGTAAAATTGATGGAAATTTAGATTTATAATAATATAATAACGAAGTAATATAGAAAAAATTTAGTAAAAACTCGAATGCAATGAAATTGCTATAAGAAACTATGTGATAATAAAAATGATACAAATTATTCGCATATTAATAATTAAAGTTAGATAAAAATGAAATTCAATTCGCACGCTACCGAGAATAATGCGTGAAAAAAAAATCTTGATCATACTATCCGGAAGTAATTCTACTAAAATATATTGTTATGTACGCGAATCTCATCGAAGATTTCAATTCGTATTGTCAGCGGGATGAAGATTCATACTTCGGTCGACGTCGAGTTTATTAATTTCACATGCGCGTACCATGGCGAGTAATTAAATATAACAAAGTTTATTTTAATTTTATGCTCGAGTTCTTTGCTTTTTTCTTTTTCTTTCTTTTTTTTTTTTTAAATTTGCCGATGTGGAACGTGATATAAATATCTCGCGTCTCTTCCAGCCTTTTCGGAGTTGCAATAATCGGCGAAGTCATCTTGGCTCGCTGAGCCGGAATTACTTCGAACTGGTTCTCGGCGATAACGAGCTAAATTAGCTAAGACTATATTATAAAGGCGCCATAGACGGGGCCCGTATGAATATTTAACAGCTAACGCTTAGTTTGTTGGCGACCTGCGTATACTTTGAAAACGAGAACTTTGCAGTTATGACATTTGTTACGACATATATAATGTGACTTACATTTGATTACAATTAATAGTGAATGATGTTTGATAAATAGTTATCATACACAATTAAGAATTAATTAAGAATTAATTAAAAAATATTGAAATTAGATATGGAAATTTCCGCGATAAAATATTGATGAATGATAAAGCGGCCGTATATGGTATATTTATATCAGATTCTTAAATAATCCAATCACATTAATAAGATATATAATGGATAATTAATTTAATTAATATAATTATGAATATGAAAATTATATATTAATTTTTTATATATACATATAAATACGTATAATATTCAAGAAAAGCAATAAAATGTTCTCGGATAAAACTTACGGTGATGACAAGCGTGGAAAAGCGTTTACGGGCCGAGAATATGGGAATGTGTGTCCATATGGACTTTTTACGACGTCATCTTATCTTTCTCTCTTCTGCGAACTATGGGGAATGGATGCCGTCGGGGAGTTTACGGCTCGAAGATTTCGGTAAGCGAATAATCCAATTTAGTTCCGCGAAGTGTTCCCGCGTGCCCAAGTTCGATGGAATTGCCGTTTTGGTGCGTGCGAATGGGAAAAGGGAACGAGGTTTGGCTTTGATTTATCGCACCTACACTAGCGGATTTTCTATGAAAATTCCAACAATGAAAGTGTTGCGCGTTATTTAATATGCGTACAGTAGTGTACATTTTCTCTCTTTTTTTTTTAGCCAATTTTTTGTCTACTTTTATACTTTGATTGCGATCATATGATGATAGAATTTGTAATCTTTAAGAACAGTCTGTGGGAATGCGATAGAAAAACGAAAAACTCATGCGGAATATAAAAAAAGTTCTCTTTTTTTAACTATAAATTGTGTGTGTGTGCGTGGCAAATTTGAAATTAATTTCTTTTGTATTAAATTTTTATTGAAGAGTATATCATTTACAACACATTTATTATATTTAGTATCAAATATTTTAATAATTTAGCTATAAATACAATATTTTGATTTAAATAACTTAAAAAATTCATACATTTTAGAGAGATATGTTATACATATATAGAATATATGGTAGTTTTAAGAATATTTAGAAATGTTGCGTCATATTTAGTATTTTATTTATTTGAAATTTGCTTTTTATTATTTTTAAAGCATGTCTCTCTTTAGAGAATAGATGGGTATATAAAGTTGTGTTTTTAATTAACGCGTTTAACATTACTTTTTTTCCTTTATGACAAAGAGAAGCGAATAGCTCGCTTCGACTTCGTCTTGAAAGCAGCTGTCTCTCGACATTGAAAGAAGTTTGAATGCGTTGGCAGTTCGAAAGCCGGAAATTAAACATCGAACGAGATTCTTTATGAAGTATATCGAGAGTATTACGCATTTTTATTAAATAACGCAAAGCGTTTGTCGCATTTCTTTTTCGTTTTAACCAGCAGCTTCAGACATACACGTACATTCCAGTTATCCGCGAATATATCTATTAAAAAAAGGGATACGAGACAAATATGAAGATCTTACGGCTATTTTATATATGGAATCTGTCGTGAAAAACATAATAGCTATTTTGTACTCTTCTATTTTAATGAAAATTGAAGGACGAGTTGATCATATATTTCATATATTCTGAGAGATACATATGGAAAAATTCCAAGATATATTAGGAAAATATATTGTATACTATCATATTTTTTGTATATTACATTCATAGCATTCTCGCTCGCTTTCAGATACATTGCGTATACGTTCGCTAGAAAAGAAAAGCAAAGAACAGAATCGAAACTCGCGCGATTTTGGTTCGTTTGCATATCAGTAAAATAGCGGAAACGAGCCTTGAGAGCGAGACGGGGATATAAAAGATGTACGTGTGCAGATTTACTGAAAAATATTCGCCCATGCAATTGCTGCGTTTCTATTCCAGTTCTTGTCTTTCACGTTTTTCTTTCTATCTTTTTTTGGCTTTTCTCTATATCTCTCGTTCTGTTTAGTATGTAGTTGCACATATGCACGAAAATTTACTCAAAGCGCTTAAAAAGACCATGCGTGCCTTTATAAACCGCGGTCGCTAGACATTGAATAAATATTTTATTTTGGTAAGGCAAAGAGAAAGCAAGGCAATATACGCGGCTGCTTTGTAATTTAATTCTTGTCGATGGTACTGAAATTTTTTATATATAAAAAAAAAACTCGTAACTAGACAACAATAAATATCTCAGAAAGAAAGCGTAAAAAAAATATCGACAATATTAAATCGAGATTACAAACATTTTGTTATTTTATATTTCTTACTTCTTGAAATATCGATTTCTCTCTGATGAAACATTCTTCGGGATGAAGACGGCTGCCGCGAGCTTGCAGCTGTACAGGATTTTAATGGCCCGATTTTATGGAAATCGCTGTAAGCTTCTGCCAGCTGTTTCCATTACGTCTCCGCGTTATGTTCTGTAAAATCCTCGCACCTCGCAGTTCTTATAACGCGCGCGCGTTTGCTACAAAAGAATTTAATCGAAAAATAATTTGACGCGAACAAGAGCCCGATCTGACATTCGCAGTGCGCGTGTTAGATAAAAAACCAGTAATAATTCAGTTTGCTGGGAAGAAGTCTTCTCTCTCTCTCTCTCTCTCTCTCTCTCTTTCTCTCTCTCTCTTCGTCAAAGATGTGAAAAATGTTAGCTTTCTCAAGCGTCTTGTACATATGTGTAAAAGAAAAATATGGTTGCGCGCATTAAAAGTCAATTGCGATCTCATTATTTGTGTCCGATCCGATCCAATTCGATCCAGAACTCGTTATCGCATTTAAGAAACATTTTTTTTTTCCCCCAACGAAAAAACTTTGCTAATCCTAAAAGTTGTATTACGAATCTCTGATATTATTAGAAAGAATCGCGTATGCAGCGTTGGACGGAAGAAGCACTGAAATCTGAGAGACGGCGAGTCTCCATCTCTCGATTCTCGAATAATAAATATGCATGCCGTCGAGAAGCATTAGCGGAAAGTAAAGTCTTTCTTTTTGAGAAATGCAAAAACGTCGCGGCGCGTCTAACGGGAAAAGTATTGCTTCAGCGCGCTTTTATACCCGTTTATAAAGATGCTCCGTTCAGGCTCTTAAGATAAATTGACAAAGAAGATCTGCTTTTAAAGAAGAATAGAGATAATGAGCGAGATATACAGAAAACAAATCGAAGTTACGATATGATACCGGCTTCTTGATATTTAATTGATAATTTGTTTTTGGCAACAATTCTTATGAAACAATCCGACGATAGCACTGGAATATTTTCCGAAAATATATATAAAATATTAATGTGCCAACAACATCTTAAATTTTGTGCAAAATAAAATCATCGATTTATATAGTACGGGAGAATAGAACTAGAACGGGGAGAGAAAAATATGATATTTTAGGCTAAAAAAGAAAGAGACTTGTTTAATACGTCATTATCAAATGTGAAATGTTTTATGATTTTAAATGCTGATTTAACGCATTATTAATATTTCAATAAATGGCATTTTAATAAAAAGCAGATATGCAGGATATTATATAATAATCAATTTAATTTTTTTTTTAAACTGAATGAAAATTATAAATAAAATTAATGTAGCAATATTATTACTACGTTGATGCAAAACAATATCTACATTATTTGTTGTTTATATGGCACGTAGCAATAATTTGATTATCATATCAATAATTTTTATAATATTAAACAATTATTAATATTTTTATCACGTCATATATGAAACCTAATAATATAAAAAATGAATTATATACATATATAACTTTTAATTATATTATGTGTAACTTTGAAAAATTGATTTCTCGAATTAGCGCATTTTATTCAATATAATTTGCATGCTTGAATAATTTATCAAATATAATAAATTATTTTTGTTTCGATAAATTGTATAAATAAAAATAATTATATATGGACAATTATATAGAGAAAATAACAAGGATGGTATTAAATTAAATGATATTACGATATAAAAAAATGGAACAATATATACAGGGTATCCGGTAATAGCCGAATCATCCGTTGTGTACAGGTAGAGCGGGTCAAACCAAGTAGAAAAGTTCTGTACTAGCAGGACGTTACGCGTTGCTCGTACACATAGTCATTGTCTTTTGAAGAACGCCGCCCCCCCCCCCCCCCCCTCTTACCGCTTCGCCACGCTCTTCTATTCGCGCGAGGTGGCCGATCTTTTTTTAGTTAATATTTCATTAATTATTTTGAAGATCGCAAAATGATACAGGACTTTTCTACTTGGTTTAAACCGCTCTACTTGCACACGATGAATGATCCTGCTATTACCAAGCACCCAGCGTACACACGTAAATATATTTTATAGAGGAGTATTCTCCCGATTAGCTCTCTCTTATTTGATTTTATGTAATATTTTCAGTTTATCCTAATACTTGTATTTTCAAAGTTGTGCGAATAATGGCTCTTCTTGCTTTTATATGAGCAGAAAACATGTTCGGCAAAGCTATAATCTCTATTATTTGTGCTCGGATTTTATGAGTTGTTTTACATCGTTCAGTAGAGAACAAGAATTCTATTTATATATACGAAAGATAAGCATACACACTGTTATCAGAAGTAGCAGACAGGCATAACAATTGTTGTTTCAGTGGCTGGCGCACGGCTATAATACGACTTATTTGAAGTATTGCAGTCAGTCGATCAAATAGATTGCTTGATGTTTTATTAGCATTATCTGTCTAAACATTATACCACGACTAATTAGCGATAGCACAGTTAAAAACAATCAAAATTACATCAAGTATGAACAAAGAAAATTTTAAATATCTAAATATGTGTAGTTGTAGAAAAAAAAATTTGTTATATTTATATTTATATTTATATTTATATATAATCTATACTTAAAATTTTTAATTATTTTCCGGAATAATAACATATAACGATTATCTTAGATATATCGCAGAATCGGTGTGTGTGTGTGTGTGTTTCGAAACTATTGCTATATGTTAGATTGGATAATACAATATGATATCGACAGATCAGCAGTGCGATAACTGCAAAATAAACTTGGATGTTTTTATCGTTAGATAGAGAATGATATACGTTCTAAAAATATAGTTTAGAAATTGTAATTATTTACTGGACATATTCGACAAAAATATGCAGAAAAATTAAAAACTACCGTCGTTAAGTTTACGTAGATGCCGGATCTCAAAGGGTTAATTAAAGTGTCATCCTCTCTCACCGTTGAAAAATGAAACGGGACGCGCAGAGCTGACCGGGCCACAAAATAGAAAAAGAGAAACTATATCGCGTTGCTTTTACCGTACGAACCACTCGAAAGAAAGAGCCGCAACTAAAGAAATCTTTATGGACCGTGGTCAATGGCGAAGCGTTGTAAAAAGTATGTGGAAGTAATCGATAAAAATGTCGAAAGTATCCATACCACATTAGAGTTATCATAGTCAAAAAAGCAAAGCGTGATCTATTAGGATTATAGATTTTAAACAACTCTCCCAACATTTTTGATAAAAAGATTTATATATATATATATATATATATATATAAGAATGTACGCAAAAAGAAAAGTGTAGAAGTGAATCTCTTTGAAAAGATTCTAGAGAGAGAGAAAGAGAGAAATTTAATCAATGAAATGCGAGAATGCTTTTTTCATTTGAATAAAATACTAACTTTATAAATGAGTTATATTTGTTTGTTCTTGACTTTAATCAACTTTCTTTTTTGTAATAAAAAACTTTTTAAAACTTTTTAATTTTTCGCACTGTTTTCAGTAAATATCATTTTCGTATATATTTTTTTCTATAAATTATTAATATATCTAATATTTATTTTAGTGTATTTTTTTTTTAAATTTTATAGATTTTGAATACTATATTTATATAATGCTATTTTACATAATTGTCTTGTGAAAAGAATGTGTACATAATATTATTTTAATAATTTAATTAAAATAATTTGTCGCATTACTTTTCCTATTACTTTCTGAATAAAAATCATTGGATGTTCTTCATCATTTTCTGAAACTACCGCAGTCCTGAAGACCGAAAGGTGAAGCTCGAATACTTCCTCTATTTCAGATGACAATTTGGTGTATCTGTAATTGATAAAATCCGAAATTCTACCCTTCTTAAACTAGCACCCTTACCATAACAAATTAAAATAAAACATATGTCAAAAATTAAGTGCTATTAAGCATTTTATTTTAATTTGTTTTGATGAAGGTGCTAGCTTAACGAGGGTCGAAATTCTGCTGACGAAATAAATCTTGCCCCTCCCCCCACCCTTCTCCCGCCCCTTTTCTCTATTCTCATCATAATACATTATATCTTTAATATATGCAGTCTATATAAATATAGTTTATTTAACTTTTTATTTTATTTACCGTTTATTTATTAATAATTAATAGTTAATATTGATTTCATCATTATAATATAGGATAAATTTTGACAAACTATAATTTGCATTCCGTCTGACACGCATAAAACGCGAAATCGACATGTTAATGCGTAATGCTAAATAACACATATAGTAAGAGAGCGCTTATCTATTTAGTTATAATTTATCTATAAGTATATTTGGGAAGAGTCGATTATAATAAAAACTATAAAACGAAACATTTTTAATAAATTCTTCGAGATAGATAATAATTATAATAATAGAGTAACTATCAGTTTGTAAAATTGACAGTCTAATCAAATTTAATAAAATTTAATAAAATGTAATGTTATCCGTTTTCAGAAGAAAGATTCAACGAGAAATAATATTACGGTATAGAAACTTGTAATATAAAACTTCAAACATTGCAGTAGATTGCATAAGATTATAATAAGATCAAATTTTTTCATTATATTGATTTCTTTTTATATTAAACATTATTCAACATACTTATTTTTATTTTAATCAAAGAATAAACAAACATTTTTATTATGGAAGAATAAAACCACAATAAGCATCTCGAATAATGTTTATTATCTCTGTAAAAATAAATCAATATAACAAAAATGTAATCTTATGATCTTATTATGCTTATGGTTTTATTATAAGTTTCTATACTATAATGTTATCCATCATTGATTTTTTTTTTTTTTTTTTTTTTTTTTTTTTTTTTTTTTTTTTTAATCTATCTCTCCGTAAAGCTTATATACTTCATCGCTATCTCGCATTATGTAGTTATTTTTTTGTTAGTAAAGAATTGCGCGATGCGTATTTCAGATAGATTTGGTGAATTTCTAGGAAAATTATAAGGAATCGATTTCACGAGAGATTCTCATCTGGATAGACGTGACAATTTCTCAACGCCATGAAATTTCATATTTTGGCTATCCAATCTTCCGCGACTTTTATTCTTGCTTCGCAATTGTCACGTTCCTTTCTTCATTCCCCGAGCGGGAACACTCTATAACGACAGACAAGTAAATAATTTCAGTTAGATCGGGTATCATACAAGCCTTTGCACACATCAAATATTTCGATCGTGTAACTAAAACAATTTTGTTATACTCGCTACAAATATTCGGAATAGGACAACACTTATCCTGTCATATAGGGAACATTTATTGGAACATTTAGCGATAAAATAGAGATGAGAATACAAGCCAATGTCTCGGCGAACTTAACGTTCTTGCAAAGTCTGCAAAAGTCTTCCCGATTTCCCTGCATCGGCTCCATCAATTTCTCGGCTGTCACTTGCAAAAGATAAATTTATCTTAAAGAAGACCGATCGCGACGCGATTTCCTTGCGCGGAAAACTAGTCCTTCTACATAACTGATACTCTTTATTATTTCGTTCTTAATCACGAGCGATCACGCAGGTTATTTTATAGTTGTTTTAATTCCGTGCGACTCGCAATAACACTTGATTAAATCTGACTTATTTAATCCGGCGGCGTTAAACTACTTTGATTTTAAAGCCGGCCGACTGTGCGAGAGAAGAAAATTATTTCAGTGCGCTTCTTTTCGAAATCTCGCGTTTACTTACTCGCGAACACTTACTTAGTCGAGTTTCCTTCGCTTGTCGAACGGAGAAAGCGTAGTCAGATTATAAACACACCTTGAAACAAATATTAAAACTTTGCTACAGTTTAGCGCGCTTTACTTTTGAAGGCGATTACGAAAGTATAACCGCGGCAACTACCATTTCACGTTTCTCTCGCTATGTATATTTTCGAGAAAAATTAGACAAAAGTTAAATGCACCGGGGTATAGTTACTACACTGGAATAAACTCTAATTGAGTCTTGGTTTCAATATTGACAAAATATTTTTTATGTTATATTAATTAATCGGAAAACATTAAATTAATTAAAGCACATTATATTTTAAAACAAGGAGAAATTAATATTATATTTGATCTAATTGAGAAAATGTTTAGATAATCCGCGACAAATAAGTATTCAAATAATAATCGCTATATTTAATTTAACTATATTCAATTAGTTTCAATGATGCTTTCCGCAAAGGTAACTTGCATTAATCAAATATAATAATTGCGTTAATGAACGATGAAAAACTTTAGCAATCATATTTATCAGCCATTTATATACTCGTAAATACATAAACTGCAAATAGTAAATATAATTTGTCGGCTTCGAATTTCTCTCTCTCTCTCTCTCTCTCTCTCTCTCTCTCTCTCTCTCTCTCTTTCGTGTCATATACGCCTTTATATCACTTGTTGTTTTAAGTGCTTGTTAACACGGTTAAACCTTATATCATACTTTCAAATCGCATTTTCGTCAAATGATATACGATTTACCTTCGTTTTATTTCTCTGCTCTTCTTACGTCGGAAGCAATTGGAGCAGACATATTTTATGGTATTGCACAGAGCTTTTCTTGCTTCGTTCGAGTTTCTCTTTTTGATGCATATGCATCGTGATATTCGTAGACGTACGTAATAGGGACGACGTAACATGAAATGTCCTGCGAAAGAAAATCCGCTTTCAACAATGACAAGTGAAAAAGACAAGCAAAGACGTTCGGAAAATCTCTTGGGTTTCGTTCTAACATTTCTTGACGATAGTCTTTATTACTTTAAACTATAATATGGCCATAATATTTTATATCGTAATGTTTCCTACATAGAGAAATAATATAATCTATGTTTCAAGGTAATCCCATAAATAACTATAAATGGACTAAGTATTGGAATTTTTTTATTTTTATTTTTTTTCTATTTTATTTTATTCTATTTTCTATTACATTACTTTTTAAGATATTTAAAAAAAAAATTATTTTATCATTCGTGAATAGTATTTTATATACATGCGACTGATTCATATATATATGTATAACAAAATGCTTGCTTCTCTACAGATATTGTTTATCTCATACTCGGTTTATCATAAATATGAAACGAGATACGCATATCTTAACGTATCATAACATTATTGTAATATCATATTTCATCGATAATTATCAAATAAATATACGCATAAACCATGAGAACACGCGATAAAACGAGATATACCTACATTCTATTGTATATATTTACTAATAGTAAACAAAGGATAATTCTCTATAACATTGATCGTATTAAATTAATTTATGAAAAAAAAAAAAGAAACATAAATAAAGAGTTTATATTATTCGATTTTTATATATCATTATTACATATTAAAAATTTTCCGAATAATTAAATTATAATATAAACTGCTTATGAAAAAGTTACGTAAATATAATATAGACAATCTTTATATATAATTTTAATTTATCGCATAATTTTTTTAGCGATTTGCTTTAGTTCCTTCTTAGCGATCTTCCCCGTAGCCGTGCGAGGAAGCCGTTGCATGAATTTAACTCCCGCGTACAATCTACAATACCACGGCATGTTCTGCTCCACCAAGTCGGTTATGTCGAGCTCCGTCGTCTGGAATTTACGTGAGAAATTGTAATGTAACGTATGTAGGGCAAGACGGTTAAACTCTTAGGGTTTGCAGTAAATTGAAGCTGTGCGCAAAAATAGGTCAATTCTTTTTTTCTCTTAAAAGTCAATAAATGCACAAGGTTTACACTATAAGATAACTTTCTCTTTGAGAAAAAAATTTGAACAGCATGAATTACTTGGGATTCATTTGAATTACTTTATTTTTCTATATAAATACTTTTATAAAAAACATCAAAACATTCAATAAAGATGCTATTATGCTAATCAATTTAATAGAGAAAATTTATGCGAGCATAAAAAAAAGTTTTTGAGAATAATTAATAATATGTATGAAGAAAAGAAAAAAAAGACAAAAATGTTCGCAAAAGATCTGACATGATTAAATGAAAATTATAAACACATCTTTCACGTATTTATTACGAATTTTTATTTAGTAGAATGTTACCTCTTTGCCGAGTATTTTTGCGATAAAAGATGTTGCTGAATCAAAGTTTCGATTTGCGCAGGCGATATTTTGATAGCTCTATAGTTGATGAATTCCGATATTCTATCGACGAGGAAGATTTCGCCATCGTCATCATAATAACCGATATCTCCCGTATGTAACCATCCTAAGATTAAAGCAAGTTACGCGCGCTAAATTATTACTGTTTTTTAAATCGTTTGTAACATGTGAAAATTATTGGCGTTTTGATATTAATAACTGAAATTATTTTCACTATTTTTCATTTAAAAGAGCGTTCTACATAGGACAAAAGTATGTTAGCTCTAAGATGTTATATATATATTTTCGAATTAGTTTCTGTATCTAAACAATGACGTGTCGAACTATTTCACGCTCACCATCCGAATCGATAGCGTTCTTCGTAGCTTCAGGATTGTCGTAGTATCCATTCATCATGTACGACGATTTGGCCCATATTTCTCCAGTTTTGTTAGCTCCCAAGATTCTTCCTGTATTAGAATCGACCACCTTCAGCCGTCCTCTTTCGCACACAATTGCACAGCTACCCGGTTTACTATATTTCGCGTTTGTCGGGCGCATAATCCACCGTAATCCGTCATTCCTGTAGGCAGTTTGTACAAAAATCGTTTTTCTTTCGCGTCGCGTGTTCATCGTATGTGTTTTAAATGAAAGCATTGTTTGCGTTATCACACTTGTACGAAATGACGAGATTGTAAATAACGATTTATTACCTGTCATCTCTGTGACAGTACGTTACAACTCACCGTAACTCGATATAACATTGGTGTGCGGTAAAAGTTTCATCAGAGACTGCTGTAGTTCTCTCTGAAAATGTGCGCCGCCAAATAAAAGGATTGTCAGTGTTGGTAGTCGATACCTGCTTAATATGTCGAACTTTACCAGTCGAATGGGGAAGCAGGAATCACATCTCAACCAGGATTCCTGAATGCAAAACGACGCCGTTAAACTCGAACGTTTCCGCGCGGTATCACCTGCACGAGGCAATAAATCATTCGGTGCAACTATCACACTCAGTTGTAGATGTGCCTCGATTCGGGCATCGTATTATCCTTTAGTAAATTTGCCACGCGACATAAATTAATAGAAATTAACGCGAATGCGCGAGCATAATATCGCGTGAAATAATACCTTTTATTCGCAAAAATATCCCTAAATGGAAATAATAATGAAAACAGATACTGTGCGCGAGAAGTGCATCATAAATCACATAATATCGCCAAATTTTATATCATAAATTTGCATAAATTTACAATTAATTTATAAGGTGCACATTATTTACACTAGCCCGTGTTTGTTGCTAAAAAAATGTTTTATGAAACCTTTTAAATAATTATCCATTACTATTAAAATTACTCGCTAGAATAACACGTTATTTACTATGCCATCTCTGTTATCGCGAACATTTATTCATTTATTATTGTTATCGATATATATGTTTACGTGATTTCGATTCGCCGTTAATAGCTAATTACACGATTGTATGCTAATGTATCATCACTTGCCTCGTACTTCTCGATCAAGTGGCACAGTTCATCGTCGTCATCGTAATCCGGGATTATGATCCTCTTGGAGTAATCTAGAATAGCCTTGATAACGATGAACAGACCGCAATAGCAACGCATGGAAGGCGTCCACATGGATATGTGCCCCTTAACATCATGGATCTTGACGTGAGTTATGTAATTGATCATGGATGCGTGGCTGATCTCGGCGCCCTTCGGAAAACCGCTGGTACCGGATGAGCAAACGATCGTAGCAATCTGATCGGGACTAGTCAGCTTCGAGCACTCGAACTCGTCGATCTTTGCCATATCTTGGCAATGTAAAACGTACGTCAAAGACGCATTCTCGAATCCCGCCAGTTCGCCGAATATCACGAGCTTAATGTCCAAATGGTCCTCCTCGATGATCCGTGCCAAACATTCGATCGATTCAACATTCGCAAATACTATTTTCGGTCTTGTTAGCGAGAGAAAAAAACGTGCGGTAGCTGAAAAATGAAGAAATTTCTATGTAAATTTATTCCGTGCGTTTGAAAAAAATTTCGACGCAACGTCATCGTTGCTTTTGTCATAGTATCGTACGCATTAATCTATCATATTCGTTGCGGATTTGTGACAAAGATAAAAGCGACACTCTACGTCGCTTCGAGTAATTCGGAAGCTTTTTTCGTGCTGCGTCATGTCGATTGATAAAAAAAAAAAATAAATAAATAAAAGGAAAGGTAGAAAATCAAAAGGGAAAAGGATTGAAATGAAATGCTCCGCAACAACAGCATCGCTGCGTTGTACGCGCGGAAAAATCGGATCTTGTTCGGCGGTCGATGGTTTAATGCTCGGCGCGAAAAAAAAGAACCAGGAACGAGCTGGAAAAGCAGGAGAAAAGTAATAACGTACTTGGGGAGAGCTCATTGTCCCACGGGTTGCTAATGGCGCCGACGTAGAGTGCCGCCAGCAGCGGTACGTATGATTCCAAGTGATTGTGAGTGCAAATGCCGATTATGTCGCCCGGTTGAACAGCCTGCTCTCTCAACCACAGCGCGCATTTCACGCTTTTCTCCGTCATTTCCGCGAAAGTGGTCTTTGCGCCGGTAACCGCTTCCACCTACACACACACACACACACACACACACACACACACGCATTACGGATCGAACGAGTGGGGGTTTAAGAAGCGAATATACCTTAGCGAAATTTACGTTAAGGTCGATCCGATGGCGCGTTTATCGACACCCTCTTCATAGAAGTAAATTATATCTACTTACTTGCGCGACGAATTCCGGTTTGCTACGCAGCTTTTCCAAAACCAACGCTCCGACGTTTGCGCATTCATCGTGAATCGGTATTTCCTTGCCGATCAATATATTGTTTTCTATCCTAAACGTTAGATTGTCCTAAAAATTTGTATGGCAAGTGTAATTATATATATTTGACGATTATAAATTAAAAATTTAAAGAAGATGAGAAATTGCACAATGCAGCATAAAAGAATCTATATAGTAGGCTCGATTCCTTCTTTTCTATTGTATTTAAATGCAGTAGTTAGTTTCGATACAGAGAAAGAGAGAGAGAGAGACGTAACTATGAAATTTTTCAAGGGAATCTCGAATAAAGAGATCTTAAATTTAAATTTAACACCATGGTGTTAACGATACAAGCTTTTTTTATTAATTTTTAACATTTATCGTATCTGCACCTCTTCGGCGATATCTTGATTCTTTAAGTTCATCATCATGTAAAAATACACTTGACACTACATTTAATACTCGATATATTCTAAAAACGAGTCATGTAAAACTTATATAACCGACTAAACGAGCACACGAGCTTTCGTTATCGATCACATCTTTACTACTGATATCATTGCGACAATAATTCACTTATACTATTATAAAATGCGATAACGTATTAAACTTTCGTGCACGACTTTCGTGCAGATGGAAGAGATAAGTAATCTCGTAACGAATAGTTAATATATATATCAATGTTCTCTTTGTTTTTACAATGGAAATTATCAAGAGATTCATCAGGAAAAAACCTACCATTCGCAAATGCGTTGCGAAACAATGCTGTCATGTAATGTACCGAGGAAAGACAAATATTTGTATGCAAGCTCGAATGTGCTCAAGTCCCGTCCGCGAACATTATTCTTTTTCCGTTGAATAATTTCAAGTCTCTCTAAACAAAAACCATTGATTTAATGCAGCGATCCGATTCTAACAAAATGTAGCAAAAGAAAATATTTTTATATCGAAGAAATACAGAACTGTAGGTATAAGAAAAGAGGAACACGCAATAAATATTTCTTTGAAAAAATTCTTTATTAAACGAGAGTATCTATATACCATACAGTTTCGTATCTGAGTGTAACAGGACATCGATTACAAATATTGAAAAAAAAAAAAAAAAAATTATTATTTTATAGAATATAAATTTTTCTTTAAATATTATAAAATTTTGATCGGGAAAAAAATTTACAAAAATTTCAAAATTCATATTTAATTAATTAATATTTTGATAACAATCATGATTATAATATATGTAATGGATATAATCTCTTAAATATTATATTCTTGTGCATATTTTTGTAATTATAATATATCGTATTTCCGTTTCACTCGTTAACTCGGCATAGTTTATCGTTGCATTTAGCGGCGTTAAAGGGCTAATTGGATAGCTGTTGGTCGTCGGTCCTAAGTTCTAACCAATTTATGAATGCGGCAACGTGACACGAGAGTGCACTATGCGGCCCCTGATTCAAGGTGACGGGTATGTTCCTGTTTCTCAAACTTTCCTTTAGTATCGACAATCTCGATGTTCTCTCTTCATCCAGCCGCTGTCCTTTCGCTAGTTCTTGTCCATCTATTCTATTCTACATTCGTGGCATTAATCTTTAAACTATCCGCACTTCGATTGTAATCTCGAGACTATCGCCAAGAATTTTCTTCCTTAAGTTGACTTTGAGGATATAAAATTATGAGAACGTCAACATGAGACAACGACATCAATAAAACCGAAACTTAATTGTCTCAATATAAGTATCTTTATTGAACGAAGGATTCTTTTATCAGAATATTCTTATCGATTGATTATGATATTACGAATGTACTGTAACTTCTATCCAATAGAGTAAATACGACGTTTCAAGATTTTTATGTCGTGCGCTTTCGCGGTTTTTTTTTTTTTTTTTTTTTTTTTTATCATAAAGTTGATTTTTGATCGATATTAATCAATTAATGATTTACATTGACGCATCATCAGCGTAGAAAAAATTTAACAAACTTCGAGAATTTCTACGCTCGTAACGATACAACGCTTTCATCGTATCATGGCTCATGTTTAGTCAAATAACCTGAGATTCTACTTGACTGATCTTTATCTTCCTCTCGTTGTACGTCACAGGAAGTTTCGTGTGCTTGAGCAATAGAGAACTTAAGTTTATATCATACAACATTATTACATTACGATAGCAATGTAATAATGATGTTTAACGAGTAATTTTTATAAAGATTCAAATTTTATGTAATATACATGCCTGAAATATATACACACGCGCATACCTACATACACATACATGCGCGAAACAATAACTTGAATCGTAAAATTTTGAATATATTTGACAACGAAAATTAACTAGCGATCGCGATTATGTAATATTATGATTCGCTTTGCCTACGATGAGTACTTATTCTAACGAAGATGAATATTGCAATGCGATCTCACGAGGAATCGTTATGTTCATATTTAATTATTCAGATCCATTCCCTGTGCTGTTTCATTTATACATTGGGAAATGGTTTCGCGAATAAACTATTCACATGTTTTAGGCAAAACGGCATTTACAAGTACAAACTGCGTATCTCTAAGTTATGCATGTGACTGCCGTTTTACAATTCTAAATAGATTTAGAAGAAAGAATATTACATTATAATTAATGTAATTATTAACTTCTGTCTGTATGTGTATCTGTGTATGAGAGAGAGAGAGAGAGAGAACAAAAATAATTAAATCTCAACTAACGCACAATATATTATATAGAACTCATAATATACATAGATTAAATATGAAATAATAAAATATAAATATTAATGTTGCATTTTTTCATTATTAAGCATTATCAAATATTTTTAATATGTCAGTTTACGTTATGATACGAAATCGTTATAATGACGTGTATATTCGTATTGTACAATATGTAAGTTACACGCGCGATACGCTTACGACATATATGTAAATGTACAGAAACATCTAGGAGCCAAGGTATATAATAGTGAAACGGATTGTAATTTCTGATATACATCGTGTCTGCGTAGAATATATTACATGATTTACCATAAGTATGTCCATGCTATGGTCGAGCAACATGGCATCCGACAATTTCCCGTAAGCATTTCCAAACAAGGGAGCTCCAATCCTTCAATATTGAGGTAACGGGCACACAGAAGGTGGCGTACGAGCTTACTGTATTTACCTGAAAATTCTGATAACATTGATTCGACTTTCAGTACTCACTTGAGCTTTGATGTGCCATGTAATTCAACCGGCGAGGAGGAATTTAACGAGTGGTAAATAAGCTCTCGGGTTTATTCTCTCTCTCTCTCTCTCTCTCTCTCTCTCTCTCTCTCTCTTTTTCTCTCGCGTGCGCGTTTTCGTGTCGAATAGTATTTTCATTTTCGTAAAAGATTTTTGATAAGATAATAAATATGTCTAATTTATATGATTTTTATATTTCTTTAAATTATGATTTAAAAAATCAACATTTCAAAAAGTCAATAAATTCGCATAAATAGATTGTAATACATCATCATGTAGGCTTGTTGATTCGGAAATAATTGTCGTTATTTTTTATGTAATCATCCCACGTACATATCTTGTGTACAGATTTTATTCTATTGTAATATATATATCGAGTAATATCGAGAGAGACGGATTATATTTTTTAATAATAAACTCATTCGCGATGTAATCAACAATTAGGGGGGATAAAAAGGATAATGATGTTTGCAACAAAGAGCGAAAAAAGATGTATATTATATATGTAATTATATCATATAAACTCTCTCTAATGTATATTAAATTTGTATACGATTACGATTACATAATCATATACGAAAAATTTTATAATTCGTTTTCTAAATCTGCTCTTTGAAGACCAATTGCTTACTTTTGATCATTCGCGAGTTGCAAAGCGGACTATCAACGTGAATTGGAATTAAACTCGAGTATATCGGATATAATATTTATTTGTGACTGCGATACGCGAAAGTAGCGGTAGGCTTGCGAGGCATCGGTCGGTCGGTGCTTCTCAAAGAAGTCCTCGGGGGAAATCTAGGATTTCCCTTCGACGAGATGCGTTTCTGCCCAATAGTTGACCAACCTTAGGACCCACCGTAGGACTCGCCGCCGACTATGTGCAATTGCTGTGCCCTGTTATCGATACGCGTTTCCCCTATCGATACGCAGTCTCCCCCCTCCTCCCTTATCGATACGTTTGCGCGGCCCGTAATTATGGTCGTTGCTTGTCCCTCGGTCATCGGGGTTATCTCGTGTCCCTTCCGACATCTAAGCGATACAGGGCGGAATTCAATTCGAGGCCGTTAATCGTCGCGACACGCTTCGTTCCGACACGGGCGTGTTCGAATGTTTACACGACGACGCAACGCGCTCAACGACAGCTAATTAGACGGGGATGTAATTAGATTTGCGCTGTTAACTCGATAATATATGCTGTTGAAAGTAGACGCTCTAACATCCGTCTAATCAACGTTGACAGGTTCTCCTTGAGCGACAATCATTCGGTACTGTTATCGGAGACAGTAGATTGCAGAATATTTTCTCATATCGGAGGAATAAGACAATAGCGGCCGATAAGGTAAGCAAATAAGATTATGATAAAATAACTATAATTCTGAGAAATATATATATAGAATAATTTAAAAAAAAAATCAAAGAGCTTTTGCATTCATTTTGAGTGTTATACTTGCTATATATGTATATACTATATGCTCCTCTCTCGATTTTCTTTTATTAGTTATTTTATATACAGTACTCTAAAATAAGCAAACTGAAAGTTGCGTTATTAATCGTACGATTCTGTATAATGTGTTTTATTCTATTCTAAATAATATATTCTGCATATATGAGTGAATCAAATTTTTAATCCGGGAAGTGCGACGATAGGCGTCGATTTGATTGGAAAGAAGCGGAACGACTGGAAATAAAATTCTCCATGTTGCTTCTCCGTCTGGTTTATCGTCCCGCGTTCGTCGCTTGATCAAACGTCCCCTAAACTATCGGTTCGAATTCCATTCTGGCGGTTCAATCTGCTAAGTAACCGGATTTAACGTGCCCGATTCGCGTCGGAAAGCTCGAAATTCCTTCCTCGCTGTCAGAATTTGTTCACGAAACGACGTTCCACGTTATTTCTCGACCTCGGTCACCTGCTCGGTCCATCTTGCGATCTCGTAATCCTTCCCTCGTTGCCATTAATTTCATTCGATCTCGTCTATAAACCTGGGAATCCTCAATTTGCGGCCGACAGCGGGAGAAATAATAGCAGAGGTCGCAGGAGAAACTTGGAGCGACGAGATTCTCCTTGCCTCCATCAACTTAATATTTCACGCGAAATATCAGAAAATTGTCGATGCAATACGATTATATTAAATTGTGGATTATCTTATTAAGCTAATAGAAATATCAAATTTTTTTTAAGATCTTTTTATTATAATATTATACATTCTTTTGTATTATGTTATTAGCTTTTTTATTTTTTATTTATGCATGTTATTTATTTTTATTTTTTTTATTTTTTTGCGAATGATACAATGTTATTGTTTAGTTAAAGTATTGAATTCGCTGACAGAAATACAATAGATTTATTTTTTCACGTATTAACTTTCCCCAAATTAATATATGTATTGATTTTTTATAAATCTTTCTATTTCTATTTGTTGCAATAAATGATACTTAGGATCTACGAAGATAATCCGAATAGTCACTTCAAATGATATAGTTTTGAGTAAGATCGTATTTCGGAGAAATTACATTTAGCAAGAAATTCAACAATCGTGAGACGATTATTCACAATTTTATACAAAGACTTAAATCATGTATGATAATTCCAGCATATTTTTCGAATGTTTTATTACTGTCTTATTTCTGTTTCTTGCATTCTATTTCTTGCATACACGCGCCGTCGGAATCATTCGTGTCGTGCATTGGGACAGGCGGAAAAGGAAACGCTTAATTACGAGCGCCAATTAAAGACCCCAGTCCCCGAGTAGTGTCGACCGAACGAAGAGAGGGTAATTTCCCCGTGGGCGAGCAATCAGCCTTTCGCAAGCAGCTATAATTCGATCGTTTCCTTGATTACACGAGCACCTTGTCGTCGTCGACGAAGCTACCGTTTCGTTTCTCGATCCTTTAGCGGCTTCGCTTTTGTCGATCAACAGCAGTGTTCTCGGACAGCATAAATCGAATTACTGATTGCAACGAGCAATCGATAGGACAGAAACACAGTTGGCCACAGAGGATGGGCCGGATATACGAAGTGTTCCGGTGTCGTCGCACGCTTTTGATTACTAATTGATGAGATAAGAAAAATGCCATTTTCGTTTATAAATAGGTTTCAATTCTTTCTAGCATAATAAATTATACATATAATTTTTTTATTAAACAGATTAATGAGTTTTGATGTCACGTTGAAATTATGGATAAGATTATTTCAACTTTGACTTTATTTTAAGGAAAATAATAAAAATTTTGCCTGCTAAAATAGATGGTATCCAATTTTTCGCTAACAATAAGACAAAATCGATTGAATTTGACAAAAAATTGTATAATCAAAGAGTTTTTTTTTTGGTACAGAAAGGGTCTTGCTTCTGATTGGACTACAGAATCTTTTCATTATAAATAATATATAATACGACAATACGTTTATTCGAAAATTCTTCTCGTCCGGAATATTCGTTGCATATACTCGGTGCAACTATTTGCGCTTTGACAACTTGAAAATAATAAAATAGTTTCTTTACTTCTACAGTATTAAATAGATTAAATAATAAAAAATAACTGTTTTTCGATTTATCTTAATCTTAATTCGTAATACTTAATTTTATTTCATTCAAACACACACATACACAGTCAGAATAATTCGCAGCACGTTCCGTTATCGTGAACATCGTCGGGCGAATAAAGATATTACGAGTTAGTTAACAAAGCCGACTTAATGACGGAGTGAGCCAACTTTTCTAGTTCATCTGGGGAATCTTGCTCGCCTCGATGTATATCAACCGGGGATTACGTTATGAGCGAGCCGCTAGGAGGGGAGGAGGCAGGGAGTAGCAAGTCGTTAAGTCTCGTCTCGCTCCGAAATCATGTAATTTCATTTAAACTGTCGGGCGGAGTCAGTTAAGCCAACTAAAAAGTTAAAAGTTCTTTTTCCGCCGCGCCGGACTTTCGTATGTATATAGCGAGAATGGATGCGCTCGTGCCCCGAGGCGCCGAATTTCTTAATGAAGTTTGCGGGACTTTTTAAAGACCTCGGAGACATTTTCAACTCGAAGATACGATGCGCAGCCGACCACTTAACTTTCCTCATTCGCAACGATACGTTATAAATTACGTGGAAAAGGTGGGCTCGCGCGGATCCGTCGAAACCTTCGCGCTCGAAATCACCTAAAACCTAAACGAAGCGCGACGCGAGCTCCATTAAATTTATTTCGCTTATTCCATACGGCGCTGCCGCGAGCAACGATAACGATCGCGTCAATACTCTTTTTCTTTAGTATTTTTTTTCTGATTTAAATCGATAAATTACGGATACAATCGATAAATTACGCATACAAGAGAAAACTTTACGTATAATGTTAAACTCGTTCTCCAATATTTTCTATAAAATATTATTACTTTTTATAAATATTATATCTTTTAAACACGATAGATTAAAGAGAGTTGATTAATTATTTTTCCACATTGAAGGAGAAAAGATAGCAATATTATGACGGAATCTTGTTAAGAAATTAAAGTAGGAATATTCTGTGAGGATCTTTAAAACGAAAATCTTGAATGTACTTTTTTCTTTTATTACGAATATAAATGGATTTTATTTCGTATGTTGATTTAATAAGATACGGATAAAATTTGGGATCACACAAATATTTCTCATAGCACGAGGGTTTCGCAGCAATATCACTTTATTAATCTTGTTTTATGATAACATTAATTATTACATTGCCGTTTCTCAATGTCTCTTCCCCTTTTCTGTTGTCGACGAAATGAAGTCCGATAAAGGGAGGGAAAGAGGGAAAAGGAATCTCTGTGAAAGAACCGAGAAAATAGCGCCGTTCTCATTTCATCGGGGAAAACTTTTTCACTTTGTCTCGTCGATTCGATATAAAACAGAATATTAATGTTGCGCTGTATTTCGTGTAATATTTCGCGACCGTCATCGCGCAACTAATTTCTCCATTCTTGTTTCATCATTCGTGTCGATATCTTTCTTCTTGTTTTTCATCCTTTTGCTTTCTCGTCCCTCTGCCCTCTGTCACGACTCTTTCTCTGTTTATACGCTACAAATATTTCTTACCGCTCGTTTTTCTCTTTAAAACCAAACAGCCACCGATCCGGACCCTTCTGATCGTGAAACAAGGATGAGGTTCAAGACGATAAGTTTCATATCCTTTTGCGAGCATGCTCGTGTTTGATTACGTATCGGACAAAATTTTCCTCGTCCTCTATCATCTTTGTTTCTTATATTTTACGCGGCGATTTCTCGCGTGTTTGGTCTTCAATTTTTTTCTGCGAGAACTCTCGTTGCCGATTCGAGCTCATGAAACATCGATTGCGTTTTTCCCGATGTAATAACGTTTACCTTTTCCTCTTAGGGCCAATTTCACCAAGTCCGGTTAGATGAACCGACGGTTAAAATTAGCAGTTCCAACTGAAATAATATGAATGCTTGTGTGGTTTTCCCTCGCCTCTATTTTCTGTTGGCCATCCTGCTAATTTTTACCGCGGCTTCCTTATAAGATTGGATATAAAATTTGTAGAAAAGAGAGCGAGAGCGCGGTTACAATTCAAAACACGAAGGATTGTGAAGGATCGTTTCTTCTAACTCTCAGTTTTTATCCTACGCTCTCCGTACATTTTATAATATATATTTTGTGTGCAGCGCGAAAAATCCCTCGCAAGTAAAATCTGTCGTCTGCCCATGGTGATGTTGTCGCGTTTTTTTCCAATCACGCTGTGAAAGTTTATATTGCATCTCGTATCTGACATCACAATGGGCCGCGTATTGTCTCTACGTACGAATGAATTGGATCTACTTTTTTGCACAGGTAATACCGAACTCTCTGTTAGTTTGAGATATTAAATAAATGACGTGGAAAGTGGGGGAAAAAAAAACGAAAGCTCATAAGAAGTTTGTTTCCGCTTTTATACCCTTCATTTTCCCCTGCATATTTTTTTTCTCAGCGCGATTAAAAGGAAAGTGGGCCTCTACAGCAGGACATTAATCCGACAGGGCGGTCATCGGCTATGCGAATGAATTCCTCCTTCCTCGCAGTCACGCAATAAACGACAATGCAAACAAACAGCGTTTTACATGGCGCATGCTGCCTGGCGTATCGAATTCTCGCTCTACAAGCAATTTACAGAGCACGCGAGCCTCTCGCTCGAGAGCGCTTCACGTTATTATTCTACTCTCGTTGTCTCCTCTCGCTTGCGTAAGCTAGCGGCGCCAAAAGTCGAGCTATCCAACAAAATCCTCGCATGATAACACGATCGATGAAACGGCTCTTATCTCCATTATCACGTGGAAAAAAAAAAAAAAAAAAGTACGAAATCAGCAAAAAGGAGAAAAAAAATTGAAAGAGAAAAAATAGAATTCAATCTCCCGCTCGCGCCTCATTCCGCGAAATCAACGATCTCGTCGACGAGAAAGTCGAGCAGCGCAGGCGTCGAGAGCGCGATTGGTCCCTTCGATGGTACATATATTCAGCGGTGCATGGAAGGTCCTTTCAAAACTGGAATAATATCAGAGCTAGCGTCGAAGGGCCGCCGAAGCGAATGAGCGAACGGGGGCGGGCGTCAATTTCCTCCGTCGAAACGCGCTCGGTTCTCCGCCGTGCATGGCGTGCAACGAGCGCGCTTACGAACCAGCTACGTCGGCTCGGCTTTGAACTTTCCACGCGCCCGAGCTTTATCGTCCGGCCGGAAGTAATTCCCATGCTAATCCCTCTTTGTCCGCGGCAGAATGATCCGAACAGCGGCGGAGGCAGCTGGGGCGTCTCGATGTCTCCCCTCGTGCTAGATTACATGAAATGTCGGCCTGTCTCCCTTCCTCCTCTTTTCCTCGGTCATCAGCGTCGCGCGAAACTATGTAGTTAAACTAGGCCGAGACGCGGATCGAAAACGTTACAAGTCATTATAGTTTTGATGTTGGCGCAAGGTTTGCACCTAAAGGGCGGTTCGTAGGGTGAAACTCGAAATTGAATAATCTCTTATTGTTAGAGAACGCAAATACAAACGTAGAAGAAGGAAGGTTCAAAGAAAAGTTCTCATAAACATGAATTTCCAAGAAACAGAGAGTATCAAAAAAGTTAAGATTTTTAATTAAAATGTATAATATTTTCTTGTAACTGGGGTGTTATATTGTGATGCAAATTTATTCATGTTCTAAACGATATCCATGGAAGAGTATAAAATGTAATTTATTCATACTCCAAAGATACAGGAATATATAACTTAGCATTTTAACGAAATTGGATCTCATTTATATATTTTGAATATCTTTTGTGCATAAATCGTTTGATACAATAGGGAATCATTGCTGCTGCTTATATGCAAAACCATTTCAATTTTAATTGTTAAAAACTTTTTTTTTTAATTTTTTTTTTTAAATTTTCACGTACGATATACAAATGATAATCTATCTAGAAGAGCAGATAAATTTCACGCGCAATGAATTTAGAAGCACGCGAATATAAATTGTGCACGAATAGAAATCGTTCATCGAAAGGTAAAGGAACAAAAATATAAAATTGATATTTTATTTAAAGTTTTCATGGAATGCTCGCAGTCACGAAAATGATACCGTCGTGATCCGCAGTCATGTCGACCGTATGCCGGTGCTAAGTGGAGTCCTTTGCGGCGAGCTATTTGTATTCGGATGGTTCGCGTCGTTTTCTCCCTCGATTCGTTTCCGATCAAGACACTTCTGGTACGTAAAATTAGAGGGGGCAAGTCCCAATTTCCGGTGCGCCATTTTTCCGGGACGACGCGGCGTTTCAAGTTCCGTTTCCTCTGTGTTTTTCCAATTTCTCTGAACCAGCGAGGTGAATGCTAGTCGGAGAAGAGAGAGAGAATGGGGTGGGGGGAGGGGAGATGGGGTATCACCGGTCTGAATAAACCCGATTGAAAAGTCTTTATTCTCGTCCCTTTTGCCTCTCTAATGGTCTGAGAGCAAAGGCTACCGCCTGGAGCAATCATATCTCACGGAAACATCGAGAGAAGTATCTGGCTCGACGGGCATATGTTTCAATTTCTCATGCTGCAATTCGATCCGTCTTTGTTGATCAATTAAACAAAATAATTGCATCTGTTGTAAAATTAAAAGTATGCGATAAAATTAATCTAATGATAAAATTAGTTAAAAGATGCGAGAAAAGATTATAAATTAATCCATCTCTTATGTGCCATTTAGAAAGAGAATTACACATTCAATACTTATAATGATGATCAGCAAACATAAGGTTTTTTATTTTTTTATATATATATATTTTTTTTTTAGATACTCTGACATGTAATACAAAACCCACATTATAGAGTATATTAAGTTTCCAATATACTACAGCATACTAATATTTTGATATACAATGTATATGTATATCGAAAATAATGCATTACGACATGGTATACAATAGTCTCTTTTTGCATTACTATTACACATTTTATATCTATACACATATATGCTAATTATCATGTTGGAAAATTAATCTATTATTTCATCTATGTTTTATATAAATAAATATACTGATTGTTACATGTAGGAAATTAATATGTTATTTCGTGACAACTCGTGATCTATTTTATATGAATTTATTCAATAATTGAAAAGGTAATGTAATAATTATTACAGCACAAATAATACAGTTCTTGATATGTGTGTGTTTGTGTGTGTGTGTATGTTAAACAAATAATTTATCAAATTGAATTGGCTAGTAACTAAATTTATTGCATTAATCGAAATAATTCAACATCATGTATCAACTAATTTTATTATACTTGACCATTTATATTCAAAACACAGCATAAAATATGGTAAAGCTTGACAAGAATTAACTGCATTAGCGACGTCATATCGTCATCGCTCATTATGTTTAGATAGAATCGTAAACGCATGTCAGTCGCGTTCGCTGCGCAACAATTTTATATATATATATATATATATATATATATATATATATATATATATATATATATATATATATAAACATATTGCACGAAGAATTACAGGGAAATAAAATGAATAATATTCGTGAGACGGGACAGAAGAGAACGGGCTTGAAACCGGAGAAAAAACTCGTCAAGTTCCGTCACGATCGCTTTTATAGCACTAGTAAAGTAGTCTTGCCATCTTATCAGCCGAGCTCGATATGAATTTAAATTATGCTACGCGAAGCCCCTTCTCTTTTTCTTCCTCTTCCCGTCTTTGTCCCTTTCCATGCAATCGACGATGCCGGGACGACATCGAGAGAGAGAACTGCTGCACAGGCAGCAAGCGCGAATAATCGAATCCATAAAGTCAGCAGTGCGGTCTTCTTTATGCTCGTCGTTGGTCCGTCCATTGCTCCCCCCGTCACCCTTGTCACCGAACCCTTCAACAACTCCCTTTATCGATGCAACCTCCCCCCTCCCTCCCTCCCTCCCCCCTCGCAGCTCGTCGTTCTCGTGAACGATGTCTATTGCTCGTGATTTTTCATTAGTGCCATTGGATTTGTCACTGTTCATTCTTCGTCGATGGCGCTAGATCCACCAGACTGATTGCTGATTTATGATTGGTGCATGCCATTCCCCTCACCTCCTCTAATACTTTTTTTTCTTTTTTTTTTTGACAAATGTACGGCTGCGCGAATTTGTTTCTTTCGCGATACGCATTTCGCGTCGCGTATGAATCGCATCAATTGTCGCGATTGCATTGATGGGATTTTGCGATATGTTTCGATAATTGTTGAGAAGTTGGGAAGCAATAGCATGAGATATAAACGCGTGATCAATTAGATATACGAGATATTCCCAAATTTATCACAATATACATGTTGTATTCTTTTTATTCGCGAATCTGCCTATCTTTTATTTAAAAAAAAATAACGATATAAATACTTATCGAGGCAAAAGTTTTTTTAGGATAAAAGATTGAAAATGTCTAGAGTTTTTCTATAAATTTGATATTAAAATGCGTTAAATTTCCACTCGCGATTTATTTGACGGTCGTCTAGTTAGGATCGATTTTCACATATTCAATTCTCCTTCGTTTCCTCTTCATCGACATTCTTTTTAATTAACGTCGCGTCGATGACACTTCTTACGTAACGATGGCAGATATAACAAGTTCCTTGGCGTTCTTAATTAATGCCAATTAAGTATAACGAGTTAGAGGGAGAATAATCTGGGTTAATTACATAAGCGATTTGATTTTTCTCAGAGTGATATTCTACCTACGTTTATTCAGATTTCGTTAATTACGATGTCATTAATTATGATTCATAAGGTACAAACATTACGCAAGAAAACACATACATATTAAAACATATTATGATATATTTTATATATTCATTATTTTATATTATATTTATAAATATGTCTATATTTTATATATTAATTTCTCTAAATATATAACGTTACGCTCACAATGTTCTAGAATTTTTGAATCCGCTAATTAATTTTGGAAGAATCTGTGTCGAACCTGGAATTGATCTTTTATTGAGACAAATTTCAAAAATGTATATATTATTAAGATTATAATTCAGCCTTTTATGCATCATCGGCATTTTGCATATTGACAGGAATTCGAAGCTGAAGTAACAACGATCTCGAGAATTCTGAGCGTACCGACATTGAATAATGCTGTCAGTATTCGGTCGTGAATAAAGCTTAATCTAGCCTCTTAAATAAACTGTATAAATTTCATTTGCGCCCCGACCGGGCGAGTTAACGACTTACTAAATCTCTTTTAATGAGCCGTTGGCCGCAAGCGACTTATAAAGGACTAGCCAAGAGAGGATCGGCAGTCTCGCAGGATCTCTGTAGGATCCGCAGCAGGATTAAGCAATGTCGGGAAACGTTACGGTAGTTGCTTCGATATCGGGTCAGCATCATCCATGAAACTTAATAGGCGAGAATTTCTTGTCGAACGTTTTCGATTCTTATCGGTCGGATTAATAACATGGATCAAATTATCATTGGCTCTCTCCCTCACGCCGAAATTTGCACGCGCGCCAGATGTTACACGCATATTATTAATTTAATGGATCTGTGTAATTGATGATAACGTCCATTTTCCTCGCCGCAAGTGTTTCGCATTATTGGCCGAGCTTAACGGAATAATCACGCTGTTAATTATTCATTATTGGCTTGATGGAAATGCTTAAATTTAGCGTTGGAGAAGATAATGTTATAAATTACAATGTCTGCTTTCTATTAATTCTCCCGATATATTACACGTGTGTCAACTGTTTAATAATTAGCAATAATCAGATCGATCAGCGAACGTTAAGAGAGTTATTATTATAATAGAAATTACACGTCTGATAATCATGTTTGAAAAAAGTTGCGTGGAAATCATAACATTGTCTAGAGCTTTTGTTATATCGCTCAGAAAAGCTTCGTTATATATGGTATATGCGCAAGAACGGTTTGATATTTTTCACATCATATAGAAATTTGTGGCTCGCGTTTTAAAAGAGCTTAGCACCGAGGATTCGATAAAGCAGGCCGCAGTGCAAAAGTAAATCGTGTCACGTATATTGTGCCTGCGACTTGAAGCAACCTTGGCCGGGCGTTTTTCCGGATGCTTCAGCGGCTCATTCATCGACATAATGAACATGGAGGATGTATAATGTATTCCTGGCTTCATTAACGCGATCTTACGAGCGCGACGCGTCTCTAGAAGTAAAACGGAAAAATGTTGGAGAACGTGGAAGAAAAATCGTAAAGTCGCACTAACGAGTTGCTTTTATTAATACGCGTTTAAAAAATTTATATATTGCAGTTTTCAAAAATATTAAGTTCATTGCAAATTTCGATATTACACGAAACTATAGAGTGTATGTTGTATAATAGATTTAAAATTAACGCGGAAATCATAGCGTACAAAATCTAATTCCAATGTCTCCTCTTAATATTCTATTATATATTTGTTATTCCGCTTCGTCCTCAGAGCAGGTTAAATCGCTTTCGCCAAGCCGCTTCCGCGGAATTAGTTGGACGCACAGCAGGCGCGTGCCTGCTACGCTCTGTAACGCTTGTAAGAACAAATTTGAGCGAAGGCAACTCCCACGGCGATAGGAACGAGAATGATTCTGCAGTAGCTTGTTATTAATTCCCCGATGGCGTGTCGCGACGCACGTTGTTCTCTCTTTCTCTCCTCTCTTCTCCCCCGTTGCGATCATTTGTTCTGAAATAAGAGTTGTTCTTGAAAATGCGTGGGAACGAACATTATTAAGCTCATTCCCGTCGCGTTTTCAGATCTCTCGACGCGGCAGAGAGGCAGATGCCATCTCTCATCAACATCCACCAATCATGGCATTTCCATTTCTCTTCCTCTTTACCACCTTACCGCCGATGTCTCGATCTTATCTCGTAGCAGAGAATTCTCATATAACGAAGAAGCAACGAGATATTAAAAGCCCGCTATAAGTATTATGAGGGTTTGCGTTTGAAGCATCTCCTTATTTACTTGCTGGGTTCGCGCCTTTACCGGCATCTTCCTTTGCTTCCGGCTCGACGATCTCGCCGCCTTCAGATCTCGTCGTGAGGGAAACAGTGAGAAGAGACGTTCGTCTCCTTTAGACAGGTAGATTAGCGTTGTTATTCTCGAAAAGGGAGAATTAGGAAATAAGATATAGAGAGAGACATGAAAAAAATTGCCGGCCGATTTTGATTAATCGCTTTAAAAGCGACTTTTTTGCTAGAGAATTAAATGAAAATCTTATTATTTCAACACTTATCTATAGAAAATTTTCATTGCGACTAAAGGTATTTTTATCTCTCTCTTTCTGGTTAACTTTAAATTTCTCGAAGAAAATGACATTTAAAAAAAGCCTGATATAATTTGTGTATATGTATGAAACATTCTGGAAAAAGATGTTCGTATTTTTCATACTGGAATAAGAGCTTGTCTCGTCGATGATTTTTTTCCATCTTCATTTAAGATGATTAATTAACTTATGTAACACAAGAGCTTGGTAAAACTTTGTCTCCAAGTGTGTATGAAAAATTTGACACTGATCAATTTACAACGTACAAACTTTTCCCATTTGATAATAGCGAGGTATATTTTATTCGATCGCTCAGCGACGCGTGATGTATCGAGTTCAAAAAAGATCAGTTTTTGGCTTTCGTAGCTGCGGAATTAGTGGATCGTATGGTTGATGTACGAACACGCGCGTATAGAAAGATTGACGTAATCGAGCCGGGGCGCAGCTGCGAGTAAAAAAATAATCGGAAGTTGTGACAGAGCGACGTGTTCACCTGTTCGAATTTCAAATCGACCTCCGAAAAGGAAAAAAAGTTTTTGATGTCATGTTACAATCACATCGATCGAGCGGTGATTATTCGCTCGCTCCCGGCTGAAATTTATTATTCATGCCTGTAGCCTCAAGAAAGACGTGCGCCAATATAAAAAATGTACTTTTAATCCCCGCGGAATAACAGAATTTCACGGAACCAGAATTTCCTTTTAACCTGGATATATCGTATTTTTTCCGAAACATTGAAAACTTTGATCATTGTTTGGTTACATTGCAGCAATTTGTGAAGAACCAAAGTTGAATATCAAGCGTGTGTAAAAGTTGAAAAATATATTTTCTTACATAAAAAATTTATATTCCTTTTTTTCTGCTCACTAAATCTCGCGTATGTGTGTGTATGTGTGTGCGTGCGGCAAAAATTAGGAATGTAAAATTGGCGCGCGAATTTTTGAGAGTTTTAATGATGCCGGAAGCGCACGGGATAAATTCGAGTAGAGCCAAAATTATGGATTAATAAAGAGAGAAACAAAGAAATGTTATATCCGATTCTTACGGGACACGAAAGTATTCTCGCGACTGGCGCTCTCACCGAAAGATTCAGAAACTTTCAGTATCGAGGCAACAACTTCTTGGACCGCTTTAAAATGTAATTTGCACGACCAATTTAAGTCAGGTCGCCTGCTCCGTTCTTCTAAGAGCGTAACTCTTTGAAATAATTAGCAACATCTTGCGCTAGTGGAAAAGCGTGCCGGCGTGATTATATTCGCGGAAAGAGAGCGATTTACGTTGAGCGTCTCGTTAAAATGCACTCTCTCACCTTTTCGTCGCGTTTCGAAGCAGACAACTTTTGTCGAGCGTGTAATTAAATTTTCAGATTTGCACTGTTGGTTGACCATCGGTTCTGTTTGCGGTCTTTATAGTGGAGTTTCGTGCCCGTGAAAGGAAAGGGAGAAAAAGAGACAGAAGTTATATATTTGGTGCTCGATGAATAAAATAACGATACGACATAAACTTAAACGCGGGAGGAAAGATATAAAGACTATATGGTAATTGTTAATGTCACGAACGATGATTGTTTGTTCAGGTAGCCAATTATTTAAGCGATGAACAATCTGGTACATTTTATCGCACACATTTACATTTTCGTGCAATCGTACGCGGTAATTGGCCAGACATAAGCTTGTACGCGCCAACGCGTTCGCAATTTTCGCATGGTTTGATTTTGTGTTCGTACCATTGTCATTGAACCGTGTCGAAATAGAAGAGCGTAACCTGTTTGCTTTGAAATTCCATTAACAGAAATATTTATTATATTTATTATATTAAAAAATATTAACAAAACTTTATTTCATTTTATTCGAAATACATGTAACTATAACTATATTAAATTATTGTAAAATCAGTATATCAAATAATTTCCAATTATCTGTATAAATAAAAAATATATATTAAATCTTTGAAAATTGATTTTCGAGTAGTTAGATTTGTGTTAACACACAATTTACTCAATTCTGAGAATGCTGTCTGTCTGATTTGTACTATAACGTTAGAACGCTTTCTTCGTGTTCCTCGTAATCGACATTTGATATTTGAAATCGATGGAGACATTGGATATCGCGGGTTAAACAAACGCTATCAATCGTAGAATATTACTGTCGAACGACAAACAAAAGTAGCTTAACGGCACTAGCCTCTAACGAGGGCATCGTCGGGCATATCTCCGCACTTCTTAGGAGATACGATCGAGAGATACACTTGCCGGAAAGCAGTTGAGTGGATGCGAAGTAGTCTGGCATCGTCGACACTAGAAAAACTCCGGGTAAACTCGGGTAAAGCCCAAGCTTGCCAATCGACTACTTCTCGAGACAGATATTAAATGAGTAGTGTATCGAGCGAATCGAAAACGTGCCCGGAGGAGTTAGCTCTGAGCATAAATCGGAGAGGCCGCGAGAATTTATTTCGCATTCGACATTCCGGGCCGCGAATATTTCAATGCGCTAACGTTTGCGCGCACGAACGCGCGCATACGTGGACCGGAAATATTTCACACGGCGCCGGGAATTGCATCGAGAGAATTGCGCATGTTTTTCTCTCCTCTTCCCCTTCCCCCCCCCCTCTCTCTCTCTTCTGTTCGGATTCTAATGAACGTTTGACGACGAAGGGAATGAATCGCGGCGTTATTTATGTCTGGAAATTAAAATAGTTACAGAAAACGAAGCACACTTCGTGTATATACGCTTCCTGAGATGAGTGCTTTTCAGACGTGCGAGATGTGCATAAAATATATTTGCATGTACATACGCAAATCGCAGGAATGCGCACGATTGAATTTTCCGCGTTTCTGATTTTATTTATATATGGTAATTTGCGCGCGCGCGTGAAGATACTTAAGACACCCCGGTATTTGTGAAATTAAAACGATGATTTTATATATATTGTATTATATATATATATATATATATATATACACTTTAAACTTATTATATTCAAATATTATATTATATGAGGCCAAAATTCTTGTATGAGAGAAGTTTATTGAAAATTTCTGACAAAATAATTAATTGCATTAGCTTCATATAGTGCATTTTTTTTCCGGCTGTTCGTTTGTGGAAATTTAATCGTCACGAATCTAATTAGTATTTTCGAAATTCTTTATAAAATTTCCTGCGGATTATGTAGCATTAAAGCGATAGATTACTCGAACGAGAAACTTTACAATGTTTGAAAGGATGCAATAATAGAGCTAGCGTATCTTCGCTGTATTGTCGTAAATACCTTGCGGGATTCAAGCGAGCCTTCCCTACCGAGGAACCAGCTGAATTACATCCTATAGATTATGAAATCGCGCGCATTGCCGCCACTTGGCAGAAATGAATCACTCCACTTTCCCACCTTCTCAATCATTAATGAGTTTCGTGTGAGGGGAGTACGAGCGTTTTAAAGGATCATAACGAGCCAGGTTATTATTCCGCCTCGTTTACTTTTCATTTATCTCGAGTTTACGAGTTTTATTGCGGATCCTTTTCGCGTCGTAAAAATGCGCGCGTTAAAAAGCGTGCGAATAATTTAGAATATTTGCAAATTGTTTTTTCCGCTTGTGTTTATTTCAAAGAACAGTCGAGTTTCTTCCTACGTTATGAAATTAAAAGGTCTTTGAAAAGCGAAACATAATATTGCTGCTTTCACCAATCTTATATTTGGCGAGAATTTTAAAATTTTATTCTTTACTAAGAACAAGACTATATTTATTCAATTAGAATTTTTCATTTTTTACAATGTTATATAATACATTATCTAAATATATTACAAAATTATATATTTTAAAAAACAAAACTCAATATTTTATTCAAATTGAAACAATTTTCCAGGCCGATTTTCCATTTGCCTTCGAGAACCTTTTAATTCTCAATATGATGGGAAATTTCACTTCATTCTTCTTTTCTTTCGTCTCTTTCTTTCCCATCCAGTAAGGTTGCCATGTTGGATCGGAGTCGGAATCGGCCATTTCTTTGTGCACTATTCATGAAACTAATAAAATGATAATGAAATATACGTAATAACATAATATTATAACATAAATGATCCGAATTTCGAATCGAGCTACGATATATAAGCATGGGATAAATACAATAAAAATTTTTCATCGACTTTTATTTAATCTTAAAAATAAGAGCTTATTATCTTCATTAATATCTTTATCCTTATCTTAGCTTAAGTTTGACATACAATTACTACTTTACAGAAATTAATTCATCATTTATAAATGATTTAATTATGTGTGTGTGTGTGTGTGCGTTTATTAGATAAAGTATAAATAGTACATATTTTTTGAGTTAATGAGTCGATTCTATTAATAACACATAATATAATTTTCCATTGTTTTAATACAGTAGTTAACAATTATTTCATATTCATATATATCTAATTCATATTTAAGTTTTTTATTTGGATTAAATCTTGCTACATTCCGTAACACAAAATTCTGTCGCATAAATTCTGCGATAGACATGCATTTGAACTGTGACAAGATCAATGATAACGATGTCACAGGCTTACAAGGATAGTAGAAGATTGTATGTAACAGACACAACTACTGCAGAAGTAAACTCTAACGGAGAGAAATTGAGATTATCGAATACTTGAGCGCGCATTAAGAAGCAGGAATGACAGTTTCGTTAAAGGGTGAAAGTATGGTGAGAATTTTCTTGCGGGCTTTCTTGAAAATGTCACAGATCGGCATCAAAGTAATCTCTTGATCACACGTCTATGTCACTAATTGGTAGATTAAATGCTTGGTTACAAGTTTGAAATATTTAAAAAAAAAATCGAATTTAGATGTCTCTTTAGCTCACTTTTTCAAACTATCTTTAACGCATTAATAAAAAAATTAATAATAATGAAAAAATTCGCATAACATTAGTGATTATATTATATTACTTTTGTAATTTTTTGTGTATTACACGTAATTTTAATGATGAAATAAGAGACATGCTTACGATTGCAGAAAATTACTTGTTTCTTGTGTTATAACTTGATCGATGGCTGAAAATATCTCTATAAAAATAGAGCGCGCTCGTTTATATCGCGTTATCAGTGTATTTGGCGATAGTATCAGACTCATCGATTATATGAGTTTTTCAAATAGTCTTATAAAAATTCTATTTATGCAATTAGCTCGCAAACGTGAATAAAATGAGTTCTACTATTAATAAAAAGACAAGAGAAAGCAGAATATATTGATGTTACCGATAGTATTCGAGTGTCTGTATAATCGAGAGCCACTCGAGTAGCAATTGTGGTCGTATAGCGAGATACGATCGATGATAAGAATCGGCCGATATCCGGATTAATATCCCGTCATGACCAAGTAAAGAGAGAACGACCATCGTAATAATACAAGTGAAGTTTTCAAGGTAGCAATAGAATCGATGCATCGATCGGTTACGAGCGCGATGATGAACTCGACGGAGCGTGCTGGGAAACTATTCGCCGGCAACTTTCTTCATCGAGAAGAGAAGAAGTTTTCGCGAAAGTTGTGCCATATTTTGTTCCCTCCAAATTGATGCGCTTACATAATGAAATCACGCGGAAACAGAGGAATTCGCTCCTCGAACAACCGGTGAAATTTTAGGAAATAAACAGAGATGTGATTAGAAAATAACAATAATCTTACAAATAATTTGTATAATTAATACTGATCGCGATATTTTTTTACCTTACTCTCTTTAAAAGTCATCGAAAGCTATATAGTTTTCAAAATACATAAAATTATAAATCTAACTCGGTAAAAGAGTGCACATAATATTCCTTCAATTTTGTTTTATCTTTTTATACCTAAAAAAAAAGCTAAAAAAATCATTATTGCTACATTACATGTCAATGGCGATACGAAACGATGCCGAAATTTATTTTGGGCATCTCGAGTCGATTACTCTGCCCTAGCTAATACGCGAGTCGTCTCGCATGTCCCCAAGGATATCTCGCGTCCTCGAACAAGCGAACTTTACGTCCTCCGGGCTTGTCTCACTTCGCTTTGTATTCTGTACGGTGACATTTACTCGATTCAGACGAGCGTTCGCGAGATCGGGTCGCGTGTTGGCGCGATTTCGAAAGGATGAGTTTCCGGATGGAATTCTCTCGGCATGCTCTTTGATAAGATTGACATGTACAGGATTACGCGAGTAGGAAGAAAGAAAGAAAAAATATTTTCCGAGAATATTGGTGGATTTCGCATAAGAAGCGCAGGTGAGATGTAATTAATTAAACGTACAACGCGGAGCTTAATTTGATCGGCGGAACTTTGTGCTTCACGTAAACACGCGTTGCACCTTACGCAGTATACGCTTTACATGAAATACCGGGACGTCTCTTGCAAGGGATTTGATAGCATCATTACTATATTAATGCTAACGGTAATAATCTCGTTATGTCGTTATAGTTTGTTAGGAATATTTCGTAACTCGGAACTATCAACTTCTGCAAATTGATTTGTACGATTCTTTATGTTTGTTTTTGTTATTATTATTTGTGTAATTTTTCTAAAGCAATTTGAGTATTTGTGTTTTTTGTGTGAGTATTCTGCAGGATATCTTTTACTTAACGTAGAAAGTAAAAATCATGTATGATATAATATCGCAGGCTAGATGATTAATATTAATTATTATTTATGGGTTTTATGCGTGTAAGGTCTTTTGCGTCTTTCTTTTCCGTTGAAGAATTCTCGTTTACGCGGATGATCGTATAAACTTGCCTTGAATTACGGCGGCTATGGGAAAAGCAGTGCGCAAAGGCGTTAATATGCGGCTCGATTTTATAGCGAGACGATCAAAGAGCCATTAAGAGAAGCGAGAAGAAGGCGCCGACGAAAGAGCTGGAAGAAATAGGGCACGCGGAGGAACGGGACGTAATTAAACTTGCAGCCCGATCCTTAATTCGATCGATGCAACCTCGCGCTCGATTCGCTCGACTGGCTACAATTTTGTGGATAGATTATATTTAACCCCGGCGAGATCAAAAACTATTTAGCACTTTATTTATTGTCGGGAAAATTAAAATTCCGTTTTTTTTCCCTCTTAAGAACATTATTAAAAAGTTAACTTGATTAGCCAATGGCATCGGTTATTCTATCGCTCCATCAATGCTATTTTTAATTCATAATTTAAGATAGAAAAAATATAATATTCTTTACTAAATAAAAATATATAAAAGCAATATGCTATACTATTTCTTAATATTGTATTAATAATTATTTTTAATTTTATTTTTTTATCCGTAACTCTTTTAATTAATTTTAATTGTTTAAAAATATGTGAGAATTTTAAATTCAATTACATCATCTATTTCAATGAGTGGTCACGGACGAATTATGTACAAATAATAACCTAGCAACTGCTTTCAGGAAAATCTTAGCACTCTTACTTCGTATTAATGGCACGGCAGAAATCACAAGTAGCTTCATAATAAACAGCACATTTTGAAAATTGTAACAGTCTTGGCTAGTTGCTTTTATTTTATTGGATAAAACTATATCTATTTTTTTGAAAGAATTTTCTCCTTTTTCTGGCATAGAACTTTTCGCAAAAAGATTCAATTGTTTTTACAATATCTTATTGTTAGTAAGAGAGAATATCTGCATTTTATTTTCATTCTAAATCTATTAATTAATTAACAAATTAATCAGAAAAATAGCAACATGTTATTTTTGTTTGCGCTAACAGAAAATTCTTATGTATTTAACTAATTTTTATATTTTATAAATATAGAGTTATTTATATATTATATGTATATATACATGTAATGAGATAAATGTATGATATATATATATATATATATATATATATATATATATATATATGCAAGCTATAAAATACATTTCCGCGCCATATCACGATAACCGGACGACCGATGAATTTTTCAAAGTATATCGCCGGTATGAACGATCGTCGTCGGATTAAGGGTTGAATTTTCGCGGCATTGGGGTTAGGGGACGCTTTCGTCATTTATCAAAAGACGCTTTCGCGAATGGCATGGAAAAGTTTTGTCGCGGGTTGCGTCGCGGCCTTCTCTTCGTTTTCCTATGGCTCGAATACGGACGTAAAAATGAATTACGAGTCCGAGGCGGAGCCTCGAAACTTTTCCCTTTTTTTCCCCTGCGTATCCCACTCCCTCCCAATGTTCTCCTCAACGATTGTTCGTCCGTTGTCTCAAAGTTTCCGCGCCTGTCGCTTTAAAGCGTCGGATAAGAAGGAAAGCTTTCGAATTATGGTAATCCCGTAGCTTGTCAAAAGAAATACGAATGAGGGAACACGGAAGGATAAAGGATTCAAAAGCATGTAAAATCTTGTACGCGTGCCAAAGACATATCCGTTCGATTATTTCTAATTAATTGATGAATATTCGAAAAAATATTGTTTATATAAAAAAATTGATAGATAGTAGAATTAATCTTTTTCTTCTTTTTAAAAATTTGCACAATTTGCGTGCGGAAGGTTTGTGTTTTTTTTTTTCTCCCGGTGATTTAGAAAAGTCATACATTATAGGGTTAAATCGTATAATGGCTGATACTAGAACTGCTGCGCAAGCAGTCCCTGCGTAAAATAGAGCGGACATTGGTATGGACCGAGCATTATTAATTCGAGAGCAAACTCGTGCCAGAGCCACATTTGCATAGTATGAGCGCGAATGCGATCGCAAGCGCGCTATTCGTATGCTTAGCATTTCCTTTTTTTTTCTTTTTTTTTTTCTTTTCTTATTTACCGTAGCCGTATCCGCGAGCAATTTCCACATACGAGAGCGCGGAGAATAAGTTTTCCGGCTGCGGACACGATTTTTCCGACTACGTTTGTCCAGTTGTTTTGTTGGAGCTGAATTATACAACCGGGATAAAGTACGTACAGAAACGAGCAGCAAGAGTAGTAAGATGAACGTGAGCGATAAGGACGCAGGCGTACGATAAAAGGGGAGAAAAAATTGTTGCTCGTATATATCGAATCTAGCGCAAATATGTACGAGTATATATGTACGAAATGAAAATAAAATCTGACTCACATGTACCTCTTTACGATTTTACGAGTTGTGGTGATTGACATTGAAAAAAAAATGTGTCGTATAAAATTATATAAATATACACAAGAACTGTATATGTACATAATTTTATTTTATAACATTTTTTTATTTTGAAAGAATTGATATAATTTAAAAAATGTATGTGTTTCAAAGAATATTCAGTGAAGCTGTCAAGTAATAATATTATACAATATTTTTACATTTAGAAACGCGCTACAATTTTAAGTTAATTAATTATGCTGGCAAATCATGTTTATGGCGCTAAATAAGTTCTATAAAGTTGGTATAATGGTATAGATTAATTTAAAAAATATATCTCTCGGTTTCTCGGTATTAACATTAAATACCATACTGTGTATTCAAATAACGTTCAAATAAAAATTATTATTTTTATCATTAGGCTCGCTAAACAAAATAACATGAGCTGCACGAATACATATTTTCGTGATTTTATGAGCGTTTGAAACATCTAATCGCGAGTTGATTAAAATATCGAAAATGTTTCTGCAAGAAATTCAAAGTCCAATGATTACCATAAACGTGGATATGAAAGCAATCTACGAAATCTTATGTGCATCTTAGAGAAATTTAAAATTCAATCGCTAATAAACTTTATAATTAGTTGTAGTTAATCGATATGCCATATTGCATAGTCTCCAATAATGTATTCGCTATAGCAATCAAAGCTGAATCAATACAACATTATTATAGGTTTCCAATACAGCATCATTAAATAAACAAATCACAATATCAAATTAATTAAATTAGATATTATTTGTTATATTATTTCGGACAATAATTAATTACAAAATTTTATTAAATATTGAATTGATATTGTGCAAATTTTAAACATATGTTTAAGATTTATTGCCATTACACATTCTCTGTTTTTTTAATGGCAATTATTACAAGAGTATCGCCCAAATTAAAACTAAAAAAATTCAAGATTTTTTATAACTTTAAATAAACTACATTCTTATTTCTTGTTTATTTTAAGCTTCAACTCCAATAAACCTCTCGTACATATCTCGAAATAAAGCAAACTTTTTAACGATCGTCTGTCAACAGTTGTTTTATAAATAGGTCTTATAAATAAATATTTAGTTTATTTAACGATACAAAATGATTGAAAAATATTGCACCGCAAATTTATCGTTGACTTTGACGAGTTGGCGAGAGAAGTTTGAACTCTCCTATATCAACTTCGCAATTACCTGTACTATGACAACGTACACTATATTCCTAGAGGGAAATAGAGAAAGAGAGAGGGGGAGGCTTGTACTTGCCGTTGGTATAATTAATAAATGGAAATTCTCTCGATCGTCGGCCAATACATGATACTGCTTAAAGCAAGCAGTTACGAGGCCGAGGTCGAGAATAGTATTTAAAGATCACCGCAATAATTATGCCGCATGCGAAAAGAAGTCTCGCTACGAGTCGGTAAATGTTGGCTGTAGCTGAGATAAAAAGGACGAACTTGACGAACGGTCGATGAAAGGTACACCGAGCAAAGAGGAAAATCAAGTGCACAGCACACATTTTGTTTGTTCAGTTCCATTAAACATTTCGCATGATTTTGGTTCACCGAAAGATAATTACGACAATATTATATTGGCACAAATATAACTAGTAATAATCCGGACCAAGTTTGAAATTTCAAGCTACTTGATCGGTCGTTTTGCTTAGTAGTAGCCAATTTATCTATTTATCATATGCTAATGGCAGTTGAATAATGTGCTAAGTTAGAAGTTGCAGCGTTTCAACACCGTTCTTTGTTTCGGAGAAACAAAAAAAGAATTGTATTGTTACGGATTCAGCTGACAAATCCCACTGTTCTTTCCTCAGCTTTGTTGTTTCGTCTTCATAACTAGCCAGGCATCGCGTTCCTTAAATAGACAGTTTTGTATCTTGAGAACGAGTTATCTTGGTTTGGTCCTTTCTCCCTGTGAGAATTTTCTCACTCGATTCACTCGCCCATTCATGACAGTTCCCGCGAGATTCCATTGGCATCCTTTCTCTCTCTCTCTCTCTCACTCTTTCTCTCTTTTTCTTTTTCGCTCTCTTTTTGGAGTGGAACATTTTTATGTATCGAGGTTGGTCGACGATTTAGCCACGACACATCGACATTTTCATTTACTCGATGATAAACATATTAACGGAATCCAAAACATCTGCTTTTATTTTTCAACTCTAAGGATGAAGTTAAAAATCATCTTAAGTTAAGATTTTTGTTCGAACCTTTATACTTACTTTAAGAAGAAAAGTTACAAGAAGAGTTCTAACTCGCGACAGTTTATTCTTTTAAACTTTTTCAGTAAAGATATAACTTTTTCAAAATATACGCTAGCGGTCTCTTCTATACGAAGCTTCTAATTTTAATTTTAATTTTGATGGATAAATTATTGAAAAGATAATAACATAAAAGAGAATGAAATAGTATTTTGAAAACAAGAAAATAAAGATTAATATCTAATTGTTTGATTTAAAAAAAAAAAAACATTGCACTTATGAAAAAGCGTGTGTACGATGATAGTATAATCAAATAATCAAAGTATAATCATATAATCAAAGTTATACATATATTCTGTATATATAGATTGTAGAAATTGTAAGAAGGCTAGATATTAAAATACGGGATAAAGATGAAGAATGATTTTAAAGCAAGAACGAAAGTTTCAAATTTCAATCTCAAAATATCCTTAGTCACATTGTTCGCACCTATTGCCCGTGAACGAACTCTACAGTTATACAAGGCCCTTGACGAATTACATAAGAGTATCGTCGTCTATCAAGTCTGAAAATGTGACGGAAACGCGACGATTTTGTGGACGAGGCAAAGCGCTGTTTCACTCCTTTGCTCTTTTCATTTCCCGATGCTTGAAAGAGTCAGCCCTATTCTTCCCTTGCAAAAGTACGTATTCAGAAAGGGGCCTAAGTAATGATAGCTCTTGCAACAGCATTCAACGGGTCTTGTGACGAGGTAAAAATAAAACGAGTGCGATGTCGTCAAAATATGTAGTGCCGCACGTTTTCCTCCTCGCCGAAGAACACGGATGGAAGATTGGTCGTTTGGCTCGCGTCACGCTGCTTGTAATTGGAAACTTGTAATATCGTGACAGATGCTCGTGATTAACCCTCAGGGAGTCGCGTCTTGCCTGACATATGGTCGCTTAAATACGATCGATAACAATCGACGTTGCATTCCGACATCTATTACGCATAAATTTTGGAGTAATCCGTTGCAGTCTTGTTTCCCATTATCTTCGATATGAATTTCGGATATTCGAAACGGGTTTTCATTTTCTTAACGAAACGAAACAAAGTGTCGCGCATCAATTTTGAATGAGAAAGAAAATTAAAAATTACAAAATAATTAATAATAAGAGATTTTTTATAATCTTTATAAATTTTCATTTTATAGTTAGACACGAATTTGATGATATTATTTTCGTTTGTATCAAAACATATCGAATGTTATGTAACGACGTCGTTAATATATCGCGCGACGCGAGAAGATCTTGTGGAAAAAAACAAAGGAGATGAAATGCGCTGAAATGATGTCTGCATTCTAAGACATGTCGTAAAATTGCTCGTTAACTGTGTCTCGATAAAGCTTGTCCGAATGACTGTTTCGTTGCATTGAGAAACTTGCTTTTATAAAGATCATCGACGCGTTTACATCGCGTTTATTAATTCGCCGGTACTTGGAATGAAACATTATGGGAACTCTGCCACAGAGGTAAAAACTTTTATTCGCTAACTTAAACGCGTTTTTATAGTTTTAAGAGAAATTATCGTTCGTCGGATTTCATCGCGCGTTTTATCATACATATATCTATATTACTTACATAATATATAATATTTGTATAATTATTATTCACATGCTAGCGAAGAGCTTACGTTTTGTAAGCTCTAATCGTGATAATCCTAATAATCTTACACATTAATTATAGAACGAATTGCAGTTTAACATCTCGATAAAGAAATGTACAATAATCGAAACTCTAATTTTTTTTATATCTTCTCAATATATTATTTTATTTCTTAATTCTTTTTTCTACGCGATTCATAAAATAGAAATTTTCTTACAAGAGATACAATCTGTGTAAAAAAAAAAAAAAGAAAGAAAGAAAGAAAAAAATTCTATTTTATCTAACCATCACATTTCTAGTCTATCTTTAATATTTTTTTCTTTAAAATGAATATTATTATTTCATTTGCTTTTTCTCACCTCGCAAAGCAGGGTTATTTTCGTATTTTCAAAGATATATACTAGACACATATACTCATTGTCAGTCCAATCGCTATTGCACCGATGATCGCGTTCCTGCGGGATTCGTCGGTTACCGGTGTCGTAATAACTGTGACGAGATTGAGATTCGTTCGCGAGCGTGTTCGAGCGTATTGTGGCGTTACAATAGGTCGAATTACGGGATGCCGCCGCCGTAGATGTTGTAATTTTCGTAACGAGAGCTCGTATAAGTCGCGTGGACCCCGTACTTGTGCGCCTGCAAAATTATAGTTCAGCGGCGCAATTTATCGGTGACGTCGTTAACCATCGAAGTTATAGGGTGTACGATTATAATTCCGCTGATTAGTGGTCCTCTGCCGAGGAGAGGGGTGGGAAGGGAATGCAGAGGGAGGGGGGGGGGGAAAGCGGAAGGGTCGCGGAAGCGATAATGAACGGCGCGGGGCGCGCGAGAAAACCTTAATAATCCGGGATAATATTGCCAGATAATCCAGATGGCGAATTATCGATGCGCATTAGCCTACACGCGCATGATTACCATTAGAAATTATTAAACGTACAACACGCGGCCAATTGATCGGCCGGTTGATGACCGATTTCGTGCGGTTATCGCACGATTAATTACAGCAGACTGTATCTTGCGTTTGTGCGCGCAGCGAGTAAATATAACCCTTGTTCACACTGCGAATATCGAACTAACCGTAATTAAGTATATGCATTAATTGTTAGTTCAATTCGCTATATTGTAATGGAGACCTTTTTCTCGCGACATCATATAAATACGAAAAATGATTAGAATTTTATATGATATTATTCTCAAATGTATCAATTTAATCAAATATCAATCTTGCGCAATATATTTTATTTTCTAAACTATATTTACATCTTTAAATTTGAAAAAAAAAATAATGCAACTTATGAATAATCAGAAAATTTATCTCTCAATAATTGATTAGTTAATTTTTTTTTTTTTTTTTTTGTCATTTTACATGTTAATTTATCTTTTAGAAGTGACGTATTTTTCGGCATTATCTCAAAAAGTTCAGCAATTGTCTAATGCTAATGCGTCGAAATATATAAAGTTTTTGATGGATATCGTATTCGTAACACACTTAAATGTACACTTGATGAGCTCGCGACTAAAAATCAATTTATCCAATTCTGATTAAAGAAATTTGGTAATATTGTACACATGAGATTACACGTGCTTTTATGTTTAGCATGGAGATTTGAGATAGCGATTCACACGGCAAGTTATATTGATCGAATCGAAATTACTTGGCGAAAACTTGTGCATTGGCGCGGCGCAAACTTGCACCGCATTGTTTTGGCCGTTATACATAGTCTAGTTAACGAGGTCAGGAGTCATTAACTGAGGCTGTAGGATGCATGATTATAATTTATTGCGCGGATTAAAGAGCTTCATTCGTCAAAACTTGAGAGCTCGTTGCGGCGCACGAGAGAGCTCGATCGTTTTGCGTGTATGTATTTCGATGCAGCCGAGAATTACTGCAAAGATAAACGCAAGAGGCGCGATATTATTGTGTACGCGATCTGTTTTAACTTGGCAAATTAGAAATTGTTTTTTCCCCTCTTCAAAGAAGAAATTATTTTTAGAGAAGAAGCATATATTTACAATATATTTTCGTTGTTAAATATTTTTATGTAAAATTGTCGAATTTAATTTTAATAAATGCGAAATTGAAGGAATGTTATACCTTGAATAGTTACGCGATTAATAGTATCGACTAACAATCTAGCAATTACAATATTTGGATAAAGTAAAATTTTTTCAAGCATAATCGATAGTACGCATGTTGCATAATTTTGCCGAGAAAAAATGTATTCAACAGTTTTTGGAAAATTTAACATTGCGGTAATAAAAACGCATCGCATATATAACGAGTTGTCGTTTAAATTGTTGTTTATGCGCAAATTAATTATCTCGATGATTGTGAAACGCAAACCGTTTAAATTACGAGATCATTGCGGTCGTGTTACGTGTTACGGTATTATTCACATTGCGTTATGGAAAAACTCACATCTTGATAAACCGACAAATTTTTCAAGTATTGCTTGAATATTTTATTGCATTGGATTAACATTCTTGTATCAGATTGTCGACGTTAATACGTTAATTATGACATAACTCCGATTAAACTCGACAAAATATATAATTTATAAAATTATTAATTAATTATCGGAAATTCGACGAAAATTTAGGATACTACTTTTTATATTCTTTTTAAATGTTTACTTGACATTTACTTGATTGATTATAAAATATTTCAATATTATAGCTAATTATGTTAACTTACGCAAGATTGAAGTTCACGATATATATAATAAATAATGTTGTTTTTTTTTGCTTTTTAATATTAATTATATTTGACACATGAATTTTTCAAGTCATTTGATAAATGATTTTGACGAGTAAAATAATTTTTCGGTTATTTTATTGATTTTCCTGATTATAACAATAATTGAAATACTGTTTATGCAGAGTATACATAAAATATATGAGACAAAAACAAAGTAATAAAATTGATAATTTAAAATAAATATGTGAATAAAAATAAAGTCAAATACAAGTCGAAATACTGATGTTGATGCGTACATAATTTTATTATTACAAAAATTAGTTTTCCGGAATGTTTCGAAAGTTTTTTAACGTTTGATTTTGTAAATATACTTGTTGAAACGATTTTCATGACTTCTGTTTACAGTTTTTATTGTCTTGTTCTTTGGCTTGTTTTATTTATGTCGTATCAGTTCTTAATGAGACGACTCCGAGAGCGCACGCATATTTCTCTTCAATTCTCTCTCTCACATCTTGTCTGTTATAATTCATAAAGATAAGACATTATAAATTTTAGTAATATATTAATAAATGATATTTTATAAATTAACAATAGTTATTTTTGTTAATAATCTTTTATATTACATTGGACTTCTTCCACAATTATTTCTATTATACTTATTCTATTATACTATTATACATTCTATTTTAATATTATACATTTGTAAATTCTCGCCTATCAAGATAAATCATACAATTATAGATAACTACAATCAATAATCGATATGTGTTCCAGGGAAGTTAGTTATTTCTATAAAAGAATTCTCTATGCATTAGCACATTAGTATTTCGTATCGATTTTATCTAAAAGGACAAAATATCAGGACCGATATCGATTTTCGAAGACTGATCAAGAAGAAACGAGAAACAAGTAGCCACGAGACGAACAGATTAATGCCGAATTCCGAGTCGCAGCAATTTGTCGAGTCGAGAAAAGTTTTATCACATATATACATATTACACACACTGTATCGCGCGCACGTGCACGGAAGTGCGTTGGTTTTGCTTCCGGTAAGAGATAGAGAGAAAAAGATAGAGAGTGTGGCTCTCTTTTGTCGGAGACCGGCAGAAAACTGCTTGAGTGTATCCTCCGCAGGCTGTTATTGAATTCGAAATTTATGACTTTAATAGAGACTAACTTTGCACGATCATAATTCAAAAAGCGTTGCGTGTCCGGCGGGCGTAACTGGCAGGTATTTCCTCTTTCCTCAGCCTCCCCTTCCGGTGCACGCGCAACCCCTCGTCGATCTACGATCTCTTAGGGCAGCATCCCTCGCTGCGTCAGATGAACCTGGCCGCTTTCGTTCGTCTCATCGTCTTCTTTTTCTTTTTCTTTTTTTTCCCCCGCAAGGGCGTTTTTCGTTTTTCTTCATGTCTTGCCCCTTCCTAGAGACAGGAGAATACCCTGCCGAGGAAAACTCTGGATGATTTAAGAGGATGGAGTCTCACGTAGGCGGAAAAATATGTCCGAATGCGCGGCCCCCCCTCCCCCCTCCCCCGCAGAAGTTTTTCTCTTGGTCAATCTTAGTGACTTGGATGCGGAGATGGTCGCGAGAAAAGTAGAAGGACGGGATAATGGACGTCTCTGTTCTTGTCGCTTTCATATTTTTTCTTGCATCGGCTATCATCTTGATTAATTTGAGATAGGGAGGTTAAAAATTTGCATATATCAGTACTAATACAAAACTGATATACAATATAATATGAAGGCGGGAAACATGCCAGATTTTATAAAGAAAAATTACAAGCAACGTACAATTAGATTCTCTCATTACTTTACCTGTTTTGATAATTGATATAAATTTTTAAGAAAATAACTTATCCCGCATAATATATATATATATATATATAATTAAAAAAAAAGTAATTTTTCTTTATTTTCATTAATAAAATTCTTATAAGTAATTAAATTTCTATCTCAATATATGACTAAGCACTATCAAAAGAAATAGGTAATATCTCGTTTACGTAAGCGTTTAAGAAGCAGTTTCCATGAGTTTCGAACGTAATTCGTTGCGCGGACAACGAGAGAAGCGATACGAACACGCGACGCTTAACAACAGCTCGACGAAACTCGATTATCGTCCGGGGTGTAATTCTGTGGTTACGTTCATTACTCGCGCCATTGTCGCCGCCGGGTTGCACGCGGCAGTTTTGACGCGATCACTTAGTCATGGCGAATGGAACTCGCCCTCGTTCTGTCCCAGCTGAATCTCTATCGCGCATCCCACCCGACACGTATGACACCATTCGCACAATTCTGCATCAGCAACAGCGAAAATTGTATCATTCGGTCAATTTAGCCGCGTGATTAATTCTGAGATAAAATTTGGAGAAAAATATCGAGGAGAGGAGGAGAATGAAAGAAATTTGCTTTTGAATATTCATAAAATTTGCAGCTCTTCAATTTTACTTAAAATTTCTACATTTTTTTACTAGTTTTCTCATTTATGAATTTTCGTTAACGAAAAACAAGAATGTATATTAAAAATTTAAACAAGCTACTTTTATGAATCATCATAATTTTCTTCTTTACATTTTTTATTTGTAAAACGTAAAAAGCGAATTTCGGTTTTAAGTTTCTCTTCTCAAACATTTCCTTTGACCGTAAAAAATTTTATGTCGCATGAGAGCCGTGACATTTATTATTAAAGTGTTGAATAAGTTAAAAGTATTTGTGGGATAAAGTTCCTGGGCTTGGCTAACGTTGCGAACGCGACATTTTACTTCAATCTATCGGAATCTAAAATTATCGGCAAATATAACCAACAAAGTTAACACTCGCTTCTGCTACACGACAATAACATTTTTCGATCAGCGGATTCAAGAACGGAGCATTACAGGATAATCTGAGATAAAAATAGACAATATCGGCTTGAACGAGATTTCAAGATTAAATCGTGCAAGTGCGCTTTTAGAAATCTTACATTTATAGATGCAGCAAATACGACATTTATGTTTTAAAACTTTAGAGATTTATATCGTTTTCAAAATAAACGGGTCGTGTATAAATGTTTGAAAAGAAAATATTTAAAGCAAGAGCTTAATTCTTACATGGATGAAAATGTTATATGGGACTGCATGATGCAGCGCGAAAATCGCGTCATGATATTATATGAAAGATTTTAAAATTCCACGCGATGAAAACCGGACCATCCACTTTGATTATGAGCGCGTACGGCTCGAGTACTAAAGTTCTTTTTTTTTTTCTTTTCCTTTTTCTTACTTTACATCCTTTATCTCTCATCTTTCCTTGCTCAAACATCTTTTAATCTCGTTTTGATGACAGTTTATGAAATCGAAAAGTTTTATCGATTAAAATATTTATGTAATTTTTGTTCGCATAGATGAAAGAATCAAAATTACGCGAATATATTTTCTCTCTATATTTTATTTTTATTATACGTGTATTTTTATAATCTATATTAAATGAGCTTCTGTACGAAGATGGATTGAATACCATATATTTTAGAAAAATATTTTGATTGTTTCATGCCGCGTGAAAATTGCATCGAATCTCGATCATTGTTTTTCATTATAATTGCACGTGGCAAAGATGTTAAAGTTTCTTTCCTCCTGTCTTTCTTATCATTATTTGCCATCTGTATCTTTACCTTCCTTCCGCTCGGCTGCCTTTGACTTTTGTCGATAGTAATAGTTAATGAATCCGGCGATTTTCATTAGCTGTCATCAGCACACTTCGTCGGGTTGGTAACGAATGCCTCTAAATGTTTTCCGTCTTTATTCCGCGCTTTCCGACAAGAGCAAGCCGGGATCCCCATTGTAACCGTTCCCGGCTAATTGCATTCATTGTTCTTACGGGATTTCGCAACAGAAAGCTGATGGATGGCGCCTCTTTATCTCCCGTTTATTTCGTGTCAGCTTGCTTTTTGCCTGGCCATCTATCTGTCTGTTCAGCTTTTATTCGTCATACCACATACGACGCAATTTTCCTCGCTGCCTATTTTTTTATTTTATTATTATTATTATATTCGCTTCTCTACGTTGTCCTTTTCTCTTTGATCATCTTTTGTTTCATCATCTATCTAACTGTTCTTTTGGTGAAATGGTCTTTCCCTTGTTCCGTTAGATATGTCGTATTTATTTCTTATCGTTCTCCTTCGCGATTATCGACCTTACGGGTTCCACTCTCATCACGTTTTCGAGTCTTTTGCGGTTTCTTTTTCCCGAAGTGTTTCGCGCGTGTTGCTACATTTTACAACTCATTGTCGCGCGTTATCGATCCACAGCGCGAATTACGAGCAGCAAATGGAGAGATTCGCAAAGTCCGAGAGCGTAATTACGATGTTCGCGGCGATAATCCATTTTCGCCGTAATTATTAACAGTTAATGTCTAATTACGTTTCTCGCGATTTTATCGCGCCGTCCTCCAAAATTTTATCTCTCCGCGCACAACGTTGACGAGTTTGGGGATTTTATCAGCGAAATACCAAGCGACAAGAATATATTAATTAAATCATTTACATGTTGAATTTGTATTTGACATTTAATGACTGCGTAATTATACAGAGTCTCAGAACAACTTATTTTTAGTTGCAAATTTTTTGATTGCCATTTTTCACATATGTTTCATACACACACACACACACACACACACACACAACTTTATGCAATATTTTTTTAGCGTTTTACCTAATTTTACATAATTTAACTTTTCAACAACATACATACAACGTTCTCAAAACAATGTAAATTACTTTTTATGTTTATGCGCTGAAAATAGTCTGAATATATGACTGAAATGTACATTTTCGCATGAAAATTTACTCTGTACAATTATTAAATATTGTACATATTTCTGCGCATTTTTAACAGCACTCAGCTTCTAGTAGTCTGGTTTTTTCTTCCTACTTACTTATAAATTATTTTCTTATTCTCAGCTACATATATGTATAAAGAGAGCGATCTGCTAGTAAAAATCAATATTGTTCATTCGCCGTAATAGATTGTTCCGCAATGGAAGATAACTCTCCGACTGTGCCATATTTTCTCTCGCTTTATTTTCCCCTTTTGTCTGGCTTTTTGCCATTATAATCATATTTCTCCATCTTTCTCGAGTAAATCCCATCACATGTGTTCCTGCCTTGCATACTGGTCGCGCGGCCTCGATCGACGTGGTGAATGGATTATGCGGAAAATGGATGGAAAAAGGGCCAGGGTAGGAGTCGAGAGTCCTTAGCGATTTTCTCGTCGATAATGACAACGGAAATCGCGCGAAATCGAAAAACTAATCGAGTCGATTATCGGCGTGATAGCGCCGTTGCTCTTTCCCGCCTTGCTTCGAAATTTCTTTTACTCGTCTCTCTCGCATGCGCTTATGCAGGCAGATCACATAATAATGTCGAGTGTGTTTTAATATATTATAATTTTCTTACAAACATAACTAATAGCAGTATAAAATCACATTTTAATCGATAGAAAGAAATCTAAAAAATATACATAAAGATTTTAATAGTAAATATTAATTAATCAACATCAAATTAATTTGAAAATTCTTGAACATGTATAAAGCGACAGTATCTCGTCTTGTGATTTCAGAACTTCTCTACTATTAGCCTACCAGAATTGCGTCAAGGAACAATTTCGGAAATCAATCTCGCTTTTTTCCTGCCTTGTCATCTTATCGGAAGGAAAGAGGTTTTCCATGTCGCTGAAGAAGACTCCGATGATGAAGAATAAGCTGTAGGGGTGAAAATCAAGCCAGCAGATCGAGCAAAGCACGATGACGCATTCGTTTTTTGAACCGACGAGAACAGATTGAGGAGGCGTAGATACAAATTCAAGGTAGGTAGATAATCAAATAAATAAATCTCTCAATTTAAGATAATGATAGTTAATTTAATATTTGTCAAAGAATCTATTATGAGAGGAATAAGTTGTGAAAGTATGATAAAATAAATTTAATAATTGTGTGAAAATAAATACTATTTTAATAGAGAAAGAAAGAGAGGAGAGAGAAATGGAGGGAATGTGAGGTTTCAAGTTTTAAGCAAAAAAAATTTTCTAATTTTCCACAATAATAAGCGCTATGCTTTCGAATAAATTGTCCTTTATTGTTCGTTTACGCTCGAACAGCCGTGCGTTTGCATTATTGCATAGCGCGTTTGAATTACAACTGCTAATTAATTTACAAAGGCGAGAAACCCTCGGTGAACCGCTGCTCGGTCCTCGTCGATGAAATCGCGGGTCACATTCGCGGAATAACGTGTCAACATTTGCGGTGCCGAGTGTTTTACGGCAACGTGTTTGGCGTGACGGCGTACGACCGGTTCGTTCGAAACGAGAGAGTTAACAGAAACGGGGTTAGATAGTAATAGATTTTGTGTTTTGCACTCCCACTCTAATCTATTTTTAAATCGAATCGCCAACGGAATGCGGGCGTTTATAATGGATTAATTCGGGATTGCAATAGTTTGCTTTGTGGGACCGATACACTCTACCGGTACGCTCATCCCTGTCGTCTCTTCTATTCGAACAATTGAAACCAATTGACCGATTTCATCTGAAGATATAATTTCTGTACATTCTATACAACGCTGCTGCATACACTGCTGCGTATAACGTACAAATTTAATTACCCGTAGAATCTTCGTACTTCAAAATTAATACTCTGTCATAATTACTAATTATTTGTAAACTTGTGTAAATGAATGAAATATTAAATTAGATATAATAATTAGCATATTATTTCTCTTAATTTCTTTGATTTTAACCAAATATGAATTCAAATTAAAGAAACATGATAATTTTTTACAAGACTATGTCTCCCTCGATATATTGTACAATGATGACGTTCGCGACAGATACTTGCAGCGTGGCGTATCTCGTGAGGGAAGGGGAGAAAAATCAGACTTTATTTATTATAAAATACAGACGACACGTCGTTCATAACTCACGAAAGTGCGCGCTATCCATAAAAGATGAGGGGCTCGCGCGCGCCGTAAGTCACGCGAGCACGCGCATATAAACGCGAAAAAGTCATCGAGAAAGAAATTACGGCGAGTTGCGCGCGAGCGCGCATTGTGTCTCGTATCCAATGAATATTTTAACGCTATCATGAATAAATTAATTTTCGAGCGCATGGAGCTCGGACACGAACAGCTCCGAAAAGGCGCGATGCGGTTCTCACCGAGGAAGATGAATTTCTTTCCCTTCCGGTGAAAATGTCAAATCGCTAATCGGCGAACATCGCTGAGCGCGACGACTGCTACACAACGAAAATTGGCGAGCATTTATCTTTTTTTACTCGTTTTGATTTGTTTTCCTTTTTTTTTATTTCGTTTTTTTTTTCCCCCTGTTATGTTTCGTGACACGCGGGTACGGCGTACAAACGTGCGCCGCGAAAATCCGCCGTGACAGCCGATCGCGCGTATGTACGCGCGTATTGCGCGCCGATCGTTATGGCCATCCGTTACGGTTTATTCGTTCAGAAGTTATTTCGTGCCTGTCGTCCTGAAAAAGAGCCAATCTATTCGCGACAAATATGCATGCGTTCCCGATGATGGCGACCTACCCCGATATGTCGTGACAGTTGCCACGATGCTGATAAATATCTACCTTCGTTGTTTTCAGTTGGAAATAAACGCGTTTACATTTGGGACGTTTCTGATTTCTGCTACCCGCATTGTTGTCTGATTTGTCGATATTAATAGTGCGCTTTGCGTCATTTCGTCATATAAAATATACTTTAAATTAAAGAGATACATTCTTTTTCGTATTAAAATGTGTTTACTCTTAATTAATTGAACAACGTCGCGACGTATCATCCAATTACTTCGGATAATCGAGTTTATCACACGTACTTTATCCCATGAATCCGCTTCAACATCCCAATTTCAAGAAGCAGGGTTTAAGAAGCGCAAGTTACCGCGATACCCGGTCCCTTAAAGTTGCTTGTGACGAGAGCGAGTATCTTGTCGGTGAGAGGAGAAGCTAACAGAAACGGGATTAGGAACTGGGAGAAGGGCGGGTGCCGTGTCACGTAGACGATAGCCGGACCATAAGATAAGTGAAAGTAAAGCTCTCTCTTGGCAAGAGCGACGGCAGGAAAAAGCCAGGGCCGAGGAAAAGAGGGTGGCTTTTCCTCGGTATAGCGGAACGGCGGTTTCTCTAATAACAGAAGGGCCTTTTACCGCCGTCGTCACGTCTCGGAGATACCCATCGACTTATTTGCTTTCATCATATAATAACGTCCGCGCGACGTTTCGTTGCACGACTGTTGTGTTCACCATTTACTTTGTACTTATTTCCTCATTTTTGCCCGTCGAGATGTCCGTCATAAAATGACTTCTTCTACTGGCGCGCGCGCGCGCGCGCGCGATGCCAAGATATAATAGAATGAAAAAGAAGGAATAAATAGAGAGAGAAGCTTAAGCTTCTGTAAATGCAAAAGAAATTCATCGATAAATTATGCGAAAACAACTCGGTATTGATTTTTCTTTTTCTCGGAAAAATTACTTTACATCGCGATATTATGAAATATTTCGTTTACACTAAATCTCCATAACTTTCATTAAGCTCTGTCCTTCAAATATTATGAGAGGAAAAAATACTTTATTCTCTTAAAAAATAAAAATGTTTTCTCTCATTTTCGAAATTGCCTACCAAACGATCTTATAGCTATTATTAATCTTTTTCATACCATTCTCTTCCCCACACATATGAATCAATTGTAACAACCATCAAACGCTAAGTTTGATATAATTTGACGAAAAAACGGACGATATCTCTCCGCGAGAATTTTTGATATAATGCAATGCTATGCCGCGTATTAGGAAGAATGACAGAAAAGCGTGGCGCAGGTTGAATTACTAAAACAGGATGCTATTGTTCCACCGGCATTTCTCTCCGCGATTCAGACGACGGCCGTACAGCACCGCGAGTTATAACATCCGCGTGTACGGGAAGGATTACATTTTGAGGAAAATTTGCAAAGGCGGTACTTCCCTTACGACGAATTTCGCGGAACTGAAACGGGCAGCGTTACAAGTCACATAGAATTTAAAACAGCGGAATATTAAACCCATTATTTCGTTCATTTTTAATCGGTGTGTGTTTGATACATCGACGCTATTTCGCGCTCATTAATCCATTAATAGTAAGACACGATTAATAAAGCCTAAAGCTAAAAACAGAAATAATAAAATAAAAATTATACGAATAAAAATATCGTGAAATATTGTGAGCTAAATTATTGCGTCGGGCATGTCAGATTTGATAAAAGAACCTCGCTATAGGGTGGCAAAATTTTCGACCGCGTAAACGCCGGTATTCAAATCAGCCAACGTCAATAATAACGGAAAATTGATCGGAAGAATTGATGTCAGTGAAATATTAACTTTTAACGATCGCTACGCGCTCGTAAGGTTGAGTGAATCTAACGGTCGAAAAAATTAATTAAGATTTTTAAGCGTGACATTTTTTTACCATCAGTTATCAAAATCAGTAATAACTTTTACGACGAATTAATTAAATACCCAGATGAACCGATAACGGCGATGCGCGATTGATGGTAGAGTCGAAATAGATGTTTGTCAGGCTCCAACTAACAGCAGAATCATTCGTTCGCAGAGGTACAATGTTCGATGTTGAGGCCTCATTGTCATTGCACTCGGAAAGGCACGCACGAGCGTGTTAACAAACCGCGATAGCTTATCACGCGAGATATCTCGCGCGAGTTTTGCGACAAAATTTCACTCTCTCACACGCGCGACGTATCTAAGAGACATTCGTGAAAAATAAAAATAAAAACTCGTTAACTTATTCGAAGTATAGTTTTAATTCCTGTGATTTCGCCAGTAATAATTAACATCAACGTCGAGCGAAGTGACATAATATCGTACTTAAACTATATTTACCGTTTATATGAGAACATGTGTAGTAGAATGTTTGCGCGAAATGCAAGATAATTATCGTATTTTCGCTCGGAATCTGAGATAATGCTGGAAATATATCGTGTTCAAGCAATGTAGAATTAATTTAATGAAATTACATGACATCAGAAAAAGAGAGAAAAAAAGCGAGAGACAGATGTAACGAGAGAATCCATTTGTGATATGAATTTATCGATAATGCGCATTTCTATATTAAACAGAGATTTTACTTTAATATAACTCGTTATTTCTCTCTCTCTCTCTCTCTCTCTCAAAGCGAATAATTTATCGCGGGATATAAAGTGCTCATCATTCATATTTATTTTTTTGTGCCGACGAAGCGAAAGGGTTCTTGAGTTAATCCGTATCAATTTCGCTTATTCTATCTCTGGCGGAGTTCTCTTTCGTAAATAACGGAGGCGGAGAGCCAGCGCGATAGCGTAGAATTATACCGGGGACTCACCTGCTCGCCGGTCGACAACAATGCACCGGCGCACTAAATCGCTTTTATTTCCTTCGCGGGCAATAGTACTTCATAACGTCGCGCCGCACCGCGCTTAAGTTTAAATCTCGCTCGCGCGTGGCGCCGGGAATAAAATGGCGAATAATACATTGGTCGCTGGGTTCGATAGACGAGTGCATTATATGGAAAGAGCGAAATTCCGTATTGCTACGATACGGTTAACCGCCCCCACACGAGACACGCATTTATGTCGCGTTTACGGCTAGCTCGCAAAGAGATTGGATGTCTGAATGCGCGAGTGACCATTTAAGCGATATTTTATTTTATATCACACACTTTTCAATCTCTAATAATGCAGTATAACGTGTATTATTTCCAGGTTGATGTTATTTCAAGTTAGTAATAACAGAAGAATATTTAAATTGAGAAAATTGTCTATAAATGATAACTAGACGTATGTTGAAATTTTTGAAAGAGGGAAAGAGGGATGCGTGATATGATTTATTATATATCTATATATTCTACGTCTCTCTATATCTCCTCATTGGTATTTTTGCCGAAATCGCAATAGAAGAATCAGCGACCGATGTCGTGTTTTTCAACACAAATTTGTACGGTTCATTACGGCCCTGTCTCCGTTCTTTATTAAAACAATTAAATTGCGAGTTGATGAAGCAGCAACTTTCGTGAATCGTAAAAGATGAAATTACATTTGTCGGGAAAGCCCTAGGATCGGATCCTCTAATCATATTATATTGTATTAGCTTTTAGCTCGACAAGTTACAACTACGAGAGTACCGCAAACAGTTTACGCGCAGCTAAATATTCTATGCAATATGCACACGCGGGTGCACACGAGAAGCACGCGGGGGTTGGCGCGGAACGAGGGGGGGAGGGGAGTCTCTCGGGCGGGACGATCCCGGGGCATAGCGTTTGGAATAAGAGCTTATCGATCCAATTTCCGGGGATCAAGCAGCGAGAGTGCGGAGACATAGCCGCGTCACGCTTATCACGGTCGGATTAAGGACACACCTTAAGTCTTCGACACGCGTCGCCAAGGGACGCACCACGCAAAGCCGCGTATTTCCGATGCGATACATCGTTCAGAGAGCACAATATGGATTCCCTCTCTGCGATTTTACCCGAAAACATTACGCGATTACTGTTTATCAGCAATTAGATAGAAGAGCGACGTAAATTTATTAGAAGAGAGAAAAAAATTTGCAAAAGTTTTTAATTTAACATCTCGTAACAAAATAAATAAATAAAATATAGTATTTTGTAATAATAAATAAATAAATGACTGAAATAAAATATTTTAAATATAATGATTTTCTCTCTCTCTCTTTTTTTAGTTATATAAATAGAAGAATCTAATAGATTTTATATTAAGATGATTCAATGAGATTGATTTATGACTTTGCCCATATACATCCATTACAAAATAAGAATGATATTTAGTCATTTATTTGAAACGGAACAATATCGAGAACTGCACAAATTAAGTTTCTTTATAAAAATATTTACTATAAAAATCTTTATAATAATGTAACTGATATCTTCTCATTCTTCGTATTTTATAATCAACTCATATGATCGATAATTATCACCAACGCCAGTATTATTAGTAATCGATCGATCGCAAGCGGGTAATTTATCAATCGTTCAACGGAGATTCGTTTCGAGCTACGTCGTCGTTTGCATACTTCGCGTTCTGGCATCGCGCCAATTCGCAGGCGCTTTTGAAATGTATTTTTCGTGACTCGAAGAGGAATGCGAATTGTTAATAAAAAAAAAAATATATATATATATATATTGTATATATATCATCGATATAACAGATTCACATTTATTTATTAAGAGAATTTACGAATAGAGATACTTGTCTCCTTAAAACTTGTAATTTTTGATTGGAAAATTAAATTCTGATTAAATTAAATTTTGATTGGAAAATTAATAACGTTGATAATTAGAGATCGATTAGTCATTTTGCTCCACGTGCTCTACGTATATTATATCGCGCCGCATTTACGTCGATAGTACTTTACTTTGTAACGCGATGTACGTGCTTTCGACACGCGAGCGACCGAATCGAGTTTGTCCTGTCGACCGAAGACTTCGTCGCCACCGGGGGATAACACTCGCGTCTCGTTTCGAGGCAGCGAAGCGAGGACGTAGCGTAGAAGCTTTATCGATAAAAAAGCTTTCTACCGGATAGGTCTTTCACGGTGCAAGAAAGCGCTTTCTCATCGGTCGCGTAGGCGGACAGCCGTCACGAACGACAATGTGATATTTTCACGAAAATGCGCCGATCGAGGCGTATCTTTTTCCTTTCTCCCCTGACTCGCCGCTTGGATTTTAATTCACTCCGCAATTTTTTCTCGATGTATTGATTTTCTTTTTATTTACAGCTTGCAATATGTAAGAAATTTAATCGTTATACTTTCAATCCTTCTTTGGCAACATTTATAATTTATGTGTGTATAAAAGTTTCGGCAAAAATAATTAATAAAAGTAATTAGAGAGGCGGAATAATAAAATATCATTCATATGATACGATATCTAGAAATTTGATTCGAGTAATTGATGAAAAATGAAATTTATCGTAAATATATCTGAATTGGATATAAAGCAATGAAATGTAAAAAAGGGAGAGGGAAGAGAACGTGTGAATGTGCGCATATATGTTGTATGTGTTGTGAACGTCTAAAAAGTTTGGAAAACTCTGTTTTAGACGGTAGAAAATTGATGATTATTCGTTAGAGAGGCTTTATTAATAACGGACAATTAATAGCACGAGAGAAAAGCCACGTATATGCGCCATTCCTACTTCGTAGGCGGGAAATGCATCGAGGTTATATAAATAACGGGCGCGTGAGAACGTCAGCACTCGGCTTTTAATCTCGTTAAAATGAAGGGGGTAAAAAAAAAATGGAACACGCGCTTCTGTCGGCTCATCTATCTCAGTATCCATTGGAGAGATCATCTTTTTATCGCGTCCTACCACCGATCTCTATCCACGAAGACCGCGTCCGCGACTCATCAACCGGTCTCTCTTTGTTCCTACATCCATTAACCGCAAGACATCGTCGGAGGTTGAATGTAGTCGCTCGTTCGATGTGGAAAACAAAAAAATATGCACGAGGTCTCGTTCCTTTGTCCGCAACCGCGAGATGAATGCACGTCCGTCGTTACTTCAATATATCGCGTTAAGTTGATGAGTAAATATATCTCGCGTATCTCGCACACGTATTGCATATCTCGATCGGGGAATACTGACGAAAAACTTATATCTTGCAAGGCTCGAAAAAAGAAAAAAAAAATGGTTCTCTTTTTTTTCTTTACCTGATATTTTTAAAACATGATTGATAAAACAATCGCAAAATAGATTTTAATCTATTAATAGATTTTATATTGCGCGTGTATGCCTGTGTATGTGTGTATGAAACGCTTAATTATTGCATTCGGGCATCGTGCAAATTTTAACGCTAAATTTTTGGTGACGATGTACTCGTCGCATAATACAAAACGCAATGAAAATCAAATTAATTTTGTGCCTTGACACTTGCATTTAACGTATTAAACATTAAACCAACAATTAAAGCAAATTTCTATATATCGCTTGAAGCTATACCATAAACGAGTATATAAATAAGGGATAATATCATCTGTTTATAATTGATATTGTGCCCATCTATTTATGCCCATCTAACAATTGCTTGTTATTTGTCTAGTATTTTTTATTTCAAATGTGATTCGCAATAACATCATATTAATTGATCACTCAAAGCGATATACACGTTTAATAATCACGATTATATCGTTTAATTTATATACAATACGTGTTCGATGAGACTCTATTATGCAATCTGATGTACAAATCCAATCACGAGTGCCAATCTAGCAAAAAAATTGTCAATCTAAAAAGATAATTATTATAACGCAAATGTGATTATTTATTATGCTATTCTCGTGCGAAGAGCGTGCAATCCGCGAGAGCAACATGACGCGCTAATTCTGCTTGTTACATTCGCGGGATCTATTTCCACTGTGGAGAGAAAAGCGTGTCGAGAGTATAGCTGCGGTGGAAACGAGACGGCCGGCTCTCCAAGTCCAAGTCTATTAACTTAGAGACTGTATAATAGGATATGCCCCTGGGAGTAACGTACACTGAGAAACTCCAAGCGCTGCTTCTCTTGCTCTTCTATTCTACGCGTTGTACCAACCAGTCCGCGCCAGCTGGATGCAGCATCGTCGAGCTGATTCACCCGATATATGTTTACTCGTCATATATCTATATATTGTGTATCCGTTTCCGCAATCGGCCAGTAGATACCCGCTGCAATTTTAGCTACCGCAGTTGCTCTAGACCAGCTGCGTTTTACCCGCGCGTCCTGCAACGGCAGCATTTTCTTCGCGTTGGTTATCATCGCGTTTCCACTTTCTTGTATTCTTCTTTTACGCTCGTCGATCCATCGAAATCGAAAAGCAATGCAGAAACGACGGCGATATATCAAAAGATTGAGCATACGCTTCCCATTGGCGATAATTTACGTAGAAAATTTAGCTATAAGAATATTTGTGGCAATTGAAAATTTTTTTATCCTTTTTCTTCTATAAAGTTTACATCATGCGTAATTAAAATTTTATATTTTAATATAATTATAATATAATTCAAAATGCTACAAATATAATAAAAATATTTTACGCATATTATGGAAAAAAAAATAAATAAATAATCCTATCGATTATCAGAACGTTACCGGTTAACGATTGCCGTCACAAAATACATTGATGGGAGAATAAACGCGCAATCTCATTGTACTCGGATATTGTAAGAATAAATCATTCGATTTATACAAAATCCGACTGCAAATATCCGCATGCAAAACGAACATTCGTTTACACAGTACACAGTCGTTTTCTACGCGCGTATTCAGCTCATTCTGTCACGTTCAATATTTGTTCGCCTTTAATTGATTTCAACGTCGCGGCGTAACAAGACTTATTTTTACTGTCGCCATCGCTGTGCCTTGCGTTTTCTTCCTCGGTATTTATCTTGTATCTACCCTATTGTATCTCCGTATTGTACGGTGTTTTTCCGCCCTGGGGATTTTACTCCGGGGACGTAATAAACCTTCCTCATTCGCAGCGGTTTATCTCCGTTGCGTCCCCGTCCTCGCGGGGAATGCGAAAAGACGTCATCGTTTGTCTAGCTGTTATCGTCTATCTACTTGCAAACCTTACACTAATGTATACTCTCTTCTCTTATATGTTATTTCACTCGCGCAAACATATAGGAGGTAAGTCGACAATTCTCTTCGATATTTAGAAAAAGCAAAGACGACCGTAAGACGGTACACAATTGTACAAGTGAAGAGATAATTAGCGAAAAACAAAAGATCGATGAAAAATTAAAATTTTCCAGTGCAATTTTTTGTAAAAAAATGTTATAAATTTACTTTTAGTAAACATAGAAAGCCACTGGATCTTATCAGTGTTTCGTCTTGTTGTTGATGATTCGAAAACAAACGCGCTCGTTGTATTTTATATTCACGCAAGGTATCTTAGAGCCGCGGGTGTTCTTGCATAATATTGTACCATTATTGCATCGAATGCACCAAGCGCATTTCGATCAGTGACGCGCGCCACTTCCGCCGTCAAAGGTCATGCGCAAATCCCGTATGCAATATATATAGGGACACGTTGCATTATACACACGTGTTGCATCGCAGTCGATTAAGCACGGCTAATTTAGGATATCCGAGTAAACATAAACATACTTCTCGAATCTTGCGCTCTTCGAATCACTTGTCAAACTTGGATCTCAATGTCTCGTTAAATATGACAATTGTCATATTTCTTAAACCTATTATTATGTACCGTAAAAATATGCAATTTATTATTTGTTGAATTTGAACTTTTTTATTATTATTATTATTATTATTTATAAATATCGATTAATAGGATTTGAAGCTATTCGTAATGTTTTGCAGAATTGATAAATTAATGCAAAAGCGGGAACATACATTATCATAATTATATATAAATCGTTTTCATTTGTATTTTGGGTTAATTAAAAAGTCTCAAATGATGGTGACAGATAACATTATAATTAGTTAGAGCTTGTTTGTGATGTCGCGTCTTTTCGGTCTTTCGAATAATGTAGATAGAATTGCATATATCTTATATTTGCAATAAAATTGTTTCAGTTACCACCAATGTCCTCCGCAACTCAAACTTTCCCGACGCTTTATAACAATGACGATATATTTACAATAACGCCATTTAATTTATTGCGTATAAAAGTTAGTCGGTTAAATTTCAACACATTATATATCTCGTATTCACGTAACGAAGCGCGAGAACAATTTTCGTAAAATTTTTAAACCGGATAAAATGTATATCGATGCTTTATGGTGTTAATTAACATTCATTGGAATACATTCATAGGATATAGACATCCCAATAGTCATAGTCTTATATAATCGTGATTATGTAAGAAATTGAACGTACGTATTTACATAGGAAAAAAAGAATGAAATGCATATAAACAAGCATACGAATAAAAATAAATTAAAGAAACGAGAAAAAAATAATTTACAGGTGAAATATATTTTGCCTTTTTTCTGTTAAATAAAATGTATCTTCATACATTTCTGATGAATTCTTTTAGCCTTTCAATTTTTTCTTTTTTTTTTTTTGGTATTTTTATATTCTACTTTGTGAGAAATCAATTTCGCATTTCATTTCTAGCTCGTCATATACTTTGACGAGAGCGATAATTAAACGAGTAATGTATATAATATAACGAGGAATGCGCCGCTTCATCTTTTCCCCGCCTACCCTTTACGCTTTTACGTAAGGATTTCACAATTAACTTCCGCTCTCACCTTGGAATGTCGATTATTACTCGTAACTTCCGGCCGACGCCGTAGGTGACGAGTTATGAAGATTCTTCCGCTCGCGGATGCATATTTCTTCATATTAATTGCTATATGTGTCAGCGTTGCATCAAAAAGTATATTGCTAGGCTATTTATAAGCATTTGCGCGAAACATTCTTAGATTCTTCAATGGCATTGCAAAATATTACTCTGTTTATTTATTGTATTAATACCTACAATTGATATTATTAGACGAGCCATTATTTATACGACCAAACTGGCAATTTATTGTTTGATTATTATATCGCAACGTTTCGGCCATATGGTTTTGGTCCTTATCAAGTGAATCGCGTTGTAGCTAAAAAGTTGAAAGAGAAAAATCGATATGTCATAATGACCCTGTGTCAATCTCTCTGTTTGAGATACTGAGAAAGACAGTCTTTCTCCTATGACATACCGATTTTTCTCTTTCAACTTTTTGACTACAACGCAGTTTGCTTGATAAGGACCAAAATCATATCAGATCATTGTGAAAAACATTGTGATATAACAATCAAACAATAAATTGCCACTTTGGTCGTATAAACATTCGTCTATTGATTTATCCACTGGCGACATCTCAAAATTAAACATTAATTGATATTATCTTGTGCAATTTTAGTTGCAATTTAATCATAATCGGATAATACAATAGATAAATTTTACCGAGAGTACGAATTTTTTGATATTGTAACATTTTATAAATGGGAAAAAAAAATTTTGCTAAATTTGATAAATTCTCAAATATTTCTCTTTGCATAAACATTTGCAACAACTAAAATATAAATTTGTTTGTATTATAATTGAATTTGCAAGAGAATAAAGAAATTTTGTAGCAAAATCAATATCAATAATGTAAATAGCATATAATATATCTTGTAAATATGATGAAATGGCAATATTTATTTCTTGCGAATTTTGACATTAATAATGTCACGGTAAAACAGAAAATATTTCTCCGAGGACTCACTGAGAGAAAATCCAAGAGGTATTTCCGCTTTCTTGGTGTAATATGGTACGCGATGTAAGATATATGTAAAGAAATATCTATCTGCGGTGCTCTCGCGTAAGCTGTGCGCTTCGCGGCAGATTATAATGTAAGGAGATGAAGCGCTCTCTTAAGCGCGTGCTTAGATTTATTCGATAAGCAATTGCTTCCTTCCGCTAAATTAGCGCATGTGTGTGCATTTTATGTTTTATGAGTCTACACACAGATTTTTAGATTTTCTTACATATATTTTGCCTAACGTAATTTACATTACATTTATTCACTGGATTAAAAAATTTATATTAGTTATAGCTTCAAAATTTTGTTTTCTTATATAAATAGATAATATCTTTCGCACTTTTTTTTTTTTTTTCATCTACATATTCTGAAATAATTTAAGGAGACAATATATATTTTCTCTCAATTTTTTTAAATATTCATCGTTAAATATCTTTATAAAATTAAAATTAGTTTTTATTCATAATATAATATTTGCTTTAATATTCTTAATCTTTGCGTCGAAAAGGCAAATTTTTCTGAATCTATCTTCCAAAATATGATCGACATAACGTAAAAGTAATCTCAATTGATTCTAAAGAGTGCAAATAAGGGATGACCTATCGAATGAACGATAACGCGATAACGGATCATTGGATCCATTAGAAAGCCATGATCCTGTTATGTCAATTGCTCGAGAATTCGCAGATCGGTCCGTTAGACGAGCGCACGGGAAGAGAGACAGTAGGATTAATTGGCCGCTTGACGTTCGGTTTTGCCTCCGGCACACACATTCCTGGTCTCCCGAGTTTTCCCAAGTGCTCGTGTGTCTCCCGAGTCTTGGTGCCAATTTTCACACGAAAATTTTGGTTCAGTTCACATTGGTTTTCGATGGAAAGGCGTTTCTTCAGGCCGGGCTTAATTTCTATCAAAATTATTCTCTCTTTTTGTTTGGTTTTTATATAATCTTTTAATCTATATTTCTATATTTCAAGTAAATGAATTTTTTTTAAATATCGTTCAATTACGTTAAAACAATAAAACGAATTTTTATTAACTTTTACATCGAATATGACGAGAAAGCTCACGTTGGAAAATTCTAATATTTTGTCTACAAATAGCTTTTATTGCCCTACTCGTGTTATTTACTATTGATATAGCAAAAATCCTTTATGACAAAAAAATTCAGGCAGACGAGAGTTTCTCTCTCTCTCTCTCTCTCTCTCTCTCTCTCTCTCTCTCTCTCTCTCGTTTGCCGAATAAGATACGAGGACGATGGTGAGTGCATCGTCTTATCGTAAAAAGTAGCCGCTTTCGACTCACTGTAAAAAATTACGTTCTTGCTCTCTCGAGTAGGAACTTTACGATAGCGATAAACAGGCAAATTATGATGCGCTCGCCTATATCGTTCAATGTTTGTATCTTTTTTTTTTTTTTTTTTTTTCCACAGAGCTACGAAATATCCACATATATTTCCGTCTAGATGCGTCTCGCGAATAAAAGTACTTGCCCATCTTTCAACATGATAAAATATTAATGTACATATTTGCGTTCGTTATTGATACCGCGTTTTTCTTATGGCTTCTTAAAATTTGAAAATCGTATTTGACAATATGCGTGCGTTGAAGATTTCATCAATTATTATAAAAACAGGAGAAAAAAATAACATTGATTATATAAAATATTATATTTGCTTAAATAATTTTTTTTTTTAAATATGCATATCTCTTAGAATGGTTTTTAATTGAAAAAAAAAAAAAAAAAATTATCATTGGGTTTGTGTATGTGTAATATCATTGTAACAATATATTACAAAAAAATATATTGATGATTAAAGATTTATTATATCTCTGCACATCTCTGAAGCTTTTATTTTCTTTTCACTTTTAATCATTCATAATTCAATAATTTTCCGCAATACGTTTCCGCAATTTATTCAGATAAAGTCACAATTCACTTTTTAACAATAGACATCGCTATTTGCCGCGTACATTCATACAGACGCACACATACAAATAGGTCTATTATCGAACATCAACCGTATAAAATCAACATTAATCCTTCCTGGGTGCTTCGGAACCTTCTTTTCAGAGCCTTAAATTTCCCTTCCTATCGCGATCGGCTTTCGTCTGTTTCCTAATGACCATCGACCCGGCCATTTCGCGAGATTGGCATCGTAGATCGCAAACGAATTGGATTCGATTCTGCTGCGTATTATTTTGAGAGAGACGAAAATCCGGCGGAAATTATACCGCTGCTAGGTTTCTCAACTGATTTGATTTGCTCAACTAGGGATACATAATAGGGTCATTCGCCGTTGATGAACTTCCACTCCAACCGCGGCCGGTAGTTTCTGCCTTCTGTACAAAGCCTCGGACCATGTAATTACCACCCACGCGTACAAATCGTTTCAAAGGGACGATGAGAGAGTATATGCCTCGGACACTTGTCAGTGTCCTCTTTGGCCCAAACAACTTCGTGCTAAATTAACATACGTATACGCGGTCTAATCCAGAAGTCGAACGAACTGCACTTGACTCGCAGAATAATTATGTATATTTTAAAGATAGCTCTGAAATTGTCACTTTGCGGAATGAGCGTACGATGTAGCTTTATTAAAAATTTTCAGAAAACGTTTATACAACTATTTTAAATTATCTTCTCTCTTACGCGTTCGATAAAATTGTGTTATTTATTGATAATTCTAAAAAGTCTTAAAAAAATCTTTCAATCATTTATCTGAAAAACTATTGATACACATTGATCAAAGAATTTAATAAACGGGTAGATCAGAAGTGTCTTGTGGATTTTCTGTATAAATATATTTCATTTTTTGAAAGAAGTATATAATAATACACGCATATTATTTAAAGTCCAACTTTTATGATCAGAAATATTGCGATAAGAGAACAGCTAGAAATATTTATTATATCGAAACCGACCATTTCTCTTTTAAGAACCATTGCATATCGAGCATTCTCTGCATTTCGAGGAGTTCTTCTCAATTTAACTGCTACATCGCGTCTATTCGACTTGTGTTGAAGAAAAAATGCCTGTCGATTTTGTCGGTTGTTGCTCGGAAACGAAGAATTAGGATGATAGTGTTCGACCGTCGCGAGATAGTTATTACTTGCAAGTGCATTTCCATGACTTGCGGAAGATCGTAAAACGACTGTATTCTTTTCTGATTGACGTCTCTCATACAAAACTTATTGATTATGTAAAATGGGCCGAATCGCGCTCTCGCTTTAATTTTATACCGCACATTTTGATACGATTGTGCGAAATATTATACCAAATATCGAGTAATAACGCGACTATCTATTAGTATCATCAGTATCTAGTTGAAAATTATAATGCGAAGACAATGAAATATATTTACGTACGAAGAGTACGCAAGCTCTGTGTGCCATATATTCTTCTTAATTCGTAATTCCTAAATTTATAACAGCTAAATCTATGATGGATTCAGATATACATATTAATATTTATTACCGCTTTTATAACTAATTTTTGCTGTGGATAATTTAATTAATTGTGGATAATATTTAATTAAATTGAAATTAAAGCGAAAAATGCATAAACAATTATTTAACTTAGTGATGTATAAACTAATGTTTCTTAAATATTAATATTAAGCTAATTATATATTTATTTAAATTATTAATTTGTCATAGGAATGATTACTTAACGAATAATCATTTTACATACATTTTTTTTTCGAGTACTTAATTTTCTTTAAGCCTTCGTAAAAATTAATAACGAGAAAAATGCGTGTCATCTTTTAATCTAAATATCATGACGGATGGAGAATCATAATTCTTAGTATTAAGTTCAAAAGGAACAGTCGGATTCTCACAGATTACGTCGGGAAAAAGCTTCGCGGCAAATTCATCGCTGCCGCCGCTACGGCGGCTTCTTCGGGTACACACTTGAAATCGCCTGATGTCGAAGATGTGGAAGAGAGGAAATCAATCTTTTCGCTCCATCTTCCGCCAGCCGCTTTCGCGACGCGCGAAATGCATTTTCGCGTATTCCCGCGTCGTTTGCCGAACCACTTACGTCGTATCGAGACGCCGCAAACGGCGTCGACGTGTTGCACTCGACAGATCGCACGCGACTACGACGACGACGACGACGACGACGTTTCTGACAAACGACGCCGGTCTCGTCGTTTTCACCGGGTTTGACGATGGAAAAACGCTCGCACAAGCGATTATCGCGAATCGTTTTGGTCGTTGAAATTAGTTTCGCTGGACTTATTAGGACGTCACGCGGGAATTGCTCCCCTGCTATGACCCTCGCGTGACAGATATACGAAAGTGCGAGAGTGACGCGTTTCGCGCAAATGGAATTCCTTTGAGACTCACGGATGAAAAATGACGAACGGAAAACGAGGAGCCATTCCCGCGATTATAATGAGACTTTTATCATTGTACGAAATATTCTCCTGAAGAATCGGACAAACACTGTTTCTTTCATATTAAAATAAATAAGTCTGAAAAAAATCGTTTAGACCTTTTTAAAGCAAAATTATGTTACACACATGCAATTCTTTATTCGTTATATGCTATAATGAGCTTAGTATTTTTATAAAATATATATTATCTCTAATAATATATATATGTATATATATTTCGTGGCGAATCTTAAAATTTTATGACTATTGATTTGAAAATACAAAATATATTTTTATTGTTTTTTTTTCTGTGTCATTATGTTATTTTAATATCTTTATTAAATTTTTAAAAAATTGATTGTAAAATATCCTATATTATTACTTTATATGCGAAGGGGCTCTGTGATCTATAAATTCTACGCGAACAATACTATTCAATATTTAGTGGTCCTAAAAAAGTCGGCTTTACTTGGTTAAAAATCCTGGCGACCTGCTGCTGTTACAAGTTATGGTCCATCGAAATTGGCAAACACAAAGTTCACGACTGATAGTCGCGACGAACAGTTGGCAAATTCTGTTTGCTCGATCTATGCGTCTTATAATAGTGATGTTATATATGTATACATGTACATAGATTGAGTCTGTGTATTTGTTGTTTACCGAAAAGTAGGCTTCAACTTGGATAGGAAACATTCCTCCGCATCCATGTCTATATAAATTTATCTCATTCTTAAAGTTAGTAAACGTCAAAGTTTAGTCGTGACTTTCGAAACGCGCCTTTTATATACAGGATGGCCAACTAGACTTGATTATTCCTATTAAATAGTATATTTTGGCATTTCTGACAAGAATCAGACGTGCGAAAAAGCCGTTTTACTTTAAAGGCTCGCGTTATGAGAAAAACCATACTCCTCTTCGGTATAAAGTCGATCCGCTGCCGCCCGGTTGTTTTAGTCAGATGAAATTCCATTCGGGAGTAACTTAATGCCCGATACATGCCAAGCGAGAAATGTTTCCATCCATCATGATCAGCTTCCATTATTTTGTCATTCCTTCGCCGACAGTTTCCAGCGTTCACGAACCGATACACTAATGCCCCTGCACCAATACAAACCTGCAATATTGCCGAGAGCTTCGTAGCGGTAAGACGAAATTCCGACGAAACGTGCTGCTTCTCGCGAGACATTATAGCAAATTTCTCGCTTTCAAAGCATGGCGAGTGTTGTAGAAAGGGGGTACGTGACGAAAAATTATTGCATCACTAAGAAGAATACATTTAAATATTTTCATGCCACTTGCTATCTTCGTCAATTTTTTCTGTTCCAAGATATATAAAATTATGAAATTATTTTTAATCGTATATATAATATTTAATGATGTTTTTTTCTTCTATTTTTTTTATTGTAAAAAATAGTTTTATTAATATAAAGGATTATAATTATTGTTACGTTCGTTTTCTTGTTTTATTTGTTCACTTAATACTTAATCAATCACATACTTTAACTAAAGATACTATCGTTTTTATGGTAAAATAATTCCACAGCAATGTTTCGATTAATTTTTGACAGTTAGTTACTGTTTGGTACATACGCGCGTGCGCGCATGTAGTGTGGGTACACGCTCGATGGATCGACAAGGAAGTCTGGATATCGTTTAACGATTCGTATACAGTAATTTCGCCGACGATACGGCCATACAACTACGCGGAACATCCGGTTTTAATATTCAAACTTGCTCATCCATATGCTTCTCAATACCTTCGCCCTGCGTGCATAATGTCCATATGATCGGCCGTTTCCATCAGCGAGAAGGTCGACTTTGAAAAATGCACGCTCATTTTACGAGTATCGCTGTTAATAAAGCGTGAGTGATGTTTACAGCAGAAAATTTTTATTGCCTAGCCGAGCTACATGAAATATCGTGCATTTCGTGCGATTGACACAGAACATTGCTGAATATTTCAATATTGAAATTTTCCATAATATCAGAAGCATAATATGAAGTGGAAACGCGGTGAAAGAACAAAAGAAAAATATATTGACGACAGTAATGAAAACTACTTCTCGCGTTCTTGCATATTTTTAGTCGTAATTATTTTTTAATGCTATGTTACATCAGCGATATTTTTACGAATACACCTCTCTCATACATTACAAGATTTTCATTTACAACTATCCGAAAAAAATTGGATAAAACTTTGGGCGATTGAGCACTGATTATATTGTATAAATCCAAGATCTTGACAAAATCGTATTAACAGATAATTTCGAAGAAAAATAGACAGCAAGACAGTTCGCATAGTGAATCGAAGAGCACGCGATGTCTGTTCTCCGTGTCTCGTCTCAATTCCCTCTCTTGGGATACCCTCTCTCGGCAGCGAGCAGAATGTAACGGTCCCTCTTAGAACCCGGACTTAACGTCGACCATATTTCATCTCGCTGCACGACGCGTCCCTTCGCGCAAAGTTTCCTTGAGATTACGCCGCCATAAGCCGGCTGCTTAATTATACCGTGCGCGGTTTGTGCAATGGCAGCGAGAGAACACGTTGCAGGACGCCCGAAGCCCGAATCGTCACACAACCGGGCATATTGCAAGTGCGAGGAGGAACACATAATTAACGGTACAGAACGTTGGCGACAACAGCGAGGATATCGCGTACAGCCATAACACGGCGGGCTAAATACACGATAATACTGTAACGTATCGATATACGAGCTCGAGAACAGCGTGGATGATGACGATGGACGATACAATGTCGTATAAAGTTGCAACGGATACCGTAAACAGAATCGTTTGAACCAATCAGGCGCCGTTGCATGCGGAATGAGGGTATCGTGCTCTTGAAACTTTGATGATACGAAGATTCTTACGATTGAAATGGTTATTATTCCTTTAGAGAGTAATCCGATATAATCTATTAACTCTATCATTCTCAAAATGTGAGCGAATTTCATCCATCTATGCGAACGTTAATTATTAATATTAAAGCGCTTTTCTGTACATTGATTTATTCTGAAAAGAAGCATTTAAAAGAACAATATTATGAAAAAATAATCTACTAATTTATTTTAACACGCATATATAGCATTTTTTATATATATTAAAAGTAATAACATCAAAATTTTTATTATCATAACGTCACATAGTATATAATTATCGGATAATAATTAATTAAATAATCTTTAGGAAAATGTGGCTATATTCTTGTCTGGTTGACTTTATATTTTTATCGTTAAAGTTTTATTTAATAACAAGATTATTATCGCGCGCGCGAAGAAATAATATTTTAATATATTTCATAAACTTTTTTTTTTTTTTTTTTTTTTTAAGGAAAGTTTGCATACTTTGTATAAAAGAGTAATTAAGATAAGCTTCAAAGCTACGGACTTTAAAATTAAAGACTGACTCGAGAACTGACTATATCAGAAATGTTACAACGTATCTTTTCTTTATATAAAACTCGGTAAAAACGATTGAAACTGTTTTTCATCTAACATTTATCTTCCAAAGCATCTATTCGAATTATGCCTTCCGGGTCGAACAGATGGAGGTTACAAAAGAGTACGGCTGTGAATTACGACGGATAGGAAAATCGCGATTGGTGCGAGATCGCGTAACTGCCTAAACACGTACAACGCTTTCAAACTGGTGTAACATTTGCCACATACAAGAGTGCAAAAGTTTGCGATGCATTTCAAACATCCGTTTTCCGTCGAGATCTTCTTCCAAAGCGGCCATTTTCGCCCCTAAGGCATCACATAGTGCAGAAATTTCAATATGTCTCAAAAAGGAAATTAATATAAGTGAGAAGCATGTATATATACATCTCGCTTTCATAATTTCCATGGAGCGTAGGGAAAATGTTAAGCGAATTCGTTTCTAAAAAAATTCCTTACTCATACTAATCTCTTTTTGTCACTTCAAGAGTTTTTCATCTAGAATTCGTGTACTTGTACACCGTTATCTATTATCTGCGGCAATATTGCCATCATGAATATTGCAAGAACGAAGAAAATCGAAATATCGTTGCGTTGTAATGGTGGAATATTAGTAACTGGATATTAATAGCAGAATAGTCGCAATAGTTATGGTTTTGAAAACGCGTCGAAGGGACTTGCATGCAAACCAACGGTACCAAATTATACAATATTAGATAAAGCAAGACGAACATAGTGAACGCCGTATCCTTCACCGATATCCTACCAACCTTCACTCACAGCAGGGGTCACTTTAATCCTTCAACGATAATTCCAAAATTTTTTAGTATCGAAATTATTTAAAAGAATTAATACAATTTAAATAATTATATAGTTATTTTTTTTAAATATATACTAAATACTTTTGCGTGTGAATATCTCAATCGATTAATAATCAATATAATACATTCTTTACAATAGAATATAACAAAAGTAATTTTTATAATAAAAATCGCACGAATGCATATAAATTTTATTTAATTAATATTTTATTAAATTATATTTTATTACGGTTAATGCAGCCCTGCGTTTCCTCAAATTTTCCCTTCCCTCGTCATTCGTCTTCGTCTCTATGTTTCTTTCTCTTTTGCGAACAATCTTGGTGCACTTAGCGTATGTGATGTTACCCTGAGGTGTATTTATTGCATATAAATAATAACGGCTTGCAAATAGCATGTTTCTGCCTTGAGAAATTGATGATGTTCTTTACACATTTGAATTATTTTATTATTGAGAAATAAAATTTGGATTATATATTATATGCGTAAATAGTTATGTGCATAAATTTACAGTTCAGAGGAAACGTGTGTGATATATACATTTTTTTGCTTCTTTATATTTTATATTCTATTACACATCATAACAACATCATAACAAACGGACATTTATCTAATTTTTATTACTCGCGAATATTCTTTTTCATATGATATTTTCAGAAAGATCGCATGTGTATGTATAGTAGAAATAATGAAAATTAGTAGAACTTAATTTTCACGGTAACTTTATTACCTGTGTCTCTATCATCCCTCGCTAAATTTTGAGATTTACTTAATTAAACAGATGCGAGTCTCGCAAATATTTTAAGTTTCGGAAATATGTCGCGCTGTTAGCGCGAACTCGCTACTTCCACCACCTCGTTGCTTGTTTAATTTAATCTGATTTAATTAAACTTTATTCGATAAACGTCGTTTCTCGAGCGCAATTCTAGTTGGAACTTTTGCACGAAATACAACCAACTTACATTACTTTCATGGTTTTCTACTTATAGTAATGTTTTATCGTGGAATGTATCCGTTTTTCTGTGCTACGTAATATTCATAATGAGGAGATAATTTTACCCGATATTAATGTTTTGTAGAGTCCGTATGTTGAAATAAAGATTCTATGGTAAATAATTTGATATCGTCGCGAGAGTTTTGATATTTGGATCGAACGAATCTTAGATTCGTTATCATATACAAATTTATCTTTGACTACCGACTGATTCGTTCGATACTCGGCCGTTCCGTTGCCCGCTTGTTCGTACGAAATGATAGTAAATGATTAAGCCCGTGGTTAGAATACTGTATCAAACTTACCCGACAAATTTTATAATGTACTTAGTAAAGTCGAAACTTCTTTATTCTTCAAACTTTTGTTAAATATAAATTAAAATTTTACATATATTGCAAGACTTACTCTCATCACAAATTATTTGTTTTAATTATTTTATGATTATATAGATTAGAGAAAAAAAGAGATATTTTAATTTTTTAATGCATTATATGTACAATGATAGATTGCGTTTAAATAACTTTCCAGTTGATTGATGTCAGCCGAGATAATGATAAAAAGAAAAATTGTTTAGTTTCTATTTTGCAATTTTTCTCTTATTTTTCTTCTTAAAATTCATAAACAGTTTTTCACATTTTATAAATATAACAGTTTTTCATAGTTGGTGCGTATACTTGGCGCTTCTTTTTGAAAAGATAAGTTTTTAGGGATTATATCATTCTTCTTTTGCCATATATTATTTTAATGACACGTAAAGCAATCAAGCATTCTCATAAGCTTAATCAACAGTTTGATCGTATTATAAAAAGCTTTAACAAAAAAAGTGTTTTTATTTTAACTCTATACATATATATGTCTAGTTTAATAATATTGTATCAAAATATTATTGTTTAAAACATTAAATATATAATGCAAAAGAAAGAATAAATATAATAATATAAATAAGAAATATAACATATATATAATAAATAATATTTAAATAATAAATAAACAAATAATATAAAGAATATAAATAAATCATTGCTTATATTTCCATTTGCATTCTAATAATATTATACTTATATACAACGGAAGAATATCGTGACGCATCATTATTTTGTCCAATTTCGAAACTTATTTACCGCACGAATAGTAAAGAATGCATAATGAGATTGCCGTTTCTACAAAAGTGAAATTCTCGCACGTTCGTAGTGCTGGCGTTTATTACACACACTTTCCAACCATTAATCACGAATGATCGACAGAGACTAATATAGCCATTTAGCCAACGGTTAGCTTCGCTCGGAAAACTCGCGATCCAAAAGTTACATAACTTATATTCTATACGTATCTTATCGATTGTATAAATCGTTAGAGATATTATACAAATAGATGAGCTCGCAATTTCTCAGTAGCGACTTTATATTTAATTTTAAATTGGTATTGAAGCGAAACAATATTTCCACATTCACTGTACATTTTTATGGATATTAAAGTTTACCTCGCATTTTAACACGAATGCATGCGCAAATATAACAAAATAAATTTCTCTTTGATTCGCATTCGTGGAAACGCATGAAATATTTAACAAGTCTATTTATTTGATCAAATAGAGTAATGACGTTACTGCAATGTATTATTTAACACATAAAAATACATCATAAATAAAACGCTCTCTTTCCGATCGATATTGTACGTGCGCTGAAATTTAGAAAGAGATTTTGCAAATTTTACAGTGTGTACAATTGAATAATTAGTTTCAAGATTCTCTTCATCAGTAAAACGTAATATACACGTACGTGATTCCACCACTGGCATGTGTCTGTCGGATCTATATCCGTGGATTAAGCCAACGTGCACGGTTGTGATTAGCAGCTGCAAAGTAAACATCGTGGCATACGATAAGAGAGGATACTTACGTGTCTCCATTATAATCAGTTTCAGTTTCGATTACAGCACGAATGTAGTAATTACGTTCGCTCTCTTAGCTGATAAATATCGCACATTACTGATTGTAAATTTCTGAAAAATATTTATATTAAGTATCTTTTGCATATGTAATTATTAAATCGTGTAATTAATATTCCATCTTAAAGTAAAATTTATCAGAACTTGAAATTAAAGAAAAAATTAAAAGGCCACATATGGAATTAAGAAGTGAAATAAGATTTTATACTTTTAATTCATCGAAATTATATTTTGACTGCTTGATTTATTAAAGATCGCCGTCGTCGTGCGATGTAATTTACTAATGAAAAATCGATTTACCGAATCTGATCAAAGTTTCATCTTGCAACGAATGATGTAAGCCTTGAGTGTAAAAGCGGGCATATCGCGCACAAAATAGTATCGTCTTCTTCACGAGCTATAAATCAAATACGGTATACGATAGACACTCGATGCGCGCGAGATGGCATACGTAAACGCAATTACAGCAACGTTCTTCGCGAAATCAGCGCGCGAAAAATATGACAGTTAATCAAACTAATGGCCGTTTCTCTCGTCGGTGCTTTCGCAACTCTGGGGACAGCTCGCGTGTCCACTTCCGGACGCAGCAAAATTGAAAATCGCACTTCGCTAGATTAACGAACTAATAATTGACGATCCCGATGAACGAGATTTCGACCAGTATCTTAATCCGATTTACGTGATTTCTCGCGCTGATTTTAACGCGCTCGCTTAGACCATAAATATGCTGAACGAGACAGGCAAAGATCTAACCCGCGAGAAAAATACGCATATGTTTTTTGCGCAGTCTGTAAGAGTTATCGATGTCGAGTATCGAGAATTATTTTTTAAGAGCAAAGCATCTTAGCTTACGATAGCGATTTTATTCTCAAAAATTTAAATTGACCGAATTCTTATCATAAGCCAAGATGTGCTGCAAATTTTCTATCACTGACAATATATAGATACTTCTCATATGTCAATTCTATTTTCTTTTCGCAATATATGATATTATACGACTGATATATCTATACTAAATATGTTTATCGTAAACATTTATCTCGATGCTATTCGCGTTGCCATTTTCTATCCTGATAGAAGACAAACATAGGAGATAAATGCAGACATTACAATATATTCAACGCTATTCTCTTGACTAACATATTTGCAGGCTTACAGGAAATTGAGGTAGAATCAGACATGAATCATAATGAAGTTGTTGATTTTCCCGCGTTGCAAGCGACGTAATGTCACACTCGTATTAACGCTAAATCCCGCGCGCATTTTGCGTAAACAAAACCGAGTTTGTTTCTAAGGTAACAAAAACGATAGTGTATCTACTTCACATGGCAGTATCGCGAGAAATCCTTCAAGTACAACAATGTTGCGGAAAAATGCGGCTTATTCGATAGATAAATTCTTGTTTCTGAAAAGCCATAACGCTTTGTTGCAACAATAACAAATATCTCGTTGCTACGAGGCGTCGTGGAAAGACTCGCGAAAGCATTTACGAGACGTGATAATATTTGTGAAACGCGTGGAATGCATGGCGGCGAATTTTGCAAAAATATTTTCGCGAGAAGATCACAACGGCGTTCGATGTGAAAATTTAAGCATGCAGTTCCCTTCGGCAAATCACCGCGAGCAATTTGATACTGTACTGAGCGAGAGCGTTTTTTCGTTCGCGCTTATACTTACGCTTTGCTCATATGAAGCGATGGCACGTATATGCGAGAAAGATCTAGAAAAATCAAGATATCGAATAACGGAACGAGAGTGAGGAGGGCGAAATTTCGGCAAGTAACGAGTGAGAGAACTCAAGCATAGATCGAATGCACCGCCGCGCTGACAAGTGATCGGCGGATTACACGGCTTAATCCGCAAATACTGTCGTCGTTCGTACACTACGGCCGTCCATTCAACCGCTCGTTTCCTAAATTAAAACGATTTTGCGCTCGCGTATACGTTGAGCGCTCTAGCCGCTCATTCATGAAACATCTCCTCGAGATTGTACGACCTTTAGCTCCGTTTATCTGGTAAAGGCGATCGTTACTCTTCGTGCACGCGAGGAAACGAAAGTATACGCGTGTGTTCGTACTGATAAATGCATGCAAAGATATCTTGATAAATTTTTCATAATGTATTTATACAATCTTGTTAATAATGCGATCTGCATAATAAAAAAAAAAGATTGAAGCAAAATTTTCTAAAGTTTTAATATCTTTTTGGTTTTAATATATCTTACTATTTAAGCTTTCTAAAAACAGCAGATATTTTTATGAATTTTTTAGATCTAGATAAAAAGTATTTACTCTTTATCTTATATATATATATATATATCTTTATAATAATTTTACTATGATAATTATTTCTTGTTTTTCTTTTATAAACAGGATATATTTAAAAGAATATTTTTGAGGTTGATTAAATCCCCTTTATATTGTTCACGATAAAATAGAATTCTATATTGCATAGTTTTGCCAAATATAGAGCAAAAGATTTACAAGATGCTGCTATTTGTCACAACCATGAGTGTTCGTTAAAAATATTATGCGTCAAATGATTTTCTCCGTCCGATCCGGTATGTCATTTGGCATATTGCAACAGGATAGATGCACAAAGGTGGGAAGCTAAGTTGAATCCTTTGATCTCCGCAGATTTAATTTTTGGCAAGCATGCGCCGGCATTATGCAGACATGATTCTGCGTTTCGAAGCATGCACGAAAATGACATTAAAATTTCGTTTAGCATAAAACTCCTAGGAACGCTAAAACTCTATAATCTTGACGCGCGCAATAAGCTTCGTTGTCTTTCGCTGCACGGCAGGCAATTATTTACATTCGCTTCACGGACATTAATTTAAAGGATTAGTTCTTCTTAACTGTTTGTAAAATATACTATATCGTTAAACGTAGCCGGAATGAATCGGGAACGTTCCGCGTTTATCGCTTTAAGATAAGATTAATTGAAACGAGAAAATTATCCTCGTTGTTTTCGACGCTACTTATCGCCATCGGGGATAATTATATCTCAACTACCAAAGAAAAGAGAATTTTGCGCGAATACGCTATCTAATAGATTATATTCGACGAAAGACTCGCAGGCGAATTCCGCTATTTAATATCTTCTCGAGAAAGGAAATCGACTTTGGCAACGAGCTGAGACTGAAGGCGGGCGCGCGCTCCCTCGGCGCGTTTTCTCTTCCTTCTTTTCCTTAAACGATACAGAATGCAGTATCTCTTGCGAGCACAGGAAAGTCTTTCTCGGGATGCTTGAAGGTGGAAGATAATCCGACGCGAGGCTGCCATCAGCGTAGCGGGGCGGGGAAGGTAAAACTGGTAGAAGAAAAGAGGAAGCCGACGTGAAATCTTTCAAGCTCCTCGTGGGTCTTTTTTTTTCCATCTCTCCGTTCTTATACCGTCTTTTTCTCTCTGTATCGCGCGCGCGACCTTTCTCGCTGCCTCTTTCCTTGTCTTTTTCACTCTTCCATCTCGCGCTCTTTAGCCCGCATCCGTCCCTCGGCAACTGCCCGCAACCCTCGTCTAGCGCGTCCCAGATTTTAGCTCCAAAGTGGAAAGACCCTCGGCTTCGAGATTTTACAAGGCGCCAGATGACTTTTCTTTTCTGCATCCGATATGCGTTTTTACGCAGCGGCGGCGCCGATCAAATGCAACTAAATACGTGCTGTTTATAGCACATACATGTGCATTTTAACATTCGTCAGATTATAACGATAATATTATTATAATAAATTTACGATATGGTCTCTAGCGAATATTAAATCTGATCGGCAGATGCAAATAAGCTTTTACACTAGCAAATTAGAATATTAGAGGGTAACTGCTCTTATTAGACTGAACGTATTATCAGATTAACAATATCATTAATGTAATTAAACTTTTGCTACTGGTCGTTGATGTTACATACACATACGCAATATTTTATGGAGAAAAAAATAAAAAATAAATTATATATTATATATAATTTTTATTTTTATTTTTTTCATAAAATATTTATGCATTTCTTTCCACGAAATGATTTCGCCTGCAAATCGATTTTGAACGGAATCTCTATTTGATGATTTATCCAGAGAGAAGTTGAACCATTATCGAGAAGGAACTTCATAGATTTTAGTAATTACGATCGGAAGGATTGTTAGACTTTGAATATAAAGCAGTCAACTTGAGTTCTCGCTCCGTCGTTAGTAACGTGGAAGAGACCTAATTCTAATGATTCAATCCGATTTACGATAATGGATAAATGATCCTCACATTGATCTCTTCGTTTCTCTTCGAAGACCTTCGATTCCTAAATTATATTGTATATATACACACACGTAGAATACAAATTTTGCGAGTGATTATATGTTACAAATAAGATCTTTTCGTTCATTCGTCTCTAATTCAAGAAAATATCGAGCACGATAAAAATTCGTTTCCACTCAGCGACGTTCTCTGTCATTGTGAGAAAAGGGATATACCCGTGCGACGCATCAGGAGACAAACTGCCGTGGTGTAAGTTATGAAAATGAAATTTTCAGACTGAATGTGCGACCGCCCGTCCGCGGAATCGGCGTGAAAGTGATTTTCAAGTCCCTCTCACTCCCAAAAGTCCCGCGAGCAGATGGCGGGAACATTTTTCGTTATCTTCTCATACTCGAGTACCTCCCTCGTATTCTTGCTTTTTTTTTTCTTTTATCTGCACGGTCTCTCACTTTCGTGACAATATGGAGAAGGATTTCGCTCACGTTCTCTCGAATGGCAAGGTCATCGCTCGAATATTGAATGTCAGATTTGCTTCTAAAATGAAGAGGCGAGTATTTGACGGATCTGATTCGAAGTAAATATATATTGGAGTAAATGTATCGGTATTAAAAAGAAACATCTGAATATCTTTTTGTCGAGTGGCAAAATACTGGGAAGTTAGGAAATTATAAAAACTTTATCGTCGCATTGAAAATTGCAGTAGTTTTTGTAAACTGTTTAAAGAATAAACACATGATTCGCGCGCGAGTAAAACACTATAAATCTAGAATGTCGTATATTACCGCATCAATATTCATCAATAAGCGCGAAAGAGGGATAGGATCACTGTCTAAATTTTTGAACGAACCAACAGGGTATATTTGTTTAAAATGTCTGTTTCGGATTTGCTTCGGATTAATATGCAGCCGCGTGCGAGATGCGCATCTTTGAAAGGGATATCATCGGTAGCGGTGCGTATTATTCCCAGAAAATAAATAATAGGAGAAGAAGAATGAGAAAGAGATTGATACGTTAAACGTTGGCGCGGCTGAACGGAGCTTCAAACTTGCACACCTGTTGGTGCAGCGAGTTCCAGATGCGCGGAATATCAATTAGTGAGTTAAGGATGATCTTGAGTTATGAATATTTCAGAAGTATGGAGCGAGAACGCGCGCGTGGAGAACGTTATCTCTCTCTCTCTCTCTCTCTCTCCAACGTAAACCTCTGCGAGTATTTCGTATATAAATTCACGAATATAGATCTGTGTGCGCTACGGTGCTGCATTTAAATTCAGTGCCCCGCTTTTCTTCCGACGAAAAAATCTGCATTCGCCGGTATAATGCGTTCCGGTCGCGCCAAAACGTTCGACTCACTGCACTCGCTGCGAGACTGCAAATCGGCGAAAAACATTTTTCGACGAGGATTTATGCATGATTCAAAGACGATAAGAAAATCGTACGACTACCGTACGAATAACGATCGATGCTTGCAACGCCATGAATTATCAGTTAAAGTTATATAATCTATTGTTTTATATATATATCTTGTTGCACAAAGAGAAATAACATTAGCTATAAGTATTACGACTAATTGACAAACAATTAAAAATTATTAATGAACTTGCAAATTATTAAAAGAATAATTTCTTTATTTCGAGAAATTTTTCCTCTTTTTATTATTTTATTAACCAAGCATTTCAATTATTTTTAATCGTGAATGGAAATGTCTTCCAAAAATTTACAGCTGAAAGAGCCGATAATCTTGGCACATTATATATAACGATTTGTAGAAAAGTAAAAAGTGACAAGATTTCTAGACTGTCAACAAGAATTGCGTTGTTTACGTCTCGACGCGGAAATTCCACATCCTTCGAGATTCTCGAGTTCTCTCAGAGAATTCTTGTGGCAAAAGGGCCACAAGAATCTCAGCCGAGATAAGTCGGCCAACCGTGTCTTGCGGAGGCTTTTTCATTCTTTTTACGCTCGCTCTTTTTAACCGGCCATGGTTACAAAAGATACGGGACGACGGCTCGCCTCGTAGCAGCAACAAAAAATAGGAGCATCGCGCTCGAGGGAGTCGTGCATCTGTTTCCCACTTTGCATAATATTCCCTCGTGGGCCACCGACGATTTCCCGGTTTACCATCCAAGCCGTCTATCTTTACTCACCCTTTTCGCGTAACGAAAACTTCCTCGGCAAAGCGGTCAGCTGTCTTGTTGATCACTGATGGAGCGATTTTATGTTCTTCCACAAGATTGACGTTCCTGTATAGTTCTTGCCTTAATAGCGAGAATTTTAACGAACGCGTTCGATGGTGCAATCGATGGAATTTTTAATAGCCTTAATTTTGTTATTAACAATCTGCATCTTTTAGAAAATAGTGATTAGAGTTACTCATAGACACACATTATTTTTAAAATATGCCATACATCAAGTAAGTGTGTAAAATATAAATCTAAGTGAGATTACAACTCTGGATTGTAAAAGCATTGCGATAATACTGAAAAACTTGTGTACTCTAGCTGTAAATTTTAAAAGTTAACTCCAAACTTTTTTTTTTTTTTTTTTTTTTTTTTTTTTTTTTTTTTTTTCATGTTTGCTTCAGACTTACATATCGATCATTAATGACCAAACATCAATGATAATATAAAAATGATTTTTTTTTTTTCCCGTTATATGTCATTTTCCCAACAATAAAGTGAACATCGTATGCGCAGGCTTTAGGGGATTTAATGGATTTTGTCATATACACGTGAGACTCATAAATTGGACAGATCGATTTATTGTTGCTTCGAGATTAGATTCGCCGAATGAGCTTTATCGCTATTGTTTTACGACTTTTCTCTGGTGTTGCAGTAACGTCGCGCGTGCTCGGATCGCACGATTGTACAGAATGATTTATGCGTGAATGAACAGCGCACGAATTTGCGCATTGCCTCTATAAAATATATGCAATGTTTATTCGTGCATTTTGCGACACACCAGTAACAATGTTTATTGTAGTTGCATCACGCAAACGTAACGATGACACCTATTTTCTCTCGTTTGTCATGACGAGCGCAAAAATGGAGTTTTAATTGTCAAATTGGCGTGCAATTATTGAGAAGCCGTTGATTTTAATCCGAGCGAATATCACACACACACATATTGTATCATGTAATAATACGAAATCTATTAAAGATTACTAATGCAACTTTAGAATCTTATGTGTCATTTTATGATATTTATAATTAAAAATTATTGAAATATGACGATAAAATTAAGTGAACTGTTCGCATAATTTAACCAAAAAATATACAATTCGAATATACATATATTAAGATTGGTAGTTTATTTATTTATTCTATCATAAACCGCGCGCGATGAAAAATGTTCTACCGCAACGCAAACTCTCCTCTCATTCTTCGTTCATATTTTCCATGTCTAGTGTAAAGCACGAACGTAAAGAATCTTGCGACAAATTCGGCGGGATCCGGATGGATGAAATAGTATCCGGCGACGCGCGATGCGGATTAAAACGAGATGTTTGTTCGACGCAAAAAGTCGACACGACGACGAACGGGATACGGCGGGGGTCGGGATTAGCGATTTAGTGGGACACGAATCGCGGAAAACGCAAATAAAAATACGCAAAAGGCGCGGCAACGTGAAAAGCCGCTCTACGTGTCAGCGAGGAGAAAAATCTGACAACAAGGATACTTTACGAGCTGATTCGGTCGACTGCAGCGCGTAAATTTGCCTCTATATACAATATATGTATGGGCCGTACGGCAACTTTATATCATACATAACTTTGTGATCTTGTCCGCGAAATGATATCAATCTAAAAATGTTATATAACATGGATTTGATGTATATTTAAAATAATTGTGTTTTATATATATATATATATGAGCCTCTCAGAAGTGAAACCGAATAATTCCACTTTTTATAATTTTTTAAATTTTACTACTACTACTACATACACACACACACACACACATATACACACAGAGTACATAATTGTACATAATTAATACTAAAATTAAGAAATTTACGAAAAATAGAATGATTGATCAGTTTTGAGAGGCTTAGATGTTTATAAGCAAGAAAATATAAAGATATGAAAAAGAAAATGTGGAATTCTCGAATGATAAACGGCGAAAATGTTATAAATTATATAATAATAATTATACAATATAATAATAATATATATAAATTATATACAAATATAAATAAAAATGATATAAATTGTATTAATACAAATTAATAAATATTCCTACATTTTATCAATTAATCTCAAATGCTACGTTTTTGAATGAAATAGAGAGAGATACATTTATATAGTAGTAGGATTTTATCGGTATAAATTTTTTAAGGAAACAAGGGTGATGAAGAAAGATCACAAGTGGCGCACTAAAAGGTCGAATCCCGGGGGCTATAACCCGTTCAGTTCAACGGTTAAGACAGTTCCGGATATAGTTATGAAGAAGTTTTCGTCCCGTGCCGTCTTCATTCTTCCCGAGTTTGACTTCCCGCTCGCCTTACGTACGATGTAATCGTATTAGATTCAGTCTATATCGCATTTGAAATATGCTGCCGGTTACGAATTTAAAGTTACAAATGGAGATCTTTCGACACCGCAGCGACAGGAACAAAAGGCGACTATCTCGTTAGACTGTTCACCATAGATTTGCGACGAGAATGAAACTTTTCCGGTAGGAAGAAAACTTTCTGCTGTGCTTTTTACATGGCACTTATTCAAACTGTTTTTTTTTTTTTTTTTTTTGTATTTATTTATTTTATTTTTATGATTCTTCCAATAAACTAGCACAAAATAGAAGATTTTCTTACTATCATTAAAAGTAGATTTTAATATTATTTAAATAACATACAATTAATATAAGTTAAATATTAAATTAATTTAAGCTAATTGAAACATATTAATTTATTTTTGAAGAGCTCTTCTTATAATGTCGATCTATTTTTATACAAATTCCTCATCTGATTGTGAGTTTTTTCACGTATTTTTGACCGTCAACGTATGAACATTTATCTCTATTGTTCTCTGCTTGTTTTTCTTACGTCATTGATTTTCTAATTAATTTATCTATCTTTTTGTTTCGTTTAGACAAACATTTATTCGGCATATTCAATCGTGTCACTTTTTCTCGAGTAAGTTTATCGTTCGACCTTCTTTCTCCTGGCCTTCGGTATAGTTATTCGAAATAGTCTCCCATATATCGAGATGTTCAATCTATGTACAGAGACGACGTCGCGAGTAAATTTATTATGCAAACAATGAAACATCCAATTTCCGGAAAAAAATATTCAACGCCACAGCTATTAGATTGGCAAGCGGCTGTAGATGTATTGTTCTTTTATTTGATGAAGACGTAACGTCGGAAAAATAATTTTAATTTTTTTCTTATATCTTTATTGATTGTGAAAAATATATTATAATATCTTATCGAGAGTTTTTTTTTAATAATTATGCAATAGACAGTAATTTATATTTTTTGATACATTTTTTAATTTTTTAATTAAATTTGCGCCTTAAACACTCTCTTATTGATTCATTAACATTGTGAATATATATCTAAGAATCTTAAATCTTTTTTAATTTTGTGACATTTTATGCAGAATTTTACTGTATTTTCGCACAATTTACGATATCCATTGCATGTTGATAGATTCTCTCGGATCGAGTACGAAATCGTTCTTCGGAGAACAAGGAGTTCCCTCGACTTCGTGGAGATCGGGGGAATGTACCGACTAAAGAAAGACTAGTTACTACAACCCTTCCATACATTGGAGCGCCTTCGGACAACCCTGGAGTGGAATTACCTTTACTCGCACGTGAGACAAGTTTCGTAGGACTGGGATACGAAGTACGCCCTTGGCAAGCAAAGTTCAATTGGATAGTTCCGGTGAATAATCGACGGTATCGATAGTGCCCCGGATCACAGAACAGGAAGCGCATGTTAGACCATCTCGACACAGAGTAACATGACATCTCTCGCTAACTTATCCCCGTATCGACATGCGCGGTTCAATCCGAATAGATTTGCCTCCTTCCCTCTCGGGATTAATGATCCGTTTGACATCGATACGAGTTCACGGGTCTCTCGGTGAATCTTAGAACTTTGATACAGATTCATGGCGAGTCTTTCTATCGCTTATTTTTACAGGCCTGTCATATCACTATATATACAACTTTTAATCGCAACGATTGTACAACTTTTACTTATTACTCAAGACGGAATAATATTTAGGAATGGAGGACAAAATTCTCGACGTGCGTTTTCGGGCGTGGAACGGATATATATATATATATATTTTTTTTTTTTTTACACGGGCACACGTAATGTGTAACGTAACACCGCGATATCGTCGGCAGAGGAATGACGCGGATAACAGCGGAACGGATAAAAACTTTATTACGAAGCGGCGCGACCCGTAAGCGTTTTGCGGCTTACACGTGCACGCTACAACGCCACGCCGCCTGAACGCGAATGTACGATTAATTAAATTGCATTTTGCCGGCGGATTTCGCGTCGGTGGCGCGTGACCGGACTACGGAATGTCGTCTCGGCAAAGTTCCCGATGGCAAACAATTAGTCGCATCGATCTACGCTACGAGGGTAACGGGGCGCGACGTAATCGCGCGTAGGATAAGATTTTTGGCCACGTGCGCGCAAACATACAAAGCGACGGCTGTGTACATGACTCGGATCTGCACAGAATTAATTATTCCCGAAACTATGTTCGAGATATCTATAAAATCCTTGAATTTCTTCTAAATAAAAATCTAGAGAGAATTTCATATATGTGCGCGTGTGTGTGTTGAAGTTGGCACCAATGGCTGCGTTCAGCAGAAAAAGCAGCTTTCCAATTGTTGCAAAATTCTTTAATACGATTGGTTCTCGCCCTTAGTTCCTGCCGGATCTAAATGTATAAACCAATCGTACCAATAGACAACAAACGCTTCGATTGACCGTTGCAATGTTTATTACGCGAATAAGCCTTCATCGCGCGATCCGTGCGAAAGAATCTTGCTTTTTGGTAAAGTATTCTTTCTTAAACTAGGCTTTCTTATCGCGTAGATTTTCTGTAACGTTTAAATAAACATGCACGATCGTTGAGATGAATCGAATGTTCGGCAATACTTGATCGCTGATCGAATCGACACACCTAACCTTTCATAATATTTTCAAAAAGATTCGACTTTCCTATCTGCCTTTTCTTTCTATTATTTTCTTCTTCATTAAAAGATTAATCGAGAGATATGCGATTTCTTCTATATATTATGAAATAGGTTACGGATAGAAAACGATTAAAGAATCGGGTCGGGAATCTATGGTATCGAAGTTAACTCCGATACACTTTCTCATAATATTTCGAGAATCGCAAATGGTTTCGAGTCAAGATGTCGCGTGAAGAAGTTTGTTCGCGAAATCCGCTGAAAATATTTCAAAAATATGGCCAAAAATATTCTTGTGTCGTGTATATATAGTCGTGTACAAGACGAAGATGAAACACTTCAATAACATCAACACTTTAATGCGCGGGTTGCGCGTTATCCTTTAACTCTCTCATGTCAGTCCGCGACCTTCGCTCGGAAACGTCGGAACATTGTAATAACGTCGCGAGTACGACGACTTTCTAAAATGGCGGCGTTTAAGATTATTCTCTTACTCGTTCGCCATGAGATCTAAACGATTAAAAGTACAGTCGCGAGATATATTCGTGCTCGTAAAATGCAGTGAAATCGAAAAGTCTGGCGTTAAGAGTATTTTCGCGTTCGCGTTCGTCAAGTATACCGATGTTGAAAAGCGTATCATCCAAGTATTTTCGCGTTCGTGAAATGCAGTGATATCGTAAATTCAATCGTTATTTCATCGTATTTGTGTACGTGAACTTTGTTGATATCGTGAGTGTAAAATGTCGAGTTCTAAAGTTACGTGTTTATATTAAATGTATCTTGAGAGAATCGGGAGTGAAAAGAATTTCGTGAGTGCAAAGTGATAAAAGTACATTGAGTTGAATCGATAGGGTTACTTGAAGAATTTCGATTACTAGCCTTGGATTAATCGGATGAAGTGGATTATTGGCGGGATTCAACAATGGGTGAGTGTTGTGCTTAAAAAAATTTCTTACAATTTTATTTAGTTAATGATCTGTCATTATCAACTTTCGCGCAATAAGCGTTAATTATTTCGATTACATGGAATTCTTTTATAATTTTTTCGTATATATAAAATCAATATATATATTTGTCAATGAAAAAAAATTGATGATTAAATAGAAAAATATCGAATATTACAGAATAAATCTTATTAATTAATAAGTTAATTTATTAGTTTTATTAATTTATGATTAATAGTTAATGAATTTATTGCAAAAGTTTGGTTTAAAATACAATAACAATGAGTTATTATATTATTTGAAATTTCAAATAATTTTTTAAATAATTAAAGAAAGTAGAAAATTTTATTGCGAATCGCACGTTTGTTCTATGTTATATTATACATTTATTATTTAAATATATATATATATATATATAATTTTTGCAACAAATTTTTACAAAAATGTAATTTACGGACTGACAATTACGCTAAGCATAAATAATGCTACTCACACAGAATCAAAGATTAGCTATTATATCAATAATTAAATAACCGCAATAATATGATTACTCGGTGCATTTAATGATTTATGTACATATATGTGACATATCGAGAGACCAAGACTAACAGTTTAAATCGCTTTTAGTACAAGCTAATCCTTCGAAAATGTCCACGTGTCGTAATTCATTATCGTGAAACGTATGCCGGCGCGAAATACATGAGCGTTTATAGAATCGAGCAATATAATCAATTTAAACCAATTTCATTATCCGCTAGTCTGCTAGTCCGCGGTAAATTAATTATTTACGATTTAATTGAGTCACGATAAAATCGCTATTGATTTATACGCGCGAATTCTTTGCCGCACTCGTGTGGCAATCGTTGCAATTTTACAAAATTGACAAAAGAAATACACTGAGCTACAGCTTTATGAATATTATGTTTTTGGTCGAGAACGATCAGTAAATATTTTAGCGTTATTTAAAAAGGTTTGAATATTCAAACGGCAACTTTTTATTTCAAATATATGAATTTATTCGTGTCATTGTTAGTAAATTCCATTTCGAATCAACACCTCGTTTCGTGCAAATATTCTTCGTATGATACGATAACAGTTAGAGAATCAGCTTCGCGGAATCAAATTATGTGGATTAGCATTAAAATAGAAGCGTTGAATTGTGGCGAGAATACGCCTCGTGATCGCGAGAAATACAATAACGTTGCTGTACAATAACGTCGTTTACTTGGCGGCAATTGAAACAAAGAGGAAGAACGAGAGAGAGAGAGAGAGAGAGAGAGAGAGAAAGAGCGAATTCTTACTACCTTTGTGTTAGACTCGATTTTATATGCCAAATGCAGAGAAAGAGGAAAAGAGAAAAGAGAACGGCCGTAGTAAATACCGAGGATATGTAGTAACGGCTTTACGGCCGGGAACATTTTCTGTCCGATGTGAAATGTTGCTCGGCACGGAGTCACATTCGGAGTATCCTTTTGGTTCCGGATATACGTTGCCAGCTGCACTTCGAGGCTACTTTACGTCGAGCGATTCGTCATAACGCTCTCTCTTCCTCTGACTCTTGAACGGTGTCTTTATCGGACGAGCGCGCGTATACATAATGGATATATGATCGTCCATCGTTCGTCTTCACGCATGATGATACGCACCGAAGTTGCTCTCTCGTCTGCGATTTAAGATAGACGCGATATATTCCTCTTTCTTCTGCCGGACGAACTCAGGAAACATGACTGGGCTGTAACATACGTTAAATCCTGAAGTGCGAACAAATTGAGAAATCGCGAGTATTTCGCTCTGAAAAAAATGCGACATTATTTTGCAAAAATACTTTACAATTAGTAAAGATAAATATGATTATTAATCAGATAATTTTACGGATATTTAAAGTACAGGTATATATACACACACACATACATATACGCAATATGTATAGACACACGATAAAATTATATAATAAATTATAATTATATAATCACGATTTTAATCTACTACAATTTATTGAGCTTGTTTCGTAGTAAAATTGTTGTGCACATACTTGTGATATTTGGCGACAAACTTATTAATTAGTTCTGCATCGATCTCGTTTCAATCTCTCATTCTATTTAACCGTTTCAAATGTTTGCATTCAGATGGAAATAATTTTGTTCAAAGTAACGGAGGCATGTCCCCTTGCTCTGTTCATTATCGAGCGATTGCAACGAACTTTATCGTGATATATTTGCTGACAATATTGAATGAAATGAATTAATTATTTCGAAACAATGTCGCGTAATAGATTTAAATTGCTAAATTACTAATGACATTTCGTCGTGAATAATTTCTTTTAGGTAGAAATGCAGTAATTTTATTGGATCGATGCATCATTTATGAAATCGCGGAAATTTTGATGACGCCTCAATGTCGGATTCTAGCGAAGTCACGGAATTAAAAAATAAATTTTTTACGAATCAAAAGAGACCCGGATTCAAACGTCGAAAAATCCACAGATCTGATAACTATGCTCCAGTTGATCAAGTTTCAGCTGTTCTGTAGATTCTGATGAAAATTTTGTTAACTCGAGTTTTCGATGAGAGAAAATATCGCGGTAACAATCAGGGCATTTATCAATAAACTTAATTTAGTTCCACTATTAATTGCCGGATCACTTTAAAAACGACCGTCAGAATGAATTCGTCTCTAATGCTCTGTATATTCGATATAATAATATTATTTGAACTTTTTAGAAACCAAACCAATCAACTCCACTTTTTTTTCAAATTTTTTTCATTTCTATATCAAAGCACTCGTGTATTTCGTGATGTTAAAATTAGGAAATTTATAAAAAGCGCATTTCATCAATTTGGCTTTTAAGAAACTGATTTATAACTTGAAAATTAAAATACTTTCCATATCTGATTACATACAAACCGTTTCGTGAAATCAATTTAAATATTTTATTATTTATATTAATATTCATACATACACGCGCATATGTGTTATTTGTTCTTGATATAAATTTTCAGAACAGATTATTATACTTCAATTTGAAGAATACATTGCTAAATTTTCACATAAATGCCACAATACATCTCGTATATTTTTATCTCGTTTTACAATAGCGTTGTCTGCTCCAGATCCGTGGTATTGATTTATTTTATCTAGTTACTAGTCTTTGGACAGTTGGTAAAATTCGGCATCCCTGACTTTTGCGGAGTATACTCCAATTTTCTCTTTCTCATCATGTTTCCTAAAGGGATTGCTCACAGAGTCAATCTAAATTTTTTTTTCCCCCTTTTCTTTTCTTTATCTATTGTCTCTGCAGCATCATAAAAATCTGCTTGTAAGCGACACGGCTGCTATAGCCACGCAGTCGGAATAGTAGAGAAAGTTAGTTAGTTGTAGGTATAATAAATAGAAGAACAAAGAATGGAGCGTCGCTATCAAAGGCTGAGGGGTTGATGCGAGAGGAGAGGGAAGGGATGGACAAGTCCGTTCGTAAAACAAACTGTCATCGTGCGGATGCTTTTAACCGACGCGATGGGATGCGGCGTAAAGAGCCGGGATTGAATTTCTCGTGACGTGTCCGTTGTTGTTGTGCTCTCTCGTGGCTGACAAAAGTGGAATTTAAAAGCACGTTTCTTTCTTCCTCTATATTTCGATCGCGAGAAACAGCACCGGAGGAGTTTTGAATCGTGTGCGACGGTATGTCATACTCTTCCCCTCTCTTTTCTCCCTTCCTCCCTATCTTTCCTCTCCCCCCTTCCGCTCTGGATGCAACATATGCGATTGAGCAAATTCCATTTAAGGATTCGCGTGTATCCATAACCGCTGCTTCACGTGTGCATGATGTATTTAGAGTAAAAACAGGACATCGCTTGCTTGTGACGACCGTATCATCGGGCCGCGACATTGCGAATAGCTGTTATTATTTCCATGTTAATAAAGTGCTAATTAATATTCTCTGACATGCGCGTAATTAGCTCGATCCGGATTTGTTGTGAATTTTATAATTAACACGTCATTATTTTCATAATTTTATCTTTGAAATATCACGTTAAAATATATTAAATTGAATTTGCTGTAGCTTTGAAGCGTTTAGATATATGTATAAAGGTGAGCGTACCGAGTACGCCTCGTAAAAGATCCTCGTCACAGAGATATCGATCGAAAGCTGCTCTCTCTCTCTCTCTCTCTCTCTCTCTTTCTCTCTCTCTCTTTCAGTCCTACACTAGATGAAGCTATAATATACAGCGAGAGAGCATCTGTGTTTAGTTTTGCGAGACGGTTCCCGCGTCGATTACGGACAAGACGAATCGGAGGCGCGACATGGGACATTTGTTTATTCTCGTACGACATTTATTCTCGTTCCCCGTCGCGTCGCATCGCGCTTCGCGTAGCGACGGCGGAATTTCAAATCAGTCCATTTGGGGACCCTCGCGTCCCCCGGGCTATCTCGCAGGAAGCGTTCGCAAAGTTCAAATCCGTGTCCGACGGTATAACTAGTTTCCCTTTCGGAGATTGGATGACTTCTGCCCTCTTACTAGGATCGTGCCGATAATCTCCTACGACATTGGCGGCAACAGTACCATAACAATACCGAAAACAGACGCGTGACTTGACGCGTTAAATATGCGAGAGGCACGTGCGTTTTCGCTATCTTGATATTTTCGTTCCCGATATCAATAAATTTGCGATATTAAAACGGACATATTAATTGTTAAGAAATTAAGAAAATCAAGTATGATGCATATTTATATGAAAATCGATTTTAATTGGTAAAGTTTTTATCGTGCATTATGGAATATATATATATACACCGTATCTTTTCTATTAAAATAGCTTCTTGCGATAGAATTTTGAAAAACATAGATTTTGCTATGATAGAAATAAAAAAGCAAATTCTGCATTTCTTTATGATAATGAAACGTAAGAACGCGTAGAATACATTTTTTCACAGCTAATAGTATCGAGAATCGAGAACTCGACGAAGATTACATATCGGTTTCGTATCCACTTTTTATTTGCAAAGCGAATGAGATGTCTCTCAATTGGCGCATGCGTTTCTCGGCGCTCGATCCGATATCCAAATTGTTTCAGGTGCTATCGCAATCGACGATGTGTTGAATATATACACGGCGTACATACAATTTACCCCTAGCAGTTTTTTACGGCCGTGAGCACGTCATTCGAAGCTAGCGAGTTTTCCCTCCCCTGTTTTCCCTCTTCTAGACGAAATAACTGTACGACCCGTTTCCAGTCTTTAATGCACCATAAAAGGGGGTGCCTTTATCTAAACTTTTCCCTTTTCACGACCGTGGTATGTGTGTAGTCGGCGCCACACCAGCAATAATAATCACACAAAAACTTATTGTCCTCCCTGTATATATTGTATGTATCCGATCGGAAATTTATTGCCGCTTTCGTAGGAGACAATATGTAAGCCCGATTAAGAAGAGAATTGAATATACTATTTGAAACGTTACGTGCATCAAATTTTCTTCGCAAGTAGACCCGAGAAATTCGAAAGACACGAACAAAGCATATAAGTTTGTTTAGTAATCATGTTTGATTCGAGTTTTGTATATTAATAGAATTTAATTATTGTAAAACGCTCCTAGACGCACAAGAGACACATAAAAGAAATAAGTTTAATTCTATTGCGACTCCATTTAAAAGGCAAATTAAAATTTAAAAAAATTTTTTTATCGTATCGGAAGAAAAATATAAATACATCGAAAGGGATGATTTTCCAATCTTTTTGCCGACTATGTCCCTTGACAAGATTGTTATCAATCGTTTGCCAATCGTTGTCGAACGGAAGCAACGTGACGTGAGCAATAATTTTAATGGCAGACGTGGCGACGCGGCAACAAATTCCATTTGCTAACGGCGACCATAGCATCGATAAAACTTCCATCGGTCGTATGCCATTTCGGTCCATTTCGAGTTATTATGATGGTAGCGGGGCCCCAATGTTATACGCGCTAAAGCAATATTCTCTACACGCAATGGACACATGAACAAGTGCATGTCAAACAAACGCGAAAAAAGATAAAAACTTGATCGTTAGTCCCTAACAATAATATATCGCGATGCAAAATCGCGCCAATCGAATTCTATTTTTTATAGAAATAGGATTGAAATTGTAGATATGAGTTTTATGAGATAATTTGATATTTGTATTAGAATGACATTTTCAGCGCATGAAAGAAATTTATTTTATGACAGAATAATATGTTTCAAATTTTTTTTACGAAAGAATTGTTTTCTTGTTATCTGCAATGCGTGCATGTTTAATTAAACAAAGATAAATATTGCGACCTACTTTTTACACTTCAAGTTTTTATTTAAATCTTCATTTAAATTTGCGACATGAGCAGATTTAGCACAAACGTGGGCTTTACGTCACGATAAATTCGGTGTATATATTTAAAAAAATTAATACTAGCATATTTAGGAAACTTCTCTCGAGAGATAATATTTGTATACGAGAGTATTTCGTGTGATTTTTGCTTATGTTTTTCACGATTGTAATTAATACACGCGAAAATCTCTGAATAATTAAATTAAATCGTTATAATATATCTCGCGTGAATATGTTTCGATTTGTCTATGCAAATGCGTATAGACATTTTCGTAGACAATAACGATATTTCTTGGCTATTGTCGTCAGTGCTCGATAAATCGATTCACGTGCCAGAAGATCGTGTGTTAAGAACAATACGGGCGAGAATCCGCCAGACCTATTCGCGGAGCCGCGTATACGTCGACGGGAATAACAAAGTTCGCCCGGCACGCCGCGTGAAAATCATTTCTGACTTATTTCCGCCACGGCTGCCGCACGCGATTCCGCTTTTCCCCGGGGACGAGGGAACGCGCGCAAATTTCATTCAGGATTATCTCCCACCTGCGCAGCCGTCGCCCGTCGGCTTGATCAACCGTGTGTGTTCGGACTTTTGTTTCAGCTACTTCCGGCGCAGCGCGGTGAGATATTTTCGACGCGGCGGTCCTTTGGGACCGAGTGCGCGCACAAATTTGATCCGAAACTAGGTTTTGATATGTAGAACTCATGGTGTATGCAAGCCCGACAATAACGCATTTAGATCTCTTCCACTAGGATTTCGCGTGTTAATTTTGTTCGTGACAAGGCACGCGTGAAAAGCTACGCGAAGTACTTTCGTACACAACTATTGTCTCTTGAGGGAAATGTTGATATTTATTACAACGTGTGTGCGCGCGTGCGCATCTCATTTCGTGAAAACTCATTAATTGTTGAGAGTTTACCCTTTATTTTTAATAATTTTAAAGTACTTAATAGATTAAACGAATAGTTCTGGCTATTAAAGAAAAAAATGGCTCGGAACTAAGACGTCAAGTTCATGCTGCGTTTCACTTTGTTCTCTGAATTTTTTTTATCATTTCTTGCCAGATTTTAAGCGCATGAAATATCTCTTGACGCCAAAACTATTTGTTTAATCTGTCACAAACTTTAGAACTATTAAAAATAAAGCTAGAACTCTCAACAATTAATGAGTTTTCGCGAAATGAGACGCCACCTTTACATATGATTACAATATAGATATATCGATTTAATTATAATGTTTATTATTAACTTGGAATATAGTGCTTCTTAAACATCTCAATTTATTATCTACAAACTATCAGAAATTTTATAAAAATATTATGGAGCAATATATCAAATTTTATAGCTATTTGAGCAAAGTCTTGTTAAAATTACATATGTTGTAATTGTGTGTGTCATAGCAAAAGAAGAAATGATAATTATACTTTATGTTAGTGTTATAATATTTTTATTCGAAGATACTGGAAATAATATAAGTCGCGTATAAATCTTTATTTCGAGTATAGATATGAAAAATGTGTCGAACGCGTTGTTGAGCGACACGCGAGTATTACGTAAACGATGTACCATTGTGCTTTATACAATGCGTGCTGTACACATGGCCGTTGTTGGCACGTTGTTGCAGCAACAGCAGCCCTCGGAGCCACATTAATTCCATTAAAACTTCGGCACTCTCGTTCGAAGTTATTAATGGCAGTTTCAGTTGGTTTTACGGCTTTGCCTCGGTGTACCTTCTCGTCTTTTAACGTCAACCTAACTCGTGATGTCGGGATGAAGTCGCATCGTATATAATTTCGTTTTTGATATCGCGTCTTTTTCGAAAAGCGTGAAAATTCTAATAATTACCAGAAAAAGACGTCAACGCGTCAGAAGAGATTGAAAAAGTTGACCGACATTTAATATTTGGGTTATGGATTAATAATATATAAATCCATAATATTGACATTAAAGATTGTTTTAATATGCGAATACTTTAATATGATACTTGAGAAGCTTCAGTAAATAAACTATTGATGAAGTCGCGCGAAAGAGATAATGTCAATTGCGAACGATATCATCGACTGCTCATTCATTTAGTGGTCTGATTTCGACCTTCAGATAGCTGAGATTTACTACGGTTTAATCCGGCTGTCGGCGAATTAAATTTATTGGTGCTAGATAAGATTGCACCTCGTAGATCTTACCTTTTCTGTTGCCACCGGAGAGAAAGAGGCATATGGAGATTCCCAGGAAGAAGAATACGCGAGTCGTTTATGTGGAGAGTGTAGTCTAATGTTGTGACACTATAAATTCCAATGAAATGCGATAAATCTGCGTAGCATCTCACTGTCAGGCAAAAACAAAGAGCCTTACATCGGCTTAAAACACAATGTATTATAAAAAATAATTGTATTCAACATCAGAAATTATAACTATAGTAATATCGCTCTATATATCGGTTACTATAGCTTTTCTTCATCTATTACACGCGCATTATGTATGACTAATATAGTAGAAATTCCATCAAAAGGAGAAAGCCCAAGTATCGGATTCTTTAAAAAGAGGTCAACGACGAGATCTTTCCGCGAGTACAAATGGAAAGACGGAATCGTGGGGGCGGAGGCCACCGGCGGAGGTGACCTATTTCAATCAATAATCCCTTCTTCCAACACGAAGTGGGTTTTATATACAACCGCCACTGAGCGGCGAAAGTCAACTTCGTAATCCCTGAAAGAAGAGGCCGCCACGCCACGCTACCGTTGCCGTTGCCGTTGCCGTTGCCGCCGTCGAGCCGGTTCCGGATCGCCTCGGTAAATCTTCTTTTCTTCGGTGCATTTGAACGGAAATCCGCCCGGGCTTGAAAAGTGAGAAAGGTCCACTCGATAAAGCTCATCGGGAACTGTAGGTCTGAGAGAGAAAGAGAAAAGCTCGGGGGTTCTCGTAGCCTCGCCTGTGTCGTTCGACAAATCGGTCGACCTGGAACAGCGGCTTAATGCAAGCACCTCGGCTCTCGCACTCGCACTCTCCTCGATCCGGTTACCAAATACAAGGATCGCTGTGTATACAAGACCGGTCATCGACTTCTGTAAACAATCTTCCGCACCGTTTCATACAAGCCCGATGCGCGGTTAAAACTTACGTCCGAAAAAATTCCTCGATAATCAAAGGATAGATGCTCGAAATCCATATATTTTAATTTATATAGTAAAAAATACACATGGCATTTTACACAGACATGCGCAATAATTAGAAAATAATATTAAATGCGAGTTGAGTTTACTTGAATAAAAAAAAAATTATTTTACTCATTTCCTTGCTAAAAGAGATAGAGCGCGATTGATTAAGCATTGAAGTAAATTATTCATTAACAAAGTGTTTTAAAATTAATGTTAACATTATTGGCGTTATTTTACGCACGCGTTACTATATTTTCTAATGTATTTTTTATACTTTCAACAATACACAGCTTTGATGGAATAATATTCTTGAAATATCTAAAAGGGGTAACATGAAAGAGTTAATATCGAGCAACAGCCTTTCTATGGCCATAAAAGCATCTCTTTTCTCACATAGACTATCGATCATATATCATTCAATCCAAACCTAATCCATCGATCAAAGCTATCAACCACTAAGAAATAATTTGCGATCACAATCGTTTGACCGATGGTTTATCCATCTAGAAGAAAAAGCTCTAACCAGCCTATGTTCTTTCAATTCTTTCCATCTGAGAACTTTTTTTGTTTAGGAAAAAATCAAGATATATCTCATGAATTATTTCTTTATGACTACAAACGTTATCGGAAATTTGTTTATACTATTAGATAGTATACTATAGATAGATCAATCTTATAGCTTGACAAAATAATTGCAAGAACTGATTGTAAATAATTATATGTCCGCGAATTAAAATAATAACTTCAAGATTACGCTCAAGGGTTTAAACTTTCAAATGAAGAACGAGGAAGAATGTTCTCATAACATTAAGATCCCGAAGATGAAAAGGGTTAAAGTTTTTTTGACCCTTTTACCTGCGGCTACGAAGCAGCGCGACGCGCACAATATGCGCGCTAATTACGTTACGTTAATTAATCCGTCGTTCTTCTCGCTCCATCTCGGACCACTTTTTTCAGCTCGCGTTCTTTCCTCCTTCCCCCTCTCCCCAGCCGAGCTCTTTTAATGCCACGGAAAGTCTCGATGAAACGGAAATGAGTTACCTTACTTTCGTTTGCGGAAGATTTCACGGTGAATTTGCGAATCCCCGCGGTGCTCCGTTTCCGATCCAGACATTCGCGTTCGGCGCGATTCAGCAGTCTTGTTCAATCTTCTCGCGGACCGTGAGAAAGAAGAAGGTGGGTTGGTTGGGTCTTGCGCCGAACAAGAATCCACTATTTTCTCTGCCGTCGAATTTTCCAACGATTCGCGTTACCCGCGTGCGATTCCATCCATCCAACGCGCAAAGCCGGGTTTATCCGAGACTCGGCTCCCTATATTCGGCAGGTTATTCAAATAAAATTGCTACGTAAACTTTTACTTTATTCAAGCGTCTCCCTTCCATCTTATCCTCGTGCATCAAATGAATTCATTTATCAAACGAAAATTTAGAATCTGTTGACCGAAATATATAGTTATAGTTTTTTTCAATGGTTATGGTTTCTACCATTTAAAAAATTTAACAAAATTTAATATTCCTAGAAATATATTGTATTGATTCTACGACGATAATTTAAAGATAAAATATAATATAATATGTATGATTTATTCTTTTTAATTGTAGCGAGAAATGCGAGAATCGATACATTTATTTATAATAAAAACTATACTCCTTTAGATCTAATTAAAATTTCTTCAATAATATGCGCTATACGAATTTCAAGTATCGAATAAAAAAATTATATTTTTATCTATTATATGTAATGAAGACTCGTATTATATATTTGCTATTTTAATTTATTTCAATATTTCTTTTATCCGCGTGCTAAATCAATTTGAAGCTGTTCTCTTTTTGATCTAATTCAAATTTTTCCAATAATACACGCTATACAAATTTCAAATATAGGATGAAAAAAATCATACTTCTATGTAATGAAGATTTGCCATTTTAATTTATTTCAATTTGTTCCACCCGCGTGCTAGATCAGTTGGAAGCGGATTATTTCTATCTTCACATATTAAGGTCGAGAGCATCTTTCGTTCCTTTTTCCACACACGTAATCATATCTAGGTTCTTCATTATACAACAAACGCCAAGTGCCTCTAACGACAGCAGTAACGACGATAACTCGTTGGGATTTCAATTTTACAAGTACTTGGTATAATGTCGAACGAATTGTGCCTCGGCGTTGTTGAAAATAACAGGGATTATCCGCGACGTACACAGCCGTCATCTCCCATGACGATAACGATAATGTCGGTTCTGGGCGCATATACAGTGCAAAGTATAACGTAATTATCTGCGCGGCCCGATGCTTTCCAGCGCGCTTTACGCATCGTAATGCGCAATTGCACCAAGCGTACAGTGCATGTCGGTTGCATCTTCATTATGGCTGCGCATCTCGTTTCTCCGTATCGTCGATTGCACTATAAGTAACCATATAAAGGCGATGATAACGCAGCGATTTTTCGAATAGCAGCGATAATAATATATCTGCACATTTTTAAATTTAAATATCAGAAAACAAATATTTTTTTCCTAATTAATTTTAATTATTGTACCTTTATACAAGATTTTTTTCTTTTTTTCTAATAGCATATTTTTTTTTTTTTTTTTCCAATTTTGCGTAAATATTTATTAGCTTATCATAAGCATTTTTCACTCGGTCTCTGAGAGCAACATTTTTAAAATAGTTTTATTATATTACGCATTTTTTTATATTCTGCTATACTTGTGATATTATACTCGTGGATAGATACAACTATAACCAGCGACCGTACAACTACAAACATTGCATATTAAATATATAATTATTTTAATGGTGCCGTAAGAGAGGTCGGATAATTCAATTGGCTGATACAGCTTACATGATTGATATGCGAACGAAAGTATTGTTGTAATGATGCGTTTTGCGAGAAATTATAACTCACTTGTGGATTATAATATGACTCTTTATATGTTGCATCATATTTAAATCATGACTCTAAATCACAATCTACCGCTAGGCAATTCACGGAAATGGGACAGCTGTCATGTGCAGCGAGATAATTATTCCGACGTTGATGAAGTTTTCATTAACGGATTGTTCACGGAAAAGTGTTCGTTCTCACGGATATAAAACGATACGCATAGTTTATATTCATTCCAATATGTATGCCTACGACCTTAATACATAAAACCATATCCTCTAAATTGAATCTATTACATTACGATGTAAAAATAAGTGTGAAGAAAATTTTATAAAATTTATATATATAAATGTCCTTCTAAAAAAATCAAGAAAAAAATTAACGCGAGATAGGAATGAGATCATATAATTTTCAATATCTACAATTAATGACTATGAAAGAAAAAAATTTGATTAAGTTTTGTAATAAATATATAATAGAGATGGGGGTGTGAAGAGGGGTTTGCTTCTTCGTACATGTGGCGCTTTCAAACGTATGACTATGTGAGACGCATCAGTTGTTATATTGGTAGCTGATAACGTAGATCACGTTTTGGCTTTCAAAAGATCTAGAAGGAAGAAGTAATTTAATATTTTTTTAAACATTTCTTTACGTACATCGATTGTTCGTACTTCTTTAGCAATGTTAAAAATTTAATACATACTCGTTAATATATTGCGGGGGTCAGAAGTTCAAGGATTTATGGTCTTGTGATTTATTTAAATCAAATCGCGATGCATTAATTGCCGGTTCACTTATTGTAGAATATTAATATGCGTTATGTGACTAGTTATAACGCCAGACATGTTTGTGAAATGGATAATTAAATCAGTAGCTCCTCTGAGCAGCTACTGATATTATTATTAATAACTGGCAAATTGCTAGCAGTTAACGACTTCAACGTCAATAGTTTCAATGCTTTGTTACATAAAGCACAGGAATACGTAGATACTATTTATATAAGCAATTATCATTATTAATTGTCATGAAATAACATAAATATCAATATTTCAAATATCAATTTTTACATACTAGACGTACAATTAAAATGGGAATGGAGATAAAGAAAACAATTCATTTTATATAGTCTTTTTAATCTAATTAATCATTAATCATTAATAATATTTACAATCTGGCGGTTTTATTTTCTTTATAATTGTGTGTATATTAATCAATATGTGAATATTTACAATTATCGTATGGAATAGCGTAAACTACGCTGATCAAAGATTATACAATAATTTATGAACTATGGACTGCTTCAAAAAAAGAATGTATCCGAAATATAAATAATTGATTAACGGTATAACATAACGTTAGAAATATATGATATAATCATAGAAACTTGCTTATTGTTTATTAAATACGTAAACTCAAATTTCGTATGCACGAGTGTAATTTATATTAAAAAAAAAAAAAAAAAAAAAAAAAACTAAATCATATAAAACCGGCATTCGCTTTTTGAAGCAGTCTGTTGTAGAGGAAAAAGGTACGCAAGATCACGTTTTTAGGGATCGAGATATTAATATACTAATACTTGAAAGTATGCAGGATCTCCAATGCCTTAGCGCGTTCTACTCTTGTAAAAATAACTGTACATTTTTTAACGCTATTTTAATTCTAGATTCTATACAATTTAAAGTAGAAATCTTGACCGCCGATCTCTTTGTGTCGCGCGTTGTGTCAAGCATTTCGCGGAAAAAGGAATATAAATAGCTAATAGAATGTTTTGTAATATCTCCATTTGCATGAAGATTCGGCAACTTCCTCGACTCGATCATAAAAACTAGCATGCGCTGCTCAAGCGTTAATCCTTCGAGTCAAATGATTTATATGGCTAATAATTACTCGTTATAATCGACAATCGTGATGTTTCTAATTTAATAACATTATATTAATTACACGAATAGAACATACCGATTTATGCGAAGCAGTTGAATTTTATGTATGGAATACTACTTTACATTGCACTTGGTGTCTCGATTATTTCTAGCTATGCAAAATCGGATAAGTTAATCTCGCAAGTCAAGCTCCACTCGATTAAGTAAATCCGGTTCTGAAAAATATTACACAAATTAAGCAATTATTTATTCTCAAACTAGTAATTTATCGTTAAGTAAATTATCGTTTATATATACCCTTTCGATTTTCTTCGACGTAAAGACTTGTCCTTTGAGAACGCCTGTTCTCGTTAGAGTACCTGATCCTGGGCTCGATCCTGTGGGCCGGAACATAGGTCGGCGTGGTGAAATCGTCCGGACCTTCGATGATGGTAGTATTTGATCTTTTCCTACAGATTATCAGACCGATAATCATTCCGATGCCGATGAGAACCAACGCTGCCGCGCCTTTAAGATTCAAGGTTGAATTATACAAAAAAAATAAATTTTAAGTCGCATTACGATGAGACGAGATAAATTAAATGGAAATCTAAAATTTAAAACTCATAAATGCGATAAAATATATCCCAAAATTTTTGCTTTTAAAAATAATTTTTCTAGTGCATTGATGTATAGGGAAAAAAGTAATTTAATAATAAATTGAAAATAATATTGTATGTAAATAATTTACGATAAATTTAGATTTATTTGCATGAAATTAGAACTGGACTTGCAAAGTTAATTTTGCGAAATTAGTATATTAGGCCGAATTAAAAAAAAACATTGATTTTACCTGTACCTGTCAACGCAATAACGATAATCATGTTCTCGGAGCTGGCTTGCGGCAGCGCCTTCTTTAGATCCTCCAGAAAAATCCCACTTCTCTCCATCTTTCCACCAATAGATTCTGCGACCCTGACGTTTTCCAGAAGGACGGGTTCACTTCTGCCACGTCCATTGATCGCGTAAATGTACACCGTATAATCGTATCCCGGTTCAAGGTCGTGAAGCTGGAAATTGGGGGTCGGATTCATATCTTGATAAATAGGCGGCGATTCCCCGGCCATTCCCTGATCGCTCTGTGGCGTTTGAAGAGTATGAGGGCCAATTTGGCCGATGCCGGAATTTCTGAAAGATCCTCGAACTTCCAACAAAAAGTGCTGCGGCGATCCGCCGTCCGATCCCGGGATGCAATTAACTTCTAATGAGCTGCTCTCGTTGTACAACGCACAGTCCAACGGTGATTGCGGTGGTTCTGATAAAAAAATCAACATTATTAAATATAAAGAACACTTGAATACAAATTTAATATTTAACAAGAATTACGCGTATATACAATATAAATAGCTTATATTTTAATTATTAAAATAAAAAAAAATTTTTATTTTATTTTTCAAGATTTAGTCTTTCTGTTATGAAATATGCAAAAGAGAATTAAGCAATACGCGCGAAACATAATTATTGGATAACTTACTAGCAGGTACGATGTTAAATATACAGGGCGCCCTTTGCCGTCCAATGTTGTTGCTCGCCCAGCAAGCCAGCGTGCCATAATCGGTATCGGCACCAATTGTATATTCCAACACACTCAAGAGGCCTTTATTTTCAACCTTCGAGTTCGGAATGGGTAAAACATCGCCGATCGTACCGTTGTAAGTCCATGAAAATCGCACGTGATCGTCAGGTAGCGCTTCCACTTCGCACGTGAGCGATACTGTCTCGTGTCGAGCGACGGTGATCTCTCTCCTTTCGTTACCTTCCCTGCATCTCGGTGCATCTATCAAACGTTTTAAATTGTTATAAAAAATAGAAGAATGTCACAGAAAGAGAGAGAGAGAGAGAGAGAAGAAGAAGAGGGGTTGCGAATCATTTTGTATTTATAAATTCCTTTTAGTATATTTTAATAAAAAATTGTAACATTTTAATTAAGAAAAAATCGTAAACTTTTATCTTCAAAGAATAATTAATTAAATCATAAGTTTTTAAACTTCAAAGAATAATTAAATTAATAATTAAATTTATAATACGTATTTAGATATACACGCGTTGTTGCTCGAGACGCAAAAATAGTTTTTATGCTGACAAAAATGATTCTCGAACGATGTGCTGATAAATAAAAACGGCTACTCACATTTCATGTGAATGAAAAGAGGCGGGCTGTGAGTTTCACCCACGGCGTTCGTGGCCGCGCAGGAATACTCGCCGACGTGTGCGAGCGCGAGCACCCGAAGGGTCAACGAGTTTGAAGCCAGCAAAATTCCCGCGCTCACATCGTGCTCCAGTCGCTGATTCTGCGGATAAGAACGCGAGAATCCGAATAACAATGAATCATACCGAATAACGAGACTCTTTTCCTTCTTTCCCCTTCTTCCTTCTATTTCTACTCACATCGTGATACCAAATCACTCGTGTCGGTGGCGGGTTACTTTGAACGTCGCAGACTAACTTGAGATCGTCGCCTTCCCTCAAAGTGTCCAAGACGTAGCCAGTGGCCAAACGAGCGACGACTACTGGAGCATCTGTTTGTAATTCGAGGAATTGCGTCATTATGTATTATAGTATTTGATGTCGCAACTGTTGTCGCCGTTTCAGGCCAAGGACTTAAAGGGAGAAAACTGAAGAAACATTTTTTTAAACTCCCTTGTCTAAATTAAAAAAATTTATTTGAAAATTCTTGAAATGATTGAATTTAGGAAATCTGTATATATATATATATGGTATATCAGCAAAAAAATATACAAGAGAAATATATATGAGAAGTTTTACTCTTTAAGAACAAAAAAAATCAAAATTACATTTTTGGATACATTTACACATTTTATTATCGCAAATTTGATACATTATTCGATTGACTTAACTTAAAAGAATTGCAAAACTGAGAACTTACAAGAGATGCGAAGTGTTTTGACTTCCTCGAGCACTCCTCCGGGAAACCTCGGATTTTCGGCTCGGCAAATCAATTCCTTGCCGTCGTCATCCTTACTGAGGACCAAAGCCAACTTGCTCACCGTCGAATTACTCCTCTGCGTAGTAGATACGTTGGGATCGCCCATCGCATGTTCTCCCAGCCTCCAAATAATCCTGGCCGCTGGAGAACTACCCCAAGTTTCGCATCTGGCGGCGATTGGACGACCGGCGAAGATCTGATCTTCGCTCAGAACGATTTTCACGATCGCCGGTTTCACTAAAATATAGAAAACAACAGAATTAATAATAGAAGATTAAATTACATAAACGAATATACAAAATTTTTCGATAATCTTCCTACAATCTTTTATTATATTTTTTTACTGTCATTTTGGTTACTTTAGAAGCTTTAAAAGCTTTAGATTCTTAATTTAAAACAAAATATGGAAGCGTGTGGAAATGTCTAACGAACATGGGCACTTCGTCGTCAAAAATTTACATCTGCAAATGTAAACGCGAAGGATAATAATGCTACTGGATGCAAAAAAAAATTATAAGCGGACCGAGAACTTGTCGGCGGTGCGTCACAAAAATAACGAGGGAGGAAAGGGGGCCAGATGCCCGCCGTCCCAAACCCCGATCGCGTATTTTTACTTTTAGACGACAATTCTGCGAAATGCGACCGTCAAAGGAGTTAAGGAGGCCCGCGTGAAATCGTCTCGGAATTCATCTCGCTTCCGCCACGTGTCGGTTACTACTGTATTTAAAATTCTTTCTACGCCAACATTCGGATATAGGAAAATCTAAAATGAGAAAAAATTAAAAAAGAAACTGGATAATATGATAGAATTTTATTTGATTGAAAAATGACATATACTGAATAATTCGTGCTTTTTTCACAAACTTTTCTCTATTTTAAAAAAAAAAACGAGAAGAGATACACTCTATATATGCAATAGAATTAAGAAAATTTAAATAAACCGAAAATTTAAATATGCTATTTATTAATGCTTCTATAAATAACTATTTAATGTATTCTTCAAGTTTCGTTAAACAATCAAAGTTAAAACTTGGTATTTATATTTGAATTTCAACTTTTTCGAGAATTGCAACAAGTATTTGCTTTATGCCTCTCGTAGATGCAAATCGTGATGATCTTCCTGTTTAGCTTGACTTAAAAATAAATACGAGAACAAGGCGGAGAGAAGAGGGAAAGGAAAGAGAGAAAGAGAGCGGAAGTGCGACATGTCGATTGAATAAAACGTGTCAAGAGTGCCCTTTAACACACACTGCTTAAGATCGCTTTTTAGCACGTGCTTAGGATCGAAAGAACGGCCTTGAAGAGTGTTTCCTCGATTTTATTTTAAGCAGATGTCACGTTAACGCAGCATTTATGATCCGCTTCTTCGAAATGCCGCCCTTTTGCATTTCATCGTCGCTCAAACATTGAATAAGTCAAGAAAGCGTCGGAAGAAGTGCTCGATGGGATGCGATCGTCGAAAGATTTACGAGCTCGTAATCATTGCCGAGACTTGAAACCAACTTGAGAATATAATTCACGAACTACATTCTTTAGTTTCGTTTTTCAAAATCAGTTAAAATTAATTTTAATTTTTCGGATTTACTTTTCCGAATATAATTCCGCTACGCATATTATCTAAAATGCAAACTTACGATATATGTCTAGAGACACTTCGCGGACGATAGGTTTTCCCATTGGTCCTGATTGAGCTCCGCATTCGAGCTTCGCTCCCCATAGCGACTTGGTGACTTTGTCGATAAACAGATCGTTTACCGTAAATCTACTCGGTGAGCCGATAGGCACAGTATCTACCACGCCATCCAGCAGCTCACCGTTCTTCCACCAAGTTACCGAGGGCTTAGGTCTACCTGTAAAACAATTACGAATCGCGGTTTTTCTGTGAATCAGCTTTCACGTAATTCTTTAAACTTATATGAATATGGCTCGTAAGATATAATGATATGCGACAATATTATAGATGTAATAATAAAGCAATATATTCAGATATGTATCAAAAAATGTTGATGCGAATATGTATTGATAATAAAATTTAACTGGATAAGACCGCAGGTTTTATACCTCCAGACACTTGACAGGTCAGAGCAAGACTGTAACCTTCCAAAAAAGGACCTCCTATTCCCGTCACTTCTCGTCCTTGAGCGTCGTATATCACAGGTTTGCTTGGTTGCTCTGAAAAAGTCAAAAATATGACGGTATAATAATATTCCACTTTCTCTTGTCACATATGAGAATCACATCATTCTTTGAAACATATTGATAGTTACCAACTAGAGTCAAGTTTACGCGAAAATTTCGTGTTGGAGAGTCTACGAAATCCACTCTGCACCTGAAAACCCCTTGATCTCTCAACGTCACTTTGGTGACTTTCAATCTCGCTCGGTGACCATCGCCGACCTGGAAGTATGTTCGTCTTCCGAGATCATCGCTGACTGCCCAGTGATTGGCGTCGGTCAAGCTACCGTTTCTCGCGTCCAGGCTACAGAGAAAAATATCAAAATTAAACTATCATAATATATATAATATAATATTATAATACAATAAAATAATAAATAGTAAGTAAAATAATAAATAATCTCATTAAATTTCTCATTGATTATTTTTTTAAATATACCGTTTATGTATTTATTTTATGCGTAGTCCATTTTAGATAGTCATTAAAATCAAAAGAATTTAAAACTACAATATTTATTTTTATTATTTTCTGGAAAAAAAAGATGCAAATTTGTTTGACTGGTTCTGCAAGAAATGCCGGTTTTCACGCCAAGGCGCTTTTAGATCGACCGAGAGGAAGTCTTACTAAATTTCCATCGCAATGTTCAGCGTTTCCGGTACCGAAAGTCGGTAAACATCGCACTTACGCCAATTGGCGACTTACTTGGTGACTAAACTTGCGTGCACTGCGCATCTATTCGCGGCCAAAAAAAAAAAAAACGCACTTGGCAGACTTCACCGTCCGCGAATTTAGATTCCAGTAGCTTCAGTTATTCGCTGAGTATTACGTAACGGCAGGAACAGGAAATCGTTTCGGCATGCGGCGGAAAAACGACGGTAATAGAAAAGAGATAAATCGTCTCAAAGAGCTGTGTACGCGCGCATCGTATGATTCGCCGCTGATATGCGGTCGACGATGATCGTTGCCAACTATACCGTGAAAGTCAACTCGAAAGTTACGGAGGTTGAAAAATTCCATCCTGCGTGACTCGGGTCACATGCTGTAAAATTGAACAGAGGCATCTTCTATCCGTCGCAGCGAAAATGTGACGTTTCTTCGAACGCGTGAAAAAAAGTTCTCCGCTACGAAGAATTCTAAAACGTAAAACGCAAGGGGCGACAGGAAGATTAACAATCGATCTTTCGATTCAATTGTAATTCGAGCTTGTCATAAAATTGTTGAAAAGATTTAAAATAATACTCTATCGTTTACGATATGTAATTTTAATTGCAAACAAAGTTTTTCTTTTCTTTTATATGTATGTCGTCCTAATAAATGGTAATATAAAATTGCCACAAGATTCGAAGCATCGCAGCACGAACTTTTCTTGGTTCGGAAAGTTTTTTTTTTTTCTTCTTCTTCTTCTTTCTTTTGTCACTGCGCGATCATTTCTCTCAACGGTTATCAGAAACGTGATCTGTGAGAAATGCTTCATTAATAAAAGACGCAAGCAATAAGAATCTGTTTTATGTTTCGTGATTTGTTTGCGCTTTTCTTTGACGCTCTACGATCTCTTTTGCTTGCTGTATTTTCTTATATGAAGATTTTTTAATATTGTAACTTATAACTGTCATGTTTTCGATAATCACTCGCCCACATATTGCGCGATGCGTTCTCGTTGTATTTTTAGCTATCCATATCTTCTCTTGTTATCTCAAAAAATTCGAGGGTCATAAAACTTCTTTTGCAAAATGAAACGTACTTTTAATGAAAAAGTACTAATTATGTGTCTTAATTCATCATATAGATAATGCATTTTCGTAATGGATCGATTTTGAAAACCAGTTATATAAATTTTAATGTCCTTTCTTTTACATGTATATATTTTTTTGTGTCTGAAAAAATAGTGATTTGAAAAATATATGTGCCTTGCTATGAAAATGATATATACAATGCCTGAGAATCAATGTAAATATTTATTTAATAATTTACATCACATTTTCATTTTTAACGGATAAGAAAGATACTGAGAAAGAAATCTTCAAAATAGATCTTTAATATAAAAATTCTTTCAAATATTGCAATCTTTAGATGGAGCTATTTATTTTTTACGGACGAGCAAATAGCGATGATTGGAGGATCTTGTTTTACGATTCTAGGGATCGTTAAATAAGCGCTCTGTTTATTGCTTATATTAGTCGAAAAGGGTATTCGATCACTTGATATTCCTAAGTTTGACCAGTGTTATGAAATTCCATCATCCCACGCTTTCGATTGTGAAAACTTGGTTGAATTATTTATACAATCCTGATCTAACTTGAACTCTCCTCCTCGCAAATGCTTGCCAAAGCACAACGCGTTTGTTTCTATAACTATTCACGCGATAAATTTTCGGATAAATTTAATATAACATGACAAATAATAGTTTGTATATAAAACGCTTTATAAAAATCCGATATATTTTGATCTGTATAAATTAATATTTATTATTATTATTTTTTATTTCTTTTATGTGGAAAAGTATATTAAAGATTATAATATTATAATATATATAAAATTTTTTGTATTAATACATCAACACATATGTGTGTATGTGAGAAAATTTTAATTTGATTAATTTTAATAATTTTAATGTTTTTTAAGTGAAATAAAATCAATATTTTGATTTTTTTTTATGTAAAATTATCATATAATATGCATCTAATTATACACTTTCTCTTTTTAAAAAAATATTTAGTATCAGAATATTTGACGTGTTAAATTAATCGTTAATGAGCTCGTGATATTTATATGTCAGTCGGTAGTGTCCCCATAAACGCGAAAGTTCACGCTCGGACTTAGACTCGTGACGGGATATTTTGAGATGCGGCTTTAGAACAATGGCATCTCATCTTCCAATAACGCGGTCCTAGCCAACATCCGGCGGCCCGGCTTTCGGCCAAAAAAATCACCGTCGTGTGAATCAGTTTCCGCGGGTTCCCAGAAAACAGGAAGTCGACAGCAGGGAGAACATTTTAAACCTCGATGACATACCGTGCGCGCTGTCAAGAAAAAAAATTTGCTTGTACTGCGTTATAAAAAAGTGCACCTTCAAAATCTGCATATAAATTTGCTGTGGAAGTAGACATAGAAGTTCTATAGACATCTTTATTTCTCCATCTAATTTTTAACACGCTTTTAACAATTGTAATTATTTATTAAATTGCTGGCGATATTTTCTGCAGAGTTAAGTTCAGCTAGATCGTTTTAGCTTTATGGCGCCAATGCTATGTAAAAATAGTATTAGATCGGTAGGATTATTTTTAAAACGCAAGAGAGAGAGAGAGAGAGAAAGACACTTGCCTGTAGAGTGGTATACCAACATTGTCCTTGAACCAGAGAACCATATTAACCGAATCCTCCGGTGTCGGCGGTGTAATGTCGCATGGCAGCTCTACATTATCTCCTTCGGTCGCCCAGACTAATCTTACCGGTGCTGAAAAGAAGTAAAAAAAATTACATATTTTTAAGCATATGTATTGTATATGCATTTATCTAGCTAATATTGACTCATTAATAACTTTAATACTTGATACTGATTCTGTCAAGAGACTCAGCCAAGAAATAATTTATACAAAAATATGAAGTGTAATATGAAAATACTCTATCCCGTTCGAAATTATGATCAATAATCACCACACGCACACTAACCCAATTAAAAATCGAGATATAAATCATTTCCATGGTGTAGGAACCGTATGTTTTTGCGAAACCGCCCACAAACGACTGGCAGAAAAATACATAAATCAGCGATCTTATCGCTTAAATGTTAGCAACATTGGAAGATCACGGATATATAACGTTCTAACATTGTTTCGAAATATTCTAGTTTATAATTTTAAAAGTATATTATTTAAAAAAAAAAAAAATTATACACACAATCTTGAAAAATATTATAAATAGAGATAAAAAGCAATGATATATACGTATGAGTGATTTTATTTAATAAATACATATGAATGTTCTATAAATTTAACTTTTTAGCTGTGAAAGTGATGCAATTTTCAAGATTACAAATATAGATCGATATAGCATAACGCAAACTTAAAAATAAAAAGTCAAATGCAAAACTAAAAATTAAATACTGTTGAGAATGCCTTTGCTCGTCATCTTTGGCTTTCTCGTACTCTTGGCGAAAATAATTAATTGTTTCCCTCTTGTCGTGTAACTCTGCCAGCTCACAATTTGTCCGACGACGAGCATCGATTCGATGTACCATTGTCCATGATTTTATAGCGTCCCTAGGGCGCGCGACTTAAACTTAGATTCGTCACATCTCGTTACGAAGTAGCAGTGCAGAAAATAGAAGCGATATAACGCAAGCCAGCCGGCCGAACACACGTGCTCGTGTCACATTATGTTCTGTTAATGCACATGCCGGTATTTCATTGATAACTCGTTCATTGTACACGTGTACACATATCGAGACATATCTCGTCGATCATTTTATTGAGTATTTTCTTTTGATAGAATTCAATAGATCTATGTCGCGACACATTTTTAATACATATAACAATACTTAGAATATATGTATAGAATATATGATGAAAAACATTTTTATCTAATATTGCACGCATCTATATTCTAAAGAAGAAAGCAAACAAGAAGAAGATAATTATATAGATTTTTTATATTGTTATTTATCCGCAAGACTGTTCGTCTGAATTTAGTAAAGCTCAACCGTGCCTGAACGCATTACTCCCGTGCATAATATCATGCACGTGGCTACGCGAGCATAACGATGACAGTGCCGTTCGCGAAGAACCGCTTCATTAGTACGTCGCTACGTGTTTCATCGGCCCCACTGAACCTTTAAGGACCTGATGAGAGGGATGCGACTAAACGTCCTGTGTTGAATTTTACGTTGGTGGTTGAGCATTCTCTTCGCGTACGTAGTGCCGAGTCGAAATTGGAAACTTTTAATATATATTTTGCATAATTTTAAATATATTAAATTAACTCCAAATATATATATATATCTTTCGTTTCAAACTCATAAAAAATGTAAGAGCGTGCGGTTAAGAAGGATAAACCTGTCGTTTTTAAGTACTGCATCCACCTGTCATAGAACAAAAAGGTGAATACAGTTTGTGGAGTCCTAAGTGAATCGCCGCGCGTGTGTTCCTTCTGTTTTCTTATGCAAGGCATCTTTCTTTCGGAAGAGTCGATCTGAAGCGTTGAAAAAAGTCGCTCGCGTATCGCGCAGTTATGTAAATAATAGCCGGCCGAGAGGAGACAATTCCCTCCGCTATTTTTATATCGTGTGTTCGTTGGGAAATCATGCTTCCGGCCGCACACATCTATTTCCGTGCAAGCCATAGCCTCTGGCCTCTTTCTCTGCCTTTCCTTTCACTCGATCGCACATCTATCGTTGACAAATCGAATGATTCGCGGTCGTGTTTATCACAGATTGATATGAAATTTATTATACATTCGCGTAAGAGAAACACGAAAAACTCAGTAACGCACAAAAGGAGAGGTATAAGATCCTTGTGAATGATTCTTAATAAGTAGGAACATTTAAAATGCAGAAAAATATTTTTTGAACAAAATTGCACATAAGAAAATTATTTCATAAATTACTACTTGAATAATAATAATAATAATAATAATAATATTTCTTTTATTATATATATTTAATTGTATAGTGTTGAATATGTGATAAATTATAGGCAAGCTTGGAAACCTTCATTCGAGGTGAACATAATTAATGATAATAATAATAGCATTGACCGATTTAAAGATATGATTTATCGACTTTCGATAAAGAGTTACAAAAGTGATGACAGAAATTCTTGTTTAAGAGATAGATAATATATCTCTCATTTCGGTAATTATTTAAAAAGACCATGTGGCCACCTACCTAAATTATTATTCGGATCTGTTTCGAAATAACGAGCTACACGCAACCCGACGATTACGTCGATTCTCGGTTGACCACCTTCTGTTCGATTCGACCTCCCTGCGAGCTGTTTATCCCAAGGATTATCCCAAGGGATGGAAGGAGAAGAGGGTACGCGGACATACCTTTGACCACTTTGTATGATAATTTCACCAATGCTCTGACCCGCACACCCTGCGGTTTCCTCGTTACGTTAGGCAAACCTGTTCTTGTTCCGTTTTCAAAGGGTAACCCTTTCTCCACGCTCCACCTCGCTATTTTGTTCTACGACCCTTGACCATCTCGAGTTTAAATATTAACAGCGCAATGTTTCGCGATTATCATTTAAATGGCAAGAGATATAATATATAAATTGCAATTGTATCAATCTTTTATAGGAATAATTATATAGTCTTGTGATTATACATATAATTATGGCCTTACTTTTTATGTTTATGCTCTCTTAATCACAAATTATATTACCGTCATAATAATTTAATAATAATTAATCATTGTCCATTTGAAATTATAAATTATTTCGAGACAGATAATTACATATTAAAGTATAACAGATTCAAGCTATTTACTATTTAAGTAATATAGTATGATGTAATATATAGTATAATGTGTCTCTGTATATTGCTTCAATTTATATTTCCACATAATTTTCATATAATCAATCATAGTGCACTCGTTCGTCATGCTGACGACATATGTCACACACAACAACGACTTTAGCGTTAGTAGTAGTTGGACACAGGTCGCAAGAAGCTGCAATTAATTACAACTTGGATCTTGTTTCGTGAATCAGCGATTAAGAATCGAATCAGTGAAGAGCGCGAGCGATTATAAACATTAAATAATATGATATAATAATTTATCAAATGCAAAATATGTGTGCGATCCATGTTGATAACGCTAATTCCGTTTTTAATTAGATGTTAAGAACAATGTTTAATTACCATGCATAAAGTTCTGGCAATTATTGTTTCCATTAAATGAGAAGTCCTATTGTCTTATTATACTTTATCATTTCTGACATTTGTAAACGACAATATGCATAAACTAATTAAAAATACATATCAGCAGGTTGACAATATAATTTACGACTAATAATTATTAAAGCGCGTTATTACAATTTGTTTATTTTTTATCTGAATATAAATTCATATGTTATCGTTTAATTAATTATTAAATTATAAATGAGTTATTATAAACTGTCTTATATAACAGTTTATATATTCTTTCAACAAACTATTTTTATACTTCAAAATATTCTATTATTTTTTCCGAAGGAAATTTTCAAAGTTTCTTGTATATTGATTTTTTTTTTTTTTTAATACAAAAAGGTTGCTCATATTATACATATTTTATAGGCAAAATGCAAATTGAACTGTGCATCAGATTAGCATATGTCGAGGGAGTCGTCGAGACGTACGATGCAACGATACCAAGGGTGTCTACCGAGCGCGAAAAGCATGCTGCAATGGTTTATGTGTTTTCATTTCGTAGAAAGTGTTGCTTTCGCAATGGGCCGTTCTGCATGACTTTTACTGTTAGACAAACATGTAAAGGCTCTCGCGATACCTACGTGACAAATGGCAAGATTTTATCATCTCCCATGTAGCCATTTGTAAACAGCCAAACGATCAATATTATAAAGTTATCAGAGCTTTATGAATGCGTTGCATTATATATCTGTATATATTTAGCTAAATTCTCAATAATGCATTGTCGGGTGAAATTATATGTATATTTCTCGCTGCTTTTACGATCAGACAAACATCTCTGAATTTCTGTATTTGTTGGCAACATTGATTCCTCTGGTTATTATTTCAGTTATCGTGTGAATGATGAAGTTGATAGAGACAGAGCCAAAGATTCGAAGATTCCTTTCGCGCTGAAAATAAGTCACGCGAATTCTTTGGTCGCAAAGTCGGGATCATCCGAGTTCCCGCACTCGCGCGGTGTCCGTACGCAAGGGAACGTCGACAAAAATATCTACTCACCGATGTGCGCTTATGGAGCTTTCTATTTCGATCGACCGTTTCGCACGTGGCAGGATCTGGCACGCTGCTGTTATTATATCGCGCGCGATAGCTTTATCTCTGATCGCAATTCGGTCCCATTTGAATTATGCCTCTCATTATCTTAACACGATGCGGTTCGGTACCTTCCTTCTGCATTGATATATTTAATTTTAAATTAAAAAGAGAGAGAGAGAGGTGAAAACAGTTTTTATAATAAAACAGTTGCAGCGTCCGTTAGCATTATTATTTTAATTAAAATTTTCTCGCGTTATCATAATTAACCGAAAATAATATTTTAAAATACTAATTTCAAAAGGAAAGGAAGAAAGGAAATAGATAGAGAAAGAATAATTCTACTTTTGTACGTATAATTTGCGTCGTAAATTATTAAATAATTATTAAACAGTTGCATTAAAAAGAATCCTAATATTTTCTAACACTGACCAAAAAAATATTCGCAATTACTTCGTGACCGTAAAATGTGAGTTTAATTCCGCTTGTTACGTTTTACGACCGAGTTTTACTCTCTTCCGGGTTTTGCGTGATATCTTTTTTTTTCCACGGTTGTCTTAGCAATTTTCCGAGAGTCGGCAACTCTGAGATTAATAACGTAATTATTCTGGCATAGTGGCGAAACATCGGCAGTCTCGCCAAATTAAACTGGCGACGTCTATTTCAGCAGCTGTTTCAATTTTTACTCCGTCTAGCGTCGTGGTATAGCCTATTACTGCACTTGCATCGGCTCCTTCCGCGTAATACGATTAATTAAATGTTTTCGCGTATGCAAGGTATTTGTTGCGCGCGATAACGAGCGCAGTGAGTTTTATCTGCTTCCTCTCCTGTGCGAATTGAGATATAGCTGTGTTGCAACGATACGTTTATAAACAGGAAACAACGCATCACTGCCTGTGATGCACTGGAGATTGAGCTACACAAACGGTGTCTTGATTGAATTTTACGAACGCTAAAACGTCAGTAAGTCACATGCGGGCCAGTGGGTTTATTTGAATCCTTCCGGTTGGCGTTGTCGATAATCAAAAGTGTCAAAGCGTTTCACGAGTTATATAACAATAATTTAGAATCCGCGATGCTCCTTATTTGATATGTTTTTAAAAATCCACAAATTATATGTATGTATACCTATATATAATTTATTAGTTATTATTGACATTTATACTAATCATCACGATTAATAATATAATAATCGTATTAGAAAAATATCGCTTTCAAAAAGATCAATTATTGTGAGGTATAAGAATATATAGTCCAAAATCATTTTAGCATCTCGAAGGAAATTTATGAAACTTCCATACATATGATGTCGATGCGAACTTGATGGATCAGCATGTAAATTAAACATAGCCAAATATAAACTTGTAGAGCACATTAAACTTCAAGGAAGTACTGCGTTAATAGCTTCGTTGACGGATTTGACCTGCTAATTAGACGTCAATCTTCTGAAAGTTTCGGGCAACGAGGGTTCAGATGTCTGCCAGTGGAAGTTAATGATGGAAAATAGATGCAAATATACAATCTTAAGCGCATCGACATCTATGCGTGATACGTCATCTAGTATATATTTTTGGGGGGTAAATTTAAATACGAATAAAATAATATATGTATATTTGAAAGTATAATAACCCAGCAACAAATTTAACGACAAAAAGATTTTTGCGATGGCGAAAATTCTCCGAGTAATTTTTTAGAATAGAGAAATTCGAGTCTCGACTCGTACCTTTGTTCTGATATTCCGGCTCCTCTGCAGCTGCGCCCATTCGATGAATCTTTAGCACCATCAGCAGGCTCGTCAGAAATACGTGTTCCAATGCGCAGCGCATCTCGATATCGTCTTGTATCGAGAATCGAGGCTTAAGTGTCGCGATGACTGCACGCAATACGTCGGATCCGCTCTCTTGTCGCGATGAGCAGCATTCGATTTCGATTGCTACGATCGTATTGAGTTTTTTTTTTTTTTTTTTTTTTCCAAATAAACACAAGTTTGGTTCAACGGCAATCTTTCTCGCGAGGCAGATATTGATTCGAGAATAATTTCGATCGCGTCACTTCCTCGATAGATCGCGACCACTCGAACAATTTGAAAGATCGTCGTGGCATTCTCGATGTCTTCGCGATCGATTTTGAAGCGATCGTTGTCGATGCTTATGTATAAAGTCGCGTTTAAATTGTTTTCTCGCACACTTGTTATTATTTAATAATGAATATTTATATATTCATGAAAACTAATTAATTTATTACTTATAATCACCACACGATTATTATGATGGAATAAATTTCACAAAGATAAATTCTTACTTTTTCTTTTATCACTATTTTCACATAAAAGTAGCAATGTTTTTGTATTTTCTATGTGTTCTTCTCGCAATTTTTCAAATATTTAATTTTTACGGAGAGCGTTTAATTTCGTCCCTTCTTAAAATTCCCAATCTTCTGCGAACTTATTTGTATTCGACGGATAGTTCAATGATATTTATTCATTTATTCAAGAACAGACATATATTCTTTGTTATAGACTCTATTCAGTCGGATCTTTCGATGAAAAGTACAGGTACGAACGATACACAATTCACGACCGGAGGTCCTCCAACGAGTCCTTTCACGTACGCCCTTCCTTTTCTTTTCGCTCGTTATTAAGCCGGACGCGTCGTAATCTTCTGATTAACAACACCAAGCTGCATTTTTCTCGTTGCCTTTGTGCCGCTTCTTTCCGTACGCCTGTTTCTTTCGGTCGAAACTTTCGCCTTGGCTGTCGGTTCTTGGTCGATGTCCTCTTCGTCCGCTTTGACTTCCCCCGCGACAGTTACCCCGCTTTCTCCTCCTTCGCCGCCCTCTCAAGGAATTTCAACTTTGATCCTGCGTCTCTGGCGCGTGTCTTTTACGCGTTGCTTTTTGCTACCGCTTCTTCCCCGCCTTGACTTTATTCTTGGTAGGTGGTCCTCCTTTTACGCGCCGCGCGATTTAATTTAGAGATGCGATCAGGTGGCACTACCACGCATAACTTTCATTCCTCTTTATTAGCTATTAGTCATAAGAGTGAGTATAGTATATTTTTATCTCGTTGATAATATCTTGTTTTAATATGATATGACTTATAAGAAATAAAGTATCCTTCAGAAGCTATTTGTCGCAATAGAATCTTTCAAATTTATCAGATTAAAAATGATATTTAAATTAATTTAACTTAAGGGAAGTTCTTCGGTTTGTGCTCCAAGTTTAGAGTTGGTTGATAATCAACACACTTGAATCTTTTAAAGAGATTTATTAGATATAAAAGAAATGATGAGAGAAAGATGATTTATTACATATGAAAGTTTGACACTCGAGCGTATATGAAAAACAGCATTTAAGGAAGAGTGCGTTTCCGATAGATTCTTCGGTATCACTATGGCCGCAATAGTTGCAAAAGGGATTTAAATTCGCAACTATACAGAACCATGTAAATTTTATTCAAAAACGGTCTCGAAAACGGAGCACACGTGCGGTATTCCGAGATAGATGAATCTTTATCTCCCTAGTAGTAATCCCCACGTATAACAGCAGGGATACAGTCAGCGACACTTGAGACACTAATTATACTCGTGGATTTAGTCGATTTTCAGCCGCATCCGCAGCTACACCTGCGAGTCGAAGGGCACTTTTCTTTCATACGACGTCGATTCGCTCGTCGTCGGGAAACGATGCCGTTGCGACAAGACACGTATTTATCGCGAGATCCGCACCGCTGGGGAGGATCGGCGTCGCGTTCGTCGTTATCGTCGTCGTCGTGATCGTGAATCGTGATCGTGTGCCGGTCGTCATCGTCGACGTCGGCAGCGACTGCCACGAAACTAAAACCAAAACCAAAGACACGCGTTTAGTTTCCCCTACCCGAGAACACCCTCGCCCTTCTCGCGCGGCACACGCACTCGTACACGCGGGCACGCACCTACACGCGTAAAACGGCACCCGCGCGCCTTCGGCACGAATACACGGATAGGACACACCCACGTGCGGACGCACACTTATACACACGTTTGTGTACGTGCGTTTGCGTGAATGCGGGAATAATGCTAAATAAAAGTCCAAGTGATGCATGCAAATGCTGCAATGAGTAATGTCGTTTGTAAAACGGGGATATAAAGTTAAATGCTTATTTGTGTTATACGAGAATTGTAAAAAGTTACTTTATTCAATTTAGTAAAGGGTATTAAATATTTAATTATATTGTTGAATTCTCATTACTCTTATACAAGTTTATTTGAGATAATTTATAATTTACAATAGATTATGAAACAAGAATTTATATATAAGGCTGTACATTCTTTGATAATTTGCGATTAAATAGAATAGAATTATGTTTATAATTTTATTTATTGTATGATATTATTTAAATATTTTCTGCATTACAGATTTTGTAATAAATTATAAATTATTTAAAGTTATTTTTATTAGAAACATATTATCATAAGTCACATTTCCATTTATTTTTACAGAAAGTGATAATAACATTATTGTTTTAATAAAAACATATTTATGTTTTTATACAATAAAATATACAAAAATTATAGAAAATAATTATAATAAAATTTAAAATCATACAATTTTATTGAAAATATCGTTTTCTGGACATGAATAAAACTACTTAATATATGATACATTTCAGAGTTAAATATATTATTGTATCGAATTATTGTAAATCAAATATTTAATCCTATATAACCCCGCAAGATTTAAATTTTAGATGCCTTAAGCCTTAGGCAATCGAAAACGATCTTCATGTTTGTTCGCAAATGACAATGTTAGATAATGGCGAGAGTAAAGCTCATGCTTGTTTCTCCGTGGCTTTCGTAAGCCATGCATATTGCAAATCGACTTGCACCGCAATTGTATCAGTTACAATCGCTCCGTTCTGAAGCGTATATATGCTATTACATACATATACGTGTACGTGTACCTATGTTACATATATCGTGTATCGCGTGTGCGTGCGCGGGGAGCTTCCACTCCGCCACGTGTCTCCGTGCGATCTTTCCGCCTCGGAAGGGCAACGCCGTGCCGAGTTTGGCTGGAATGTGCGCTGGAATAAACGCGCATAGGGGTGAATTTCTGGCGTATCATTGCATGGACGATTACGCGATGCCGGGCCTGATGCGCCGGGGGATTGAAAACGCAGAGAAACTCTGCAGCGGTCTCGCCGGCCGAGGGTGGAGCGCAGGACTCGGTTGGGTTCCGGAGCGAAACGAGGGTCAGGAATGCATTCTGAAAGGGACAGGCGTGTTTGAGAGCCGCGCAGACGGACGGATGTATCGAGTTGTATGCTTGTTTGTCCAAGGGCGCCATTGTGTCCCCGGAGCAGCTTCCAACGCGTGCCACGATTTCCTGCCTGTCACGCGTCCTGTTTTGCTTTTGTAGCAAGAAAGTATTCTGAGATCCTCCGCTCTACAAGGATCAGGCTTAATGTTTTCCTCACGAGAACGGCTTTCGAAAACAAAATTCTCGGATAGACGCAGAATCGACGCTCAATCTCAGAGTGTACATTCCGAAGCCTCTTTATAAATATATTTTCCGTCCGTTAAGAGAGTATTTCGCATTCTCTGGATCAGATTTGATGTTAATTTCTCCGAAACCGAGAGAGATCCTTGTAAACAAAATTCTTGAATAGACTTCGGGATGAGTATACATTTTTGAAGTGGTATCTTTCGTAACTATATTTTGTTTGCTTTTCTCTATATACTCTGAAAAATTATTCTACATCGTTTAAAAAGACTAGACTATCCTCTTACTAGAATCTCTGCTTATTTATCCAAATGCGCCATCGTATCCTCTGGCGTACCACTTTTTCTTCGTCACGCGTGTGTTCCTGCCCGATCCGAAAATATTCCACGTCCTCGGCCAAAGTCAGGCTTGGTATTTATTTTCATTTCACAAGAAACAAATCCTTAATTTCTATATTCCAAGTATATAGAGCACATTTTTTTAATATCCGAACTTAGCATTTATTATGCGACTATTATTATGCGACTATTATTATTGCCGCTATTATTTTCCGTCGCCGTTACTCCGTTACCGCTATTAGTCACCGAGGTTTAAGCTCATTAGACGAATTTGCGTCGTACAAGCGACTCTCGCAGCCCGAGAAATGAGAATTTTCGCGCTGTCCCTCGCGCAAGCACGTTTCGTTTCGCATATTCGTTTCCGCGCGCGAGCGTAAACTTCCTATAAATAAAATACACGCTTCCATCGCTTCCGTTCAAATTTCATGTCGTTACGAAAACCGCGCTCGCGCAGAGCCGCGCGCAGATTTTACGGCGCGCGTAATTTTCTCTAGCCTTGGCGCTTTGGTTCGCAGCCTCTCTATTTCGAGACTCTCGTTGCCGTTTCGCTCTCCCTCGCTGGATACCCGCACCGACAACCCTCCTCTCGTTTCGACCGAACGGCGAGCGCACCCGCGCAAATGCGCGTCACATGGCACTTGGGACTTTTCACTAACTTGGGTTGCTTCAGGCTCAATGCCCTGCGCAAGTAATTATCCGGAAAAGCGTTGCAAATCGCGTAATCGCCGATGCGATAATATCGTTATTAATAAAAATATCATATTTAATATATCGCGGACAATACACAATTTGTTATACTTTATTTAAGTCTCTTTATTAAGATATACCTTATTTAAATCTCGAAGATATCATCTTAAAAAACAAAAAATGTTTTCGGTGTCTTAATTGAGTAATGAAATTAAAATTGAGTAAATGTTTGTTATTAAAATCATAATCAAGCTTTTAAAGACACATCTCTCCCTTTATAATTATTCTTCTATAATTATCATTACCATAATTTACATTTTTATAATTATCGTTATTATAACTTAAAAAAATTACTGATAGAATTGATAATAAATTGATATAAATTCTCGGGCCTCCTTGGAGCACAATTTTTGCGAGAAACATTCAAATAAATGTTTAAAATAAAAACGATAATTGTTATAGAAAGATAAATATTTATGTTCGATGAATGAAATAGCTGTTTTGCTGTCGTAACAGAAACGACGGATTTCATTTTATCGATGGTTTTAATATTATTTTTCATCGGGCCGCTATTTATTTAGTCAAACGAATCTCTTTTCATTCCGCCATTGATTTGTTTATACATAAATGAAGTGAATATGAGAGTATACGGTGTAATTGATACGAGCACTCTGGAGAACTCTTGAGATTTTTATCGGTTTCATCCGTATCCCCAGTCCACTCGCGTGTACATCTTAATAAATAATCACTTTATAAAAGACGTGCTCTTTTAATTCGTAAAAAATTTGTTATTTGAAGAAAAAAAGAGTAAATATACACTAACTAATATTAAAGAGAAATACAAAAATTAAAGAACGTTAGAGTAAAACGAGTCGATACAAAATGATAGTTTTGTTATTGTGACGTATAACTGAAATTAAGATATTTTTAAATTAGCAAAAAGCATGAAATTTAAAAATATTACAATTGATAATATTTTATATATATTATATAATATTTAATATATATTTTTATAGGAATTATATATAATATATAATATCTATTCTAATTACATTTGTGTTTGCTGCCTGTTCCTTATCGTCGATAACATATATTAAGATTTTCGTTTAATAGCATTTCAGTTAATATCTCACGCCGCTCCTATCTCGAATATTTAATGTCACGTGACGCTTCTCTCACGATTCATTGACGGGATTCGAATATCATTCGTCTCGATAAAAAAACGGACAATCTTACATCGGACAGTGCATCTATTTGTCTACAAATTACAGTTGGCGAATGCGGATACATCCCCTCGCCCAACTTGGCTCAGCTGTCCCTATAAACGATCCCTTTCGTAAACGTCAATACGATTACACGCACGTGCGTTTCGCAGCGTCGTGCAGCGTGCTTCAGCGGGCGATAAACACGACCGAGAAAAGGCAGATCGATATCTCGCGACCCTCCATCGATGGATGAGGCCCGGCGCGATAGTCCTCCCTAGATATAAATAATAGAATTATAGAAGAGAGAAAGAGAGAGAGATGTAATTGTTACGAATTGGCAGCGTAATTTATGGATGCTCGTGGGTGGTCTCCCCCCCTCTCTCTCTCTCTCTCTCTCTCCTCGGTTGTATACATTTTATCTCGCTTCTGCACGTTTATCAAATAAAATAAAGCCATTATTGAGTCGACACGACGTGAAATGTCATTGTTACATTGGCAAATGTCAAGTAATCTCATGAAAATTAAATTCATTTCGTTGAAATAATTACAATTATGTATTTTTTTTTTTTTTTATGTCAATAAGTTCATCACGAGTTTGATAAATTCGTTTGAAGATATCTATTTTCTAATAACTCGCTTCATAAATAAGTGAAATCCAAGAAGATCTGTCTAAAGATCTTGAAGAGAGCGGAGACGAGGTTTTTCCTTACCGTTTTTTATCGCATTGGGAACGTACATAATATTAAAGAACTGTTGCGCGCGTAAAAAAACGTTTATGCTTTTTCTTTCGGATCATCGAACATAAAACAGATACAGAAATGGATTTTAAATTGTATTGAGAAATGCATATTTTATATGTTATATAAAATTATTTATTCGAGAAACAAATTATTAACAATGATAATAAAGTTAACAAATTTTATCCGCAAGATTATAAATATAATTGGTGATTTTTTAAATAATGATTATTAACTTTCGTACGTAATTATTTATATCGGTCTAGAAAGGCGTTACTTTTTGATTTCCTAAAAGATTAATCGTCCTTATGCGGGTTACAAAAATGACTCTTCCGGTTCAAAGCGTCGGCGTAAGATCGTAAATTACTACTTCCAATTTATATCCCCCGGATAAACGATGATACTAAAGCTCGGTTATTACCATCCGACTCATTTTATTAAAAGGATAATGTATGTTACGTTCATATGTTATTTTTTACATACGATGGAATTAAATCCACGTTCCATTTTGCGAATAGATAATAGCAGGCAAGAAATACTTTTGAATAAATTTTAATTATATTATTGAAATTTTCTACTTGCTCTATATGAAGTTTCAATAAATTAAAAAAGTTATTATCTATAATTTAATTATACATATATATTTATTTATTTAGCCATTAAGATTCGGAAAAATGTTTGCTCAATTGTAGTACCGAATTACAAGCTCTTTCGCGATTATATGGAAAATTTGGATCGTACGTCGCGTACAATATGGATTTCATAGAAATGATCAACGCTCGTTCTCTATTAGGCGTCGACGAAACATCTAAACGTTTATTGCATCTGGCGCTTAGTTGACGTTGCGCCCAGGCACCTACAAAGCACTTACTGGGAATGGACTCTCTTATTAGTGACTCACGAAAATGTCCGTGTTCTTCTAGACGAGTCGCCTAGCACGAAATGTCGACGATGACTAAGAAGTATCACGACTGATCGATATCACACCATAAATGCAGCGATGCGAGCGATTCAAGGATGACGGATGCCCGTTATCGTTAACGTTCATGATGCACTTCGCTGTTTTCTCTCCGTCACGGATGATCAATTAATCATGTGATGTGCCATTTTTTTTTTTTTTTTTTTTTTTTTCAACGTTGAATTCGAGAACCTAAGCGAGCCTATGTCTGCGACTTGTTGACGTTTGTTAAATATTAATTACGCTTGTGTGCTCAGTATTTGCTTTATCAATTATGTTTACCAGGTATTCCCCAGTGTGGTAAAATCTAATGAATCTTCTTAATCTTTTCGTGGAATTGTCACTCCCTCGCTTTCTTTCTCACGCTTCTTCTGATTAATTAATCATTTCTTGTCCGTCGCAACCAAAAGTATCGCAGCTCGTTTTTGATCTAATTTTTTCGGTAACCTTTACAAGTTTATTCGAGACTCTAATCACTTTTGTCGCGCGCTTACAGATTTATAATAAACTTATGATAAATTCACAAGCTCTAAATTGTGATATGTGTTTATTATGCATTTCTTCGCATATTTCATAACGCGAGGCAGGATGTGTGGCTCGTATTCATTCGCTGCACTTTCATCAACATGTACTTTTGATGTCGCCGGAGATGGGGATCTTGCGTCAAGCGACTTGTCGATGCCATTTTCGTGAATACGATATATAGCTACATTTCGTAAAGCGATGAGTCACGCCTGCCATATCGTGACGCACGCTGCATTATTTTTATGGTGTTTTCGCGTGGGTGTTTTTGCTATGATTCACAAGCCTACAAGGCTTTTCTCGCCACCCTCATTCGGACTGTAAAGCATCCCCCTTCTGCCCCTTTTCCTTCTGACATTCCTACTACGTGTCGCTTGCGCGAATGAATCGTTAAAAATTCCACACGGGCTCGCGTAGCGCAACGCCCTACAGCTAATTATTCCAGGTGGTACGCGCGATTTTGATTAACCGTAAATACATTCGGTGATTCTCGTGGGACGTATCGAGGTGCTCGTCCGCGTATTGCTCGCTCGGGGAGATGCGTTTGTTAGCGACCCGCACGATGACAGCGATTTATTCCGCTGTCGGCGCGTTCCCGAATTTATCGATTTCGATACTGGGGTTGCTGTCACTGCGCTAGTTTATGATCGTATCGTGTGTTAATAGGTGATCAAATTCGATGTAGTATTAAATTTTTTAATATTATGGACAGAGATATTTCTAGCAGGGATAAAATCATTTTTATACGATTGTACAGCATTTCTTTATATTATATTAATCTGAAAGTTAAGTTGCTTGCTTTATTATTATTACGATAGTTTCTAGCGTTACGAGAGAAAAAAAAATGATTAAATATTATATATTTTTCCGTTTTAATTTCTTCACTTTGCATATCATTTATGTATATACTTTTGTTATATATATTTCTGACAAGCTATGCGTTTAAAAAGAAGCATGCGTGCGTGCGTGAATATTTGCTTTGAATCCGAAAGTTTACTAGGAGTTTAAATTCTGCTTGGTATGACAACAAAACGAGAAAGTGTATATATATATATATTCTCATTCTCTCTCAGAACATAAACTCACATGAATATGAACTTCACAATATGAATCTTGTAAGTAAGAGAATCTATCCTTATCCAAGTTACATATAAGATTAATTATCTGAACGTCAACTTCTATGATGAGTTAAAACTTAGATCTTGTCATAAACATTTTTTTACGAAATATAAAGTGCTCGTATTACAAATTACTCAAACATCAATTTGTATAATATTGTAATTATATACGATTCGATATTTCTTTCTGTTTCTGTTCGTTTCATTATTTTTTTATTATTTTCTATAACCCTTTTCTGGTCACATATCTAACCAAGATTATCCTCAGTTAGAGTCAATGCACTTTTTAAAACGAGGCGAATGATTGTCCTTGAAAATTTTTATCCCCGATAAATCTGAAAATTACGACGAGAAGCGTCAGCCACGCGCGACTTGCCCGGCTGACTCCGAGAGCACTAATGCATCGATAAATCTCGCAGCGTTTCAAGACGTCCATTCAATCTACGGACACATATTGCGTATGTATCCACATATATATGTATATGTGTGTAAGACACGCACGTGTCCCTATTCCGTCACATTTCTCGTTGGCGCCCAACATCTTTCGTTCTCACTTACGATTAACGGCGTGGGGTCCTTTCCTTTGGTCATCCGTAAACGGGCGCCATTAAATGAGGAAGGAATAAACTCGCGGCATGAAATTAATGAGGAAGAAAAAGCGGCTAGATCAAGACAAGCACTTAAAGAGAAAAAAAAATACGCCGATTGCGTTAGGGAAACATTTTCTTTTTTGACGAAGCATGAAAGAGAAATATCATTTAGTTAATTTAATTAAATTTTTTATAACATTTCACCTTGTAAAATTAATGGAAAAAGTGCATTATATATATATTTGCACACGCAGATATTTTTATTTTGAATTTATAGATATATTTGCGCGTGTTTTTTCTTCTCTTTTCTAATAACAAATATAATATTATATTTATCTACAAATATAATTATTTCTACGAAAAAATTAACTCCAAATTCGATATCATGACCACTCTGTATATTACGGAATTGTCTTGTAAAAAATTATAAATTTTTAATTTAGATAAAATTTTTTACCATTCGGGATATACCTGTTTCGGTATTTCAATTATGCGATTCGATCGGCACGCGTGAAAATAATGTCACGTGTAAAGGAACTAGAGAAAATAGCAGTCGAGAAAAATAAGACAACGGGATACAGACGGCTGTAACGGGAGACAAAAGGGATGCCGATGGGAGACGCGTCGTTTCACGTTTTGGCGCCGAGTATCTAGCATTCCCGAAATCTTTGAGTTTACGCGGCCCGTTCCTTTTGCGTTCTGTCCACGTGTATGAAATATAAAGTGATTTCTTTTTTTCTCGACCATTCGCTTTTAACTCAACAAGCAGAGTGAGAAAGATATAGACGCCATCGACGCACACGAGAAACGAACGAAAATGAAAGACGCCGCAGGCAGAGAGTGGAATCAACTTTTTAATTTCAGCCATCGTGTGAAAAGTTATGCGGAACGTGCGATAGTCGGACGTAAGTTATAACGTTTTACAATGTCAACTTTGTTGAAAGCTGTGTTATTTCGTGCGAGATATGAGGGAAACAAAATCACGCGAGTTTCTATATTTAAAATCTAAAATAATGGGTTTTTTTATTCGGATGTAGAATAAGAAATCGTGCGCATGCGAATTTTTATTATACATATATATAGTAACGGATGTATATAAATAGTAATGTAAATATAAAAAAATTAAAATTAATTTCTCTTGCGAATTTATATGTGAAAATTAATATTTTCGTATTTCTACAGTGTATATATATATATATATATATAATATCATGAGTCCAAGTGAAGTTTGGAAAATCTTGTAAGATGATTTCAAAGCATTCACACACACACACACACACACACACACACACACACACACACACACACACACACACACACACACACATACACAACACATCTAAATGGATTTCTCAAAAACATTGATGTCGTAATAACTTTATTATATATATATATATATATATATATATATATATATATATATATATATAATTAGCAATTATATTGTATATCACATTTTACGCGCGGTATAATGTTATTACGACATCAATGTCTTTGAGAAATCTACTTAAATATGTTTTGTGTGTGTGAACGTTTTGAAGTCATCTTAAAAGATTTTCCAAACTTCACTTGGGCTCGTGATATTTTAAGAATTTCTATTTCCTCATAAAATCTTAAATAATAGTTTATTTCCATTTTCTGAAAAGAATATTGAAAATATTCTGTATACATACATTATAAAACTGAGTATATGCATTTTTTATTATGCGAATTAATCAATTTACTATTAATTTTTAAGTTATTAGTTAAATTTTGGATACTCTGGATAAAGGGCGAAGAAAAAGATAAAAAATTGCGCAGTGATTGGAAATCACAGATTTTTTTTTTTCTGAATTGATATCGGTGCTGCGAAATACGTCGAACGATGTATTATGTAATTTTCACGCAGAGAGAATATATTATGGGGGAAAATATGGAGGGGGCTCACGAAGTCGTCGACACAGGGCGATGCGTCGCGAATGCTGTCGCAAGCGCGCATGCTAAAGAGGGATCAGAGGAGACTAAAAGGAGCAGCATGATCTCGGGCGGGAACGAAGGGACCGTATGGCGGAATGTCGCGATTTCGCTACGAGATTGGACTAAACATTTGCCGTCCGGCATCGCCAAAATAGAGGCATGCACCTGTTCCGCTAGAAAAGGAAGAACTACACGTGTCTTCTTCATTGCTCCCTCTTCGTGCTCCTCCGCTCTTCTATCTTCTTTTCGTCCCTTCCTTTTGGCCCAACCGTTTTCGGTCTACCTCTTCCAACTTGCTGTCATGAAACTTCTCTTCTTACGCTTTTTCCTTTTCTCGTGCTTCGTTTCAGAGATTCGTTCCTCATCGTTTTCATCTGTCCATGTCTTTTTCCATTTTCCTCTGTCAGAACTTTGCGGTTCTTCCTTTCCTCGTACGCTTTTCTTCTGTTTTCCGCGTTACTCTTTACGTTCCATCCTCTTCTCTCTGTACGCTGTTTGGCTGTGCACACCATAATGCTATTTTCATCGACACATGCAGCAAACGCTGTAAGTCGCTTAACGCACACCGGACACATCGGATATGAAGTATCTGACGTCTAATTCTCAATAAAATCCGCATCAAAGTACCAAGACACCTTCGTGTGTGCATTAATTCATTTAACACCTAATAATAGTTTTCTATTGTATTATTTTACATGCTGATGTAATTTTAGGAAAAAGTATCGTCGAATGTTTCCGAGATGAAACTGGCGGATCTTAAAAGATATGATTATCAAAAATCGAGAGTTTTACGAGATTATCATAAATCTCTTTTCCTTCATTTTATTATGAACTCTTTATTAAGGCCAAATCGAAATCATCAATAAATTGATAATAATATTATCAGGTAATAACTTTCTAAACAATTTGCAATTTCTCTCAACATTAGTCACACATACAGAAATATCTGTATGTTTCCCCGGTATTGTAATACGGTATTATTGTCAAGCTCAAAGGGTAAAGATTCAAGGGTGCGCATGTTTTAACGACTATATATAGATCGACATGTGTTTTGGGATTGGCCCTCGACGACCTGCATACTTTCGATAATGCGAGGAGGATTTTTTCTTTTGAAATCTGAAACGTCGGGGTAATGAGCGTGGCGCTCGCCAACAATTAGTCGACAGTTTTATTGGTCGGCGGTGTAAAATCAGCTGTGCTAAGTGGATTCTCAGAAATTAAAAGCGGACGCAGATCCAAATTGTTTGTAGTTGCCCGCCGTCTGATCTGCCCGCTCGAATAATGCTATAAGGGCGCTTTTTAACTCGTAATCCTAAACGATCGCATGTAATTGAAACCTAAGCTCACTCGCAAATTGGTCAAAGTCAAAGGGTTTGCAACGGTAACGCATGCGGTATGTACCGCGAAAGATATTCTATTTTTATATTAAAATCTAGCGGAGATTATCGAAATTTAATTACAAGTTTAATTTCATAAATTTACATTTTTCAATGTGAAAAAAATAATCACAACTTAAAAGAAAAATGCCAGAATTAAAAAAATCTAAAATTGATAGAAATTGTGCGCAATTATGTTTTTATTTGCTATTATCAAGAATATAAAAATTGATTATAATAGTTAATAAATAGAACTGCATCTCCATTCCACGAATCGTATTTAGACTGTTTAGTGAGAAAAAGCTAAAGGGTGTTTTCCGAAACATTCTCCTTCACAATGACGTTCTGTGTGACAACGGGGATTTTGAGAAGCATTTGTGCGCTTGTTCCACGAGAGCAAGTTGCGAGATGTCCCCGCTCTCGTCTTTTGCTCCAATCCTCCCGTGACTTTCTGATTTCGTTTTTCCTTGTTACAAGATCCCGTTGGCAGGCGAGTATCAGTCAAAACACAGTATCACGTGGCATGAATCCGTCCATTCTGTCATGGGAAACTCGCGCGGGAGAAAAGCTCAGCGAAGATTGTCACCACCGAATCTCTCGCACACGTGCTAGTAAAAAAAAAAATGAGAAAAGATTTGACGGGAATACCGCGCGGTTCCCAGAGGTGCCGTTCGACCCGACAGTAAATCACAATCGTATAAATATTAGGAACGACAATAAGGTTCCACGAGCAAATGTATTTAAAATGAATTTACGGGAAATTTCCAAATAATTTGCAATAATATGTATCGTAAAATATTCCAGATATCGCTTTTATCAATTCTCTTTAAATTTGTGCTGTATTAACTTAATTTTTTTAAAAGATATTTTATAAACGAATTCTTGGATAAAAAAAATATACGAAAGTCCCAAAACATATTCCGCGAAATGCTATATCGAAAGAAAAGGCATTTTTTTTATCAATGCAATTTACTTCGCAAATTTTCCGACGACAAGAAGGAAACGAGTCGTCGGATTCCGTCGCTTGGGTTTTCACTTTCCAACCTCGACTTGGATCAAGACGAACAGCCGCGACGTCAGTGAAATTGCATAAAACTACAATTCAGAATGACACACTAATACAATTTGCGCGAGGTCGCGATGATGGCAGAGGAGACATTGCTATCCAAATATAAACGAGTAAACGGATTAGTCTGCCGGCCGTCTGGTTATTTATCCCGCTTTTCCTAGATTATCCCGAGAACCCCTTGGCTGACCGTTCGGTTTTCCGCAGGGCCGCATGAATGTAAAGGCAGGCGATGAATAATTCGTGCCAGCTTTCAAAGAGAAGCGTATTTTGTCGCACGCAGAAAATTTAGCAAATCATAAACAGCTAAGATATGCCCAACATTACTATGATTAAAGAATCTTAATGCTTTTGAAGTCTTATATTTCAGAATGAAATTCAAGAGTTGTATGTGCGTAATAAAATTGTAATAAAAAAGTTGTAATAAAACTATGTGTTTGCATAAAATTAAAAAGGGCATCAATTTTTTAGAAAAATATTATTTAAAAGTATAAAGGAATAAAAAAGAAATTTATATTTGACTATGTAGAGAGAAATTGACAGAAGTTAAAATATTAATAATTGAAGCCATTCATACGAAAAAAGAATAGCTAATTGTATTTGAGAAACTATTATATATTTAATAAAGTTTGTGATATATATATATATATATATATATATATATTTTTTTTTTAATTTTTGAGAGTAATTTAGAGAGCGAGCGGTTGGTGAATAGAAAATTCACTTATGACTTATTCGAACAAATATCATTTAAACAATATGATTAATTAACAAATGTGTTATCGTACGTAAGTGAACGCAATACGTAATGATCGATGAGACCGTTCGTCCAGTATTTAATAAATGTTGTCGATGCTAAAGATCGTAGCAATTCCATTTACGCAAGGGTCGTGCTGCACTTCGCGCTAGTAAAGATAAGTTTATAAATACTCCCAGTTTCAAAATAGACACCGGACAGTTTGCGTACGTCGCAAAGCGCACAGAATCGTTCGGAACTCAACGGAAATTCAAATATCTCCAGGCACGCATCTTCAGTTAATCTATGACGGGCTAAGGGATTCGGGCCAATTTCTCATCGCATTTATCTTTAAACAAAATTCTTCTAACTCGTTGTAAAAATGCTCAGATTATACAAGTACTTGAAATACGTTGTATTAACGAGTAAAAAATTATAATCTATATATATTTAAAAGAAATTAAATGAAAAACTTTTCTGTTCAAAATCTTTTTTTATTTAATTAGTTTCTCGTATCGTTAGTGCATTTTTTTACTTTTCGAGCGCGAAGGCACAAATTTCAATTAATGTAACGTAGCATGTCTAATATCTTATATTACTTTTACAGCCAAGAAAGCGTTTTCTTATTGACAATTTTTCTAAGTTCATTTTTTATTTATTCCATATTTCAAAAAATCGAACATATCGTTAGATTCTATTCACTATACAGAAACATAAACGATATTAATAAAATTTAGTAGATCTAACAATTAGTTTTCTAGTCAAGAAATTTTTATAGCGAATGATTTTTTTTTTTTTTTTATTTATCAATCCGATTGTTTCCCAGTCAAATGTCTAATGTCCAACATATCATTAAACTTTGTGTTTACTGATGGATGATGAAATGATTAGATAGTAAAACTACTAGCAGTTATAAGATTTTGCGTCGGTCACTTTCAAAGCCAAGAATTCTTCTTTATGACAGCTCTAGACGCACTCCCGTCCCAAATATCTCTTCGGTCCCGGATATACGGTTCCAGCTGTAACTAGGACCGTTCGGTATTATAAATCAAAAACGAGCCGCGCATTTGTGTGTGCCACTTTTCGTCCATGGGGCGGCGCACTTTGACAGAAATTATGGTCGACCATATGCTGATGTAAGAGCGTGTAGAGAGATCACTGAAATATGAACAAAGGCGCGTTTTTACAATCGTTAGTTCTTGCAATCATTTGACGAATATCTTTGAAAATCTCAAGCTGAAGGTGTCAACACATTTGTGAAAAGAAAGAATAGTTTTTGTCTTTTAAATAATATACTTCCAATTTAAAAATATTTACGCAATTTCTGATTAAAAAATTTATAATGCTATTCTGGTTTCAAAGTATTATTTATTTATTGGCTTTAAAAAACTACATGAACTAATTCACATCGTTAAAATGTTCCGATAATTATTTCTTAATCTAAATATACTTGCTAGGATAATATTTAGTTAAAATGAAGTAATATTGAAGTTTTTCGATTTGTTCATCTTCTCAATTTAATTCTATAATAATTATTGTTTTTGTATTGAGAAAATATATAATAAATAATAGTATATGTAAGAATATTTTAATCCGCGCTACTCATTTTGCACAATTAGCAATATATTAATATTTCGTAAGATTCTATATATTTTCGCCAATGTCAAATAATTAAACATGCCACTACGCGTTCAAGCAATACGCGCATAATGTGAATGATGATTATTGCATCACTCGTTGCGCGATTTACTGCTTCTTCTTCTAGCCGCAGTATTTGCTGAGAGGGCGTTAATGCACGGTGACTTCTACGAGATCAGCTGTTTTCGCTCAGCTGTTTTTGACGGTGTCCGGTACCCGTAACTCTGCTGTTGTACTATGATGGTAACGTCATTGGCAATAATTTCTTTTTGATCAACCGTCGATCGAGTAAACATTTCGAATACATTTTCCCAAGGAATCGATATTACGATACTACCATCGAGGATTGTGTTCCAAAATTTACTTCTTGGAATAGAATAGCGTCTGATTAACCACCAATCACAAACAAAAGAAACGAATATTTCTTTGTTCTGATTGGTCAATCAAATGCTACTCTATACTTTAAGAAATAAATTTTAGAACGCAATCCAGTGCACGAGATGCTAACAAGTGTATCTAATCGCGCTTAGAATCCAGTTGCATCGGAAAAACGCATGAAATGGAAGCCGCGTAGCGTGGTTGACGAATTTTCTGCAAAATTTTAAGAACGTTGCGGTCGTTCAGGCTACAACAATGGCTTCCGCCGGTGAGTACAATCTGTTATCTGATAACATATTATTATTGATAATCTGTCATTGCAATACTAAAAAGTATTGTGCGCGTATATTGCGTGATGACATATGGCGGCATGTTTAATTATTGACACAAGAACAATAATGAATTGATATAATGTTATAAATCATTGGCGGAAATATACAAATTGCATTAAATCATTATTATTGCGCTGTGTTGTATCATTGCGTCATTCCTTAATTAACTATAATTAACTGTATCAACAAACATAGTTTACAACAGGCGCTGCCATAAAAAAAGTGTATACTTAGCCAAATAATCTTTTATTGATAATTTATACGCAGAAATATGCGTAAGATTATTTTGTCCAGACATTTACATGTTCACAAAATGTATAATTATAACACTTTAAAATTCTCTTTTTTTCATTAATATTGATAAGTGTGATAATATTGATGAGATTGATGATTGATCTAATCTTGATTCTTATAGCTTTGTCAATCCTTCCTTCTCGTTGTAGATCTTGTTTTCAGATTTGCACTTCTCTCTTATCCTTATAATTACATATATCGGCATGACATTGATCAGCAGACACGTAATTAAGACTCGAAACATTAATTTTTAGTCGTTTACTAATTCTTTACCGCCTGTTATAATCAACTGGTGATCATAACAACGAATGTTTACATATAGTCCTAGAATTTCTCTACGAATAAAATCTTAAATCTGAGAAAGAGGGAATTGTCTTTTTCTGGTCACAGTAGGATTACCATTTTAGCTGTACTTTGTACACTTATCGTTAGAATAAAATCGTGTTTGAGAGGAAGAAAGTGCAGCTGAAACGAACAGATGATCCATTGAAGATGTCGCTTGCGTTTATTTTGGCGGGAAAGTTACGCGGCATTCGCGATAGTCTCTGTCCGTTATCGTTTAGTGTAGTGTCATCTCGTCTGTGCATTATTCCTTTCACGAGAGAATAGAAAATCAGCGATTTTTAGTTTGATTCGTACTTCGAATCAGTATACCAATAAATTCTGCGATATTTTTTTGTTATTCAAGTTTTTTATTGAACTGAATTATTCACGCAACGATCGAATTCTTGCTATAAACGAGTAAATATCAGGCTTCAATATATCGTGTGGTAAGTAACGAAGTGTACTGATATCGAATAAAAATTAACGTAGAATTGTCTAATCGAATTTATTACTGAAAATTGTATACTATACGAAAGTTATTTTACAATTAGTTGATTACTTTTGTTTTATTGTAACGAAAATAATTCTATTATTATTGCATTGTTACTTTAATTACATTGTACAAAAGTCATACATATTTAATTGATAACATTAATAATATGATGAATATAAAAAAAAAATATAAAATGAAAAAAGTTAAAATGACTATGAAATAGAGCAAATATATCAAGAATCAGATTGCTTGTTATTTTTTTTAATATATATGATTATTTTTTTCTTTTACATTCTATAATTTCAATTACAAAATATAAACATTTGAAACTTATCTACGCGATAAGTTAATTCTAGGAGAAGTTATCTTGCTTGTTTAAAGTTTACTGTTTCATCTTGCGATATACTTCTTACTAAGTCATAAGAGCATATTCTTTACATATCTTCAGTACTAGATAGCGAAATCAAGTTCATTGTCTGCTCAGGTAAAGCAACTCTTGAAGCTTTTATAAAAATGTCTGGCTCCGTTAGTAAACTGTATAAGCGTCCATTCACTGTATGCGTTGAGGGCAATATAGGCAGTGGTAAAACAACATTTCTAAGTCACTTCAAAAAGTTTGACAACGTCACTGTATTCGAAGAACCAGTTGAGCTTTGGCGTGATGTGTCTGGAACAAATCTACTGGTGCGACAAAATATTTTCATATATGCTAAGTTGATAGTACAATGATTTAATATTTTCTGGTTATCTAACTTCATTGATTTATAAAAATTTCATTACGCTAGTGATAAAAAAGATGCTACATTAAATAAAATAATTTAAACATTATTAAATATAATATAACATTGATACATTTTACTTTATTAAATGCATCATGTATAATACATTTTCAATATAATGATAGGAATAACCAATATTATAACGATACATTCTAGGAATTAATGTACAGTGATCCATCTCGTTATGCTTTCTTGTTTCAATCTTATGTACAATTGACCATGCTGCAATTACATACTTGTAAAATACCCTCACCATATAAAATTATGGAGAGATCTGTCTATAGCACAATGTGTTTCATTGAGAATTTGAAACGTAAAAATGTATTGCACGAGTCTGAAGTTACTGTCTTAGAAGACTGGTATGATTGGTGTTTAAAAAATGCCAGTATAGAAACTGATTTAATAGGTATATCTAATTTTATATATCTCATGAAAAGTTGTGTTATTATAATGAAAAAAGATAGTATCATTAATATATCCATCCCCTCTTTTTCTTATTTATTGCCTGAATAGTATATCTGAGGACAACACCTGAGATTGTGTACGACAGAATGAAACAACGAGGTCGGAAGGAGGAGAATGCAGTTTCATCGGAATATTTAAAGCAAATCCATCAGATCCATGATGACTGGCTTTACCATCAAACTCTGAAACCAGTACCAGCGCCAATTATAATCATAAACGGTGATCGAGAGCTCCATGAAATGGTAGAGGAATTTGAAAAATGTAAAAATGAAATTTTTAGCAAAGTAATAGAGGATAACAATGTAAATAACACGATGATTACAGTACCGACAAATTGCGTGCTACCAGAAATTAAAACTGGAATCTCAGATTAAGATATATAGAATAATAAAAAGCCAAAAATATAATTTTAATTTCTATGGTTAAAATTAACATGTCATGCATTTGAATTGATTAATTTTTACATACAAAAAAAATCTCGGACGTGATAATATAATTTTACTGTTGCATATATATATATATATATTTCTTTTCACATTTTTGCGTAATAGTATATATTGTGTTTGATTGATGTAAAATGTTTGGATAAGATTATTTTACAACCACTACAGTGTTTAAATTACAAAATTAATTTTTTAGTTAATGCATTTAAAAAAGATATTCACATTTGTGATGCAATATATTTCATTGAATTACCATTGACGCTTTTATTAGAATTTTAAGAGTTAATATCTATGTAATGTGTATTTATAATGTCTGTGTTGTGTAACATTAGATATAATTAACTTTTTATTAATGGACAAGTATAAAATAATATAAATTAATTTCACATATACTTTAATTAGGAAATATAAATATCTCGAAGAAAGATGCGCGTAGGACGCAATAAATATATGTACAAAAAACTTGAAGTATTATGTGTAAAAAAACGCAAGCGTAAAAATTATTAAAAAGATTATTATTAATGCTGAATATATTAAAAAATTCTTTTCTATCTTTTTAATGATTGTTTCGTAAAAGTTATAAGAACATACTTATATATATATAGAGAATAAATATTAATTTATCTAAAATATAAAAATTTTAAAGAACACAAAAAATATATTTATGGTATAATAACCTAAGAGAGAGAGAGAGAGAGAGAGAGAGAAGAATAATACGTTTATAATTATTATATAAGTATATGCACATATACATAACGCGCTTTAATTTTATATTTTCGAATGTGTGTTTACTTGTTTGACTACAAATGAAATAAATAAATTATGTAATATTCTGAAAGAGAAGTGTATATTTTTTTTTTTATTTCTGCCAGATTTTACAGAATAGATGATTGATAGAAATGTTGTGCATACATTATAATATTATGTGTATCGCACAAAACAACATTAAATTCGTCATAGTGTCCGGATATTATTAACTAAATCATACTTCTCTATTCGAACTTCAGGTTCATTGTAATTCCGTGCAATGCCAAATCGAACTAAGGCTAAATGTGAATTAGCCTTTAGCTGAGTCAGCACTATTCCATTTGTCGACCCGAATCCGTATTAAATGAATGTAAACGTTCTTCGCGATTGAAATCGTACGTACATTGTACGTCTGTAAATTACGTGCTAAAGTACAATATGTATAAAAACAATAGAATGCTAGTTCGAGTAAAAAAAGATCACAATCGTTCACGTATATACAAGTATTAGATAGAAATTATCTATGCCGTGCCTGAATAAAATGAATTTTTACGAACTGCGACTAATCTCTCGACACAATCGTATTCTTGACAAGACCACATTATACTGACTAACGCGCCAAGTTGGGCATCCCGTGTGTTAGCTTGCTTCCAATCGAGCAGTAGCTGATAGATCACCTGAAATTATTTTACACAGATGAAAATCAACGAAAATGAATGATTGTTATTAACTTTAAAGATTTATTTTGCAATATTTGACTTTTAAATAATATTTAATATTTTTATTAGTAACTATCGCGAACTTGTCGGGATTGTATTTTGCTCGAACAAGAAGATTTGCGAAAATCGATGATAAATTATTTCAATATTTGATTCTTAGAGAACTGAATTAAATATATATTCACCTCGTCAATACCCTTGTGCCTGTAATTCTCTTCAAACTGCTCGATCTGCCCATCCGAGTACGAGAGCCTCCTCGCGACGTCCCGCCATCCGCGTCCAATATGCGTCTTAATAACAAGCATATCGTCAAACGCAAGCTCTTCTTCGCATGTGCTCAACTCTTCCACGTTTTCCGGCATCGATCGATACTTGGGCTTTGACCAGGAAGCCTCTGATTGTACCCCGGATGCGTTATTCGCCGGATACTGATTTATATTACATATATAGCTGGTCTGCGAGCCGATCTTTACACCGTTCGAATTGACGATGTTGTAATTTATAACGTTCATGCCTTGTGCTAAAAATTGATTTTAGATCATTATTGAAAAAATAATTAGCTATATATAAACTTATAACTAAATACAATATTTGTTGAAGAAGATATACTCTCTAACAATAAGATAATTTAATAAAACCTTTCCATAATATATGATATAAATTTTTTTGCAGTCATGGGATTCATTAAGTATTTGCTTTGTTCACTTCTTTAATGTAGGTCTTTAGTGGTATTAGCCTTTCATAATCATTATAGATACAATTATAAAGAGATTTGCATTCTCTATGAATAATTATTGTGTAACTAAGGCGCTTATATATATATATACATATCAGCCCTCGATTTATGCGACAATACTTATTAAGCGGTATCAATTATCGTATATTTTATTAGTTATTCTATCATGATGAAGAATCATGAGATATAAAACGACGAAAGGTATTAAAATTTCACGATATGAATTTGAATCTTATATATCGTTGCATATGATAACAGATAAAAATTAAAAAATAAGGCGAATGGAATAATTTATTCGTAGTTTTCGAAACGCCAAAATACACGACAGCAAAAAATATCGTTCTTTTTTTATACTTTAAAAAATAAATATTTACAAATAAATCTGTGACTTGGTGTTCCCCGTTGAGTTTACACAGAATCTCGAATTGGTACAGTGTATATCATCGTGATAACATACAAATATTATCTTAATCGTAAAGGTTTTTCTAACAGGAATATGAAACTCATATTTTTTATCTCATAAAACAAGTCAATTTTGACAAAATCGCAGTTTCTTGCGCGGTAATTTTGCTTTCTCATAATTCCTTTTCTTTCAAATTCTCGTTAAATAAATATACGTTCAATTTCCCGAAATGCTTAACGATTAGCATTGCTTAATTTCTTTACGCAAACATTTTTTTTAATTGCATCGTATAATTTTTCTATTTGTGATAAAGTGTATTCCCATTTACAAAGCTAAATTTTAATCTAGTCGTAAAATTATATTAAAAAAGTTCTCCAAAAGTTTTCCGCGCAAGATATATAAAAATTTATATTTGTGCAAATTTTCCTTATTGCCGCTTTATAATCTTTCTAATTATATCCATATCATTCGTTCATTATAAAGAAACAAACACATTTTTTTCTTGCGCAAATATATTCTTTCTCGTTATCAGGCTATCTGTAACTTTGGAATAGCATACAATAACAGAAAAAAAATGTTTCAAATAAAAATATGTAAAAATACGTGATCATATTAAAAAATCCAATGGCACGGATCTTAAGAATTATACTTTATCCTAATTTGAAATGTTATCACGAATGTGTTCACGAAAAATAATTCTGCAACCGTTCACTTATTGTTAGCATTTTATTCTCATTTTGTGTTAATTCTCTCTTCATATAAGCAAAATTTAAAAGCAACAATTACTTGAAGCATATAAATGATAAACTATATGAACAATAATCAATCCTCCTATCATAGCGCATAATTAATATAGCACATAATAACATCCCTGCACCTCTCTAAAAAAAATATTCCTCCTATAATTTACAATATTTACTGTGTTTTGATTTCGTCTTCGTCCTTGATCGTTTGTATTCTTTCGATTCGCTCGTGGTTTTCTTTGTGTCACCAAGGTCTTCCGGTTTCGTGGAAAAATCAGTGGGGGTCGTGGGCCTCGCATCGTTCGGTACAGATTTCTGTCCTTGCATCGTAACATCGTCGTCGTGTTCCTTTTCCGGCGTAGTAGGTGTCGATTTAGATTGTGCTTTTCTCAATTCCTCGTCCGATGTCGGTGGAAGATTGTGCGTGTAGCCTTTGTTTTCGGTCCGTGGCGGATCTGGTTTCGCATCCGTCGTCAACATGTCGTGAAATCGGCGCGATAATTGGGACAGGATCGGCATTTTCTTAAACGCTCGATGTGCCTGAAGATGACATCTTAATATTAAAATGCTTCGAGAATAGAATCAAGTTCTGGATATTCTGTTTTCTGAATGAAAACAAAGTGAAAATATTTATTCTGTGTAAATACGGATTTTACTCTAATTCTTTAATGAAATGTACAGTCTATTATATATATATAGTTATTAAATAAAAAAAAGAAAGGAAGCATTATATATTTTTTTTAATTCAGCTCATGTGTTATCTTGTCACCAGAAAAACACGTGCTACACACGATGTTATTCAATGCGCTGCGACTAACGTCAAACTATCAAACTGTTAGACACTCCTTTCATTGTATTCCTCATTAAGTAGATACATCTAATAACCAATTTAGTAGTTTTCTCAGTGACGTGCATTTATGCGATTCGCATTCCCGCATTAGCATAACAACAACAAAAGATATGACTTCGTAGTCTCGAAACAGAGATGTCTATGAAAGCGCATAGAAAAATATATTTTTGTATATAAGTATATACTTCACAAAAATAGAAAATTGGTAACATATTTAGAAGAAAAAAATACTTCATTATTCTTTTTTTACACATTTTTCTTTAATTTAATTTTGTCCTAAAAAAAACCTTTAATTTGATAATATTCTGGTCTATCTCTTTATCAATTATAATAACAACGAAAATAATATTTATCAAAAACTAGTTTTCCATAATGCGTATAACGAGGATGAATAAATCTGTTTTTATACAATCATGCATGTATCATTGCCATAATTATATGCGATTCTGAAATTAACGATCTATTTATTTCCTTGATAATTCCGCCTCATGCTTCCGGCGCTATTATCAAATGTTTATTAGCATGTATCATTTACTTGCAGAGTATTCTTTGAATATATGTCGTTTTACGAGCAGATTAGGAATATAAAACTGAAGAATATTATTACATGTGTAGATATATATATTATATATACAGATATCTATAGATGATTTCATGTATCTGATGTAATTGTAGAAAATTATAGCAAAATTTATACAGGAAAATATATTTGAAGCTATAAATATCGCACAATTATTACATTTATCATATTTAATTAATTTAATTGTTATTATATATATACTAGTATTTATTCACAAGTAGTTTCTGTAGATATATATAATATTTATGTATATTAATGCATTATTCCAAAGCGAAAAAAATTTATTTTAATTCATTATTTCATTTAAGTATAATGGTAGATCTTGTATCTCTTTTCACATTCCGTTAAAAAATCTATCTCGTGATTAGAATATTGGAGATTTCTGCGTTTTGCATTTTGTTCATTTTTACATCGATAAAGCAGTAGTACAGATAAAATCAAAACATCATTAGGCTTTATATAGTCATTATCGTTTAACAAAATTTGTTGAATCATCCGATTCTCCTAGCTTGAGCATTTCGCGATTGAAAACTGTAGGAAATTCCGACATTTGCCTTCGTTGTGATAAAAGAGCCAAGATTACGTTTTGACCTGCGTGGAAAATTTTTAAATGACTTGCCCTCAGAATATCTAATCTAAGCTACTGTAACAAATATCTAATATGCAAAACAACGCGTGTATTTGGCTCTACACATTTCTCATTTACCTTCAATTAACACCATGATTACTCGCCGATTGCTCCATATGGACATATTAATTCGTCAATTATATGCAGAGTCCTAACTAATTTCGAAATATTCCCATTTTATAAGCATTCTCGATTTTCTTTTTGAATGAATCCGAAACCATGATTTTTTTTCTTTATGTAAAAATGTAAAGTTACATTTTACGATAATATTTTATTCTGGTGTTAAGAAAACAGTAATCTTCATTGCTTAATATTAAATTACACGGTCGATTTTGAAAATAAAGGACTTTTTGTCATTTTTGAACATTTTACTTTGAATAATTATATTAAATTCATTAATTAATATATATTTCAGTCCTTGTATAAAATTTAAAATTTTTTGGGGGGGTTCTCGTCTCTGTTAAAAATATTACAAAAGAGCATCGCTTCAAATGAAATTTTTGCTGAAGAAAATTCGTAATCGAAATTTATCAGAAAACATCCTTAGCTTTGATAGTTGGACTTGGAAAATTTACATGCGTGCAAAGTATCTTGTATAACATATCTTCGTCGATCAAAGCATAAATTAAATCTCTTCTCGCTTGCTTACGAAGGTACGTACAACCTGACTGTTTTTTCTCGGTATTATATTATTTGCGCTGATAATACGGTTCCGCGTGTATCTATTAAAGATGAAAATATATTTTTAACCATAATTACACGAAAGCGCACACAATTGCATACGTGTATTATCATTGTTCCGTTTCACTCGATCATGATAAAATAATACTAATAAATAAATATGTTCACAATATAAATTTCGATGCAATTATACAATTTATATATTGTAATTAATAATAATCTTATAATCTTAACAACAATCTTATAATCTTTCATAATAGAGCAGAGAAATTTTTTAGTTAATATAAGAATGAGAGAATATATTTTTTTCAATTTTAATTCGCTAATAAATTATATATTTTTTATATTATCATACACAACTATCTTTTGTAAGTAAAAGATAAATATGTAGAGAGAAAAGTAAGGAAGAAAGAGAGACGTTGATATCTCCTGATACAACACATGATGATTTCTAATATTTTGTGATATAAACCGGAAAAATTTTAATTACATATTCCATTACGTTGCTATCCTCTATATTCTCTTATATGCATATACAGTGTTTCTTATCATTATAATTGACACGCAGTGTATCTTTAGACAACATAAAAGTTTAATTTTTTTTCAATAATGAACAGAAAAGTGTGATATATGATATACAGTATTTTATTGAACGACAAGAAAAAAGATCTTTGACATTTGATCCGGGAAAAGAATCGTCTCAATTAAAAATTTATGAAACTAATGATACACGCTACTCTCTCGATTTATGTAATTAGTAAAACGATATGAGTCGAGTAGAGGGGTGGAGGTGGGGGGGGGGGGGGGAGAGAAATATATTTCTATAAAAATATTTAAAAACGTTATATTTAAATGTTATATTTTTCAATGCTGATATATATTTAAATATACAGTATTATATATAAATGTATGTTACACATATGTATTAAAAGAAAAAAAATTTTTGCAATCGAATAATCTACTTTTTTTATTTTTTGACGAATGTGATAGAAACATTTTATATATTTCGTGTCGAATTTAATCTTTAGATTCGACGCAAGTGCCACACCCTTATCGCGCATATCAATAATATTCTCAATTCAATGTCGTTTTTGTGGAATAATATTTCCACAACGTGCAGCATTACTGAATCAAATGATATAATGTTTCTAAATGATAATGCGTGTCTAAGATAATAATTAATAAGCCGAAAATTCAACATATATCACGCGTAAAAACGCTATTTTTTATTTGTCAAAAATTTCGATAAGATACTTTTCTTGGTTCTCGCGCTAACTATTCTCTTGTTAACTTTGGACGATTCATGTTTATGAAGCATTATCGGTTTTAAACGCTCGGTAAAGCAAAGTTATATTTTCTTGTATCTATGCCGGTGAATTTGATCGCAAATTTCAGATAAGTCACCCAAACATAAGCATTACACAACACGTTTCATATAATGAATTTATGCATACGCTATCCGTTAGGTTTTTGTAGCCTGGCTAAAGATGCATTCAATCGTAACCAAATGTCCGTGACATGAGAAATGAGCAAAATCGATTGCTCATCACGGAAAAACACAACGTTATGAACCATGTTAACATTTATATCCAGCATTTCTTTTAACGCTTAATAATTTGTCTAATGGAAAAAAATTAACGAATGATTAGAATAAGAAGCGAATTATGAATTGTGACGTGTGTGCTTTAAGTTAATTAATTTAATTTTTTAATATTGTTTCTTGTAGCAGTTAATTAAAGTGTCATGTATATTTAATTTATTAGACAAACAACGCTATATGTGCTAATGTGTTGAGCTCTTTTATTGACTCGGATATACATAGCGATGATTATAACGAAGATAAGAGCGCTAAAAGAGGATGTGGCTGATTGCCGAGTGCCGTTGACATCGATATATAGATTCTTATAGAACTCATTCGGCGATCATGGTAAATAAACAGTTGCGATAGATATAGAAGATTTATTATAAAAAATTTCTTATCTAAAGAGATGTAATAATTTTAGACTGCGAGCATATAATTAAAGGATATATAATAATATGCAATTGCATTAACTAAACATTGTAATTATTTACTTATGTATATATAAATTTATAAATTTTACAAGGACCCAAATATTTAAAACTGTTAAATTAAGAAAAATATTCCACATAAAAAATATCATGTACGAATGACGCAATTACGTGTAAACAGAAACCAGTTTCACAAATTGCGGAATTTTAATTAAGCAGTTATTTTAGAGAGAAAAAAAAAGAAAGAAAGAAAGAAACAGCATTCCATATTTATAATATTCACAAAACAAAGCTATATGAAAAGGCAAATGAGAAGAAAAGAGCGATAACCCATAATATCTAAATGCTTTTGTAGCGATATATTTCTGCAGCATTGCTTCAGCAATTATATCGATTTAAATGCCGCTCAAACAATGCGAAAGCGAGAGTACGGCAAATTTTGTTCAATCCGTTGCATAATTATGTCCAATGATTTTGATTGATGGCGCATCATGATACGCGATATTACTTTTTATCTGGGTAGTCTGAAAATAGGCTGTTTTTTTCGCCAATTGCTTTCTGCGGATCGGTAACTTCATCGCGTCACCGGCAAGTGCATATGTATTTGCACGATTCAGTGACAATCAACGTACATCAAACGAGATGTGTATGTAGGTATGTGTATATGTACAGAACGGCCTCGCCACATGGATTTTCCAATGGCAAAACCAGTTCTTCATTCTGCGTCGGCGATGCTAATGAATTTGATAGCAAACGACAAGCAGACGCAGAATGGGGAACAAAGCCTCTGATTTGCCAATCAAATGGCAATATTTTATAGCGGGATATGCATGAAAGATAAAATTTTAGCAACAAGGTTTCTGTATAAGATAGTCCTAATATCATGTACATCATAATCGGGTTTATGTAATCTAGAGAGATTGTTAGGATCGCGCGATCGATTGTCAAAATTAGAAGAATTTGAAATTATAAAAATATTCTGCTTACTGGTTATTTCTGGTCTTCGATTAATTTATAATCTGATGTGACAAACACTCGACAGATTTATCTCGATTCAATGATTTATATAGGTACATATATTAATTCTTCATTATTACGATAAATCTGACTACTAGAAAAATATTTATCTTAGTTTTTAGTTTATTGTTTTTTATGTGTAAAAATATTTATTTCTATCATTAAAAAAAAGAAAAACAGAGGACGCTTCGTGTTTCGAAATCCTCGCTTCGAAAATCTATTCTATTTTAATCATTGTTGTTGGATTTTGTTTTCAATATATGTATAATGAACATAATCTTAGCTTTATATATATTATTATCTGTATTTGAAAAGATTAATTTTGAGAAAATCAAATTTATAATTACCGCCATCGATAAAAACGATAATAATACACAGATCTTCAGCAAAAACAAAACAAAAATTTGTATATAAGATTTTTATAAATATATTTATCTCATAATCCTCGCTAAATAATTTATTAACAATAAGAATTAGAAACAGATTCTGATTTTTCGAAAAGATTATTGCTCGCAAATGCGACTCGATAAATGCAAATATTTGCAATTTGCAAGTTTTTTTGAAATTGCTAATCGATATCCATTAATGAAGAATATCGGTAAAATTGACAAGCGAATCTAATCATAGTCTGCAAATTTACTAATGGAAAGCTTTAGAACCGAAGATGATTTGCAGAAGATTTAGGTACAGATTCACAAACTGGATGGAGAAACTTTAAATAAATATCGAATGATAAATAATTATTATCATACATAGTAATTCTAGCATAGATATGAATTGTCTCGAAGTGAGGATAGATTTCTAAAAAAAAAATTTTTGGAAAAAAAAATTATAAATAATCTTCTACATATTATCATTAACACCAATCTAATAATTAATGAGTCATAATGTATAATTATAGTATCGAAGAAGTTTTATTGGTAGAATATAATATTATCGGCCATAAATTTATTATGCAACAAGACAGAACTGAAGAAAAACGTTTGATTTTAAAAACTTTATTTTTCACATACGAAGTAAAAATATGAATTCAATCGCGTTTATGACAATATTTTAATATTAATAATTTTAATGCATAATATAACATATGATTATACTAGTAATATTAGTATTCTAATGCAGTGTGTAGAAATACAAACTTTCTATGAAACATGCAGAGAGCAGTTTAGAAAACAAAGTATTGTACATATGGTGCGGTACCAGTGTATATAATTATTCAATCTAGCATAATAATTTATCGAATTTCGCCTAAAATCAGTTCCTAGAACTCTCATTTATACGAATCATTGATAAAAAATTTCTTTACAAATACATTAAACGATCAGAACATATTATAGGTTCGGTTTCGTCCCATTAGTTGTTAATCTACTTGATTTTATTAGCTTTATATTGTGAGGAAGATAAATATCTCTCGTAATTGACTCGACTAATCGGAGAATTCGAACGATAAGTTCAGTGTAAGGCGATATTTTTCAAAAATTGAAATCTCGTTCGTTGTGAAAATTAAATTTGCCGAGAAAATCAAGCTATATTTAGTGATTAATGTGAGGACATGCCCTCGGTGTAATTTTTAATCTTCAAAATTCCACCGATTGCAATAGAAGCGCATTTCAAAACGAACGCATAGTATTCTTGCCATAACTGATGAGATAAGATTGACTAGAAACTATTTCTAACTACATCGGCAATTATTCGATTAATTAATTTTAATTAATGATTAATCATTTTTCAATTTTTGTTCTACATCGTAATTATATCGTAAGCGAAAAAGTAATAAATTGTAAAAAATTGTTTAACGATAATAAATAAGACCAAGAGCGATCGCTCAATATTTTCCTTCTTTAGCTTTAATAATAGCTTGATATTAGAGTCCGCGCGACTTGGAAATAAAATAATAAATTATATACAAGCTGATGATACATGCTCTCTGTTTCAGTATTAAACCGCAGAACGACATTGACTATTTTGATCGCAAAGTGAGTAAAAGAAAAAAAAAAAAGAAAAAAAATGTGAATGAAGATTATCTGTACGACTGATTCAAGATTGCAAATTCTTCAACGCAGTTGAACTTAGATATTTCTGTTGTACAAAGAATGACGAATAAATTCTTCGCATCAAATTGCTGCAGTTAATTATAAGTGAAAGGTAAATAACGATAATTAACATATAACGCTGATTCGAATCATAAATTTGTGTTACACCGTATACACATATATATTTTTCATATATTTTCAGAATTATACTATTTTTTTTTTTTTATATTATGAGTGTAATTTTAATTTAAAATGAATTAATTTGTTAATATAAAATGTGAATTAATGTATTTATAACAAAATTTATTAATATACTAACGTATTAACGTGCATTGTTACAGCTTAGAGAGCCTTAATACAGGGCCTAATAATAATTTAATGTGCGTGCAGCATAGACACGCGCATAGAATGGAAAAAGTCATTTAGCGTTGAATACGTGATACAATTATAAATCAGGAAGCGATATCTACAAGGAATCGCGATGAAGAAGAGTAAGAAGAAGGACATTCAAACCAAATTTTAATCTAAACTGCAAGTTTGTTTTTTATAAACTGTAAAACATTGAAATATGAAGGATAAGAAAATGTTACAGAATTAGAAATGACTATGCGATTCGAATATCATGTAAACGGATTTCTCTTCTAATATTATTTCTCAGATATGATAAATGAAACTATGTATATATGATAATATTTACTGTGCCTCACATACAGGATACGAGTGATAATTTATTCGTAATATTATGCTTGTTCCGATTATATATATATAATATATATATTTTTTTTCCAGTTAATAGCTGAGTGATAAATCGAAATTATTCAGAATTATGTAAAATTGTTTATCTGTCAAAGTATCGAGACACCAAATGAATAAGCAGATTAGTATTATATCTGTGGCATATCAATTTATTTGCATCGAACATTATCGTTCATCGTACCATTGTTTTTGCACTGCGTTTCAATGATGTAGAATCAACTGTATACCAACGTAACATAATTCCCATATCAAGATTTGAATTATCATTCATTGTGCGCGTAACGTGCGATACACGCAAAAAGTATTTACAAGAACAAAGAAAAAATTCTCTAAAGTTTATTTGAAGTTACGAGAGTTAAAAATCTCGCCTGAGAGTTCCTTGCGATTGTAGCGAATTATCCGTCACAGTCGATTTACATATATTTGTTCTTCATAATTTGATTGTCATTCACGAGCAGATTACACATTGATCCGCAGACGATAGAAATGTCTACGAGATGCAGATGAAGAGAAGTCTGACAGACATCCTAAATATCTTTTCGACATCTTTGAGGAAATCGATGTTTTAAATACTCGATTACACCTTTTCTAGACGTGTCTTTTGAGGTTTTATGTTGATTAAGAAAATGCACAAGTAAATATATATATATATATATATATCTCTGCGTTAATCGCTCTAACCTTGCTGCCGAGGAAGGTTGAACGCTCGGACAGATCGACGTTTCTCGCGGACGTGATCATGGAATCGTTTGGCTGAAAACTCGCTGCTGCTGTTACTTGTCAGTCACGTATCTCATCTACGTATCACACCTCGCGACACGGCTCGATCTGTGGCATCGATCGTGGTCGATCGCCAGCGACTGACTGATGCTGTCTGACAATCCGCGACTCGCTGCGATGCGATGAGCCATGAGCTACAAAAGCCACAAAGACGTATGACCGACGAACCAGGGAAGTGTACGAAGATACGGAGAGTGCACTCGTCCGGTTTCTTTTTTATAAAACTCGATATGACTCGGCTGGGTCTCTCCAAGTCTCTATTCACACCAGCTGATTCTATACGTCAAATGTGCAGTGGATGGATAGTCCGTTCAGGGAGATGAGATAAAATCTATTCTAGATATTCGCGAGCATAATTGCGTCAAATACACGTGAAGAATTCACGAAAAATGGCGCGTTGATCAATCTATATGATTTTATTTTCAATCGTTATTATTTTATATGTAATTTTATCTATCTCTAGTTTTTCATAGTTTATTGCTGTACGTTTATAATCTAACGTCTAATATCTAATAATATAAATTGTATACGATATATATATTTAATATATTAATATGCAATTATATGAACTCTCGTCCAAAAATAATTTATTAATACGTGGTGAGATAAGTATCTCTTGAAAAAATTTACTGCGAAATATATTGAAGAAAGAAAATAGTCCGCGTGTGTTACTGATCTGCAATGTCGAACGAAACATGTGCGAGACAATGCAATATGAGCGAATTGATGCGAGAAGATACGGATTCGGAGGTCTTTTTCCAAAAGTACATCTTATCAGAAGAGACCATAGCGAGACTCGAATCTATCAGGAAAATGATGAAGGATAATATTGCCCAGGCAAATTCTCTGTGGAAAGTGATAGCAGGAGAGGTTAGAATTATGTTTGATAAGGTCTAAATGTTTTTTAGATATGCCTCTCATCAATTATAGTTTAGGAGAGAATGTTGGAAATGTGGTGTAAAATACTTAAATTGACAAATTTTTTCTTCTGTATGAAATTGAAATAATTATTTTGTATATAATAAATTAGATTATTTAAAATTATGTATGTATACAGATAATTAAACACGTTGTACATAAACTATTTAATCTAGAATGAAGAAGAAGTATGTTCAGAAAGTGAAAATAGTGATAATGATGATGAATCAAACCATAATGAATCGCAGATGATACAAGATCAATTAGTATTACCATCTACTCAATTTTACTTTACGCAAGCTGAGAGAACAGTTATAGAATCTGAAAAATCTATTACCGTATCATCACAAAGATGTGATATTTTAGAGTCTGCTTGTGAGAATTTAGAACGAAATAATGGAAGACTAGACTTTGCTCAATTAGAAAATCTGTCCAATGAAGATCTTATCCCAGTGGTGAATGAGATAGCAGGAAAATTAAGTTCAAAGGGTATTTATAATCTGTGTGCATCGTTGAATAATATGACTATCGAACAGAGAATAAAATATCTCAATATATTGTGCACACATTTGTTATTGCCAAAGGTACCAAACAGCATATTACTGAATATATTTATCCGCTGTATTCTTTTCTCATAAGTTAGTTATCCTTTATATTGTGGTCACAGATAATCGAACTTGAGGAGCCGTCTCGTTTATTATCATCTGCAATTGTGGAATGCATTAAAAACTTTCCTGATGAGATTCAGCAGTTTATATTTGTTCCTCTTCTTAATGCTGAGTTGAAAGACACAATGTTGATCACTACTATTGTAAACACATTCGATCTGCAAAAGAAAATAATTCTTTTGGAGTATGTTTTATAATTATGTTTCATTTTATACACACATGAGAAATATTAATATTAAATTTTTTTTTATTATAATAAAACGTTATTTTTGTCCACACACACAAGAATACAAATCTTTCTATTGCTAAGAATCTATCTATTATTCAAATATCCAAACAGTCTATTAAATCTAATAATGTTACAATTTTTTTTATAAACTTTTTTTACGATTTTGTGACCATTTATTTTTAAAGAACTATAAAAATAATTATATAATTTATGTTAAAAAAATAATGAATATTTTTTTTGCAGAGAGTTTCTTACATATGTCAAGGAGTTAAAGCCATGGCACTTATCTATATTACAAAACTTCTTATCCGTAAGACTGAATCATAATATGTTCGACAAAATTACAAAACTATTTTTGGGAAAAGCGCTTTATTATTCTAAAGATAAAACTTTTGGTAAACTTGTATTATCGTTCTTAAAAATGAATACAGGACTCTCTCAAGAGCAGAAAAATTTAATGGCCGAAGTCGTTGCCGTCAATGAAACGTTATTCAGAAAACCCATGGAAAATATCTTAAAGAATATGTAGATCATTAAATAACATCTAAAAAAATTAATAATTAAAAAAAAAGGGTTACTGTTTAAAGTTTCTTCTAATTAATGAAGTTACTCAAGAGAGCTAAAGATTTTTTTTATTATTTATAATCTAACTTTTATAGTTTTTAAATGTATTTCTAGATTTATATATTCGATATTAATAAGACAGATGAATCCATAAAAAAAAGCATTAATTATTAAAGTAATACCATTTTATCAAACTTTTTCTTCCGACTTTGATATATATATATAAATGTGTGTGATGCTACACGATAAATTATTATTATTTCTAACGTTTCGCATGCACTTCTCGCGAGATACGCGCGAGATCAATGACTATATATATATATATAAATGATAACACGATAAATTATTATTATATCTAACGTTTCGCATGCACTTCTAGCGAGATCAGTGACTCCGTGCATTGATCAGCTGATTGGAGATTGCATTCGAAAATTCGAGTTATAGTTTTATCGTCAGTCTTTACTTTGTTCCGATGCGATACATGACTTTTTCCTAAAGACTAGTGCCCGTTGACAATTATTATTGACAGAGGTAGATCGCCTCGATTATCGTGCAAAAATGACAGAGGAATTGTCTGGTGTAACCATAGTAATATTTATAGCAGCGGGCGTATTGACAATATTGCTGCTATTTATCTTCGCAAAACGACAAATTATGAGATTTGCTCTGAGATCTCGTCGAGGTCCTCATATCCCTATAGGACATGATGCGAAAAAAGTGTGTATTCCACAATCTGATATAATACTTAATAGAGGTTAAGCCCTACTGTTATGTATTATTATTTAATAAATGTTTTAGTCCTTGAAAAAAGAAATTGAGAGGAGAATTGAAGTAATACCTAGGATCCAATATGAACCGCAACTTATTAGTGATACTAGGTATATTTTAACTCCAGGGGGTCAAGCTCCGCCACATTATTATAGATTGAAAGCGGTTGACGATGTTAAAACCTTAGGTAAGTTATCAATGCATTGTTGTGTTAATGCTATTTCATATTATGCCTGTTTGCAGAGGCAGAAATTACAAGATATGACAACTGTTTGAAAAGACATCCCTCAGAGAATCTAAGAGCATATTTGCTTACCACACTTGCCACTCCATTAAATGGAAGCGGTCAGCGTTTAATACATCAGTTCTGTGATTTGTACGAACACGCGAGACACGATCCTACTGAATTCGGTGATGAGGAGTATCAAGTGTACACTCGTTTATTTCTAAAGTTAATGGATGCGTAAGTATAATTCATAATGTTTACTTATTGTTTAGCTTTATAACAAAAAATGTGGAGCGCTAACAATCAAATATGTCTTTCTTAAATATTGATAAGAAGAAAAAGATATAATTTTAGATATTATTCAAAATATTTATTAAAATTATTTAGGGCGCGTTTATTAAAATCGTATTCGAGCAGTAGAAAGTCTAGTCCTAGTCGTACACCAATCAAAAAGAATGTGGAGACAAAGAGAAATATTTTGGAACCGCGAATGCGTCCACCAGAAGAACAGATTCTAACTGGCTCGAGACCTAATACTTTAACAGTAATGACATTAGACAATAGCGAGACGTCCGTATAGCATTATGAGTGTCGTCACATACAACATATGTGACGAGGAAATTGTAGATAGACATGATATCGAAATAATTTGTACGACACTACCATGTGCGAATGAAACGTCCAATTTAGTTAGAAAATTGTTAAAATGCATTTTTACTTTTATGATAAGTAAAAGACACCTGGTGATTTCCACATTCTATTCAAAATGAATATCAGTATTAGTCTTATAATTCTGATATATTTTATAGACAATGAAAATTTTTTCCTCCAATTTGTTTATTATTTTTATGTATATAAATTTATATTTATACAAAATAAATCTTACATAAAAAATAAGATTTTCACATTTTTTGAATAGACATTGCTTGTAAAATTGCTGTTTTGACAGGTACTTATGTATATAACAACAGTATAACAATAGAACTAGTTGAATTAGAGAATTGGTAAAAATCTTAAAAAAATTTAAGAAAATGTTTAAAATAATTAAAAGATAATAGAAAGTTTTCTTTTCGTTTGTATGTTTATATATTTTTTTAGCAATGATGAATTAGCATATCTTTTTCTACATGTTAGTGTTTAAATGTAAAAGCATTTAACAAACTAACGAATTGGATATTAACTATGGTGTAAAAAGATAGACCTAAGTGTATGTATCAACCTATCAGAATTTGTCGTAATTATTATATTTTATTAGCAAGAAAACATAGATATTTGAATAAAATTGTCAAGAATATGCATAGATTATTTGTTACAGTTAGAGGATTTAATATTATTAATGAAATGTAAGGCTGAATAATACAAATAAGTAAATCAATTCAAATATGAAATCTTCCCTTTTTTTATATAAAAATATTTATGTATATACATTCTCTCTTCAATTAAATGTAGGGATATAAGTTTTAACTGATAAATAATTTGTCCACTCTAAATTATAGTCTTCTTCATGCCTTAATAAGATTAATGCATTTTGAAACGCAGATATATACACATTAGGTATGGAACTGGTCCTCATGTGATTCAGCCATTTCATAATCTAAACAAAATATCAATATGATTTATACATATATATCATATATATTTATGTATTATATAGATGTATTATCCGTTTCACATACGACGAAAACTTTCGAAAATTGTAATATGTAAATATAACATTTTTTTAGTTGATAAATATATAATACAATATAAAAATCTCTTGATAATTTATGTAAAATATTTTACATAAATATTTACACACACACACATATATACACATACCTGACAAGATATGGACTTCCATACTTGTCGATCAATAAGCACAGAAATGGCCTGTGGGAACAATCTTATCCTCTCATCTCGCAAACTAGTTAACAATTCTCTTTTTGGCAATAGGCAATCCATGCCGGATAAACAGATGATTAAGACAAATAAGATATCGCAGTAAAAGATTATATTGTTTTTTTCATGTGATTCCTCCACTATAAGTGCGTTAATGTGATTCATAAAATCCAAAATCCAATTTTTTGGGGATCCAGAGTCACAAGATTTTAATAATCTCAAGTTAGTTTGCACTCTTTGTATATTTTCTAATAAATATTTTTGCATCCTGCGAAAAGAAAAAAATTATTTTTATTGGAACATCCCCCTGACTGGAAAATAAATTTATTATATAATCATTATAATTGTTAATATTTACTCAAGATTAGACGCAGCCATATCGATAGGTTCATTTAGCCAAATGAGTGGTGAGTTGATAGAATTGAATTTTCTGAAGGATATTTCAACTCTAATAGTAATGGCGTTCTTTAGTTTTTTTGGCGTCACTTCGAACCAGATGCTAGGTGACGTCATTCTTTCGATGTCCTTGTCCAATAATTCCATTATAGCTGCAAGATATTTCTCGAAATATTTGGATGTTAAATCGACTTTTTCTAATATTTCTTCCAACATACTAGTCAACAACGTGCGGTTTCCTATAAGTATCACGCTGCTTTTCAAAGCAGTGGCATATGAAGAGACAATACAATTGAACAAATCGATTGATCTTTCGTCATTGAGTGAGATTTTTTCAATGATGTAATTAAGAGAAGTTTCGAGAAATTGTCTCAAGGAACTGGGCTGAATGGCCTGACACAACTCGTCGAGATTCGAATAAAGCACTAAATGTTTTTCATTTAGCAACAATTGACCAGCTTCTGATGTGGATGTGTACATCGATAAGAAACTCTCCGTGAGCAATTTTGCAGATGCAGAGATTTGACAGTGACAGCTCGCGATGGACAGACTATACTTTTTAGCCTCCTCTGATATCTGCATAGTTTCCTTCAAGAAATCCCACTTTATGTTCGGTAACGGTTTTTTGTATTTGTGAGCGAATATACGCAGACATTCCACCATGGCTCTCTGATTGCTCAGATCAGTCTTATTGCCTCGTCTCAGATATTCGCCGACGGCCCTTATCACGCTTCTTTCCGGCAAATATTTGTAATTGGACGGTTCTCCTTGTGGCCAAGTGTATATTCGCGATCTGAAGCCGCTCAATTCATCCTCGATGTAAAAAATTAAAAGATCCCCGGCTGCCGATAAAACGCTTGGGTTCATCTTCTTTAACATCTGGATCCAACAAGTGCCTGGTACATATTGCAATACATTTTCGGACTTATCAGTTTCATTAGCCGTCTTTCCTGAGTAAGTAGATACTACGAGATCTGATCGAAAATCTAGGGGCAAAGCGCTTAGAGGAACTCGTTCCAAATGGTAAGATCTCAACGCTTTGAACGCCGCTTTTGCGATCTTCGTATCTTCGCAAATTGTGTAATCCCACAGATGCGTCACGATGTCAACGATGAACTTATCGTAGTCGTCGCTCGCGCGAAATGGAAACGACGGAATGTCCGCAAAGAGCTCGCACAAACTCTCCAGAACTATAGTGCGTTTTTCCTTACGCATCTTTGGCGCTAATACCTGCCAGGTAGAGTAGATGCCTGTCAAATAAAATCGTAGTCTGTATAAAATCACGAAAAATTTTAGTAATTTATAAAAAATTATACAATATATGAAAAAAAAGAGTAAATAAAACTATAATACAATATTTAATAAAGGAGTAGCGTCTAAAAATATAATGTACCTATCACCGCAAATTTGCATAGGGCAGAAATGCTATTGAGCGCGAGTGCGCTAGCAGCACCGCCATTTAAATCGACGCATCGGTTCAAGATTTGCGACAGCAGCGGTACAAGTTCCTCGCCGTCTTCGGGACGATTCTCACAAATGTATTTAATCGCCTGAGCACACGTCACGTCCGAATGCCAACTGTGATCAGTCTCCATAGTATCCATGAGAGCAGCGGATATAAAGCGGTAGCAGCGCGGCTCCTTCTCCAACGCCTTCGTATAAAGTTGAATCGCGAAATATTTTAGCGACGTGCCACTATTCAACATCGTGTCCAACGTGTGGATGACAATTGGTAAGTTCTCCTTGGACATAGTAAACTCGGGGACGGCTAACAACAAATACTTTAAGGTAGAGCTGTCGCGAGATTTGGTTAATTTATGCAACAACAAAGATAGAACGTGCGACGTAAAGGAGTTGATCTCCCGCGCTATTTGTACAAGAATGTCGCAGGTTTTCTGTACAATGATAGATTCATTGCTATACAGGAAGATTCCACACAAGATAAGTTTGCACATGTATCTCAGATCGATCGGTGCGAGTGATAAATTTTCCAACCACGATAGAATATCGTTTTCCAGAGAATATAGATTGCGAATGAGTTCTGTATAAAACTGGATGTATCTATTGCTGTGGCTGAATGTGAGCAGCATTTTGTTTGATGCAATATCATCACCATTGCCCGTTTGTTTTTGTGACATTATTCTGATTAATAATTCTTTTGCTTCTACTAATGCATCAGAGCACAATAGCGACGGATAAGCCAGCCATTTTAATAAGGATGCAGCTAACGTATTTAATAATATGATACTACACGGCATTTTGTCCACAATAACTGTACCTGTAATATAAAATCGATCAAAATCAAAACTCGTGAAATTTTAAATTTTTTAAAGAGAGAGAGATAACTTTATATTATTATTTTGGATTATTTTTATATTGGCATTTATGTATATATATCGTATCTATTAAATATACTTACATATCTGAAAAGCATTGAGCAAATAAGCCGCGGGGCATACCAAGATTATCTCCGTCATCATAGCTATCGTGACATTTCCTATATTATTGTAAGACCGTTCGATCAGATCCAATATAGCACAAAAATTTTGCATTGGTTCATGCCCATATTCCAAAAACTGTATTGTCAAAGATGCGATTAAAGGTATCAAAGCCGTGCAATATTCTTCGTTTCCTTTCAGCAATGATGTTTCCGCAAGCTCAAGCACTCGACAATTCGCATCGACGCAAGTATCTATCCGATTTGTACACAACCAGAGTAAAATCTCTGCTTGTAAATTCAAAGTGTTGCTAGATTTGATTAGAAGTTGCCACGTCTCATGCTTGCAGCTCTCACATAAGTCTACAGAAGGATTGCACAATATGTACACGAATACAGGTCGTAACAGCTTTATGCTTTGTTCCATAATACTGAAATTTGAATAAATTTAATGTATATATAAAAGTTACGTTTCTCAGTCGAACAAATAATGGATGAAAAACATTTCATCTTTTTATTTGTTGTATTTCCATCAGTTATATTCTTTGTTTTTGGTGGATACTCTGTAAGTTTAAGGAAATTTATACTGTAAACTGCTACATATATAATATAAAAAACATACTGTTTATCATAATGATGCATGATGAGTTTCATTTGATTCAACACAGATCTCCAGCTAAGTTTTTCCTGATTCAGGATTGTGATAAATGGATGCTGAGTAGATACTTGAAGAGTATATTCGTTGCATTCATCGTGCATTTTCCAATCCAATATCAATAGTTGACTCACAGCTATAGTAATTGCTTGATAATTTCTGCAAGTTTTAATTATAATAAGTATAATTAGATAATAATATATATGACTTGAAATAAATATCTATAAATATATAAATTATTAATAGTTGCTTTGTTTAACATGTACATACATACTTTGAAGAAGATAGGCATGCCATGAAGCTTGCTAATGCAGACTTGACATCCCATAATCCAGTTTCAACAAGCATAATCAATGCTTGGCATGCAGATGTACTGACTATGGAATCATTGCTGTTGCATTTAGATGAGAGCAATTTAAATTCTGCTATCTGCAAAAGAAAATTATATAAAAACAAAATAAATACTAAATTAATTATTATTGAAATTAAGATTATTTACTTTTGAAATATCCTTTTCTTCGATCTCAATCTTTTTCTTAATCGCATCAATCAATTTAGATATTGCCTAGAAAAGCAATCGAGTAACAACATAGTTGTACTAAATATAAATATGTAACTAATATCTAATATTATTGATATTTACATGTGCTATCAAAGTGGGGTCTCGTGATTTTAATTTATAATTGATTTCGTCCATAGTGTATGTGTGTATATTAAATTATCTTTTACAAGTTTTATTCTTAATAATTGTTTGTAAAATTTTCTGTAAAAAAATACACTCATATAAGGATGCATGTGAACTCAAAATATAGGCTTAACGTATATTAATCAAAAAATATTAGATCCGTCTCCCACGTTTGAATAATAAACATAACCTAATTTAATTAGCGCTGCATGATACTCGCCGTCTTGTAATACTAGGCGTTGAATCTAAAGGTGCCTTTACATGGTAGCGTTAAGCATCGAGCGTCTGCGCAGAAAATTGCGCAAAATCTAATTTCAGCCTAGAATCTATCTCGTTTAAATTCTGCGCAGACGCTCGACGCTGCCATGTAAAGGCATCTTAAGGTAATAGCCAATCGCATTCGACTGTTATCTAGTCTAGAAAATGCGCGATTGTTGTCTGCGCATCATCAACAATCACTCGTATGCGCAGTAGACGACGATATGTAGTTTCATTGTAATAAATATTTAATATGTAAATTTGTACTGTATAACAATCTCTCTGTGTACATAAATTTTGATATTAGTGAATTCTCAACACCGATCAAGTGCCTCTACGTCTGCGAATTCATCTTCAATCTTCTAATATTAGCGGTAAGTTTCGTTTATATTTGCTTTAATGCAAAATAAATCGTTAAAGAATTAAAATTATTCAAGTCATTACTCAAAGAATTAATTTTCAGCGCATTTTTTGATTTCTACTGAAAGCTTTATTATTTTCATGACTTCATCGCTGTTTTATTATTTCTATTAAATATATTTGACACATTAAGAAAGATTTTAATAAAAAATTTGACTTAATAGTATATATATATATTGTATATATATATTTTTATATCTTTTATTCTAATCTTAGATTTTTTTAAATTCTTTCTTCAGCAAGGAAAGAATAAGGAATGGGATAAGTTTGAATTGCAAAGATAGCATAAAAAAAGGATAGAGAGGAGTTTTGAGATTTTTCAATATATTTATTTGTATGGACAAGTGTCGGAGCATAGTGCACAATATATTTAATATATAGTAGTCTGAGGAAGGGGGATCAGAGTACATTCTTGGAGTTTGAACACAATATCTTACAATTTAACGACAAGATGCCTGCATGTTTTTTTTTTCTTCCGTATCTGCCTCTGTACGTTATGTTTTTTTACTCGTATATTCATATATACTCGAGATGTATAATATATAAAGCGTAACGAGTCACTATTTTTATCATTCTAAAAAAAGGAGACGAGAATTAAGGGTCCTTGTTTATTATGTTATGTCTCAGTTTTCACATACATATATATACATATATATGTATGTATGTATATATGTATATGTATATATATTATCATTGAGCACTCATTCTAATACATGTCTCATTCTTCTTTTACACACGCATACACACACACACACACACACACACACACACATACATACATTCTTGTGTTTATTCATTCTCGTTCTTTCATATGATCTATCACTCCCTCTCTCTTTTCCTCTTTCTCCTATGATACTCGATTATGCAACGTCCTAGCAAATACGCGTAGTACTCGCTACAATATCGTACCCTTAGGATAAACGGAGGAATTGTCTCCAATTACTAATTACATTCATTCTCTATTACACATGGATAGCGAGTTGCGCGTCTCAAGGAAAATCTCGTTTCCGCAGAATAAGCGGAGGTAGCCGGGAGTGCAGGGGGGGAGAGTAGGGGGAGCACAGAGAGCGGAGAGCTCGTTTGCTTGAACCACAAAACTGTAACCAACCCGTTTTCCGGTAATGACGATTCGAATGTGGAGGAAATATAAAGCTTTCTGATTACGAGGACTGTGATTCGGAGACGACAACTCTTTCTCTCTCTCTTTCTCTCTCTCTCTCTCTCTCTCTCTCTCTCTCTTCTCTCTTCTCTCTTTCTATATATATATATATTTTTCTAATTATTGATTAACGTTCTATATTAAAATTCTTTTTTTTTATTTCTTATTAAAAGCGAATAGATTTTACAGCCTGTACAATCGAACGAGACATCGCGGCGCACTCTTTCTTTCACTCTTATATTCTTCGTTTCCTTTTTATCTTCTCTCTCTCTCTCTCTCTCTCTCTCTCTCTCTCTCTCTTCTTTGCCTTCGCTCGGGGAGGCAGGCGCGGATCAGGACAGGGTCCAGGTACTCAGGCTATCTCTCCGCATGTTTCTCCGTTCTTTCTTTTCTCGTTCTTCCTCGCTTTTATTTTTTTTTTATGTTTACGAAGATCCCGTAGAATCGCACTCCTCGATCTTTTCATATGTACTCTCTCGGTCGGTTCCTCTTCTCCTTTTATATTATTTGCCTCCTCTTTTTACAAAAATCACAGCGCAGCACCAGCATTTATTTCTTTTAAAGCCCACCCCTTTGTCCGCTGGGCGCCTCACACGTTTTTTTTTTATTTCTTTCATTCATTCACACACACACGCATACACACCAAGCATACATGTTCGCTTTTTTTCTTATTCTCGCAAGTGCACGCGCGAGCGTCTCTCTATCGCGGTTTCGTTCACATATTCGACAAAGTGGTTGCATTGCAGTTCTTCATTTTATTAAATATGTTTTGCTCTTTGCTGCGAGAAACGCATAATCAATCGTTTCTATTTCTTTTGATTTGGCATTTGCGAACGTTACCCGATAAAATTTATTTCCGCCGTATTTTTCCTTTCTCTCTCTCTCTCTCTCTTTCTATTTTTTATCTTACGTCACATTGATAGTAATAAAATAATATATAATTAATAATCTCAATAAATTGTATAATCTATATATAAAGTGGACGACGATATAGTCGTTACTGAACAAATATGTAGTTTATACATACATATATATAGTTGCATACGTAGTTGTATGTCTCGCTCTTTTTATTTATCCATTCTTTGGATCTAGCCCGTGCCCCCTTTCTCCGCCTCTCACTCCCTTTTTTCCCCTAACTTTTGCAACACATCGCTGGCTACCATTACCTTAGTAAACAAATAGCGTTCTAGCATCAAATTTACAGTCACTTAACGCCACTTAATTATTTAGAATCATCGCATGACACATGTCGTCTCTTTTTTTATCTTTCTTGTCTTATTCTCGATACGCCTTTATTTACCACGCTCGTCTCGTAAAGACGAGTTCTCTGGTCATTTTATCGGCATTAGTGATCGGTCGCACAAATCATGGAGTCTCTGTTCCCCTAAGAGATAGTTTATCAGCAAGTTATACAATTTCTCTACAAAAATCGAAATTTGCGCTCGCGTATATAATTCTTACAATCCGTTTTCTCATTTCTTTACAATAAAATACATCGACACGGATTTACCGTACATCGCGGAAACGCGCACGCATACATTATGCTTGTACAAGGCAATCGACTCACGCGATTCGCTATTCTCTTTCGTCTCGTGTATCCTATACATGAGTGCTATATTTTTTTTCTCTCCTCTACACGCACGCACACATACGCGCTCGCTTGCTCGCTCCTAAGTTTCTACGCTCGATAAAAATTCCATCACATCGTCTCGACACACACACTTGAATCTGAGAGTCGGGGGCAAAGCCGCGCTCGCACCCGGCACGCATTAAATCTACGCTTCCCGTAATTTTTTGTCGTACCAGCACGGCTCCGTGAACGCGAAGACGGCACCGTTCGTCCTCGCGTGTTTCAGTCTAACGAAATGTCTGACTCCTCGCGACCATCGTCTGACATATGTCTCACGCCTTATCCCAGTACGGACTAGACTCTTCTTTATCTATTCTATTACTTCGGATATCAGCTATGAATGTCTCTATTTCTCAGTCAATATTTGCTGGATCAGTAATTTTCCGTTTCTCTTTCTGAGCTACCGTCTTATCTAGACAGAAAAATCTATCTAAGATTATAGGCACTAGAAAGCAAAGAAAAGACCGAGCTTATACCAGGATCAGACAGACGTCAACGAGGAGTCAGCGCAACTTAGGTGACACCGAGCGAACTCAGTCTACACCGAAACGAGACACAACTCTCGCTCGATCCCGCTCGAGAACGCTCATCTCGCGAGATAGGTCGTTCCTTTCCAAGTCTATCAGAGATCTCGAGCTTTGGGATAAAATCGAGCCTCCAATTCTTATCCCTACACTAGCCGTAGGCATCTGTATACTACGCGGCGCGTATTTTTAAGATATACACTATGTACACGGAGAAGGATATTCAGCGAGCTGATTTCGTCTGTCGACGAAGATCGCGAATCCAGCGGGACATGGGGGCATCGCTCGGCGCTGAAAGAAAAGGCGCGTAAGGAAAAAACTCACCACGCGAGCATCGATCCGATAGTTCGATACACTTTTTGTCTCGCCGAAGGATTGCTCGCTAACGATCGTCTCGTCGAACCTACCATGATCAGTTCAACAGATGAATCGCCGACATAGCTCTGTCCGAGAATGGCCATCGTATTTGTGCGTCAAATCGAGTTCGGTCTCTCGTTCGTTTATTCAAATTCGATAAAGTTATTTTTCATGTTTGCATCTAATTTGGAAAATCGCGATTTTCTATTGGATAATTCCATTCCATGTGTCTGATTTCATCTAAACGTCTCAACATTCATCAGATAATCATGATTCACAGTTTTAACACCTTGATTAACGTATCTAAAATCTCTAGTTCGTAGAGAACATGAATAATACCATTTAAGACATTCATATCATCATCCTAAACTCCCAATTAACGTCATTGATTCAAAGCGAATAACACACAGCACAAAGAGGAACATCACAGACGTCCATCTCTTACTGGCTACGTCATCATTGTCATTGTTCTAACATCTAGCTCCTTGATTCCACTTAATCTTCAGTCCCTAATACTTGCGCCATTGTTGAAGAGAAGAGCGATAGAATCCATCGACTCGTCATATCAGTCATAGTTGTTCCAACATCTCAACTAGCTCTTCCAGGATTTCAGTTCCGATCGATGTCGGGAAAGCGGACGACACACAGAGCCTCTTTACTACATCTTCATCCTAATCCAGTCGACGTCGCATTCTTTATTTGGCTACACCTAGACGTTAATCCGGCTAACAACGCACCGCGTGGAATATATATACGACGCCCCGCTCATTGTCAGTCGTATCGGCTACATTGCTCGCTCGTGTCCATGCCTCCTACGGTTGCCTGCTGGCGGCGGTGCCGTGCGGGTGTCCCGCACCAGGCGCACCGTTTGCCACCGCCGGATGTGTGTGGTGGGCCTGTGTAGCGGAGCTGCTCCCGGCGCTTCCGCCGGATAAGACGGGGCCGGGGGCCGCGGGTCACTTGGGCGGGAATGGCGAGATCACCGAGGCGGCTACCGCGGCGGCCTGCTGACTTGCCAGCACTGCCGCTGCAACACACACAGAGAGACAGCAGGCCATTAATGTTTCGTCACGATCACTCTGAAACGCCTACTGAACGCGCGCGCGCATTTTATTTCCAGCTGTGCTGTTGTTGTTCGACCGTTGTTGGCGACCCGCGGCACCCGAAATCAAAATTTATTCGAAGCGCGTATCGGTTATTGGGAGACACCGAAGGAGAGACCAAGATTCAGCGTTAATTAAGAAAATAACTTCATTATTCTTATAATCTGTGTATTATGCAGTTTCTTTATATTATGTAATATGAAATTATGTGACATTTAATGTAAACGGGAAAAAATTTTGATAATTTGAAAATACAGTAGAAGTACGATATTTGTTGCTACTTTTAAGAAATAAAATAAGAAAATATCAACAACTATCTGAAAATGAAAATGGTGAAATAATTGATTTGTGAGCATTATTGACATTACTGGTCGTCTATATCTTAATATATAAGATGATTCCACGGGTTCAAATATACGAATCGATTATGCTCTAATTAGAATAAATATGAAGTACGGTAGAGACAATGTAAGAAATAAAAAAGTAATGTGATTCTCGAGAAAAAATATCATTCCTAGATATAAAAATGGAACTTTCTTTTGACGTGCTAACTAAAAAATTCACATAATATCATTTCAATACATATTGCACGTTTCAGTTTTTACACTGAATTTGATTTTTGCTGTTTGATGTCACTATTAATATGCCTAAATCCTAACAAATAATTCTTTTGACGAGTTACGATATTTAAGACGCAGCAGAAAACAGACTTGCAACCGTTTTTGCATGGATATGAAAATCACATGTAAAGCTCTTCGAGACGAAATCTTTGAGACGATCGTTAACGCACAAGCGCAATCCTTTAGGAAATGCATCGTCCTCGAGCTCGGTTGCACTCGAGGAGAAACCCGTATATTTCAAGATATCTAAACACCGATCTACTTTCATCACTACGAGGAAAAATGACGATGGATATGTGTATAAAGAGTAGGAAAGCATAAAGTGGCGTGTACCTAAGTAATTGTTTCTCTCCATCTCCCTTTCTCCTTTTTACTTCTGTCTCAGCTTTTACTTCTGTTTCGCGCCTATAATGCATTTCCCTAGTATGGTTGCGGACTTCCCTCGTTCACGCGAAAGTCCTGGCAGTGTTGGCTTCGTAAGCGTAGACTTGGTCGATTAAGTTTGCTGATTGGTAATCGTTACCCGCATACAAGAGTGTCGTTATGCGAGATATTGTAACAGCGAAGTGATATAAAACCTTAGAGAATGTAAAATTGGAATATAATGAAAAGAGAGATTAAATCTTATTAAATAAGTTTATCTGGAGGAGAAATCAGAATTTCAGACGAAATCTAAATATGTTATATTGTTCCTCATTTCTTATTTCTTTTGACAAGTATATATTTTGTAAAATATGAAAAACATTATACCATATTTCTGATATTTTTTATGAACGTTGTTTTATGTCATTGTATTCCCCGATCCCTAAAGCATAAAAGAAAAGAAAAAAAATTTAATTAATTTCGCGATTTATATCCATGATATTATTATTATCGAGAGTTAGTGTATCAAAGATACTTTGGAGCTATATTTGGAACCAGATAATAAAAGATAATAATAGATAATAAAAGAACAATGTTCTTACGAATCGCAAACGACGCTCTTGTAATAGGAATCATAATCACTAAGCAACGACTGAACGCAAAAATCGCATTGAGAAATTACAAGATCTTGGATGGCTGTTTTGCTGCAAAAGAAGCTTTCGTGGAAGACTACCGACGTCTAACGAAGGATACAAGGATACGAACGCGAATACACATTGCGTTCACGAGGATACAAAATACTACAAATTAAAAAAAATCTAAGTGCTAACAGAATACAGAAAACTTGAAAATAATATTCAATTTTGACAAGCATAAATAAAACTATATTCGATATTCCATACTCTTTAGATATGAAACGGTTAAATACTATTCCAGAACGTTAAATATTTAACTATTTGCATTGAAAATTAATCGACAATCGCGTACGTCCGTAAAATTTCGTAGCGGACTATGACAATCAAAAATATTCCTATTTATATAAATTGTATATGCTAAATATTGTTACAAATTGTAAAGAGAAAACGTACGACATGTTATCAACGAACGGAAAGACCATCATGTGCATTCCAGCACGTTCTTTCAGTGTAAGTAGTTAAATACCGCTTTTCTTCATCGTGTTCAAATTATATTATTCAATTTGTGTTTCTGGCACATAGATTTTTTAATTCGTAGCATTCCATTAGAAACTGCACTTTTCTCGCGTATCGCAATCAATCTGACAAACTAGCATCGATATCCATAACAAACTCGATGAAATCGTTATCGTCGTCGATTACTATTACACACGAGTGCCCATCCGGAACTGGATGGTGATCTCGCCCACGTAAGATCCTGTTACGTTTTTTCCCTCGTCCCGGGAAAAGAAGCACGATAAATAATTATCACAGTCTGAACTATATGTCTAATTCTCCTACTTGCGCCCTACTTGCAGTACACAGTTTACACGGCTAATCTACACAACACACGCGCGCGACCGCACTTATACTTCAATATCTTCAAAATATTCAGTTCGTCGCTATATACGAGACTCATACATATGTATATGTATACGAGTATATGTATAAATATACAGGGTGTTCTAGACGTCGCGCGTTTTCTTTCGACTGCAGATACAGACGACTATGATAAACGGAATATATCCTCTCAATAGTTTTTGTAGCATAAAGATTATTTAAAAATTAAAGTTTTTCAAAATGAGTGAGATAAAAGATGTATAAATTAAATCTTCATTTTCACCTTAAATGAAATATACAAATTCACAATTTAATCAATTTAATAAAAATAAGATATTAATTTTTATTAAAAAAGAGAAATCGTAATAATTAATTCTAAATCCATTGTCTGCAATGATGCAGAAAACGCGCGCGCGTGCGTGATGCCCGATATATAAATAAAAAAAATGCAACACTACACGCGAGCGAACCGAGTCGCTTGTTTTTCGCGTCCGCAGAATGTACAGTCGAGAATAAATTATTTATAAGCGACGTTTGGGTTCTCAATAGGCGGAGCTTATATAGAAGAGGTTCAATCGAATCTTTTCCTTCAATTGTAATCTTCTTTCTTTTGTACAAAAAGAAGAAATGCATTTCTTATTGGTCTGATAATAAAATAGTACCTCGGCGGAAACTCAGCGTACAGATCGACTCTCAAATGGAGACATATCCTACCGCGCGAGCTTCCTCTTGCACATTAGAATTCTCATTATTTTCTTTTCTTTTTCATTGTTTTCATTTTTCTTTTATGCACCAATATGGTGTGTATGGTTTAAACATACTCAGGCTCTAAATAATACCTAGCCGAGTTTACCCGTTTTTGTCGGATGATTAATCATCCGGATTCTTTCCGAAAACTAAATATGACCGTTTGCCATTTATTATTCATCATTACAAAAGTCAATTCGTACCGTCCAATTTGATCTCAAAGAACGCGTTAGTGCGCGAACATACGTGTTAAAAACGCAATTACAATCGCAATCGCGTCATTCGCTTAAAAGTGCTTCCTAAGAGGCCGGCTATCAATTCGTTCATAGAATATTATTCCGAAGAATTCAAAATCGGATTTAATAAAAACTACGAATATGTATACACCGAGCCAATATCAGGATGATTTGCAGTTAAGTCAATCGCAAATCGTTCCGCACATCCAAGTTCAAATGCATAATCCTAAAAATGTTCGTCGCTGACATTTCAGCCACTTTCACTATTCGCAAAAATGCGTCACTCGCAAGACAGCTCGGCGACACCTTTTATCACGCTTATCGCTTCATATCATTATCATTAGCGATCAGAATTTACACATAGGAAAACGATTGTTCTAACGCACGCATGCGTTCGTTTTCTCACGCTCACGGTTCTTTCGTTTTCGCTTCGCTGGGTCCCGCGGGTCGCCTTACTGTCAGGGTCTGACGAGAGGCTTACCTCCGTAGGGAGCGGGATACTGTCCTGTCAACAGGGGATAGCCCAAGCCCACATGAGTATGATGATGCGTGTGTACGTGTCGCTGCGGCGGCGGCGACCTATTGTCTTTGCCGAGATTACCGCCACTGGCATCCACTACACCCTGCTGCTGCTGCTGACTACCCGGCTGACCCTGCTGTTTGCCGGACGGTTGCTGACCTTGTCCTGGAGGAGGCCCTGGGCCCGCGACTGACGTGGGCGGACCACTGGGAGGTCGGGCGGGTGTCGGACCTGCCGATGATGGGCTGGCGGACGCCGCGGACGTTTTAGGCGTTGGTGACTTGAGCGCGCGCTCTTGCAGCTCGTGTATCTTGTGCGCTGAATAATACTGATTAGCATGATGTTGAAGCAGGTCTAACGCCTTACCGCCGGGCGGTCGACTCAGATCTTCTGGTGCGTGATACCTGGGTAGTTGGTGAAGGTAGGGGTTACTTGAATAAGGACCAGGCACCAACATAGGACCAAGGCCGCGATATACTGGATGACCTGGATCGAAGGGCAACGCGCCGTAATGCTGCGGGCTTGGCATGTAAGCACTGGGATGGATGTAAGCAAACTGCGAGGTAGGCGGTGGCGGCGGTCCCTGGGTCTCCATCGTCGGTTTTACACCTTCTTGCTTGCTCTTAGAGTCCTCACTCTTACCGAGATCCTGTGGTTTCTCTTGCTTCGGCTGGTGCTTCGGGCTTGGCGGCGGCGCTTTCGCCTGTTGATTTTGTTTACTCGATTCCTCTTTTCTTCTTTGCTCACCCGGATATAGATAATACCTCCTATCGTCCTGAATGGGTCCCGGTGGAGGCGGCGGTGGTGCCGCTCTTTGACTCTGCGAACCGTGATAGACGTGATACGGACTCATTTGACTCTTCATCTCGATACTCTCCTTGAGTATTTGATGATTTTCATGTTGCTTATCCTTTAGGCTCGGTTGCGGTTGCGGCTCCTGCTTGATCTTGACTTTCTGCTCATGCGGCTCCTGGTCCTGCGACTGCTGACTCTGCTGCTGCTGTTGTTGCTGCTGCTGCTGTGAAATTGGTTGCGGCGGTTGATAGGGATAGCCCGGCGGCATATAACCGCCATAAGCACCATAATAGTGCGGCTGCTGTTGCGGCTGTGGCACCGACTGGCTCAGCTCCTTCTTCTCCTTTTCCGACACGACGCTTTGTAAACTCGCCATCGAAGGCATCTGCGGTATATTGAGCGGTTTGATCTCCTGTTTGGGCGTAAGGTCGCTCGGCTTCTGGTCTACCACCGGCTTGCTATCCGGTACGCTAGGCACCAGATAAGGCGGCTGACCGTAGTACGGATACATACTAAAGTGAGCAGGCAAATGCGCCGGTGCCGTAGCCTTGTTGTCCTTCTCTTGGCTCTGCTTGGACTTATCTGCCGGTTCGGCCTCGAGAACCGGCGCCGCGTCGTCCGATATGTCCGAATAGGCCGGACTTTGTACATCGTCGCGCGCCGAATCAACAATCGGCGCTTCGAGCGGCGACGGGTGCGGACTACCGCCAGGCGATTTTCGCGACTTCTTCTTGTAGCCCTGCGGCTTGGAAACACGCGTGTCGGTGCTCGTCTTGCTTTTGTCTTGCTCTGGCATCAATGCCGCCGTGGGTTTCACCTTAAACTGTGGCATTTTTGCCGCGTGCAACGGGTACTGCTGCAAATGTGACTGTACAGTTTGACCCGGATGACCCGGCTGTGGCGGTGCCGTTTGTAGACCCGCCGCCTGCTGCGATACCTGACTCGTCAGATTCTGCAGACCCGGATGCTGACTGGCTATACTTTGTAGACTGGCCTGTTGCTGCTGTTGCTGCTGCAACCCAGCAGACTGCACAACATGAGCCTGCGCGGGTTGACCCAATTGAGCCGACAGAGGATGCGACACCGATTGTAATTGATGCGCTGGCGGTAACTGCTGTTGAATCGATGACTGCAATTGTTGTTGCTGCTGACTGCCAACACCAGGCTGCAACTGTTGTTGCGGTGGTTGACCGACTTGTTGCAACGTCTGCTGCGCCTGCTGCAGAAGTGGATTTTGCGATTGATGCGATTGCTGCATCTGAGAGGGCTGTGGCGGTTGCGGTATATTGAGGGGCTGGGAAATATTCGTGCTTGGATGCGGTGAAGGCACAGGCCTAGGGGACTGACTGGGATGTGGGCTGGGACTCTGGGGCGGATTCGACGAGCCTAACGACGATTGACTCTGTTGCTGCTGCTGCTGCTGCTGCTGCTGCACTGATTGCTGCTGCACTCTCGACGAGGATACAGTGGAAGTAGGCGCCGGCAAATCATCCTGACCAAACCTCAGCACGCCGGGCTTCACGATATTTTTATCCGCGAGCACGGGCGTGGGTGGTTCTATGCTGGGCGACAGAACCCTCGGTGGCGGCGGCGGCGTTTCCGGCGGCAGTGCCGCTGCCGGTGGACTCGTCGCTCTCACCGGCGTGCCTTCGGGCTTGTCCGCTGGCGACTTCACTGGCGTAGCTGGACTCGGTGCCTCGATGTTGCTCTCGTCGTTCTCCGACATGCTAGTGATACCCTCCTTAGTGTCGTCGTCATCAGCAGAGCCGTGCGCGTGACTCTGATGATATTTAAGTCCGTTGATGTGTTTGTACTTTTTACTGCAGTTCGGTTCGGGGCATTCGAGTAAAACCGGACTGGCGGGCGGCGAACCGCTAGGCGGTGTGGGCGGTGGCGCCCGTCGTTTATTCTTGTCCTGCTCCTCTTCTGGTCCGCGTGACTTCCGCTTTGCTGCCGGATCCGGTCGCGGTGGCACGAACGCCGCCGGACTTGGACTGGCCGCGGGTGATCCCTGCGCACCCCGACGACCTTTGCCACCGTTGCGCAATTTACTGTGCACGGAACTTCTCGTCTCCGTGAAGTTGCTCAGATCGTTACCGGGAGTGGAGTTGGCCGCTGCGCGACCGCGCTTACCGCGTCCCTTTGGTGTGCGGGCGTCTAGGTCGCTAGTCGGCGAGTCGCAGAAACGGGGTGGCGCCCAATCGTGACGCGTACAGTCCAGCAACGTCCCTACGTACGTTTTACCTCGCCACGTAACGTTTACTACTAGTACACCTGCAATAGAAAGAAAAGGTTTCAAATAGTAATAATCGAATAGAGACAAAATCCTTCGAGAACTTAATAATTATGTTTTATACTCTGATAGCATTTGGAAGTATCTTTAACTCTAAGATAACATATATAGCAAGCATGTTTGATATCTTCAATCTGTTGACGTTGGAAGTATCCAGTATACAAGTAAATAAGATATATCTTAATAAGATATAATATGTATCTATATGGCTATTAATTTTGCGATCTTTTATCAAAGTGGATTCGACATAATGTAATTTGCGACAATTCTTCAAAGCATACTCCAAATATTTCAGATATAAGATACTATACATTTGCAAAATTGTATTTGTAAAATTTTTATGAAAAGTTTTCTAAATAATATAAATTCTTATTATTATAATAAAAGTCTATTTATATTCGTATTACATTGCTATATTTTATATAAATATATATATTTTTTGGAGAATTGTCGCAAATTACATTATGTCGAGTTCACTTTGATAAAAGATCGCAAAATTAAAGTTTAATTTGTTTTCGATCCGAAGAAATAGGAAATAGAAATCCTTGTTTTCGATCCAAAGAAATAGAAGAAGAAAGAGAAAATGACAAATCTTTTTTTTGTGTTGGACGAAGAAACGTAAATATGTATCATTGCGGTAACAAAATAATGCGAAAGTTATGACAAGGGAAAAATCGGTCCTAAAAAATACGACAGTATTAACGTCAAGAGCAGTTTCATCGCCGTAATAAGCTTCATGGTAACTCGGTGACGAGCTAACTCGCATCTGTCTTCCCTTTTCCTCTCACCGTGTTCTTCGTTCCTGCACGATCAGCGTCGTTAATTGAAAATATCTCGGCCGTGCACGTGCAAGAAAACCCAGCTTCTCGCAGGTGATCCCGACGAGAAATGCTGCAGGTGTTCCCGGCGAAATTCTCGTCTTTCATACAGTGTGCGCGGCTAAATCACTTTCGCGTTCGTGTAATAGCTAAAGTCGACTTGACGTAAATCGAATCACCTCCATGGGGCATGTTGCACCAGATTTAAATGTCAAAGCTTCGCGGAACATACAGGGTGTATGTGAAATAAATGATGTCTTCTATCAACGAAAGAAAAAACTCTATTTAAAAATTGCTTTCTCGAAATGTTTTATGCGCAGTAAGATAGAATTTATGAAACATACTCTTCGTAAAATGAGAGCGGCTATTAAAGATTCTAGATAAAAAAATTGCTAAAATGTATATAATAATACGGTCAGACATAAAATTAAATTCTTACAGTAGTTTTGATAAAAAGATTTTTTTATTTCCATCGCGCTTGAATTAATTTTTTTCCTCCAGACACGATCCACGTCTTTTGAGAATAATACCGTTTAAAAATAGATACCTCCGTTAGAATGAGAATATCCGGGGAAGATCGTCGAAACGAGCTCGTTATTTGCATCGAAGCGGGTTGGTTCCGCGGACGATGTGAATCGAGACCAAAAATAAAGGGGCAAGCAGTACGGTAGTCGAGAAGAAAATAAAGAGGCGGATATACACAAAGAGAACAATAAAAACGGCGGAAGTTCCAAGCCGACCAAGTTCCTAAAAGCCACATAACACTGTGTTTCTACTCCATCTGTCAGACGTACATCTCGTTCTCTCTCGTCTCGGGAATGAAACGAGATGTTTCTCATTGTTTCTTCCTCTATCCTGCGGCTCTTGCCCCTCAGACTTTCGCCCTTTTTCTCTCCCTTCCTTACTCGCCACACGGTAGAAACCTCGGGGCATTTTGGTTGATTGAGTCGTCCCCTCGCGCGTTGACGTCATTCCCATTTACCGCGAAAGAAAAATGTATGGGCGAGCACTAGCATCGGCGAGGGATGATGATAAATCCGTACACCTCACCCTCGATATGCGTCTTTTCATCCTGTCTGTTTTCGAGATCTGTTTCCTCCCGCTGCACCGCTCTTTTCTTACGCTACTCTCTTCCTCTTTCTTCTTCTTTTTTTTTTTTTCATGTGGATCCCGACAGCAGTAGAGTGTCGAGTAAATGACTAATTAACCGCTAATAACTCAGACAAGCGTTGAACATTAGCCTTACGTCGGTGAACGTTTCACTTTGAACGGCGAGGTTCGCAAAAATGCATGCCGTCAAAAAGACTTTAACGGAGAAAAAGTAAAACGACGTTTCAAGTGAGTTTACTAAATAATATAATAAAATACGCTTTAATAGGAAATATAAGAGACTGAACTAATAAAAATAAAAATTGTTTTAATATACAAATACGTAGACGTATTAGCAAAATAAACTCCGAGTCTGTAAAATAAATAATAAGATTCTATTCTTTATTAAATTTGAAATTAATTTAAAAGTGTTTTATATTTCAAATTTAATTATTAAGATATACATATATAAATAAATATAAAAATTAATGGCATATTTGATAATATTTTACAACTTCTGCCTTACAACTGATAATATTTTTTTTTTTTTTTTTTTTATAGTATTATGTGGCATAATAGCAATTTTACAAATGAGTTTATCTTCATATCTTACATTCGGCCTCGCGATCTCCAAGTTCCCTAGGTTTAATAGAATTTCTCGCGGCACAGTAAACGAATAATCGCGTGGTTCGCCCCGGAGAGATTGCGGTCGCGGCAGCTGGAAGCAAAGAACACCAAGTCACATCCAGCATTATTTGCCCATTGCTCTTTTGCGGTGAACAGACGACATCGGTACAGTGCGTCGCCGCCTCCTCCTCGAGTTTCCTCTTCCTGAAAGCCGGCGAACGATAAAGGAGCTCTTTTCCGAAGCGGGAGATTTGCGGTCGTGGTCAAAAGAAACCAGGCACCAACAGATGAAGAAGAAAAGCGCTCGCAGTTTCAGCATAAAAGGACGAGTTAATACAATATTTCTCGTGAGATACCGTCGAGCGCAACGATATCGTAGTACCTCGGAGTCGAATCTTCTCGGTTTGGAACAGCTGTCAGATGAAATCACGTCCGATGTTACTCGCCCTTCGAGCGATGACAATCGAACACATTGTTCCAAACCGAGAGATCGCTTTCGGCACGAATAGAGTTTTCGCAACGAATATTCGTCACGAAAGTATCTTCCGAGATTCAAGCAAGATGGATCTCTTCTCATTTATCGATGTGTCGAGGGAAATGTTAATCTTCTAATCTGTATACATAAAGTTTCATGTCTAATTTGCGATTTCGATGAACTAAGTTAAATTTTAGTCGAGAAAAATCGTCGATAGACTATACTTGATCAATGCAAAGATAAAAACAAATAGCAGCAGTTTTCTGGGATATATTACGTTATTTATTCATATAATCGCCAAATATAATTTTTTTATGTATCTCATCGTTTTATCAGATGAACGCTTTCACGTGCAAAGTAATATTTAAAATTTTAAATATTGAATATTTTTAAATATAAAATAAGAAATATTTAAGTTTTGTGTATATGAATTTTTTAGATACGTGTTACGTATGATGTGGTCGAATGATATCTCGACGATATCTCGCTCGATAGAACCTGCAGAGCGGAATGGAACGATGCAGCTGCCAGGCGAAACGTGAAATCACAGAGCAGCGATATTTGTCCTCACCGAATGGCAATCGCCCGTGGCACCCAGAAAACAACATTGACTGAGATCAGTCTGGAAATAAGTGGATTTCTTTTCGACTCGAAAGCTCACAATCGCAGCGAAGAAGATCCATGAAAAACGAGTTATATTAAAGAACGAACTTTAGTGAAAAAAGAAGATACATGTGCGATATGTCTCAGAAATTCTCTTTATAATATTCAGCTTATTATAGATATACTTCCACACAATTTACTATGATAAATGTTGATATTAATTGCACGGCATAGTTTGATAAATAAGAAATAAAATACTAGATCCTAATTTTATCTATTTTACAGCAAGCTAGCAGAGGTGCGCCTTTTTTAACTGATATTTTTTATTTAATCATCAATTATAAATTTACTTAACATTGTATATTAAGGGATGGATGAAATTTGTATGTACAACTATCTCTAATGACAATTTCTCGTCTATCGATCTTGACAGAGAAGCAGACGTTTCAAATCCGAATCTCAAAGAACCCGAGAGGAAGCGACATCTTGTAAACGGGATACATGGGATACATAGAAAGAGAAGATTGTAAGAGGAAGGAAGAGGAGTAAGAGAAGGAGCAAGAGCAGGATTTCGCCGAGGTGAAGCGAGAGATGTTCCAAAGATCGATAACAAGCTGTATAACTCTAGCTTCCATCCACTGGAAAGAGAGACCTCTCTCTCCCTCTCTCCTCATCCTTTCCCTTCTTGCCCACCCCGTCGCGTCTCCGACAAGCATCCTTTCATCAACGTCTCTGTGATCCAACTAAACTACCCTGACATCGACAAAACCAGGTCCGATGGGAGATAGACGCCGTTACGATACACACTTTAGCTCACGGGGATACATATGATTGTATTGGTGGCTGTTCGTGTAGCCTTCACAATCTCGCGTAATGCCTTTCTGTACAAGATGTTCAGAATATGTTCACGATATACGAATCAGAGTCTTTGAATATAGATATTTGAATGTGGATTAAATTTTTTTTAAAAATCTGAGTTTTTTACTCAACATAGAAAAATAGAAAAATCAATTTATAAAATAGAATTATATGATTATTTTTTTTTGCACACGCACTATAAACATAGCTTGAAAAATATCAGGATCAGTTCTTAATTTTCATTCTTCGAGTTTGCCAATATCGACAATAAGGGAAATAAAAATTTGAATATTTTTTTTCGATACAAAAATGGAGTTGTATCTTATCATCTAGAATGTCATATGGAACTAAGGCACGCGTTAACAGCGATACGAGCTATCAGCGGTTAAAGTACTTCTCTGTCGGCCGATCGACGGTCATTAGTTACACGCGCACGCACGCATAATTACACATTCGCGCGTATGACATTTATTGCCGGAGATTAATCTGTTAGCTTCGCGGAATTAATAATGCGCTGCGTTTATAAAGCAAGGGGATGTAAATCGGGATCGATCGAGCGAGCAAGCGGACGGGTGAGCGCGACGCGTCATATCGTTTTTATCGACTTCGTTTGTTTATCCACGCGTGTCGAATGTCTTACGTAATTGCCGCGTGGCTCGCGTGTACGTGAAAGAAATTGCCCGTTTTCTTAATCGTTCGCTTCCCGAGAAAATTTCTCAGAGAATATCTTAACCTACTTATTATACATGAGCGTATCGACGATATGTCTGCAAGTATAATGTAAGTTTGAAATATGAGCCTTAAATAAGAGTACAAATCGACAAATGCAGTTCGAATCAATTTGCCTTTGATACAGTGGAAAAAAAAAAAAAAACACCGAGAAACTATCTAATATTTTCATTCTAAAAACTTTGATCAATATAGAACCAATTTTTCTTTGACGAAAATTTCAAAGCTCTTATTCCGAAATGAAAAAAAAATAATAAGATATAAGTTTCAAAGCTTTTAAAAAGAATAAATGTGAGATACAAGATATTGTATCACTTATTTTATCAATTATTTTTTTACATAAGTAGATTTCTCTTTAACTCAAGAGTCTTTAAAATTTCCGAAAATTGTTTAATGATTCATAGATTATTAAAAGTTTTTCGTTACGATTATTATTATTAAATATATTAATAAATACGCGAGAAAAAGAGATGAAGATGAGAAGTGACTCGAAAAAACGGAAGTGGAGAACGAAGCGGGTGAATTCGTTATAAAGTAAGGCGGTGCGAAGACGCGGCAGCCGCAAAACCAGAACAGAGATTCCGCCGCCGTTTTATTTCTCTCACCGATATAACACGCCGCTATAGAGCTCTCTCTTTCTCTGTAGCCTTTTTCTCGTGTCTCTCCGCGAGTTGAAGAGGGACCACCGACCAAAGAGTAAACGTGGAGAGAAGTAACAAGGAGATGAAAAGATATAGAAGAAGAGCGAAGAGAGCCGAGCGAAACGAGAAAAAGAGGTAGAACGAATGTGGCGGGAAGGGGTAAATGGCGATAGAAGAGTTACGGGGATGAAGGAGGCAAAACAGAGGAAAGAGGATGAAACGCAAGAGAGGACGTAACAGCAGGATATCAGCGTCGAACGACGAAAGTAATAAAACTTGGATGGATGGCAGGCTCGGACAGATTGGTCGGCTATTCAATTGGGAATTCGACGAATTTATGGACTTCTTAATCTGCCATTATGGACGGCCATTTAGCAACTCCCTTTCACGTCTAGGCTTTGCCACGCAGTTTATTCTTTCGATGTCGGAGCAAGTGGAGGACGAACATACAAGAGAAATTTATTTCTTGTTAATAAATGTTGTAATTTGATACAACTACTATCCTATGGACTGTCTTATTATTCCTTTTGTTATTTTCTTACATATATCCATATTTTTCTTTATTTGAATCTCTTATATTGCGTATATAATTTTTTTACTACAAAAATGCAAAAGATAATTGTTGAAAGCGGAATGTACGCGTGTGCGTGAGCGCGCGCTTGGGACAAAACATCTCAAGTCCACCGTTTTTTTTATTAAGTTAGATTAAACTTTACATTTGGATGTTACAAATTGCCAGCGAAGAGAGAGAATATATTTTTCTCTCTAGAGAAAACTTTGAAAGTCCATTACTCAGTTTTGACGTGGAAGCGCTTGGTTCCTTTCATATAATGATCGTTCATTTATCTTTGCTTTGCGAGGGAATCCAGCGGTGAAAAACAAGCTACTCGGTTCGGCTGCCTTCGAAGGAACGATCATAAAGTAGACCTTTGGTGCCGTGAAGGAAAAAAGAGACGGAGAAAGAGAAAAAGAAACAGAGAAAGAGAAAGAGAGAGAAAACACGGAATATGATGAGAGAAAAGAATGAAGGAAAAAGATAGAGAGAAAGAAAGAGATAGGGACGTATAAAGAGAGAGCAAGAGAAGAAAGAGCAGTCGGGGAGAGTCACGATGTAGTTTTAACCCGACGACAACCACGACCGCGGTATTACACATAATACCTGTCTGACAAGCTACCTTACCCGTGTTGTGTCAGCCGCGAGTCGGCTATGTGTATGTCGGGTATTATGTATGTATGTGTAATTTTGTGTGTGTGTGTGTGTATATGCGCGTGAAACACGCGCTTTTGTGTGCGCACAGCCTACCGCTCGGCATGCACGACTGTATGCGGTTGCGTGCGCCTGCATTGCACGCTCGAATGTGGCTCGAGAATTCGGCTAAAACTGAAATAGTCGACTTTATTTGGGAAGATTGGCAATATATTTCGCGAACATAGGTAGAATTTTGTCAGTTATATTTTTTTCGTGATTATACTTTCATATATATATATATATATATATATATATATATATATATATATATATATATATATATATATGTGATTTATGTTACATTTTATATATATAATTAAATTACGTTTTATATATTATTGTTTTTTATATATAATTATGTTAAACATTATAGTCACACGACAGAATGAACTTTCGAGTCAATTTAAAGAATTGCGCTATGCGAGAGATAATTTTGGACTATTCTGTATGTTTAAACACCTAAATTATGTAATTTATATCTATATTCGTATGTATGAGCGTGTATTTATGCGCAATAGTGATATTTCGTTACGAAACGTGAACGAAACTACGACGACCGAGAGAAATGCTCGCGTGTATCCGTGTAGCGTGCGGCTTTCTTTATTATTTCCGGAGATCGCCCCAGAACGTATTATAACAAAATCGTCGTTGATGCATGCGACGATAGAAGTCGAAGAAGGCTTTTCTCCGCGGTAGATTATCTATTAGCGAAATTGGAATTAATTATACGCGCGCGCCGTTCGCTCGCAATAGAATTAATTATTCCACTGGTGCGCGTCCTTCCTAGCACTTTTGTTTTAATTTCATTCTCTTATCAGTTTTATCTCACGTGCGAGTCGAACCGCGGCGCCATTATTTTATATCGCGGCACATTATCATATAGGAATGGCGAGAAAAATAAAATATTTAAGAATTCTCCGCGTTTATAATTGAGAAAATTATGGTAAGTTATTTAGATGCGAATATTAATAATTATGTGTTTCAATTTTAATTATAAAATTCAATAGAAAAATTGACTTAATAATTGTTAAACGTTTTATTCGTTATCATTATTACATATAAAGTTCGCTACGTTCCATCTAATTTATCGATGCTAATTAGTCTGGAGTCATACAACGGTGTTAAGGACATTCTATATTTTGCATCAGAGTGTTAAGTGACTTGCAGAAATGTGCCGATTAAAATTTTTACGCACACGGACATAGATATTCTACAATGTTTAAATATTTTCTTTTTTAACAAAGTTTGTACAATATACACACATACGCATTACACGTAACAGCGAGTCTCGCATTAGCCTCTAGAATTAGCGATTGGATTTAGCGACATATAAAACATCAAAATTACGTTTACGAAACGTATGCTAATGAGCATGAAAACATTTTACATCCGAATAAATTAACCTGCATTACTTTGCAAACGATCATTATCACGGATTATTACCGTAGAAATGATTTTTATAACCGTAGAAATGGTCTTAATAATTATATCCAATTATAAAGATTATCGCGTTTATTCTAATCATAGTTATCGGTAGTAATACACCAGCATGACATCGCAACATTTTCATGCGGTAAACCAGTCCGGCAATCAAGCGGCAAGTTATAATTCTCTCTTGCGTGATTATGTTTTATTGTAGAAGCTTTTTTTTTAATCAAAGCGAAATAAAGCACATATCAAGTTTCTAAACAAAAAACTGAATAAAATAAAATATATATAAATAATATATATATATATGTTATGTTGTATGTATGACAATTGTATGATTGCAATCGATTAAAAAGCGCTTCCCAACAAAACGAAATAATAAAGTCGCGATTACAACATTTTTATTTACCCGAGTTTTCCGTCCAGTGAAGTATCGGATGGATATTTGTAACCCCGAATCGTTCGAGCAGCAACAAGATCGATCGGATGCTATTCCTATTACATCGTATTCTCCGAGTGTTTACTTGGGGCAAACGATTGATCGATCATCGTTGCTTGTTATTTTCAGTCGATACGAGACGTTACAATTTTTATTGGATCGATACCACGATGACGATACTTGTTATTATTTATTAGAATAATTATGACACGGTGCAATCGAAGCAGTTACCGCGAAAGTATCGATATCACGATTATTATTTATTAAATCTGGATAACAGAATTTTAATTCTGAAAATCAGAATTTAAATCATAATTTACACAAAGACAAATCAAACTTCGATGTTATTGTAAAGAGAAAAATTAATCCAAAACTTTATTTTATTATTATTCTACCAACTATTATCAATCGCGAAGATTGCTCTATTAATAACTAGACATCTACTTAAATCCTCACTAAAATGTCGACTCATGTTAAACTCATTATACATCTCCATTATCGAGTTCTTCATTTACTTATTTGTTTTACTTCTGACATTTATTATGTGAATTGATCTGCTCATTTTTAAGACATACGAAAATTAAAAAGAAAATTATATTCACCGAAGAATTCCAAGTACACCTAAACTCGTCGAACTTTAATGAAAAAATATTGAAATGATAATTAATATACATATACCTAAGAAATATTATAATATAAATAAAAATATTTCTCGTATTAAAAGATTATTTAAAATTAATAGTTGTTTAATCATTTAATATATACATACACTGTCAGATAAATAATATCCTACATTTGTTTGACAAAAGTGATGCTTCTTTTTTTCAGGAAGCATTGCAATACAATTATCGTTCATTATTATATCACGAAGAAAATCGGGAAGTAAGCGGGGCTCGTTTCCTGCGCTCTACGTTTACACGACGCAATAACGGTGAACATCATTTTATATAGCAACTAACGATGCTTAATATTACTTAATATCCCGGGAAAAACAAGTGGGCGGCAGATACGATGATTTTGCATTGAACGATAGAAAATGTGCTCGTATAATCCCTTAGGACGCCGATTTTCATAATAATAGCACGAACTTTATAAGCGCTACTATATTAATGTTATTACTGTTATTCACCGGATTGCAGAAAATCAATAAGTATCAGATATGTCTTTATCCGAAAAGCTCGGGACTAGTAACAGGGTAAATTCGATGGAAACAAACTTGACAAGTGAATAACCGAGAATGCGAATGAGTCTTTAAATATAAATTCTTCGTATTTTATTGACATTTTCTAAGCTTTGACACTCAAGTCCTTCGAATTCTTAATGAGCCGTTAAAAATGAAAATGTCGCTAATTCAACATTCATATAAAAGAATTTGAGAAAAACATTCATGTGGATGATATTTCATCGAGAGATTATGTATCGTGGAAAGAATTGATAATTAACATCAATCACACGAGTTGGAAGAAATTTTTATTGGCCAAAATAAAGTAGATTAACTATTGGATAATCGATTATAAAAAAATATTGTTAGAGATAACTTTAGCTTTTTAATTAAATAAAAATACATCGTGCTAATTATTTTTTCAAGTATCAGATATAGAGTAAATTAAATTTTCAGATCCAACAAAATTTCGCTGTGAAAAGCGTATCGTTTAAAATTAATAAGAAAAGAAATATCCATTTTTAATTAAATGTGCATCAGATGCGCTAATAATTATATGTTAAAAAAGAAGAATTATAACAAACACACACACGCGCGCGCGCGCGCGCACAGTATTGTTAAAATCAACGTATAAAATTAATTTATCAAAATAGCTTTTCGTTCCCGATAAAGAAACAAAATCTTTTATCAAATAAATTCATCATATCGAATGAATTTTAATATTCAATTATTATCAATTAGAAAACATTAAAAACTAACTTTAGATTATCATGTTTTTTAAAATCAATTTAATTATCTAATTCTCTACAACTAAGTAGAAATTAAGAAGAGAGCACGAAAGTAGGTCCAAGATATACGGAGGCGAATGGATGAATTAAGCTGTAACGAGGTTCTTACTTACCTCCTTCAGTCTCGTGCCAAACGATGCCCTCGAGGGTGACGGAGGTGCCGGGCTCGCAGGGCCCCAAACATTCCGGCTCGGTAATGGTCCCTACGCTGGTCCCAACGCACACATCGGACATGTCCTATAACACAAAGTAAACGACGAACGGTGAGTCGAGATGTCACATATATATATGTACTACATAAAATAGTATTTTAATTCTTCCATAAATCTTACCGCTAATTTCGCGAAATGAAATCGCGTGAAATACACGTTTTACCATCTTAATACATAAATAATAATGCTGATTTAATAAAAAAAAATATATTATCTTATTTAATTGTTAAAAAGCTAAATTATTGCTGATAACGCGCATTTATTTTCCAATATTATCGATAGCAGGATTACTGCTATAGATAGACAATGGTATATTGTTTGTAATTAGATTGAGATAATTTTGTATGTCCAGGGGTTTGTTAATCCAACTATATGTAAGACAGTTTAACTATGAGTTGTCGTTACGCTCAGGGACTCGCGTTCTAACTACGAAACGATCTTCTAAGTCCATATGAAAATAGATCAAAAGCGATAGTATAGTTGAATGATGAAAGTGCTAATTGCTAATCCATCAGAGATCAAATTTCACAAATTTATTTGCCTCCGTTACACAATTCAATTATTGATCCTTTCACGTCATCCGTTTGTTTCTTCGATTTCATCACAGCGGTTTATATATCGAAAATAAGTGCTTCGGTTAACTGTTTTTATTAACCTTTCTTGTATGTTTTTTGATAATATCAGGATGTTTTTAACAATCGTGAATTGGACCCCGGATGGCCTCGAAGCGCGGTGGAACGTAACCGAGGATATAAAAGCAATTAGAGGAGATCCAATTAACTAGCTAGTCGTGGGTGCGCGATCGTATACTCGCAACTGTGTCGCACGCTGTTTATGGAAATATCGGCCCGGTCAATATTTCGCCGAACGGACGCAGACGGCTCGAAAATGCCATAGCCGTTTACATCAGACTTGCAAATAGAAACGCGAGTCGGCAAGAGCGTTAAAGATTGATTTTCACGTACCGTGCGCATCTACCACGTCATGTCGCTGAAAATTACGAACATGTCATTCTCGCTCGGATATTGTATAACGCGCGGAGCTATACCGATACTGATTTACACCCGCGAACGCAGACCGTATTTTAAAGAATCTCGGCCACGTGATGAGAAATTTTCCTCTATCCGCCTTCATAATTATATAATTATCCTATTATAAATATTTTTATCTGCGCTATAAACATATCTCCTCGTTTATTTTTGAAATTTAACAAGTTTTGGTTTGAATATATTTATTGATTTATTATTGTTATTATTTATAATTAATATCGCAATATTGTAAACTCAATTATTATATTTACCATTTTTATTATTACAATTACGTAAAATTTCATGTAAATAAAATGCACTAAGTACATAATATAGCACAATGTAGAAACGCAGCCGATCTGCCGCAGGTTTAAAAGCAATTAGCGAGATGTCTACCGAATGAATGCGCTCTGCTGGTCGCGGTAATTTTCGCGGCTCGATGCAAATTTCCATTTTGGAAAACAAAATCGCCGCGCGGCCGGGGCTTTGAGAGCAATTAGCGATGCCCGGCATAATTAACGCGCTAATTAGCGATGCAATTTCGAGTAGCACGAGCATATAACTTTTTCGCATGTCAAATGATCGGCATCGCGGCTGTCGTAGATTTTTCATTTATTCACCCTTCGGGATTTAAATGTCACCAGTTATCGCGATATACTCGCAATATCTATATCCGATATTAATATCTATTTACGCGGTACAATTTTTAAACGATGTACAAAACCATATATCCGTTTGATAGCTTCAGTTATCCCTGATGTGAAAATATCTCTCAATAATAAAATTCTCTAAAAATATAAAATTGACAGTAATCTTCCATTTATTGGTATCATTTAAATCAAATTGGAATGTTTAATATTTCATTTGTTTGTTTTATATGTTATCAAAAATTATATCGGTTGATGTCCCGCATGAATCAATTTTTAAATAATTCTGATACACATACGCCGTATATTAATCTAGATAAATTTATCGGCATTATCGTTTTGGTATTTCGCTATAAAATAAAATTTATGCCGAAAACGCATTTACGGGCGGATTGGACGAATGCATCGAAATGCATTAATGTGAATAATCGGGAAGAAGAGTGACAGCACATACGAAATGACGGATCCACATATGTATAGGGTATTCGAGATTTGTCGTATCTCTCTCTTATCTTTTTCATAAATTCAGAATACAATTTATCAGAAAATATGATTGCAGTTAATTTTTGAGATCTTTAATACATTGTATATCTTTGCGAATATTTAAAATGAAATGAGGAATAACAGAATGTTATCTACCTCTCTGCATTTCTGAACTTTAATTCAATAAAGACAAAGTCTTTCAATCTCAACGGAAATAGCTTAAGAATCATTCGTGCTTCCGTATCACTGTTAAGAAAGAATCAAAACTTCAAATTAGTCGAGGAATGCATAACTGAGAGCAAGGATGGCAGTTTCGAGACATTCCACGGATGAAGAGTAAGGACGGAAGGTAGGTAAGCAAGTAAAAGCATGAAGGAACAAGCGTGCCAGCGGTCGCCTGTCGGACCCAAGATTACAATAGTAGTTTGAAATGCAAATCGTCAAGTTTACGCTTGGTTTCCATAATTATAGAAGCGCGACGCGCGTATATACCTCTCATAATGTACAATGCACACGGACCGACGTAATCGTGGCATTGTTCTGGCGCGAAACTATTTCGCCATATTACGACAACGACGACGACAACGATGCGAAAGGACAGCTATGAAACGTGAGATGTGACAGCCCGCAAGAGGGAAGAAAATATATATTGGAGCGTCGCCAGCAAACTTGCTAGCGAGCCGTAATAGAGAAAAACGACATTGTGTCGTTAGTCGACGGACATTAGAGAAAAGGGGAAAAAAAAAAAAACATTTACGAAGCCTTAATAGCGTCCGAGATATTGATACTTTGCAGATATCCAAGGAAATGTTTAAATCCAATAACAAAAATAAGAGAATAATATTACCGAGAATAAAATGGATAAACTCATCATTGAATTTTCTCATCTCACTCGCTATTTTATCTTTATATAAATATTAGTCCCCCTTGTTCGGTAGAAGTTACAGCGGATTTGTTTAATCGTATTCCGTTGGATGGATATGACGGAAACTCATTCCAGCCATTGCTGTTTTAATCTCTGCTTTTCTGACTTAATGAGATTCGTAACTAATCGTTAATTATTCCGTGTTGTTTTTCTGCGAGCATAGCAAACAGCGACGAATAATCCTTTCCGGGAAACGGTTGACGCAAAAGTATCCAGAAAGGATATTTAGAGAGAAACGAGAGAAACTGTCACGAGCACGTGCGCAGATCCCGTAAAGATCGCAAAATCGCCGTGTAAAAAATATGCGGAGAAGAGTCGCGTGAAAAAACTCGGTGATAAAACTGACGAGTCAAGGGACAGCTTGACTATACATGTAATATAGGTTTGAAGAGCTCTCTCGTCAGCGCACACTGTGGATTCAACGCGCGAGTGCGATCAACATACATGTTGCATCGCGCGATCGAACGATTCTTTTTAACGTTTCGAGAGTTAAAATTGAACTCGTGTTCGTTCGCGTTTTCCAACGTGCGTGCGAGAGAATGAAAGAGAGAGAGAGAGAGTGAAAAAAGTGCAGCCGGAAATTTCTGGTGTGCACTTTCGAGCGCGCTCCGATATACAATACATAGGGTCGACTGACAGCGACCGCCGCTTTATACCCGTCGGCGCCATTATTGCAGTAAAATTCACACGGCTAGATGGATAGTATAATAAATTGTAGAGCAGAGGGAGAATAATATCGTCCCGGAGAATGTTACTCCTTTATCGTACCCCGTTATTTATTCGATAAAATTGTCGGATAGATAGAAAGTGGAGTAAATTTCTTATATGAAGGGGATGTGAATAAAGGAACATTATTGTAAATTATTGAAAATTATTTATCTGAAATATATTTGTGTTTAAAAAAGCCAACCTCGATTTATTTCAATATTAACAAAACAGAGAAACACGCCACTACAAAGTTTCCTCGTCGTCCTCTATTTCACCTCGCTATTATTGCACGTTTCCTGTTATAACGGTTTTCTTCATCAAATTCTCTTGAGGTGATCAATCATTCACGATGCGGTTCGTGTAGTAGCTACTATACTAGACAAAAGCCGGGTATCAAGTCTAGCAATCAAGAAAATTGATGTGAAACTTCCAAAGTATACGCGCGTCGACTACTAAAGATATAATGTAGATGGCAAAGAGAGTATTAGATGAGTATGTATTGTCTACATATATATGTATATGTAAACTTATCTACAATATGTTAGCAATAAAAATGTTCTCCATATTTCTAGCATATATTACTTGTCGATTAATTATGATCTTTAATTTATTTTGAGACTGGGAAGATTAATTGATATACTTGATTATTTAATTTGCTTATATGTTTAATCTCAACATATATTTATAGAAATATTTATCCACATTTTTAAATGGTGTGATTCTATTTTTTTTTTTTTTTTTTAATCCGAGTTAAATCTTCTTTATAGTTGATTTCGTATTTTATAATAGATTTTGATTAATAAATATTGGAAAAAAATCTCAAAATGCGATTGATAGATCAAATCGTTCTTCATTGAGTTTTCATCAGTTAATAGTCGATGGTAATCGAGCTCCTTTTTCACACTGATATAAGCATTTCGAATAATGAAATTTTGCGGAGGAACGATCACAGATCGTCGACACTTTTGAGATGATAAAGCAAAATGCACGCACGTGTCTTTACTCGAGCATTGACATTGTACGTATTTTACGTACAGATATACATACAGTGTAAATGGCTACATTTAAGTACACGTGGTTTAGTGCGAAAGACTATGCTCGTATGTTGTTCCGTGTTCATACGTGGGTGGCTATTCTTATATACATTCACGTGTGTGTGTGTGTGTGTGTGTCGACTTTAATGCATGATTCACTACGTATTGTATGTATGAGTGCAAGTACGAAAGACGGTGAGGGCGAGCTGTAACTATTTTATGATCGGCTATAGAGAGGACCGAGTTTACTGCCACTTCGAGCCAGGAGCGTCGATGGAAAAGAAAGGAGGCAAAGGGCAGAAACGGAGAAAGAGAAAAGGGCAGAAAGAGAAGAGAGCAGTAGAGACGGATAGATATAAGTAACCGACGAGAGCTACCCAAGAGTGAGACGGAGACGTGGAGGACTTTGCGAGACAAAGTATACCCGGTGTATTATACTCGGGAAATACGAGTTCGCGTAAGCGCGATATTACACATCGTGTAATATCAGCATGCGCGCTTTTTACATTCACCTTACATTTTATTTACGAGTGGCATGAAATCGTCGCCGGTATCGACCGACGTTGACAATGACGACTTGAACAATACTGGCGACATATGTCTAATGTGTATAGATAGTCTGTCTAAAAACGACTACAACAACTAAAAATATATCTCCAACTATCAATCACTGTATATATCGACAGACTCGGATGAATCATTTAGTAAATGTTACACGCGTATCGTAATAAGCACATTTAACTTTTTCACGAGCACGGAATTCGACAATAAATAATAATCGAAGCTACTATTGGTATTCACTTAAACTTTTTAATTTAATCCTTTAATCTCTCCAGAGTTTCGTAATATAGCATAACGCACACTTTCGTCCGCATACATTTGTTAGTTTAATATAAATCTTCGTTAAAAAAAAAAAATACAGAAAAAATTCTAACGAACTCTAACTTTCTGTAAGCATCAAGCATATTGAGCACTTGATTCTACGTGCGTAGCGATCTAATTTATTTCTCTCAATCTTTACTTCTTTATACGCAATCTGCTAATTCTCTCATTTTACGATATTAGCGTCTATATACTACGGATACCGAATACTTCTCGAGAACAAATTCCAATGGATTGTTCCATATTGACTCGGCTATATCGGCGTTTTCTGATTTAGCGCGCGATTTGGAGACACTATCGTGTTTCTCCTTTATTTCACGAGATATTCCTTCGCCGGAGAAATATAATAGAGTTATCGGTCCGTTCATCCCGAGATCGTCGACGAAAACAAGCTTGTACGAGAAACGCGTCACTTACTATAGTTCGTCGAGTATGGTGTGTCACGGAAACAGCCAACAGCATTCCGATAGATACGGAGAGAGAATAAGGTTTCGAAGAGAAATCTCGTCGTTGCGAGGCTTGTCTGTCCCTTAAGCCCGAGGGAGACAGCTTTATGAGGGTCCCAAGATGAACGCGAAGGGGAAGCACGAGTCAATCCAGACCTTCCGTCCGTTACGATGAGAAGACGGGGAAAAAGAGAGGGATTTTTATCTCGCCTTGAGACCAAGCTTCTTCAGACATATAGTGAAATGACACATAGTACGTTTATGTTTTTATACGATGAAATAAATGTGAACGTACTCTGGCAATGAGAAAAAAAAGTTGTCAACTTGACTAAATGCGTTCAACTGATTACTATTTTTTTAATTAAAATATTTAAGTATTTAAGTCAAATGATACATCATGTTACATTTAATATGTTATATTTAATTTAAATATTTCAATTAAAGAAATAGTAATCAATTGAACGCATTTAGTCGAGTTAATTTTTTTCCTCAATGTATAGCATAGTAACGATATATGATAAGCGATACAATATAAAAAGTAAACAGTTGACAACGATTAAAAAAAAAAAAAAAAAAATTACTTTCCGAAAAAATCACAGATATAAATATGTGTATAACACGAATATAATAAAAGAACAATTCATTAAAAATAGGAAAAAGATAGAACTAAATGTATACTATGGAAATAAAAAAAACCGTATACATCAAAATTGACACACATCTATAAATAAGATGACAAAAGTCTTAGCACTTTTTTTTACTGGAAATAAATGTTGTTTGCCAAAAAGATTCAGTCTCACAAATTTCTATATAACGGGGGAAGAGAGAAAAAAAAAAGCAGCGGAAGACTATAGAAGAAGACGGAAACGGTATATATCGTGTATTTTCCGAGAGAAGAGAGTATCTAGCTCTTAAGAGATCGTACAACGAGGTCAAAAGGAGGAGGAAACAGCTGTAATAGAGCAGGGAGAAAGAAAGAATACGAGCCAGAAGAAGCTGGAAGAGTAGGACAGACGAGTGCGACACGAAATAGAAAGACATTGAAGAAAGAAGCGTGTAAATTTACTCATACATAGAGGGAAATGTCATTGCAAACACATGGGGTGAATAGAGAAATACGGAAATACGGGATGCAAAGAAATTACAGAGACCATACATGCCAAATAATGGGTAATTTCTCTTTAGATTTTCACGAATCTCGGCGCTACTATTTAATATAAAAATCTGTCTCAATTTTTTTTACATATATTTGTATAAAGTATATCATGTATAATTTTATTATTTCTTAAATTATTTTATACGCGATGTACCAATATCTCAAAAATGCATGGAACATACTAAAATAAATCTTTGAACTCTTTTTACATCTATTCTTTTTGTATCTTTATATATATATATATATTTTTTTTTTGTTCTTTTAGAAGGTATCATAAATGCAAATATATTTTGTATTTTATTAATATTTAAAAAAAAATAATATATAAAATATTCTTCCTTTTCAAAGTTTCACTCTAAGATCTCGTTATATAATTTTAAAATATAATTTAATGCTAATTTGCAGGTGTTTCGCGCGTTTCAAATATTTCAGATATCGGAATATCGAACAACGAATGCATCGATGTCTGTCGCGACATTTGGCCCCATAAAATTCGCTCCGTAGAAGCTATTTCCGACACTCGAGCGATTTCCATCGAATTACGTAAATCGTGGCGGCACGTGCGCGACACGTTGTATGCCACCCGGTAGACATAGAAAACCGCAAAGGAGGAAAAGAGGAAGATAGGACCGAGGGAGAAGCCGGACGCGAATAAAAGTATGGCGGTGCGAGAGGATGGCGTCGGACGGACAAAGGGACGAAGCAAGAGAGAGAGAGAGAGAGAGAGAGAGAGAGAGAGAGTCGAGAAGGGTCTCCCCGTCTGCAATATGGCTCCCAGAGGCTTCCTCCGGCGATGGCAACAAGAGAGAAGTAATGATCCTAAACGACGACGATGGGCACCGTGCGATAAGCGCTCGGATATCCGACGAGTAGAGATCCGGATCTACTGTAAGATCCAAGAATGGCGAGAAAATCCGCTCGACACAACGATGGCTGAGAGGCATTCGTTCGCGCTCGCGACTACGTTATTAATTTAATTGCTGATCAAACGATGGGTCGATTCGATTACGGCCGACGATATAGCGGGTGGGTGAAGAAGAACCGCGGAGATGCGGAGAAGGGACGAACAGATGGAGAATGACGAAGGAGAAACGAGGAAAGGGTGGAAAGAGATGGGAGATCACCCGGCGCCATGTTCACCACTCATGAATATATTCATAGACGCGAGTAGCACGAGTGTACGCCAACACGAACGAGATGCCTTCCCTCCCTGCAGCCTCGTCTAGGTGCTCCCTGTTCCCCCCGGCCCCCCCGCCCTCCCCCCGCTTATAGCGTGTGCACGGCAATGTTCGCCGGACGAACACGTAACAAGTTAACAAGTAACGTCGTGCACGGCGCGTTAATCTACGCGCACGATTCACGCATACATATGTATGCCGTTGCGCACACACGAATGCACATCGTTACACATACACTACGAACGGGCATTGCATCGGGACGGATTAGCGGCGATATAATGCGCGCCTTGTTATTTCGAGGGTACCGCGCTCGCGTATATTTGCGCGTGTGTACGCGTTCCTCCCTCTCCGTGTGTCGCGTGGTTCGAATTTCATGCGAGTTTTCATAACACGCCCGTTCGAACTCGCTCGCACGCTAGTAAAGGGTTGCGCATATAAACATAGGTTGTCGATGGAATAGCTGTATACGAGCCTGTTAAAATTTGAATTTTTCGTCTACCATGATCATTCGATTTATCTCTGCGAGTTTAAAAAAAGTCATAAATAATGTTATTAATACGAATTATATTTCGCGCAAAATATATTCTTATCGCTTGTAAAGTTTTATCATATTTTAAAAATTAAATAGCACCTTTGAGTCCATCTATTGATACAGAGGAAAATCGGCGACATCTTTTCGATATCGTCTTAAGAGTGCTAAGATATTCTTGAAAAACCTTAGAAGAAGATTGAAGGACCGAGAGATTTAGAGATTCAAAGGTACAAAGCTACAAGCATCCAAGGATTTAAGGATCATATTTTACACTAATTCTCTAATTTATCCTGGAACGAGGAAAATTTAAGACCCGGAGATACTTTTCAAGATCGGAAGAGAGATATACAAGGATGCAGGTACATTCAGCGTTCAAAAGATTTTACAACTTTAAGTCAAGTATAGATTTGTAACATTTGTGTGTAAAACGGTGTAGTTGGACATTTCAGAATATGTACAAAGTGATGTCAAATCAAGATAAAAAGTTTCAAAAAAGTGAAATACTAAGAAAAATATTTTAAAAATAGAAGAAATGTATATATATAATGTATAGAAAAATGCACACGAAATATGCTCAAGAAATGTTGAACAGCTAAAATATTACGAGTTGCCTTGTAATATCCATCTTTCAGTGATTTCTTTCGAGTCACGTAGCGTGAAGGAATCTCGGAAAAAGGCAAGGACCCTCAAGGTGCGAGCTGTTTGATCTCAACGAGACTGATTGTGAGTCGGAAACTAAAATAATGGTTACGTGAAATAGTTACAGGAGCGATTCCGTGGAAACCGGTTATCAGCGAGATGAAGGTCTTAACCCTATAATGCATTATCCACTTTCCATCTATCTAAAAATGCTACATCATGTAACGTAAAATGACAACTAAATTGTTACGTCGGCTCGACAGATAATCCCAAGCATATAATTCGATAAGTATAAGATAACGTATCGCGCTTCTAAAATGAGAGAATGTCTTGATTATTAAAATTGTTGGTATTAAAAGTACAATTAATAGAAGCACAATAAAAAGCATATTATTAAATGTATTAAGCAATTAAAAATTTCAAAACATTAATCCTCCAATCTTCAGATAAATCTATAATTTAAAAAAAAAAAAAAAAAATTTCCCCTCGAAAAACAAGATATTTTGAAAATGTTATCATCATATTATCATAGATCACACTTGTTTTATCATCATTTTTATATAATAAATAAAATTTAAAATTATAACGCGTTCACCGTACCGCATTACACGTACAACAAAGAAATACCCGAGTCAACATCTGCAAAATTACAGATATGATAAGAAAGTTATATGCAGCATGCGAGTTGATTTTGCGACTCCAGAAAACGGCAAAGGAGTTCAAGCTCGATGAGCGTCATCGTTGGCTTCTGATGGAGCGCAAGGTTCAGGAATCGCCTTGGAATTTTAGATCTCCATTTTCTAGGATCTCACGGATTTATCGTTAAACGTTTCTCTTCTTACCGATCTACCGCGAGAGATGTAAGACTGATATAAAGAGCCGAAATCAGCGGGCGTTCGCGCGTCGCATAGTAGTTGACTGTAAAATTTATAAGCACGTGACGCCGACAGCTGCGAGCGAGATGCCGCCGTCTAATGGCAGCTGGCTCGTTCTACAACGGAGAGAAGAAAGACCGATCCCCGATCGTGACTTGTCGACGTGTTAAAGCAGAACGGAACGAGCGCGAGGAGAGAAAAATGAGCGGCCTGGATTAATCGCCTTGTAACGACGACGACCGTCGGTCCTGTAAAGCGTGTAACCTCGCGTATCCCTCACGCTGCGTAGCGTGACTGTTGGCGTGTAATCGGGATACCACGCTGTATTGTCGCGATATACAAAAGATATGAAGGCAAAATTGTGTGTTCCACATTTTTAAGGATTTTAAAAAAAGTTCTCTCAAGATATTTAGATTGAAAATTCACTCGGGATTTCCTGAAAGAATAGGAAAGTTCTTACCGAAAAGAATACGACGGTGATTCGCGAAAATCCAATAGTCGAATGTATATATGTAAAACATGACGTTAAGCCTCATTGCTGACATTGAGAGAGACCGGCACAGAGGAAGCGATAAAATGCACAAGTGACGGTGAGACAGAAATCTTCGCTAATTACATTAAGTCGGCATCTGTTTCCACATACGCTACACACAGTACGTCGATGGATAAAATACCAGACAATTACGGCAAGACGTATATGTAAGATATACACATATAATATATAACGTACAACGCGTGTGTTTATATGTGTGTGTTTGCTGCATCGCGCGAATGTCTCATATCGAGAAAGGGCAACGGAGCGAGCAATTGAAACTGTAAGACGCGCGCGCGGCGCGGAATTCGTTAACTGCCGGGCAATTACGAGAAAAACCCGTCTTTGTTATCCGGCAGCGTTTTGTTATTACAGCGATCGACTTTAATGGAAGCAATAAAATGCAGGTGCTAGTGCCGCGCATTCGCCGTAACCGGAGAGAATCACCATTGGCTTAGCCACGCTCATGTACACGGCGGAGAAGAACTGTGTTGAGATCTCGCTCCTGATTCTTTAATATGGCACAACCATGTAGTAAGATAAAAATGTTCTTCTTTTTTTTACATTCTATGTTTGCAAAATTGCGTTAACGGAAAAGAATTTTTCAAACACCGGAAGTCTCTTTTCCTGAAGAGTTCCCGAATTTCCAATTTCACCCAAGACTATATAAGAATAATTAAAAAAAAAAAAAAAAAAAAAAAAAAACCAGAATTGCGTATAAAAATCTATAAAATTATATAAATTATACGATTCAATTATACAATAAAAATCCTCGACATCAAATCACTGTACAAAGGAAAAAAGTAATATTTCATTAATCAATGTAAAATAGAAAATTTTCGAAAGCGATCCACACACCGAAATCGCATCTAGCATTCAGCATCTTATGTGTTTCGCGTTATTTTCCATCACTTCAATATTCAGCAACGATTTTTGACTGCGCTACAAACGATTATCAAAAGCGCATGCTAGAAATTGGTCTTAAAATCGAGAGCGAGCAAACTCATCTCGCCGAGATCCTCCACACGGCCCGCGGATACGGCTTGTAATTGCCAAGTTGGCACAGGAAACTGTATCCGATATATGGCGAGTTCGAGAGGCAACTAACTAACATGTTAGCGAGCAAGAGATGTGAAGCGATCATGACTTTGGGCAAATGGCGCGAAACTGTGATACTTAATTAACGCGTTAAGAATCGCGAATGATACGGATTAATGGCATGATTTTCGGCACCACAAAGCGCACACGTTGCTCGAGCCTACTCGACTATTTATAAGGAACGTATAAAGCTTAATATAGCTTTTATATGTAAATTTTATACGCAGAGAGAATATAAGCTACTTTTTCGATATAATGTAACGTATCTCGAGGATGTAACGTATACGATTAATCTCTTATTATTTCTGTAGTCGAGTTTTCATCGCTGTCGACGATATTAAACAAGAGTGTGCCTTGTAATTACAACGCGATCGCCGAAAGCACGATTGAAAAATATACGCACGAGAGACAGCTGGACATTCGTCTTATGCATTTTCCTGACGGAGAATTAAACGACGGACGAATTATTATAGGGGCGCGTTATCATTATGTCATGTAGCGAGTTATATCGATAATAATTTTACCTTGTAGTCGATCGATGCGAAATGACGCGATTAAGCCCATACGTTGCCGCAGCTGCGAGAGAGTCCGGATCTTTTCGAGTGTCGTTCATTTTGGCGTAAATGATCGAGAGACGAGCTGTATTTAATATTTAATTATCGACGGTGTAACGATAAACGTAGAGGGCTATCTCGGTGACGTAGGAATTCTTGTTTGGCGGGAATTTGTGCAATAAATATTCAATGCAGTTAAATTATTAATCAAATTATTGAATTAATCAAAATTACGTTAATATCTTTGGAGAGTAAATTTAATAGGATTATATGCTTCAGATAAACACATAGCGTAAAGTAATTTCGCGTTCCCACACACAGGACTGCAACTAAAATTCTCTTTTTCTCTCTATTATACGAATAATGCGTATCGGAGATACAAAAGTTGTCGCTTGTAGCTTTTAATTAATGACAAGATTACAATTAAACGTAATAGTTATTATCGAACGAGGAATACCGTATTCTAATTGAGAAATCGTTAAAGTTAATGAAAGATGAATAAAAGTAATAACTTTTTATGTACAATTATTCTACAAAAAGTTTGTAATTGCGACGAATTGCAGACTATAGAGAAAGAACGGTGCATGCGAACAAAGTTGCGTAATATACATTTAGCTTTGACAACTGTTCAACACCGCTCATATTTTATCTGGAAAGTGACGGCTTTACAATCATCAATGTGGCTCTTAAGCGTTATCAAGCCACATTGTTCTCGATATAACGGTCTGTAGAGACATTATCTTATGGGTAAAAGAAGTGGAAAGATAGAGAAAGAAAGAGATATAGGGATAAAACGCGTTGCGAGATCTATACAAACGATATTTAATGACACTCGTATTTTGCGCCGTTATTTCCGCCGACAATTTGCTGTGATGTTTACTTATGTAAACATAATAAAAGATAGACTCCAAGAAATTTTGATAAATAGTTTGAGCATATTTAAATAACTTCTTCTTTTTTTTATCATCCCTATGTAAAATCTTTTTTCCCTGAAACTTTTTTCACAAACATTTCATACAGTTGAAATTTAACGAATGATAATTAAATGTTTCGTGTACTTTTCCTAAGAAATATGTTTCTTTCAGTTCAAAGATTAATTTACGATAACAATGCTTGCCGGTATCGCTAGTTTTATCGTGGATTGTGCAAGTGATCGCAATAATAAAAGCCTGGGGATAACTTTGAAACGCAATCAAAGTTATCCTTGACTTTACTCGTTATCATCTTTCCGACAAATACAGCGATCATTAGGATCAAAATTCAAGAACCTCTAACAAAGTAAAATAAAATACACGATGAAATATAATTCTAGAGAAAGTACTAAGGAGAATATATACATCCGCAATCAAGTGATCGAAGAATGAAGAGACTGCTAAGGAAGAAAAATCAAATGAAAAGAGAAAGTAAATAGAGAGGAAAGCATATTAAATCTTACTTGTTCTACTAACGCAAGATGACTCGCGAAATTATATTATCTTCGGATGACTTGAGGAAATTACTAAATGTTCCGTGTAATTAAATAATCAAAATATACAAAATACATACTTTCATTTAACTTTTATTTATATTTTATATATATATATATATGTATGTATATATACAGAGTGTCTCCGTAATAGTGTATTCTAGAGATAAAATAGTCAAAAATCCTAATACAAAAATTTTGAAGCTGCAATAGTTCTTGAATTATAAGCGATCAAAGTTTGCCAATGATATCGCGTAGAGTTCGCGAGCTCAGATCTGTAACTGCATATACAATTTTATTGTTTCTTATGTGAATGAATACTATGTACGGCGGTCAGCTGATATTAACAAATTATAAATGTTGTACACATAAAATATTTAATTTTGTTCTTAAATAACAATTTAAATAGTTGATTAATTATTATATTTAAATAGAAATATAAACTTAAGATTTTCACACGTTTAAAAAACAAAGTTTATTTTTGTTTTGATCGCGCGGAGAAGATTTTGTGGAAATCAATTTATTTATTTTATCTGTCAGCAATAACAGATGACAGATCAATACGTGTGTAAATGTAGCTACGAGCCTGAGGACGCGAATTCTACACAATATTATTGGCAAACCTTGATCACTTATAACTCAAAAACTATTGTAACCTCGACATTTCTGTATTAAGATTTTCCATTTTGCCTCTAGAATACGCTATTAAAATATTGTACGGAGGTTGTGAGATACCATGTATATATGTGTGTGTGTGTGTGTGTGCGCGCGCGTATGTGTGTTATATAATATAGAACAAAAATCTGTTGATCCGTTTAATGACAATATGTATATTTTTTGATTATTTCGTTTCGTCGTTAAAAACGTTTTTTTATTATAAACATCACCATTATTATCTTCTTATATATATTGTATTAAATGCCATTTTGTTATACACACCAATGCGAATCCCACTTTCCGCAAGAGCCATCGTATTCCACTGTAACTAATCGCCGTAAGTGCTGCGAAGCCGGTAATCCCCGGATGGAGGGTTAGTGGGGTTTCTTGGGGCGCGAAGAGTGAAGGATTATAACTTCGCGCTTCCGTTAAGTCGCGAGAACTCCTGTACTAGAACCGAGCTCCGACAATATGAACGACTTACCAACGACGGATCGATATTAACTCCGAAATTAATTTGACGCCGTACGAACCCGCTCGCGCAATCGTATTTGTCATTATTACGAGAACACTGCGCGAGGAAAGGCCGCGTATCATCCACTCGCCTGAGACAAGATAAGCAGTAAGTACGTACGGGATTTATATTATCGTTCAGTTTTTTTTTTTTTTAATCCCATCGAAAAAGATAATCGTAAACAAGTTCGTAGATGCTGGGAAATGTTTTTCATTTCCGAGAGTTTTATTCACAAACATATTTATTAAAATTTCTTTATATTTTGTAAGAATAACTCGATGAAATACTTTTAATTTAAACGAGTTAATTTAAAGCAAATAAAAAAAGAAACATTTTAATACAATATAATACATATATGACATTAAATTGACAGAGAAAAATACATAAATGGAAGGAGAAGTGGACAACTTTATTCAATCTGTTGTAATGTCAAAACAGGAAAATATTAGCAATAATACAAGGAAAAAAAGGACGGGTCTTAAACTCAATTTATTCAATGTGTCATTTCATTACGACTTGTCGTTTTTATTGCGAGTCCCTCATTTGAATAACACGTTCTCCGAGTCTGACCGACCCACTCCTCCCTTGCCGAGACTAGTCGTATACACTCACGTGTTTCAGCTTGGAAATTATGTCTCGTGCATGTTGAACATCGTCATATCTTTTTTTTTTCTCCCGGTTACGACACGTACATCTCGCAAGATCTCGTTGCGATCGCAAAAACATTCTTTGCGGAATCTCACAGACTAGTTATTCGAATCAAAGATCAATGACGCAATAAGTTAAAAGATTATAATGGTAAAATATGCGGATTAATTTTCTCAAACGCATTTTATGTCGCAAAAGCGTAATCTATTAATCTCAAGTGATATATGTACATATAACGAAGCCAAGAAAAATCGTGTTTACGTAAACCTTACATTTTCTACTCAAGATAATCTTATGAGATACGTAGGAGCTTGTTACATTAACTGTATCAATAGAAAATACATTCGTTAATCTTTTTTTTTTTTTTTAAACACAAAAGAATGTCCGAATGATAGAAAAGCAATTATTACGATATTATTCACATGAATTAATTAAAGCAAGATTATCAAAAATCCATATTACTTTGCAGTAATATCTGTCACTTATAAAGAAAAGAAGTTAAGATTGAGTTAATCAATTTCCGATATTTTTGCAATAAAAATCTTTGTAAAATATGAGTAATACATTCTGTGAAACTTTCGCTGCAATTCCTTAATAAAATAATATTTCCTCCCTTTAGCATCGATCCTGTCTTTGGATCGATCTGTCACGAAATACGGACGCGAGAAATCGTCTTAGTTTCGAGATGAGAGAGATGCCGTGAGTGGGAACGTTGGCTCTAACGAGACGCGACATTAACGATCGTAATTACGCCGAGATTCGGACGGTGATAAAGAGGCGTGTGTTATTAGTGAGGCATAAAAGGGTTCGAAGAATGAGGAAAGTTACCGCTTTAAAGCTTCGCTTGCACGCCTCCGCTCGAGCGTGCATAGCGCAATAATTGAGACTCTTTAAAATAAATCGTGTCTTTTCCCCCAAGAAAACCAAAGAAGAAAGAAGTCGTATATATATTAGCTTTATATTTTTTCGAGTTTTATCTCATGAGATTTCGTGCCCAAAGCCACCGATTATATGCAAGATTCGTCTCTAAGTATATTGCAACCGGTTTCTGCTGATCGATAATAATTAATCACATTTGATGCACTGATGATAGCGTTGAAGATAAAAATAATGTTCCTCCAAAAGTAAATTTCGATTAAATCAAAAGATTTTGGCGAATTGTGTTTTAGGAATGCAAATGAATGACAATTTTATCGCTCAACTAATTTTAGATAAGTTCTAATTTAATGGGCTTTCGGCTCGAGCGACAGTTACCAGAATATATTTAATGTTCTAAAGCTTCAAAAATTGCAAGGAAATAAAAATAAATATCTAAGTATTATAATAGCAAGTAATAACAAAATTGTAAAAAAGAATGTATTAAAGATCGACGTCAAAAGAAAATGTATCGACATTTTTAAAACCTCATTATTCATCCTTTTATCACATGCTTGAGACATTCTTCGTCAATCGTTTCTTTTGTCGCGGCGCGATATCGTCTCCTATTGACGGCGCAGAGGCAAACATTAAACGCTGATCGACACGTTTCGTCTCATCGCGCGTCCGCTTTACCGAAGCGTGCGCACACGCTTGTTGTCCGATAAGATATTAAGCCAATTACGACGTCTGATATACGCTTTTACACGCGTACCTGTCTATCCACGAGATATTCCGAAAAGAGACACCGGTTATATTGCTCTCGTTTGCGATCTGGTAAACAGGTTGTGAATCTTTACATGGCGCTCAAAAGGATTTTTTGTTCAAAAATGAGATTAACGTACTACGAGAAATTCGCTTTTACAAGATTCTCTTCTATTTCGTGTATTTAAAGATTTTAAAGACATTTTTAAAGGCAACCCTGAGTAAAATTTGTAAAAAAAAGATGCTAGAAGTTTATATACATATATAATTGTTCTTTTTCAGTATACAATATGGGAGATGTATAAAGTAATGTATGAGTAAAAGCATAATAAAATATAAATTAAATCAAAAATTATATTAACATTTATTTTATCTAACATTTGATCGAACATTTCCGCTAGATATAGTTTTGTAGAAAATCGTATATATATAAATACAATATTTTAACTTTTCTCATAAGAATTATATCTTCGTATACGAAGAAGTTGTCGTAATAACTTTGAATTTGAAATGATATATTTTTCGCGATGAATAATGCCCATAGTATCAAAGTGATAAAACCTGTGCGAAAGTTTTATGATGAACGGATAGACGGAATTGCAGAAGTTGCCTAAAATATTGCGAGAATGAATAGACTTTGTTTGGAATGGAAAGGAAATTATCGAACTTTTCTCAATAACACTATCAGTAACCCGAAACTCAAACCTTAGTTATAGACTCCTCTCTCAAAGGATTGCCCAACTTTCGTTTTAAATTACGCTAACTCTTGCTAGCTCTTTCTACAAAATCATTAAGTGCATACTCTGGAGTCTAGTGGATCTCATAATTCTTTCAGTTGCTCTTAGCATCGTCCATCATCCTTTGCCATTAAATATCTAAAAAAGTGAGACATTTTCGTCGAACGTTGTTTTTAAAAATATATAAAAAAAATAAAAAATAAAAAAAAAGGTAGAAACTAAAAGAAATTTTCGTGACAAAAAATTAAATCGTCGCAAAAAGAACTTTTGCGCAGCAAGTAAATTGCATTAGAAAAAAAGTTTTAACGATGACGAGTTAAGAGAAAAAGAAAGATTTTGACGTCGAATTTGAGTACTTATTATTCGAGTTAAGTATGCTATCACTGTTATCACTATAAAATTGTCGCAGCTCTGAACGTCACAATTCTAGGACTCGATGTGTAAAAGTTACGATGTCGTCGATGACATTTCAAATATAGCGACCGTGTCAGACGATTCTACGCAGCTCATTATAAGCCTATTATATCCCTTCTAATGCCCGTCACTCCCCTCTCGTACAAACGTCAAGTAATATGATCGTTCATAACACCACAGAGGTATATCTGCGAACTCCAATCGTTATTCTTTTTCAAGTTTACAAAAAGCAAATTCTTTTTTTTTTTAATTATTATTATTATTATTACATTCAGATGTTTCTCCTTTTTATGATTTTTTATGATCTTATATTACATAATCCAAGCATACATATTTTTTTATATTTCCAAATATATAGATAAAGAAATATCTGTTAAAGATCATTCGCTCTTAATTCAGAATGTAAAAGGACACATAAATTTTTAATAAATGAACAAGATTATATAGTATTGCCAGAGAATGTATATATGCAATGGGGAAATGTTAGAGATTAATAAGAAGCAGCGGGCTTCAGCTGCAATATGCAGTAGCGCCCGTAAAATAAATTTCGAAGGTACAGCCGAATGTCCAAACTCATTAAATCACTGCAGGTGCGCGATGCAACTTTTGCCGTTGGAAAAAGTTGACTAATTAGTCTCGTACAGGTGTGTGCAATCACGATAAAAAATTCCCGACGCGTTACAGCGCGCGGTTTTTACACAAAGTTACTTAACATCAACCTATTTGCAACAAAACATTTCATATGAAAACGTATTTTAAATATCGGAAAAATGATCTTTGAAACATCGAGAATATTATGAAGAAAAAAAGGGTCAATTAATTTTATATAAAAAGAAAATGGAAGTATGTTATATATATATGTAAAATATTTTTTATCTATTTATATTTTAATTTTATCTAATAATTGTGAAGAGATATATATATATATATATATATATATATATATATGTACATCCTTTTTTCCTCTTCTATATATACATATATATTCGAACTTTTGATAAAATTAAAGATTCAATAAATAAAAATAATTCGTTACGATATTTGAAAGATTATAACAAACATTTAAATTGTTTTCGGACATTCCCTCTAATTTGTAATGTAAAAATTACGCACTATTTTACAAGTAATAACTTGCCATAAATTTTCGCAGCCGTACCATAAACCGGCGTTCAGCATCATTGGTCGTCTGGTAATTCCATGGGGAACGCATGCAGAAGTCGGTCGACAATCTGTTCGCAGTCTAAATTCCCAAGTATCGATACTCTAATTATCTAGTTAGCTCACTCGTCACGCCCAAGCATATCTTTATTTGCGTTTTGCGTTATCTCGCCGGCATTAAGCAATAAATTGCCGCGATCGTTAACGCTCAGGCGTGACTTTATAACAACGACAGTGACGGGGCGGCCTCGTAAAGCGCGATACGCAGTGACAATCTTTCTGCAATTAAGCGACCGATAATAAAACTAAATAATAACGCGATAAGGAGCTGTTGGACTGCGTCGCGAATCGCGTGCGCGTGTACATTGTAAAATGTGACGATTTAAATGTCCTGAAAACATCTATGATGTTTTAACAGCGCTTGTAAATATAATCGTAGAATATTGTTGCGCGATAAATTTTTAACTTTCGCGATATTTCATGAATGATGGATCAAATTTAACGTCTGCACTGTCATCGATAATGTATAAAAAATTACTATCACATTTTGCATGTTATATAAGCTAGTTGTTAGTAAAAAAATATCATATAAATAACGTACCTAATCGAAATATAGTACTCCCAATTATTATAAATGGCTTATGTGCGAATAAATAAAGTGAATATAACACGTAAATGAATTTTTCAAGGTGGTCATCAATCGATTAACTAGCTGATAAACAGAACTCGCGCGTTATCTGCGAATGAACGTCGCTTGGCAGATGATATTCAAACCACCCAAGACGATTGTATGTGCGTTTGACTTTATTGCTCGAATAAATCAAACACAGGGACATAGAGTGTTTGTTAATTATAGCATGTAAGATCATAAAAAAATATATATCTCAAAATTAACATATTGAATTACATATTAAAATAAATGACAATATATAATAAAATAAATTATACATAATATAAATATAAAATATACATAAAAAAATTAATGACAATAATAGCAGAAATAAAAAAAAGCAAGATAAATTTAAGATTCTCATATACGCAAATAATACTTAGAAAATTATTAGCTCTTTTGTTTCTCTCCTTATAACTTTGTATTCCATAATTGATATTATTAGGTAATGTAATTTTTTATCAAAAAAATAAATCATCCTGCCAAAATAGATTTTCATCTAAAAATGATTTTATTATATCGAATAAACAAAGATTTCATAGAATGTTATCGAAAGTATCTGTAATTGTGACAAATGCGACAATTTGTCATAAGTTTTACTCCGCGAAACGCTCATTGAACATATGATACATTACTCGATAAATAATGGAAGCGTTAGCGCGGCATTAATCACAGAGTTGTTTTGCCTTGTTTCAGTTATTTATCGTTCAAAACTGGTAGTATGTGCGTTCTTATTATAATGACGAGAAATCAATATTTCTTTGCTCTATATCGACCAATTACCATACATTCTGCACGCTGTTAGAATTAATATCGTGATTCTATCGCGGCAGATTCTACTACTTGCGAACAAACTAGATGTAGATATTCTAATGATGAAAAGCCGCTATGTCGATCGATAGCATACCTGTGTCGTGGAACTGAAAATTTCGAAATGTGTGCACTGTTCATTTTCGTGTAGATTCGGAAAATTCGACTATGTCGCTGAAATAGAGTATCCGATAATTTTGCGGTATGCGAAAATATCGGTAAAAGTTTTAATAATTCGCTCGTGTCGAGTTTTCGCGACCGGCTATTTATTCGTTCCACTTCTTCTTCGTCAATGCGCTAGATATAGATATTCTAATACCCGTAGATATACAACGTTGCGATATAACATCGATCGATGAGACTAATTTCAGGATGTTTGAGGAAAAAAAAAAAGAGTATAAAGCATAATTGAAGAGGCAAGCGAACGAAAGGGCTATTCCGCATTTATAGTATCGCGAGAATTATCGACTTTCTCAACTTTAATTATTAATGACTACGATAGAGCGATCTAATATTTCATTTGGAACATTCGTGTAACCATTCAACTTCGCTGTACATTATTCTACTGTATAATTACACGATATAGATATGATAGAATAATAATAATATTATATAAGTGATATAATTATAATTTATTTTTCTGTTCCAGAGCGGCAAATCAATTCTTGTGCGTAAGTACATTATTTTTTTGCATAAATTCCTTCGATTATAAATTTTATGTGTACATTTATTAACTTTTTAAAAAAGTATTTATTAATTAAAAAATCACACGTTGGTAATTAATAAGAAAAAAAAATTATTAACTAAAATATTAATACTTTGTTCAAATTAAAGAATTTATGTATTTCTCTTTCTTTCAACTAATGCATATATATATATATATATATATGTATAATATGTTCTGTTTGCTCATAATCTATTAAGGATTTCTTTGCTTTATACATTTTTTTCAATCCTGATTAATAAGAAAAATATTATAGGTAAAAAATTTGTTTAAAAAAAGCTTTGATCTCTCTATCGAAACTGCAAGGTAATTAACATCCTAAATCCTCGGATCCCAGAATGATGGCTCATCGCATTGTCAGATGTATCTCGGGAATATCCTTCGAATTCTGTAGCAGTGGGATCCGTATATGCGATTGTTACTGCACAAAAACCGGCCGAAACTTCCGTAACAACCTAATACATACGGAGAGAAACGAGTCGGGGAGAAGGGGGCAGTTGGGGAAGCGACAGGGGTTTGAACGGTTAACTTTCGTGACGAGGGTACGGGGAACAAAGTTTCCGACGATTTGGAGCGAGAAGAGGAGGGTAGCAGAAAGAAAGAGAGCGCGAGCACCGCTATTTCCACGTCAACGTACTTAAACCCCCAAAGCGGCGTAAAGAGACGGCGGTAGGTAGGTAGGTAGGTAGATAGGTAGGTAGGTAGGTAGGTAGGTAGGTAGGTAGATAGGTAGGTAGATAGGTAGGTAGGTAGGTAGCTAGCTAGCTAGCTACAATGAAAAGTGTTGGCACAGAGTGGTATTACCGTTGAAACTGTTCGAGGACTTCGGTACGCCTTCAAAAAGTCGCCCGCTCGTTTACTTTCCGTCGACTTGGACAGGAAAGAAAAAAGAACACGAGAAATATTGAAAAATATTTAACATTCGAAAATGTTTCATTCTCTCTCGCGATTTTTATAGGATGTTGAAGAACAACAAGTATATACGACTTTAAAATTGTATGGAGCATTTAAATATGACAATAGAAATGCTTTTCCTAAATTATCCTCTTATAAAGATCTTTCTTCTTTGAATTTTAAACGATTGAGATCGAACGGATGTAAACGCGTTCGAAAGTTTTTTTTATCACAATTGAATTTCAAAATTTAACATTTTGAAATTTCACACATGTGATATAAATTTGGCCTTTCGCATAGCCCGATAAAATTATATTGTATAAGAATTCGATGCTAATTCGATAACTCATTGGACAATCTTTCGTAATGCTTCACAGCATCGACGAATAAACGATTAACGTTGCGTAACGGTAATTACTGCTTCCGCATAACTCTTTCGCCGATTAACGCTATTTTATGGAGTTATTTGTATTTAATATAGAAACATGATTTCATTATTCGTAATATCGTGGTCAGAATCCGGTTTTCCGGTCAATTGCATCCGCTATCTCTGCCCATGGTCGTAACGCGTTCGAGCGTAAAGCCGTACATTAAAATGGCAATCGTATCGTTTTTTTTTTCGGGATTTAACTTTTTTTTACATCATTTAAGTTTCCTAATCCAATATAAAGCAAGAGGCTATCGATATCCATGGATTAATGAAATTTATTTATTTATTTGTACTGACTATCGCCTTAAAAAAAAAAAAAAAAAAAATGCAATAGTATTTGTATAAATGTCTCTCCAACAACAATCGTTTCTTTAACTAAAGCGGAAAATTAATTCAATGAAACGGAGAAACGTATCATTCTCAATACTGAATAATTTAAACTAGCAGAAATGAATTTATTAAGAAATAAGAATTCCTTTGGAAATTGAATACAGGATTGAAGAGAGAGACTGTACATATCGACATTAATTTCTCGCACCGTAATACAAGTAATACGACGTTTATACGCTAATAATATAGTAACAGAATGTAATGTAATGTAGATTCTAGCTTGGAAAGAGAAAGAAGGGAAGGGAAGGAAGGCGGGGGAGGTCCATCGAGGTTAATTCGCGCGTACTTTTTGCGGTGAGAAGGGAGGCACGGTTACAAAATCATTATTACGAGGCCGGCGCGGATTTAATTCTTAACCGCAAAAGCGGCGGAGATTGTGCGAGCGCTGCGCGGGCAAGTAGTTACGGATACATATATACGGGCCGGGAATATACCGCAGGAATATTGATTCTCTCGCGTGCGCGAGCGAGATCGAGCGAGGCGCTTTCCCGCGCCATCTGTCAGCGGCACAGACTGGGGGAGGACCCCGGACCTCCTCTGCTCGCCGTGTACATTATAGTGTACAATATAGACTCTGTTGATGCTCGGCTTAGTTTCGTAAGCCCGACCGCTACGGTTAGATAATATTTGCGCGTATACGCGCGAATAAACAAAACGCCGCGTATCGCGCGCGCGGAATCGCGAAAACTTTCGCGCGATAAGCGCGAATCTTTGACGCTGATCTTTCGAAATGATACTTTGTACGGTTGAACTGCTCCGATTTTGATTGAGGTATCGCGTGCTCCAAGCTAAACTTGTAATAAACGCGAAATTCGAATCTTTCATTCGTTTCGATAATTTTCTAATTTGATAAGTAATTAATTAAAGTCAAATATATCCAATAATGTTCCCCAGATTTGTTGTTTTTTAAAAGTTACCGATAGATTTTTACACGTAACTTTCTCACCGGCAGAGTTATACACGCTTTTATTTTTCTTTATATTGTATGCGAATAATGTGTCGTGTATGAACTTAAGTTTAATAGACTATATCAGTTTACTTTTTTATGATGCTTTAACATTCTTGACTCTTTCGATGTTAAATAAATATTGATAACCGAAAGATAGCATCGATAAGAAAATATCAATGCGCGCTTGAAATAACATTATTTAATAAAATCTTTATAATTTCCTATTTTAAAGATATCTTACACTTTTTTTTCTAGACATGATATATACTTTTAAAATAGATGTCAATTACTGTACTTTTGCAAAAATTAATTTTGCCAATACTTTATATATATATATATATAAATTAATTATAAGATATGATATATATATATCATATCTTATAATTAGATGTAATGTAGATTTAAAATATTCATGCTATATGCCATAATAAATAAACATTGATAAAATATAGATTTTCCTGAGCAAATTGATACTCAGAAATATTAGAAGCTAATGAAATATGCATGAAACAATCAGACAAGAGAATTGGAGCAATCTGATGTCGAGGAAATGTACCATGCTCGAAAACGCCTCTGAACGATGTTTTCTCGGGGGCTTATCAGCGTCGTCATAACTCAGAAGTACAACTAATAATTAGAAGGCAAATACATTCTGATATTTCAAATGTCAGCGATGCCGGCTGTGAAATACGAGCAGCTGTTAAAGCGAGTGGCCGCACACAGGTAGACAGATACTGAAACATACAAGCGCGCGAAGTTCTCGTACGCACGTATGTGTGTATGTTCTCCGAAGCATATTACATCCGGTCGACGAAAGCAAAACGCGATCCGGGATACGCACAAGTCCCGAAATTCGAAAAAGTATAGGACAGCCACTGAAAATACGTTATCTTGAAATCACGTTGCGCCGTAATATTATTTCTCCACGTACGTGGAATAAAATACATATCTCGGAAATGGAACGATGACTCTATCCCGAATTATTCGAAAAATTCCTTATTTTCGCTCTTTTTTTACACTATGAATCTATGAATTTTCAAAACATTACGGTTCGATATGTCGAGAGATCGCGCGGCACCGCGCCCTCAAGTATAAAATTATTCCTATGTAATATTAAAAAATTTTCAGTTTTTTATTTCCAATTCGTATAATGAACTTGCGAAAGATAAAGAAAAATTATCTATTCCTTTTATATGCGCGTAAACGCAATTGTTTTCTATGCGGAAAAGTGTGTCGCGCGAAGCGAGTTATCAAAACTAGATTAGCATTAGAAACCAATACATATTTATCTCGCTGAGTCGTACGTTTTAAAGAATCCGGGTCACCGTAATTTATGATCGTACGATTTTTCAAGTCGATGATAAAAAGAGAAATACAAGTCCGTGTATCATGACGCATGTAATATTACGTTACTTTGAGACTCTATTAAACAATAGGGGTTAATCACGGTTAATGCTAACCAATCGGCTCTAAGTGGCATCGATGTACCTATTACAGGGACATGTGACGGCCCCGTTAGCGCGAATAAATTTACAGCTCACGGGCGCGCGTTTTATCGTGCGTGAAAAGAGCGAATCGTCCATTATCAGCGTTATTAGGCCTCTTATGATGCTTTATCGATATTTATATCCGCCGACTGGAGCCCGTAACTGTTGATGGTAGGCAGCGGATATTTCGCGCTCGAGTGGTCGGTTGCTCGAGTGATTTCATTAGTCGCGATAACGCGAAGAGCTTGCTCGGTATTTCTAATTATCCCTAATGTATCCGTCATAAATGTGTAACCGCAGTTTCACGAGAGCGCTATATTTTACTACATAAACCGGAAAGAGCGGTAACTACGTAGAGACACTCAAAATTTCACTCGGTTAATTAACTGTATTTTAATTAACGACAATTAAATTATTCCTCTTTATTTATAGAAAGTTATAGCTGCAAGTGAAACTGATAGCGCGATTCAAAGAAAGGCGGAAGATATTAGTTAAAAATCTATCTTTTTTTTCCTCGTTTCCTTTATTTTTCGCTCAGTTTTATTAAGTTTTATCAACACGATATAGATCCCTGCACCAAGCCAGCGAGATGCCGACCTTTACATAAAGGGGAAACAAGTGATAATACTGAAAAATGGAATGTTACTCGAAACATGAATATCTTATAATAACATCGGTATTTTTCCTTCGAAGGTTTTATGCCCTCGGCGCGCTACGACCTACCATCCTGTGCAGTTTTATTAAGAATATATAATAGGACGGAGTATAAAATATCCATGTGTAAGAGGGACGGCTCGAAGCTGTCTGACAAAGGGGAAAAGGGCAATCGGCCATATTGGAAATGGACCGTGACTCTCGACATCAATATATCTACCCCCTCAAGCTTCAATCCCCCTGCGACTCTATACTTCCCGTCTTGTTATAGTTTTATTAAGAATATTGCACAAAACGGAAAAAGAAAGATACGTGCTGGAGAATTGGAAGTCCGAGACGTAGGGGGAAAAAAAATGGTAATAGGGTGTATCACAAATGGATCGTGACTCTCGACATCAGCACCTTTCTTTCCCCTTCATTTCGCCCGACCCTATACTTTCCGCCCCCCCCCCCCCCCTCTTTATAGTTTCACTAAGAATATATATCAGAGGATAAAATATATAAAGCATCTATTTATCGCGGAATGCGAAATTGGTAAAAAGATAAAAGGGAAAAATAGCTGATTGTATTATTCAAAACAGACGGTGATCTAATTTCTCAAGTCTTCGACATTGTACACAACCGGCTTACGAATTCAGAATTCGCGTGATGCAAAAAGGGAAAAAAGGACAGCCAACTATAATCTTTCTTTTTCTTTCTCACTCGCTTTATCGTCTGAATATTATCTTGCCTTCTATCATGCAGTTTTATTATATATACAATAAATAATTATTCTATAATAATTTATTAAAAATTATTTATTTAAATATATATATATATATATATATATATATAATAAATAATTATTCTATTGAATATCTAAAATAATTATCTAAGCGAATAACTTAGAAATTGAAATTATCTTAGAAAAAGGTAATTATCCATGTTAAAAATAAACTATATCTTTTTCTCAAAGGCAATTAAAACAATATTACGCTATCTATTATTTTCTTAGAATTACAGAGCGCTAATTTAATATAGTCTTCGTGTCAACATCCTGCGAGATGTCTTTCGCCGATTGCTAGAAAAAGATCGCACAGTCGGCATATGCCTTGTATTGACTCACGCGGACCGGATGGAGAAATTACGCGACGACCTTAATTAATCGAGAGGAATTAAGTCGTTTGTCTCCCGACGTAATTAACCCACATCCATGTAGTCGCGTTATATGCAGAACACGCACACTCTTTTATCCGTCATTCTTCCCTTCTCGCTTCACCGTTCTGTTAAATAGTTTTAAGAAAGTTAAAAAAAAAGTTATTCTGTACTACCGGCGTTTCACTCTTTTGCTATCAAAAAGACGCAATATATCGTATAACTATATAACTTCGCTGTTGAAGGGACATTGCGATCGTTAAAAAAAAAAAAAAAAAAAAGAATACCTTGATTTTATATTACTTCATGTAAAACTAATTAATCACAAATATATATCGATATATATCGCAATGTATTTCCACCTTATTTTATTTACCAATGCCCCTGAATGAAATAATTTGTTTATCTTTACATTTTTTTTTTTCGTAATTGCAGACTTTTCTCATTAAATTTGAAGTAATAAAGATATTTGTGCGATGATAATAAAAATATAATAATCTTATCTATAACTATTGTGTTAATTAACGTAATTAGGAAGACAGTCGTCACGACGCGGAAGTCGACCTTTCTAACGCGGACAAAGAGAGAAATTAATGAAAGCGAACGGGGGGGGGGGGGGGGAGGGAGGGAAGGGAGGCCATTAATCACGAACGAACAATTTAATCCCTCGAACGTTAGACTTGGTACCGCTGCACTTAATAACAGCGCGTTCCGGCCAGGCTCAAGATGCTCCCCGTTTTATATTACCTACATTCCAACTCTATTTTTCAAAGCCAACGCGAGAGTCGCGATGAAAGTCCGGGCGCGGTTCGCATTCCGTCGCGTTACTTCCCGTTCTGTATTCACTCGTGTCATGCAGGGCGTCTTGGGAATCGCGTTTCGTTGGTGAATTATAGATAGCAGAAAATTGTACAAAATGACAATAAATTGAGTATCGAAGCACGAGCGAAATCTTTATTAGAAATTTATCGAGATATTAACGATGAAATTTAAAATATACTTTGGACAGTTTTGTGCGTCGCTCCCTTAATTTTTTTCCAATATAAATATGACCTCAAATTCGTTGAAGTATCTGTAAGACCGAAAACAACGTAACATATCTGCGGGACACCCTGTAGAGATCCTCTCCAACCCGTATCTGCCAAGTTACCGGTATATATAGATAAGCGCCCCATGTGCTGTTGCTCGCAGCGATAAATACATATGTACGATGCAAGGAGACGTGCGGCAGAGAAGAAACATAAGGAACGCGAATACGAGCCTCCCGACGATTGTACGACGTGGGAAGAACCATAATTCAAATGGAGTTCCTCGCCGCGTTACATCTCCGCCCATGATTCTTTCGATTTTGCCGAGCCCTGAGAATTTAAGAATGGAATGACTCGAAGTAAAATATTTCGCCCGATTTTTCTAGCTTTATGCACGAGCTATTTTACAAACATTATTCAATTACTTAAGAATTTCGTGATCGAGAATTAAAAGTTTTTAAATATTTCGATTGGATACTATTCTTTTATAAAAAATTATTTTTAATACGTTTTCGAAATTTACATTAAACGTGAAAAATTATTTTCTAAATATTATGCAAATGTACGATAGCTATTTTAATTATATGTTTTTTAAATAATTATTTTATTATCTCTCTCTCTTATTTATGTAATAAAGTGTTAGTTGGATAAGTTTTGCTAGATAAACATTTCCGTTGACTCTCGTTAAATTGGGCGAAAAATAACGCTTATGACGTTGTTCCGCGAATCGCTAGAATAATTGCCTGATATTGAGATGTGCACACACGTGACGGCGCTACAGAGTATCAAAGAGCCTCGCGTGGATATGGCTGATTAACGATCGTTCCCCTCAACGTTTCGAGCTGCGAAATGCGATACAAAAGTGGCGATTAAGGCGACAAACGAGTAATTTCGCATAGAAGACGGGCGCGGTTGTGTTTGCGTAAGAGACACGCATGACTAAGCTGCTCGCGTGCTCGGATGTAACGAGCTTAACCACGATGACGGGACCCTAAAACCTAGTACAGGCGAGCGGTACACGCGAAGAGGGTGCCAGCATTATAGAGACCGTATCGATGAACTCTTCGTCGTGTTCGCCATGTACTCATACACACGTTCGATCGTCATTCGTCATACGAGTTGTTCCAAGAACATAATCCCCGTAGACTCGGGAAATGCGTACACGTGGTAAAAAAACAAATTGTAAAAAATTTCGGCGACAAATACGACCGCTCGTGAAACATCTTTCATTGGATTACACATGCGCGTCGTATCGTTACGCAAATATTTATAGCACTTATCTTGTTGCAAGCGTAATGTAAAGTTATAAGCTTTGTGTATAAACGGATATTTAAAAATTCAACAAACTTATCGGTTAATGAAGACCGTGAGATTGAAAATTATTAGTAATCTAACATTATTAACGCTATAGAAAATTAAACGATTCCTTATTAATGTAATAAATACAAACGCTATCAATTCCAATTACGCGCCGTTTACTCGGAAAATGAATATACGTCATGTTTATACGGACAACGCCGTAAACGCGCAGAATCTGCGCGTTCACTGCGATAAAATTAATCCCAGCCTCCGTCCTATTCTTCCGCTCGTTCATAATGCATGACGCGCGTCGTCTCGGCACACCCTTTGTGCACGGGACGACACGCACCACACCGTCAGCTGTCTCACTTGTGGTCGTAGAACAGTCGTTTCATATCCCTCGAAAAGAGTTCTCCACCCTACGTGTACGCTGTAGATTCGGTAGCGCCGTTCGTGCTCGTTCGTGGCACGAAGGGGTTGATAAATAAGTCAAACGAGTCGATTAATATTCAAACAGTCCTGAGGAAGAGAGAGAGAGGGAGGGAGAAAGCTCGGCACGTCGGAGAATCGTTCTACTGTTTTCCTCCCCCCCCCCCTCTTTCTCCTTTCCACCTTGTAATGGTAATCTACTGTTCTCGACTCCGTTACCTCTCCGTTACCCTCTCTTATACGATGCGCAGGAGACAGGCACTTTGGAGAGTAATAGAGGAAGGGATTTTCCCCGAACTCGATCAAACAGGCGCACCCCTTATCCTCGAGAGGCCCAAAACGTATTAACCGCGTCTGTCCGTCTCTCTTGCAGCAAATAAAATAAAATAAAATAAAATAAAAAAAAACGTTCTTAAATCTTTTTATAACTTCTAACTGAAATAAAAAATAAATAACGGGCGACAGAAAGTATATCCGTATTTATTCGTTGCAGATTATTTATATATTTTAACTGTTTAAAATTCAGAAAAAAATAATCTTTGATTCTTTCTCTTTATCATTTGATATACTATACCAAGAAGTGTGGATTAAATCGTCGCGCTCAATTATCATATGGAACGTCCTGTCCGACAAAACCGCCATTTCACCCACGATCGTCGGAGATCGCAATCGAGAAGCTTAGTGCAAGGGATAGCTACCAATGTTGGAGAGAAGGAGAAACAACGAAAAAAAGAGCGGGGCGAAAAGCAAGTGGCGTTTTAATTACAACAGGCGCTTAATTACCGCGATCGCTCATCGTGAACCCTCCTACTCGAGAAATTCGCGTATTATTCGCGCCTCCGGCTTAAGTAGAGAGAATAAGGGGATCACCGATTTCCCCGCGGACACCCTTCACACCCTCGAAAACTCTTCGCTGTTTCCCCGAGCCCTTCGAACGCTTCGGCCTCTCTCGCTTCGCCCTCGACTCACACGCACACGGAAAAGATGCGCACCAATCTATCGCGCGACAGCTCGGCTTTCGTTCTCGATGGATTTCATTTTCTCGTAATCTCAATACGTATACTCTCTATCAATTTATATCCCGGTAGGATGTAACGTCTCACCCCTCCTCGTATTTGTATATGTCTCTAGGAAGAGATGAAATGTGCAGTGCCGGCTTTAGGCACTGTAATCAGGAAAACAGTTGTTTCGGGATACGTCACGCGGAGAAACGCAAATGTGAATATATACGTTTCTATGACTGAAATAATTTCTCATATCTTTCACGTAACGAAAATAATGTGAAAAATGAATAAACGTACGTATGAGAAAGATTATCTTTATCATTGTATCATAAATTAAAAAATAGCACTATGTTAATCTTTGAAAAGCCAAATTAATTCTTTTCTTTTTATATGCTTCTTAATTTAGATATACCAAAATACTAATTATTGATTAACAAAATTTACAAAAAATGTAATCGATCAATTTCGCTTCTGAAAGACTCGTATATTGACTCTAAACCAAAAAAATCTTATCTAGATATTTCTAAATTTCTACATAAAAAAAAAAAAAAAAAAAAAAAAAAAAAAAAAAAAAAAAAAGGATAATACAATACGCGTTTATTAATTTCACAGTAACATTTGAAAGAAACAAATGATCCAGAACCTAATTATGACACGCGCATGAAGGGACAATTGTACGAGTTTTAATCTCGACCTCGTGACGCGCAAATATCTAAAACCGTCCCTGAGCGAGTGTCTCTGTAAGCAGAATGGCACTCCGAGATTCTTCCTCCTTCGCCTTCCGTCTGTGTCTCTCACTCTTCGCTCTTTCCCTTTGCCTTCTAACCCCTCTCGGGGCGTTTGTGTGCGAGCCGCTACGTTCCAGTGTGCATACATAAGCCATCTGCCCCGAGGGTGTGGCAGCACCCGGGGACTTTTCGACGCGTCGCGGCGCTTGTTTTTTTCCGCTTGTTTAGCTCCGCGTGGCTAAGAGAGTACTGGATGTCCCAATTATCAACCCATCCAACCTTGTTCCGCAAATTATGTACTCGTATTCTCTTTGGAGACTCTATATGTATCCATGATTGCCTTTCTTATCACCACGATTTTCATAATAAATAATAGTATGTAAGCGTCGATAAAAAATGTTTTACCAGCTTTACTTAGAATCTTAAAATTCAAACTCTTCGAGAGCTCGGAGGTTTTTCATTTTAACTGTGCCTTCGTCTATTATATTGTGCGTTGCTTCAATTGTTAATTATGGGAAGTAATTATTAACCGTAACCATGTTGTTCTTTTGAATTAATTCTTTGACGTTGTCATTCTTTTGTATCACGAATTGGTAGTTTTTCATCTTAATATTGCTAAGTAAGATTTTTCTCTATAAATTCTAATCTCAATATTTCGAAAAATACAAGAGAGAAGTATTTTTCATGTAAATATCTTTGAAAGAGTCTATCGAAGAAGTCGGGCAAATTCATCCGAAAATGGGAAGTTACACAGACACAAGATAGATGTGTTTGAAATATCGAACGTGAATACTCGCGCGTCCACCGTTGATATCGCGTCGGGCTGGCTGATGGAAGTTGCGGCTTTGCGGTGCGACGAGAGCGAAATCGCGTCGACCAGCTATAAAACCGATCGTGTACGGAGTATCGTATCGTATATCGAAAATCGAGAATCGATACATCTATGCTGCGGATAGAAGCCGGGTAATAATACCGAGGCTCCTATCGCCGCTCCCGTCTTTAACTACTCCCCTGATCGTCGTTTGATAGCGAATTGCATCGTCGCGATGAAATAGTGATTCAAAATTAATATCTGTTAAGAATTGAGTCGACGAGAAAGAGAATCGATCTAACGATAACGAATCAATGCAAAAGGATACAATAATCAATTGTACAAACAAATTGTAAAAGAATATTAATTACTATCGCATAAAAAGTAAAGACAATCACACGCGCGAGCACCGTGCTTAAAAGTTTAAAATCTTTTCAATAAATGCGAAAATATTGAAAAATCGAATATCGATTTAATGTACATTATTCCTATTAGTATCTAGAATAAAACAAATATCGATACGTATGTCTATACATGTATTATTTATGCATAAATAATACGCATGTGTATTAGTAAGTAAAATACATTGATTTCAACGTCTACTATGTTGATATATGTAACCAAAAGCTTCGACAGAAAGATGTCGATTCAAAGAGCAGCGGTTTTTCGCTTGCGTTATCGCGCGAGTGACGTCGCGTGAAAAGAGCGAAAGCGGCGACCGAGAAAAAGGGCTAACGCGCGCTCGCCGCGTCGCGACTATGAAAGATCTTTTCAGGATGTCGTTCGCACGGATGAAAGCGCGTTTCTCTCTCCCTCTATCTCTTTCATTCTCTTGCCGCCTAGTGCTTTAAAATTCGCGTCGTAATTCTAAAACAGAGCGTCTGACAGACATCCTTCCGGGAGGTAAGTGCGCGAAGTAAATTTTAAAACCACCTCCGCGGCGGATGGTGTGGTAGCGCTAGAAAAAAAAATATTATCCGCTAAGTGGAGATAATGCGTGGTCATGGTTCTCGAATTTCACGGATACGCGCGAAATCTCTCGAGGGAACGCATGCGAGGTAGCGAGCAAAAATTTCAGTGTAATAATAACGAGCGCTTTACTTTATTATCAAAAGTCTAAAAATTCAAAGAAATTGTTTCAAGAGAGCAAGCGAGCTCTGAAAATATAATTTAAATCATATTTCCGTGTGTTGTTCAAAATAAAATATAAAAGAAAATGTAACAGAAGAATAACATTTCGACCGTAGCAAACATTAAACTCATTATTTGAAACGTAGCGCGAAAATAACGTGCAAAAAAAAAATGGCCCTTTAAAATATATCAGTTTTTCATCTTGGAAAATATTTAAAAATACCGTGATAAAAAAGCTACACAAATAGGAAAATCGTCCATCATCGTTGAATCTTTTATTACAAACGATGATTTAAAAAGTGTATAAAACTCGAAATTGACATCTTTTTTTTCAAGCCTCAACTCAATTGTACCCCGTTAACGATTCTGTTATTTCATTGCATTGTACTACTTCGTTTTTGTCGCTGCATACAGTGGCGGGGGGGGGGGGGGGGGGAGAGAAGAAAAACCAGAAAAATCCGTTGCGTCGGGGGATCACTTTTGAAAAATCATTTTTGCGCAACGGAAAAGGGGGGAGCTTAGAGCGATTTCGCAATTCATCCCCGTTATTTATTTCCGAACAATCGCAAACGGAGTTCTCCGATGATCGCGATTGGCCGGCCGCCAATCCCACTTTCGACAGCATCTCGCATGTCGACGTCCTCGATTGCTAAGACAGTCAACTATAACGAGGCAGGAAGCAGCGGCGACATGCGGTGCCGAAAGGAGATTGTCGGCGGGGGACACGCGGAATGGCGAAAGGGAAGACGGTGGAGACGGGGGGAAAGTGGGGAGAGGGAGAGACATGGCGAAGATGCGCGCGCGGAGAGCGAGGGAAAAGGGCGAAAACGGAGCGGCCGCACCACCACGGGCGAAATCCGACGAGCCACCCTCGTCGGCGCTCGTGTTTGTCCGTGTATTCATCCGTGTACTCCCGAGGGCGGAGACCGCAAAGTATTGATTTCACCCCCGCTCTCCCCCTCCTTCGTCGCCATCCTCTATCTCCCTCCGTGCCCCGGCCCCGTTTGCGCCCCGTTGCTGCTCCTGCAACATTTCCCCGTCGACACACAGTCGTAGGAGCAGCCACCAGCCCTATCTCCGTCTCTTTCTCGCTCTTTCTCCCTCTCTTTCGACCAGCCCAATTTCGCTCGAACCGCCGGTGGTAGCAACGCTACCGACCAGGGCCGGCCGCGTCTAAAAGCAGAGGAAATTACTCTAAAACCCCCGGGCATTTGCGGATAAATGAAAAACTACAAAAGATGTCGTCCGAAAAATTAGGGACGTAATATTTCTTAAAAGAATGAGAAACAAAATATTCACACCGATTCTGTACAGTTTTGAGAATAGCATCTCTTCCGTCATAAAACATTCTTTCAATAATCCATAAAAACTGCGAAAGCGAATCTTTTAATAGATAATGTTTTTTCGATCCTAAAAATAAATTTTGTATTTTTCAATTATAAATTCTACATTTAATTTCTCCGTTCCAAATATTAGCGTGTGCTTCGTCTGTTTCGTTTTACACGCAGAAATGTAATTGTAGAATAAACTTAAGAGTGTACTTAAAAACTTAAGTATTTGTGTACTTGAAAAAATACTACATTCTCTTTCTTCCCTCTTTATATCTTTCCTAAATATAATATAATCCCTTGAAGAAAAGAAAAAAGAACAAGTAAATTGCTCATAAACAAATGTTGTTTTAAAAATAAGCGATTAAAAAAAAATACATTAATATTATTTGTTAAAGAGAGATGTAACTTTAAATTAAAGAAATATTTCATCCCAGATTCGAATCTATTTTTGCAGTCTTTACAAAGGGAAAAGAAAAACAAACGAAGAACGGAGAATATTCAAGCAAAAGTTTTACGCTCTCTACTTCGCACTTTATGGTAGAACTAAGAAAGCTTTTCAAAAATGTACATATATTTGATATACTGAACTTTTTACGTTCTTTTGTCGTTTCTCTCAAAATTCTAAATGTTACTTTGTTTCGCATACTTTTATCCAAAAGTAACAAAGCAACAAGATGCGCGAGATAAAAACTGCGCTTTCTAATTAATGTCGAAAGAAATGGAAAATGAATTTTATTTTGTAAACGGCTAAACGTAAATGGAATTCTCGATTCGTTTGCGGCGGGGCGGCGAAAAACACAGAGCCGGCTCTGTTGCACCAACACCGATATAGATTTTGCCGGCGCTTCTAGGGGTTCGTCGACTGTCACAGACGAAACCTTGCCCGACCGTTCTCGCCGACGAATCAACCTAGTGGGCCAACCCCGAGAAAGTTACGCGAGAGAGATGGAGATGAAAAGAGAAAGAGAACGAAAGAGGGAGAAGAGAACAAACAAGAGACGAGGGTAACTCGGGGGAAAATTGGCGCGATGGAAAAAGAGGAAAGGCGAAAGGACGGACACGAAGATGGCACTGTGCAGCCTGCATCGACGTCGCGACGCTCTTCCGAGGGTGGGGACGACGCGGAAGAAGAGAAGGGTTGAACGCGGATGGATGACATCGTGCGGGAAATGTGGGGGTGTGTATCGCGGAGTAAATTTCGGAACAAAAATGTGTTCCGGTGAAAATGTAATTTCGCTGCTGCTTTTATGGGCGACGAAGGATGGGGGGGAGGGAGAGGAGAGGGGACAGTTTACGTCTGTACGACAGTTGGATGGTTTAATTGGAAAATTCTCCTCCCTCTGATATTTGTAAGTAGGTATAAACAGGGAGCGAAACGATGAATAATGCGGTACGAACATTTGTTAATATAGAGGAGGACAACATGACGCGTCGCGGGAAAAACCGATAATTCGATTGACCCGAAAGTTTACGACAATTGAAACTTGTGATTAATCACTCGGTCCTTCATCGGTCTATTGACTCCATGCCATGTAAACGGAATGTCAAGTAACTAGAACGAATGGAAATGCCATTTTTTATTCCATGTCATATCGAACGAATATGAAATGGAACTTTTAATTAAGTGCGCTCTCTCGCGCAATATAAGCAATTTAATTTTCCATTTAAATAAGAGTTTACATAGACTGCAATGATCTCGCACGATGAACTTGCTCCTCGCCCAGAAATAAATCGATAAATCTTGATACACGACGAAGGAAATATTCACACAAGTGATTATATTCGTATTATCTCGCTTGTAAAAGCTTTCAACTGCTATAATCGCAATATTATCGATACATTATCGATACATATCAAGCAATATTCAATATATACTAAACTTCCTAAAAGAAGACGTATAAAACAAAACTCTCTTATTAATAAATTGATTTAATTATAACAAATCATACGTGAAAATATATTGGATAAAGAGCAGTGCTTGGCATCTTCCATAGTTGTCGACGAGAGTTCGTAAACCTCGTTACAACGCATAGAACGCTTAAGCTTTGCGAAACCATGTGTTTGAGAACCCCTACTCTATACTAGGGATATAACGGATTATTCCCCTCGGAGCATAGAGTAGTAGTCGACTATGCCACTTTGCTCGGACCACCGTCCCTCGGCTTTCGCCCAACCCCCGCAGCAGCAATCCATTCCGACATCGATGAGCGTCAATCCCGAGTCGGCGGGGGCGCGATTCAAAATATTTATCAAACGGCTTCTCGTCCGTTAATCCGCTCGTTTTATCGCGGCTCGATTAACCGCATGTCCGCGGGTTATTAAAATTTATCGATGCGAGATTAAACGAAAGGGTGTCCCTAATTTCTGAATTTACTTCCGTTACGATATATTTGTCAAATCCATTGAGTTGAGAGGCAATATATTATTGTACATTAATTTTGAAGAAAGTTGTGACTTAAAAAAATTGTAAATTACACATTGACAATTAATTGCTACTTTTGCTGATAAATATGAGGAGAATAAAGATTTAGATAACTAAATATTGAGAAAATTTGAGAATTGATTGTAAAATCGCATTCGAAGTGACATGTGAAAATTTCTATGAAAATTGCGAGATTGGAAAACAATAGGTTTTCGAGAACAGAGATTACATATCGCTTGTTTGCACGTGAATGTACGTTCGTTAAATATTACCTCCCTCGAACGATCGCGCGGTGCTGATCGTTAATAATATCGTGGCAAATCGTAGCGTGCAAAAATAATGACGTCACTATTACAATGGAGATCACTCGTATATCGATGTCACTCGTCGCGAATCGGACGGTGAATAAATAGATGATACGCGTCAACCGTGTATCGACGTGTCGGTATACTTTCCAAACAACTTCGACAAAGCGACTGCCACGAATCGTGATTGGCAAGAGACACCGAGCGAAAATATATAGCCGCTATAATCGCACAAAGAGCGAAAATAGTTTGCGCCATCTCTCTACTTTCGTTGATCTTTACACTTTCGGACATTAAAATAACGTACGTATTATATAACGATAAATATTATAGTATGTATCGCAATTTATATGAAACCGATTTGTAAAATTTGCATCTCGGCTTTCGTGTCGAGAAATTATAGCTTGCGCAAAGTGCACAACCCGTCATACATACATTAATACCAACGTAATTAAAAAAAAAAGCGTTAAAGAAACTTATTAGCAGTCACTGGAATATAAAACGAGCACGATTATAAAAATGATTATTGCAAAAGTGTCCTCTATGCGGTTTGATAACATAATTTAGCGGAATCTCTCCCATTCCTCGCATCTCTAATAAAGAGAATGGTATTTCATTATGTGCAATTAAGATTTTAAAAATTATAACTTGCTCGCGGATATACAATTTTGCTGCAATGCGGTAAATTCTTTTTCCACGACATTCGCGCAACGGGGATCTCTTTGGAGCGCGCAAAAATACCATTTACATTTAACAGTTAACGTGCCGTATACACTCGAGTGTGTACACGTCGGTTTTCCACCGCGAATCCTCGCTTCCGAATTTTATTGTCGAGCCGAGCCGAGTCGAGTCGAGCCGAGACGAGCCGCGAGCCGCGGGCGCATCCGCGACACGTACGCGAGTTGATTGACGCGCGAATACGTGTCCGGTGTTACATGGCTTGCGAACAAGGTTGCGAACGAGCACGTACGAGCGCGACGAACGACGACGACGACGACGACGAGAGCCCCGATGTGTGCCAAGGCGAGAGATATACCGAGGATCGTTGGAAAAAGTACGGATTTCACGAGCCGCAACAATAATATGCCGGTGTCCTGTGCGCACGCCAAGACGCCAACCACAAAAGGCGACATATATTCCCGACGTATTCCTCGCAAAATATGCAATCGCACAATTTTCGCGGACATATTTACATATATATTTCAATTTTAATATTTTCTTTGCGCTCGGTAATTAGAATTACGAATAAAATTCTAAATAATAAGATTATCTGAATTTAGGAGAACTAGAAGATTTGATTATTTGATCGTTTGTAGCGTTTACAAGGCGAATATTCGCGCGATGGAAAAAAAGAAAAGATTCCCCGTGCATTGGACGAGAAAACTCTCACCCCGTTCGCGTCATGTTCGGCCAATCGTAAAATGCTATAACGTTATGGAGCTTCTCGAGGGAAAAATAAGGCACAATTTTCGATGGCGCTACGGATCAAGGGAACGAAACGCGCGTGCATGAGACGAGATTTATTTATGGCGCTTGGCCGTATCTCTCAAACGATATTTTTCTCGCTCCGCGTTTATTTTCAGATATACATATATGCACGCCCGCGTGCCGAGTTTGCGACGGAAAACCAAAGCACTCGTATTTTACAATAACGCTCCCCGTTCCACCATACGAGAAGCGGATTTATTTATTCAAGTGTCACGACGATAGCGTCGTCCCCCGATATAGAGTAAAAGAGAAGCGAATATGTGAAAACGTGTCAAGATAATATATCGATTCTTTATCGAATTTCCTATTTGGACAGAAATAAAAATTTTATCACGTCTCTCTTTCTCTTCGTCATCTTTTTAATGTACCAAGATTCTGTTTAATTTTTCAATTTATAAAAAGAAAAGAGTTTAAGTTAACTCATTTAAATAATTCAACATGAATTATTATCGCGTCCTAGATATTTTTTTGCTAATAAAAGATAAAAGTATAATCTTTATTTTAGAATCTTTTCGAATACGTCGTACTTAAAAAGAAGAAGCAACGCCCATAAAAGATACATAGTATTCACATTTGAAATTATATTAAGCTCTTGAATAAATTTACATTATTGGTTAATTAGTATATTCTTATTAATTATCAGTAATTCTTATTGATCGGTCATCTAGCATTTTTTATTAATACATTAAAAATTATTATTGCAACTCTTTTTTTTTAAGAATCTAAATTACCTTTTTTTCCTTCCTACAACCTGCTATAGTTTTTAGATGAAATTTTTTCTACCGCCCGCAGCGAAATGGAAGGTAGCATTGATGCGCGCACGTGCGCGTATCGTGCGTAATATCGCTTCGTTGCGGTCCGCTCGCGTTCTATGCATATGGACTTGTGTAATTGATTCGATGCCGATTCTCATCTCGCCGCGAATGAATTAGGTGCGTACGAGCGTTACGCGTCGCCGCCGACGAAGCGAAGATACAGATCGTAAGAGGGTCTGGCTCGGGCTCGTGGCGACTAACGAGCTGCCGGAAACCAGTATTACATATTACATCTTCCGGCGGCCGGAATGATTCGAAAGAGAGAAAGAAAATTCTCCTCTTTTTTTTGTTAACATGCTCCCCGTTCTTATCTCACGGCGATCTATAGCGCGGTAAAAAAGTTCCACGAATTTAATTTGGCTCATCGTCTCTCTCTCTCTCTCTCTCTCTCTCTCTCTCTCTCTCTCTCTCTCTCTCTCTCTCTCTCTCTCTCTCTCTCTCTCCAAAAAAAAAAAAAAAAAAAAAAAAATCTAACGTTACAACATAGCTCATCTTTCCGTCTTTCAAAATCGCACTGACAGATAACATTCTGTCACATATTGATGAAGAATGCAAAGTAATGAGTAATAGTGTCGTAAACATATTATAAAAGAATATTTTAAAATTAGCAGAAAGTAAATATGTGTCCTTACTTCTTGCGAAATTTAGAATTAAAAATATATAGCCATTAGCTTTTTGGCCACGAACGAAATGAGAAAAAATAGAGTTTCTCAAAAATTAAACTTATAGATAAAAATGAATAAGAATGAATATTATTCGCTATTCAAATATATTTTGCCTTAATTAAATTTTGAAAAACTTTATGATTAAAATATGAAATAATAAAATTGAAAAAATTGCGAGAGGAGAGATTTGATATCTAAAAAACAGATTATTCGAAATTTCGCAGAGAACACTTTCGGCTAAGAATGCTAAGATAACATTAATCGCCGACATTGCGACGAGATAAAGTAGTAGCTTGAAAGATAAGCCACTTACCTTTGGTTCCGTCTTCATTTTTTTCGCGGGTGGAGGACTAGCGGCAGTGTCCATAGCCTCCTCGGCGGACGTTGTAAGCGGCGGGCCCGGCACCGCGGCGACTTTGGTCTGCTCCGGCTTGGCCGCCGCGCCGGTTGCCGTGGCACTCGCCGGACTCGGCGGCGGACAGGGCGCCGCCGCGCTGGTCGCGGGTGGCCCGGGGCCTTGCGATACGGAGAAACCTGTCCTCGAGCTAGGCGGTGGTCCCTGGGTCTGTTGCGGCGCCGTGGCGGCCGGGGTCGGGCCCTGAGACTGCGTCGCGCCGCCGGCCGAGTTCTGGCCTTGCGGCGTCGGTCGCGCGGTGCCGTTCATCTCCGGCTTAATCTGCTGAGGCGTATGATTGCTCTGCGGCTTCTCGTGCTTGTCACGCGCCTTGTCGCGCCGATGACCGCTGGAGCCGCGTTTGGAACCGGCGGTAGACGAGGGCGCGGCGCCGCCGGTGCCGCCGGCCGACGCCGGCGAGTGACTCGGTTTCGACTTGTTCGACGAGGACGACTGGCCGCCGCCGCCGCCGCCGCCGCCGCCGCCGCCGCCGGTCGCGCCGCATTCCGAGTTCTGCGAGTTCTGTGCGACCGCGACCGACGCGGAGGCCGAGCCGGCGGTCGAGGACGAGGATGTCGAAGACGCGGCGGTGCCGTTGTTGGAATCCTGCGACGAGGCAGTGCCGTTGATCTCGTTCGATTTGACGATCTCGTGCTTGGCCTCGCTCGTCTTGGTACCGGGCTTGGTGCGTTTGATCTTCATCTTGAGGCCCTTGTCGACGGTGGCCGAATGTTCAACGGCCATCTTGCCGGGATTTCCGGCGTTACCGTGGACGGCGTTGACGCCGCTCACGTTCACGCCCGACGCTTGCTTGTTACCGGGGCCGGTAACTACGGAAGACGCGGTGCCGTTCGCGTTGCCGGCACCGGGACTGTTGGATCGCGTCGAAGAGTTCGCGCCGCACGAAGAGGACGTTGACGACGACGATGAAGACGACGAGGAGGAGGACGACGACAACGACGATGACGAAGAGGTGGACGACGAAGATTGGCTGCTGGCGTTCGTGCCAGACGACGGAACGGACGAGGAATTGGAGGAGTTGAGACTCGTTGAGTTTTGTAATTGATGATGATTCGCGTTATTCGGTGCCGATGCTGCCGAGGCAGGCGTAGAAGCCATGCCTGTCCCCGAGCTCAATTTCTCGTCCCTCGTCTTCTCAATGTCCGCATCAAGATCGATTATCAGGTCACCTATGCCGATGTCCCATTCGTTGTCGTCGTACTCAAAGTTATTGGTCGCATTCGTCGCGGCCGAATCCAGCTCACCGGCGTTAGCAGCCACTGTGCTTGCTTTATTAGGCTCACGCTGCTGGCCCGACGATGACGACGACAATGACGACGACGACGACAATGACGACGACGACGACGACGACGACGACGACGACGACGACGACGACGACGATGACTTGTCTCGACCCTGATGATGATGATGGTGGTGATGATGGTGATGATGATGGTGATGATGATGGTGACGATGATCGCGGTGTTCCCTGCCGATCAACGCTCTCTCCTGTCTCTTCGATTGACCACCGGCGTTGCCGTTGCCTAAACCGTTGTTGTTGCTGCTGCCGTTACCGCCACCGCTGCTATTACTACCGCTACTACTACTACTACTAGCACCACCACCACCGACGCACGGAGATGGTCCTTTGCGGTTTACGTTAGGGAGGCGACCGCCTAGTGGCGTGGTCGCCATGCCCTTGGAAACGTTTCCCCGGCGCCCGCCAGCCTGGTCACCGACTGCCCACCTTTTCTCACTTTCGATCCCAAGTAACAATGGTAGCGTGTGCGATTACACGCGTTATCATTACCCCGACCACCGCCCGCGAGACGCGCCTCGTCCATCGAACACATCACTCACTCTCTCGCGGTTACTCTAGCTCGACGTAATTCGCGATATATCCGGCTCGATCTCTCTTTTCCCTCCCCCTTCCTTCTCTTATCGCGCGTACACTTTATCCACCTTGAGGAGCTCTTTTCACCGCGCTTGCTCTTAATTCTTACTCGCGAAGCCAAGATCGAGCAACCTGATATACCTCTCTCATCACTCTTCACCGACAATACACTGATTCTCGAGACACGACACTACGATCACAGCCACTATTACTACCCCTCCCCCTCGACGCGATCACCAACACACCACTCGACACCATTCGTGATTATTTTCAACTTTGTAGGCAATCTCGATCATCATCCGTGCATTCTTGAAACTCCTCTTTCCACCTCCTGTCTTCCGCTTGTCGCGAGTTAAGCCATGTCGGGGATATTCCCGGTCGGCGTCAGCCTAGCGTGCGGTTCTCTCCTTCGATCTCCCGATGGAACCGCGCTTCGGCTGAACGACGTGCTTCCGATCTGTAACACGTAAACGATTCCTTTCACGTCGACGTAAAATGTACTACGATTGCGCTTAACCAACATTATTTCGTCGAAATAGTCTTTTCCGAGAATATTTCGTCATTCGTTATTTAATTTAAACTAATTTCAAATAATTTATTGAATTAAATTCTTGCGCGTATAAGATATCGAAATCTGGAGAAGCTGTGTTTTATTTATCTTGGAAAAAAATATATCGTATAATGTGGCGACAAATGTCACAGAGAGATGTAACGACTATGCAATGTAATGAGCCAAGCGCAACCCGTTCCCAATTTTCTCTGTAAAACATAATCGCGTTTACGTCCGTACGATATAATCCCGTCTTTTACGACTTGCCATCATATAATTTTCCTATACATAACTGATTGCGTTGTTTAATATTTTAAATATTAACTCTTGTATATTGTATATTTTTTCGTCGAGTAAAAATTATACAAATATTTGTGTTATATGTCTTGAAGTACATCGCGATTATTGAAAGTATTCTGTAATACAAAAGTGTATATAAACATTACGCGTATGCTGGCCGCTATTAAAATATTTTTTTATTCAATATATATTTTATTATGATTATATTATTTTATTATTGTTTTCTTATGATTTTCAATTTAGTAGATATCAAATTCTTCAAATAAAAGATTCAGAATTGCGCACCAAAATGAATGTACACAATGAAATTAGAAATAAAAGCATCTACAAAAGAGTTTGCGAGCCATGGTATGTGACAGCTCGACACACCCGTTTGAGAATTCGACGATTCCAATTAATTTGGCATCGCTAATTTGGCATCGCGACCGGCCAGCTGGAAAGACTTATGCACGCCGCTTTGTAGTCACATTGCTTTCATAAACAATGCTCGATAGGGGGATACGAGTCTTCGGGGGTATTTGGTCGACAGCCAATAACCAGCGCCGCGAGTTGTATGCCGGCGTTCTCTTGGGAGAACCCAAGAACAAGCGTAAACCGGGTATGTGTTAGCTTCGATATAACGACATGTTTAGAGACCTGCTCTATCCGATCGCCGCCTTCTCCCTTCCCCTCCTTCTCTCTACCTTCCGGCTTTCACCCCGAGCGCGTACAACTCGAGGCAATCCCCTCGTCTCCCCCTTCTCTTTCCCAAGGGCGCTCTCTCTGTTTCGCACCTACAAATTCGTATTCCCACTTAGAGAGGAATTCGTGTCAGGGAACGATTAATTTTACCGACGGCATTTTGGCCACGGTCCAACCGCCGCCCCGCGTCAGTAACAACCGGTGCGAGAAAGAGAAACGAGGAAATTTAGACGAAGAGAGAAATATATATAGACACATCTTTCGATTGAGAGAGAGAGAGAGAACGAGAACAGTAAAATTCATTCCATGTTCTGTAAAACCGAGTCCTCTCGGAACGTTATACGCGACATACAACTACTGTGTATACGTGTGATGGTAAAATGTGATCGATGTGCGTGAAATAAAAGAGGACAACGGATGACAAAATATTGTGTGTCAGAAAAAATTAATCTGACATAAAAATAAGATTTATGATTGATAAAAATGTTATAAACGTATAAACCCTGTCGTGCATATAAAAAAATAGAATGATCAAACTAGCAAAATAGTAATTTATAGTAGAAGTAAATAATCGAACAGTGGCTTCTTAACAAAAAATAAAGCATAATATCAACATAAATTACCAAGAATGACTTGTCATGTTTTTCTTAATAAAAAGATGCATTTTTGATTTGATAAATTAAAACTCATGTTTTGTGTCAGAGATGTAAATTAATTATTTCATCCGTACTAAAAATTTAGGAAACAAAATATAAAACATATCATAATTAATATCTTCGCAGATTAGCTGTCACGACGCGAAAAGGTGATATATATCCGGTAGTTAATCGAGAGAAGAAGCGGAAGTCGCGAAATCACGAACGATCGCGACGGAGAGCTCGGGAACTTGCTCCGGCCTTAAGTTACATCGTACCCGCATTAAGTTACAAGATTAATCGCGCGACTTCGAGGAGTTCCGCGACGAAAATAATATCCGGTGCCATTTATACCGAGTGGGATAAAGACGAGTCGTTAAGGCGAGAACGCGGCGCTCGTCGGTCTCCTAACAATTCCACGAATGGAGATTGACGGCATTCCTGGGAGAACAATTGGTAAGCCCGAACTATTCCGTACTGTGGGCGCAGCATTCTCGCGAACCTCGATCGTAATGACGTCAATGAAGTCCATCACCGAGATCTGCCGTGGGAGAATTTACCTTGTTAACGGAGTCGAGTTAATCCTCGAATACCTCCCGATTTAAGACAGAGAGATTACAGCTAACGGAATTACATTTCAAAAATGGAATCAATATTCCACGTTTATTAATTATTTTGTCCAAAAAGAATATTTCAATAAAAAAGTAAATAAATCAAGGAAGATAAAAAATAAATATACACACTTTATATAAATTCTGCGAGATAATTGAAGTTTTGTGAAGCACACATTTAAAATATTATTTTTATCGCAAATAGTGTATCGACCTGAATCTATTGGAATATTTTATTAAATTTTACGTTATTACGTGATAATAATTAAACATATATAAATTCTCGATATTAATTTATTATTTTTAAATTACTACATAATAAAATATTTCAGATCTCTCTCTCTCTCTCTCTCTCTCCCTCTTTGTTTTTTCGTTCTCTTTTTATTATCTCTGTAATTACACATACAAATAAAAAATGTAATTAATATTCAAATCAGTAGAGCAAAGCTTGTTCGATGAGTTCATTAATAAATTACACATAAAGCAAGCTTATTCGGGTAAAGTTAAATTTGAATTCAATTAGCGATACTGCTTCGCGCATAGATAGAACTTTAAAAGGACATTGATCCGAAGAATTGATCAAATGTGTCGAAACAGACGCGTTAATAAAGAAATAAAGGTTCTTCTCTCGGCGCAACTAGTTTATTCTATTTGTTTTGCAGAGAACGAGCTTCGTATTAAAACATGTAGCTCGACAGCCGAGCAAAGAGAAGGAGTCATCGTTTATGCTAACGACGCTGCTGCTGCTGCTGCTATATTTCCTCCAAAGTGAGGACCGCGTAATGAGTTTACTTAAACGAGCTGAAGATTAAGATCTTAACTGTGTTTTGTATTAAATTTATCGCTAATACCCCTATTAAAATACACAGATACGCTCTATCTGCATCTAACGCAAAAACTCATCTAGACGATAACACCGGAACAAACTTAGATCAATCGATAAATGAGAAATTATAAAAACAAGCCAGAACAAAAATAGACATCGATATAAAAAAAGATCGTTAAAAGTGTGAAATTTATTGCATTGTTGAAAATTTATAACATTCTAAGCGTCATTTAATTTCGCGGTATATATGCCGAGTTTCTAACAAATTTCTATTTTATAAGATTTTTAAAATTAGCTATGTTTGTGCATTTTATCTTTTGTTTAACAATCGCAGAGATAGAGAGTGAAATATATTCATATTTCAGTAAGTGTTGATGCAAAATAACAAAATATTCATGTCAAAAATGAATTGAATCTTCGCGTCTACTAAATTCAGCTATAATGAGTTTATATAAACAATACATAAATTCTCACATTAATTCTCTGACATAATTGATTTCAATATTTTCCTCTCTCTTTTTTATTTCGCGTAATACAGTGGAGAATTTAATTTTACAAATTACGCCTCACAAAGATGATTAATGATGCTATCGAACAACGACAAATAGCACTTGGTTATAGTGCTGGTTCTCAACGAAGCGTATGCGGTACACGCTCTACCCTCTTCGAGTCCAGAACACGTAAATCCGGATTGCACCGAGCACGTCCAATTGAATTCTAATTACGCCATGTTAATATTTCATTACACTTGTCCGTCGTGACTGGCGAGGCGCGCAACGCGGAGAGCAGCGTTGAATAATTGAACGATCGTGGAAAGCCGAATGACGAAAGCCTGTTTCCTTTCTAAGCGAGAGCGCAGAGCGATTGTTGCGACCGTTCTGCCGTCTCTCCGAGAGAGCAACGTTGTCTTCGCTACCATTGTCGTAATGCTATTCTTCGGCACTGAAGTATCATTCACACGAGAATCGACAACGTAGCTGCATCGCGATGCAAAAGCGCGCCTGATTCCGACTTTTACGTCATTGTACGATATTGAAGAAATTCGCTAAATTATTGCGCGCAAGATTCGCAAAATTAAAAAATAAAGGTAAGATGAAGAAAGTTTAATCGTGTTTAATAGTTTCATATCAAATAATAAAGTCGAATAAATTTTGATAATAATCATATCGATAATTATTAAAATTATTGACAGAAAAAGATATGAAACATTCGTAAAATGAAGAAAAAATTTATGCGATAATTCAATTAGTATACTTAATATTTAGCTTAATAATATTATGATAATATTGAGAAGATTTCTTCCAAGTAATAAATATTCGATAGAACGCGTGTGAAAAATATATCCTCTTTCAATTCTCGATTATTCTACAATATATTCGACGTTCCGCGAAAGAAAATGGTAGCAAATATTCCTTTGCGAATGCTATGTGAACGATACTTAAACACGACTGTTGCTTACACGCCTGTTCAATCTTCTTTATTACAGCTGCGAGGCTCGCTATTTTCACGTCGCTCATACTTGCTTCCGAGCCGTAATGTATTCGCCGCCATTCGCTTCGTCTTATTTTCCTCTCTTTCCGTTTTATTCTATTTTTTACGTGCTTCAACGCCATTGTTCACGAAGAATACAAACCAACACAGAATTGCATAGAACTGAATTTATAACCGTAGAAGAGCCGAGAGGCAATTAAAGTCCGTTACAATTTATTCTGAAGAAATCATTTATCCATCTCATAAGATGTATGATTCTGTGTCCTGTCTATGTTTATTGCAAATTAAAAACAGATTTCTCGATGCATATTTTATGTCTCTCATTAAATTGAAAATATACCAATGAGACGGAAAAAATATTGAGTAGTATATAATAGTGAGTAGATTTTTTTTTTTTTTTTTTTCTAGCGGAATATAGAACATCAATTACTTTTTACGATCGTGATTAATATCTATCGTGTATTAAGGATTCTGAAGAGTTTCCGTGAAATCTCGCGTATAAATTCGAGCGATCGCTATATAAGATAGACTTAGGGAAAGACGAGGAATCGTGAGAGTCATTGAATAAACGCTTTTCCACGTAACAAACCATACATGGCATAATAACGAATATCGTACATTTCTATTAGCGTTCGGATATTTCTGTCGGAATATAATTGCCAACGTATTCTGTGGCTTCGTAACGAGTTAATGACAATTTTATGGAAATTGCAAGTTAATTCTCAAAACCGGCTTGCATGCTCTCTCTCTCTCTCTCTCTCTCTCGCGTGTATTGTTTGTCAAGACTGATAATCAATATATGGGCAACTTAAAAATTTTGAACGCCGCGTCAATTTAAGTCTGTAAAGCAAAACTAAAGATTTACGTTGATTTATTTTGATGGTTCTTTTATTGCAACCAATTTAAATATAATAAAAATTTTTATAGGAAGAAAAATTGTAAATTATTAATATATAAAAAATTGTAAATTATAATTTATTAAGTTTTCCGATTACATTCCTATTACGATCGACGCATGTTCGTAATAAGACTATTGCAATCGATCGACAGATTTCAAGAATTCCTTTTAACCAAGCTGCGGAACGAAATTTCCCGTCGCGAGTGGAAAAGCGCGACAGCTTATTGCACATTGCCGACATGATTTTTCCTTCCTCCTCTCTATTTGCCGCTTTTTCGCGGTCACGCGGGAACGCAATAGACGCGACACCGATGCATAAATCACCGCCCCGAGGCTTTCATGCTTTCATGAAAGCGCCCCGAAACAAGGAGCCGCCGCGCAGCATACGCCGACATAGAGAATCCGCTCTCTCGCTCCATGTACCGCAATTTCGACCCTTCGCAACTTCGCGACATATATACGCGGCGTGTATACACGTTGGACGCATTAATGTAGCCGTGGCTGTCGTGCAATTCTGCAAAGCTACTTCCCCGCAACGCATACGTCTCTCCCAGCACGAATGCCACTCTTGTTATGCTTCGCGGTTCACTTCCAATTTATTACTAGTCTGTGAAGCCAGTAGTCTCATACCGTTCATAAGCGATCATTATTTCAATGAATAATCGGAACGTTTCCAGCGGAATTCCTTATTTTACTCCTCTATATTGCGAATACGTGAAAAGCGTATTTTATCCCAATTTTATAATAAAAAACTAATAACAGTGTTAACAAAGACGATATTCTAAAATATAGTTTCGAGTGGACTTGATTTTTTTCCAAACACAACAGAATTTTATTCCGCATTTCTTTACTCGAAGAATTTCTAGATAAAAAGACGATAATATTTCTAGGATGCAATTTCAGATTATATCTTCAAAGAAGCGAACATTACTTGTTTTAAAAATTGATTCAATGACGTATAAACTTTGGCAATTTATAATCGCCACTGTAAACCGGCGAAAAGAGTTCTAAAGTCATCGACACCCGAGAATTTTAGCGATCACGTAGAGACAAATAAATGAGCGTAATGAGCAGTAATATGATACTTTTTCACGAAAGAATTCGCCGAAAAGTAGAATCGCGTCGAGGATAAAAGGTTTTCATCGTCACGACGACGGCGATGAGAGAGAGAGAGAGAGGGGGGGGGGGAAGAGAGAGCAAGTGAAAGAGAGAGTTTCCGGAACACTCGAGAAACTTCAATCGCAAACTCATTAGAGGTCCTCGAGAGAGTGCGAGCCGTGGAAGAGCTCATTGCGAGAGACGAGATGAAAGGACCGAGGTCGGGGCCGGAAAGTAGTTCGTCGAACAAACAGATTAGCCGGTTCCGCATTCGCGGCTACCACAATGCAAGCCGCCACTCATTCATTTACTCTCTTTCTTCACCGTGTGTACCCTCTTCACAGAATCTCGCTGTCCGAGAGCTCGACACAGATGTTGTGTCGCCTTGAGAAGAAAAGAAGACAAAGGGAAAAAAAACGAAAAAAAAAACGAGAGAGATTTGCGGTCGCCCGGCAATGCACGGATAGTCCTTGCTAATAATCAGGCAAGAAGTTTTTTAAGTAACATACAAGAATTCCGGAATATAATCTTGTACCAACATCCGACTACCTGCATTGTTAGAACATCGGATGAGATCGTTAAAAGTGTTTCTGGCTTGTCTGTAATTATACAGGCATTGCAAACCACGGAATGATAGCCGGCAAAATTGAATGATTAGTCACTGCTGTTATGGGTCGATCGCAAGGGAAAAAGAAAATAGCTCAACTATGTACAATATATTGGATTTCGCGGCAAACCATTCCTCTGCCCCCTTTTATTATTCATTATATCGTTAGATTTAACATTAGATACAAATGGATGATATATAGTAGCATAAAGATTTTATAATGAAAAAAATGGCTTGCTATGGTATAGAGAAATTAGTCTATATATAACGTAGGGAGAAAGAGGGGAAGAGAAAGAGAGAACGCAAAAAATATAGTTACACCTTTTTCAGCTTCGCATTTCAGACGATAAGCATGAGAAAGAAAGTTCATAATGAAATTTATTTGTTTAACAAAGCATATCTCCGGTTGGTCGAAGAATGCCTATTCGTTAGAACACGCTGCGACGACTCCAGCATTTTAATATCGTATGTATTGTAACAAAATTATCTTCCTTCCTAGAAAATCCCTAAAATATATTTCTTAATCCTCAATAACTACATAACCGTAAAAGAGCTCGTAAAAAACGGAAAGTAAAAAAGGAAGTATAAAGAAATGAAGAAGGACAGAAAGAAGCCATATTTCCGAGGAAAAATTATTTCGCTAGATTATAAACTTGACTGCTGCTCTCAGTCTTCTCGTAAAGTATAAGGAAACTGAAATTGTGTAACCGATCTCCCAAAACAAAATCTTGTAATATAGTTTTGCAATAGTAATATTATGATTTCCTATACTTTGTAAATAATTTGATTTAGGTGACTATATTATAACGCAAATTTAATTTAATTCCTCAAAAAAGGCTATTGTTGCATTAAATCCGTTAATAAAATACGAATTTTTCCAACGTAATTTTATCACATATATTTCCTTATATGACGCCATTGATTGCGTTTTTTTTTTTTCCGATGTAGGAGAATAATTGAGAATCACTGCAGCAAACGGACTACTCTGTGCTCGATATGCTAACAACGTAGAAACATCGGATACAGATGCGATTGCACTGCACAGCCGACGATAGGAATCTGATGCAGAGCCAAACGCGTCCGCTGCTAATACGCGTCACGGCTAAAGTGAAAATATTATTGGAAATCGCTTATACGCGCGTTTTCAACGCGTCACGAATGGCTGCGCACGCTTGCGTAATATACAGGAACATTTTTCCCTGCGGGGCGTATAATGACATTCTTTGATTTCTCCGCGATTCAGCTCCCAAGAGAATTCGTTGAATGGGCCATTATATTCCCCAATTAAGAACAACTCGATATGACTTTTACGTAACACGCGATCATCATTTTACAAAATAGAATAGATAAAAAATAATATATAATAGCATCTCTGATCTCTCAATTAAATGATATAATTCTCTTCTAAATTTTTATTGGCATTTTATTGAAACTAAAAAAGTTAAACAATCTTGTAATTTTAAAAGAACATTATTATTTTACTTACATGATTTACACCTTATACGATGTAATAAAATAACGCATTAATAATATTTTTTATTTATGTAACTTTATTACAGACGTTAAGTTTTTGTGTAGTTTATTACGTGCCACAAATAAAAACGTAGGCGCACATTGTCTTTAAGAAGTTATTATTCCTGAGACAAACACGTACGCTTGCATAATGCGTAATCATTCTTTTATGATACGTACAAGTGTTTTTCTTTCATCAATTTAGTTACAGCTCTTTATGTTTAGAGAGAATCATTCGCTATATTATAAAACTATGCGAGCGGACAATCCATATAATTGGGAAATTATTATTTGTAACACACACACACACACATACCTGCGCGCGCGCGTATGTGTATGTGATAATCATAATCATTTTTCTATACTGCAAAACTATGTTATTAATATACACTGCTTTTTCCGATTTAATTACAGCTCTTACATTTTTTGAAGTTTCATAAACGAAGATTTAAAATTGAATAACTTGATAAAGATAAAGCATTATTTATAGCGTTTATGGTTGCAAAAGACAGATTAATGGAAGAAAAAAATTTATGCATAAAAAAATCTACTAGTATTTTAGCGGTTTAAATAAAAGAATAAAAATTTTCTATAGGAAGAGAGAGAGAGAGAGAGAGAGATTCAGATATAAATTTAAATTTACAATCTATGAGTATATATATTTTTTACACACGCAACAATATACCGTACCATGTTCATATTGATCGAAAACGTCGTAACACACATTTTCCAATTTACATATGTTACAGTCATTATATAGTGCTGAATATACGATTGGGGGCAGGGGGGAGGGGAGAGTTCCACGTGTTCACGCACGGAAGATTTTGTCTTCAAACATATGTCTCGGCAAGTCAGAGACTGTGCCAAGTCGTCCCGTTCTCGTTTGACAGCAGCTGTTTGAGCATCTTACGAGCGTTTTAAAATATATGCTCGAGCAGTGACTGTCGTTAACCGTGGGAACGCTCGCGCTCGTGCAAAACCAAATTGCGACACTTTCGATCGTTGAATATCGATAACTAATCGACCCTAAATTCGGCACTACATTATTGCACACGAAAACCCAGCTTTGTTTCGTTTCACAAAAACATTCGATTTTGCAATACACTTTTGCGAAGTAAATAACAGCTTGCAATCAATTATTGCACCTCATATCGAAGTATCTCACATTTTTCAACAAAAACAAAAAAAAATTAAATACAACAGATTATTTCACAAAAAAAAACTTTACAAAATTTATATTTTCCAAATTCGAGTTTAGAAATATGAGAACTTTATAACATCTCCCTTATGATAAATTTGGCAAACGATCGTATCTCTAGATCTGTCGCGTGCACGAAATTATTCGCTTCGTAAAGACATGTATTACAATCTCGTTTAAATTTATCTCTTTGGTTTCGGAGCCAACCGATACGAGCATAACAATGTCGATCGCTCGCAGATTGTAATCACAGGCAACAATATTCGCGGTCAATTCTCGGCGGCGCCAATTCCACAAGTGCGTTTCCAACAAGAACTGTTTCTCGTATCAGTAGTTTGTTCAAAAACCGATCAAAGTTTTCTGATAACGAACATTTTCTCTCAAACTATATATTTTTACAAATTTCATTCTCTTTCTATCTCTTTCTCTAATATTAACACAAAGTTGTTAAAAAAGAGTAACTTTGAAATCCTACATTTTTTAGAGAAAATATTAGAATTTAAAATATTTTTTATAAAGAGATAAATCGTACGTAGCTCGAAATAAAATTTTTAATGGCTATGGCTATAAAAATTGGCACGTTGCACTTTGTGCAGCAGTAAGTAAGGGTCAAAACCTGCCGTCTCTCGATCAACGAGATTTCCGATCAGATTACTCGAATGCGGGGAACGGTTCTCTCGATGCGAGTCACGATCGATAGGATCGAACGAAGCTCAATCGTGGCGACTAGATGGAGCCAAGCGAGCGCGTACAGATAAACGGGCATTATCCTCGATCGCTCGTTCGTCGTACAACGGACGAAAACGTGCGGCTCTTTCGTTCTATTTAGCCTTTAAATTCCCGAGCGATTTTCGTTACCGTTACTCTGTACAGGTAGCCGCTTGCTTGTTAAACGCGATTCCGCTTGTTAAACGCGATTCCGCTGTCACGCGAAAAGTCAGGCGCTCGTTACTCTGATTTCGTTCCAATTTATGGAAAGATTCTCGCATTTGTATAGACGAATATTTAAACTGATAATTCTGGCAAAAATTTGGAAAAAATTATAATCAAATCTCACATGTTGTGCATAATTTGCCTCGTCACGCATATAATTTCAGAAATATCAAAAAAATATTATCATGTATACTAAAATTCTCAGCTGTAGAATACACGCACATCTATAATTCATTGACTATAAAAACCGAATTTTGCACGAGTTTCTGTTTGTATGCGAGAGAAAATAGGCGCGACTCGCGTATTCCCGACGAGTGTGCATAAATATTTATACGCAACGCAGAAACGGCTGCGCTCTGAGCGAGAAAATTGCCAATGAAATGTTTTGGATCGTGATATGAAATTCCGGCGAGATTTTGCGGCCGGCCTCGCGTGATTCGCCACATTCGCAGAACTACGGGCTGCTTGGTTTTTTTTCTTTTTTTTTTTTTTTTTCTTTTTACGACTATACGGCCAAAGGTGCAGCAACATAACTTGGACGATACGAAAGCGCGGAACAACGATAATGACAACACTGTGCCTCCTGTCTGCTTGCATCTCCATGCAATTGCGCTCGTTTAACCGTCACCAAACTTGGCAGTCTGTCCGCAATCATATGTATATATCTGTGTTTGCGTATACAGGTATCGCATAGGCAGATACACGCCTAAATTTATGTCGTCATGAATGTATTAGAGACGAGAGAGAGAAATTTAGTCTCTATTAAAAATATTTTTTACAAATTCTTTATTAAAGATATATTTTATTACACACACACACACGCGCGCGCGCGCATATAAAATATAAATGAATATATTACATATATTATTACAACGTTATTACATTATTTTCATAATTTACTCGTTAGAGAAATATTTTTCGTTATCTCTACAATACAGGTATATTTTTTAAAAATTTCAATAATATATATAATATCTCATAGACATTTATACAGCATTCGCAATATTTATATCAAAATTGATTTTACGCTGTTATTTTTAATTTTTATTATCAAGACTTTCTACTATCGATATTTAATAAAAGTAATAAAACATCAAAAATATTTTTGTAAAAATGCATAAAAACATCTGTAAAATTGTTATCCCATCAAACTTGGTTACTTCTAAATTTATTAATTTAACTTTAAATTTATTAATATCGAAAACATTGGTGTTAACCATTTTCTAATTACGAAATAGAAAAAAGCTGTCATTGTATAAGCAAGCTTTCAATAAATCGATGTTACGTAAGTGAGATGAAATCTATGCTTAAATGAGCTCAAGGAGCGACGATCAATGATTTCATAGGTCGAGGATTCCAAAAATAGAAAGACGCTGTTACGTACGACCTCTGATAGATCATAGCAGCGTAACAGTGATTAAAAAAAAAAAACTGATTCAATATCTTCTACTTACGTATTCATTAATGATAAGATCATTTATCACGATAATTTCCTCTTATATTGTATTTTATTCATTTGTATTGAAACATTTGTATTTAATCCCACTTTAGATTTCATTCGAAACATTTATATATTGATGCTTTAATTTTTCCTGGAACGTACTATGTATTCAAAGCAAACAAGAATTATGATAAGTTGGAAACGCACAAATATGTTGATATAAATCTTACAAATTTAAAAATAGATCTTGCATGGGAAATTACGAGTCTAGGCAATAAACATACATTGCCAAGGTTTAAGATTAATATAGATACACATTTTTATATTCGCCTAAATCCAGTCACAGATTTGCTCTAATCGACTCGTAAATATAACCGTAATATAACACGCTATAAAATCAACCATAGTTTTGCCGAGATGAATAAAATTGATGTTTTTGTTGTATGAAATGAGAGTAGATACGTGACACTATAATTATGTTGCTTTATCGTTCGCTCGTGTGGAAGGACACTTTTTGCGGAAATTACGCGACAGAGCAAGTTTTTCTCGGACTTGAAACTAAACCGTATAAATTGCTATAATCCGATAATTATATCAGCCTTCTTAAATTATAATGTTAGAAGCGATAAATAGACAAGAAAATTTTTCACAAATAACTTTTTGCCTGATTATCATGGTTCAATGAAAAGTAGATTTATCAAATAAACCAAAAGAATTGTCATGTGCTTTATAAAAGTTAGTACACAGTGTAGTATCTTCTCACTGTTTCGGCAGAGTTTGTACTTTTCTATGTAGTTCCTGGCATATTTTCTAAATCGCATCATTTCAGCTAATAAGCATGATGCCATTGAACTGTTGACAAACGCGTGCCAACAATAGTATAATTATAGTAATTGCGCGATATTTTCATACTATGCTCTTTTGTAACGATTAGTTACGGCAAATAAATAGAATTGAAGAGCATAAATATTTTTAAAAAATATTTCTAAAAAAAAAAAATCGCCTCGCGAATCACATCCATTTGATACAGTGTAATTTGCATAATGTTTTCCACCGGCGATCACACGCATATTAAGAAACGTCTAGAAAAATTGTTACAGCTCGTATGATTACCGTGTTAGCTGACAAAAAAGTAACTTATGTTTCAACAGCATCTCAAAACACACGATGTTCTTTTAATAGTTATTACACTAGGATGATAAAAATGCGTCGTAAATTATAAGTTTTAGTCGATGCTACTGCAATTTTTCTGTCGTGTGTGTAAAAAAAAAAATAATATATTATAATATATTCCGCCAAGTTTTTTTTTTCCCCTTTTTTTTTCTAACGAAATACAATAATATCGTGCCAAGATTCTCCGGTGGCGAATAGTTGGCAACATCAGCGCGCAGTGGATCATAAAAACGAGACGCAAAACGGCGAACAAGCGCGGTATGAAAATCACGGCAAAACCAGCTCTCTGCCCTTGCTCGAGCCTCTTCTTCCACGCCCAAACGAACGACCTAATCGAATGAGTCAGTGTGAATTCCGGCCGACTAACTTCTTGGCACTGCGCGCAAGGTGCAGCGAAAAAGCGGATCGAAGCTCGACAGGCGACCGAGCCAGGAATTCCAGCGGCGGTTGATCGCGAAAAAATGCGAAGGCAAGCTTTTCGAGAAGCGCCCGTGTGTCCCTCTAAACTCCCCCCCCCCCCCGGCCAATCCCCCACGGGGAGCGAATTTTAAGCATCGCTCACACTGCGAACGGACCGAAATAAAAAAAAACATTCTAATCGAAGCGAAATATGTTTCCTTAGTTATTTGCATTCAAAACTTACTAAATTATGCAGAGCTCATGAATATTGTTATTCACCTAGAAGTGATTTAAAAAAAAAAAAAAAAAAAGTATCGTCACTGAATCGATTTTCTTTATACGACACAGAAATAGTTAAAACATGTAAAATTATTATTGAAATAAATTATAGAACTACATACGTAATTATCACGTAATACGTAATTATAGGATATATTTCTTTAATTAAAATAATAAAAAAACAGAGATAATAAAGAAACAAATTAGAGAGAGCACAAGGGCTCTCCTTGTGTTCTTTCTAATTTGTTCGTTTATTTAATTAAATTTTATAAATTAGTTTGTCAAAATATATAATATAAAACTCGTTTTTGTTAAGATAATTGAAGTTAAAATAAATCTTATATTACTCGCTAGAGAAGTTTGTTGAGGAAATTTAGTGAAACACACAATTACCAAAAAAATAAATACCTTTCTTTACAAAACGCGTGGCTTTCACAAATCGAACACATCGGTTTTTCGGAGAAGATAAATGTATGAACATGCACGACCGAGGCGAACTGATAGAAAGATGGATAGGACTTAAGTGAAGAGTAGCCTCGCTGCCGGATAATAGCCAGAGGTTCTCACTCTGCCTGGAGCTCGTCATAATTCACAGCGTGCCGTTCTCCCCCTCTTTGTATATAAGAATATCTATACACACGCGTATATCTACACACACACACACACGTACGCATGAGTGCACGTGCGCACACCTATACATGTGTATATTTCATCGGTAACTCGCTATCTCGTTCCCTAACTCATTATCTCACGTTAGATCGCCTCAGCGTTCTATCTCTCGGTCTCTTTTCTCTCTTTCTCCATCAGGAAACTCATTCTTACTCGACACGGAATGAATCACAAAAGGTTCTCATCCTCTCAGAGAACAAAGATTCTCACGGGTGCTCGTGCACGATAAATTTCCTCCGATCAAACATCTTTTGTCATAAATTGAATGTATACAAAAAAAATAATAATAAATAAACTAAATACAAGTCTATATTCGATCTAATGTTTAATTTCGTTTGCTTTGGCTTAACTTTTGTATATTTAATTAAAGAGTTTGATATAATACATATATGTATATGTGTATAGTTTACTCTAAAGAATACTCTATATAACTTTCTATTTTTAAGTATTACAGAAACCAGATGTTAAATTTTTACCCAGATAATATAACTATATCTTATCTCATCTTTCACGATAATTTCATTGATAGTAACGGGTACAATTACAGTCGTCAACTACAAATAATATCATCTAATTGACGAACGTGCACATAAAATCGTGAACGATCATCGGATGTATCGAGAACCACACGAATTATAGAGTCGTAATCAAATTTTACGCTCGTTAGGACGCGTTAATTAGAAAAGTCGAAAGCGGCACGCACTCGCCGATTGAGAACCTCCGAAGCTCCCCTCTACCCTTATACCCTTCCCCCTCGTTGGTGGCGACTACGGACCGATATAATTAGCGTGTTTAACTCTGATTTATAATGACGCTGGAAACGCCTACTGTCCATGAGCTGTATCAAGCATAGAATTCACTGTGCGTATACAAGGCGTCTCAAATATTCGTGCCTTATTCCGTTGTGATTGTACAGGAAAAATCATAAAAATCTCGTCGACAAACATATACAGTCTCGAGCAAAATATTCGAATCACCATATATATAAAACATTTTATTATAGAAATAAAATAAAAAAAAATGTAAAAGATAATAGCTTTCGATTATATGTTCGATGAAGAAAAATCAATTGGAAAATCTTCGAAAGATATACGATAAAAAAAGAATGGCAAGAGCAACATGTCCCATATTACACGAACAACGTGTTATTCGACTAATTCGTAATTATCGCTTTCAATTACGGGGTAAGCGAAACGCGTACATAAATACAAGCTTGTCGGTATCATTTCTCTTGAAAGTCTCGCGCAAATAGTTGTCCCACTAATCGCTGCTCGGGGACTCACCCGTTATAGCGTCGCATAACACTGTGTCGTGCAGATGGACGCAATTATGTCGCCCGTGAACACGGTCAGTTGGTTAATTTTAGTTGAAAATAATCATTGTGTCGATTCATACTCGCTTTTATATATCAATTTATAAGAAATATCGAACTTTCGAGAGAAACTTTATATTACTTCAAATTTAATTTTATAATATTTTTTTTATAATACTATATTAACTTGTATATGTATAATTGATACAAGTAATTCATTAGCGAAAAATCTGTTTTGTGTTTTGAAAAATTATGTAAACTATGAGAATGATGCGTTTCGTCTATATTTAATTTAATTTATTCATATTTAAAATCGTTTCGCGGACATATTTCAAATAAGAAAACATTAATGTATTCATCATTTAGTAGGCAATGTAAGTTAATCATATTTCAAGCGGTATTCCCACGGATTGGATTCATTTAATGCGTCGTGTCTACCGACTTTCCACAACTTGACGATCGTTATGAAGCGAAAGTCGCCGTTAAAGTTTCAGCGAAGTACAGTTATATTATTCAAAGTAGCGTAGTCTTATGTTTGAAAATATTGAAATATATAATCTCTCCGTGACGCGTATTTAAAAGTTGAATGAGCACAATATTCGTATACGAGTCGCTCGACATCGACATCTTCTTTATGTTAGTGACAGAAAGAGAGAAACGCTATGTACTATTCATTGCGTTTAGAGATGTAACGTTTTAGATCCGCCTCCATGCTCCATGTAATATATACCAGACAATCAATATCCGATATTAATTAAACTTTAAATTACTATCCGGTTTAAAATTCTATTAAAAAAAGAAAATATCTCTCTCTCTCTCTCTCTCTCTCGCTTTCGCACTTTCAAACGTTTATACTTTAAAGGCTATTAAATCTTCGACACCCTTTCCTCAAAAAAATTCGTCTGCAAATTGGTCAAAGGATTCCATTAAGTGAAATATTGACGCGTAAACTTAGCCTACACTGTATAGCTTATGGCGCGTTTTCAAAATTTCTTTGAACAAAAGAAACGGGAACAACTGAAATAGAATGAAGTGACAAAATGAACGATGAATCATCCTAATCGCCCGAAACAATTTTTATGGTAACCGGTTGATTAGCATTTTTTTTTTTTTTTTACCTTCCGTAAATCCACATAGAGGATCGACAACCGCGGAAGTTGCTTCAATGGTCGTATCTTACTCTTGTCTTTCTCTTTATCGATCTCCCTCTTTCTCTCTCCGTCTCTCTCGTTCTTATACGACTGTGCGCTTCGAGCGCTTGACTTCTTAATACGACAGCTGAAAGTCCAGCGACTCGTCGGCGATTTACGAGCCGCTCGTAATTTATCGTTTCCCCTACTCCTGCCGAGTAGCCGAGAAAATGCCTAGTCATTTACCTAATTGTGATCGTAACGCGGAAATAACTAGGCAACTGACAAAGTCGTCGACAATATCTCTCCCTCTCTCTCTTTATCGATCATTATTTCACCCGTTACAAATTGCCAAGAGACAACATGCAATTAACACAAGCGAATAAACAAATTGCGCACGAGCTGCGCGTTTACCATGGCGATCGCGAGCCGTTTTACAAGCTTAATCATCGTTATTAGCTTTTCATCTTCCTTATACTAGGATTAACGGAATTATGACGATGATCGTTTAACGGCGCCACGTTCCATGTCATTAAAGACGCGCGCTCTCATAGACTTTATTACATTTTTTTTTATACGCTTAAACGCGCGCGAACTTCTATATGTTTGACGCTAAGCGTTATTATCCGATACTGAGAATGAGAAAAGAAGACATGAAATATGATCCTCTAATCATATAAATAAATAAAATGCGATTCATGTAGCTGCGCACTTAATGCTAAAAAAAAGGACGTATTATTGATTCGAGGATAACTGCCATTATCCGCAACGGAATTATTCGCGAAAGTACGCTAATAGCCTGTGTTCGTGCTAATTGCACTTGGGACATAACCGGCTACCGGCTGCCAACTGGTAAAGGCAGATATACGAAAGGAGATTGAAAAGTGATCGATGGAACGACCGACCTGATCGAGCTACTATAATTGTTCGATACGAATATCATAATGGATAAGCCGCGAGCGTATAGCGTACTCTACGTGGTAGAGATATTAACGAGCAATTTAAATGTTTTCGTAAAAAAGCAGTTTCTTCTTTACTTACAAGTTTGTGTAAGACAGAAAGAAAAAGAAATAGAGAGAGAGAGAGACCTCGATCATTAGGGTAGAGAGAGTAGAGAGCTTATTGTAGTTTAATTGTCCATAACTACCTCATGAAGGATGTGCACGAGAAACGCGATTATAGTATAAAATAATTGATTTCAATGTGAACCAAACTTGAAGGCTTCAATCCCAACATAATATCTATATAAAGATAGATATATCTGTATAAATACAATCGGTCCAATTTTAAAAGATATCTAAATTCCCAGATAATAAAATAAGTCTAAAAGGTATCAAAATAAAATAATCTAAAGGAAATAAATTATCTAAAATATATAGAAAGATTAAAAAACATTTTCTGTTGTATATTTCTCGCTTTTTTTTTTTTTTTTTTTTTTTTTTTTTTTTTTTTTTTTTAAATGTTATTTTGTATATTTTTTGTAAATTTGCATTACGTCTAGTTTATAGATAATAGTTTCGATCAATATATTGTATAAAATAATTTCTTCGATTATTCTTAAAGAGACTTTTCTTTCCTTTATGGACAAACTAGTTTGCGAGATTCCGCGATAGTATCGACGTTGTTCTACGCGAGTTTCTTGAGCGTCGGTAAAGGACGAGCGACGGTAGCACACGAAGGAACTTTTCACGCCGCACCGCTGATGCTATCGACACCGATATCGCGCGCGAGCGACGCGATAAATTTGCATGATGTATAAAACGCGTCGGCGGAGTCATACACGATTCGTTGAACGTTGCGTTGCGGGCTTCGTCGGAGAGAAGCAAAGCTGATAACCGCGCATGATCGATTTCTCGAAACACTTTATACGACGGCCGAGAAATCCGATAAGCTTCTCAACTTCCCTCCCTCCTCCCTTTATTCATTCGCATTTGCCGAATAAAGCTGATTCGAAATTTTTTTTTTTCCGTAATATTAACCTTTATCCACGCGTATCACGCTCGACTGACATAAACAAGTCTCGCGTAATTTAAATATGTCGTGTTTAATCGAGCATAAGCGCGCAAGGTGGAATGTAATATCCGTTGATAGAAAAATATAATACATAAAATATAGTACATAAATATTAACACATGGGATGGTCGATTTTAATATTAGAATGTATATAGACCAACGTTGTAAAATGCCAGAGAATTAATAAAAAATAAACTTCGAATCAAAATTTGATTTTAAAATAAAAGAAGAGCGTAGTATCTTAATTTGCTTATAAATGCATTATTGTGCAGAAATAGCGTGCATAATTTATATGGTAATTTTATAAAAGTGAAATGATAATTTAAATTTTTCGCTAAATATAATGATAATTTTGTTATTAATCTTCTCTCTTTCTTTGACACTCTTCAACAATTCAATTACTAATAAAATTCTATATAAATATTTGGTTTTCATTGCAATATAATTGAAAGCGTACTATTCATAAATATAAGCTTAAAAATGCACAAGTTAAAATATTATCGCATGACTCTCGGTGCACTCAAGCCTCTTTTATTGACGCTCGATTACACGACATGTAATATGCTCGTGTCAAGAGATAAAGAGAAAGATAATAGTAGCCGAGAACTAAGATACTATCTCGCATTTTCGACGCATTTTCAAAGCATAATCAATCATCGTCTGTTAAATCCAGCCGATAGATCGCCGTGTGCAAAACGTGCATTATCGCATGGCTACGCGTTATCATTCGCAACTACCTACATATATACAAGCGCGCAAATATCGGCCTAAATATGGCGAATCAAAACGGATCGTGTTAGATTGTAGGAGAGCTTGATGAGAATTAATGAGCGGCGTGTTATCTCTCCGATTAGTCCGATACGCTTAAGTTATATTTGCGCGGTTCTTGTACAAAGTGACGAGTACGCGTAAACCGGTTTTAAGTAGAAAAATGAAAAGATATTATTCACATATGTATCAATTATTTGAAAAAAAATTTCTCTAAACACGACGCCAACATTAAAATGTAATTTGCATAAGTTAAAAAGTCGATAAATTAGAAAGATAGATTGTTAAACATCGCGAAGAAGATGTAAATTGAATGTTTATTCCTTCAGATGCAAGTTGAAAACGAAACCGAGATCAGAAACTGATAGATGTTGCATAAGCGTGATCTGAATTGATTACGTCCGCGCAGAGTGCGCGCGCAAAAACATAGTTTACATAGTTCATCCGTAGATGTAAAGCTGTCACACGCGAATAACCGACACCGATGCATACCGTTTCGTACACGCGCGCTCACAACCAAACATGTCGCGTTTTCATTTTAGCAAGGCTACAGGTTTTTGCTCGCTTCGCCGTGATTGACAGCAGCGATCGCGATTCCACTGTACATTCAGTGCGCGGCAATTACACGTGTAATATGCGCGTCGGCAAATAAATTATGCGCATATCTCGTCTTTAATAGATTTATCGTAATAGCCATGTGCGGCGCGTATCTCGCTGATAAAGTAAAGTAAGCTTTGATTCGTCTTCATCGAGTTACTAAATATTTATAAATTGAATAAAAGTGCGAAAAAAAAATATCATCTAATGCAATTTCCTTTTTCCAATTTTAAACTCGATCGATCGAAACATTGACGAGATTACCATCTAGAGCATTATTAACGCGGGATGTTGTTGTTCGCGCGCTGAACATTGATCGTTTTTCCGTTGCGAAACTCGCGAGAAGCATCGATCATCGATTTCCTACAAGCCCGCCTCCTTCCTAAGAGCCGCTTAAACCGCGATAATACAATAACAAAGATTGATGCGGCGAGATTACGCGACCGTGCCGCTTCAGATAATTTAATCAGACCAGTTCGCCCTCTCCATTTGCGCGGATTAAATCGATTGAACGAAAAATTTATCGCCGCCGAAACGGCCCGTGGTACAATCCCGACAAGTCTCTCCTCTCCCTCTTTCCCACTCACTCTTCCCTCGTTCAATCCCAATTCCGGTAGTTTGACACTAATTGGGGCGCAGGTACGACCCACCCACCGTTCGACTATATCCATTACGGTGGGCATAGATATATGTGGACATTTGCCGCTAACTGGTAATACGCGCGGAGGATTCGACAGAATAGCTATTTCGTAAGGGCGGCGAAGCGAGGGTCGGGGCCGGCCACCGGCCCCTATTATCTCCTTTACTCGTGGGGAAAATCCCGCCTCCCCTCCACCTCGCGTCCCGCTCTATCGCCGCTCTCCCTAAAATTGCCTCAGAAATTTCGTAACCCGCCTGGTAAAACTGTAACTGAACTTGATTCCCCAACCTTCTCCCCGCGATCGAATCATTTCCGATCAAATTGTCTATATTAGCAATAAATATTTTAAAAATCAACTTTCTTCGTGACTTTGTGTTTAAGACACTATATGAGAGTTTTAGATAAACAGCAAACGATTCAAGTTTGCTGAATGAATGTTTACTTCAACATTAGCCTAAAGAACTTATATAAGCGGCAGCCTGTATGTAAATTGGCTAAATTGAATTTGCAAATGTAATCTTCTCGTGAATAATCTCTCGTATTGTCTAAAGTAAACTCAAACAGAACTTTATCTGTTGTAAAAGCATTTTCAGAAATTATATCGCTTTGAGTTGCCTTGATTTATCTTGATAAGCGTAATTAAGAGTAGAAAATCACAAAGTGAAGTTAAAAATAATTTTATTTAATTTTCGTAAATAGCGCAACGCGATGGCGAAAAATTTATTTCTTTCAGTAAAGAACCCCTGATGCGAAAAACAAAATGAGAAAAAGAACCTTAAATTTCTTACAGGCATAGTGAAAACAGTCTACAAATCATATAGATTATACGTAAAAAGACAATACATTTACATGCAAAATACATGTTTAATGTCAACTAATAATACGAGACAAAAACTGCAACAGAATAACTACATATTTCGATAGATAAACGAGCATGTGAGCTTATAAGGATGTTATAACCTGATATTCGCGCGGTCGAGAATAGTCTGTTTCTGTCGCCCATGTGCATGCCATACGGCGTAACATTTGTGAAAGTAAATCCGTGTTCACTCGTATTTTGTCAGGAAGAAAAATTACCCCCTTATGAAGACTCGCTTCCTGCATTTATCCTTATTTGCTGCGCGATTTAATTTGTTCGCGCGATGGACTTACGATTTCCGGCAATCTCTATCAGATATGTTTCGGATATATTCTAGAGACATTTCGAATGTAGATCGGAAAATGCGAGATGATGCGAGCGATAAAAACATCTTTCACACTTTCGTAATTTCGCGCTTTTCTTGCAAACTTTTATCTTAGTTATCATCCACATAACAATATTATATATATATATATATATAAATTATTTATTATTTATAACCATAATAAAATATTTTTCCTTTTACTTTATGTACGCGAATATTTTAATTTATTCCAAATTATCATTTTTAGACTTACCAGTTCTGCATTTTCAGTCTGCAATTGCGGCTATCAAGATAATTCCCACGGAAACGCTTGCACCAACCTATAAAAATACAAAATCGATAAAGTATCATAAATAAACTGATATTTCTACGCGATACATTTACTGAGTATATGTAAATTACTTCATTATCGGATAATATATTCTATATAAATTATATGTGTTATATAAATCATATATATTGTAATATAAAATAAAATTAGCGTAATTTTTTAAAGCAAATCTTCAAAAAGTTGAATAATTAAATTCCGCTAATTGCATATCTCAATTTTTATAAATATCTTCCCACAAATAGTAAATTTATCACATATATAAGTTAATTTTATACAATCAATTTAAAAATGTCCAGTTGATATTCTAACAAAATTGATATATCGAGATTTATGACTTATCGAAGAGAGAAATAAATTTTTATAAGACGTAACATATTAAATTAAATTAAATTATTTAAATTAAATTAATTAATTTCCTGAACTTTTTTATAATTGATTAGTAATAAAATTAATATTACGCTTACAAAAAATGTGTGGCATTTAAGAAATTATCAATGCAATCGTAAGGAAAAAGTTTATAATAATATGTGCTTTAGTTATTTTCTCGCTTTCTGCTCTATCGAACATGATAATCATATAATCGACTATCAGAGCTCAGCAATTCACGTAAATAACTGTATTAAACGTCTATAAATAATAATGCGCGTAACAATATCTATTATAGCGAACTGTGGGTCAAGAAACTTTCTTCTCTATCCGTGTACAAAAGATGTAAGATCTGTTCCGTTAAAAAGACATTATTCGACGTTAACGCGAGACCACGGACGATACATCGATTATCGTTTCTCTATATTCGTTCGACATTTCTGTTACGATGTTCTTAGCGTTACGAGCAGTGCGCGTTTTACGCTTATCTTTACGAGCTTTTAACTCGCGTAAGAGCGCGTGAAGATATGAAATAGGTAAGTATATGCCGACTTTTCTGACAAACGTAAAAAGAAACATTTCACGCAAATGTTAACATCTTAATTTCTCCTTTTCGCGCCCGTGTATTTTCTCTCGAAAAGATGTTAAACGCGCGCATTTTATATTATAAGTCGCTATGGAGAAGATACGCGATAGCATAGTTATATAAATTCATAATTCAAATATATATTTAGATATTTTAAACGTCAGAGAGCGAAAACAGTAACCTCTTTAGCTTCAAGTGGACGATTTAATGTGTACTTTGTTGTTAATATGTATGTGAAGAATATTTTTAACACAAGCAAGCATAAAATTATAGTGCCATAAGTTCTCATGTCGTGACGTGCAAATTTCTAGAATCAGCAGATAGCCAAAATAGAAACGTATATTCAATGTTTAATATGCAAACTGGCTTCTTTAAGACAGATATTCTCCATTTAAACTAACATCTTGAAAGATCTATTTATTTTTCACAGTTCTGAATCATTTTTAGAATTTTTTTTTTTTAATGTCTTTTTTAAATATGTAGTATGTTTACAAAAAGTAATAATATAATAGAATTATAAACTATATATTTTGCGTAAGTTAGTTATATTTGAGAGCACGTTTTTTTATAGAAATTTGATAAAATCGTAAATTTTATTACGGGAACAGCTGCATCTGTAGTCATATATTTCATTGCGTCTGTAATGACATCACAGTCAAAGTTTTCCGGTCGAATGTTCTAGCTCGATAGCGAGTGAGACGGAAAAATAAACGTCGAAAATCCAATGCACCGTCATATAATCGCGGACGCCTTTCCTAGGAAACCGACAGCGACGCGATAAATATCCAACGCAGTAAAACCGAGCGTTAATACACGCTCGGTCGATTTGTTTAATCCGGCCGATATTTCGCACGAGGTCCTGTAAGCTATGTGATCCCGATACAATTTGGCAATCCTGTCACCGGAAATAGACTCATAAAAATATGTGTAACGTGATAAACCAACCATGCCACTGCTACAGATCCTAAAACCACAATATTTCAATCATGATACTTTCACACACACACACGCAATTGAATATGTTGCGAATAGGTATTTTTACTTAGAGACTTACTTTTATAAGTTTATTTTTCAAATTATAATATTAATATCGATTAGCGTGTTTTCTTTATATCTATTTTTCGTTCTAATGTTTTTTTTTTTTTTTTTTTTTTTTTTTTTTTTTTTTTTTTTTTAATACATTATAAAGATAAACGAGACGTATAAATTCTAAACAATTTTAGATAAAAGAAAACGCAAATCGTTATGCCACTTAATAACGAGATTTTCCGTATGAATTGTCATTAAAGGCAACGGTAATTTGTTATACAATGTGGCCGATGACGACACGCGCGTGACAATACTTTTATTATTTTTCGTCGAAAGAACATCAGACATTTATTTAATGCTTTATCGTTTACCGTTATTATTACAGTTCACATAATTGCGTAAAGTAATTTTCGTCGAAATCTGCAAAATATTTTTATGCTCTTGCTTAACAATATTTTCTAATTTTTCTGTAATTATTGAATGCCTCGAATCATGTAGGCACATTTAGCATTGCATGTGCGGGCGAATTTACGAAATGACAATAAATTCCACGTAATTTTCTGAGCAAACTTATCACGCTCGAAGTAATAACGTTGCTTTTTATTATCGCACACGCCAGCAGTGGCTGCTCGTTTGCGGACACGCGGAAAAATCGTTAAAAGATCGTTAAGCACGAATTACGGTCTGGTCCGAACTAGCTAGCCACTGAAAATCGCATTTTATTTCGACGCGATGGAATAGAGCCTTTTAACTTCAGAATGCAGTAAGCCCGATTATTGGCAACGCAAGGGAATAAAAGGATATATAATTCGCGCATACAGTTTATTCCTTTGCGATCTCAAGCGAATATAAATAACTCGAGATGCTTTAACGAACAACAAACACTATAAAAATTCGTAACCATTATTATTAAACACGATTTCATTATTACAATAAAGAATTATGTCAATGGAATAAAGTGAAATAATTACGTGAAAAAGTAAAATGTGTCTTAAAAGTTAAAAGCTATTTATAATTTTGATGATTGAGATAATCAAGAGATCTTTTATATAATAATAAACTATACAACAAAAAATATCGGCAACTATTGAAATAAGTGTTTGTGGCAACATGGGCGGCCAATTTTAAGGGAGCGTCTCAAATGTAGATTTCGATGCAATGACAAACTGTGCTGCATACCGCACACACACACACACACACACACACGTGTCGCGCCCACTATGCTTTATTTTCGAATCGAGACATGAACGAGACACGCGCAACGCACGCATGCTAGCGTGACACTTGCAATCTCAACCGCTCGCGGAAATACTACATACCGACTCCAAGATAATCCGTCGAGAGAACACGGGGGATGCCCGCGGTAAAGTGTCGATTCGTGATTTGCAATGTTATCCCGCCAAGTGACTTTCACGCAATGAAGTATCGAATATTCAATGAATGAAAATATTTATGCATTCGTGCAGAATCATAATATTTCGAATTCACAACTTCTCGTATTTATGCAAAAAGAATAGTCGTTTATTTTTAAAAGAGAAAATTAAATTGCGAAAGAGAGAAAAAGTGTGCGCAGTGTATGTAATTCTTATTTTATATATTTTATTTTATGTATACTTTTTATCGTACGTTTGCGATATTTTATATTGCGTTTCATTTATACACTGTAATTTGCAATATAATATTACGAATAAATAAGATGGATGTTATGTGAGTCTGTATTATGAGTTTTTATCTTTTTATAAAAACGTTTCAAAAAGTTGGTATTTAATGATTAAAAAGATACACATATAAAAGAAAAAAATTTTATCCTTTTTCAAGATATATTTGCAGAGAGAATATATTGTATAACAATAAAACAAGAAATATACACTGAAAGTTTTGTATTACGGGAGGATATACGGTACTAAATACGCTCAAATATGCTGCCACATTTCTAATGCAATCCTTTCCCTATCCAACTTCCATATAAATAACTCGAAATAACTCGTCGAATGTTTTCGGTTGGCTTTTACGTCATCATAAACCGAAGGGTAAGTAGCGTCGAGAAAACCTCGTAACTACCGAAAGTCGTCGCCGCTTTCAGACTCGAGACATAAGAAAGCGCATAAGTCGCCGAAGAAGACAAGACGATTTGTACTTCACTCGGAGAAAGCTCGGAAGTAGCAAGCTGAATATTACAATGCGAACCGCTCCTTTATCCTTAGAAGTCGGCGGACGCTTTTACAAGTGCGTCAACACAAGTACCGATATTACGAGCGCTTTCACGACCACGAGGTGGAAAAAAAAAAGACGAATAGTCGGCGCTGCCTCAAAAGAAATTCTGTCAGCGTCGACGTCTTCCTTACGCCTGCTTGAATTGTCGAATTTATTCCGACTCATTCCGATTTTATTTTCCAAAGCAAAACACGAGAATCTTAAAAATGTAGCTCAAAAATTTAAAAAAAAAAAAAACGTGAAGTATATAGAAGCACGATATATATAACTGTTTCTTTTTTACTCTTTTTTTTTTTTAACAATAAAAAATGAAAAGCGCCTCAGAAATACTTCTGCCTAGTAAAACTATAAAGTCTATATCGAATATTTTCACAATTCGCGTGAAAAAAAAAGGAAAAAGGTATACGAAGCAGCAGATGCAATTTTCGCGTTCGACTTCTGCCGGTCTAGTTGTTCCGTTTAAACCGTTGTTAACTTACACCGCGCGATTACCGATGATAGCTGCGATTCTATGTGATATTGCTGCGAATGTTTTGTACCGACGAAGAAACGGCTCACATCTGCTGTATCAATAAATATCATAAAATCAAATACGGCACATATTCACAAACCGTTATAGACTATAGAATCATATGTATACTGTTAATAATATTTTTTTATGTACAATAATAATTTAATAACATTTTACACATTAATTCTGTAATGTAAATGTATTTATATAAATAATATGCTAATTATTATTTTAATTTATTCCGGAAATTATGATCTCTTGCTAATGAAGTAATTGCGAGATCCAAATCATTAAATATAATTGATATTATACTCAACACGACATTTCTCTAGAGATTACGGATCGCGTAATCTCTAAATAATTACCGTTTAATCACAAATGGACAAAAAATTGTAAATAATGAGTTATAAATAACTTTAAAATATTCCGAATAACATTAAGATATTCCGATAAACAGTCAATTTCGTGGCAAATGCGACAAACGATAAACATTTAAAACAGAAAACACGGAGCTTGTTATGTTAATGTTTAAATATATTCGCGATCGCTTTGAAGCGAGTACTTAAATGTGAAAAAATTGCAAAGTGGCCTTTCGAAATAAAACGAAAAAAATAATAATAAAAAAAATCGCGCATCACTGACACGGCTCGTCGGACGAGCAGCACGCGTTACGAGAGTCTGCTTTTAAAGTCCCTCCTTCATTGTGGCGTCATTATATGCTCCGATAAGTCCGGTAATGCCCTTTAATAAGTAAGTAGCTCGGAAGTATAGCGAGATATTGGAAAAGAGCGATTTATATTTCATGACTCGACATCTTGTAAACCGTATCTATTAACGGAGTCAAAAAATTTTGCTTTCCCCTCTATAAATTTGCAAACGATAATCGGCTTATTTACAAAATGCAACAAACAGGTATTCCGAGATCGAGCAGTCGCAAGTTATTTGCGCGGAATAATAAATATCGATCGATCGAGCTTAATGGCAGTGGAATATTTTATAATACTATTAATAGCGTTGTTTGTGTAAAAAAAAAAAAAAAAAAAAAAAATGTATTCGATGTTTCTAAAAGTATCGGAACAGCTATACTAATTTGACTTGGACAAAAGTATCATCGGTTTATATTTAAATAATTAAATCGCATCATCGAACAATCGTTCGAATTTTCTCTCCTGTTTGTTTATATTTTTAATTTTCCCTTCTCAGTTAAAACAGCGAAATATATTTTAGGAATTTATTATCTCTCGATACAAAAATGCTGAAATTCTGCTGAATGTATCTGTTTATTGATGCGTGAAACATCAATATGTAAAACGTAACATCAAAAATATGGCATCGAAACATTGCATTGTAGCATAATGAGTTTTGAATTATTCCCGTCATTTCCTGAATTTCATCCAGTCAAATTTACATAATTAATTATCTCCTCAAGAGAATAGCCAGTAATCTCATTAAAATTCATTCAAATGAATTAATTTCAATGTCTACGAATTATCTAATATTAGTTGGTGCAAAGTCGATATTTCACATTGGACCTATTAACATGGTCTAAAATGCGAACGATTGGGAAATATATTGTATAAATATAAAATTAATTTTCTTTAAAAGAGATGGTAAAAATATACTCCGGAGTGATGAACCGGAGCTGTGATATTTGACTGAAAATTTGCTTCAAAGGCCAAATGTAACTTTTCAACACATTACACATATTTTAACAACTAAGTTTTGAATTAAATTTATCAAAGCTTAATACGTTCTCGTCATGCAAGAGTAAAACTTAATTGCCAACAAAGTCTTGCGAGTACGAATAAATTCATAGTTATGTAAAGTCGAAATTTTGCTAATACGCACACGCAAATAGATTTCACAAATTTCAATATACATATTATTTTTTTATAGATTTTTTTTTTCTCGAACTCTTCTCGGAAACTAGCCTAAACCCAAAAAACGGGGGAAAGAAAGCGTATTTTTACGGACGAGATTAATCGTATATGACCGGTTGTTAAAGGCCCTACGGTTTACTAACAACGCTAACGGGTGTCGCGGTGCAACGAAAGAGTGATCGTCGGCATACGAAAGTCGTACTCACAATAGTGTACCTTGTGCAGGTCGATAAATAATCCTGCGGGGCCACCGCGCCGCCACCGTTGAGTCTCGTATGTCGCGTGCACGTACATGGACCCGGGTACGTTGCGTGTGCGTACGCGTGTGTGAATATCCTTTGTCCCATGCGCGACGGTAACCCTATATGTATCTTTCTCTCTCTCGCCCCCTTGTCGAACGAAGAGAAGCACGAAGAGGAGAACTTGCGAACGAAGAAGGCGGCAAAAGCCGAACGCACTTTATTATTTACGTATCCACATTGGCCGGCGAAGAAGAAGGGAACAGCGGACACACTCACTCCATTCGCGCATAAGAAAAAAAACGAGCGGATACAACGACGACGCACCGGGGCACCAACAACGTATGCACAACTCTCACTAACTTCACGCCGGTGTGTACGTGCGCGGGAGACAAGCACGCATACGTACACATACACGCGGCGAACACTCGCGCTGCTCGGCCGTGTCGCCGGACGAGCCGAGGGGACCCGAACGGTCGCCGAAGAAGTGCGAAACGAATATACAAACACGCACGCACGAATACACACACGCTCCGATTATAGCGAGGAACAGATGCGAGATTTGTTACGGAGAGAGCTGTTTCTCGCCATCACTTAATATTTCGTGTCACGAAAACGTTTTCGATATCGCGTTTACTTACAATCGTGCGTGTTCCGTATATAACGTCGTACCGGCTCGAACTCTTGGCGTTCACTGAGCGACTGAGCCAACGTTCGCCCCTTCCATCGCGCACAATGCTGCCACCATTACCACCCCACCATTCCTACTACCACTACCCCCACCAATTCTACCAACGACGCCGCCGTTCGGTACCGCCGCTACGGCTGAGCGCGTGGTTGGCGCGATAGCTGGCATTTGTCAGGATGATTCTTCCCTCAAGGGGAATATCGGCGCAATTGCAGCTTATGCAGTATTGAGTTTAGAGTTTGTACACTAAAATTGAAACACGGGAGAGAGATTAGACTCCCGCCCCTCCCCCCCTTATACGCATATAATATTATATCGAAGTGGAAAAACATTTTTTATATACCGAGAGAATGAGGATGAAAAATCCGATTTTTTAAATTATTATTGTTAACAACACGATAAATAGATATATTATGCACGATAAATACGGATGAGAGAATAATAAATTCAGATGAAACAATTGAATTTTCTCGTTAATAAGACAAGATAAAAATGGAATAAAATTATATATAATAAACTTCAATCGATAATCTAATTATATCGTTTTTATTATAACAAATATATGTTCAAACTGTACGTGGAAAAGTTTTATTATTAGTAAATTCGTATATGTTGCCAAATTAAAAAAAAAAAATGAATACTGTGCTAATATAATAATAAAAACAAACTTGCAATTTTTTTTTCCAAAAGTTCAGATATGAAAAGACTTAAAACCTATTTTTAAAACGTTACCGGATGCTCGTTACACACGTAACTATTTCGCGTGTTATATGACATGGTCGAACAATAAACTATGCATTTACAACGTCGCGGTCTATCCATTAGTCTTCGACGAAAACTGTGAAACCCGTGATAATTCCGTGCCAGGAATTCGCCCGATGAATCTCGCACGAGTCTCTGGCCAGAAATAGCCTACGGGTAAGAACGAAAGAAAAACGTGTGGCGAGGAGGTTCAAAAGGAATCATTCTACCGGCACGCCTATTCACCGGTGCGACTAATTGCGCGATCTTTTGAGACGCCGAGAAGCAAGAGAATCGAGATACACACTCGCAAACGACTCGCCACCAAAAGACGTTTCTCTCTAGATTCTAGTTACTACTACCGGCTTGCAGACAACACTTTTGAAATTCAAATTGCACGAAGTCTTCTCGGGATATAATAGCTCGCATTCGCGCCACTCGTTTAGCGTTAAATGCACCTTCCTAATTTCGACTTTTATTTAGAAACTCCAAGATGCTCTACATTAGTTTTAAGATGTAGATTAATTCTCGGTTTTAAGATTTAGATTAATTCTCCGGCCGTGTTAACGGTAAATTAACTCAAAATACGGCTATCGGGTCTTTCTATATTGTCGACTAATTTAAAGATAGTATTGAACATAAATGCGAGATAAAAGTCAGATAAAAATCGATGATTACATTGCTGAATAAACATACGGTGTATTTAATGCTAAGTGCCTTCGTCTAACTGGCTTATTCAAGAATCGAAAACATGATATTGTTGATGGAAAAAAATTGTCCGCAGATGTAATTGCGATTGTATTTATAGACATGTATAGAGATAGGCATCGGCTATATATAATTTGTTAAATATCTTGAAGAAAAAAAAAAAAAAAATGTCATGTCATTTTTTCTCTTGTTATCTTTAGTATCAAAGGAAAAGTGCAACTATTAATTTATTGTAAAGTAAAAGAATGTTATTTTCCCTTTCTTCTTATTAAAGTTTCACCCAATACCATAGAAAATATATGGCATATGTCTGAATTTATCGTTTTATGTCTATGATAATATATGAGTCGGCCGATGGTGTCATTTAGAGATAAGCGTTATATTGTTATTACGAACCATAAAATTTGGAATAGGTCTAAACTAGATATTCTCGAATATTTTATATATTTTTTTATATTTTAAGCTATATAGTTGATCGTTTATTGAATATGACAATTTTCGTCTTAACATAAAGTCCATAATGCGGATTAAATTAAAAATATGCACCGTCAGTGGATTAATAGTCTTATAAAATTATGTGCAAAAGTAAACTTATACATTGTCAATAAAAGAGTCAATAAAAGTATATTTTGTCTGTGTTTTTTTTTTCTTTTTAAAAGAAAGATTTGCTACACTTCAATTAACACTTTTCAGTTCATAGTTTAATTATAAAATTCAAATAAAATGTGATAGGAAAAATAGGCAGATAATTTATGATTAAAATGTGCAATAAAATTATATATACATTTATATTATAATGATTCGTTAAATATATAAAATCTTTTACAATCATATTGTATATATATATATATATATCTGTGTGTGTGTGTGTGTGTAATCATAAAAGATTTTATTTGTTTAACGGATCATTATAATTTTTCATATTCTATTAATTATTATCATATTCTATTAATTATTATTTTATTGTATGCGATATATATCATTTTAATCTTCACATAATGTTTCTTCTCTTTCGATTTTTAAATAATTTACAAAATTATTTATTTTTTATGCGCAGGACAATCGTCCTTTTATTTCCAACTCACTGAATGATATCAATTGCTTTCGCGAATGAGAAATCAAAATTTCGAACACAATTTATTATCAAGATGCACTTTATACGTAACGAATGAAAGGAGAAGACAGTCGTAACGCAATTTAATAATAATCGACGAAAAGGTGCGGTCACTTTAATAACGTTCACATAAACATCAAATTACATGGACACGTTTTAAGGCTCTCGTCGCTTTTATAGCCTTCACCATATCTCGCACGCGGTTCGGCGGCCTATAATGCGCGTTTAAATGCCAAAGGCGTCTTTGACCATTAAGCGTCGCGAATAAAGTGTGGAAAAATATGCGCGAGCGGGACTCAACGGCAAAGAAATTGCACGCGAAAACCTCCGAGCGTCCGTAAACGAGCGAAAAAGTTTTATGCTCTCTCTCCTTCTTCCTCTTTCCCGAAAAGGGAAATGCATATTCGCGGAAACGCGTCGCTCGGGAAAACGTGAAAGTTCGTAGTTGGCGCACGTATTCGAAGCTTGAAAAATATGTTGGACTCGGTTCCTGCCAGCCAGCATGGTTCCCGACGATGCCATTCGCGGAAAATGAGTGCTCATCGTGTGGGCGATGGTCACTCCGCTAACAGTGTTTCACTTCTCGCCGCGTATTGCACTTTTAACGAGGCATTTATCACCGGTCACCTGGAATTCCGCTACGTTCCATCCCGCGTACATTAAATTAATTATCGCGGGATTTTAACATATAATATTACGGTATCTTTCCAATAACTGTCTATATATAAGAAAGGATAAAAGGATCTTCATATGATTCAAATATATAGATATTAAATAAAAAAATAAATAAATATATGCCAAAGATAATATCAAAAATTTGCTGAAAAGCTCCGATTGCGTATTTATTATCCTTACAGACATAATATATTCTCTATAATTAAATATTTAATTTGGAATATTAATTTGTTTCAATTGCTTGCAGTCTCGCACAGTTTTTTTTTTTTTTTTTTTCATGCCTTTGCAACAGTTCCATATACGTTTTTTAAATCTCAGAAAATGTTCTCACGTCCATAATTATTTATTTTTGCACCTAATAGCGTGCGCGCATTATCTTTTACGGTATTTGCCATAATGTGTTTGTACGGTGGAGCGTCTCGTCTCGGTGAATCGTTCTTAGGGAGGAGAAACATAAAAGAGATTCCGCATTGACACGAATCCATTACCGACCCTCGACAATTACGCCTTAAACCTATATAGAACACCTGGTGGATCGATGCTGAGGGCGAGAGACCCTTCTTCGACACGCTTCGTCCTCGGTGTTCATCGAGGGCGAATAAATTCGGAGCAGCAACGACTCCACGACGAAATCTCCGAGATCATACGTGGCAGTCAAGTCATCCTTTGTCGAAACTCGTTTCGACGAATTAACGAGAATTGCTTGGCGCACAATATGCGCCACTTATTCATAAATTAGTTCTCACTCTGTATCTCCCGAAAAATGAAAAGCTAAAATCAATTAATTTTGTGCGTGAAGATTTTTCAATCTCTACCTATTAAGAGAAATTAAAAGATGGATTTTAAAAGGAATACACTTGCTCGCCACATTTTCAATGATTGATCTCGATGTAAAATAGTATTTTATCCATATATATTATTAAACGTCAACGCAATTTGCAAAGGTTTAAAATATTAAAATAATTTTAGCGGTACGATGAGATTCGACAATGTTAAAAAACCATTATTTTCCAGAGCGACGATAGAGAAGAGCGACGATAAATCAATATTTAGAAAGCACTACGGACATATCACACATTCAACGACAATCCAGCTTATCGCTGTTCACACAATCTATGTAACACGTATCGCGTATCGATAATAACATCTACCGACTCGATAATATCTACTCGACTATTTGTTTGACCGTAGTTATCACGTTTAATAAAGAGATATGAGTCGTCGACGGGCGATTGATTCGGTTCTGTTACCATGAAAGAGCATAATCGGTCATTGCAAGGCAAAAGAATCCCAGTAAGCGTTAAGTGAATGGCAGTAATACTGAGTTTCTTTTTTTTTTAATTTTCAACATAAAATATATATATTTCTACTATTAAAAATAATAAAGTAAGAAAAATATATTAAATATATTTAAAAAATTGTTTTAAAATACATTCGATTTAAAAGTAAAAGAGATAAGATTTATAGATTCTCTTTCGCATAGTAAAAGTCTTTTTATCTTCAATCACTTACAATTCTAAAACCACATACACTCACACGCACACATACACACACACACATTGGTGCTTTCATACATTTTTCTCAAGAAGACTTTGAATTTATTGAAGAACCCGCAGACAAACAGAAGTGCGATGAACCCAGAAGACCCCACATACATATAATGACGAATCGAGAGGGGAAAGGGGAGGAGATGCCGCGGAAGACACATGCACGAATCGATCTAAAATAGCATTCGTGATACGAAATACCAACGGTAATCAACATCACGTGAATAATAAAAGACATCGCAAGTCTCTCTTTCATTTTTTCTTCCTCTGTAATTTCCAGGTCCTTACTCTATTACTGCTCATACATAGATGAAATATCGTAAAAACGTTATTACGCGTAAGATGTTGTGTATGCGAAAAATCAAGCGTAAACATGAGCGTTAATTCTCCCGTGCATTCTTCGTGCATAATTTATCATCGGCTTTTTATACGTGACCGTGATCATTAGCAAAGCAAGCGTATACTTGGGTACTTTACCTATCGTCATTTTCGCAAAGAATGCGTTTAAATTGCTTGAAAATCCCATTGATACACAAGTGAATGTTATCTCATTATCGTTATTTCTAATATTAATTTATGAGAGAGAGAGAGAGAGAGAGAGAGAGACGCGATATATAATCTATAAAATAAACATATCACTGGCGAACTTTTGCTTCTCGCATATCCAGAAATATACAATTTATCTCACGTATCACCTACAGAATCTGTCTCGTATTCTATCGTAGAATATAAAATAGAACTAAAATATAGGAATTTTAGAAAAGCATGGAAAAAACAGTTGAATAAAACTTCAACGTATCCCGTATCGAAGATAGTAGTTTGAAGCAAACCAGCACCGTTACAAGAGATTTTTCTGACGCACGATCGTGAAAGACGCTCCCGCTTCCTACGAAACTATTCTCCAATATCTCCTCGTCTCTTTTATCTCGTGTAAACCTTCGGTTAGAGACGCTTCCGTTTCCGAGCGCTGAAAGCGCGCGAGACACAAGAGGAACTTGGTTTCTCGCTTAACTATCGCTCGCGCGGAATAAGACAAACTTTTGCCGTGAATTCATTTCCACGCCTGTCGGAACAAGAGAAACATTCTCCCGGCGTCTTCTTACCTTACTCAATCTCCCTGCCGCTTACGAGGGACAAACCGAACAGCTGTAAGTATATTTCCGCAACGAGAGAGGTCGTGCTTTTTTGTCGTATTTATAAAGGTAATCTCATAAAGATATTTTTTTTACAAAAAATATCTCAAGACCCGCTCATAAATCACCTTCGTGACAGAAAGTTTCGAAAAGGAAAATCTCAACGACGCCGGTCACGATGATATTTCCTTACCTGCGCTGATAGGAATGTTCAATAATATTATCAATATATCCAGGTATCGACATGTATCCGACATATTCTGTTTGATATCTTAGCAAAATTTCGTATGTCCTGCAAATACTACTATATCTATGTATATTATAATATGCACCCTACTACATATACACACCGACAAAATATGAAATATCAATATTGCTAATTAACTAGAAATCATAAACACTTTAATTCTATTATATTTGTATATATATTTAATATTTTCTTTTTTGTATATATATGCGCGTTCGATATTTCCAAAAACTCGTAAAAGTTCTGATTATGGTAAACTCGCGTATAGTAATCATCTCGTTAAAAAATATTTATTGATTTCTCCGAAGCAAACATCGATATTCCCTTCGACATTTGTGTCAATATAGGTAAAGTCAATACAGCAACCATACTCAGCAGGTTGAAAAGACAAGTTCCGTAATGGACAAGCTTTCAAGTGATTCGTCGGTAAGAGCGTTTAAATACAATAATTACGATCGTTCGATTTCGAATAGAAATATACGAACGGTCAATCTCATAGCATAGCTGGAATATCTGGAATTTTATGTAATAAACCAGTCGGCGAGTCAATTTAATGCCACGACGCTTCTGCGTCTATCGTCGTTGACAAGAATCGCAATTTTTGCGAATATTATATGATTATTGCGCGATGATTGCTTCAGAGAAATCAATTCGTCGTTACAAAGGAAACAACATAATTATCGCAGTTGCACCGCGAATAATCAGTTCTTTTAATTTTTTTTTTTTCCCCTACAAAGATATTCGCAACGTCCATTATGCTGTTACGAAATTACTAGATATTAAATTTGAACAAATTAAAATAATTGCCAATCAAATTGTTAATTAATATAGATATGTATTTATATCTGTAAATGTATTTATTGAGAATGCTTATGAAAGAAAGATTTATTATTTACAGCATAACATTATGCAGAGAAAATGGAATATTATATATTATATTTTCATATTTTAATTCATGAAAATATGCAGACTAAAAGTTTTTAAATTTATACAATTCGAATATGATTTACATAAAATAATAAATAATACAAAAAATACAATTTAAGTGCAATATATCATTGATTTGATCAGTTTTGAAACAAAATAATGTTTCTAAATATACAAGCATAATAAGAAATTGACGACGAAACCAGTGTCAAACCACTTTGCCGATTCATGAATTCGAAAAAGTTAAACCGAGAAAATAATACTTTGCAATTATAAATATATGTAAAATTAATTTTACTTTTAATATTTATATTAAATAAGATTTAATATTATCTGATGATACGGATAGCACACACATTCAAGGATTTCTACATCTATAATATCTCTAACCAATTAAATATCCAGTTTCCGTGAAATATGATACTTTTCATTGCGTGTGACATGTTTCGAAGTAATCAATGAAGAATCATATTTGTATTCGAAATAAACAGATTTACATTATAAATTTAAAGTGAAAATGGACGTGACTGTTTGAGATAAGTATTATGTATTTGGAAAATAATTTTTTTCGTATAATATTGTACTGTCGCGCTCGCTTGGTGAAACCGATTCTTTCAACAATTTCATCGTATTATAAAGCATCAAAGCCCGACCGATAAAACTTTTCTGGGTTCGTCGTGTAATAATGTCTTGTATGTGCGTATATGTGTGTTTTCTCGTGTAATCTTGTACGTGCACGCGTATAATACGTATAACGCACCGCCCGCTCGATCGTCATAACTTGCGACAGCATTATAAGTTATATAGGGGCCGCAGATGTGCCGGCCGCGATTGATCCTATTACTATCGTCCTAGGCATCTATCTGTCACGTCTACGATCGATACCAGGAGGCCAGGAGGAATCTCCATTAAACACGGCCTAGAGCAAAATCGTGTACACATGTGACGGAGCAAACTGCCGCTTCATTAAGCGGGAGAAGAAGCTACGAGGCACGAAGAAGGATCTTATTGGATGGGGAATATATACGAATGGCATTACTTAAAGTGTAAAGGAGATTATCTCATAAATATTTAAGACCAGTATCGTACACTACGTAATCCGAGATATCGATTTGCTACAATTACATCGACAGAAGTTTCTAAAAATGTTTCTAACAATGAGTTAGAATTTTTGGCAAAAAGATTCATTTTTATTTATAATATATGATTTAAATAGTTCTTTAAAATTAAGAATTACTATAATAAAAAATGCGCGATATATTTTTAGATTTTTATATCTTCAAATCAAGTATTATACGTATTCGTATCTAAACAATTGTAAAAAAAACTTTTCTCTTTATTTGTTAAAGAGAAATCTACTGCAAACTAAATAGTCCATGGACACAAAGTATATATGACACGGAATATCCTATACAAGTATAAATTTACAAGAACAATATTTGTCGGGTACACAAAAGCTTTCAAGCAATTTTCCTAGACTCGGCTCTCTCTTTTCTCTCGTGTCTCGTTTTATCCAGAGAAAATATAGAAGAGATAGAAAAAAAGAAAGAGAGAGAGAGAGAGAGAGAGAGAGAAGATAAAAATAACAGACAACGTTAAGACAGTTTCGTCAAACTAAGAAAATGGAGTCTTTCCGACCTCAACACGCCTAAGATTAACAAAGATTTTTGTTTCCCTCCGGGGGAAAATCTTTGCGTCGACTGCACTTATCGAACACACACCATCACCCCGGCACGGTGCACGGGGTGCGGAATAGAGTAAAGCAGAGCAAAGCAAGGAACAATACCTATATAGTCGTCGACGGGGCGGTGAGTCGGTGAGAGAGAGAGAAAGAGAGGGAGAGGGAACCCCAATGAAGTTTATCCAGCGCGTATATCCCCGTTTACGTATCCTTTGTCCGTGAGGTAATCCAATGGGAGGGAGGAGAAGCAAGAGAGAAAGGAACAACGAAATGAGAGAGACAACGGGAGAAATGGAAGAGGAGCGAAGAGGAGAAAACGATGGAGCAGCAGAGGACCGGCAGTTTTCACGTTACGCGCATGCGTGCGCGGTTTCATTCGTCGTGATACATATGTGTGGATGGCTCTCTCTCCCTCCCTCTCTCTACGTGCCTGAATCTGTAGAGGCGCCGCTACTCCAACAGCATCCGTATCCGAGGAAGACAACACAACCAGTCGCGCACCTCTCCGTCGATCGCGTTGTCGTGTATGTGTAGCCAATTTGATACACACAAAAAAAAAAAACCACGCACACAGGGACACGTACATGCGGTGATAACAAACGTTATGCGTACGCAAAAGTATCGTCACTATTGCGCAACACGATTGTAACACGACTCAAGCACACACATACGTGACGTACGCGCACTCCCAAAGAGACGAGATTGTGTATACTTCACATATACGTACCATATAGAAATGTAACACACGCGCGCGCGCGAGTAAATAGGATTTCCCGGTGGAAGTCGTCGGTTCCTGCTGCACTGTTGAACGATTCTCGCGACACCGGAAATCATCGGGCGAATCGAGTCACGGACAACAAGCCATCGGCTACGTCGATCAGCGTTTCATCGATGTTGGGATCAACACCGGTTCTCTTATTGCGAGTCTCTCTCTCTCTCTCTCTCTCTCTCTCTCTCTCTCTCATAAACTGCTTCGCCATGGCATCGATGGTTCGAGCGCTTGGCGTTTACTGAGGCATCGCCGGTCCCTTCCACCGCCGGCGGCCAATACGACCTGACAGTGGCGTAGCATGCGGAGGATAAGTCGCTCTTGCTTTAATAAGGAGATATTTGGATTCGGAGAGATATACAAAATATTTTTCGACTATTGATCGAACCTGATATATTGTTGAAATATAATTCAAATATATATTTGAAAAAAATAAATCAATTATACGTTTGATTGTCGAGCTATAAATAGAACATAACACGATAACATAATATAAATCTTTAACGTTACAATAATAGAAACTTTTAACGAATCCGGTTTCCTTAGAGAAAAAAAATATTGGTAAAAATAGGGAAATAGTTGGAGCATTGATATAACAATGTTGTACGTACGTCAAAATAGAAAATATCTTCGATTGTTGATGTAAAAATAATAACGGTAAAAGGTTCTTTTCTCTTGTAAAGGCTATTTGCGTCTAGAGATAAGAGGATAATTAAAGTATCGATAAAACACGTCAAAATAAAAAAATACATTTTTGTTATCAGGCTATCGGTGAGCAGCCTGTATATTCGAAGAAAACACGTTTTTATATGACACAAGTATGATGTAAAAAAATGACAAAATTTACATAAAAAATTTGACATATATATATAATGTAAATGAGATATATTTTTAATACATGTTGTTATATAAGAAATCTTCAGATTATATTTCAAGTCGTAAATAAATATATTATAAATGGAGATTTTTAACCTTCTACAAAATTAATTAGACTATATAACGCGATAGCGATTTAATGAACAAGAGAAAGCTGTCCTCCTCGTTTCATTGTCAGCAATATTTCAAAATTCCTCTTTCCGACATTCGATATAGGTTTCAGATATATTATAACGTAATTTGAAACAAGATATATACTTGAAAAATTTATTACGTAACACACACACATACACACAATTTTCTAAGATTAATAAAATCTATAATGCCATAATGGATAAGAGACGAGGAAATTTTTTTACATAAAAAAGAAAAATTAGATTACAGTATGGTGATGAGATTTTATACGCGAATCTCTTAAGAAATTCGATATATTCTCTATAAACGTTGTTTAAATCTTAAGATATTATCCGGCAGTGGCGTCGCAACACGCCAAATCTTTTATGTAGCACAAAGAAATTTGAATCTACCTCTTTACAACATCGGCCAACTTATCCCATATTATGATTCGGATATCTGATTTATCAATCGTTTCGAAGGAAACTCAATGTATATTAGGTTCTGAACGGATATATTACAATATAAAGCCGATACGGAGCGAAAGTGGGACGTGTCTCTCTAACAAGAATATATTTGAAGTTATTCCTCTCTGGTATCGACGAGCTCGATATATATATATATATTGCAATATTGTTCAAAAGTAAAAGCTATCTTTTATTTATGTAAAGAAAATTCAATTTATCAGATAATGAATGAATACATTATTTAAATCCCGATACTTTTCGATCTCTTTTTGCAAATATTTTTAGATAGAGATACAAATATGTTGAAACAAGATATAAATGTATTTATTGAAATCAATCTACAATGCAGATAAACTGTTAACAAGAACATTTCTTTTATTGGCATGATAAATTGAGTTTCATATTAATATAATTGGAATGTCTTTTATCGCGTTAAAAACGATCTAAATTTGCCGATATAATTGTCGGTCGTTTTAAAGCTAATTGCTTTTGAGATGCTTAAGTTTTATCGATTTCATTGAAATAGATCTGTGCAGATATTTAGATAAAATCAGAATCGCGAAATTTTTTATTTTTTCAAAAGTAGCTTATTTAACGGTGTGTTCTCCATAATAGATACGAAATGACACTCTACAAGTGCTTTCGACTATGATTGCTAGTCAAAAGATCATTAAAACGATGCTAGACCGAGGCGAGAAGAACAATTTAACACAACGAGTTTATGCAAAAACCTCTTACACGTTCACCGCGGTTTATCTCGCTTTATTTAGAACTCGTTGAGAGCATCTGTCTGTGGTTAGGACACACCGGCGTTCTACAAAACTGCGTTCTACGCTAAATGAGACGTGGTTTAATGATTCGACGCCGCTGCCACACGATGGTATCGATATAGTTCCATCTACGTTGGATATACGCGCGGTCTTTTATAAATCCATCCGGATTTACCTGCTCTCCTGTAAGCAGAACTCAACGAAGAGAGTTCCTTTCATCTTCGTCTACCCGTATTGCTTCTATTGTACCTCCATGATCGCCCCTTCCCACTGTGTATATATCCATCCTTCTTTCTTTCTCTCTCCCTCGTATTCCCCCTCGCTATCCCTCACTCCATTACCTCATATCACCCTTCTCGTCATCTCATTTTACCAGTGCTCAATCTCTCGCACTTTCCCTTTCGTATCGTATATATATAAAGGATTTGGTAATTGGTAGAACAATCGAAAGAGAACAATTTAAGAAGAGGGCGCGAGAATTCTAAATGCCTCGGAGTCGAGTTATTTTATGCTACATTTGTATATTTTTAAAAGCAAACAAGAGTTTATTCGTTCCTCGCTTTAATATTTAAGATTGAGCGAATTTTTCGGTTTTCCTTTCATCCATCAGATTCTTTGATCAACTTGACGTTGAATCTAAATTTCGCATTAATCTATGCCTACGCACAGTTGAAAAAAGTAATAATAATTCTAAAACCATCTATATAATCCATAAAATAAATCAACATTGCATGATTAATTTCGCACTATTATAAATAAAGAATATTAATTCTTCTCATATATATTTAAACACATTTCGTGTAAAACAAATATTTCCTTAATAAGGAATTATTTCATAGAGTCCCTCTGAATAAAAAAAAATTTAATTTCATCTCCCTCCGTTCCCTTTCGAAAATCGAGATGAGCACGAGTGTTTTCGCATCCTCCCTCGTGGCGTTCACGAGCACGCTTCGCGCGATCAATCTTGTTTCGAGGCGGTGGAGTGGTCTCTTTATCGTGTCGGCGCGAAGGAAAAATTGGAATCATGAGAAACGCGCCGCGCCGCGAAGCGGGTAAAATAAGACGAGGAAGATACGGCGATGCGATACGCGTCTCGAACCGACTGCCATTTATTTATTCCAGCCGCGCCACGCAGCGAGGAGAGTCGATCATTCTCAATTAACTCTCCCCCTCGTGACCGCCGCTAAATTATACCCGTCTCGTACCTTCTGTCTGCCTTCCGCGTGGGCGTCGCGTGTTTATTAATCTCCGCGCGTTGCGCTGCGCGTTAATTGCCCGTAAATGAGACAGAGAGTTGCGTTCGTTGGCGCTCGATGAGCTCAATGGCTACCGCGATTCGACATAAATTCGCAATTAATGGGCTTATTTCCGCAACAACGCGTATCTTTACACATTTGTAAATCGAGGCAATCTTAAAATTAGATTTATTTCTATTTATATGCAGGTGAAATGATAATAAAATAGTTATTTAAGTTAAAGAATTATTATTGTATCTTTCACTTTTAATTTTCAAAAAAGTAGATCTACAGAAATAAGAAAAATTATTTTTGTCAGCTTGTTAATATATTAACATTTTTATGTTTTTTTTTTCCCTTTATTAGCACTATTTTTACGCGTACTAATTGATTTCTTTTAATTCAATAAACAGCTCGCGAGACAAATTTTTCAAACAATTGAATACATAAGTCACATCGACTCTCACAAGTGAATTCTTCTACTTTCTATTCATACTTTACACCAATTTACAAAATGGATGGTAATTCATAATAACGGTAATCGACTCATATTCTAGCATCTCTGAGCTTCGCTACCGTACCATAAGCGTAATGCAATGAGGATGCATTAAAGGCAGCGGCGCATATTCAAATCACGTCGCGGTCGATAAATATGTAGGGAGCTCTCGTACATTCTGACAATAAAATATTACACTCCGTGTAGTTTATTCGCTCTGCGACGTAAATGTGATAGAGCGAATACTAACAATAAGTACAAGTAATCAAAAAAAATATTTTTAATTTTTTATGTTTTACATACATGCTTATATATATATAAAATATGTAATTCTCTAAATATATTTTATAAATAAACTTTAATTTCAAAATTTTTAAAAAACTTTGAAAAGCCTCAAAAAGAAATAATAAGTTTCGATTTACGCATACATGGAAAATTGTTCCAATCTTTTGTATGGCTTTTCAACCGCGATTCAAAAAAGATGATTGAATCGAACTACTCCGCATTTTCCGTAGTTTCAAATTTTGTTGAATTCATCCGAACTTCTCTTGTCGAGACTAACACAGCAAAAGAGGGAGAACATACGGTGTCGCGTTTGTACTAAACGAGAACATTCATAAATTCAACCGGCTTTTTTTTTATTTTTTACGCAAATGGGATTCACGGATTTACGAGGCGAGCATCGGATATTTGATATTGATGTCGTTACACTGTTGACATTTTATCGCGCATGTGCACCATGTCATGGTTTATTATCGACAAAGAAGGGCAGAGAGAAGAACCTATTTGTACAACGGCAATTATAATTTTTCATCCGACGTGTATTTCGATCGACGTGCAAACTGCATGTTCGACGATGCGATAAAATCAATGAAGACCTTCGACTCGCGCCGATATAAATCACAGAAACGACTCCAGATGTTGCTTGCACCTTATAATGGCTCTCGGCTGCTTCTAATAACCTTGCTCCGGTATAACTGGAAATAAATTGTACGGAAGCGATCGTTCTCCTTCGAGTATCGATGCCGCTCGTCAAACGCAACGGTCGCTATTGTGATTTAATTCCAAGGACAAAAGATAGCACAGAGAAATATATGAATCGATAATTTCTAATATTTTACGCGAAAAAGAACAACATATTTTTCATTTTAATTAAATGTAAAAACTTTCGAATACAAGAAGATTGCGTTCTCGACGGAAACGTTCTCGACCCGAACACTAAAAGTCGAGCTGAAATACAGGACATTCTCTCGAATATCGCGTCTTCTCTCGTTCTGCGCTCCCGACGAAAGCTTCCTATCTCTCTCTCTCTCTCTCTCTCTCTCTCTCTCTTTAGAAGCCATTAAAGATCTTACCGTGCAACGTAGTTGTGGGAGGATGAAAATTGCCGCGGCACGGAAAAGAGGGAAAGAAGCTCATCGCCGTTAAGAGAACTTTCAACGTGTCGACTTCTTCCGTGAATCGCGCAACGAAGTTCTGTTAAACTGCTCCTTTGTCTAGTGAACTAATAGCGAAACCGCCGACGGGAAAAATGTCGAACGTAAATTTTTTTCCGAGAAGAGGTGCTTGTATTTAGAAAATTTCTTCGCGAAAGTGCGCGCGCGGATTCTCTTAAAAATACTATAAACTATCTCGGTTAAGTAAAAATAGAGAATATCAATCAAGGGAATCAAAATTCATTACAAGCCTCTCGTAAAAATCAATTATAGATCTGTTGAAAATTGTCAAGTTTTCCTAAAATTTAATTACGTTCAATTACAAAAAAAAAAAAAAAAAACTAACTATGATGTTTTCAATCAACCATTCATAAATTATAATTGAAAACTAACGTAATATGTTTTAAAGATTAATCGATTAAAATAATGGCGTTTTATTATAAAGCGTAATAATGCCTTCGAACTCATATATATATTGAAAAAATATTGAAAGGCAAGCGAGAAAAACAATCTATATAAACATCATCGATGTAAACGACATCGAGAGAAATTAAATAGAAGTAATTCGAGATTACAACTACAAACATTTACTTATCCTCACCTTAAAGTCGCGACTTAATTTTCTTGCCTTTGGTTGGGAAAATAACGGTGCATTATCCTTTGACATCCTGAATCCGATCTTTAAGCGACGAAGCTTCATCCTCTCTTCTTCGGAAATTGTTTCATCTTTGCCAATGTCTCGACTGCGAACATAAAATTTGAAACTCATGTTTAGATAATAAAATGAACAAAAGTCTTCATTAAGAATTTTCTTTTCTATCTTTTCTTCGATCGAATGACAATTAAAGTAAGAAAATTTTACGTTAACCTTTAATATTGCACAAATTTTTTAATTGACCTTTAAATTAAACTTGCGCTTAAAATATACAAAATTAATAGATATTTCGAGTTTAGCTGTTAAAGCGAACAAAAATCTGGATTTTGAAGTTTCGATTGAGAACTCTACATATTAATAAGGTAGGGAAAGAAGTTTGTAACTGCTCATGAGTTGTCCCCAACAAGCTGTTCGCAAACTTCGGCACGAATAAATTGAGAATACATCGCGACCAGTTTACACCTGACGAATAAAATGTACGCGAACTTCAGGTGTGGCCATATTTGGAATAAAGCCGCGATCAGACGATGAGAGAGTTTGCTCGCAAGTATTCATATAAATCTGCTACCATCGCTTGTTATTCGTAAGTACTCGTATGAATTTATTCTCGAAACGAGCGAGTCGTGTCGCTCGAATAATAATGTGCTTTTATCTCATTCAACCCGAGTCAAATAAAATTTAAGGATCGTTTTACATTGTAACGTTAACATCGCGTGAAAATATTTGTCTGATTTAAATGTTGATTTAACTACAATATTTATAAACAGTCAGAAATGACGGTCATGAAAGCAATTTATAGATGAATTTTACTTTGTAATTTTTTAACTTCGTCAAATATATCAGAATAATGTAACAAAATCTCATTAATTTGATTGCGAAAATACATGATAATGGTGTTTTGCATAACGCAATTAAATTTGATGACATAATGTTGCACATGTATAAAAGAATCTTTCTATCGATGCATTCACGGAATCTAATAATATCATGAGGGTCGAGCGGATTTTAATTATGACAGAATTAAGCAAAATATAGTCGCCGTTTGCAAGATCGTAACTTCTCGGAAATCGGCGACTATTTGGTGCTAAATTACTTTCGTACGTGATACGTCAACACGCGTTCACGTTCGCACTCGTACACGTATTCGTTCGTTACACCGATATCGACCAAGTAGCGGAAATTGTACGACAGGTAAGGACACCGTTCCGAATGCAAAACATTAAACTGTCGATAATGAAAACTCGTCGAAGAATACTTTTCCATTTTTACGACCGCGTGATTACGTTCGTACCGCGGCAAAATGTCTTTCGGATTCTTTTACTCTCGCAAGTTAAATATTTTCGAGGTTTAACGAGATTTTTCCTATGAATCAGTTTGCTCTCGTAGCCATCGAATATTTTGCGACATCTCATCCCAATGAAAAGACGGACACGAAGATAAACGCGATAATAATACGCTGTTTCAAAAATTGAACGCGCGAGATTTAGCGATGAAGGAAAAGAATTTTATTTACGCATCGCAGATGTAATTTCACTGACGTTACTTTCGCGCTGATCGTGTTCAAATATACATACATATATCATAGATTTATCTCGAAAGAGAGATTATTACTTAGAGAGTACAATATGAAACTACAAATGGCACATTTGCAGAAATCGAACTATTACAATATCATTATCGCGTATAAATATATGAGTTTCGCTCGCTATTATTGCAATGTACTCACCGAAATTATACAGGTTTTAATACTTGCTTATCATCACGCAACACTGTATCAATACGAACGCGACGCTTCGCTGTAGTCAAATGATTGGCAATCGCGCCACACGGCTGGCTCATCGATATGTAAAGTTATTCGTAAATATGGATTATTCGTTACTCGAATGCACGAATATTCCATAAACGGAAGCTCGCGAGCGTATGTATATCGATAGTGAGGAAAGCGCGATATACACGTAACAGGCGCGCGTGAATACAAATATACAATACGACGAGTTTCATTCTAAAAATTCAATCTATTCTCTCGCGTATATGGCTGCTTTGCTCTCGGCGGCCGCGCTCGCGCCAGAACGATTGATTTTTGCCACAACTTTCCAACGAGAGCCTCCGAGTAATTACGTACCGTTGACGTTTAATGGGAGCGACATTATTGGATTCTCGTTACTCCGATATTCATTCCCGGCGTTATGATCGAGGAAAGCCTTTTTTCGCGCGAGTTTCGTCGTTGAATCCCAACGTTAAAAAATGTGCTAACGTGTAAAATCGGTATATATATATACGTGATATTTGACGAATTATTTCGTCATACATTTGCAAGCAATAGAAACAATTATTTAATCTTCGGAGTCGACTTTTTTTCTTTACTTATTTAACTTTGCGTAAATCGCGCGCTTCCATAAATCGTCAATTCTAGATAATTAATTTTGAACTTCTTGATCGACTTAATTGAAGCAAAAGACGACGAGTCTCCCGATTTAACCAACGTGACGCGTTTCTCGTGACGCGTAATTCAACCCACTCGATGCATCTGACAATGAGCGTTAACGACGACGACAACGACGACGAGGATGATGACAAACCGTGGTTCAACTCCTAGAAAGCCCGGTTAAGTCGAGCAGAGGCCGCGGTCTTAATTTATGCGCAATCGCTCGGCCGGTCGATTTATTTGTTTTATAAGCCGCCTGTAATTGGCCACTGACAGCAGCTGTCCCGAGACCGGCTACAATATTCGCGATACATTATTCATGCCGCGACGATTCTCTTCTCTCCCGGCAATCCCCCCCGAGCTCGTCCCGCCTGTCTACGACTCGCGCGTGCGATACAACATCAACTGCTTTCCTACGACACGCTGTATCGCCTCCTTCCATGCACACCATGCTCTTCATACTTTTTACGCTCCTTTTACCGGAGCTTGTAAGCGCATTGCGTTTTCAACACGAGTTAATCTTTGTAATATCCAGCTCGGCCGTCTCCCATAAACTCGACACTTTGTATTGTCTGAAATTTCCCTGATGACCGGATTTCCGTAGTTTCGACACATTTTCGCCTAGTTTATTTTTCCTTTCGGGAAAGAAAATATATGTCAATTCGCCAATATGGCTGTAAATATATATTTCTAAACTTTCAAGTATTTATTAAATTTTTGTGTCTAAATAAATATATATATATATACAAAAAATGTTGATAGATTATTTATTTTAATAATGACACGCATATTCAAAATTTATTGAATGACGTTTGAGCAATTTTATCGGATTTGGAGTCGCTTTTCTTTGTAAAAGTTGACCGTAGTAAAAGTCATGAAAAATTAATCAAAATTTCATCTCTCTCAATCATCTTTAAGTAAAATTTACGAGAGAATTGTTTTCACGAGCAATTCGATTGAATACTAACGCATCTCGAGGGATTGAAATAAAAAATCGGTGTTATAAATCGGGAGCGAGATATGACGGCGGACAAATGTCGATTCTCGTGCAATTGATCACTGCGACAGATCCGATACACGAACACAGTGTGTCGAGGATAATAATCGTTCGATCGTGACAATCGATGGCAGCTTCATCGGCAGCGAATGATAGAGCTTCACGATTGGAGAAGGGGAAAGGGGATGACTCTCTCGAAGGGCTTTCGAAAGCTCGTTTACAATGATCGGCGACATGGCCGACCATGAAAACTGCAAATCTTTTGATCGACGTACATTGGAATCAGGAATGTGACTACAGTACAACAAAAGGCCATACAACTAGAATTTCGTAATATCCTGGCTATTTAAATTTTTTTCGCTTCGCTTCGTCTTTCTTAATTTTTGTGAAATAAAATAATGATCACAATGTTTAAAGATCAACAAAGCAACGAAAACTGAATAAATAAATAGAAGATAAAGAAAGCTCGTATATCAAAGATAAGAAGATGATAAGAATATACATATAAGGGAGAGAAAGAGGGAGAGAGAGAGAGAGAGAACGTCATATTTTATAACATTTTTCTTAACATAACTTTCAATAATCATCAACATAACATTAAAATATCGCTAAATATATACATGGAGAACTGAGAATTAATATCATTGATTAACGAATATATTAAATTTCATTTTTATTTATTTCAACCGATATTTAATGTCAATGAGAACAAAAGAACGTACTCTTGACACATCACCGAATCACGCTCTCGCGGTCTTTACATTCAAAGACCATTTACGCGCGATCGTCCACACGATGGTATTTAATCTTGTTTGACGGACGATTTGTCGCATTTACACCAAGCGTGATGAAAAGAACGGTTAAAAGGCGCTTCCGATCGATGACCACATTGTTCCCGCTCTAAATGATGCTTACAATTAGATGGCGCGATTTATTACACCGATTTATGTGAGGATGTGGTACGAGACTTTCTTTTTTACTTCATCAAAACTTTCTCTTCCTTACTTCGTAGACGCCAAGTAATTTACACATTACGTCGCAATAATAATAATAATAAAAAAAAAAAAAAAAATATGTGAAGAGTTTAAATTATTTGACAATACCAAAAATTGAAATTTTCAAGAAATATAGTTCTCTGATTTTTTTCGAATCAAATATTTTTAGTTAAGAATAGCATATTGACGAAGATAACTTCGAAAAATGATCTCTTTTACGATATATTTAGCCTTTGAAAACCATAAAAATTTTACCCAAATATTTTTCAGTATCTTTAGATCTAAAGGCCGTACTTTAGTTTTCTATTTCAAAAGAATCTCTTTGTATGACAGGACACCGAAATAATATCCCCGGGTTTCTCGGAGCCATAAAGAGGACGCTTGTCGACGATAATCGACGAAAGGTACAGCGTCACGCAAAAGTCTGTCCCCTCGAATCAATTCTGAACTATCTCGTGTCGAAGTGTTTCGTGCCGTGGCACATAACTCGACTCGATTACTATGATTATCGCATGTGGCGCGCATGTTGATACATCCGTCACCGTTATACTTTCTAACATTCGATTCGACAACAAAAATTCGCTCTAAAAAAACACCGAGAAAAGCCTTCGCGAAAGACATTTATAAGTAATTTCTTTAAAAATGGAAATCTTACTTTTATCGTTCAATTAATAGAACAACAAAAATTAAAACACATAATATTTGAAAAAAAAATCTACAATTGTTATAAATATAAAAAAATCCTAAACTTAATTTTTATTTAATTTAAAAATATTTTTCTTAAGAAACCACGATATATTGAAAGTATATCACAATGTTAAAAAAAGTATATATTTAATTCACAGGTAATTCATTATGTAACTCATTTAAAGATTACATTTTCTCAATCTCCTCTCTTTACAGACTGATTATATTGTATATATATATATATATATATATATATATATATATCTTGTTAGTTTAACTTCGACGCAATGTTGGCAATTCTAGAATACTTGGTTGGTTTCGATAATCGATCGGTTCGATGATGCCAGTACACGGTAAAAATCAAGCTCGTTGGTTCGTCTAAGCGCCCTTTAATTATGTTTTCTCAGTTTATTGCTTAACGAGCGCCTCGAGATCACGATCTGCTGGCTTTGTCTATCATTAATCGGTATCGATTAGGCGCAGTCGTTTCGTTTAGCTAGAAGTGCAATTTTCGCGCGCGATAATAGCGAAGAAAAATATTCTCCAACGTTTATATTAGATTTATAAGCCCGATAGTATACCGCTTCATTATACCAAGCTGAAATTCGAAATCACGATCGTAGACGATAATTTTTACTTTGGGATATCAAAGTCGAACTGATAGCTTTCTGAACTCTACAATAATAAATCGAGTTTTCGAAAAGCCAAAAGATAATATTTTTTCATGATAAGAAATATAATCAGATAATATTAAATATAAACATGTACGATACTGTATACCATATATACACACATATTTATGTAACATTGTAAAATATTTAATCAAAAATATTTAAATAAAATTACTGTTACTCTTGAGAAAGAAAGAAAAAGAGAAAAATGAAAAATAATATGTGATCAGTTTTATGATCTTTCCAACAAACAAATAAAAAAAAAATGATGAAAAATCGATATACTTCGAAAAGCGACGATTCATGCAATTAATATGTTTATTCATGTAGCCGGCAAAAGCCATTCGATCGTTTAAATTCTATTAACCGTGGTATTGTGGATGCACCGAACGCCTTCGTTAGTGCAACTCGTTCAAATTAATTTCTTACGATTTATATAAGAAGCGATGGGAAGAAAAAAATTCATATTTTTTTATTTGCATGAGTTTAACATAACAAAGAAAAATGAAGGTTGAAACTTTATGAAACGGGAGAAACTTTCTTTTGTGAATTTACAGAGCATTTATGAGGTATTTATAAAAAAAATATTACTTACTATTTAATTAACATCTTAATCATTCTTCAAAGATAATGAGATTATCTGTGTTTCCCGATAAAAGGCAGACAGATGTCGCATACCAATGATACGAAATATAGAAATGTGTACCCTTCCTTGTGAAAAGATAGGCGATATCACGGATACCGACAAATATCTGCGTCCGTCCGATTGGTAATTTATTCTCGAAAGTGGCGAAAGTAACAACTAGAATGATTTCATTTTGCGCTTACGCAGCCGAGCGCGTGGGTTTTGTATGCATTGATAATTGCAGGTCCCTTATCGTTGTGATATTTGAGCAGCTGGGATCACCTCGTGCTATACAAACGCTCCTAATGAGTCGTATTTAAGCTCACAAAACTGTCGCACAAATATTTACCGAGGCTGATTCCAGCCGTCAAATATTATTTCCGATCAGTCACGCAGATCATATTCCCCCGATAGGCGTATTTCAATAGTATTGATACGTCGTTGTCAATATTGAATATTTTCGACATAAATAGTTTACTTTTAATTACGATTAAGTGTCAAAAAGGAAAATATAGGATCTCTTAAAAGATTGTACGAATACATTTTTAATAAAATATTTATTACGCGATATTTAATATATTTTATAATTTATGTATAATTAAATTAAAATATTTGTATCAATAAAAATATCACTATACCTCTACTATTACACAGTATCACCTTTCAGTTGGTAACATTTTCCTCGCAATTACATTTTACGATACTGCGCAGCTAAATCGAGTGTTAATAATCTCAAAATTTTTAAAGGATGATTCGCGCGCTTCGAAAGGCACTCGATTAATTAATCCGAGCCGGAAAAAATTGAGGAATCGATTCGTCCGCTCGAACGACCGCGATCGAATTAATCGCGCGGTAAAACGCGATATCGCACGCGCTCTAATTTCGAATCCATTTACCCTAATCCCTCGTGGAGATGCCAGAGAGAGAGAGAGAGAGAAGGAGGACGAGGAACAGAGAGCGGCGTTGCGACGCTGTCACACGCGTTATCGATCAGCCACCGGTGCGTGGCAAGAGAGTGGAGGGGGGATGGGGGGGGGGGAATCATCCACCACACATAGTCGGTGACACGAGGTGAATCCGGCCATTTTGAAAACCACCGTGTTGCTTTACCATAAAACCCGGGCTGTAACGTTTCACGACGGGTTATATGGGCGAAAACATGCTCGTTAAAGCGCGCGCGCGCCATCGAAAAACTCTCGCGTGGCGTGTTATACGGAAAAATCGATGCCACCGCTTTAACGTCGCGATAAATCCTACAGTATTGCGCCGCGTAAACGCCGCAATTTTTATTATTTCGCTCCACGCGTTTCTATTCCCCCGTCTGACCTCTCAACGCAATTATTCGTTGGTACGGAATGTAAAAAATTTTTTTTACGAGGATTCTCTCATCCTCCCCCTCCCCCCTCCTTCTCTTCCTGTCATCTCTTTGCTCTCAAACTAGAGATGCTAAAACTCTCGCGAGTATCGATTTTAATTATCAGCGATCGTAAGTATCGATAAATATATCAGCTGCCTGTAATACAAAGTGTATCGTAATATAAAAAGCTTATCGTAGTAAAATAAGATAACCGTTGCTCAACGATTAATCATTTAGAATCATTTAAATTCTCGATTTAAAGATAATGCGCGAGTGTCGTTTATATTTCCCAATCTGAAAAACGCCGTAAATTCACCGAGCAATATTAATAATTAAATTAATCGTCCGTACGTCGCGACGCGCAAGTCCGACTCGCTTGACTACGCGAATATTAATAAAGCACATGCGCGAGAACAATCGAGGAATTCATTAAAGGCCGCGTGTCGGATCGCGTTATGTTAATAACGCGAGTCGCTTCGTATGCAAGAGAACGAATGCAAGAATCGACACGGTATTATTTATAATGACTGTGCCGCGCTTGTATAATCGTCGTGTGTACGACATCGTAAGCGACACTGATTGCGTTTTGCGGCCGTGTACCTGATTTCGCCGAACAGTTCGTTGTGCACGAACACGGCCGAGCAACTGTAATCGGTGAGCACGATTAACCGCAAGGACAAGCGACTTTGGTTTCCCATTCAGGGACGATTTAAGGATACCTTCTAGACACCTTCTGCAAAATAATCTTTCAGATCTCTTGGCTTCTATAATATAATATAAAGATACGGAGAAAACAATGATTGATTGTGAATTTAAGATCAGAGATTTTTCTCTTGGCTGAAGGATCATCTTATATAGATTTAAATGAAATAGAACATATATATTCGAACATATCATAATTTGTATTTCTCCATAAAGATGATAAAAACAAATCATAAAATCGAGAGATATTTCTTTCAAATCATTATCCTTAAAAAATTATTGTCGTATATATAATCGGAATTAGTTGAAAAGTAAATAATGCTGTATGATAATTTTACTCATTATTTCAAATAACAGTTTATCCGCAAAATTAGAAACGATAAATCACTGATAAACATATGAGGAAAAACTAGGTACGGTGTAAATTTTGTGCGGTAAATACATCTTACTTTGTTGACGATGTGCCAAGTATTTAAGACCTGCGCAAATCCATATATTCGATGTCCGTATCACATATTAACGCAATATGCAATAATGATAAAAGAAAACAATGACATCGCGCCATTCGATAATAACTAGGAACGTAATAATCCTATTTGCATTGAAATCCATGAATCTATTTATAATCTCATTTGCATGCATAAAATGTTAACCATTTGTCGAGCGTATATTATTAACCAAAGCAAGATTGTCATATGGACGGTAAAAAGCGGCTGTATTATATTTCTTTCTTTTCTCTCTCTCTCTCTCTCTCTCTCCCAAATACATAAATATTCATAATGTATATGAAAAGATGGGGAGAGATAGGTCCCAAATTAAAAAAAAACTTGTTATTATAATTAAAGCGGTCTGCCAGTATTCGTGGTGTTCGTGTTGTTTCGAGAGCGCGGGACGTGTATGGAAATGCGAACTTGAAAGCAACGAAGGTAACTGCAGTTTTACCGGGCTCCGGATTCATAGTCCGAGCGAATGCGCGTGCTATCCGCCGCGAACCCGTAACGTAACGAGTTCCTGCCTCGTAAATAAAGCGAAGCGCCTTTGACAGCGACGTCTCCCGCGCATTGGCGGCGGCTTCACCGGGGTTCTCGACTACATAAGTACGTGGGCGTGCGCGGTACGCACACAGATATACACACCGAATGTATATACACGTGTGCGGTGAACACGGATAGAGTGCATACGGATAAAGCGTAAAGTATACGTGACGGAAAGAGAGAGAATTCGTCGGCTATACAAAGCCCGTATAGCGCGTGAAACACCGACGCTGCCGTTGTGAGACGCGATACGACAATGGTATCGACGTGGTATGGTTCACACTCCCAGCGGACGCTGACTGGAGTGATAGCGAGAGGAACCAGAAAAGAGAGAAAGTGGGAAGGAGAGAGGAGAACGCGGTAAGGAGCGTATACTACAAGGCACTCAGGAATCTCCCCGGTTCCCTAATAGGCAGGTGACTGCCTGGCTTGACTTGACTGCCGAGTGTCGGCGGTCCATCGGCCCGCAGGCGAACAATAATACCAAGATGACGACGGAGCTGCCTTTCTCTGTCTCTGTGCCTATGCTCTCTAGCCCAACGTGCATGCATGCTTGCTTCTGCGCGGCCCTAAGCGTCCGATCTGTAGCGTGCACGAATGAACACCTTTACGTGAGGATGCGTAAATTCAGGATATCGACACTTCTGTCCGCTCAGCATCGAATGCTTCGATCGTCGGTACTGGCGGATAGTACTCATGCATTGATATCTTTTCAATATTGTTGCAATATCATTGATGGCACATACACACACACACACACACACACACACACACACACACACACACACACACACACACACACACACATATATATATATATATATATATATGTATATAATTGATAAAAAATATCAAATAATTATGTATTATAAAAGTGATGTCGATAAAGCTTTAGGGATGTTATACGTTATTTTATTTCAAAGAATTTATAAAAAGAGTGTGAAATCAAAATACTCAATATCAATGAAATCATATTAATATTCAAAATTTTTCCTAATCATCCTCTTTTCCTCTTTTTCATATCATGTAGGCTTTTAGTCTTTTACAAATGAAAATCAATTAATCTCTTTGTCACGCATGGGTACGTACAATATATGAACGGAAGAATGGACGTTGAATGCACGATAATAAGTTACAAAATGTCAAAATCGTATATTTAGTTACAAAAATCCACGATCCAATTTCCTGAAAAAATTTGCCGATCTCTTTCGTATAGTCTTATTCAAAATCCCAAATAAAGATAATATTTGAAAAATTTTTTGGTGCAGAATATCCTCCTGATTTAAATATCAACCGCGTTCAAAAAAAAGTTTTTACTCAATAATAATATTATATAATTTCCATATTACATTTTAACATCTGTACAGATGTTCTCTATAAATTTTTTAAAATATGATTGAGAATGCAGATTATGCCAAATATATTCAATGTTTCTTTTGACACTAAATTATATATTACAATCGACTTTCTATCATTTGCTATATCTAATACACACACATTATGTCAATCTTTCTGATTAGAATACAATTGTACAAATTGTTATTTGATACTTTCCAATTTCAACGAGAAATATACGAGAGAGCGAATGAAATATATTTTATAAATGCCATGTCACTTTTATCGGTTCGATAAAGCCGAAACGAGATATAAATTCCGCTAGGTTTACAAAATCAATTCTCGACTCGATGAGAAAACATTTGCGCGTATTCGATGCGTAGACGTATCACTGCGTGAACTTTGCCGTTTTAGCGACGGTAAAACGAAGAAAATAAACACTTTGTATTCGCGTAACACACGTGCACATGTTATCCGATATATAAATGCCACGCATACTTGACCGCGGTTGCTTGATAATCTCGCTGCTTCCCGTCACGAGGGATACTTTACGGCTTGGTGCGTGCGCGACGCCTGGACAAGAATTAAGACGCACCCGACGCTAACAAGTCGTTAATCAGCTTTACGAGCCACGGATAATAGCCGACTCGGTCGCATAAGCGCCGGTCTTATCTTATGCCGATTAAAGCGGTGCAAAAAAAAAATGACCGAGAAATCGAACGCGTTACAATGACGAATAGACCGCTAAAAGATCGTAAATGAAAAAGAATGGCTGCTATTTATGTCGATTATAAAAAAAAAAAAAAAAGATATGTTTCTACTTCGAATAAAAATGAAAAAAAAATCGACGAAAGAATTCCGTCATCGATACGCGACATAAGCATCTATATTATAATCGTTCATTTTCGTCTAAATAAGCCTTTAAACTAGCGCGATTATGTGAACAGACTAGAGAGCTGCGCTTTTCCACGCGCAATCGATATGGACGACACAGCGCGCGGATATCGAATCTCGGTCTGTTGGCTGTATACGCATACACGCCGATGGCGTCCGCCTCCGGCTGCCTGCTCATACGGGATCCCGGCAATATCGCGTATGCATAATACAGGACAATGTAACTCAGCTCAGGGTACGTCGCACAATTAGTGTGCGCGCGGTTGTCGCGAACCGTAGCGCAAGCCGAAACGACGATGGTGTGTATCGCTCCGGCATTGCCTTATATTTGAATCATGTCGGCGCGATGCGTGCATGCGTACGTATGTGCGTGTTGCGTGCGTGAGACAAACTACCGCCCGCGGTCATTGAGCAGTCATCGCTGTCGCTGTCGCGTCTGTAATTGTGATTTTCCATCTTCGCGTTTCTATCTCCTGCATTTCTCGCGTAGAGAAAAAGAGGAGGATGGAACAAGAAGGAAAGAAGAGGGTAACGAATGCGCGAGAGAAAGAGAGAGAGAGAGAGAGAGAGAGAGAGAGAGAGAGAGAGAAAGGAAGTCGATAGCATATGGCCTGTAATAAGAGCGAGGGTGATAGCGTTGCCTCTCGCTGGAAAGAAAGAGACACGATGGACGCGGGTATATAAGAAACGAAGGGAAGGGTATACGAAGATGAAAGGAGAAGCGTACGACGATAGCATTACGTGTTCATAATAAGCGTGACTGCGATAGCGTGGCGATTCTCTCTTCGTTGGAAGAGAGAAAGATAGAGAGACCGCTTTTAATACGCTTGATCCGACGGAGAGGAGACAATTGGAGTGAGAAAGAAACCGAAAAAGAGCACAAGCTGAACTTTGTGAAAAGAAGTGACAAGGATCGCTATATCGAAGCGGAAGAGGATAGAGCGAGCGTTCTTTCTCGTTGCACTCGATGAAGCTGGAAGCTGCGAGTGCGGCGAGGATGGCGCGATATCTCGAAAAGACAGACATCCGTCGCCCCTGTGTAACGTGCGATAAGGACGCACGATTGCGCCTTCACGAGGGAGAGAAACGGAGAACGATGTAGGGGCGAATGAAGAATAAAAAGTAACGTTAGTGCAAGGGCGAGAACGATATTATAGCGAGAAGAACGGAAAGCACACCTATTGTAGGAAGCGAAATTGTAGACAGGTAGATGGAAAGAGGAAGAGGAATCGAAGGGCCTTCGATGAGAAAAGGACCGGCGAAACGGCAAGAAACGTGATCGCTTACATCTTACATGAAAGAAAAAGATAAGCACACAAGAAGAGAATAAAGGAACCAAGGAAAGAGAGCGTTTGAGAAAGATAAAAGGAGCACGATGTTTTAATGATGTTTTAACACAAGTATGAATTTTAAAGAGAGAGAGAAAGCATATAAAGGATACTTATTACTTATTTATCTCTTCTCTTCAGCACCAGCAAAGTACGTAAAAAAAATAAAAACTGACATTATATAAATCTGAATGATACAGTTGAGCTAATTGATGATGAAATATAATCCCGTTATTGATACGGAATCGATGAATTATGAAATACAGAGGGGAAAGAAAATTTTGTGTGCACGGGAATATATCATATATATATATATATATATATATATATATATATATATGTATGTATCGGTATGTGTTGGATGAACGAAGACGTAAGAGGAAACAAGAGAGAGAGAGAGAGAGAGAGAGAAACGGAGAAACCGAGGGGGTTTTCTCTCGCGCTCACGCACGGTCGATCGCTCCTGCCGGCGGCCATTTTGTGCTCGCCCGTAGACCCAGGGCACGTGTTCCCGGAGAAAATATTGGCCGCCAATTCCTCGCGATAGCGTGCTCGTCGCTCGTCATTCACGTGACGAGGACGCGACCGGAGTGATGAGCCCGATAACGGAGAACGTTGACGGGCGCGTCGCGACGCGCGTCCACCGTGTCGTATCGGTCAGATGGGACCGATGTGGTTCCGTGACGCGGGACAATTCATTCCATGCCGGATTCCCTTCCGTCCTTCTCTCTCTCTCTCTCTCTCTCTCTCTCTAACGTTCGCGGTACAGCCGAGTAGGAAGCTGCGAGAGTCGATGTGTTCGTCAACGGCAGCTCACAAAATTCTCACTCACCAATCCTTTTCGTGTGCCAATTTTTAAGAAAAAAAAAATATATACATGTTGTGCACACCATATGTCTCTCACATATTGTAAAAATTATTAAATTGCTTCCTCTTTCGTATACTTTTATGAATCGTAAATGTGTTGAATGTTAAATATTTCTATCATTCTAATTTCTCTCTCTCTCTCTCTCTCTCTCTCTCTCTCTCTCTCTCTCTCTCTCTTTCTCTCTCTTGATGTTTAATAAATATATTTATTAAAATAGCAATTTAATATGTTCAAACACAATATATATAATGATATTTGAGAATTGTCATTTATTAAGATTCTTTGAAGAAATATTATTCTATTATTTCGATCACTTATTTCGAATAAGTGGATTAAAAATTGATTACATCTTCGCTCTAATAAAGTGACAAAAATGATATTTTGTTCATGTGATATGAGTGTTTCAATATCAATTATTCAATTGTCGATATATATCCTGTTGTACAATAGAAAATTCAGAGATTTAAATATTGGATGTTATCGAGAATAAAGTGTCATTCTCATGATATCAGAATGAACGTCAATTTTAAATTACGAGACGAATAAAATTCGATTTATACTAATATTCTCAACATACTGTTCTCTCTAATTGCGTCGGTCGCTATGATAAAAGTCGACAAGCGATGAGATATAAAAATGTAATATATATGAGAAATGTATATGATATAATATACGTATATGTATACGAAAACACACAAAATATAACGGTATAGAGATATCCATTAATATGCGATTCAATATGCGATTCAACGAGTAGTCAGAAATTTAAAAGCTTTATAAATGACATTTATATATATTGTACAATATAAATTTTGATTTGTTTGGTAATCGTTATTTTTTTATAACAATATTAAAGTGCTCAACATCTGGATTACTGCAAAAAAAATTTACCAGATTAAACCATCTCATACTATCAGCGATCAATATAACAGCAGGTACATTCCTAAAAAGGTTATTGAAAAGTGTCCGCATAACGTTTGCGTTAAATCCTCGAATAATAACGGCAAAAATAAGAGTAACGAACGCGCAAGGTATAAACTGCTTTACCGCGTTGTTCCCATTCTTCTTTCTACATCAATGTATTATAACACGCGATGCCGCTCTTCCATCGCCAGATTAATATTAATGCTCCAGATCCCCTCTCATCCTCCTCACCCGCCCATCCACCTGCGCGAATAATATACACGGTCCTTATGCCGTTCATAAAAAACATATCTCGTATCGAGCGCACGGCGGCAAAGCTTTACGAGTGGAACATGATGAGAACCGCGGCGGCGATTCGTCCGGAAATCGCGACTGTACCGTTATGAGTTACGAGTATCATTCCGCTGGCATGAATACGGGATGTCTTTTGGACGCGCTCCAGGAAGCTTTTCAAATTGAATTAGAGAAAACGCAGCGGTGTCCCGTGTGTCTCGTGAAGCTGCGACCACCGATACGACCGACGACCCCTACGACTGACATTTTCACCGAAGGATTCGGAAAAAGATTCGCTCAGTGCGCAACAATGATTTAGGAAAATCAGAATTTCTTTTCCGAAACGGAATTATTCTGGGTAAATAAAGGCCGACGAAAACAAAAAAGAAGGTAAAAAAATTGTTTTACACGCTGTGTAGCCACAATGTATTCCTTTTCGTTCCAGTGATAATTAAGCAATAACGAGCGTATAGAAGAAAAATATAAGGAGAATATTACATTTCGAAAAACTAAGAAGCTTCTTAATATTTCAGCTCTTTCGTAATACAAATTATTTTGATTTAATTATAATAAAAAAAATAAAAGGTGTTATAGTATGATTTTTTCAATTATTTTTCTCGTATATTAAATTAATATATTGACGTGTAGCATTTTAATAAAGAGAAAAGTAAAAACATGTTCTTCTCAAAATTTTGATATTGCTTTCGGTAAAATTGTGTATAAAATAAACACTAATTTCCGAAGAAGCTAAATCACGCGAGAGAAAGAGAGACGGAGAGAGAATATAAATTTTGCCTCAGAGTGTCCAAAGATCTGAATCCGCCACTGGAAGGGCGTCGAGACCGGGTTCCTACGAGGACGACACTCGGTGTAATCTCGACAGAGATCAAAATATATAACGGTCCCGACCCCACTTGTAGATTTACCGAGTCAGGAGATCGTTAAGTATAGATCCGGGAGGACTTCTCTCTCTCCCTATATTAGGTAGCATTTCCATTTCAAGAGCAACGAAAAGAGGGAAGAGAGATGGTCGCAGATTTTTCGCGTTTAATTCCGAACGGCGTATTCATCCAGGCAAGCCGAATATCGAGTATTAATTCGTTCGCGCATACCGGTTTCCCATCTGCTTTCTTTCCGCGATATTGACTGTCTCGTGAGCGTTATATAAGGCGAACGAGATATAATCGAAATCGTGATATTCGAGAGACTATATCTTCTTTTGACAAATTTAAAAAAAAATGACATTTCGAACGTTAAAAATTAAACGTATGAAATAAAGAATCTTATCCTTTAATCTTAAATAAATATTATTTTAATATTTTAATCTTTGTTCGGCAAGAATAACTATCGACCGAGCACTTATAAAACCGTTAATAATTTATTGCGTCGTGTGTATCGAAAGCAGGCAGGAGGGGAGAAGCCTCCTCTATCAGTTATAAGGTTATCATCGGTTTAAACCCGACCGTTTCGTGACCGAGCATTTAAAGTCTCATTGTTAATCAATTGCCGATTACAATAATGTATATATCAAAAGCGTTAAGTAAGACTGAACGGCTCCCGGTAATTGTTTCTTCTCGCTATCGATGCGAGCGTGTAACGAGAGGAAACTTCCCGGGACGAGCATCCGCTTCGATTTAGTCGTGTTTATCGCGCGCGCGAAATTTCTATTCTTTCCGAACTACGATAAGCCGCTTATGATAAATTACTTTGGATACTTCTATAAAGTATATCTATAGCTATAATCTCTTTAATTTCCCAAACTCTATTTATCTAGTTATTTAGTTATTCCAATTATCTCTCTATTATTCATAAAATAAAAATTTAAATGATCTAAGAGATACATAGCATGTATTTTGCATGAATTATATATGATAATCTCATCCATCATTATTATTCAACAAATCACGATCATTTTTAAATCAATTAAAATTTAACCTCATTTGATCATAATTAACTTTCCACGTGCCTCTTGTAATAGCTACTCTAGAAAGTCATATAAAATTACGCAAATGTTAATTCATTAAATTAATCGATAATACCTGATCTAATATTAAAGTACTTGAAATATGTCGTTGATAAAAATATTTATATCAAAAGATCGCGCCCTGTGTGTGTGTATGTTATTTTACGATAAATTATATTACTCTACCAATGCGAGCAGTTGCATATAATCGTCGGTCAGAAAAAGAGAGTGTGCGCCTCAGAAAAATGTAATAAACGAGCGTGGATATAATGGCGTATATATGCCAAGGAAATGAAATTTTTACAGGTAGAAGCGCGTAAGATGCGGTCGACGGCGTCAGATGCTTTCGTAAAGAATAAATAGAAGCGGCGAAGGGAGCGAGAAAAAGAAAAGAAAAAGAAGAAAAAAGATACGTCGCGTCGGACAAATTGCATTGCTAGTACAATTCCGCGAATGCTTTTCGTGCTCTCGGTAGGATGGTTAACATCGCTATTTAAGCTTCTTTCTAGATACATTGTAACCCTTACATATCCTTTCGTACGATTTTGAGATTTTCCGCTTTTGCTATTTATGACAACTATACCTTTTTTTTTTTATTTATTTATTTCAAACGACTCGATCCTTATTTCTTTTTTAAAAATCTATTCTTGTCAATTAGTTAAAATGCAATATGTGCGGAAACATAATTATATAAAATGTAATTTTATAACAAAGTAAAAGTATTTTTAAAAAGAAAGATTTTTTCACATGTAAAATTTTATAAAATTAAATTAATGTCAAGTAGGATTAAATTTATTAAAAAACGAGATCGCATAATATCCGTGAGAAAACGGTAAGCGACTTTTGTGCGAGACACCGCATACGAACATATTAAACAACCACGCACGCGCGGCTTTTAAGATGTTTCCAATTTACATTGGTATATATCACGTCGCAGTACGAATTACGATTGTACAATATATTCGTTTCGTAACTGTGTCAGTATTTTACTGGTGACACCACCGTCTCGACCAATTATACACAGTATTATACACGTCACATCGTAATTATTGGCATTGCCGTTGCACGCAATAGCAAACACTCGTTCGATTATCATTTGCATGATTGCTGTATCAAGATCAAACATCGATCTTCCGACATTGATGTCACTGATGTTAATGTTCGTAGAAGGAACGAGATAACGTACTTAAAAAAAAAAATACAGCTATTTCTATTAGTTTTAAAATTAATATATTCCTTTTTAAAAACATTTTTTAGAAATTTACAATAATAGAAAAATGATTGAAAATTGATCTTTAAACAAAACACAGATATTCAAATTTATCACGCTAGACATTGAACATAAATGTGTATACACAGACTTCGTTAAACATTCTTAGACGCGGCTTTACGGTATCTCTAACCTGAGATGCTCAATAACGTGAGGTTACATAAAGCGCACTTTATACGGCGTAACCAATACGCAGAGATATCGCAGAATCGCGCAAAAAACGTGCGGGTGCAACCGCGTAATTGCGTTGCCACGGAACACGAGAGCGGATAGCCGGCTTCTTTTTTCGACATAATTGAATTCGGGATAATTGATCGGAGCGCGCGCGCGGCCGAGTGGGCGAGTCCTCGAGGCACCAAAGAGAGATAGATAGGTAAGAGAAAGAGGAAGAGAGACGCACACACTCATAATTATCAAACTTCGGAATTATTATCGGGGCAATTCATGATTATTAGCGTCGCATAATTTGCCAACAATTAGTGCCGCGAGCGAAGTCTGTTGTACACGATAAAACACGAGTAATACGCGCGCGGGAAAAAGTATCGCAAGAAACTCCCTTGCAGAGCAGTAACGATTTTACCTTGCATATATTTACCGACTCCGTAATAAGTATTGACAGCTACAACAGAGATTTTCGATAAGTTCGCCACTACGCCTGAGGCAAGATAAGACTTAGTAAGGTGTCTTTAATGTAATTGTTAACTCGTAAATTTGAAGATTTATCGATGAAATATGCTTAATCTCTTGGTGAATTATAAAATCTATGGTGATTTCAATGCTGCATAATTTACAAATTACCATCGATAAGCGTCATTATAATTTTGCGTACTGATTTAAATAAAATAGAAAATAAAAATACTTTAGATTTTCTTCTCTTTTTCATCTCTCTCCGTAATTGATTCTGGTTACAACATCGTATCTGTTTAAAAAAATCTTTTGTACTTAATAAAAATATAATATATAGATGTAATATATTGTATGAAATTTCACTATGGTATTTTAACCTTGCTGTTAACTAAACGCACTATTCTAACTCGCGTAAGAGGCCTGTTATTGTTCCATTGGAAAGTTCCTCCGGTCGCATACGCGCGAAATCAAAGAGGCAGAACGTAATAACTCACGCATCCGTCTTAAAACTGTCGTAACCCGCTTACGTACTCCAAAACGTTCGCCGCATTGTTTGACAATAGAGGTGGAGTTTTGTTGTCCGTAACGAATGATCCCCAATTACGCGAAAAAGGGCAGGAAAAGAAGGCGATTTCATCACGGTCGCAAGCACAATGCAATCTCTCCATCACCGCTAAATGTGTCAGCGCCGACAGTAAAGATGGATGATGTACGGGGTGTTGGCGGCAAAAAGTCGAAAAGCACGACAACAGCGATATCTTTATCGAACACGACATGTTTTGTAACTTATCGATCCTCGATTAAGTAACATTATATCTTAATATCAGAGTAATATTATACAAAGCAGTTCTCGATTATATTGAATTAGTTCGATAAGACCGATTAAGATACATTATCTTGATATCTCATGCAAGTTTCAAGTTAATAGCGATGCTTTTTATTTTTTGTCTCTTGTTCGCATTATTTAAATGCAGATTAAATAAACTTAATGTAATACGCATGTAGGGCGTGACACACGATAAAGTGGCCACGATAAACTATCTATCGTATGTCCTCTACATAGTAAACATCGCAATAGACGTAGACGATACGTAGACAGGTCACGTAGACGCGATTTTATAGTCTAGCGCACACTTTGCAGCTCAACGCGATTCTCATCATAACACCATCGGTATTCAAAATACCGCGAGCAGTATCGATCGCGAAGCGCTACATTTACACTCGTTTGTGTCGAATAAATTTTAATCTCTCCGTAACATAAAGTTACACAGAATAATGTTATTGTAGCCAAGCGCGAAATAGACCACGAAAGAATTCTCTTTCACGCGCGCACACCTCGTTACTTTTAATATCTGCTTATTTAGAATATATCCTCTTACGCGTGATATAGTAAAATAATATCATTCTCCGCAACGGTTTCTGCGTATTTTGTGTTATATAAAAAAAACTTGTAAATATCTGGGATATATACGAATTTCGTATATGTATAATCATATGTTATAATCAAAAAATATTTGCAATTGTTGATAGTGTAATTAATATTCAAGATACTAACGTAAGAACATGCGTATCTCTGTATACATTAAATAAAAATGAATATATACATAAATCTCGAGTTTGCCTTTGCTAAAACATAAAATAACGCTATAAAATAATCGAAATAAAGAATCCGTGAAGGAAGTCTTTTTAGAATAGCTCCTTATCAACGATATCCATAATTTTTAACACTCTAACCGGAAATACGCGACAGTTGAAGCAATAATGTCATAGTCGAAAGGATATCGTTTCGTCGGCGTCAAAGCACTTTGAAGCGCTTTAACACCTCGTTAAGGATACCTTCCGACATCGTCGTGCAGGACGAAGACGAGGACGACGAGGACGATGAGAACGAAAAGGATGACGAGCACAACGGCGGCGACAACAACGAGGAGGAACGCTAATTACTCAGCGCGAGAACCGTTTCGGTTCACTCGACGTCCTTATGTCGTCGACAATGGCCGATTGTATCGCGAGCGAATGTACATACGCACTTGTCATTTCCGGGCTGCTCGTCCCGTTTAGCGTTAATCAACTTAATTAATCGGAATCGCGCGTTCCTCTCCCCGCGCGCGCTTTTACACCGGCATTAATGCGCGTGTACGCGCACTACTAATGGGAATGATAATATCGTCCCGTCAATGAAAAAATCTTTTCGTTCTTTATCAAAGGGTTCCCCTATCCTGTTGTGCACGGCACCGCGTCGATAAAGCGAAAGATTTTTATCTCGGGAGCCGTCTTTTATAGTTTTAATACTACGCAGGATTTTAGGCTGAAAAATTTTCGTTTCCTCTCATTGTTTTGCGATTAACGAAAAGTATATTCAGTATGAAATAGGATTGATTTATTATGCGTAAAAGTTCGGATTAATGTAATTAATACGTAAAATTAAAAATATATATAAGATGTAAAATTATAGATATATATATTTAATTTATATTTATATATGTAATTTTAATAAAAATTATAAACAGTATAGAAATTTCGATGCGCTACGATATAACGCTTGATGCGTAATGTATTCGCGTAGAGAACGTATGTTTATAATCTTTCCGTATTATACATGTATCGAATGATGTTGGCATTATATCGATAAATAAAAAGATTTTTATTGCGGATTTTTGTCCGAATTATTAATACAAGCTTACGACGATATTTATTTTCTATTTGCGGTATAGTTAAATGAACGATATTTATATCCTATTCAGCAGAATTCTATAGCGACTTTAATTATCCAAATATGATCAGAAATACAATACTATAAATATACAGTACATACAAGGTTAGAGAGACGTAAAATTAAAAATATGTGAAATTTATGGAAAGCCATAAAGCTATAAATATTAACGGTGCTGGATAGCTTCGTTCACTGCACAGATATAAAAATTTATGAATGATAAATTGCGTAAATACCTTGGAAATTTTGCAAATTTCAATATTTTTCGCGAAACTCCTTCAAAAAAATCACTTTGAAAAAGTAAATAAATAAACAGAAAATAGTACACGCCCAATATAATTCGAAATAAAAATGAACACGAATACGCATAGATTTATATTTGATAAAAATATGAAAAATAAGCATATTTTACTGTAATAAAAATTCTTTTCACAGAGAAATAGCGCGTGTAGATTAATTCCAATATAATACTGTCCGCCTGTGATATATGTGCGGATTATATGCGCGCGTATCAGCGTCAAGGTATGCGTGCACGCATAACTCACGCCTATCTCTCTGGCCTTCCGAGCATGTCCGTGGCGTACTATCGTGTGGAGCAACTGCGAATTGCGAGCCGAGGAGGGCAAAGTGCTGTTTTAGATTTCGCAGAAAAAATAAGAACGGAAATCTCTCTCCTTTATATAGTATGTACCGGTGAAAATTTAGAATTATTTTAATCGCTACATCGCTAAATAAAATAATCAAAATAATCATAAATAATTAAAAGAAATAAAAAAAATGCATAACGTAAAAAAGACAAACATTAATATCGAAGAGTTAAAAATAGAACTTTACAAAACAAAGAACTTCCGTATCGATTACAAAAGATCGCATCGCTATATCACTTCATCATTTTACTGCTACGTGTCGTTTTTATTTCGTTAATCTTCGTTAAAAATAATTAGAATAAACGTCGTCACATGTGTAATGTATACATAAGCGCCATTATATTGTCGCGAATATATTACCAATGCGTTATACCGGTATCTCTTGAATAAATTTACATAAGAGCTGCGAGAAAGAGAGAACAAGAGAGACAGAGACGGAAAGAAAGAACAAGCAAACGCAATCATGGTTGCGAGAGATTTAGGGAAAAATAAATAAAGTTACGTAAAATCAGAACGCGCGAGGGGAATTATCGGTGCGGGAGAGGGAAGCTCTCGGATTTATTATTAGGCAACAACTCAATCGCTTTTCGCGAACAATTCTTGATGCCGAAACGACATAAGGGCCATCGCGATATAGATTGAAGCACTTAAAGGGATTGCTAAGAATATATCGCGCACCAGAAAAGGAGGATGAGAGAGAATCACTTAGTTTAATGAAAAATGAAACCAAGTTAAAGGCAGTTTTATGCGGTTTGCCCTCGACAATCATTCCATCCGGAAACGACTAACGTGAATACATCAGATTAATGAATTTTCTTTGAATTGAGATTTGCAAGATGCACTCTCAACAATCACATCGTATAATCGTTCAAAGTGAGTGAAAGTAACAAATATCTGTCGTAATGAAAACTCAATTTTATGTGTTCTCTTTGATCGCTACACAAAATATCTCGAAATTTCCATTCAATCTTGATTTTTACGACAAATTTCATACATTTATTAATTATATTTTTTATTTCAATAGTTTCATCTTTTCGTATTTATCTTTGTTCATCACTTTTGAATCGGTAATTCTTTCTCCTTTCAATCTTTTATAGTGAAAATTTATACTTACACAAAGTATTCTTCTTTCAAACAAGCGGAGACGAAACGTGTAAATTCGACTTAAGGCTCGATGGGGGTCCTTAAGGGACTACTCTTGTCACGGGCGTAGGCAAGCGTCGATACGGAGGAAAACTTTTATTAAATCGGTCCTCGTGGAGTAGGGAGGCCGATAATTACTAGAAGGAGCATCGTGTTCGCGGAAGCGAAACGCCGTCGAGAGAAAACTTACGTAATCGCGACGCGCAACGACTAGAGGCAATCCCGTGGATTTCGATTTGACGGAGAAAGTACGAGAGCAACTAAAAAGATCTGTAGTTTTATATCGCGACAAACTATATGTAAGATTTTGTTAAATTGAGTTACGGTTATTAATCAATTCGAAGAAAATAAAAAGAATTTTTATTATTTTTTTTTAATAAATTTTTTTTATTCTTTTTATTTTAACTCTTTTATCGCTATTAAATATTATGATTAAACAGAAAAAAAAAGTTTAATCTTAATTCTATTAATCCCATTTAATTATTTTCTCTCGACATATCGTAATATAATATATCGAAGAAACTCATTAACCTATTTCCGACTAATTGCAAAAATGCAATATTTGTTTAAGCTAATATAATGTCAATTAGTGCGAAACGTAGTAGAATTATATAGTAATCAATTTAAAAATGCTTCAGAGATCAAATCTATAAAAACATAAAGGGGGAAAAAAAAAACACTATGTATGTATTATTATTATAAAGTGTAAAGTATTTTAATCATATATGATATAATTTAAAATGTAATATATAATTTTATATTTAAAATTTGTTAAAATCGATTTGCTTTAATTGCAATTTTCATTAATAATTAAAGATACGATAATATCATTTAGTCCGCTATTGTCACTGGATCATAATATTGACCACAATACAATCGCGAGAAGATGCATTTAACAATGTTGTCTAAACATTACGTCATATAACAAAACACGTACAATACGTTGTTGGATATACGTCCTCGTGCTGTGCGCAAACCGAACTATGCATCAGCGTTTTAATTAATCCAAACAATTAGCCGCATTGTATGATATCGCGGCATGTCACGCAGTGCCCGTGTTATGTCACGTAATATCTATAATAAACTACGCTGCGTATCAGCTTCTATTAATTATGGCATTAATATAAGCATTCTAACAATGCATTCCCGGCAATTTTGACGAGTACAGTCGAGCGCGTGACATTGTTGTACTAAATCACAGATACACAACTCAAATATTAATTCGGATCGTATTTAGTTTACATTAAAATTAACTTGGCCATATCGTGTTATTTTATGATAATGTCACATAGTAATTGCAAGTAGATAGATACTTTGACTTGAAAACTTGGCCGTCTGAATTTAAAAAAAAATCCGTGTATTATTACTTTAATTAATTTAAATAATATTAATTGAGATAATTATAAATCCTGCGCCCCATATATATCGCAATATTTACCTCGTTGTTGCATTATATTTTTATCGTAATATTTCATTATGTAAGTGAGAGAAATAAATATACGTACAAAAATTTATTGCGCACGAAGCAATTGCGCAAATTGATAACCATCACTCTATATTAATGTAACTCCGTACACGTTATACGCGGGCTATATATCGTACGTTTCTACGCCAAGTGATACTAAATACACGAAATCTTGCTTCGTGCCTGGAAATTCTCAGATTCTCAATGGACAGGTCGTAAATCAGCGGGACATAACGCGAAGGAACGCCGGCCGCGCAACCAACAGTGCAACGATGCGTTTCATTATGCCAGCATTAACAGCAGTCGTATACGCTCTCGTGGATACGTGTATACGCTGAATTAATATATTGTGCCCGTATATATGTATATGTACCGTACCGTGTAACCGTAATACATACTTAATTACCGTGAGCATGTCCGATAATCTGGAAGATTAGCGTGGCCTGGCGAATCGAAACTTGTTCTCAACTTTACGGCGAGCGCGTACTCGTACGATTACGTAAAACTATTAGCGGTTGATAATAATATCTTAAAATAAAATAGTTACTGTCTCTCTCTCTCTCTTTCTTTCTCTTTCAGTGACGCTAATTTGAGATAAACCGAGATCCGCGATATATATAAAAAAAAAAAAACCAATTTAAAACATTATCTCTTGACTCTTAAGCTATAGCTGGATTATTAAAAAAAAAAAAAAAAAAAAAAAAATCCGGTAATTCTTAGTTAAATCAAAAGTAGCTACTGTTAAAATACATCACAATTGAAACATTGTTTATATTAGAAAAACCGTCAATTTTAATTCTTCAAACTGAAAAGATTTTTGAGAATTCTCTCTTTCTCTCGTATATATTTCAAGAAGTCTATATTCGTTCTATTTTCAAATCGCAAAGTAATTAGTCATTTAATTATTAATTAATCTTACGATTATTTATGAAGAAGAGCATTCTACCTATAACATCAATCAACATTATAATCAGAAAATAGATTCGTGTAATTTTCTCTCCTGGCAAATGTTAGTTTAAGCCAATCCTACTGTCAATCTTAATCCATGTATTCTATCGCGTAGAGAAATATCCAACAAAGAGACAGTCGTCTATAATAAAACATAATATTGCGGTTTATGTATATTATCCACATATGTGGAATTATTTTTATGCAATCGATTTCAGCGCGCCGTAGTTATATTTTCGATTTTCGTGCCGCGTCATGCATTCCCTTCGCAATTACGCGATAAATAGCCTAGAAAATCGTTCGTATAAAACGTATAATAACGTTGTGCCGAACGCATGGTCGGTCGTCGCGCGTTAATAGCTGCTGCGTATAGTAGCATTAGCGGCTACATTAATCGATAGCGCCGGCAGTCGCAGGTTTAAATTGTACACGTGACCCTCGTGTGCGGTCGTTGTACCTCTCTCTCTCTCTCTCTCGCTCTCGCTCCCTCTTCCTGGGGGGCAGCAGGATATTCCCAGCGTTAAGAATTTCTTGTACGCATACGCAACATTATACTTTTAGTTAAACATCGAAACTCACACATATCGCGCGTCGTGAATGTAAATAGAAAGAAAAATGTTTCTTACAGAGAATTCGAAGTATATTCTAAGTTTTTAAAAACTTGAGATTGATTTATGTATTGTGTGTATGTGTATGTGTGTGCGTGTATAAAAAATGAATAATACATAGCATTATTAGCGGTTGCCTTTGTATTCAGAACTCGAATACTTACACGAATTCGCAGGTATTGTCTAAATATTACTTGGACAATGTCGAAAATATTCAAGTAATATATTCGGATAAAATTCAGAGATATTCTCGGATATCCGTATTTTCAGCGAATATTAAAATAATAATACGAAAATAATCGTGACGAGAGGGATTCTGTGCGCGTATTGCGATTTATAGAGAACGGAGTTTCCTCTCGTATTGTTAGGTTTCGTAAATCGAAATGTACATGGCGAGATACACGGATTACAAGCAGTGAAAGAGTAACGAATGGCATTTAAAGTGTGTAAGAGTACAAAGTAAACGTTGCTTTCGCCAAGTTAATAATGTTAATCGCGGCTGGAATGTTTTAATATTCCTCGGAATAATTCACTCCGCCGGCAATTCGGCTCGCGTTTATAAGCGACCGGTCGGCTCGCGAAGAGAGGCCGAGGCGGAATATTACGCGCCGCGCACGCACGATATATATCCCAGGCGCGTATCAGATTGACGCATCGCGCGTGAATGACGCCTCTGTGTTAAAAGGAAAAAAGGTCTCTCGCTTGCCGATACGACGTTACTGCTGCGTTACAACGTGCGTGAATCTCAATAGCTGCGTATCGCGCGCGCGCGCGCGCACGCGTTTATTTTTGACACGAGTTACAAGTTACAGCAATGATTATATAATGATGTATTTTCGATGATATCGAGCCAATATATCTACCGGCATTATCCCTTCTTTCGAATTCCGACAGGTTGATGGAAACTAATAGAGACGGATTACCAATTTAGTACCCGAGGCATATAAATTTTCAAATATATTCGAGAAATATCTCACGCGAAAATATAAATTATGAGGTAATCATTTATGTAAGCATCGGGATAAAAAATTGTTTTCCGACTTTTAGAAACAAAGTATCGACAACATGAATACTTCATCTTTTATGAATTTATCTGAACTTTGCTCTTTAACATTAGTATTCTAAGAATAATGCCATAAAAACTTATCGCTTAAAAATATTGTAATAAATCTCTCTCTCGGAAACAAATAAATGTCCCTAGCTGATAAATTGCTTGGATTTTTAATTTCAAAATTGAATTGAAAATAATACTTGTTCGTCTTATGCTTTCCCCTCTCTCTCCCAACGTGTACACAATTTTATCTCTTATGTACACAATGAGATATACAGAGTAAGAATGCACTCCTTGATATAAAAGAAAATGGAGAATATATGGGCACGCGAGTTTTGCTTCTCTTTCAAGAGAGAGAGAGAGAGTGAAGTTTATATTACTATAGAAGTTTATTCAAGGAAGAGCATCCTCCATTCTCGATGTCCGACGCGATATTTGACGCGAGGATTGCACGCGCGAAGTAACCGCTCCCACGCAACCGGACGGCGACACGCGTGAGTAACCTGCCTACGCGCCGTCTTTCGCTCGCGACACGAGTGCGAGAGCGCGTGAGCGCGTGCGAACGAGCGAGCGAGTGCAATGCAAGCTACGCGCCTTGAATGAATTCTCGTCGTCGCCTCGAGCGAGACTCGTGCGTCGTATATATGGATATGTGCGTGCGTATACGCGTGTGCGTGTGTATGTGTGTGCTCGAATGCAATCGCGTCCCGCGACGGATGAACATTCACGCTGATGGATGACCGTTAACGCCAAACACGCCGATTATTCGTCGTTATTTCGTCATTGCGCAAATCACTTTTTATCGGAAGAATTTGTACTCGATTATTCAGTGCGTTTTCCATTCGAGTTATCGTCAAGCATCGATATCAAAGGTGAAATGCCGATTCCAACGATACTTTAAATTTTGCGATAAAGAAAATCGAACAACACTCGAGATAATATTAGAGAAAATTATTCGTATCCCTCGATTAAATACCGCGAATAACCATATTTTATTTCGATCACCGTATTAATCGTCACATATACTTGCACGTTTATTCTTCGTTTCTCAAGTTTATATTCTCACATCTCGATTCTATTGGTTTCGAATACGCGAAACTCCTGCCATGGCCCTTTCTACGTTTGAATATACGAAATACATATACACGCATGTTGGGGATCCGAGTGTGCGTACGCGCATCTACGCGTGCATGCGTGCGTGCGTGTGTGTGTGTGTGTGTGAGCGTATGGATGCGTGCCTGCGGCAGGCGTGATTATCGTGTTCGCGTTTGCCCGCGAGAGACACATGCGGCCCGGTGGTCGTCCGCACACACGTACACGCGTATCGATGTGGCTACACGTAGTAGACCACACTCTCGCGCAATACCAGGACTTCGCGGAGAGAATCGAGTTTGTTGAAATAACCTTTTCGCGAAAGCTGCGCTCGCGCAACGCAAACTGTTATCCGACAGGAATCCGAGAGCCCGCAATGGTTAACAGCAATTTTTAGGCAATACATGTAAACGGGTTTTCATCTATCGCGAACGCTCGCTATAGCTTGCCAGCTCGCTCGTTTTCCAATCGATTCACCGACACAAATCAATAGGATTAAATCACACTTGAGATAATTATGACTCCGAACGCGTATGTACACGTGTGTGTAGATTGCGATTAAAATCATATATATTCGCGGAAATTTCTTTAAAGGGGAAGATATATTTTTATATAAATATATACCGAAATTATACAAATTATAATATAAATAGAGGAATTACAAATCGATAAATAATATATTCAAACGATAATGTATTTTTTTTTTTCTGTGGAAAAATATGTATAGCTTTCAATATATTCCAATATCTCTGCAGATGTACGTATACTGAGAATACGAATAAAAAGAAATTTTTTTATTTGGCAATTCTTATAAACTTTTTTCTACATACATTAATGTAATGATAATATAAAATGATAGAATCATCACGGTTAATCAAATGTTAAATATATTCTAATGTATTTTTCAAAACAGAATATTGAATCAAGGTTTGACAAGTACATACTATTATCATCTACAAGATTTATATAGGAATAAATACATCAAGATTTAGCTATAAAACTCTAAAAAAAAATGTCTCAGGATCTTTCGGATTTCAATGTATTATACACATAATGTCAATATCTGTTCTCTTTTTCAAGATATACTCACACATGTATAAGTGTACATAGATCGCTGAAAAGCTACAAATTTAAGAATTAATAAGTAAGAAGATTATAAACGATTGAAAACGAAGTCTTTTTTAGATTCGTACATGAAAAATATATCAAAAAATCCTTATTAATATTATACCAATATTAAGTCACTTTTACAAAAATAAATTTTAATACAACGTATGAATGAGTGGCATACACAGTATATAAAGTTCAAAATTATGAATTAGGATGGTATAAACAAAGATGGCGACCAATAAAACATTTAACATGGAAGAATCGATTTCAGAGTATGTCGTCAAATCCCTAGATTACGTTTAATGTAGCTTTTCAGCGACTTTTAAATTGTACAAAAAGAGGAGTCACTTACTACAATGCGTCGATGGGAGCAGATGTATACACATACACATCCGCACGAACGCGGTGACCGGCGGGGAATTTCTCCCTTCCCTTCGCAGGGCTTCGCCCAGTATGCTTCCCTCGATGTATATATATATCTGTGTGTGTGTGTGTGTGTGTGTGTGTGTGTGTGTGTGTATATATATATATATAATTCTTCCGACACGCGTATTTCCTTTCGTCGCTTATAATCCAACCGTCCGTCACCGCTGCTGCCGCTGGCTGCGAGCTTCACCTCGCGACCCTGTTCTCACGCACACATGCACATACATACATACACACACACACACACACACACCACACTGCAGCCGCAAAGGAACTCGTCCCGGACTCGTTGTTCTCGCGCCGCGACGAATACACCTCGATCGAACGCGACCGCGAAGTAACAACGCGCAGCTCGTCGTTATTTACACCACGAATCCGATCTTTTTTTTCTGCCGTTTACTCGTCGCGCGACGATCTCCTATCTCTCCCCCTTCTCTCCTGTGGCGCCACTCTTCGTCTAACCTTCTCTCTCGCTCGCTCGGTGCTCCCTCTCCTCTGCCGCGTGTGTGTATTTTATATATATATATATATATATCATGCGACTACTTCTCCGCCGCCGTTACGCTCGGCAAACACATATACACGCGCGCGTAACGGACGCACGCAACAAGCACTCGCGATGACACTATACGATTCGAAATGAAAACGAAAGAATCCTCGCGCGATGCGAAGCGACGATATTTTTCCGCGGCTCTCCAGAGTACGCCCTGAAGTTTGCCCGTTCCGGCCGATCCACTAATGTCGCGCGACACATAAACAAATACGGCTGTACCGCGTTTCTAGAATCCGACGAGTGCACCTACGATCGACACTTTTTATCTCCTTCTCTCTCTCTATCTTACCTTCTATCTCCGTCTCTACGGCGCGCTTTCTACGTGTTGCGTTTGCTCTCTCGATCCCACGGACGGGTCGCCCGGGCTGCGCTATCTTTCTCTCTGTCTCTCTCTCTTTATATCCTTCTCTTTCCGTCGTTCTTCGTAGAACCGACACTGCTACCAATCCGCCACTTCTCCTCGTTTCTTTCGACACCTCGGAGCACTCACACGCGAAAAACGATGCTGAAGTGTACGCGAAACACGGCCGCCGACAGCCAAAGCAAAGTTGAGCGAACGGAGTGAACTACTCCTTCCTACTTGTCGTCGTCGTTGTCGTCATCATTGACGCCGTCGTCGCGAAGGAGAAGCATGCACAACGCACACTTTCTCTCAACACACACACACACACACACACACATACACACGTATATGCACTTTCCTTGGTTTGTCGTTCGCTTCGGTCGGTCGTTCTCCTCTCACGCGAGAGCGGGACACACCCGGGTGGTTTTCGTCTACGGTGCCGTCCGCGCGATGGAGCGGACGCCGCGTCTCGAATCGAGTCGCCTTCGATTTCGGTTTTGCGTCACGACGTCTCCTCTCGCCTCGACGTGAGAATCGCGCGCGAAGGCCGCGGATCTTCGCGAGACACGCGCGAGACGGACGAAAAAGAGACGCACAGAGAGACAATCGCGCCTCCCTTGTCACAAAGCACTCACGACGAACCGCAACACATGGCTACGACAGGGCCTCCGCCGAGATCGGGACTATTCGGTCGCGCTCGGTCGCGTCCGCCGCTCGCGTCAGGGCCGTCGACATGTGCTCGCAGCGCCACGTGACACAATTGCCTCGCGTAGGAGAGAAATGTGGATTCTCACGATCGATTTTTTTACACGCGATACTCATATTGCGACATTAAGTATCCATTGCGTAATGAAAACAATATATTATATATAATTTATCGCTCGACGATTATATTAATTTGCCAAAAGTTCAATCTATATACATTTATACACACACATATATATATATATATATTTATAGCCTGAATTGTCGGCAAATTGTCATAAATCGTTGGTATCTAAATTGGTTTGCAAATATTTAATTTAATGTATCTGAATTATTATAGGAAAAAATTATGTAATTTCTATAAAAAAGAATTTTTATAGCATGTTTATAAATATGTACTGCTATGTATGTTAGTCACAATAATGTGATAATTTTTTTAAAGAATTATTATCGTGTAAAATAAGAATTCTTCTTGTTTTTTAATATCATCGATAGAAATAAGCGATTTATTACATTAAGAGAGAGAGAGAGAGAGAGAGACAGATATCGGGGTGACAAATAATATATACTCGGATATAAATCAATTGAATATACGCAAATAATAATAGAAGCGTATTAATAAGCCGGGTCTGCACTGAAAAATCCGTTTCGTTAATACGGAATATAATAAATTTTTATTACGTAATTATTATTTAAAATAATATAGATGTGTTTCTTTATCATTGAATGTAATTTTATTATTATTTGATATTGATAATTCTCATCGCAAGCGCACACATGCTTGTAGCTAAATAAAAATATAGAAGCACGTTAATAAATCTCGTCGCAGATATACTCTTCTTTATCGTTAAATAAGATAAAGTATAGTTTGCTATAAATAATTCGCGTAAAAAAAGTCTCTTTGCAAATCGAAATACGGAACGAAACAGATGTGTAAATGAAAAGAAATTCGGTCAGACAGAAAACTAGGGGAGCTCGGGTGTCAATTTCCGGCGTTGGCCGACAACTAGGGTTCCGCACAGGCGTCCTCCGTCCTCTTGTCCTCTTTCCTCGAAGGCTACACGGCCAGATCTGGTCTAGAGGAGAAAAGAAGCCGAGGGAGCTTGAAAGAGCACGACGAAGCACGAAGAGAAGAAGCCGTGGAGCTGTGGAGAAGAAGCACTCCTTCACCGCGAAGCGGACTCTTCACGGCGAGACAAAGGCGAGGTTCTCTCGCTCGCTCCCTTAGCCCTGTCCCTCTTTTCTTCTTCAATTCTGCCCTCATTCTGGTCGCTCCTCTTTCCCCCTTTAATTTCGTTCGTCTCGCTTCGATCTTCTGCTCTTCAGTATGGACTGTCCTTTTTCTCATCCCTCTTTGTCTTTCTCCCTCGTTTCCCTTTCGTTCCGTCCTCTTCGATTCCGCTGTCTCTCTCGAAACCTTCCATCTTTATCTTTCAATCCCTCGCATTTTATCCCTCGACTTTTTCGATCTCTCTTCTTTTCTTTATGGAATTCTATCAGCGTCCTTATCGTTTCGGTGCGAACCCGTCCGCTCAATCTTTCACTCTCGACATCGGAGAGAAAGAGAAAGGATCGTCGGTGACAAACAACGCCGGACCCGAGAGAGTGAACAAGGGGACGGCAATTAGGAGAGATTCGTTTTAACTTTTCCCTCTCGTCCTCGTCGTCGTCGACAGCAGACAGCGAACGCGCGATGATCACTATGTAACCGGAAGCGGCGATCGAAAACTCGTTACGTCCTCTCACTCTTTTTCCTTCTCGATGCCCTTCTGCATCAGAGAGAAGGATATAACCACCGGTGACATCGGTTTCCGCGATTGTCCTTGATAACGATATCATATATTACGATCCGCTTCGGTAAATTTTTCGATCGACTATCAGCTCCGAGAATTTGAAAAACTTTTAGATATATTATCAAGCATTCTCTCTCTTTCTCTCACTATGTATGATATAATATCTTTATTTTTACATTTTGAAAATGCCCTTTTTTTATATTATAAATATATTATTTATAAAAAATAATATATATAATTAAATAAAATAAATTGAAAAAGATTTCGATAATTATATTATTTAAATATAATTTATACATAAATTGTAGAAATTTTTGAAATCATCTTTCAACGATAATCATGAAATTAAAATTCTAAGTAATAAAAAATGCTAATGAAAGCTATGAGTCTAAAGTTACAAGATATTGAGATTAAAAAACTAACAAAATTAATATATTATTAATTTGTACTTTATTATTAATTAAATTTATCGTTGAGTAATATTGTCAATGATGTGTCGACCATCCGGTTAAAGGAGATGTTGTACTTAGATAACGGTGTTAATTACGAAAGTATCAACAGGAATGCTATCTGGTATTGTCAAATGAAATCGGATCGGTTTTACGTGCTAATTTCAACGTTATTTTATCTTTTCTGATTAGATAGCCTTCTTGGTAGTAACTGCTGCGCCGTATATAATTTGAGCGCGTCCTGTTCATCTTGAAACTTGTTTTGCTACAAATTCCTCTTTAAGCAAGACGAAGGAATCCGGCTTTATATATATATATTTGATCCCACGAATACACAACAAGTCTGACAGATCTCAGCAATTTCTCAGTGTACCAGAATCGTGATAGGATATCGCTCGTCGTATTTCTGTAATATCCTCAACATATATCTTTATAATTTTTAAAAAAATACGACAAGGGATATTCTACATTTTTGCGCGTTACTGAATAGAAATACGATAGTAAAAATTACTTAAAAATACAATATGATACTTAAAAATTATAACAGGGCAAAATATTATTTAATTTTGCTTTACACTATGCCTTTAATTATTATTCGTCTACTTAAATTTTGACATGTTTACAAAATGTATGGGAAATGTGTTCGAAGACGTAAAAATGCATATAATGAAAATGCATCGGATTTATATCATTGTGCTAATACAATATAACTCGTTGATATAAAACTGTATGTGGTTTTAAAGCAGTTCGTTCCGATTTCGTTAAGTAAATGAGGGAGGAGCACACACAACACAATCTAATACAATACGCGATGCAGGGAATAAATTGAGAGGCTAGTAGCGTGGCTTAAAGTTGGGGGCAGGTCCCCGTGTTAGTTTTGACGTGAGACTGTTAGAAAGGCACGGATTTCTAAAGCTATTATTAATGGATGAGAGGGAGGAGTGTCAGAGAGATGCCTCTACGCGCGTTTACCCTTAACACGAGCCTCCTCCTCGTGCAGTTCATTTCGGAGGCTGCGAGCCGTCAAGGAGGAAAAAAGAACAAGCCGGCGAAGTATATGCGCGACGAAGAGCGGAACAAAGAGAGCGCCGGCAGATATGGCAGGGGCGAATGTACGGGGAACGTTACGAGGGTGCGCATCGTGACAATATAGGGAGAGAAAAAAAAGAAGCCCGTTGTCAATCGATGCCGTTAAGTATCTATATAGATATTAGATCTAGAAGCAGTAATTTCTTAAAAAAGAAGAAAATTTCTCAATTTTTCATCATCGAACAATTTCTTTTTTACACGAATAAAATACTGCCTCAAGTTTTACAGTATTTTTCAATAAACTATCCTATTCAAAAAATGAAATTTATTTCTATTTTATTCATTTATTTTCTTTTATTACATTCATGCATTCTGAAAGAAACTTCGTGTAACTTTCGCCATCGAATTTGAATTAAATTTAAAATAAAATATCTTAGAAGTTCATGGAAAATTTGTTCATTCTAACCGCGTGATGCGGTTAACAAGAGAACACGAGCAAATACATGGAAACTTAATTTATGTAAATCATTCGAAAGGGAAAAAAAAAGAGGACGAATGCGGGTAGGTGGATGGATTCACGTGGCTTTGTACGTGGGGTCAAGTCAAATAGAATGCTTAATGGTTGCGTACACAATGAAACACTCGGCCCATACGAATCAGTGTCGCCGCGGGATTTCTCACCACCCCGAGTACCGATGTAACCGCGTTTTCGTGGGGTCGTACGAGAGAAAGAAAAAAAAAAAGTGGATAGGGTGGCAACTCCCTCTTTTCTGTATCAGCCCCAACGGCGATGCTACACATTGCCATCCTTATAAAAGCGTGCGCGCTCTCTCATTTAATAAGCGCGCACGTATCGGCCAATAAGGCAAGCCGCCGCGGGGTCAGATCGATGGAGTAATCACTGAAAGTGGCAGTGTTTTCCTGCGGGAGATGGCTGCCGGTGGTCGGGGCATGATCATTTCGGCAAATAAGCGTGAAATTCTCGATTTGCTTCCGTACCCACGCCGGATGGAGACTCCATAACTTCGCTTTTGTGTAAGCGCAACCGTCCTGCATCCGAGAATGCAGGTGCACACGTAGTTATTCGACGCGACGCATTAATGGCTTTCGTGGTTGACGCATCTGTCATACAAGAAGCTTTATCCAAGACATTTAGTATCTATCTCCGAATGTTACAAAAATAGTACTAAGTATTAATACCGAGATAAAATGTTAATGGATATGTCAATAATAACCCTAGGCAAATATTCTCGATGATCTTCATGAATTCTTGAAATATTTTGATCAAATATTCTTAAAACATCGAAGGGCATGATAAAATTCGATTATCCCGGAATCGTTTGAGTTCTTTGAATTCTTACATATCTGTAAGAAAACATGACAGAACTGTCTGAATCCGACGAATTTTTAATGAATTTGTTAAAAAATTCAAATTTGGCGTATTTTTATGTATAAAGTCCCTTAAAAAAAAAAAAAAAAAAAAAAAAATTAATTTTATTATCTAAATAAATAACTTATTAAATTTAAAAATATACAAAAGTGCTATCAAAATTTTGGCAATATTTTATTCATGATAATTTCCATAAAAAAAATGTTTGATGTGCCATTGTACCTTTTCCCCTCTTCCAAAGGACAACACATATTCAATTGTTACACACGAAAATCCATAATTCAGATACACGAATGTAATACTAAAGATAAAACATCACTCATTCCGAGTGAACACTGGATCATTTACAAGATAAAATAAAACCCCCATACTTAACGTTGTATTAAGAACGCGAAAGACAATTATATTATTATAATTCACACGCGTACACAATACGTCGCAAATCTATTCGAATCGAGAATGTAATTCCTTTTTGCAAAATTTACTCTTGATACCCGGAACGCCTCGTATGAGGAAAGAATGAACCATTCCATTAACTTGCTCGGCTCGTACAAACATTCTCGGCGAGATGCGAAATGTGTGCGGATCATGCTTCTCCTTTCCTCTAATGATACACTGATACTTTGGTTTGGAGCTGTGTTACCTTTTCTTCTCAATCGCGCTCTCTTTGTTCCGCCGAGGTCGTTCCTCTAAACGCATCCATGTGTGCTCTACGGCGAAAATCGGGCTCCGTGGCGGACGGGCGGACCTCAGATCGGATGCAGTGAATAAGAGCGGCGGGGAAAATGTATGAGTGTGCGCGAATAAGAGGAGAGCAGCGTATTAGATGAGACGGACGGGGGGAGAGTCGGCGATGGTGGTTTCGCGCGCGATGGACGAAAATATATTTCTCTCCTATAGAGCTTTGAAAAGACCGAGATGGGGAAAGGGAGAGAAAGGGAAAAGAAGCGAGAAGCAGTGCAGGAAATGCAGACTGAAGAAGGACGAACTGTGAATATATGTATATTCCGTCCCGTCTCGAAAGGGAGAGAATCCGAGAGAGAATTGGTTGGACGCGGACGGAGAAAATATACCAACACCAGTATATAGCACCAGAAAGATGTACACAGGGTGTCCCGATATACAATATTAATTTTACACACATTTCAGATATTAGATATATTCTTTTATACATTTGTTATTGATGCTTTCTTCATTAAATATCATAACACAAAAGAAATTATAAAAGATATAGACTTTTTACAAAATAGATTTTAAACATGCAGTCTGGTAGAAAGCTCGTATTCGCTTAAATTCAAGCGAATTTCAAGTTTTTATTTACAATTTTATTACCGTTTAATAATGAATATTAGAAAATTGTAACAAATAATAGAAATGTTAATCGATTTACAAATGTGTGAATATATTAAAACAAAAGTTTTCTAGTCACCCTATAGACGAAAAGAAGAAGAACTCTGGGACAATGGAAAGAGATGGAGAATGGTTTGTGGGGAACGGGAAAAGAGGGAGTTCGAGTGGAAAAGAGAGAAGGCGAGTCGGGTCGAGTCGAGTCGCGTAGAAAAAGAGGGAGAATTTGAGGGACAGTCTAACTGCTATGGAAAGCGATAGACGAAGATGGTAAATCGTTGGAGCAACGATAGCGTATATTTACTTCCACTTTGCCGCAGGAAAAAGAGAGACAGAGAAGAGAGAGAGAGAGAGAGAGAGAGAGAGAGAGAGAGAGAGAGAGACGAAAAAGCGCGCGAGAAAAAACGAAGCGTGGAAGACGATCTCAATACACATCTAGTGCATAATCGGTAGGAAGGAGAAACGACGAGCAAGAAGAGAGATGACGCGGCAAAGGATAGAAGGAAGATTGAACATCTACTGGCGTAGTATGAAGCAAAAAGGACAGGGCGAGTGAAAAATGGAAGGTGTATCTACCCGTGCGAGCGAAGAAAACGGAAAGAGAGCGAATATAAACTCTCGTTCAGCTAACAAAAAAAAAACTCTGACGTTCCCCGATTTTCATGAGGTTCAAGTATATCTTATAAAGTAGCTTGTGTATATGTGTGAAATAATAAACACGTGGTGTTTTATATGCGTACAGCAAGTTCAAAGAATGAAAGGTCTCCTGCAAAGCTAACTCGTGACATTTATTTCAAAAACATATCGCTGAAAGCAACGGATTATATGAAAAGTTCTTCGCAGTGTTTCGAAACAAATTTCGTAACTTAAAAGCACTTTGTAATTGCGCAATTTCCGCGATTTTCTTTCAAGTAACATCGAAGATAAACTAACGATACCACAAATGTTCATTTTCAAAAGCAACATGTATGCACACGTTCAATTTGCCCAAGTATCGCTAATATCCTTATTTACGCAAGAGAAAAAGACAGAGAAGAGAGAGGAATGAAGAGCCGGATTAATGAATGTTCTTTACTGCACGTTCGAACGAAGAAGAAGACGAAGGCAAAAGTCGATAGATTGGTAGCGACAGCTTCGCCGCGGAGTGCAACTTCTCGCGTTTATTATTCCCGTTTTATCGGAGCTATCGTTTAAATCCCCTCACGCACATGCGGTACATTCACAAACACGCGCGAGAGCGCGATTAACTCGCCCCACGTGCGTGTGTGTACGCCGTTTATAATTTATATTCGTGCATCGATACCACTTATTCGATATACACGGGCTCGTTCGCGCAGTTCACGCTAACGCGAGTATACTATGCATGATATAACGCGGTGTGTCGGATACTTTTTATCTGATGAAGACTTAAGCGCGGCGTAATGCAGTCGTCGCGAATAAATCATTTTAATAGGCCGGCCCTGCCGGCCGTTAGATAATGCTCGTTAAGTCGTTAGATATCCAGGCTTTCGTATGTACGGATTATCCGCCGTACATACGGATACGCTTCATCGGCGATTAGGTATATTATTATTATGTCAGATATCTTCTCTCGTTGTCGGATAATTATGCTAACATAGTATCTAATTGTAAATACAATATCTCTTCACGTGTGGAAAACTATTATATATATGTCATTTTCGCGATTCTAATCGCCAACCGGTATTATTAATAATATTATATATTTATGTACTTTATATATCTTTTCTCATCTTTTTTTCTTCGTGTCTACATGGTCATATTTATTTTAATTTTAAACACCGAGTTATTTACATTTGAATATTAGATTTTTACATAAAAATTCTATATCGAGTTTCGATCGAATTTGATCTAAATGAAATCTCTTATAATATCTCTTCTTGTAATATTTTGAATAACATTAATTATTGATTAGTTGGAAGAAATCTTTTCCATGTTATGATCAAGTATAATCTGTCACATCACGATATATGGTACATGATTATAATTCAAATTAAAAGTTATATCTTTCATATTAATTCATAATCATCGGTATAACTTTCGATCTCTATGACAACACGATAGAAGCTGACGATATCGCGTTTTTTATCGATAATTTGAAAATTAAAAAAATATTTAAATATTGTATATTAGTTTTTTTATAACATATAAAATACGCAGATATTGATCAGTATTTAGACAATGTATTGAAATATATATCCCTGTCTTCATAACGGATTATTATTTTCTTTTAAAGATATATGCGCCACTATCTTCAACAATATGTTATCGATGCTATTCTTATAATCCGCATCCGCGCTCTTTCTGGCGAGAGAGATTGTTCGTCGATATAAATTGAAAACATCGCCGGTATTCGCGGTAACGTGCAATTAACGGGCGATATATCACGTTGCGAGGAAAGTCCGGGCTATTTATTTTATCCAGACGCCGTGGTCGTCGTCGTCGTGTCGTCTAGTATATAGGCAAGTCGGCGTAATATATTGTTCGTTGGTACGCTACTATATTTAGGTGCACCGTACGCTAACGCTAGCCACTGGAACGCTACCCCCTGCTGCTATAACCCGTAAGATTGCTGTTTTCGTTGGGCTACCATAATGCGCCGTCAAGACTAAAATTACGTAAAACAACCAAGTTTCAGCAGAAGCAACGCGTGTCTGTTTTCTTAATCTGATTGTGAACATATGCGCCAAGTGAAGTAGCGGCAAATGAAATTGGAGGTTGAATCGTATTCATCTTTTTGCTCGATTGTGACTTTTTCTTCAATTATAATGTGCAAATCTATAGTTTTAGAATAATACACAAAGTACTGTTTTACGAAGAGATATGGTTTAAATTGTTTAGTTTAATAAGTAATTTATTAGAAAGGCCGAATATAATAAAAGATAATTATTTTCATTTTTGAAGTTTCTTTTCATACTTGTCATATAAAATTTCCAACACATTAGGAACTATATATATATATATATATATATATATATCATATTATATTTTATATATTATATAGAATTCTACAATATAATTAAGGAAAATTTTTTGAATACTTACATGTAGAAAATAAAATGTAAACTTTAAATTTTATTCGATACACATGACTTGATAGCGAGAAGGTTATGCTTAAAAACTAGAGAAAATATAATTGGTTCCGAGATCAGAAAAGTTAACAGAATAGATCGATGTATGGGAACGATTTAACGAAGGAGAGCCTTTAATTTAAAATCCGATTTACCATCTAATGTCATTTGCTCAGCGTTACTGTACTATTATAACTCGCTGCTCTCCGCTTACCTTAATTCGCTTTTAATACGCTGTAATGTTTTACTCGACGTTTTATATACGCGTACGTATGCTCGGAATTATTGCAATAGACACAATCTAATCGTTCAGTGTAAAGTTCAAATAATTAATAAGACTTTGATCGTTTTGATGTAGTAGAAAGTAGTAATTAACGCTTTATTGTTCTTTTTTATCGCTCGACGCGTTTGCTTTCCGGCTTTCATACAACGCAATATACTCCACAATTTTACGAATACATTTATATAAGCATTACATAAGCAGATTTATATTTATACGTCACAGTATTTTCAAGTATTAAATGCATGTGCATTAATTTAATAAATTATTATTTAATTTATATAAACTGTTAATATTTGTTCGATTCTAAATTAATATTCATTTGTAATAGCGGTTTATTTAATCAAAATATTAAAATCTCTTTTCGATTTTTTTATATATACATCGTTTTTCAAGCTCTTATTACATGCATCATCGATTCGAAAAGGCGATAGATAAATGGTTGCATATTATTTAGAAGCTTATTAACAATAACTAATTTCAATCAATTTAAAATTTATAAGAAAATAAATAAAGATTAAAATACATATCTACAATAATTATACACTTTTATAACTATTCGCTGACATGAATATCGATAGATAGAATCTGTAAAAACGAGTTTGAAATTAACGTTCACGATGCCGCCCGAACTTTCCTCATTATATCTCGCGTATAACCATTCGCCGACGGAATAACAAACGTGCGCGCGTTACCGCGGGCGAGATATTTAATGTAACGCGTCTCGTTAGGTCAGCATTCACCGTCGTTAATTCCCCGCAGCGTGAAGGAAATACACGGTATACAAAAGTACAACGATTACGCGCTCGCGGTCAATAATTTCCGCGGCCGCGCCTAACCCATCGACCGTGCGTAGCGCGCGTATAAACTATCCGGTAGCTGCTCGAAATGATGTATGCGCGAACGTTACTAGCTATTTACACGGAATTGTACGCGTATGTAACTTAACTCAATACCGCCGCCGGACTCCATTACCGTTTCGACTGCGGCGGCGGCGGCGGCGGGGATATACATCGTTGACCTGGCCGGTTCGCGCGCATATTTACCGGAGCCCGTGAGGTTTGCGGACAATGTTTGCCCCTAGGAGCGAACGACATAGAGGCTGCCGGGCATGCTCGAATTTGATAAATCGAATCTCGCGAGTATCGCTTACCGTGTATCGTATAATGTCGATACCATCTATTATAATCGATAAAGAAACTGTTTGCGCAAATAAATAGATGGAGAGCATATAATTAATATCCGTTTACGAATGTGTAATCAAATAAGTAATGCCCGTTGTGAGGCTGTATCGTTCGCAAAGAAGTTGCTAATGACTTTATTCGATATTACGAGCTGATAAACTGAATTTCTGATTCAATACTGCCTTCTATTCTCCATTGATTTAATGAGATAAAATAGGATACAAAATAGCTGACACGTTCAATAAATGCATTCGATAATTTAACGGTATTGAATAGTATATCTTTGATTAGTCAAATATTAAATAACGTATGTTTTCGGCCGTAAAACGTCACGCATTCGTAAGAAAATTAATATATTTCATGTATTACCGTGCCCCTCGAATAAAATGAGAAATTTAAATCGATTTGGATTATCTATAATCTATATCTACATATATATCTGAGCAAGAACCATCCATTTCACTGTTTATACTCGCCTCGGATCGGATCGGGATCTTGCAATGCGCGTGATCGGAAATTCAACGAGAAGCGGCAAATTCAATAGAATAGCGAGAAAAGCGGCGAGTTATGAATTTTTACGATGAGATAGGAAAGAGATTTTTTAAATCTGCGGCGCGTTATCGATTCGCTCTGTGCGTGAACGATAGGTGCGCGGCGTGTGCCATAAAATCGCTCCCGATTTCCTATCGCGTCTCGCTAATTATGGGAACGCGATGCGGCACGTATCCCTAATTACGCGAGAATTCGTGTCGCGTAGTACGCGTCCGCCGATAATGCCGGCCGCGGGGGATAATGAACTTAAATTTGTCGTTAAACATCACCTCCACATACGCGCTGTTAGCCGATGGTCACTTCCACAGAAAGCGACGATAGCGCGCGAATGACAGCGATGCTGTCGAGTATAGCAAATAATCCTTGTTACATTTCATTGAGATAGATAGACGGTTCGTCTATCCATCTCAATGAAATGTAACAAGGATTTCAGAGTACAAAATTTTAGAGTACAAAATTTACGATAGTTTAATTTTTCAGCTAAAGATTTCATGTTAAAAAATTAAAATATCGTAAATTTTGGACTGTAAAATTTTGTTTTCTCTAAAAGCGACATTTCCGGATTAATAAATCACAAGTTATAAAATATCTGCATTATCAAATAAATTTTGTCGAGTCAATTGATATATTGACCAAGGCATATAAAACGAACGTTATAAAGCAGGTTATAACAATTATTAATCTTGCATTGTGTTTTATACGTTATTCTCTTTGAACATGTCGCATGATACATGTCGCGAATAACTGTACGAGCGCGCGCGGGGGGGCATGTAATTAACGAGCGCCCGATTACGCGCAAGTTACGTTAGCGCGGAGACGTACGCGAAATTGAAAACTTATTCGCGGAACAAATGTAATAAATGTGTCCATCCCCGTGCGCGCAATCACGTCTAATTAGTGCAATCAGCTGCGGATTTTGCGTAACGACGGGATACGATATCGCGCGATATATGTCGGCACGTAATAATGACGATCGGGCGAGCACAAATATGTTTTTAATTAAATAGCGCGTTTGCATTATCCGTTTGGAATAATGATTAGCATTGTGCCGATTCTCTGACGGAGAGGATGGGGGCGAAAGCATGTGGAGCACGGAGAGGAAGGACATTTGCGCGAGCAATCGCGTCGAGTGAAATTTGTAAATGCAACACATCGCGCATCGTGCCGTGTATCATAACCGTTGCGTCGCGTTTTGCCGCAATCAAATGTCACGATGCGAAATTAATGGACGAAGCAACAACGCGAAGCCCTGGTTAGTTACATGGAGGAGCCAGTAGATCGGATTGCGCGATTGCGGATAAATTGATGAGCGCAGGATGTGTAGAAAGATCGCGTACAATGGATAACGGTCATTGTTGCGGTATTAAAAAGAAGTGAGATACGAAAAGGTATAATTACGTTTTACGCAATATTTTCTTTCGTGATATAAATTTACACCATTTTTTTTTTTTTTTTAGAGAATAATCTCAATCGCACGATAAGGAAAGAAGCGTCTCTACATACGCGAATCGAATTTTTCGTCCTTAGACGTCGATCGGAAATACATGTTACGTGACTTTCCCGTTATATGATGGAAAACAAAGTATAATATTTTGTTAACAAGAAATATCATCGTCGTAGAAAGAAGCGAGATTCGATCGTATGTGTAAAGCAATATCGTGTGTCGGTTTTGGGAGCGGGTACTGTCGTAGTGGATGCGGGAGGCAGGAAAAGGGGAAACACGAACCCGAAGTTGTATCGCGAGAGTCACCGGTTGTAATCGTTGTTATCAAGTGGAGGTTAGCGGGCAGATTCACGTCCGTTGTTTGCATTTGATGGGGTTTGGAAGGAAACATAGAGTGAGAGAGATCGCGAGGATTGAAGAGATGAGCAAGAGAGAGAGAGAGAGAATGAGAGAAGAGGGAAGAGGATAGAGGGCTCGTGTTCGCGATAGGCGGAGCCAAGTGGCGGTCGATATGAAACACCCCTCAATGAAACAAACTCTATCCTCCCTTCTCGCTCTCCTTTTCCCTCCCTTCCCCCCTCCCCCCCTTTCTCTATCTCTTCCTCATTCCATTGCTATCTCACCGACCCTTCGTCCCTCTTTTAACTCCCGCCTACGTTCATTCACCCTCGAACGCTTTCACATTCTCTCTGCTCTGCACTTATTCGCCCTGAAGCTTACACAACGTGATCCGTCATAACGGCGCACCGCGAGACTTTTAGCTCCCTCCGTATACCTCTTGCACCGCGCGAGGAAAATTTCGTTTCAACAAGAAAGAGGAAATGAGATAACTGTATCTATAAAGACACGACCACGCTCGCGAGTATATCGTGACAGTTTTTGCGCTTGGTGACGAGTTTACAAATTTATTCGCCACGAGTTACAATCGTAATTTGTGAAAGCTCGCGATTAACCCAAGGCGAATAATTTAAATAGAAAATAGCGATAAAACCTCTGATATTTTTCTCTCATTTCGATAAACGAGAGAATTCGCGAAGGTACTTAACATCTGGTATCTTTACAATAGCAGTTTTTACAATTTTACAAAGTTTGACGGCGTAAAATCTCCGATTACGCGCGACGAAATGCTTTCAACGGGATTCAACAACTCATCGACGTGTAATGCAAACGCGGGATTACAGGATAAAATTGGCGTGAAGTTGACAGCATGTTGGGCAACGCGTAATTTGAATTGACTATTAATCGTCTGCGTAAACATTGGCTCGCGCTGATTTACATCGCGTATTCAGCGCTAAATGTTTATTTGTCTAAAGCCAGCTCGACATGTACATCCGTTCGTTAAATATTCCAAAATTCTCTATTTATGCGAATTTTGGCAGCATTTAATATTTTATCGCGTGAAATCATCTAGATTAGCGCTTTTAATATACGACACGCACATGAATGCCATCGCATTTATAAAACTATCGTGAAAAGTTTCAGCGCGCGTTCAAGCATTTCTTCTTGTTATTTAGCTTAAAAAAAAATTTCTAAAAAATCAGCTTGAGTGCTAAATTTTGATTTTGAATTCAAATGTCCGTGATTGCAATGAAACGTTTTCAGTATTTTTCACACAATTTTTCAAGAGTTTAAAAAGTGTCACTCTTATAAATGTAAAAAACGCTGAAATCTTTTGACTACATGATATACAAAATACTCTAAGTATTTGAATATATATATATATATATATATATATCAATATTTCATATACACAAATATATTATCTTCGCCCAATGTACATATATGTTAAATCTTCTGTAATTTTTTATTTTCAATATCTTTTAATTTAAGATTTAAGACATTTATTTTTAGATTTCTTGGAAATTTGACTAAATTTCAAACAACAATTTTGCATGTATCGTGTAGTTTATTCGTTGCGGCGCTTTATCTTTAAACTTGAGTGCTCTTTGCCAAGAAATTTTGCGATAGTCTCTTGCACGCCGTAAATACGAGGCAATTCGAGACGGCGTCGTTCGCGAATAGTCCCGTAACGTTCGCGGCCGATAGTCCCGGCGGCGAGGATTCTGATTTCTTCGTAAATCCTGCTCCAGGTTCAGCGTGCCCGGTGGTGCCAGCGAGCGAAAACCGACGCTGTCAACGAATCGATATCCGGATGGGCGTGGCCTTGTCGATCCTCTCGCGGATGGAATAGAGCAGAACGCGCGAGATATATTCTCGCAGATGTTGGCAGATGTTCGCAGATGCCGCGGAAGATTTAGCGATTCGATTTAGGACTGTTTCGATATTTTCCTTTCTGTCGTCGTGTCCGATGTCATAATTAATAGTCGGCCGTAATTAAAAGTCGTATTGCAGTTCCCGCTTGATAAAATAGCGTATACCGAGATGTCGACAAAGAATATATTTTCTCTCTCTCTCTCTCTCTATACAGGATGCATCGACTCTTTCTTCCGTCTTTTAATTAGCAGCAATGTTCTCTAGCTTTTGATTCGCATTTTAAAATTTTATTTCACAAAGAACTTTGTAATCGATTGCTAGAACCGTAATATTTCCGTAGAGGTAAATTCGACATCATCGATGAAAGAAAATAAAGCGAGAAAGAGAGAGAATCTTTGTACGATCATTCTCGTGGCATGCCGATATAAATTGTTATCTGCGGCGGAATATTTCATTACGTCTTAGCGTTACGTCTCACGAACGAAAGTGTATTAACGACAGAATTCAGCCCTTCCCTTGGCTGTTTTTTCCTCCCGCCCGAAACGTTGCATATAAAACGCCTTAATGGCAGTACGATAAGGACATGATTTATCACCGCCGTAACTCCCGAGTGTCGCCGGGTTGTAGGGCACGTCAGCCGGCTACTTGCTCTCAACGAGCGCGATTAACGTATTTATTCGCCTTCCGCTTTCCGCGCTCAACGCAACGACTGTGTCGTATGGGGGCAATGTATCAATGCTTAGCATCGATATCGATATCGAAATAAGATATTGACACTACATTCGATGCCGAAGAGAAAGCATTCATATCTTAAAATATCGCCATTTGTCACGAGGCTCATATTTATGGCTAAAGCATAAAACGGCTGCTTAAAATAATATATAGGCTACACAAATCGTCATTTTATTTCTAAATTCTTTAATAAGCTTGAAATTAACTTGAAGTTAAATTTCTCTTAAAAAACGCGTCGAGGCATCCAATGATTTTGAGTGATAAAGTGATTTCGAATTTTAAGGAATTAAAGAGATATTAGAGTTGTAAAAGACTTTTTATCGTGAAACTTTGTTTAATTACTTATTCAAAGAAATCTTGCTTTTGTAAGATTTTAATTTCAGAACTTAATTACCAAGATATTTCATGTCGAAGTACGAGAGATAAATAATGACTTCTCATTAAATTTTCGTTAAAGAAAAATCCAAATAACTCCAAGAAACCATCATTAAGATTAATAGCACATTTCGAATAAGAGTACTCCGAAATACGAACTTTTTTCAACACAACGGATTAAGACAAGTACTTTCATTAAAATCTCAGCTCTTTGCAAAAAAAAAAAAAAAAACCTTTATACCTCTTTGTATACACGCAAGCAAAATATCTCTAGAGAAATAATTGAGTTTATTATAATATAATAAATAATAAAAAATAGGCTTAAGGAACGATATTGAATAATGGGCGCACGCTGGTGTCTTAACGGAAAGCCATTACATTAGAATTCTCGCAACAAACAACTCGAGCAAACATAAATAACACAATGTAAAAATTAAAATTCTCATAAATAATCAACAAGACACAGATCGCAATAAATAACTGTCGTTATGAATGATCAAAATAATCATATAAATAATCAAACGTTTTTCTGTCCTCGACTGGACTCTTTTCAATGAGAAAAATATAAATACGTAATATATAAATTAGATAAAATACAAACGGTCAATGGGTAAAACAAAACAATGTCAAAAATTGCTCCTCGACACTCGAAAGGCGCGCTAATATATGTCGAACCTCATCATTCGCCACAAAGTTTTCCCAAAAACTTGCAGGAGGAAACGATAGTCAAACAATGGCCTGAAATTTTTTTGAAATAACGGTGGAATAACGAGGGGCGAGGATAATAATTCCAAATTTTAGCAGACCGCGACTCACCCACGGAGTTTCCATTCCAGGCATGATTAAAGTCATGCAGCGGGATTCGCGTGACAGTGACGCTCCGCAGCCAGACTCTCGCTATCCCGCGAGCGCGGGAGACAAACGCGTACGAATAAAGAGAGATCAACGAGGCAAGCAAGCAAGCAAGTATAAGACACGAAAATATGCTTGTGAAATTCAAATCTTTTCAAGCTTATCGATGATCGGTAAATAAGACGGATCAAGTAACTCTGTGTCGCTCTGCAAATTTAAACCCAATTTTTGTCTCTTAATAAATAATATTTCGAAAGTGAGTCTTCTCGTGTAGCAAGGCTCATTGTCCAAAACCCATATATTTTCCCAATCCAAATCATGGTTTTTATCAACCCTATGCTCCGTTATCACGGAATTCCCAGGGTAAGATCTATTAATATGGTTAATTTTGATTTTATTATGATTTACATAACAAGATGGATAGTTAAATTGGCTATAGTACGTCTTTGTTTAAAAAAAAATTTTAATACGACGTGAAAATGCCGATCTCTCTTCCGGCATTATATCGATAATACTCGCCCCGGGCGCATTAATGAATGTAAATCAATTAATCCTCCGAGTGGGGTTGCGAGCGATCGACGCGAGCTAATCCCAACGAGAAGCAGAAGGGGAACCAACAAGAGGGAAAGCAGGAAGAGAAGAATAGAGATCCTCTAATAAGGTAATGTCACACTTTATGTCAAAATGTTTAAATTATAATATATGTGTAAAGATCTAACGTGAAAAATGTTAGTTTAATTAGTTGTTTTTGAGAAAGGCCACTCGTGTATCGAATTATCAAATGAAAGAGAGTTTTTGTTTTTTGTAACTACTAAAAAAAAAAGCATAAAAAATAACATTGAAATTTGGTTATTCAACGCTATGTCCTAGCAAAAAATATCCAAAAGTAACAATTATGAGCTATCGATTTTCGTTTTTTTTATACAAAATAAATTTTTATATCTATATAAATTGATGGGAATTACAAAATATGTATTATTTTATTTAAAAAAAAAAAAAAAAAAAAAAAAAAAAAAAAAAAAAAAAAATGATGTTCACGCTTGACTATTCTACCTGCTACATATATATCTGTATTTTATTTTATTTTTCAAACTCGTTTTTCTAAAAATTCTTTTATAAAGCGATCGTTTCTTACATTATTACAGTTATTACACTTTCGGCCGGAACAATCAATTTTACTGAAGCATCGCGGAAGCAATCAGAATCAGGGATATTATTCCGTGACGTTTATTAAAGTATTTTTAGGAAAAAAAGTCTCTCTAAAGGATTTGAGGAGACAAAGATGGTAGTAGCAAGTAAAGTATGTACAGGATTCCCCCTGCACGAGAGTAGTCGGTCGTATCAATAATAAAGGATTCCGGTGGAAGAAATGAGGGGACGCGAAAGAGAGAGAGAGAGAGAGAGAGAGAGAGAGAGAAGCCAAGGAGGCTCTTCGGGGCTCATGTTTATATGCGGGTTTATTTCTTTCACGGTCTGGTCCTCATTCACCGGTCGCATTATCTCGCTCTCTCGCTCGCATATTCCGCCTCTTAGGACCCAACCCTCGTCTGTCCCCGCTCCATCCCTCTCGCACTCTCGACAAGCCATTAAAATTCTGAGCGCCACACTGTTGAAAAATTACGGTATCCCTCTTGTTCCCGTTCGTGTTGGGCTCCTCGCAATATTCTCTCTCGCTCACGAGGATCGAGAACGAACATATCGCGCTCTCTCTTTTTATCTCCGCCTCGCTACATTATTCTATCTCTTCTGGTTCATGTCTCTCCGCTCTCTGTCCTTGTCATGCTGCCACATCCACCATTCGACTCCTCTTCAGGGTCTACTCTTTACTCGGTTGCCTGTTCCTCTTGTAGCTTGTTCCTGTCCCGTTCTTTCGCCTTTCGTACATCTCGTACTCTGGAAGTTTCCTTTACTCCGCTAATCTTTCTTTCTCCCTTCCTCGCTGCTGCTTTTATTCTCTCTCCTGTAGCCGTCTTCTTTCCTGTCTTTCCTTCGTCTGTCTCTTACCAATTCCCAGCCAGTAGTTTCATCTGTCTCACTCTTTTATCTTTCTCTTTCGCTCTCATTCTTTTGTATCTTATTTTCTTCTCCTCTCTTACATCTTTTATCTGTCTCGTACCAACTTGTACAGGGAGTCTGTTTTATTCTCTGTTTTCTTATCTTTTTCTCTTTTTCTTCTCTCTCTTTTTGTCTTTTACATTCAATCTGTCTCGCCCTGTCTAATTCCTGCTAAGAATCATATCTATTCCTGCTTTTTTCTCTATCTTCTTCGCACTTATTTTCTGCAATAATTTGTTTCTATCTTTATTTTTTGCTTTTCATCTATCTCTAGCTAACTTGTTTCCGCATTTTCTCTTCTAATTTAATTGCCTTCTTGTCTTTCCTGTCTTCCTGTGTGTGTGTGTAATCTATTCTCCCTTCTCTTTAGTTCTCTTATTCGATGTAGATTATACCTCCCTCTATTTTTAATGTCTCTTGTTAGTTTCTACAAGAAGAGTTTTTGTCCCTCTTTTTCTTTCCTTCTCTTTCATTCTCATTTCATCTTATACCTTGGTCCTTTCTTTGTCTTTCAAGTGCCATCTATCTCTTGCTAGCTCTTCCTAAGAATCATGTCTGTTCCTTTATGTCTTTTTCGTTCTCGCTCCGCTTATTTCTTTCTTTGTCTTTCACGTATCATGTATGTCTTGCTAATTTCTGTTCTCCTCTTCTTTTCTTTTTCTTACTTTTCTTCTTCCTCATTCTTTCTCTATCTGTGTTTCACCTTTTATCTATCTAGTACCAGGACAGTTCCTGTTTTATGTTTCCGCTCGCTTCTCCCCCCACACCACGTCTCTTGACTTTTGCTGACTTTACCTATCTAAAGGACAGCTCTGTAAAATATCTATTCAAAGAAGCGTCGAGATTCGATGGGCCACATCGCGCATACATAATATGTTACGATATACCATACAAGATTTCAATCGATGAGTCTAACGCGACGAAGATCGATGAAAAATCGATGTTGTTGCGACGCGCAGAATATTGAGAATAGTATTTTGAAACGTCGCTCCGTGTTATGAGCTAACAGTAAATAAGCATATTTTCTTTAATCTCTTTGATACTGAGTTATGTATTGGAGAAAAAATCAAATTTTTTCGGTAAAACATTTCTACGAGCCTTTATGAGATGTCCTCGGATACTTTTCGAAGAGATTTTTCAAGAGAAGACTTATGCATATATACGCTGTTGGTTATGTTTCTTTATTCTCTTTAAAAGCAAGTTTGATATCTTTCGCCGGCAAATTTCAAAAGGCTTTCTTATTTTTATTTCGTCAGCGATATCACTGCAAATGATCGTTCTACTGGAATATCGAATCGCGCTTACGTCGAAATGCATGACCCATACTGTATGTTGTGCCGCGATCACGCTTAAGCCTTTGAGGGTCGAAACAAAGTAACGATATTGTTCATCGATACGGCTGGTCGAAGCGGACGATCAAAAGAGGCGCCAACCGAAAACCAGTTGTGACGAACGAATCGCATTATGCGGCTCGCTCGCGTTGCGCATCCGCGGGATAACGCATGCATCATGGCCCGATCGTATTTTCCCTTCCTGCCTCCTTCCCCTCGCCGTTCCACGAGATACGTTGTCTTTCCTCTTCATGCATATGTCCCGCTCTCTTCTTCTAGTTTGAACCAGCCGACGTCTCTCTCTCTCTCTCTCTCTCGCCTCTGATGAAGTCCTGTCTCGCCGCTGGAAATATCTGCCCCGCGCGTCGCTTCTACCCCGTCAGCTCCCCTTAACTCAACCACGCTCGACGCAAACTCCGCGATTCGCAGCCAATCAATATTAATGACATATCAATTCATAGGAACAATATAGCCAATTACGAGCGGCCATATTATCGCGGCTGCCCCTCATTTTCTCTCTCTCTCTCTCTCTCTCTCTCTCTCTCTCTCTCTCTCTCTCTCTCTCTCTCTCTCTTTCACTCCTATCTTCTTTGTTTCGCAAACTCACCCGGACAACTGAATGCGGTCTGTTATTTGACGATAATAATTATTGTCAGGATCTTACTCGAGTGTTGTGAACCATCACCGACGAGATTGGGGGGAGAAAGAGAAACGCATAGGAGATTCAACGGCGAGGGATAGTCGATAATACTTATGAGTAATCATAATATTAAGAATTAATTAAATATAATTTATAATTTGTGCTTTTCATTTTGTTTTTCTTTGCAATTCTTTTTATGTCTACGGAAAAAATTAAAGGGAACAAAAAAATAGAGAACCGTCAAGGAAGGATAATCGCTGGTAATGATGTGCGTACTGATGTAATTATGTAATATAAGATTAATATATAAGAGAAACAATATAAAAAATAATACATTTCCATAAAATAGAGACTTAATTAAATTTACAAATGTATAGAATTCTATGACATTGTTTACATCGGAATTGTGCATAAATATTGTATATATTTTGAAATAATGTACAAATATAGTATATATGTACATACGTATACTATATCATTCAACGGATCATCCCAGTTTATGGGATATAAAGTAATTTCGAGAAGAAATCTTTAATGTTCAAACAAAAAATTCTCTTAATAACGTGAATCGAGCGAAGTCGTCATTTCTTTTCAGGAAGAATTAAATAAAGTGCAATCAAGTGACTGGTATTACGAGGAAAACGATTCGCGTCGATTGGAGCTTGTCAGGAAATTTAGGTAACAGTTTTTAACTCGATCTCGTACGCGATCTGTAAGTATTCGTCAAAGAGAGATAAAGGAAAAGGTCTTCCGATCGCGCAAAGATTAACATTTACGAATACGCGTCAATCGTACATCGCGTACGGCGCATAACGTAATTCTGTATACCGCGATGTATTCGAACGGAGAATAGAGCACATCGGAGTTTCTAATTAACGCCCGTCGCAATTAACAGCGCTACGGCTAATGACCGAATTGCTGTTTGCGTCCCAATCGCTGACAGAGTAATTTTGATTAATTATAGGCGCGATAATGCCGAGAGACCGTGACCGAAACATCGACTTTGCGTTTGGAACAATACGCGCGCTTAGTGCGTTTTGCGGTGCACTGGCTCGGCTCCATGACATAATGCGAGTGAATCTATATGTGTCGAACAAAATGTATTCGAGATTAACAAATATAATGTTTTCGAGAATATGTAATTATGTCACACAGGTTTTTCGTAATTAGCTTTTTCACGAAAAAGTTTAGCCTTTTTATATAACGCGGAATTATTAGTACGTCGGCATATTATAAAATACATGTTGAAGTATATTTATAAATATATTAATAAAATTGTTTATTTGTTAATAATGAATTTATTGTATACATGAAATATTGTAGTGAGACACCCATATTAAGTTAGCCCCTCCACCAACGCCAAATTAAATCAAATACATCAAATAATTTAGTGCTAATTATGTGCTAATTAGTTGCCGTAGTCCGAATTTTGTTGCTCAAACCGTTTAGCAGGAATTTACAGTCAAAGTGGGGGGTACTAGCTTGACGTTAAGCCAGCCCCCCCCCCCCCATAGTGAAAAAAATATATATAAAGCTCGAATCAAAAAATAAAATACACTAGAATTTGTTGCTATTTTGTTGCTCTAAAATAACAAAAATATTTTTAAAAAAGTATATTATTTAATTAATACCACTATATACTCAGTCTCGCCGCGCCGTACCATTCACTTGCGCGAAGTAAAAGTAAATAAAAAAATGTATCGCTCGCATGTATTTGGTACTGAAATAATCTGTGGACAATATACTGTCGAAATATATGAGAAACTGAATTTGTTGCTCGTCTTAAAGTATTAAAAATCGATACTTTGTCGCCGAGGACCCTATACGACGCGCTCTTATATTATATAAATTAACTAAAAGAATTTGTTGCTCGCATGTTTTTGGTATTAAAATAATCCGTGGACAATATACTATCGAAATATATAAGAAACTGAATTTGTTGCTCCTCTTGCTTTTTTAAGAATGACGCGTTAAAGATATATGTTAAGATTACAGAGTGATCAGAGTTAAATAAAATGTAATCGTATTAATGATGATTTCGAATGCTAATAAAATAGTAAAATTAATGCGCTCAACGATTATAATTATGAAATCATTAATAATCATCAATGATGAATAATAGAAATAATCAAGGCAAAGATAATATGGTCAGTTTTAATTCTAAATATTTATATGATTATCAGATTATAAATAATTAATCAAAAAACAACTCGATTTTTCAATATCATCGTTTCCATAAATTAAAAAATAAATTGACACGCATATTGTTAATTTCGTTAATGCACATGTTTGATAATTTTCATTCTCTAAAAATGACGCGTTAAGGATGTTAAGATTACAGAGTGATCAGAGTTAAATAAAATGTAATCGTATTAATGATGATTTCGAATGCTAATAAAATAGTAAAATTAATGCGCTCAACGATTATAATTATGAAATCATCAGTAATCATCAATGACGAATAATAGAAATAATCAAGGCAAAAATAATATGGTCAGTTTTAATTCTAAATATTTATATGATTAATTTTGTTAATGCACATGTTTGATAATTTTCATTCTCTAAAAATGACGCGTTAAGGATGTTAAGATTACAGAGTGATCAGAGTTAAATAAAATGTAATCGTATTAATGATGATTTCGAATGCTAATAAAATAGTAAAATTAATGCGCTCAACGATTATAATTATGAAATCATCAGTAATCATCAATGACGAATAATAGAAATAATCAAGGCAAAGATAATATGGTCAGTTATAATTCTAAATATTTATACATGAGCTATAAATCATTAATAAAAAAAAAACCCGATTTTTCAATACTATTGTTTCCATAAACTAAAAATTATATTGACAATTTTAAATGTTTAATAATAAATTCTACTGACCGACCGATGCACCGCCCTTGCATGGCTCACTTCTTTCCGCATCTGGTCATCGCGAGATCCCTTCCGTTTCCGGTTGCTCCCTTCGCTTCAAATTGAGACGAGACAGTCTATCAATTTGTCCACTCGTGCATAATCACTATTCTCATAATCACTATTTCACTCGTAGTCCAAAATCCGCCATATGCAATGACGCGGTAAAATTATTTCCATGCCGATTATAAACACGAAAGAACATATAATCGCGTATTAATAAATGGACGGAGACGATTTTCCGTGATTCTAATCGACATTCCCGATACTCACGACATCCACTTTATACACGGGATAAACTTGTGATGGATAAAAAAAGGCGAGAAATACGGAAAGAATATTTCAATCTCGCAGCTAATGCAATACGACGGTTACTGTAACGGTTACGGAAAATTTAGGCAGGTTGAGTAGTAGTAGATGGGGAGGGGGGAACGCGTCGTCGAATATCCGTTCCAGGAAAAGGAGCGAGCGCGTCCCTTCCAAGAAATAAACCGTACGCGAAAAATCCTGCGCGAAATAAATGAAACTAGCTCGAGCGACGCTCATTTGCGATCTCGATTTATGAAATTGTGAATATAACTCTGAAAAAAGGATTACATTTGAAAACAATATTAAAGAATATTAAAGCAGAAACGTGTGGAACGCGACGCGCTTATATTTTCAACGCAATATTATTATATACGACAGCGAGTAAATTATTTCAGCGCCTAAAAATATGTTAAATAATGTATTCATCGATCGTTGTATCGTATTATAAAGTCGATATATCAAAACTACAAATTACTCTCGATTCGGATATTTCGAATATTCGTTCGGATGCGAAATTCATTTTCGATAGATAAAAGATGCGTGGGAAAAATCTTGTCGTTTGCGAGTATATATATATCGAAAGATGCCTTAATCACGATTACACGGGTTAATATATTACACTCGGATAATCGCCTGTTATTCGATACAAGACCCCCCCGACACTCGTTCGTACGCGGATCTCACTTTCGACGGATAAAAAGACGCGAGAAACACGGAGCGCGACCGTAATTCGTCTCGAGACTCGCGCTTGTGTGAAGAGACTGACACGATTACGGAAAATTTAGGCTGGACGGGTAGGTGAGGAGAGGGGAGGACCGCGTCGCCGAACGTCTCGGTACAGAAGCGTTCAAAAAAGTTGGATGAAAACATTCAGATATAAACAAAGAAGCGCGGCTCGAGAGAAAGAGAGAGAGAGAGAGCTTATATTACAAAATCTCGATCAATTTTCATGGCGAAACGATAATACAACGAGAATAATCGTTGAATAGAATGTGTAAGATTCGAGGAGGAATATATCTGAAAAGCAGCTCACACACCACATATGAACATTCCTAATAAAATATTCTTATTTAAGAGAAAAAAAAAATGTGTTCGGTTAGTCGACAGTTAGTCGACTAATTTTACACGTCAGGTTTAATAATATTCATGGTTGTAAAATTGACCAATCACGGTTATTCGATTCTTGATTGGTGATTGGTTAGTTTTAAAACTATGGATGTTACTGAAATCCAATTAAGGGTGACATGTCAACGTTAATCGATGTCTCTGAAATGCCGCGAGAAACCACGAGTACCAACAGCTAAATGAGAAATTTTACAATTGGTGAAGTTTCGCGTCGCGTTTTTCACACGTTTCGTATTTCAATATACTTTAATATTCTTTTAAAATATATGATTCTTTTTCAATTATATGTATAATTTCGCCAGAAAATATAATCGCGAGATTGCAAAAGTATCGCTCGAGCTTCGTTATCTTATCCTTGTTTGTATCGCGAAGGTTTTTTGGCGCACGATTTTTTTCTCGCAAAAAACTCGCTCGCTCCTGTTCTTGGAAGAGATATTCGACGACATTCCTCTCCCCTCCCCCCACCTATCCGTCCAGCCTAAATTTTCCGTAACGCTCTTCACACAAGCGCGATTATCGAGACGTATTATTTGTTGTGTATTTTGTTGCTCTAAAATAACATAAAAATATTTTTAAAAAAGTATATAATTTAATTAATACCACTATATACTCAGTCTCGCCGCGCCGTACCATTCACTTGCGCGAAGTAAAAGTAAATAAAAAAATGTATCGCTCGCATGTATTTGGTACTAAAATAATCTGTGGACGATGTACTATCGAAATATATAAGAAACTGAATTTGTTGCTCGTCTTAAAGTATTAAAAATCGATACTTTACAGATTATTTTAATACCAAAAACATGCGAGCAACAAATTCTTTTAGTTAATTTATATAATATAAGAGCGCGTCGTATAGGGTCCGCGACGACAAAGTATCGATTTTTAATACTTTAAGACGAGCAACAAATTCAGTTTCTCATATATTTCGACAGTATATTGTCCACAGATTATTTTAGTACCAAATACATGCGAGCGATACATTTTTTTATTTACTTTTACTTCGCGCAAGTGAATGGTACGGCGCGGCGAGACTGAGTATATAGTGGTATTAATTAAATTATATACTTTTTTAAAAATATTTTTATGTTATTTTAGAGCAACAAAATAGCAACAAATTCTAGTGTATTTTATTTTTTGATTCGAGCATTCTATATATTTTTTTCACTATGGGGGGGGGGCTGGCTTAACGTCAAGCTAGCACCCCCCACTTTGAATGTAAATTCCTGCTAAACGGTTTGAGCAACAAAATTCGGACTACGGCAACTAATTAGCACATAATTAGCACTAAATTATTTGATGTATTTGATTTAATTTGGCGTTGGTGGGGGGGCTAACTTAATATGGGTGTCAGAGACTTGCAATATTCGTTTTTATTAATATAATAACTAAAGTATTTCTCAAAATTAAAATTTCTTGTACTTATTGAAGACTGTCTAAATTTATTGTATAACAATAAATTATAAATATACAGAGCGCTAAGAAAAATTCAAAAACATGAGTTTTAAAAAATAAATTTCAGGAAAAAAGCAAAAGAGAGAGAGAGAGGAAAGAGAGAAAAGATAGTTTGGAAGTTTGAATATTGAAAGTTTGATTATTAAGATCTATGCGGAAGAATATTTTTGGATAAGCCGTATGATATAAAAAAATTATTTTCCTCGTTTACTTATTATTTTAACAAATAATGGTATTCTTTTACGAAACAACAATTTTCTACACTGTTTGTTTGTTTATAATTCTCCTAACGTGTGTATCATCAATAGATAGGAAGTTCTCTTTTTTGAATAAGCCAGTATTTACGAGTGAAACAATACGGTTTGTGTATTTACACGCGATATCTGGCCAAAGTGCGAAAGTCCGCAGCTTTCTTGTGCGAAAATTCAAGAAATACGTTCGGGAAGAAACGATAAAAAAAAAAAAAGGGCAAGAAGAAGGCGAGGGGATACGAAACTTGACGCAAAGGTCTCGACAATCCCGTCACGTTTCGATGCCACTAGGGGGGGTGTTCACGGCATGTGGTCTCACCAACCCTCTGCCTTTTCTCTTCACCTTCCTTCGCACCGCTCTCGCTCTTCCTCGCACAAACAGGCGAGTCCCTTTATCCTTATCCCTTCTCTATCCTCTTTGTCCATTTTTACATCCCTCTGATCAGGGCACGTTTTACTCGGCGGGGTGAGTACTCCCCCCAGTCTCTTCACCCTTGTTATAAATACTAATTGCTCTATACAAACGTTCGAAATGTGTTTAACGTTTCTTTGGCACGTGATCCCTTCGCCACCCTTTCCCTTCCCCCTATGCTACTTTCTCACTTTTTCTGTTTCTCTCTTCCGATTTCTCTCTTCCCGTTTACACAACGCGACATAGGGACAGTTTTCCCCTTCTCGCCACCCTCCGCGGTTTTGCTGTTACAAGTGCAACTAGGATTTCACTTTGATAATCCATCTAGCCTATTAGTTTGTTCCGTCTGACGGCAAGCTATATTGAGACGAAACGAAGAAGATATCAAGTTGAATCGTCATAGAATTTCATTATAAAATGTAAAATAATTATATATTATATTAATTCTATACTCTATATGAATAATTCTATATTATATACATATCCTCTTTAACATTTGAAAAGTATATAGACACATGTGTATCATATATTTAATTACAAAATAATTCTAAACTGTACGTGATTAAAGAATTTGTAAAACAACAATTATGTAAAAACTAGAAACGTAAATTCTTTTTGAATAATAAATTTTAAACTATAAATTTCTCAATACAACATTGTCAAAGATTTAAATCTAAATTTCAGAGTAATGTTCGATTTATTTTGTCACGCCGTATAATAGACTTTGAAGTCACGAGGAATTTATATAATAGCAGGACTTGAAATATTGATGCCGACAAAAGAGAGAGAAAAAAAATATATTTTTTATTCAAACAGTATATTTATCTACATGTTGACACATTGACATGTATAGAATTTAATTTGTGCACGATATTAGCGAGAACGTACATATCTCGCGGCATACAAACGAGCAAAGCCGGCTGGTTACTTGGTAATCGTTACCCGAGATCATCCGTCTATCCCGGGATACGGAGATAGCGGAGAGATTGCTTTCGCGTTAACCGGATACAGGCAAACGTATACCATACACGCAACTGCGTATGCGTGCCAATGCGCGAGGATGAACAAGGTCTCGCTCGTCGCGTTACTCGTGGATATGTGCGGTGTGATTGATACCGGCTCGCGTGTATGGACGTACTTAATGAAATAGATAACGCGTATCTTGCACGACTGCACATCCACGTTTGAGCATCGATGAACAAATAACGCTATGTGTACCGGTTCTGACGAATCCGGCAGCTACGTAAATACGCGTGAATATTATCACGAAGAATACGGGAAAAGATCGTCTTCATTTAAGATATTTAAAATATTTAATTTAAAAAGGGCTTATGTGTGTGTGTGTGTGTGTGTGCAACTATATCATTTTATTAATCAAAAAATTTCTGTATGTACGTTGAACGATATTTAAGTAATAATTAATATATGTGGCAATGTATGTTATTTGGTTTTTAAAAATATAAAATAATAGTTTTTAATCTAAAAAGTATAATTTTTAATTTTATATAATGGAAAGAGAGAAAGATTTGTCTTTCTCTTTTTTTTATAGTTTTCATATTTTATAATAATTCGAGATAATTATCATAATGTGTCAGTTCTCGCAAAAGTATTACTGTGACATATCATTATTATTGCTGAAAAGAATCAATGTTAATGATTAGAAAAAGATGACTGAAATAGATGGGATGTGTCATTCGATTCAATGGAATTAATTTTGTCTGACGCGAATTTGTCAAAGCCCTTGTCTACCATAATCCCGGAATTCTTTCCTTTCAAGCAGTTTTCCTTCGAACATTTTTTTGGGATCCGCTCGAACGAGCGAGGGAAATACGGCGTTGAAAAATCGCCAGATAATAGATTAGTCAACTGACAGATGGCTAGCTATATCGTGGAAAGAATGATACCACAGTGTCGGATTTAACAGAAGTTGAAAAAACAGCCACGTGTAGCCCAGCCTGACGATATATCCATCTCTTTCTCTCACTTGCTTCTTCTCTCTCCTTCTCTCTCTTTCGAGGTTTTAATTTCTATCTCTGTTACGATCTTAGGATCTTACATAACAAGAAAAACGAGCGATTACAAGCGTGGTAACGCGATGCTATTTACAGGTCTTCGTTGCATAATTTTTATATGCCAATTCGATCTCGGGACATATAAAATGCTGATTTTTCTAGAAATTACTTTAAGAGGATATCGCATTAAAAATTATGAGACGGAAGATTTTTTTTTACATTGAATTCTATACATCACCATCTTTTAGAAGAGTCTAAATGTTGATTACAGCGAGTATTCTAATGGAGAATACGAATAGTTGACTGTAACTCTTTGGCTCTACCAAAGTTAAGCGGATTTCCACGCGAGAGCAGGATTACTCGTTGCGAGTTCACTTTACACAGCTGATATACAACTATAGCTGCCTTCTCTCTGCGGCTCTCTCAGCCGGATGACGAGCAAGGAACGAGAAGCGGTTAAAAATAAAGAGAGGAGAGACAAGGAAAATCTGTTATGCCGCAACAAAGTATTCCCACATGACGTCTTCCATTCTCTTTACATGCCGTCATCGATACATTTTTTATTTGCGCGATCGTGGCACCAACGGAAACGGTCTGATTAACGGCGAGATTATGCTCGTTACGGAAGGATAGAGAAGCGGCTCTCCGTTCCGCAAATAAACGGAATATAATGCCGCGTGCGGGATTATTAGAAAACTCACGTACCATGAAACTGTGAAATATATTTACAAAAACAAAAATATTTCGGATAAAATGTTACACAAGCGCTATTCATCAAACATACCATAATACGAATGTGATTTATTATACGTGTATGTCTATGTATCTTATAAAAAGGTAAAACTCTTTAAACTCTTATCTTTTGATTACTACGCGATCTTTTTTATTGTCATGAAAGAAATTGATGCAGGTTTCCATTCGCGTGATTCGCCAATGGCGCGTTGCGAAGGCCATCAACGGCATGTATAGTCGAGGGCAAACGAGGACCGTAATATCTCGCGATAATCAATTCCAGTTCTTTAAATCACGACCGAAAAACTCGATTATCCTGTTTACCTTGGAGCGAGCTGTTCTTTCTGCGGCCTGTAGCGTAACGAATCGTGCGAAATTGCCGCTCAGGTAGCTTCAAATATACAGGGTGGTCCACTTTAATCTAACTGCAATTTTTTCCAAAACCATCGATGATCCAACAAATATTTAAAAACAGGATCAACAAATTTTAAATGGCATAAAAATTGAATATTGGTATAGTTTTTTTTTTTAAATAATTTCAGGCACACTATTATATTTTTAATGCGATATAAACTGGACCATAAAATTAAGATACTGAAGATACGATAACTTTATCTAGAAAAATGTAATTGTCTTTTTAAAAAAAAATCTCCATTTTGAAAAAAAATATTATACAATATCGAGTTTTTAAAGGCGCAATGTATTATAATATCGAAGATTTAGCTTTGAAAAATAATAAAATGTAGCTTTTGATAGCAAATATTCATTCTTCGAATGAAAATTGAGCGGAGAAATGAAAATCAAGCACCATATATTTCGGTATTTTGTACAAAATAAATTCCGTACCTCGCGTTATACGATGTCACGAATCTGCAACCTGATGTATTTTCACGAAAATCCCTCGGGGCAACGGCAACGGGAATTTTCGCAATAAGGAGTCGCGTTTATTGCCGGAGAAAAACGCAGGCGCCGTTCTTTACGATCCCCCATTTTACCGGGGGGAACAGGTTGAAAAGTTTTCGCAGTACGACAAAGAACAGACCCCGAAGGTGCTAAGAGTTTAAGTCGCAAGTTGTACGCAACGCGTATCGAGTTAAATACACCTGTTACATTCAAAGCGGCCGAAATCGCACTAATTCAATTAGCAAGTAACGCGATTTCGCCTGCCAATCACCTCGACCCGCCGTTAAGTAGACTAATTATCCTTTCTTCTCATCTGCCTGGCGCGCATGGCGCAACGCCGTTTGCGCGCTAATTGAATTTCACGTCCCGCCACTTTCGCAGAGTTACTTGTACAAGAATGCCAGTCCATCGATTCCGTACAATTTTCCCGTTACACCGATCGGCCTGTCGTGATCTACCGCTTTCAGTCTCGACGCTTAAGTACGATTAATCAATCGGCATACAAACGAGGTACATGATTTAAGCGCTCTCTTTTAAGCAAGACAAATTTATAATTATTTCTTTAAGTATTTTTTGAAACAATTGTTCTAAATCGTTGCGGAATACTGGTTAAATTTCTTATTAAACTATGATATATACTGTTTATTTTGCTGCTACTTTACTTTAGAAAAGATTGAATTTTGAAAGGTAATCTAAAAAAAGTTATATTTATATGTAAACGTAAAAGAAAATTATTAAAAAAAAAAAAAAAAAAAATCAGAAAGCAGAAGTTTCTTTTTATTTTTAACGTGATAACTTAAAGCAATTGACATAGATATCGGAGATATCTTTGCGAAGGGATTGATGTTTAAAAAAACATTATCAATTTCCCTTAAAATACATTCCATCATCCGATTTATTTTACAAGACTTAATTCAGCATTACACGAGTACGCTATGTAAAGCTGCAACGCATTAACTTCTTCGCGGGACTGGCTAATGCATCTAAAATAATTTACGACATTTCTGGGTCAAGGAACAGGGGGGGCCTGGCGTTAAAGCAAGTTGAGTAAATAGAAGGACGAGAAAGAAGAACGCGACGAAATGAAAGCGAGATGGAAGAAAATGAAAAGGGAGTACGCAGGCGAGAGAATCGTGTTGGATAAAGAGAGGGCGGAATAAAGAACGACCGCATATATACACTTGCTCTTGCGAAGAGGCAGGATCTAAAAAAGCTGTGCGCCCATTCGTGAATAGTATGAAAAAAATCTGATTCGTCGAATTTTACGAATCTTCCATCCATTATTCACAAATTATAAACGAATCGCGAATATGTATTAACATAAGAAGAGAGCTGGCGCGTGTACGAGCAAAACGCGAACAGTGTGCCCCGTCGTTCCGCTTCCCATTGTGCGTGGACCCTCTGCCTGCCGCTCTATAATGCTCGTTTCGAATAACCCGGTATCGTGCTCGTCATTTTACGTGTCTCTAAACTACCTATTGAAATCTCGATGAGATAAAACGCGACTAATCCCGTTCGTGGTTCAACACCAGTGCCAGACTTATGAAGGGCGCTTCTCTGAGAATAAAAAAAGAATAAGACGACAAGTCGAATCACAAAGAGAAATAAAGAGTATCAAAAATATGCTAGTAAAAAAGAGGATTATATTATTGTTTTTAATTGTGAAAATATAATATATAGCTTAATCACGTGCAGACTGATGATTTATAAGGATTTACTATATTGATTGAGCATTTAATCATTCGTAAAAAAATTGAATTTAATTTATATATATTTATTATTAACTAGCGCTTTCTCGTTGTAATTTAAAGAATATTATATCACATCTTCAAAAGTTGCATGTTGTATTAATTTTTCTAAGCGATATCTCAATTTTCTCTCAAGTATCAAACATTCGTAAGCACGATATTGATGCGGTTGATATCGTAAAGAATAAAACACATCGGATTATATTATTCATATTAATTGTTATCATCCTTAGGATATATTATCCGTCTCATTTGCATTAATCACACGAAACGATATTTTCGCTTTGATAGAATATCATTAGCGGTTCGATACACGCACAGAAATTAACGCCTCACGATAAACGGTGGGTTCGAGTTTACGTGATTACACTGTGATTATAGACTAACGCAGAGCGTATAAGCGCGCCGGCGGATAAATCGAGGCCGTTGATATTCGCTTAGAAATCCGTGTCATTCCACGCTTCGCGTAGGTGTCCGCAAATAATTACGTCGCGTGGCGAATGAGCCATATGAATTCCTTTCTCACGCTCAGCGTGCCGATGTCCGGCAAAACACACACACACACACACACACATATAGAGATATATTATTTTAAATCCCGGACAAATAATAATACATGTATGTGTATACATATAATAATTGCGAAAACAAATAATGCTCAGTTTAATCTTCTAATGCGATTATTTTTGTCACATTCGAGAATTATTTTCACATAAAAACTAATTATGTATAAATAAAAATCTAATTTTATTATTTATGAGAATACCTATATTAAAATTAAAAAATAAGAAATTTTTCTCATCTAAGTAATTATTAAAGCTGCGATAAAGATTTTATTTTAATTTATAATTATATATTAATAAAAAAAAAAAGAAGAAGAAGAAGAAGATAGAAAAAAAGAATAATTAAAATTGTGTAGAATAATTAAAATCGTGTGTGTAGAAAAAGAATTTTAAAATGAATTCTATCATTCTTTTCTCTTGTGCTTCACAGTTATAAAGTCGTCGTATTGAGAATCGTTAAAAAAAAAAAAAAAAAAAAAAATGCGTTTCAGGAAAGTTTACCCGGAAAAAAGAAGTTAAAGAGGGCCTACGCGTAAATACATTGGCCGGTACACAGAGAGAGGAGTGTTAAAGAAACGAAAGCTGAAATAAAAGGGACCATTGTTTATTATCCGACTCGAAAGCCGTGCAAAGAGAAAAAAATTTATAATAGAGGGAAAAGAAAAAAAGAGAGAGAGAGAGAGAGAGAGAGAGAGAATGAAAGAAGGCTCCTCTTTATTTTCACGGTCGGTGACAAATTTTCCACTCCGCATCGAGCTCCGCTTGGTCTCCGATCGAGCGATTCCGATGTAAATCACTTCATCGTCGGAGCTTTACATACAGTCGATCGGCTAAACCGTTGCTCGCTATATCCGACAGATCGACGTCGTCTGTAGTCCCGTAGCTTAGACTTAATTACTGCGATTAGCGTGAGAGGAGGGCTCACTATATCTGCGCGTATTACACAGCTCGAGGCAGCTGGCCTCAACTCTCTCTCTCTCCCCCCCCCCCTCCTCCTCTCTCTCTTCTCTTCATGTGTGTGTGTGTGTGTGTGTATCCCTATGTCTGTCACTGCTTCTATCTACCTCCAAGAATTCAGTAGGGCTCAGGAACGTAGTGACATGAGTGAGACAGTCGCCAGCCCTTCTAGTATTACGTACTCGTATTTCTCTCTTTTTCTCTCTTTCCTCTTATATATACACTATCACCAGTAATGGAATTATCGAACAACCGCCCTGTTCTACAAGTCCCGCCTTATTAACACTGCGATCATAATTTTTATTTATTTTTTATAGATATTTAAGCTAATGGTTCATAAGACATTGAATGATTATCAGCCGATACATGAATCATCGAGAGCAGAATGGCGTGATATGTATGTTAATAATAAATTATATATCCTAAAAATATAGTAATGGCTAATGTGAAGTTTTAAATTATTCTTATATTAAAGCAAAATTATTATAATAATATAATCGTATAAATATTTTCATATTTTCACCAAATACAGAAAAAACATAAAAAAATGCAAAAAAATAAATTTTTAATTTTATCACTTACACAATAAAAAAAAAAAAAAAAAACATATACCGAAAGAAGTACAGGAAAACATTTGATTAATACAGTAGTTAGCTCTTCAAGGATCTCAGCAAACAATCAGTCAAGTTTACTCTTCGTTATAAATTGACGTGTTATACATTCTTTTCATCATTCTGCCAAGAAATATGTAATCTGTATTTTACGTCGAGAAAATGCACTCCCAGTAAAATGAGAGATCGGTTTTTCGCGTCAGATCCTTCAATTGGTATCACACGAATAACAGCGATCTATTAGCGACGGCGTTGCATGTTTCAGACATGATTATTTAAAGCGATTACATTTTACTATAATATGCAGTATTTGGTAACCACAAATGCATCGCCAACCACAAAGTTGATTTGTCCGCTCTCTGTTGCAACTATACCCGGGCAAAAGCGTAGCCTACGTATACATACATACGTGCGGGATTTAGGCAGGCTCCTGTGTCAATGACGTAGAGAGAGAACATAGAACGCATCTACCTTCCTACCTCCCTCACTTTCGCACGTAGATTCTCGTTTCTCTCAGCTTCCATCTGCATCGCGCGTTCTCTCTACTATTCCGCCCTACTCTGCATCTACATCCCTCGCTCTCTCCTACCCTTCTATCTTTATTTATCTATCTATTCATGCAATGGCGTAAGTAACATTTACAGAGCTTTACTGCGACGTAAAATACAAATATTTATCCTGTGATTTTAATAAACATCAATCTTGATTAAACAAGCCTATAATAATAATTTATGACAATAAACACGCTTAAAAAAAAAAAAAAAAAAAAAGATGACGTGAGACTGCAGTCGACATAATTCAATCTGTTTTCTTTCTTTTCTCCTTTTCTTTGTTCCTCTATTCCTTTTTTTTCTTTCTTTCTTTTATTCTCATTCTTATTTTTATTCACTCTTAATTTCTTTCATCATTTCTCTCTCTCTCTCTCGTCCTTCAGTTTTTTTTCCGTTCGATCTCAGAAATTATGATGCGGGGTTTGCGGGGCCATTAGTTACGCCAATGTGTTTGTTTGTCCCTTTTCCTCTCTCATATATCTGGTATCTTCATCGAGTTCCTCGTGTTTCTCCTGGTTCTTCTCATTCACCTTCTCTCTTTCTCTCCTCTCTCTTTCCCTCTCTCGCTCTTTCTCTATCTTTCTCTATACATCTCTCGGTATTACTATATATCCACTGCAAGAGGATCTCGGAAATGAAGTCGACCCTCCTCCGACCGTCCTGCCATCCTCCGCGCATCCTCCGTTCTCACCATCCTTCTCCCCTTCTCTTTTCCACTTCCCGCCGCCGTCGCCGCTAAAAGCCTGGCGGGGTTGTTACGCAGACAGAAATTCAATATAGCCGTTACTCTTAGGTGGTTGTATGTACTTACCGTCTCTTCTCTGTGCTCGGATAACGTATTATTATCGAAGAGCGACATCGCGGAGCGCGACCGAACGGAAGAGAGGATTTCCCGTCATGGAGAATTCACGAATAATCTCTTTCTCTCTCCCTCTCATCCTGTCCGTTCGATCCCTTTCATTCTTTGTCACCTACGTGCATGCACCTTCTTTTCCTCGTTGCGGAAATTTGCCGTGCGAACGATCGCGTTTTATACGCGATCAAGGGGATGTCGTAAGTCGAGTAGACGCGTAATTGGTTAACGTGACTGACAATGAGAGAGACTTGATTACCGAGTTATTAAACATTAGATTAGATCTCGATGTAATAGGGATTGAGACGAAGGACGTATATCGTTGTCATGTGTAAATGTATTTACGCACAATTTTCTATATATGTGTGTATGTATATAATTATTCACATTAATTTTCAGAAATTGATGGTTGTAGAAACTTTTTTCCTCAGTTATTCCCGATATTACATCGCGCAACAAGAGAAAATATCGAGTATCGACATATAATTAAATTTCATCATCCGTAATCGAATTGCGTGCGCGCCGTGGCGTGTTCATCGCTGATTCATTACGATCGCGTCGGTCATTAGCATAACCACGTAGCAGAGGCTTTGTTGCTAATTATTGCGATAATTGGTACTCCGCAGTACTGCTAAATTCTGTATCCGTAACATTATTGAACCGCCGCGTATTCCTTTCACATCGGTATTAATTTGTTTCCCTCCCTAAAACTCGAACGAATACTTTGTGTGTTTACATCCGCAAACATGATAGAGACGGGAATAGAAAAAGGAGGGAGGGAGGGAGAGAGAGAGAGAGAGAAAGAGAGGAGAGCTCGTTGCCCCAAAAATGATTTTCAATAATATCGACTTTTACGAATACGAAGTTTCCATATACAGCGTATAATTATTATTTAACGTTTTTGTTCCGCGGAACGTGAAAATATAATTAAACGATTAAATAAGTTAATATCGCGAAGTATGCGCGCGCGGTCAGCTGTGGAAATTGTATACAATGCTTGACCGTGTAAATTTTACAACGTTCAATAGTGAGTTTCCTCTCCGTGATAATTATCGGATGCGTAACTAAATCATTAATTATATGCTTACGGTCGTTAAAGACTCTAGATTCGAGTTTAATTATAGTAAAAGCCATGAAGCACTACTTAACAGGATTAATTTTCCAGTAAAATAAAAAGTATTTTAGAGCTGTTTAGTGTCTAGAATCTAAAAGAAAAGGAATAATAAGAAGAAGAAGAAAAACTTTGCATCCATTAAAATTGAATTATTGATTATTCGCCTAAATGACTATTTTATCAATTACTTTGTTAGATAATGAATAACCTTAAAAGCATTTTCAATGATATAAGTTTATACGATATTATTATAGACAGTTCGATAAATTTCGAAGAGAAATTTCATAGATAAAATTTGATATCGACGATAAGCGCGAGAAATGCATTTTAGATCTGTTGGAAAAATTGCATCGGGCATTGAGGTTTGCGGTTACATCACTGAAACGACTACCCTCCGGCGGTTTGATAGGTTGCTAGGGAACACCCCAATGTCGAAAGCGTGCTTCCTCTTTCTACGACGCTATCATGAAGACGAAGAAGGACGGAGCGATACTCCTCGGCTTCCTCCTGTACGCTTCAATCTCACGGAGCATCTCGCACGAAATTCTGTTGGGGTTTCCAGCGGGTCGAGAGTGAGAACGATAGCCTCGAAAACTGTAAGGAAGGATTTAAAGGCGGCGCGAGAAGGACGGAGGTGAAAGAGGGAAAAAGCGAGAGCGTGGAAGGGCCAGAAGAAGTTCGATGTGTACGAGTTGTTTAGTGGATACGACGACATACGATCCTCGAAATAGATATTTGTCACTCTAATGTGACAGGAGACGAGGGCCCGCGTATCGAGTGACGCGGCTGAGTGTCGACAACGACCCGCTGGCCGCCATTCTCGCCATCAACTTCGATACACTCGCGAGTCCTTTATCGAGACAAAGTCCCCGATACTCATGAATTAAGATTGAATGGATGATTACATCGATATTATCTATAAAATTGCTCTAATTTTCTTGAAGATTATTACGCCATCGTATACGAACACTATCTACTGGAGATCTCGAATACTCTTATGACCGATATGTTTCAAGATTCAGAGTAGCATGTTTTAGCATATGTTTTATATATATGAAGATCATTTCTTCGATACAATATATGAATATATTTTTGTTTTCTAGTTTCTTTCTTCTTCTGCATTCAATTGGTAAAATTATGTTAGTTGTATAAACTTACGATATTAACATGCAAAAGGTTGCCCTGAGAACATCGTTGAATTATCATTTTGGTACTTTTCCAGATTAATGAATGATTTCAGCTGGAATCACTGAGATCTATCGCTTTGGCACTTTGCCTTTTCCCGAAGAACTTGGCTTTATTTTTCCCTACAATAAGAAGGAATGCAAACGATCAGATCAACGAATGCAGAATGCTGTTCAATTCCGGAAACAGGAAACAGCGGCGGCCGCGGTAAGTTTTCTCAAAAGAAATCGCTGTTCGTAAATGTTAAAGATATAATCCATGGTAATAGTATTTTTACTAGAAAATTGCCTACTTTTTATGGTTGCATATTAAAAATATCAATTTATTACTTATCGCTTATTTACTATTTGCTTTGAATATAGCGGTAAATATATAATTTTTATAATTTCAATCTGCAAATTTTTGTTATATAATGACATTAACAAACGTATTTCATCATCAAAAAAAATTTTTTTCGTTTCTTGTCTATTCGTTCATTTTTAATCATCGTTTACATTATAATATCGTTTACACTAAAATAATCTCACTCATACTTCTATCTCAGGCAATTTTGTCTCATTTATCCGGAGGCTCTTCATCTAAAAGTATTAAGGCTCGGATAGATAAGCCGAGTCGTGCTATGTGTAAAAAAATTTCAGGGATCGAGAAAAAAAGAGAAAGAAAGGCCAGATTCGGAGCAAGCGTTAGTTTGGTTGAGATTGAGAAAGCCAGTCGACACAATCTACCGACGTTGGTAACAAATACGAAAAACATGAGACAAGATGTTGAAAAGATAAAGAAAGAAATAAAAAGAGAAAAAGAAAGACATATGTTATAATAGAATAAAATATAAAAGCGAAAGATTCTGTTTTAAGCGAGTAAGAGAAAATTAGGCAAACTATTTGAAAATTGCGCGATGACTCGCAGAAAAAATGAAAGATAATTAATATAGAGGAAAATAGGATTCTCTATTCATTTTCCGGGATATGTTCTGTCAAGATAGTTTACAAAGTACATAAAATAAACAATGCGGAGATGAAAATACGTAAAGATTTTAGAGCATAATTCAAAGTAATTCTAATATTGTAATATGAAAATATATCAAGTAGTCTACAATTTTTTTATACGATTATGTATTATAATATTAACAAAAATCAATTTTATATATTTTTGTATAAATTTTCTTCACGCATGACCGAATTCTCTTTAACACAAACGTCTTTAATCTTCTATATTACAAATTATTATAATTATGCACATACAAGGAAGAGGCATGGAATTTCAGAATATGATTGAAGTAGAATCATCTATCAAGGAACTTTAAATATGCAAGTTACTTCTAATAAAGATCTAATACAGGATCATATATTAGTCATACCTATTAACGTCATATGGGAAAACAGACAGCTAGAAAGAAACACGGGGTTTAAGAAGCAATAAGAAAGAAAAAGAGAAAAGAGTGTGGGAGGGGAGAAAGAAAGAGAGACAGAGAGAGAGAGAGAGAGAGAGAGAGAGAGAGAGAAACGTAAACAAGAGAGAAGAAAAAAAAATATAGCAACGAGGAAGGGAATGCATCGAAGAATTTAACTGAAGCTCGAATCGCAAATTGCTACTATCGAGGATAATGAAACAGTAATAATTTTCACGGATAGCGAGCGACAAAAGTAAGCACAAAAAGGATAGAAGGAGCAGCATGGACCAAGAAACTGCGATAAGAAGTGGAGAGAAAAGAACGACGGGAGGATTGGCTGAGGAACGCAAGACGGCCGATCAACGAAAAGAAGGACGGACAGATGCCGCCGTTCACCTTGGAAGAAGAAAAAAGAGAATCAGACGTAAGTGGGAAAGAAGGAGGCCTAAGGACAAAGGAAAGGACTTGTCAGGTAGCGAACACCCTGCACTCCCTTCCGCTCTCTTCTCACCCTTTGACTTTCCTCGTCGTCCCTTCCTTCGCCTCGTCGTTCGCGTCTTCTTCTCGCTCGCTCTTGTTCTCGACGACTCCTTTTGTCACATTAATCTATAAAACTCACATGACCGAGGAATCCTTGTTTTGCGAGATTTAATATGCCGCGAGTCGGGGCAAGTCCTGTACAAGGATTTCATCATCCAATCATTTCACCTTCATCTATCGCGTACGATTCGATTTTGTAATTTATTAAATCTTCTTTTCATAAATATCTTGAATCCTTTTTATCCTTTTTAAAAGGAAATATTTTATTTTATTGGAAATGTCACGTAATTACAACATTTCGATAAACATTTTTATTTTCTTTCGGCTCTTCATTTTTAAGAAAAATTTACATGATCGATAAGAGATTTACGTGATCCGTAAGTGTTCAATAAAATTAAAAATAATATTTCTATAATAAGATGTGTAAAATGGACATGCTCAAATGTCGGCACACGCACATGTTTACTTTTATAGAAAGCGAAAATTTAACTTTCTACCGGCCTTGGAAGTCTGCGACGCTACTATTCTTGACAAGTGTTTAGTCGAACCCAAGCGAAGTTTAACTTTAAGCCGATCTAGAAAATCGTGCTGTCGCTTTTTTTATGAATTCGCGGCGAAGTACAAAATCCCTGGTAGCATTTTATATCGCCGCGCTTGTAACACGACACTTCACAGGATGCAAGCTTATTCACGTACGACTTCGTTGACATATCGAATTATAAGTCTTTAATTGGATTCCAAACATGTAACGTTACAATAGAGAGTTCACGCGTTTAAAATAATTTACGGAGTAAGAATCATCTGATGATTCCTCGCGTAACTATATTACATGATATTTTTCTCAAACTTCAATTTTACTCACAATCGTTAAAAATTTCATAGAAATTTATACTTATATATAATGTGTCGTTTAGAGTAATTAACGGCATATTTTAATTTTTAATTCTATAGGAGAATTCTGAGCGTTCATTAATCTTTCGAAATAATAAATAAACCTACGATAAATACACACGTTGTGCACGAAGCATGAGTAAAGTCTCGCCACTATACGCGAATAAGAGCAATGAAGAGCAAGCTCCCCCCTCGTTTCAGCGCTTCCCTCGTAATGCGCCGCTAAAGAGTCTAAAGAAGATAAAAACGAGCAAATGAAAAATAATCACCGGACCTGGTGCGGTTAGAAAGGCTGTCGGAAAGGCGGGCAGAGAAGAGAGAGAAGAAAAGGAGCAAAGGAGAGAGAAAGGAAGAGAACAAGAGAAAGAGAAAGAATCAAAGGGGGAAAGAGTGAAAAAGCAGCGACGAAAGCAGGGGTTGGGGCGACCACCATCGCCTGCTGGAGGCAGCGACGTTTGAGAATACACGCGCCCCTTTCGGCTAATGGAAATAAGTTCGCCTTTCTGACCCTCCAGCTGCGAGTTTCGGGGGAGAGGCGGGGAGGGGGAGGGAATGCACGAAAGGCATCGGAGCAGGCATCCGGGGGACAAATTCGGCTGGCGGAGCTTTCCGCCGAATTAGACGATAAATATCCCTGATTTACCGCGCGAGAGTTTCTTCGGCTCGCCGCGTGATGTATTCCTCGCAATGTCGGCTTCGCGATCGAATTGAGATGGAAAATATAGTTATCTCCGTTCTCTTTGCAACGTAAAGTTTTTTTTTTTTCAATACGAAAGAAAAATTAAAATAGAGAAGTTATATACCTTGACATATAACTTGAATACATAACTTGAAAATAACTATTTCTTACACAAAAAAATGTATTAAATTGATAAAATTATTTCAGGCACTCGCTTTATGTCAACTTAATAAATAAGAGCTGTTTCTTCAAACGAAATAAGAAACAATTGTCAGCGAGATAAGTTAAGACCTTGTAAGAGGTTTCAAGGGAAAAAAAAAACTTGCGATATATGTATATTAAGCACATTTTTTGACATCGCGAGAAATTTCGATGATCGCGAATGCGATGAGCCCGAATCGCGATACCATGCGATGATCGGGAATTTTAAAGATCCTATTCTTATAACGCGCTCGATCGAGCCATAATCCACGACGTTTCAAAGTGCTAATTCATTTAACCTGTTCTGCGCGCATAATCGATGCCTCGATCTCTTGTCACGATAATTAACCTTTTCGCCTCGGACAGAGGAGACTCGACGAGGAAGATAATTAGCCAATTAGGCGTTACACGTCGCGACGCGCGTAAGATGGAGGGATCGACGTTGATGCTGGATGGATGAAATTATCACGAATGAATATTGCCAGGAAACATAATTATCGCGTAGTATTAAGCTCCCGACTAACGCAATCGGAAATGGACAATCCACGAACGGCTTTAGGCGTTTATTGCCAATGTAAACGGCGAGAGCTCTTGCTTGCAGCATCATCATTAAGACTCATTAAGATTTACGCGCGGTATATAATATTAGTTAGCTAAATCTTTTTAGAGATAAATCTCTTTTAAGCCCTCGAGAGTTTCATTTCAATAATCTTAATTATTTTAACAGCATTCTTGTGTGTGTGTGCGCGCGTGTAACGTACACGATAAAGACAGATATGATTTATCTATTGATTTAGAAGCTTTTGTCTTGATTTTTAAATGTTATGTTTATTTCAAGATCAGCTTGCGTTTCGTCGGTTATCTTCTCGATCCGAGCTATCGAGTCGACGAGAAAAATAAAAAATCGCTGCGTGTCGCGAAACGAGAATGCATCTCGGATGCATGCGCGCTATTTACCGCGACGCGTTGTCGAGCGGAGAGCGAACTGTGGCGGAAAGATTGTTCCATTACAACGGCGACAAGTGAGGTGTACACGTGTGTGTGTATGTGTGTGTGTTTATGTGCAACATCTCTCTGCTCGGGATTGGAAGAAGGAAGCTGCGAGCGCACGAAGAGCTACCGGGAAATAACAGCGTATGCGAGATCTCGAGGATGTATTTCGATTTATCTCGCACGAGCGAGCGGTTTCATGGTGCACGTGCAGGCACCAACACCGGCGAATACAACGGATGGTGTGTTAGAAGCTCTTTTCTGTCGTTTGTTCTGCTCTCTTCGTATTCTCCCTTTCTCTCACTCCTTCACTCTCTCCCCCATGCTCATGCTCCCCTCGTGTCGAGGGAACATGACAATAATACGATACGAGGCTACGAGCCGCAGAATATAACGTAACTCGCCTCAGCAGGGTTCCTCGGCGCGGGATTCGCCGCTTCACCCCCTGCCGATGAAGGGAGAACAACGAATTGAGGAAGAGGAAAGAGAATAAGAATAGTATAAGGCAGAACGAGAGAAAACGTAGGGTCGACTAGGAGGAAGAAGCGGTAGACGCTTATAGAGTACAGTGCAATAATGCCACCCGGTGGGGACATTCTTAAGACGCGTTTACGCCGACAATTTTCTCGTAAACAACTGCGTTGTCGGCGATGTAAACGGGTTTCTCGTTAAGAAGCCAGCAAGTGTCGGTTCAGCTTTATCGACCAACAAACCTGTGAATTCTAGGTACGCAATCCTTTGTTGGCTAATTTTGTCAGGAGTTAATCCGAAACATAATGCAGTAAAAAAAAAAAAACGTGTACAAGTTAGATTTAATAATAGAAGGCCAGGTAAATTTAGTCGCAATTTTAATAAATTCTTCTCACGATGATGAAAAGAATCTATTTTTAATTCTTACATTCATCTATTGTATCGTTAAAGAGTCGATACAAAATAATGTAGCAAATATTATTAAATTGTTAATTTTTTTTTTTTTTTTAATCTTTTGAAAAGATAATTGCGGGAGAAATCCGCACGGTACCAACAAAGAAATTAAAGAGTAACCGCAATCTATTTCGCAATTCCAAAATCCGAGGGTACGTTATTGGCAAAATTCGATACGCGTATCCTTCTCACCTCGTTAGAGAGAATACCAGTCGCATAGCGAGGACGATGATGTCGTGCATAAAGTGCCGTACGTTGGTTTATAAACTATTTATGCTAATGGTGCGCCAAAGAGAGAGAGAGACAGAGACAGAGGAAGAGAGAGGGAGAGAGAAGCGGTTGACTCATCGCCGTCGGTGAAGTCGTAATTGCTTTTACGCGAATGCAATTACGGGGCTTTAACGATGACGCGACGCGCTTAATTGCGTTTATATTCGCGCGGGATACCTACGTAATGAAGAAGACAATGGGGCGAGAGAACGGGAGCGAAATGGACCGCGCCTGCAGCGTAGCTGTTCGTCGACAGGATAGCTAGCCATCGCAATTTTTTTCGCGTTCCGCGAGCTCATTCGCCGCGACCGCTTTTTCGACGATAAAGACGCTCGTCGTCGTCATCCTCATCGTCGTCGTCGTCGTCGTCGTCGTCGTCGTCGTCGTCGTCATCCTCGTCGTAGTCTGTCCATAGAAGCGAAGTTTCCAATTAGCGGAGACACAGAAGACCCTCGTTATAAATGGGAGTTATGGATCGGACAAATGCGTTTTATAACGAAACGTTTTACATCGCTGAATTCATTTCCATAAGATTTACCGCGAAATTATCTAGATATGTTCTCTTGTATCATTACGTTATTTTATTTATTAAATGTAATAATTAATTGATTCCGAAATACCTATACATGACTTGTATCATAGGTATCAAGGATTCTTTATATGCTAGTTTTTAATTTTCTCAAATTTTTAGGAAATTTAACGTTTTTATCCGAATATTTTCTACACGATTTATATGGTATATTCAATACTAATGATTTATTGTTTCAGCTCGATTATGTATCCAAATATTTTTTACGTTATTATCTATTAAGCATTCGATTACAATGATACGATGATCGGATACAAAATTTTAGAGATACTTGTTTAAACAATTTTGAAAATTTTGCACATTACAAATAGCAAGACAGGGAGAATTTATTTTAGTAACTAGCCAGTCTCTCGCATGCATATAACAGCAACGTACAGCCAGAAACGATTTCCGGAAACGATTTCCGAATCACAACGGGGATGTTTATAGACGACGATGATGATTTTCGCGTTTTTCGCGATACACAGACGCCGCCAACGTGGACTATTAGATATTTACGCGCGTCGAAACTCGTCGGCGGCGATTCGCTCATATACGAGTTTTACTGCCTTCACGTCGGATCTTACTTAAAGTAATAAAGTGGAACCCGAGATGGGTTAGCGATCCGGATGGTGGATCGTAAATTTCTCATACCGTACGGTTGCTCGCCCGGCCGTCCCCTTGAGCCCTCTCATCCTTTGCCTTCCCCCGCCCCCTCTCTTACTCACTCATTTTCTCTCTCTCTCTCTCTCTCTCTCTGCCCTATGCTCGCTCGGCGAGCACGATTTCAACCCTATTCACTCGCCATGACCCTCCGTGTACCCGCTTTCTACGGGCCACGTTGTCGACGACAGGGACTCCCTTACGAAATAACAGATTATTACGGCCGTGATTGTTTCGGATATAGACCACCATGAATACGGTGGTTTTACATATTGACCTAGATTATCGAGGGATTAACCGATTTATAATTTAGGAATAAATTTCCTTTTTTTTTTTTTTTTTCGACTATCTGGATTATCTAGATTCACCTCGATTGTCTCTAAAAAAATAACGATCTTGTGGTAATGGCTTTGTTGAAAAATGCAATTTGAAATTTTACACTTTAAGATACGCCGCGCAAGCTCTTTTTCAACTTCGACGCGTGCATATATCTCATTTCCTTCTATTGTGAATATATTTCAATCCTTTCTCCTTATGTATCAACGATAAATAATAACTAGAATATATTTAGGTGTACGCGATTAATAAGAATATTAATATAATAATGTTATAATAAAGAGAAGCATAAAAAAAATCGAGGACTGACCTGTGCGACGCAGTTTCGATGATTCAGAAAACATACCAGTGGCGACATCAACTGAGAAGTCCTCGAATATTGGTTCCACGACTCCTCCCTCTATCGATAATGTCACTCACATACGAATAATAATGCACCCGCGTACTTTTTCGGAAAATACAAAACTTTTATCATCCCCCGCTTTTTGATGTTAACTTCAATAAATTTTGTCATAAAAATGGTTTCACTACACCTGTATTATGATGAAAGCGTATCGTTGTAACTTACAAGATATATCTATACGTTTTCACGGATGATCTTTCTAAGAAAGACCGATTGACGACCTATCGCGACCTGGTTTGGTTTCCCTAAACTACAAATCTATCTCTTCTGATTATTATATCTCTTTTTCCTTTCTTCTTCAAAGTTTATAGGTAAAATTACTACCTATTTGATTCTGAATGTAGAAAAAAAATTATTACTCTACACGGCTACGATAAGAAAACTGTGGTACTTTATAATCAAATCAGCAATCGTACACTTTCCAACTATTTATTCGTATCACTATGACTTTTATCACAGAGAATCGTATTATTCACGTTATATTCACGCGAACGAATATTAAAACTACGAAATATATCGTTAACGGCGTATCGTCTCGACGTACTCTCGTCTCTACGCGTGAACGTTGACGTCTTGACGTTGACTAACGTATTCGAAATCCGGCAAGCATGGGTAGATGGCGCGCGTGCTGTTATGGCCTTTTCCTGTTCACGCCTGCATAGACGAAGACGTGAACGTAAGTCGTAGAATAAGAATTGCCGTTACGCCGGGAGGGTTTCGTGCCAAGGAAGTGCAAGTCGGCGTTGTCGAGTGATTGGAAGCAGCCAGGAATCGTGAGTGATTGTGCAGGTGCGAAAACACGTGCGGGATTTCGCGCTAAAAATGTACGCGGCACGTGTGACCGCGTGGCCACATGTGTCTTACCAATTTCGTTCCCGTCAGACTTTCGTTGAGAAATTTAAGCTAGGACGCATTATCTCGCCTACGATCGACTTGCCACGACACGAGAATCATATCGTATCATATCTATCGCTATTTTAGTATTATACCGGCGCTTAATCTCAAACAAAGCAACCACTTTGTCTCAAAAGTATAAATAAATCTCTTAATGATACTTTCTTAATAAGCGGATTATCAATATAGTTTATTTAGATTATCTTTTCATTATTTATCAAAAGTCTCTATTTTTCTTATATTATTCTGAAATGTATTTGTATACATTAATTTTTGTATTTGCGATAAACATATTTTCTCATAATATTCTATAATATGATAAGCTATCATGCATTGTATCTGAAAAAAACCAGGAAATTTTCATGGAATTTTATTGAGGATATCAGGGGATTTTTAGAAAAATTCTCTCTTCGATAATTTTGTTCTGATATTGTAACCAGTCGGCGATAAGCCAAGTTGTGTATGAATTATGCGTTTAAAATGTATATCCTCTGTTTATATATTTAATGTCCTAACAAAATATTAAACATACAGTACGCATTTTTTATTGTAATTTTTAGTGATAAAAAAAAATGTTACGCGAGTCAAAAATATTTATCTTACGAAAGTTGTTCAGTTTTTTCAATACATTTGCAAATCCAGCACTTGAAGCTTTGAATGGCTCTGTGTTTTTCCTTTGTATAAGTGAAAAGCATAAGAAAACGCATACAATGCATAATTTTAATTTAGAAAATTGCACAATCTTTGAAATATTTATTCTCTTCACCTGGAATTTTGAATTTAAGATATCTGGAAGATCAGGGAATTTTTTTACAAGATTCGAGTAGAGAGACATTCTGGAGAAAGTATTTTTGTTTTACAGATAAACAATGGATGACAAGGAAGCATTTGACGATATGGTGGTGGCAACCACAAATACATTACCAGTAGCCATGCCGGCTGAACTACCCGAGATCAAATTGTTCGGACGCTGGAATTGCGATGACGTACAAGTAAATGACATGTCTCTACAAGATTACATCGCTGTTAAAGAGAAGAATGCAAAGTACCTTCCACATTCAGCAGGACGTTATGCGGCAAAACGTTTCCGAAAAGCTCAGTGTCCGATTGTGGAACGCCTTACAAACTCTCTTATGATGCATGGCAGAAACAATGGAAAGAAATTAATGGCTGTGCGAATTGTTAAACATGCCTTTGAAATCATTCACCTTCTCACTGGTGAGAACCCTTTGCAGGTGAGTTGAATAATTACATATTTAAAGATTGCTTATGTACATTACATATTATTTTATATGAATAATTCTGTATATATAATTCTATATATTTCTAAAAATTTTATTTGAAATTTTATTATATAAAAAATTTGTTTTTCTTACTCTTTTATCATTTTCTTGTTCTTCATTTTATAAAAAAAAATTCATATTTACATTTATTTTATATAATACTACTGAATAATATACATTTAAATTGGAATATTTGTGTTTCAGGTTCTTGTCACGGCCATTATCAACTCTGGACCAAGGGAAGATTCTACACGTATTGGACGCGCTGGTACTGTAAGGAGACAAGCTGTGGACGTATCTCCGTTACGTCGCGTTAATCAAGCCATTTGGTTGCTATGCACTGGCGCGAGAGAAGCCGCATTCCGCAACATCAAAACGATTGGCGAATGTTTAGCCGATGAACTTATCAACGCCGCTAAAGGTTCATCGAATTCTTACGCAATTAAGAAGAAGGACGAATTGGAGCGCGTTGCCAAGTCGAATCGATAAACATAACTTTCTATATGCGGAAAAAATAAATAAACGTTCTATCTTTAAATTACTCGCTATTTTATTTTATGATAAAAAAATTTGAGAAAATCCCTTTAATTTTCGGTGTTGACTGTGTTGAAGGCTCGACACATTATCATATCAAGCTTCGAACTAAAATTCTTTAGGTTAGAAAATTAGATAATTAACATAGCTCTTGAAAGAATAATTATATAGTTCAGTTTTTCATCATAGTTCGGAAATAATTATTAAAAATTTATTATTTAATTAAGTAACTTATAAATAGTTTTGCTATTTATTTAAAATTTATTTTGATTTATTTAATATTGTTTTTGCAATTCCACAGATTTGAGGAAGTAAATTGCATAATCATAGATTTTTTAAATTGATGTCATGTTAAAATATTCATATATAATGTACAAATAAACTTTTATTTAAAAGTTAAAAAATAAGAATTTTTTAAATGGAAAAAATCGTTTTTTGTGAAAAATAAAATAAATATTCTTTAAATTATGAATGTGTGTCACTACAATAGTGCACAACCTTCCTCTTTAGATGGCGCTGAGTGTACGATTAACGACAATCGGTTGATATTCTGAGGTTAGGAAACTGGTGGTGCGTATGAAAAGGGAGATCTCTAAAATACGTCAAGTATTAGGTAATATCTCTGATAATGGCAGGTGCGATCAAAAAGGTAATTTATCTATAAACTGAATAATGAATATGTCTGATTAGAATTTCATTTGTCGTAACTTGAATTTATATCATATTTAACGATATCCTAATATATATAACATACAAAACCTAGTTCAGAATTTATTTTTTATTAATATTATCGTTTTTTGTTCGCAGTCTACGCATATAAAGGGATTGGCTGTTTGCACAAAGCCTCATTTAGAAATAACTCCATTGTACAATAGAATTTTGCGAGTGTTAGAGAAGTTTCCCAAGGATTATGCTTATCGGAAAGAGACGGAGAAGCTTGTTAGAAATAGATTGAAGATCGTGAAAGAGGTGACGCTAGCGCTCATTAAAGTAACAACAATCATTCTTAAGTAACATAATATATATATTGTTCTTGATCAAGCATCATATTTTGCAGACTGACGATATACAAGCTATAGAAAACAAGATAGACTGTGGACAAGTAGAGGAACTTATAATACAAGCAAAGAATGAGCTTTCGCTGGTAGAAAAGATGTTAGTGTGGAAACCATGGGAAAAATTAATGCAGGAAGCACCACCCAATCAGTGGACGTGGCCACCGCATAAGTAATTTAACAATTTTTGTTATAGATGCTTGTATATAGTGTGTGAAATTACAAATGAAATATAGGTTATTCATTATTCAGTGTAATATTTCATCCAATGAATATTCCATAACTTGAAAAATATGTAAAACTATATAATAGAATACATATAACCCTAACTGGCGTTTATAATTCGAGATTTCCTTCTCAGTTCTATATAAAAAAAGACAAAAGGTTATCTAAAAAAAAATATATAATTTTAACAAAAAAGAGCACTCAGTAATAAAGATAAATAGATAAATTCCTGAAATAGTTTTTATTTTGAATTATAAGACGTGGATGTATATTGTATAAGGAAATTGTAATATCTCACGTACGTTTGAATTCGTGCATTTTTTATTATATTTACTAGAACACAGGCGCGCGGTTTTATTTAGGGACATTTTTCAATTTTTTTTTAACTTTCCTTTCTTAACTTCGTGCGTATCAATGCGTTGCTTTTTTTATATTTATTAATTCATTATCGCATAAAGGTATGTTTGTTCGATACAATAAACATCTTTTTTTTTTTTGCGTAAATTTATATGATCATAAGATTCATGGCGTTTATTTATTTGCTTTACGACTTATTTATGAGTTATTTTCATAATATCGATTGAATTAGAATAAAAAACAGGAATCAAGGATAATCGAATAAAATGTAATTAATTTCCGATTTAGCGAAGTGATTCAGACTAGACAACGCCAGATGACGCAGCCTTGTTGTAACAGCGTATTCACGCCTTAATATCCAGCGTGATTATTGATGATTACGCATGCATCTAATGCATGATTTACATTTACATAATCCTTTAATTAACGAACATATAAAATAAAATTAATTATGAATTACATATAAATTTTATAAGCTTCCACAATCGCGGAAATTTTTCGAAAAATTCATGGCATGACTATTTTTGTCAAGTATAATTAAGATTTGAATAGGCTCTTTATTTTGAAAGCTATATCGTTATCAATTTGGTTTTTATTCCAATTTTCAAATTTTATATTTTAATGTCAGTATCTTATCGTCGATAATATCGATGTCTTGCTCCTCGCCCTTTTTTTTATTCTTATATTTGTACGTCAGCCCTAATAATCGCTGTATCGACTGTTTCTCTCTTCGTATCGCGATGTTCCATCCGAATCGTTTCCCGTCATTCGGACCGATCGTGATTGAGGTCCGGCTAAGTGCATCGACAAAAAAACGGGGCACGGGGTGCATGGGGCATCGTAATTTCATGTCCATCGTCCATCGAAATCTGACGCGGACGATCTTCCCGTCTGGATGGTGTACATTTTGCGCGAAGCCACATGTGTTCTCGTGCAGCATTGTTATCTCAATACGCTCGACGTACGATTCATATATATATACTTTTGTTATAATTAAAATATCTATTAAAGTACGCAAAGATATTGCTGCGAAATATATCAATCGCAATTGAAAAATAAGATAAAATAGACAACTATGTATGTCGACTGGATGATGAGTTAGTTTTGGTAGATAAAAAAATGATATTAAATGAAGAAAAGGAGCAAAAATTTATTCATTTTCTTTTTATTTAACATACGCGGAGACGGGATGGAAGATTTTAAAATTAAAGATTTATGTATTAAATATATATGTATGTGTGTGTGTGTGTATATATATATATTAATATCAAATATTGAATATTTTCTTTTTTAAATTTATATTTTCATTTTCAGCATAGCTAATACAATTGTCATTATATATAGCAATATATAGATGAACATGCACTATTTAAAACAATTTCTAGTTTTTTTTATTACGCCATCTTCATATTACGTGGCTAAAAATCGACAGATCGTTGGCTAATTGGCTAATATAGTTTGTCCTAATTGGTCAAATCCTAATGCGATACGCAATCTCAATTTTCAATGTTCTATGTTCTATAATACGCCGCGGACTTCAAGCTTCAAGCACGGCAGTCTAGTTCGAATCTTGTTCGGGGCGCGACGTGACTGCCATTTATCAGTCTCATTTCTCGCGGAAGAGAGTCGTCCTTGCATTTCCCTTGAAAAGCCACGGCGCGGAAGACTCGGGGGGCCCTCAGGGACGAAGATGGTAAGCGGGTACAGAGGGAGAAGAGCGAAATGGAAAAAGATGTACCGTTCTCCGACGCAGGTAAACGAGCGGCACGGCGCATGGCACTATTCCCCATCCCCGCCCTGCGCCGGCGCGCCGCGGCGTCCATAGATTCTATGTCGCGGTGAGCGCGCGCGACTCGCACTTGTTCGCGAGACGCCGAGGTGGCACAAGTCGAGCGGTAACGGTTGTCACGCATTCGCGCACTCTGCCCTTCGCCGTCACCCATCTCCCCCTTCCTTTCCTCTCCCTTCCTTCCTATCGTACGACGCGGTAAACACGCGGCCGGAGTTCGACAAGTGGCTGCGAACGTGCGCGTGACATTCGAATCAAAAAAAAATTAACGTCGCGTTCGGCGATCAATCGACAAGTGATCGTGACAGTGTATACGATATCCGTCGTTCGTTGCCCGTCTATCGTTCGTTCGAGAGAGCGCGAACAAAGTGCATTATTATTATATACCGTTCTACTCTACCGAACGGTGCGCACCGCGCAGTGATCTCCCGTGCCAGTCGCCGACCTAGGTTCGCGGATTCGATTGTGTCGAGATTGAGGAGAGGAAAAGAAAGACAACGGCGTCGTGGGAAAGGGAGCAACGCCGCGGATTTTTCGGTGAGTGTCGATTTTGCGTTTTAACCATCATTGGCCAAGCGTTCGATGTATCGAAGCAGACTTTACACGAAAAAATCTAAACTCTTTCAGTGTCGAAAGAGAGAGAGAGAGAGAGAGAGAGAGAGAGAGAGAGAGAGAGAATTATATTTTATAAAATATTTCTTGTAGATATAGAATAACTATTCATATAGAAAGAAAGACAGATTGGAATGCAATAATTGAGAGCATCGACGGATTTGTAATGTCAACATATTGATGTTTACGTTTGCTTCTTTTAATGTTTATGTACGTTTGTCTCTCTCTCTCTCTCTCTCTCTCGCGTGGAAGTTTCGGCTGATCGAATTATGAAAATATATACAAATATGCTTCATTTTAATTTAAAATTCCGAACACTAAGCTTCTTTCGAATAAAGATAATTAAGAACTATATATTACGCGAAATGGAATTTGTTATAAATTTTGTTGTTCAAATTTAAACGTATATACGAAGCATCCTTTTGTCGATTTTGATTTATTCATTTCATATGTATATCGGTGAACACAACATACGATAACTGATGATAACTGATAAAAATCATTGCATTTCGATCCGAGATGTACGTTGATGCGTAGATAATCATGTTTCTAGATAGTAAAAGGATTAAAGAGCCTTAAAGTTCGGAATTTAAATTACGCGCGTGTCGCTCACAACCGCGAGTATGCATGAGTAATGTACATTGAAATAACGCGACATGTAATTATCACGCTATGCCATATACGCATGGCATTTAACTGGAATAATGCGAATAGACAAATTATCAGCTATATTCGTGCGCGTGTCAAGATAAACTTCGTCATAGTAATTTATTTGCAGTGCGAACGCGAGAGTTTTAATCGCTATTCTGATATCGATATATACCATACAATTAAAATAAAAAGAACGTTTCTCTATTTATCTGTATATATAATGTGCAGTGTAACGTACGAGTGTGACGATTCTTTTAATTTTAAATATTCTTTTACAAATTTTATCAACATCTTGACATTTTTAACGAGAAGAAACGTATTCTGCAAATTTCTAAAAAAAAAAAATCTAGCTGTAAAATATAATATGATTGATCACCCCCTTTCCCCCCGCCACTCCCAAAAAAAAAAAAAAGATATCGTGTAAAGTTGCTTATAATGAGATTTATCTTTTTGCGAAGGAAAATATTTTTTATTGAAAAACTTAATGTAACAGCGACTTAACTCACATTTTTTACGAATTTAAGAAAACTAATCAGAAAGTTACAAGAATTAAATTTGATACATACATTCGATGTTGCATTGGATTGATTCTTTTAATAATTTTTAGAGTAAAATTAGAGTAAAAAAAAAAATAGAACGTTGAACGTACAATTTTGACGGTATTACGTGTTCACACGTGAACACGTGCACGTTGACACGGCGGACGGATTGCACGCCCTATTTCCATTTCGTATCTTTGCTACATGTGGCGTCATGCAAGTGTTTCGTATTTATGTAGAAACAGATGATAGCTACAAACATCGCCTCGAGTTCACCATGATTAGTTTTCGACTATCTAGCGTGACGTTGACCTGCTTTCGAAATATTAATCCGCGACATGTTTTCACAACATATGTTAATTAGTGATTAACATTATATTTATCTGAGAAATATCACAACTATTAAATTAGTCGATCAGGATTATTGCTCAGATAAAAAATAACTTCTTTTAAATATCGAATATGTGTCATCTTAAGTTTTTAAATTGTTCGAAAAAAATAGATGAAAAAAGAACAGAGAGATGAACATAAGGAGGGGAGCTTCTTATCCGTTTTTCCACAATTCGCTACCACCGATCGTTCACGATGCTATAAATCTCGAAACGCGATCGGCGCGGCGGTTAATCATGCATGCTTTTAGTTATGGCCTCGCTCGTTATACGCACATGCGTGCACGATGATATCGCGTGCGTGCAAAGTTACGGAACGCGCTGGGAATTTTCATTGGCGCGTGATCGGGATTTTTCATGGCTGCGTCGGTAGCCGCATCGCCGAGGTGAAAATAGTTATTTACCTATAATAATTCCCCTCCGCGGGTGATCAACCTCCGCGAGAGATGGTTATTGCGACCGTCCCGCGTTATGGGAATGCGCGCCTGATTATCGTCGTGATTTACGGGCTTTAAAACGTGGGAAAGCCGTCGCTTTTTGCGCTACGTTCTAAATTTTTATCCATCTAGGCTAATGATCTTTTTACAGTCCCGAAATCATCGAAAAAAGATACATATATATATTCGCGCTTGTGATATGCGGAGTGTTATTGAGAGTTATTTCTGGGGATTTAATAAACTTTCTCGTTATTTCTGGGGATTTAATAAATTTTCTCGCAACTTATCTTAAAGAAGCGTAATTAATTCTAACGATGGAATTAATTTCTATAAATCATTAGTCACACACAAAATTTAATGTATCTCCCTCTGTAGTTGTTTCGCAATGCAAGGACAGGCGCAGATTGCGGCGGGTATTTCTAGATAAAAAGAATGCGGCGGACGATATTCTAAGACAATGCCGACGGAGACGAGCGCATCTTTCCGCTTGCAACCAAACACAATACGCGATTTTTACGAGCGCCCGGCGAAGGAGACGTTATATAGCTTTTCGCGATATATAACCGAACATGCCAGGAGCAGTCGAACGGACAGTTGAAAAATTTCGCACGGCTATATCCTCGTAAGAGATTCTCTCATGCCCGACGACGGCGCGGCTCGCCTATAAATGTCGCATTCTACCGCGACTTACTGCGTTTCGCGATGTTGTTCCCTCCGTTCGCCGCATTCCGCCAATTTTCCACTTCGCATTTATTACATATTCGCCGAGATTGTGATAAATTTAAGTCTGAAGTTCTTCTGTCTCATTATCAGTCAATGATCTTATTTTATGATCGGTAGTTTTTTTTTTTTTTTTTTAATGATTTATAGAGAGAGAGTTTCTCTATTATATATCACCAAGTATATGATGATATATCTCGTAATATTTATCTCTTAAGCATTTTGAAAAATTGAACAATCTTTAAAAAAGCTTTCATTCATTTATACTTTTGATTGAAGGAACCGAAGAAAAATATTGAAATATTTAAACAGCAGAGGAAGTTATTTTACCCTTGTATATTAACTAACAAAATCATTTATCACTTAATATAATATTTTAATATTTAATGTTTTTAAATATTTAAATCGACCGATGATTTGGTGAAACCATGCCGCGGAAACGATGCGCGGATCCGCGATATCTCCGAATTGACGTAGAGAGTATATCGCGGAAAGGGTAGCCCCCGTCCGCAATGCTAGAACGTTAACATGCCGTGACGTTGCCCCGTTAGAATACTCGGCGGCCCCTACCGTCGCGTCGGGTCCCGTGCGCCGATCGTGAACTTTATTTACGCTCTCTCGTGCCGAATCCGCATCATCTCGTCCTCCGCATCTCCGCTAGTCGGTCGCGGATGATAGCCATCTTTTTCGCAACGTTACGGTACTGGCCGTGCACCGAAATTCTTAATTCTTCCCGAAAATCCATTATCCGCGGCCCGCGCTGTCCTTCTTCGCATCACGCCTAATTTAACAGATTAACGCGTCATAATTCGAATGCGAATGTTTTACGAACGTTTATGAATATTCTCATTTCATGTGTACGGCCGTTGTATTTTATTAATCGTGCGTGCATTACATGACGCGTATGAAGGAAAGAACGTTATTTTCATTATTCCTCATCATAGAACGATGAGCGTTTCGCTCGTTTCTTTGCAAAATTACATAATTTCTCATTTTACTCGAAAGCGATAATTATTCCTGATAGTCAAAGCTTGAGAGATCATAAATTTAGATAGCACGAATATAATAAAAAAAATCAATCCAATGAGATAAGAGCGCTTCGTGAATTCACCGCATTTTTTCATCAGACACGCGAGAAACATAACTGTACACAGGAAATGGAACTGTAGAACAACCTAAAATACCGCATAGCAGTTCTACAATAAAGTCAGAGGTTGAAGGTGAGAATCGAATAACCGTCGAGAATAAAGTGTATTGGGCGATTGCTCGAGAGAGAGAGAGAGAGAGAGAGAGAGAGCCGAACGATGATCGCTGTAGGTTGGAATTCTCGATGAAAGGATCTGAATCTGAATGGATATATAGCTGAATAGCAAATGCGAATAAGGTGTCGCGCGTAAAATATTACGGTTGAATAAATGGCGATCTGTCGCGCTTTTATCGTTTAATTTTTTTGCCAACGATACCAACGACGAAAAACTAGATTACGCACCCAAGATGACATCTCAAAGATCACCCGCGACCGCGTATTATACGATACGGCATCAAGGGTTCCCATTAATGATTGCCGATTGCGATCGATCGTTCTTATTTATCGCGCAGATTTCGATATAAATTAGATATTGCTTTGGAGAAAGATCTTTAATCTTTAAGATCTCTCTTATGTAATAAGCCTTGTTACTACGTTAACGAAATGCTGATTTAACATCAATAGTTTGCGTATTACAAATTAAAAGATAAAAAGCGATATGCTCTACATTATATAATAAATTCTTGAAATTTTATAATAGTATATAAATTATCGCTGTTTTTATCTTAAAAGTATTTCTGGGAGAAAGAGAGTTTATACGATAAGAAATGCGTTAATCAATTTATCCGCGCGAAGCGATGCATATTAATTAATATACATAGCTATCAAGACGAGAGGTCAGAGTCTCATTCGAATGGCGTGACTTGGCATTCCAGCTCTCACCTTTTGGATTTTGTGGGTCAAGCTGATTTCAGGTTAATGATCATTGCTTCCGAAAGATAATCGATAATATCTCCACGTTGGATAACTGAATTAAAATGAGACGAAGGCAACCTTTTCGAGATTGAGCGCTTTTGTTCTAAATATAATCCCGTACCGATATCAGAAGATAAGAGTATCTTAATTTTTTAATATCTTAGCGATATCAAACTATGTAGATGAGAGGAAAATTGAATCGAAAATTGAATTTGCAACGACTCGATTTTAATTTTTAAATCCAAATCCTCTATTCGCGGGTTCTCCCGCAGCCGCTATTATTTTAACAAAGCAATATCGCGTCTTCGTAAAATCTTCATTTGGTTTTGAATCGCCGGTAACCTTGATACGCGGAAACGAGACCTTGGCGCGTGCAGACCGCTATAAAGTCTTACCTAATGTTAAGCGGTCCGGTAGAGATAAGGACCGCGCGAATGGCGAACGCGATACAACGAGCCTCGTTCCGTCGTGCTTAATGGTTCGAGACTTTCACGAGCATTCCTCACCCGACGCGTTCTCCATGCTCGTTCTCCTTCTCTCTCCGTGTCTCTCTTTCCTCGTCGCCCGCGATTCCGTTCATCTTTTAGCCGCGTTCCTCCACCTGCCTCGCCCCCATCTTCGGCGGTGGATTTTTCTGGGGGGTGACGGGGCGGAGAAACACGAGCGGCATTGCGGAAGTCCCGTTTAACCTCTTGAACTCTCGATTTATGAGGGACTCGACTTGCCGTGGAACGTTCATTTGAGATACACTGTCGGCAGCACCGCTACACACGATCGCGAAGACACACTCGTTAACCCCTTCGAGTTAACGCCTGTGGAAATGACGGGCGGTAATCTGGGTGCGATCGTACGTGTCTCGGAGCGACTCATAAACTTAACGCTATATCCGAGATTTCACGCATCTCTCGCCAAAAGGCGCGGTTCGTAATATCGTAATTTGATGGCGCATCTTTGCTCTTATATATATCTTGTATCTTGTATAATTATTGTCAAATTTTTGTTTACTATACTATATTAGTAATCGTTCATTAACAATCGTTTGAGAAATATGAAAATTGTATATCCACATAAATCAAATATTCCTCAGCGGACGGTCACTTTTTTTTTTTTTTTTTTTTTACGAAAAGTATTTTCTCACTTTCTATAATATAGTATGTTATGTTTACTCTCTCCTAATATACATTTACCAAACGAGTTTGGACATCGAGAGAAAAGCCGATTCTATATTCCAGTTTATCTTTCCAATAAGCATCGATTGGTAACGCCTCGCTTTTTTAGGCTGAGCAAACAACTTCTGAGGAGCGTAGGTCAGGAGAGGTCGTAAATTTCTTCTTTAACTGAGACGCGATCTTTCGGTAGACTTTCTTGAGGCGTGCGAAGCTAAAAAGTGCGGTGAACGTATTGCGCCTTAGAGATCTCCTTGACAATTTTTTTTTCTTCAAATACGAGCTGCGCAATATTTATTTCACAGCAGTTTAGTTAAACTGCTTAAGACCATCTCAAGTTGTTTTAGAAGCATCTTCGTACCATAATCATTTTATATTTTCTATACAATATTTCTATAATTTTTGAATACTCATACATATATAATCTCAATAATTTATTATTTATATATTTTTTTATCGAATATAAAATGAAAAGTCTTTTAAAAATGTCTTGAGGACTAAGGTTTTTTTTTTCTGACATTCTCGGGGATATTCGAAGATACAAAAACTTAAATACGCATACTATTTAAATATGCCAAAAAAGATTTGCATAGTACACGGATATTTACGTAAGAGAAAGTCGAACAAGGCGAAGAGGAAAACGTCGATGCATTTGATTTGACGTAAATAAAAATGCCAATGTGTAACCAGCCGACTTTGTACTCGTGTTTGATCGCGTGGCGATAGAAAAACGGACGTTGAAAGGATCCACATCGCGAGGGAAATTGCGTGACACGCAATTAAGAATAAATGTGCTCTCGTGCCACGTAAGAGGGTAAAATTAATTTCCCCTCTTCTTCTTTCTTCGCATGGCGGCATAGTTTTCAAATGGACCGCGACTGAGCGCGAACGGTTATTTGAATTACGAAATTACGCGTAAATAGTTTTCCAACATAACAAATCTTTATGTATTCGCATTCGTTTCGCTATAAGAGTACCAAGAGAATTATTATTAATAATTAATATTATTTCAAGAATTTTTTTTTTTAGGAAGAGAACTTAAATTAATTTTTTTTTATTTGTAAATGATTGGAAATATATTCATGGATATATCGCTTATTGTAAGAAGTGATTTTATAAAATGTAATTATCTAGCTTTTTTTGAAGTTTGTCAAAAATAGCGACGTTTTATAAATTTAAGCATAGCATAGTATCGTAGGGATTCGATCGAATTATGCTTTTCATTTATGATAGATCGTAAAATAGCCTGCACGTAGCTGGTGCACGTGAGCGAGGAAAGCCGGGTCTTTTCAAGGGTTAATATTTGATGTGTCGGTCGTTCGCGAACGCTAAATACCGGCGTGCGACTCAAACGGTTTCCATACAATATTCATCAAACCCTGAATAGCGGTAGTACCGTGCGTATTGCCGCGAAATCATTATCCTTTGAAAGGATCTGCATTCCAACAGGCCTCTTTTTGCAAGGCCGGATATTATGGTTTCAATGCGGTTGCGTAACGCACGCGCGCGCGTGCGAGCGTTCGCGTTCTTTTGGTCTCATCAACGTTACGTGCGTTTCAATTCCGTTTCGGGTCCATATTATGTTTCCTTTGAATAGTATATCTAAAAAAAAAAAAAAAAAATCATTGTACAATATTATTGGAACAAGTTTATGGAGGCAAATCCATTTTTGTTCGTGATATTTAAAAGAGATAACAAATTGGATTTAAATTGATCGAAAGAAATATTCGCTCGTAATACATAATAAATATATTATATATCTGCATGTATTAAAAAAAAAAAAAAAAAAAATCATAAATAGATAATTCTTTTTTTTTATTATTATTATTATTTTTTCTCAGGCTCTAAATAATGACGGTACCGTTATTAATAGCACGAGGCCATAACAAAAATTAGCGAATTATCTAAAGCGATAATTTATGTACGTGCGTGTATATGTCATTTACTTTAAGCAGATGAATAATTAGCATGTAGCTGGCATCACATGGCTGGCATCGCACGATGCGAGTGTAATAACTTTGCACCGCAGCGTGCACATCGGCTATGAATTCAAGATCGCATCTTCCTATAATTATCACAGACACTCGTCACGCACGGATGACGGAATAATTGGCCGAAGAATCAGACGAGAACGCATTATTCAATTCCTTGATGGCAATTGTGAATTAAATCGATGATACTTCTCGTAGAAAAAACGTGTAACGCAGCGTCATTAAACAATGCGCAATTAAACAATTAATTAGCATACATTTTACATTGTATTGTAATAATCCGTAATACGATTGCGACTTTACGCCAATTTTGCGCTGCATAGAATTTCACAAATTTCTGAATCTTCGATTTAGAAGATAATTTTTCTCTTCTCGCGGTAACCATTGTAAAAATTCATTATTCGAAATATAAAATCCAATGTTTGCTTTAATATTTTTTGTGAAAGATTCTTTCTAGAGATAGAAAGATTCTCGTGATGATAGGAAAGGTTTTAAGTAATTCTCGTCGCGCTTACGCGTATACGCACGTATGTAGTAAAAATATATGCTTTACGCGTTTTCGCCGCACCTACGTCCGGATGATGCGCCTCTCGCATCGACGTTTATTCGCAGTTATTTCATCGAATCGATCGGCACGCGGTCGTGCAACAAGGAAGCCGTGAGGAAACCGAGTAAAAGGGCATCGCGTTACGAGCGGACGAAACGGCGGGCATATGCGGAAAGGGAGAGAGGCGGGAGGGAGGGACTAATGGTCCCCGGTATATAGATACTTTTGTGAGTGCTCGCCGGCAGATAGATGCAATCGCGCGGAAACGTGGCTCGTTGCCAGTCGCGGCGCAAAAAAAGGTCTGTCGGCCGCGCGCGGCAGAAATGATTATCGCTCCCGCGAGTCGAAGAAAACTTACGCGTGTATACAGGCGTAATTATATGTGCATATCTCGGCACGTAGCACACGGGTTGAAACGGCCCGCGTGTGGAGCGCTACGGAGTAAATAGCTGCGAGAAAGAGGAGGAGAGGAGAAGAAAAAAAAAAAGGGAGAAAGAGACGAAGCGCATCCGCATGCATGCGTGCTTCTAAACCCGCGAGTGTTCCGAGCTCTCGGAGCTCGGTGATTATTCTCTCTCTTTGCATAGTAATTATTCGGGAAATCGCGTTATAACTTTATCTATCTTGACGCGTTACTAAAATCGTTGTATTAAAATCTCGATTTTTTTTTTTTTTTTTTATTCATACACGTCGTTTAACATTATACCATAGTTTGTGCCGTGAAACGCAGACCATGCACGGTTTCATCGAATGAAAGAGATTCGCGCGAACAGAATCTAATTCGTAATCCCTTTAGTTTTTTTCTCGCGTGTCCGGACGTGATTGATCCCTTCGAGTACTATGGGTTACTGTGCGCGGAACAGTTTCCACTTTACGGTGTCCATAAAACATGCGAGATGCGTCCACAAATTATAGCGAGACGTTCTCGCGCAAAGGTAGAGAAAGTGAGTGCTTCGCGTATACGCGAGAGAAGCGGCGGCGTTCTCTCTATCGTCGCATCTCCTCTATACTGTACCGAGGACGTTGTTGCGTACGTAGCCGTTGTACGCACGTCTATTGTGCCTCCGGCACGGAACGATCGTACGTAATGCGTTTTGGTCGGATCCTAATCTCGGCGATGGCTCCTTTCGTATGGCTCGTGCGCGGTATAAACGCACACGTTCCACGTGTCCGGCATGGCTGATCGCCGTGCTGCGTATACATTCGATATATTCCGACTCCTTTGCTCGCCTTCACCGTTTCTTCTCCTTTTCTTCTCCTTCCATCCCGCGACGGCTGCGTTACGGGAATGTGTGTCAGCGAAAGTAATCACGGAGAGCAACGAGCCGAAAACCCCGATCCGATGAATCGTCCGTGGTTTCTTAGAGATCGCGCTTAAAATCCAACTATCGCAAGTCTAATCAGCGATAGTAATCACATATTGTAATGGCACGGAATTGTATGCGCCCTTCTGTGCACCTGTAATCTTGCGATTTACAAATTATATGAAGTTTAATGATGCTGACCTTCAGTTGAGAAATATGCGGCTGATAGATTGTAATGAAGAAATACAAATCTTGTGGAAAATATATATCTAATAATTAGACTGTAGTGAAGCAAGGGTATGTTAAAATAGTAATCGGAAAGAAGGGTATCGATACTAATGAGAGGATAAACATAAATTATTTCCAATTTATTTCTGTCACTCTTACTTTGAATTCAAGCAATTTATGCTAAAAAGAATATACTGGCCTCGGTAGCTCTCTGATCATTTTAGCTTATTTTATGCATGTGTAAAAGAAGATACGAGGAAGCGACATTTGCCATCAATTTGTCCCTTTCGCCCTTTTGCTTTTGTCAAGCGTAATACATTTACTAAAACGAGAAAGAGTTAGGCAAAATAGATTCGAGCAGTGGCGGTTTAGCCTATTTACGGGAGAAGGAATTTACGAGATAAGGAGCGGAGAGAGAACGGCGAAGAGAAGGGAGAAAGAGTTAGTTCGATCTATAGATCGACGCGAGGAATGTATCCGGAGGGGTTGTGATACACCACTTTAAATCGGCGAGGCGAGAAAGAGAAGAGAATTGGAAGGGGGAGAAAGAACGGTGGCTAGGCGTTGTCCGAGCATTTTCTCTCCGTGCATGTTATATCTATAGACTCCCATAGGCTCTCTCTCTCTCTCTCTTTTGCACGAGCCATTCGGCTCCTCGTTGCACGTAGTCCGTCGAGATATCTGAGACTATAAGTGATCTTAATGATCGCCGCTGGCTATAAAGTCCGAGATTCCTCCGCATCGGCTGCGGATTCCACATGGCGCGATTCTCTTACGTTACGTTATGCGCCGCGCCGCCTTATATATCTGTATAATGACGACTAACGACATTCTACAGGATTTACGATCGGTCGACTCCGAGAATGGATATACCCTCGTCCGGATTTCGTCCGCTTAAATTCGCGATAGATTCGAAATAAACTATTTAAATTCATGGCTCTTATATAGAGTCGAGGAATCTGCAAGGATAAATTACTTCGATTATATCGAGATGATGACGAATTATGTATAATTATAACTATAGACCTCAATATATGTCTGAGGTTCCGACTGTATCCGGGGGATCGTCTATCTTTATCTTCGAACAAACTCGGTAGATCAAGCGCGCCATTGTTACGCTTATAATGAATTTAAGATATAAGAAGTATAAGATAAGATTTAAATTAATGGTTTTTGTATGATTCAGAAAAATAAATGTAAAGACGAATTAATTATTCTAATTATATATCGAAATAATGACAAATTATTTATAATTATTGTTTTAGACATCGGTATACATGAATATACATGAATTATGAATGTCAATAACAAATTCTCCGCTAAATATAATTGAACGTTTAAAAGACATCTATTTTAATCGAGTAGAGATCCAAGATTAGTAAGATTAGTACGTTAGTCTTATTCGATGACGAAATAGCTTCCTACGTTACACCTTGCGACTCTATTGTACACTTGAATAATAACTCCTACTGGCACTTTATTGATTTACAATCTATAGATCCTTGATAATGCAGCTTCAGATAAGCCTGTCTTGTACGTTGCTATTGTTAGACCGATTGCTGGTATCCGTTTAAAATCCGTTTAATTCTCCGGAACGAGTCTCGATGGTTAAGCTTCTGCTGAATTTATCATCAAATAATGTTCCATTATAATAAGCTAAAAGACAAATCGACAAACCCTGCTTTCAAGATATTTTTATTTGACGCAATTACGAAATAAAATTTCGTAAGAGAAATCTCTCGTATCATACGTAATGTCGAAATATTTTCTTTCCAGTGGTTGTGTCGCCTAATAATCTTTCTGGATATAAAAAAAGATTAGTACGTCTAATAATTACGATCTATAATTTTATATTTTTTTTATTATATTTTGTTATATATATACCATTTAATTAAAATTACTCTTTATTTTATTTATCGATCTCTTTCACTCGGACGAACTTTCTTGTGATTTAAAGCTTTCGAATACAAACATCCTCTCTTTTGCCGTTTTTCCGTCTGAAATTCTTTGCGATAACCGCATTAAGCGAAAAAAGCGGAAACGCCTTTCATTCTTGACAAGCAAACTCGTCGTTCGTCGTTGACTCGATGAGGTGACTCGCGCGAAATTATCACGAGCACCGTGCGTAACGCGAGTTGCCAGGAGTCTTGTCTTTCTCCTCTCTCCTTGTCATCGTCGCCGCTGGCCAATCTCTCCATTTCTCGCAGCAGTTTTCTCGTGCGTTTCTCGTTTTCTCGCGAGCGCACCTTTTCGGGTCCGTCTACGTGCGTGGCTTCGCCTTTCACGCGAAAATTCGGACCGGTTCCCTCATGTCGTCGTCGTTATTGCCATCGTCGTTGTGGCCATCATCTTCTCTCCGCTGGACTTGAATGCGTGTCTGTATGAACTTAGCACGGCAGTTGATAAGTCAAGTTTTCAATATAGAAAATTATATATAATATATAAAATTACAAGCGCCCCCCATCTATTCGATCGATTTCTACATTCTCTCTCTCGTGCTCGTCGCGGCATGCATCTGGTCCGTACCGAGCAAAAATAAGCCGCGTTCTTTCTAGAGATATACCGACGATATTACAAGCTATCGATACGTTCATATTGATACTTTATCTCATCCGACGCGTAAGATTGAGAGTATTGATTATTCGGTATTTAAATGGTTCGTATCGTTCTCTGATGCTACGAATAATAAGTCAATAATTAATAAAGCATATACTGCTCTTTATTTATAGTTATGAAAATGTTGAATGGAAATAAAAGATAAGATACACGTGAAAAATAATCAACTGGGAAATAACCGAAATATTCTCACGAGTAAAGATAATCTGCGTAAATGAAGAATTACAATTATCTGGTATTTCATTATTATTTGCATGTTTTGCGTAAGAAATAACGTTACGCAAAAGAAATTGCATCTAATTACATCTAATCGCAATTACGGTAGAGATATCAGCGTTCATTATTTCCAATGGATTCTTCTTTACATTCTCTCTCATAAATACTTTTATTAAAAAGAAACACAGTATTAAATTAATACTATAAACGACAAAAATTAATTACTCATCCATGAGCGCGGCTAAACTTTCATAATAATTGCATTATAATTATTTTTGTTACGCCCTTCTCTTTTTCCACTTATTATCTTAAATTTAATATAGATTCTCATAATCGGAGAGAGTTACATCATTTAGAATAACGTTAACGTGCTTTGTTCGTCGCTTTTCAAAAATGTGATGATGAAATTCATAAGTATCGATGGATTTTCATAAAAATGGCGAATAAAAATTCTCCGAGAAATGTGAAAAATGTCATTTCAAGAATAGGTTCAAGAATAAGGGAATAATTTAAAGCATTAAATTACATTCACTCGATACTCGTACCATTGTTTGCTCGTCCTATATAAGAAATAACATTACGCAAGAGGGAGGGAGAGATTACTTTTAATATATCGCAATTACAATACAGACGTACACTTGCACGCCGCGACGATTACGATCGTTCACATGCCGCGAGCTCTTACGAGCGCGTCGATTGCTCGACTCGCCGCCGTTGCCACCGCTCGTATACCTCGCACAGGTCCTCTCGTGCCATTCGCGGAATGCGTCCGCCGACACGCGGAGGTCGTGCCGAACGAACAAAGCGAAAGTGAGTGAGCCCCCCCGATGCGTGAGCGATCGCACGCCAAACGCCGCTCTATGTTGTTAAACATGGAGACTGAAACAGAGATGTGGAAGCGCGCAGGAATCAGTGATTTAAAGAAAAAGATGGAAACATTATTATTATTATTATTATTATTAGTATTTTATTGCAAATTAAATTATAATTCAATAACTATTATACAATTGTATTCTTGACAAACAATTTTCATATAATTTATGTTGAAATGAGAATCGAGACTTAAAACTTGAAGTTTGAATGATTTATACAATGTTAAAATTATATTTCTTAAATATTATAAATCTTTTTTTATCTTTCAATTTTTTTGTCTTTCTACGATTGGAAAAAATTGAAGGAATTTGCATCGTAAATTATGTTACATTAATTCATGCTTTCTTCTTTTGTGCTATATTAATTTTATTACATTAAATGCTACGTGTAAGGAAATTATATCGGTAGTATACGATACTCTCTAAATTTTCTGTGTTTAAATAATTTCTTACTTGTCTTGCCCTCGCTATCATTTCCCGTTTGCACGCTTATGCTTCATTTTGGGATTCCAAGCCGTCAAGCGCGTTGAAACCTTACCGCCTCGTTCGTTACATTCTAGAGAAGGGAAGGGATACGGAGGCTACACTTGCACGCGCAATTTCCACTGACAAGATATATATACGTATGCACGCACGCACGATTGAAAACACGAACGCTAACTGTAGCGTATATATGTATACATCGTCGGCTCGTGAGAGCGATAAGGCGAGGAAAAGGAAAGTGAGGTGGATCGAGCTGAATTATATCGATCCGTGGGATCGTATCCTTGATCCGCGATCGAGAACCGCCTTGATATATTCCGGCGATACTGTCGATGTAAAATTATACAGTCAAGAGGAAGAGAGATAATATTTAATTTATATTATGAGAGTCTTTTTATTCGAGGCATTCTAAAATTTTTATCAACATTGAAACATTCGTTCCGGTTACTTGATTCTTGAAACCTGACGTTAAAACTTTATATCATATATTTCAATCGCGAGAATTTCAATTTGCGGTGAAACTCAATGTTGAAGATTAATGTTCGAAAATCGTGATAACGTTATGTTAACTCGTGTCCGTGGATTTTTTACGAAGATAAATTTTAAACTTAATGCTATAATTAAAAGTTACTGCAGATTGAAAAAAAAAAAATGTAAATTTCTGCTCAAACACGCGCCTATTAACTTTCTTGGATTACTTTGTATAACTGTCGTACACCTTGGTCTGGCCGCAGTATGTCGAACAGAAAGGCACCGTTATCGCTTACGATACGTTCTTGCAGCGCGAATAGCAGTTATACGCTTCTCGATCCTTTCTGGGATGCTGGCGGCGGCGCACGAAATTGCATATCTGTAAAACTTGTTTTAAAGATGCGAAACATGTTCTTGTCTTTATGAGAATAGCAATGATTCGCTTATTAAATCTCTTCAGAAAAATGGTTGCCTTCAGTTGCCTTCTATTAACTCTTAGATGCTTTATAGCTTTTTAGAATTGTGAAAATCTCATTAACATATTTATGTTTCTTAGACTTTATAACTTTTTTAATTTCGTATTCTATTTTTTTTTTTTATATCCACACAATTATAATTTAAATATAAAATACCATTGACAAAAGATTTCAGTATACAATTGATTTTAATGAAGAATTTTTATTTGAATTAGCAATGGATCCAAAAAATTACTACTTTGTAAAATTAATTAAAAATTTCTAAAAGTTAACGCAACAATATATTGCTATAGATGCATATATCGCGAGGGAGATGACGAAAAAAGCGATGACATAATGAGAATACGCACGCGTGCGTACGACTTCCGTACAGGAAAAACCATCTTGATGCATCAGGATCCCCGATCGTGATGGCAATCACGTCGATCGTGTTAATCGATCTGAAGAAATATTATTGATGCTATTTTGTTCCGGAAACGACGCAATGGCGATGCGAGCGCGGTACCGTTTCGCGCAACTAAATCGGACAAGTGTGCCGATGATGTTACATCGAAGAAAACTCCGATCTTCTCTTCCACCGAGTTTAATCCGAGTTATATTAATTTGTATCTTTGAGCACGCACATACGGTGACATTTATCACTAAATAAATTGAGATTATCGTAGTAATTAAAGATAAGGGTACACGATTATTGGCGATAATTCTCTAATAAAGTTCCAACATTGCGCATACTTTTAAGTAAAAACATTAATATTCGATAGTAATTTCGTGAATAATATAACATATAATATTATAATAATCGTATATAATTAAATTGGCAACAATTAGCACTTATTAGCAATTATTATGATTTTTCAGAGAAATATCGTTATTACGATATTATCGATGAGACAGAGTCATTTCCGTGTAATCCATGCAAAATTATCTTTCTACACGAAATTCTTATGCGGACAATAATCATAATTTATGCATAATATGTACAATCCTTATAATAATCACACTTTCTCTTGCTTTCTCCATTTTTTGAAAAGCAAAGTATTTATTTTATATATATATTAAAGTTAATTTACAATTTTATTTCCGCGACATATTATGGTACTATTTTGATATTATACATTAAAATCATGTCGAGAGAAAAGCTTATATTTAAATCGCGCAATCGCTATCTTTTCTTCTCTTATCTATGATGCTTATTTGACGAGCTTGGCGAAAAGGACAATGTTTAGTGGTATATCATCGATAAGCAGCAGCTCGTCAAACGCGGCAGAGAAGCGTCGTTAATTATATACGGTAATAAAAATGAAACTTCCCAACAGAGCCGGGCTTGTCGGTGTTACACAATTTACGGCGAGAAAGTCGAAGGCGTCGCACCGTAAGGATATTTTCACTTTTGGACGTTAATTCCGTCGCGCCACGAAGGAGATTCGACCCGTAACGATCAAAAGCGTATAGACAAGGCCTGTATAACGTATAAGCGTTGCGGGTAAAGTGCAAGGATGTATTTGCCCTTCTGCCAAGCGAGTCTCTAATTTTATCCTCTGTTAATATTAACACGAATATAAAGATCGAGAGAAATATGAATTATCATTATTACGTAGAAGAAGGAAGGAAGCGCGGGGGAAGTCCGAGAAATTTCGTGTACGTAATATCGGTTAATCGGTTGTTAAAAGTTTCATTATTTAAGGAATATATCATTGCTATAAATAACTGTATAAAAAATACGTAAAAACACGTGGTAATTTTGTTGATTAAAATTAATAAACTGGAATCTCTCTACATGTAACCAAGATTAATTCTCTCGATTCCTTGTGCGATAAGGATTATCTCTCCCGCGGACGAATTGCATTTTCGAGCAACGATGTCGACGCGGGACGTCGCGACTGACGGATCGCTAATTCGCGCCCTCGTCGGCGCGAGCAGGTTTTCGCTCTTAGATTCTAATTAACGAGCCGTGCTCTCACGGCAGGCCCAGCGACTTCCCTGAGAAAGATTTGCGCGCGGCATTGTCGGCAGCATGTTCGCCATCTGTGTTTACTCTTCCCTTTCCTGTACTCCGGACGGCATCGTCTAACACCTTTGGCGTGGCCGCGAACGAGAGGCCTCGAACGTACACGCGATAATTTAGCCGCGATATCGCGAGACACGAAGGCGCCTTGCATCTCGGGGCGCGATAGTATCGTAATACTTTGCGTAATGCTTTGCTTTCTTTATGTACAGAATATTGTCGGCATCAATTTTTTATACGTATTTGAAAGCAATGGTCTCCATTATTTGCACGTATTAACATAAAATAATGAATCAAATTTGAGTTATACAAGATTTATTTTGTATCTTGAAATGACATTAAATGATTTATACTGTACTAATCAAACAGAACGAAATATAACACTATATATTTGTTAACGGTAGATAAATTTTGAAGACATATTTGACTATAACATAATCTTAAGAAAAATTCTGCTAAAGTCTTAATATTTTCTCCAATATAAAAAACACCGACAGGACTCGCGATACGAAGACACGTTCGATTGCCGAGTTATCGATGCGAGTTAGCAAGCAAAACGGGAAGAGGGGCCGCGAGAGCACTGGATTTATTATTCTGGGAATTAATACGCGTATAAGAATGACGATGTATTTATACGACTGTTCACTGTAATAACTGCGGCGAGACGTGGCGTTAATTAAGGTAACGGTATGCACGTGCATTTATCCGATCGAGAGAAGGCAAGGTATATACGGTTAAATTGCTCAAATGTAATGAATAAATATTCGTCTCTCTCGCTACGACGAGAAATTATACTTTATCGCCTATGGGGGTACGACTCGATGCCCCCGGTTTCACCAATCGCGGATAAATTCCGAACGGTTATTTGTCAAGATGCCTAGTTTTACTTCTCCGAACGAAGAAATAGAAACGTAATATTTCTAAGTTCTCTCTCCAACATTCACCATAATTCGCTTTATCCGCGGAATGTTTGATTAATCTGGGAATCGTGTTTTTCTTAATAGCAGTATCGAGAGGCATAAAAAGTTTTTGAAATGACGTAACCGGACAAATGCAAATTCATCTTTCGATCCGTTGTTACACTTTCGAAAAAGAAAAAAAAAACATGTCGATCTCTACCTGCTGTTCAAAAGCGCCGCATATATTATTCATAAAATCAGAAATCAATCGATCGATCAATCACGCTCTCTCGACATCGGCTTATTTGCAATTCGTCGAATATCGATCGTATACATGATATTAATCTGCATGCGTGAAACATATTTTTTATGTATTGTATATAAGCATATTGATACGCTTATATATGTATATATAATTCATCAAGCTTGACATGTTAAATATAATTTATTATAATCACAGTTTAGATGAATGTACGAGAATGGTTTCTTGTAGCTTGCAGAAAAATTTCTCGTATGTGCGCACATTGCGCCTAATTTCGAAGCGATTTTCGCAAACAGTTCTAATAAGGAACAAGTCGCATCTAGATTGTCCTGCGTTATTCTCAGACTTTTCCCTGGAAGGAAATAGCGGTCAATTTTCGTCTTGGCGAAACAAGAGATAATCTTGGCGCGATCTCGAGAGAGAGAGAGAGAGAGAGAGAGAGAGAGAGAGAGAGAGAGAAGAGAGAACGATTGTGCCGTGAATGGAGGGAAAACGGAAGACAACGAAGGCGGAAAGAAAAGTTGCGCGGCAACTTTCGAATGTCGCGAGAACGATTCATTGGTCGGTGCTATGCACTTTGCGAGAGATGCACCAGCAAAATGCACCGTCGCCGGAAGAGAAAATAAAAACGAGTTAATGTTATCTTCATAAAGTAAAACAATTAATCTCTCTCTCTTCTTTCACTTTTCATTTAATTCTAACAATAAGTAAGAAAATTTTATTTCGAAAGAATTTGTTTTTACATGGCTTAATTACAAAAGTAATTGGTACTGAATATCAGATATTTACGAAAAAAAAAAAATGAAGAAATTGTATTCGTAAAAGCATTACTTGAGCTTCGCGCTGAGACGAGCGCAATAGTGTAACTTTTTATGAAGCAAACACGTACGCGTTGATTGACGAAATCGAAATTATTTCACGAGACGATCGCAAATTATTTTTGCCTTTCATTTCTTTCATATTTGCTCTTGGCGTCTAGCTCTTTTAGCTCGAGATACCCTTCGGTCATCGACGATCTGGGTCACAATTAAGAAGAAAGTTTCGCACTATGTCGATACTATTAACGCTTAATTCAACCCGCTAAAGACTTTCCCATCAATCCAACAAAGTACTTTCCGAATACGTTCAAACGCAAAGTGCGTATGTTGAATTACATGTGAATGATGACTATCAATTTGAAAAAAAAGTATAACACGAGACAAAAACATGAAATGGAATCGAGATGAGAAAGTCAATATTACGAGCATCGTGAACTTTTTTATTCAAATGATGTTTTATCAAATTTGATGAAATGACTTGATGATAAATAAAACTTTTATTATTTTACTTTTTTATTTTTATAAATAAGAATTAGATTAAAACATTTTCAATTTTTTTAATATACTTTTATCTAAAATTCTCTTTTATCACACAGATTAATATATTTATTTCGAACATGACAAAAATCAGACATAAGTTCTGTTTATCGATCGTGTAGAAGATAATCGTTCAACCCTTTGAAATCCCTGCTCGCGCGATGCAGACCTTCGTGAACGTAACACAGTCGCGGTTTGTGGCACGCGTTGCGGGCCTCGCCTTGGAAAGTTCTTGCGAGAACCGCGTGTGAACGCACGAGCGGCCACTCACACGCGCTTGTCCACGGAAAGCATGTTTCGTTTCCTCTAGCTTCCGTTCTCGGAAGGAACTGGACCGGCTCTAGTTCCGGTGAAACTTGTACGTCCCTCCTCGTTTATCTCATGATTATTTGTTTTTCGAATCTGCTGTATTCGCGGTTTTTCTCCCATCCCTCCGAGAATATAATTTATTTCCCTTGACGTTTAGGCGCTATGATATCGCATACCGGCAGAAAACTTTCGCCATTTCATAACGTCGTCAATTTGAAAAAAGAATTAATCTATTCAGGAATAACGTGAAAGTCATTTAGAAAGCTTTCTACGGGCGTGTGTATAAATAACGATAAATTGAATATTTTAATAGTTTTGAATACGTTTTTAATTAATATAATCGCTTTCATCTCAGAACGAGTTTTTAAAGTCTTGTTGCAAAATACGTGCACGTCCGGATGATAGCAGGAAAGCAGATTAGAGAACATTCGAGGCTAATGATGTTGAAGCTGAGCGTAGCACGCAACTTGGCGTGTCGTCTAAGTCGAAATCCTTAACGAGAATCGGAGTTCGGTTACCGATCGGATTTAATTGTCGGTGTATAAAGAGTAGTAATCCTTCTAAGTGAATTTTTATTTAATAAGGTTAACGAGGGTTCCGCGCAATTTAAAATGCCGTTTTTTTGAGTATTAAAATAACGGAATATATAAAAAAAAAAAAAAACTTAATTTATTCTCGATAAACGTCTGTTCTATAAAAGCATTATTTTTCCAATCGGAATTGTCGGAGACACCATCGTTTTCCGCGACGATTCGCGATTTGGCACATACATTACGCAACGATATTTCTCTCGCGCTGTCAGATCGAATCAACCGTTATTCAATACAGCGTCGATAGCGGAGGACTTTACTCGCGCAAGAGCGATTAACGGGCGCCGCCGATTCTCTTTTCTCTCTCTCTCTCTCTCTCTCTCTCTCTCTCTCTCTCTCGCCACGGTCCCTCGATACGCCATATTTCATTATCATCGGATTAGGTCCGTTAAAATTATATACGCCTAGCACAATGGTCACGCGAGGCGCTCTAGGAGATGCGCAACCGCGTCGCGGCATAATTTCACACGTCGGATTAAAATGGCACGCGCGTTTGTTGTATTGCCCAGCGCGAAGCACTGAAAGATTGCGAGCGCGAATAAAACTATTCGCGAAGTTTACATTTTGCACGAGCAAAGTACACATCTTACGGCGTGGAAGACCGCTTAATCTCCGTGCGATATGTAAATTTTCATAATGCCGACAAATTCCGCTCGCATAATCCCGCATTATCAATGACGTCCTCCACCCTTACGTAACGATTCGCCTACGGTGAGAGAAAAATTTACCGATGTAATGTGTGAGCGGATTAACGCGTCCCTGCCGGCAGATAGATTCGTTCGCGTATTAAGTTTGAAAGCCATTTTATTTTGAAAATTCGTGGAAAATTATACATCGATTAAATTAAAATTTAGAGAATCGGTTTCCTATACACACACGCACGCACACACACACACACACACACACACACACACACACATACACATATACGTATAAAATATAAATTATCTAACTTTACTGCAAATGGATTTCTTATACAACTTTGTGAGTGCTATTATTGATACAGATATTTCACAAGATGACGCGATAATCATTATTTAATAGTTTTCCTTTGGCATAAAAACTCATAAAGTTATGGATGAATCATTCCATAATATGTATAGATAAAGTGATAATTGAGTTAGATTCGCCAAATATTGTACGAAATCTATAAGATTTCAACGAAAGGGCAATGGTTAAAATCAAAAGATGCCTATTATATTCGCGTGGGCGGTCGCAAGAAACACGCAGCATCTGAAAATGTGCGTTCGCGTTTTCTTCATCCGGTGGGGCAGGTACGTAAAAGTCAAGGTTGCTCGCGGTCACGGGTATTCGTGCGACGAATAGATCCGCTTCAAGAATAGAGCGGTAAGAAAGATCGCGCGAACCGTGCGGCAACTTTTATGGTTCGGCTACGGTTTGCGTTTCTCACACGAGGACAAATTGGAGGAATGACCGTTTTCTGCAGCGAAAAGAAAGAACAACGCGCTCTGCCGCTCTCGTCCAATTATCTGGGATGTATTGTAGTTGTCGAGGAAAGTTATGCACTGACTAATCTAGTTGTTTAAAAATATTTTGATACATTTAAGATACTTTGAAAAATAATGTACTTTGTAACGCGTAAACCATAACAGTACTACTGGGGTCGTTTTACCGTCGCAATGACAGTTCTCTAGTCTCCGTTGTACCAAGAGCGAGAGAACTGCTCTTCCGTCGACTCCGGTGACAACGTAACAGTTCCGTACGCAGTAAACCATATGGCGCATACCGCGGGGAACAGTGACAGAATATGCACGCATAAATAAGACAGCGGAGTGGATTAGCATAAGCGTACAAATTCGCACAATATAGCGTGACGCATGACGCGCTTCCTCATAACTGTAAACAAGAGGTATGGATAACGCGTGAGTGTCTGGACACATTAAAGCCCCATGATGGCTACCCGCTAATGTAATTGTCTAACGATAAGCTCTTTGAAATCGCGACGGACTTTGAATCCATGGCATCTGGATGATATCGTATCAAAATTTATTTTTAGTCTTAATCATTTGTAGTTTGTAGCAATTATGTGAAAATGGAAAAATATTTCCAAGATAAGCGACAGAATTTTTTAATAAGAATTATAATCGCGATATTTTTGAGCAAGATATGATGGAGTGCTGGGAAAATAGACACGAATAGAGTTAACAAGTACATCGAATTATCGAGAAATCTAGGCTTTAATCGAGATCGATCATCAAACAAATTATCACAGATATAGATTTCTCTCTCTCTCTCTCTCTCTCTCTCTCTCTCTCTCTCTCTCTCTTTCTTTCTTCATATTTTCTTATATAATTTAATTTAGGGAATTATTTTAATCTAGACAATATTTTGATTTTCGCTTAGGCATTTGCGCAGAAATAAGAAATTTTCGCATGCTTCCATTTCCCCGCCGATCTATTTCCCGACCTTGATCAACCGATCAAGCGGGATCTTATTTGTAGCATCATTCGTTTTGCATCGAGCGAGATTGGCGCGATTCGTTACGATCGGGGGCAAAGATCGATTCGGCAGAGGATTGCGAATCGGAGAAGGCCGTTTCGTTTCGTTTCGACTCGAGGTCGAATTACCGTAGCCGGCGAATTCATCCACCCAAGCGATCATCTGATCGCGCGGTGCGCGTCTAACATCGCGTTAATATAATCCTTTCGATTCCAACAAGTGGAAACGACAGTGTGAAAGCGCCGGTACCGCCGGTGACCACCGTCGATTATTGTGCCTATCCGTAGCAATAACCGCGGCGGAACGTTGAAAAGTGCGCGAGCGAGCGAGCGAACAAGCGCGGCTGCTCCGGCGGAACCGGGGCGATAAATAAGCGGCCAGATCGGTGCAATTATGTGGCAGATTAACATCTATGACCACGGTGTACAGTTATGGCGCGGGTTCGCCGCGCGCAGTCACGAGAGATACAAATGCGCCGCGTGCGCGTATATATACACGCCGCTCGATGCGCTGCGCGTGCATCACGTAGGTCGCCGCGGCACTACCGTGGAGAAAACGGGGGGAGTCCGTTGCTACCATGGACACGGTATAGATGGATGGAGCAAAATCTAGGGTAAGAATAGCAGGAGAGTTGAAAATATAGGCAAGAGAGTTGGGAGTTGGAAATTTCGGAAGAGCCAGAGATCCAGAGTGTAATAGGGGATGGTTTAAGTCTATCTTTGGACGAAATAGTATTTTAGAATTGACGAAATTAAAAATAATTGTGCGCGTTTCGATATGCGGCAGGTTCTACGAATTTAACGAATGTCGAGTCGCGATCGCGCTCTTGTCGAAGATTGAATTTGAATATAAGCGCGACGTTGGACGTGGGACGTCTTATGGAGTGATGCAAATGCCCTATATCGCGTTATATAATATTATAAAATTATATTAATCAATGGTGCCGTCGACCGAGGTTCGCGAAAGTTCCGGCCTTCCGCGGCTTATCGAGACGTCGTAACTTCTGAACGAACGGTCCGTTACCAAAGTTATCCGGCGACGTTGCTTTCACTTTTTAATGATGCGACGAACGATCGACCCACGCCTGTACGACTGTGGATGCAGAAACGGAACGTCGGCTGCGGGGATAGCTTTTTTGCATGAAATACCACTCGGTTTCCTGCTTAGAGGCGGACCTTTCGAGGCGTGTGTTGTTGCCGCTTGAAATCACCACCGTGTCCGCGCGCGATCAGCATTTTCTTTGATTACGAGAGGCCGACTTCCGGCCCGCGATCGATCGCCGCGCGCGAATCACGATGCGATCATTAAAAAATTACTCTTTAATTACTGTAAAAAGCTTCGTTTCGTACGTGTACCCCTGCACGTAACGCGCACGGCATAAATACAACGTTGCATCACCTCGTTGATTTAATCAATTAAATCTAACAATGAGTATTAGTAAAATTACAAATTGTAAACGATTATTTATTCTGATTTCAGTAACGTTTTAATAATTATAATATTACAGTTACATTAATTGTATACATATTAAAAGGTTTTTTAAATACTTCGATAACTTTTGTGTTTTATTATTTTTCCTTACTGTCTACGCATTTATCCTCGCGAATTACATTATTCTCATACCGGGCAAATATTTTAATACTAAGTATGTATTAGTTGGTTCATAACAAATCTCAAAGGAGCTTACGGTGTCTCGTCGATCTCACAAGTGTGCGAGAGGAAGCCAAGGTAAATTCTAGTACTACTACTACACGTTTCGCGACCGCAAGAGAAGGAATCCATCGCAGCGATTTGTCATGCGGTGACGACAGAGACACGCGTCGCAATAAGAGTCTCGGTGCGAAATTACACGTTCCATCACACACGTATATCGCGAGCTTTTCATACCCCGCGCGAAACTAATCGCGTATCTATCTCACATACGAGGACAGAAATGATAAATCTTGGGGATAAATATCTTCTTGCCGTTCAGAAAAGGAATTAGAGAGAAAACAGTAGAGGATAAATAGAATTTTCGAGCTCTTATCTATCAAAGTCTTTGTTTTTATTTTGATTAATGTATGGTGAAATATTAAAAGTTTCTTTATTATTTTATTCTTCTTTCATCAGAGATTAAAATATTTAAATTAATATTTGTACGTAAGATCTCTCTTCCAATTCATCCTCGAAATTTACTTTAGATCTTTATATTTCGGTCCGTATATGCATCTGATATTCTTCCTACGTTCCTCATTTAAAGGGAGAGAATAATACGTATAGCGTTCGATAAAATGGTAGGAACAGAGGTCCGTCCATTAGTTACTTCGATCTTGCGAAAAAGTTTCACGAGTAATCCACCTGTAATTCCATAGTCTCCCGAGTAATAAATATAGCCAACGACGTGCGGGACTATATTCTCATTTCAGCTTTTTAATAATCATCCCGTGCTTCTCTCCGCGCACTGCCGAGGATTCTACAAGTTGCATTACGCGCGTGAGATCGGGGAGGAAATCTCGGGAGAGATAGCCATTGTAATAAAGATCGCCGCGCTTGTGTGTCTTGCCATGCTCGTGCACCCCCCCCCCCCCTCCTCCCCCGTTTTTCATCGCTAGCGTGTAGTCTATACGATATTTACCCTTGCTTGGATCTCGGGGATTTTTATTTTTAACATCTCTCGCGTTATGCGAGTCCGGCTTATATTTATTTAAAATTTAATATCGCACTTGTATCAATATTTTGTCTTTATTTTCTGATTTCAAGATATTTTTATACGTGATATAAAATACGTGATAATAAGATTGGAAAAGTATATTAATCAATTATTGTATATAAATTCTCTTATAGATTATAATTTAATTATATATGATGTGTGTTTCACACATAATTTCTATATATTGTATAAACTGAATGAAAACTACATATAACGGAAACTTATTTTACACATTCAGTTCGATATAATTTACACAGAATGATTGTTTAAATGAACAAAAGGCGACAATGTACCTATCTCATCATTCAATGCGAAAGAACATTTTTGCGAAAGCGTCGCGTGTACGATGATTCACTTTTCCTTTACGTCAGTTGACTCATCTGGAACGATCGTCAGGAGCGAATCGCGTAAATTGGCCTTGTCTTCTAGTATCTCGGATGGTGCTCACTAAAACATGGGGAGCGTGCGTTTCGACGATGGGCAGCCAACATGCGTACGATGAAAGAGAGAGGGGAAGATAGATAATGGGAAGGAGAGTACGCATTGTGTTAATTCGCAAATAATGAAAGCCGGGAGCGCAACGCCCCGTGAATCCTACGCGAGCGAGCGCGTGCAGCGTGCGTTAGAACGCGCGAGTAAGAGAAGCGGAAGGAGAGAAGAGAGGAGAAACCGCGCATAAAGAATAGCAGATCCGAGAGAGGAATTAAATGCCGCCGCAAATAAGTTCCGATGCCTGCATCTAGCTTGGAAGATGCGGTTTGTGTTTCGGAAATAATTTCAAGAAAATCGTAGAAATATCTTTCGAAGTTATACGCGATGTAAAGAAATATGATAGAATCCTCGATGACAATTCCTATTCTGATGTCGAACATTTTAAGACACGATATTCTGATTAATGTGATTAGAACCGAATTAGGAAAAACTCATTTAGTTTGACGATTTTTTATTTTATCTATGAAAGCTTTTTATTCGAAACTCCGTAACAATCGCTACGATTAGAAGAAAATTACAATGCCGATCGTTTGTGCGCCAAATTATAGAAATTATTGCGATTATCACGAATGTATCGCAACTGCTCGACGTTATAACCGCTCGAAACCGATATCGCAACCGGTGGGATATGCGCGGAATGTCGATTCACCGCGAAATCGCGATTTCGTTCGCGCGCGCTAACGCAAGAAACAAGATGATAAAATCACGCGACGATTTCAACAGGCACGCCCATCGACGGGTGAGTTCTAGTCGTTCCAGTATCGGTCGCGGGATTGACACTAATGCGATCGCGGGACCGCGGGGGGGGGGGGGAGGGGGGGGGCAATCACTTTTTCACGCGGAGTGGAAAGTGCGGGCGCGAGCACAACTCGGCCGACCGTCTGTTTTCACCACGATTTCGCGTAAATAAAAACACGCGAACGGTGATTAATGGCACCTGGTACAGTAAGAGAAAAAGAGAGAATTGAGATAATTGAAAATTTATACATGTACAGTGTAAAATTTCATGCCATTCGAAATTGTCACATATTACAATTTTAATGTGTTGAAAAATTTGCATAATTTACTTTAGAGATTTGTTAACACGTGGTGAGATTATTATTACACAATTTGTTATACTGTATAATAAGTGCTTTTTAACTTTTTGTTTCAGGTAAGCATACTTTTGTCAGTGTCTTATAAATCGCGGCTAATTTCGTTGCCGACAGTTACTTACATCGTTGATCGCGATTGAGTATGAAATGCCTCTCGGAGATGCAAGACTGCAACCGGCGAATTTCAGGTAAATCACGTGATACAGCAGGGCGAATATATTTTAAGGCTGTACATATTATTGACACACAAACGCACAAAGATATTCGCGTGGAAACCGCAACCTAGCTTTTGATAGCTTTTCGAGCGTTTCACATCGTTCTACTTTTTCGATGTAACACGTCGCTCTAATAACACAGTTCGTATATTTTATATCAACTCTTCTTATTTTTTAAAGTAGCTTCGCGTTACATATACAACCGGAAGTTAACTGTAATGGATTACTCTCGCGTATATCTTTCCGCTTCGCGTCACAATACAAGATTAATATATTTATTATTATCCATTATTTATGTTTGAATATTTACAATTTTGAGATATAATCGAGATTACATCGAATAGTTGAACGATGTCCAGAATTCATCGAATTTCATCGATTAGCTTTTTTTTTTTTTTTTTTTTTCAATCGGATGATTTACTTACAACCTTCCTTCTCTTTTTCTGATTCTCGTTATTTCTCTGACAAAGTATACGTTCATTACCGCGGCTCTCGATATAAAGAACCCGCACGCGGAACAACAGATCGGCGAAGCGTGCGTGCCCACGGGGATTCTTGACCGGCCAACCGAGCGATACATTCACTTTTTCGCAAAGATCCGAACCGAGCATAATTTCGTTAAAGCCAAACTTGAAAATTAATTTTAATGTTACAATAAATTATACATTACCTCGATTTTTTTTCTTCGACCATTATATTGTATCTCAAGTTCGTCCATTTTATCGATCGTGATTTAATTATTGTGGATAAAATAAGGATGGATATCGAAAAGGAAATGGGGATAGACATATCGTAGATACCAACAGGCTGTGTAGGTATACTTATTAACCAGCGCGTGTATACATAGGGCTGAAGAGCAAGCGAAAAGAAAAAGCACCATTGGCTATCAACGGCCAACGCGTCGATGCACCAGTCGGTGTATTGAAACGAACGACTGGGTTCTCGGGTTACTAACTATATCCCCACTTTTCTCCTCCTCCCTTTCTTCCTCGTGCACCCGCCGTCCGTCTCTCTTTCTCTCTCTCTCTCTCTCTCTCTCTCTCTCTCTCTCTCTCTCTCTCTCTCTCTCTCTCTTTCTCTTTCTCTGTATCCCTGTAGCTCCGGATCCCTGTCTCTCACCGGCTTTCCTTCCGCATTCTGAAATTCCACGAGAGCAGGCGATGATTTCTAATGGCGGTGCGCTACGACGCCGGCCGTGCTCCTTTCCGTTTTTCTCCGTCCGTTCTTCCTGCTCCTCCTCCTTCTGCCGCGAAGAATCTCCGCTGTGTACGCCGTTCTTCCCCCTTACCTCTTCTTACCTTCTCTCCGAGGGCATCTCGGGCCGATCCTCGCGCACCTTTTGGCTACCACCGCCCTCGTCCTCTTCCTTCTTCTTTGCCCTACCGCGCGAGGCGTGATCGCCGCTATTGATCCGCTATTGATCTCGCGATCCCCGCAGATTAATGTAACACGGTATAATTTCCTCGCCGGAATTTTTCACGTCACGTGGGAACGTCTGACAGCAGTTTTTAGATGGTTACAAGGCACGCTTGTGACGACAAAATTGCTTCTTGAGGAGGCGATCACTGGATTATTTAAATGTACATATCTAACTTTGTAATACGAATGATATAATAAAATGCGTGAGATTAGTTTAATTATTTTAATAATTTTTTTAAAATTAAGTTTTTCTTTTTAAATTATTTTCTTATACATGATTTATTTTTTAGAAATTTATAAGAAAAGATTGTATTCTTCATTAAAACTTAATTAGCATCATTCTTTTTGTATATCTTTAATTGATTACTTTGATCTCAAGACGATCTAATCTAAATTCGCATTCGGCCCTCGTTACATTCGATTTGATCGGGACAAAACAATCGTGGCGCTGCGCACAATGCCTCGGTGTTGGTTTGCAAACTGCGTAATCATGATCGATGATAATAAGTATTGTACGATGTGCACGTCTCCGAGAAAGTATGTCATAATTTTTGCCAAGCAGCTTTAAAAGTATAATCCTAGACTTTCTAGAGACTAAAACCGTTCCACCTGCTACAGCGTGAGTCAAGGTCAATGTCGTTTACGATCACGATTGACCTTCGTCACTGTCGATGTCCGATAGCTCGCGAAAGCCGCGGAAACGAGAGACTCCGGTCGTCATTTACAATAATTCCCTCAATCCTTGACGTTACCATATGGCTTCATCCTTTCAACGTGAAGTGTGCATATATCTGAAATAATGGCAATTCATCGTCGTAAGAGAATATTATTTAATGAATTGGAGGCTTAATTTATTCTTTCGAAATAATTTAACTTGTATAATTTTTGACTCTTATATCCTTTGTAATCCGTTGCATTTTCATCCGCGCGCGTGTTCAATGTACATAATTAAAACTGAGAATAATAAGAACGATTATATAATAATTCGAAAGATTAAAGAAAACTTACAAATTGATCCTCGATGTTCCTAAAATTGGCATTCGCATAAAAAGCGATGCGCTACAATTGGCGCGAACACGTTCCTAAAAGACTCGATTGTATTCGCTCGATTGTAATCAATTCCTGCCGAGACGAATGTGCACTTTTTACGGCACAGAGACAATTGTGCCTCACGGTGGGAATTAGCCGAGCTCGATTTCGCGAAGCGGTCTTCGTTTCTCTCTTCCCCTTTCTCTCCTGCGCTCTGTCTCCTTTCCCAAGATCGGCTTCACGGTGTTTTACACGACGATAGTTTTCGCCGAACGGCCGCGTTATTACATGCTTAAAATCATTTTCTACCTTGGCACGTCCCTTACAGCGAATCTCGATGCCGCCCGAGGCGAATGCTTGGCATTCCAGGCCTTGCACTCGACAGAAATTCTCTCGTGGCTCTCTTATCGAGTCCAAGGATGCGAGAGGAGCGGATGTTGGATGAGTTTCACTCGTCGTGTGCTTTTGGGTCGGCCGACCGATTTTCCCGCGCCAAATAACGCGTGATAATCGCTCGATCCTTATCCCGCATTTTTCGCAACTTTATTATCTTATACGTCTGATCTCTAAAGATCTTTTTTAACGGAAATTACGACCCCCGTCTCTTTTTATTACGGTAACATCTCATTCGCTTCTTTATTATCCGCAATTTTTGTAATACTGTATAATAACTACTGTATATTTAGAATATTGAAATTTTGAAGAGTCAGCCAAACTAACCGACTTTATTTTTTATAAATTTTCTAATTTTCATATTAAAGCATTAATCGTGTGCGCTGATACTGAAATTCAAAATTCAAAATTCAAAATTTTACAAACAATGAAATTGATCTGAAATAAATGTAAGCTTTTTCTTAGAGGTTCATAAATTACAAGCCGACGAACGCAATCAAAGTATCGTATCTTTGTATTAATCTAGTTATCGATAATATAGATGCAAAATGCGATATTACTTCGCATCGAGTTTAAATGCGCACGTGATGGTTTATCGAGATTCTATCACGCGCAAATCTCGCCGCGGCGGATCCCGAGATCGTTAACACGCACGCTCGGCAGAAATTCTCTCTTATCGAGTCCAAGGATGTCAGCAATGGCTGCCAGATGAGTTTCATTCGCGAGGCATCTGGGTCAGCCGCATTCGCGCAAGTGCAACACGGGGCGCGCCCATTCCATTTCCACCTGCGAGCGTGCGCTCCAACGAGTTTTGAAAACCGACGACGCATTTATTCCACCGTACGTGGAGCTTGTTATCGGATAAAGATAATCCATTGATAACGAGCGATGGATTATTATTTAAGAAAAGCCAAGAATCTATTATACGTGATACTTTTTGATGACATTAATGATGGATTATCGATTCCGTGCATCGAGTTTTGTCATTTCATTAGGCGCGCGTATTTTCTTCTATATTATCACAATTAATACGCGACACGTTAAGCTCGCCTTATCCTTACGTTGAGATTTTATCAAGCGAATATGGAGCAAACTTAAATATTTCTAGTCGTCGGTTATCAATTTTTTTCTCCAATTTTTTTTTTGTCGAGATACATATGATTTGAGAAATTGCAGATTTGCTGATTTTAGAATTTGCAATTCTAATCTGTGCTTCTTTCGTTTCAATGAGCGCTTAGTTTAAGACAGTAAAGATTATTCGATCTCAGAACTGTCAGACTCTGCCTATCTTCCTCTTCTCCATCGGTCCATTGTTCGACGAAAAATGGGCCGTGGGTACGCGCCTCGATGAATTTTCGCATATTCATGAAGGCGCGCGCGTATTGAGAAAGTAAAAACGCGTGGTTCGCGCGTGAAACGCGCAACAACGGAAAATTTCATCTCTTCGTGAGCTTTCCCCCTCTGTTTTATTGCCCAAATACAGATTTTCGCACAGTTTGCGATACAAGAAATTACATATGCATTATATATTAATTGTTTATTTCTAACAAACTAATGAAAGAAAAAAGTCGTCTATTATTTATTTCTCTAAATATTAACGTTAAACATTACCATATGTTATTACAAATCTCATAGCTTTACGAGAAGTAGCTCGGACGTTTGTAATAGCGATGCCACGCATCGTATCGCGTGTCAGTTTCGAGCTAACACTGACGAGACTTGCCGAAGAAAGAGAAAGATTGACGCAGGATGCGAATCGAAACGTTTACCTCGATGTTAGAAACCGTAAAAGAGGCGCGATTAAGAGCGCGTCATACGAATAACTATAGAACTATAGCCATTTATTATCTCGACGCCTAATTATTTGCGGAAAATCCTTCTAATTAAGACATTATATAACCCATAATATTTAAGTAACAAAAAAAAAACAACGTAACAAAATAACGTAATCTTTAAAATTTTATTATTTATCTAGATATATTAATAGAATTAAAATAATATAATTCGATATCTTGAAATTAATCGATGTCGTATCGAGATTTGAAAATGGAAGGACAAATAATTCTGGATATGTTTATATCTCTTCTATTTATCTTCAATCATAAAATTATATTCTATATATATATCTTAGTTTTTTATCGAAATACAATCTGTGTATAGCTCTGTTATTGATACATTTGCGATAGTAACGATCTAACAACGCTAACGATAAGAGATATCCACCGTTTGCGGGATACATGTATATCGCGGTAAAAAGATAAGCGGTCTCGTGTGACTACTTTGTTCGCGCGAGATTTCTCGATAAGTTCTCTCGTTCATAGATGTTATATATACATATATATATGTGTATCAGATATTTATCAGTTGCTTAACCTTGGGATGAGAGTCTTACGTACGAGTCTTCCTTACAGCGGATAGCATGGTTGCCTATTACAATCAGGTGGCCTGCCACCAGGTATCGGCGGGAACGATTTAAGTAAAGCGTCTTGATATCGGTCGGCCATCGCGGTACGCTAAATCGATTTGGATTCGCGTTGTCGGCGAAGACCAAAGAAAATCGCTTAAGCCGCACGGCGGAGAAAAAAAAAAGCGAGGCATGGGAGATACACGTCTGATATTTTTAACACCAAACGCTTGGCGACGACGCGATTTCCTGTCTCGTCGACCGAAGCGAAGCAGTGGTTCTTAATCCGCGTAATCCCAAAATACCACATTACGATCATGATTTTTTTTTTATGCGCTTTGTCTATTCTCAGCCCAAAATTGTTTATAAATTTGAAAATGTGAATTTATTTAAATTCTTTTACAAGGAATTCGATAATTTATATATCAATAATATTTAGAACTGAATCTCTTGACAGACGATACAAAGTTACTATTTATTTTTACTTTATATCTTTAAGTTAATTGTAATCGATTACACGAGTTAATTAATTATTATCGGACAAAATTGATCCTTTTATAAAGAAAGATATCACTCGTAATAAAATAAGACGTATACATAATTTTCATCGTTGATTAGATTCTTCTCTCTTGAAAAAGATAAAGAGCCACTGCTTTAAGGTCGATCAACCGATTTTGTCCAGGCGCTACTTGTGTCCAGCGCTATTACATAAGTATCGTGTCTTTTAAGCGCCGGTTTCGGACCGCCAAGAGTATCGTCGATCGATTCGCGACGCGCATCTGCCACGTCGAGCGGAAAAAGGGGAAACGTGGCGGCTGCTGCTGCCCGCGAAGCGAAGCAAAGAATTGCCGAAATGTAGCGGAACGTCTGTTGAACTTGGGAAGTTCGAGGTCGGATCGTTGTTACTACGTTTACAGATCTATATACAGTGAAGCGAGCACGAGATCGATATACTTATAGTATTATATTTATATATCATCTTATGTGAATTTCGGAAAGTATTATTGCAAATTTTCATAATTATGAATATGCGTTGAAAAGCGAGAGCGTAAGATTATTATTGCAAATAAATTAAGAAAACAACTGACTTTATATATCGACCATAAAATTCGACAAGAAAAATTTCTCCTTCTCGATATCAGATTATTCCGCATCCGCTTGCGCGTGCGAATGACGATGCGTTTATTAAAGTGGCACGATTCGACGAGGTCGATGCGAATTTATTTATACGTCACAGTGACTGCACCGAGGGGGTTAAATAGAGAAACTCGTGCAACGACCACGCTCATTCGTCCCTTCCGACGATGGAGTTACAACTGCCGTAATGACTATTATTACGTTCACGCGACTTCGCGCTAATCGCGGCCGGCCGGAGTGACAATTACGAGAGCGACAGCACGAAAAGGATTGCCACTGCGAAACAGTAATAATTACGTGTATCGGATTTTATCGTATCGTAACGGGTACGCGCGATGATAAGTCCCGCGAATCTCGAATCATCGATTATCGTATCCGCTTGGACGCGACGACGATAATAACGAAACGTTAAACGAACGTCGCGTCGATCGCGAAATAGTTTTCAGTTTTAATTTCGAGTCCCCGGGGGATGTTTACGGCAGTAGACTTTCGTCGAGTTATCCTAATCGGATTCTCACTCCACGCTTGTCGCGACGACTCAGTCTCTCGTTACGTCTTATTCGTTTCAAGAAGAACGAACAACGACGCGAGCAATTCCGCGGCATTGAAGAGCTTCTTTCCTTTCTCTATCGGTCTTTGTCTCTCTATCTAGATGGATTCTCGAAACTCTTTCTTTATTTGTTAATTTTGATCTCGCTATATCGCGTCTCATCTCCCGAGATGACGATGCGCGACGTCGCGCCACGTCGGATATTCATGTTCGTCATTAATTTTCCACAGCTCTTCCAACAAAAAATTTCATCACGATCGCTCGCGAATTTAATAATACGACGTCTGGCAACGATATTTGCGATACTCGTTCCATAGACGAGAGCGCGGCGATTTATTACGATTTGGAGTTATTTTACGTATACATCTCCGTTATCGTTATCGCTCTACAATTTCGCCTTTCACGCGGAATGTTCATTGATGGAGGAGTAACGCGGACGTAGCAGCCGTTTCCGCATTCACACCCGAGCAGACGGATCGCTCCGGGCATGGCCGAGCGAGTGCACGGTATCCGATTACGTGTATATGAGTATCGGTACTCTTATATGCCCGATGCCACCGAGAGGCCTCCTTGCTCGCGCGGAAGACGCCAGTGCCCGTACTTACCGATTCCTCGCTGAAATAGCGAGAGAGAAAGAGGGAGAGATGGTCTCTTCTCATCTTCCTTCGAAAGCCCTGCTCACCGATACGCACGTTCCAGGACCCTCGAGCACCGTCGTTTGGCGAACGTCGCCGGGAATCGCGTGCGTGCGTGCGTTCGCATAATAGCAACGGCGATGCCTATACGAAGCGTAGCCAGGAAATTCAATGCTCCTTCCAGATCCTTTAGTCTAGCCCTTTTGATCGCGTGAGACGCAGATATAAAGATGCTTAACTAGATTCTTTAGAGACAATGCTTTTATTTTATCTGGCGCGGATGTGAATATCGAATATCACGAGCGTAGACGCTACGACGGATTCTTTGGAATTCCTTGATAATAATGAAGGAAAATAATGAGAGATGGAGAGACAGAGAGTAGAATGAAATAATTATATTAATTAAAGTATATATATATTAATCGTTTCGAATAAGCGGCATGCCTGTGTCAAATTTCACTGGTTTATTCAACTGGATATCGCGTAGAAATAGACGTTTCAGCGTGAAACAAATTCCCGAGACGTCGACCGTATATACTTCCGTTATGCTCGCTCTCGCTTCCTCGGGAAGCGATTCTCGGTGATTTGGGGTACCGTATTTCTCCGTCATTATTGCGATAGCGTCTTGGGAACAATAGTTTGTCTTTGCGGATACGAATAATTATTTCAAAGATATAATTTCAAGTTGCACACCCGAGTTCTCACGATATTAAAATATATACAAGCAGCGATAATTATATCAATATTAAAAGTAGCACACGCAAGAGCTGAAAGTGAATCGTAATACTGGAATCGATCTGACGCGATTTCTTCGCGTAAAAAACACGCTTAAGTAAAATCTATGTCGCCTCTCTAACTCCACTTATTTACGGTTAAAATATTCATCGCCCTCTATCGACACTATATCTTATCTGAATATACAAGCAGGCTGTGTATGCGCATTCATCTCGATAATGACGGATGAGATCAGGCGTTTAGGGAAGAAAAGTAGAAGCGCGCTACTCGTCTCTTGGCATTACGCGCGAATACCGAGGCGAGAGCGAACTCGGCGAGGATTATGATGATTATAACGATGATAATCATCATTACTTGATAAAATTTTTCACAAAATATCATATACATCATTATTACCATAAAAGCTCACAATAATTGAGAATTCTGCAGAATATATCATACCATAATCACTTACACATAATTTTTTTATGCCATATTTTATTTTAAGTGCATTTTAATCTTAAATATTATAGCCCAAATATTATAGCAAGTTCCTTAGAGATTGTCTCAAATATACTCTCTATTGTAGAAAGCATTACGTCCATTAGATCCCTCTAAAATGCAAGAAAGTAAATAAAATTTAATTTTTACTTTATTTATATATAAAAATATAACTAAAATATGCAAAAGATATTATGGTTACAATATATTCTTTATTATTGACATATTAACAATAAGTATTACACAATTTTTTACGTAAGAATTTTCTTATTTAAAAAATAAAAAACTTACTATTAGCATTTGATATTATTTTTACGAATTATTTTATATACACACAATAATACAGTTTTCGCATATATATATATATATATATATATATATATATATATATATATATAATTTTTAACAAAAACATTAAAAAATATGTAATACTGTTTGTTTCATGATATTATGTGAAAAGAGAGGAAGAGAACATTATTAATTAAATGTACAGTATACATATAAATATAAATTAATAAATATAAAAAACCAAAAATTATATATTATATAATAATTTTATACCTTAGATCGTGAGAGAGAGAGCGGAGCAGAATTTGCTTCAACTATTGCATCAACTATAGCTATAACATCGGAAATCGGAAATCAAAACGACAATTAACAAAAATAGATATACTTTTGTATTCATTGTTGCAAACTTACGTGCGACTTCTTTGCTTATCGTGTTTTTTTGATACTTTCGCGGATTTCGATATATGCAATAAAATATTCATTTTTTAAATGTCGTCAAAATAGCCCTTTGACAATTACATTATATATATATATATATATATATATATATATATATATATATAATATAATTGTATATATAAAATATTTCGGCAACGACTTTTCAATAATATGATACTCGGTCTTGGCGGCGTAAAAATTGGCGCGCTATTGTTTACGTATCATGATTTTGTTATTACTCATACAGCGACACTTGAATAAGAACTATAGTGGGGTGGGACGCTCCAAATTGACATCAAATTCCTTTCTTATGTATTATCATTCACACGACGACATTCGCGCAGTAAAGTAGCTGTGCGAGACGCTCCGTCAAATTCATTTCCTAAACGCGATCGCGACAAGTACCGGAAAATAATTTGATAAGATAATTATCTACTTCTCTTTTAAATACATTACCACAATAAGAAATAATTATTTCTTCAAAAATAAAATTTAAAATTAAATATATTTTCGACGCTTTATCGTTTGACTTTTACCAGCATCTAAATATGATTCGGATTAAGATCGAGCAATTAAACAATCGATACGCAAAAGCGAGTAATTAATACAAGACTTTGCGATACATCAATCGTTTAATAAATATAATTAATCATAATTTAAACTATATTTTATAAACTTTAATATTCCCCGCGTATATATATATATATATATATATATATATATATATATATATATATATAATATAATTGTACATATAAAATATTTCGGCAACGACTTTTCAATAATATGATACTCGGTCTTGGCGGCGTAAAAATTGGCGCGCTATTGTTTACGTATCATGATTTTGTTATTATTCATACAGCGACACTTGAATAAGAACTATAGTGGGGTGGGACGCTCCAAATTGACATCAAATTCCTTTCTTATGTATTATCATTCACACGACGACATTCGCGCAGTAAAGTAGCTGTGCGAGACGCTCCGTCAAATTCATTTCCTAAACGCGATCGCGACAAGTACCGGAAAATAATTTGATAAGATAATTATCTACTTATCTTTTAAATACATTACCACAATAAGAAATAATTATTTCTTCAAAAATAAAGTTTAAAATTAAATATATTTTCGACGCTTTATCGTTTGACTTTTAACAGCATCTAAATATGATTCGGATTAAGATCGAGCAATTAAACAATCGATTCGCAAAATCGAGTAATTAATACAAGACTTCGCGATACATCAATCGTTTAATAAATATAATTAATCATAATTTAAAACATATTTTATAAACTTTAATATTCCCCGCGTATATATATATATATATATATATATATATAATATAATTGTACATATAAAATATTTCGGCAACGACTTTTCAATAATATGATACTCGGTCTTGGCGGCGTAAAAATTGGCGCGCTATTGTTTACGTATCATGATTTTGTTATTATTCATACAGCGACACTTGAATAAGAACTATAGTGGGGTGGGACGCTCCAAATTGACATCAAATTCCTTTCTTATGTGTTATCATTCACACGACGACATCCGCGCAGTAAAGTAGCTGTGCGAGACGCTCCGTCAAATTCATTTCCTAAACGCGATCGCGACAAGTACCGGAAAATAATTTGATAAGATAATTATCTACTTCTCTTTTAAATACATTACCACAATAAGAAATAATTATTTCTTCAAAAATAAAATTTAAAATTAAATATATTTTCGACGCTTTATCGTTTGACTTTTACCAGCATCTAAATATGATTCGGATTAAGATCGAGCAATTAAACAATCGATACGCAAAAGCGAGTAATTAATACAAGACTTTGCGATACATCAATCGTTTAATAAATATAATTAATCATAATTTAAACTATATTTTATAAACTTTAATATTCCCCGCGTATATATATATATATATATATATATATATATATATATATATATATATATAATATAATTGTACATATAAAATATTTCGGCAACGACTTTTCAATAATATGATACTCGGTCTTGGCGGCGTAAAAATTGGCGCGCTATTGTTTACGTATCATGATTTTGTTATTATTCATACAGCGACACTTGAATAAGAACTATAGTGGGGTGGGACGCTCCAAATTGACATCAAATTCCTTTCTTATGTATTATCATTCACACGACGACATTCGCGCAGTAAAGTAGCTGTGCGAGACGCTCCGTCAAATTCATTTCCTAAACGCGATCGCGACAAGTACCGGAAAATAATTTGATAAGATAATTATCTACTTATCTTTTAAATACATTACCACAATAAGAAATAATTATTTCTTCAAAAATAAAGTTTAAAATTAAATATATTTTCGACGCTTTATCGTTTGACTTTTAACAGCATCTAAATATGATTCGGATTAAGATCGAGCAATTAAACAATCGATTCGCAAAATCGAGTAATTAATACAAGACTTCGCGATACATCAATCGTTTAATAAATATAATTAATCATAATTTAAAACATATTTTATAAACTTTAATATTCCCCGCGTATATATATATATATATATATATATATATAATATAATTGTACATATAAAATATTTCGGCAACGACTTTTCAATAATATGATACTCGGTCTTGGCGGCGTAAAAATTGGCGCGCTATTGTTTACGTATCATGATTTTGTTATTATTCATACAGCGACACTTGAATAAGAACTATAGTGGGGTGGGACGCTCCAAATTGACATCAAATTCCTTTCTTATGTGTTATCATTCACACGACGACATCCGCGCAGTAAAGTAGCTGTGCGAGACGCTCCGTCAAATTCGTTTCCTAAACGCGATCGCGACAAGTATCGGAAAATAATTTGATAAGATAATTATCTACTTCTCTTTTAAATACATTACCACAATAAGAAATAATTATTTCTTCAAAAATAAAATTTAAAATTAAATATATTTTCGACGCTTTATCATTTGACTTTTACCAGCATCTAAATATGATTCGGATTAAGATCGAGCAATTAAACAATCGATACGCAAAAGCGAGTAATTAATACAAGACTTTGCGATACATCAATCGTTTAATAAATATAATTAATCATAATTTAAACTATATTTTATAAACTTTAATATTCCCCGCGTATATATATATATATATATATATATATATATATATATATATATATATATATATATAATATAATTGTACATATAAAATATTTCGGCAACGACTTTTCAATAATATGATACTCGGTCTTGGCGGCGTAAAAATTGGCGCGCTATTGTTTACGTATCATGATTTTGTTATTATTCATACAGCGACACTTGAATAAGAACTATAGTGGGGTGGGACGCTCCAAATTGACATCAAATTCCTTTCTTATGTATTATCATTCACACGACGACATCCGCGCAGTAAAGTAGCTGTGCGAGACGCTCCGTCAAATTCGTTTCCTAAACGCGATCGCGACAAGTATCGGAAAATAATTTGATAAGATAATTATCTACTTCTCTTTTAAATACATTACCACAATAAGAAATAATTATTTCTTCAAAAATAAAATTTAAAATTAAATATATTTTCGACGCTTTATCGTTTGACTTTTACCAGCATCTAAATATGATTCGGATTAAGATCGAGCAATTAAACAATCGATTCGCAAAATCGAGTAATTAATACAAGACTTCGCGATACATCAATCGTTTAATAAATATAATTAATCATAATTTAAAATATATTTTATAAACTTTAATATTCCCGTTATGATGATTATCGTGCGTCGTGGACGCGGTTAATCCCGACGACACGACGACTACACGAAAGGACGGCCCTCGCGCGGCGGTTCTTTCCACGGTCTCTATGCAAATTTTCTCACGCGCCACACGGACGCGCTATAATTCGCCCCTTTTTGCCAACACCGTTGAGAATCGGTACCGGATGAATCCTGCCGCGTATGTAATACATTGTGTATACTATGCGTTAGGCGCATCCTTTATAAGAGAGAATTTTAATTCGCTCTACATATACGTACTTTGTGATTAAAAAGTGTCATGAATGTCTGAATGTAATAAAGCTGTGTCACACAGATGATTTATGGACCCACAGTGATCTTATAATATACAGTTTCGAGAAACTGGGGATTCGAGAATCGGAGAATTTAAGAATCCAGGACTGACAACCGCTACTTCCAGAAATAATAAATCAAATTTTTCAATTTTTAAAAATCGAGATTGAAAATATCAAGCACTAGATAATGCGCCAAATTCTTTAACGCGCCTACAGTTGAAGATAACAAGTATTATTTTCATTCTTCGCGAATTGGCACGAGATTGAGATAGACGATTGGTAGAGAGTCTCACAAACTAGATTTGATCCCGGGCGAAAAATAATTTAACGGCTCACGGCATTTCCTCATTCCTACTCGCGGTATTGCGTTCAGGTCGTTAAATTCTCGCCGTTCGTTCGGGTTCGTGCCTCGTTCCTTCTTTTTCCTCTTCGGGATCTGGGGCTTGCGCGAAAGAAAATCAACGAGCCGATGGAGAAAATCGACGGCTTAATGCATAGCGCGCGCTCGTTAAATTAACGCGCGTGTGTATCCCTCCACGCAATCGGTCTGAAACTTTACGATCTATTCCATTTCTCCTTCTCCCCCCCCCCTCCCTCCCTCCCTCTTATTGTTCTATTCATTTCATTGCGTTCGATTTTGCGTTAGATCCCGCTACGTTGCGTTATAATACACCCTGGATCCTCCTTATTGCATCATTTATGTTTAGTTCTCTTATTTTATTTCAAATAATTATATCGGGTATATAATTCGATAAAAACTCAGTTCTCACAAATTGAGATAGAAAATGTCAATTAATCAAATACAGCCTTGATTTGAATTTTTTATATTATTATTTATTTTGCATAGATGGTGAATATTATTGAAAAAAAGAAAAAAAGAACTAATTTATCTCATCTAGATATTTTCCGTCAAAAAAATTAATTAAAATTCATATTTCTTTAAAATTAAAATAATTTTTAATTATTTTACGCGTATTATTTTTTAAATAAAAAATTTCTTCGGAAAGTGTATGAAGAAAGTATATCGATAAGTGCTATGGAAATATTTTTTTACACACTCAAACATCTTTAGTCTCGTCGCGACCTAACAGTCCTTCGGCGAATTGTTAGATCGTACAGTAACAAATACGTGTATTAGGTATCGCGAAGTTATTATAACGTAGCAGGAATTTAACTCGATCTTGACCGTTACCGGAAATGTACTAAGAATTGAAAATGTAGATCGAGTTAAATACATCATCGGTACGATACGAGTGTGGATCGGGAGGTTTAAACGTAATATCGTCGCAATATAATACAAACCCATTTCGATTATCATTCCTTCCTCGACCTCGTGTTCTCCTCGTGACCGCTAAATTGAGTGTGTGTGCACACCTGTGCACATACGCACGTGCCGCCGTGTAAATTCTTCGACAAACACTTGCGGCGCGGTTCTCGCGCGATTGATTCTGCACGCGAGGCCGATCCTCCGTCGCGACCCTCTCGCATAATAGGACCCGCTCGAGTCATTGGAAAGTCGGCACTTTACGATCTCTGTCCCGCTAAACGCGGTTACTGCAAACGAGGATGCCGACGCGACAAGGACCTTAATGTTAAGACGATGATCTTTAACGAAACGACAATTTTTACTTTCAAGTACAATTACTTCAAAATGCAATTCTATCAATATAATTCGTGGCATATATAAAAAAATAATAATTATATAAATAAATTTATATATATATATATATTGATAAATAAATATATAATAAAATTATTATAAAATTAAATACGAAAAGAATAAAACTTTGTTTTTTGTCTCTCTGTAAGAAATAATATAATAATAAAACTTAATTAATTATATATATATATATATATTATTACAAAGTTTTTCGAGTCGTAGATCCATGTCGAGTTCTTTTGTAAGTTTCGCAAATTGTTGTGCAAATTAAATATAGTTTGTCATTCATGTGGCAAACTTTGAAAGCCACGCGTTTAGAATGGTCGCGCATACATAATTGCCGAGTTTCTCCGGTTTCCTTCGCACGCGGCTCTTAATTGTTGTCCTCCGACCGATGTCGCCATTGTTATACTTTTAATCGGATGGTGGGTTAGAGAAAAATTCCCAGATGTCGACCGTGTACGTTCGCATTTTTGCCCGTTGACATTGTTTAAAAGTGCGCGATTACCGAGCATTTAGGAATATATGCGCCTTGTAATATAGTATATATAATTGAGTGGTAGCGTATGTAATGTGTTTAATTCACCAAAGTATCCTCGGTCTGAATTTTCGCACAAACTGCCGCATGGCGCATTCCGCGCCACATACGTCGCACGCGAACCTAATTCAGCAAATTTCTAGCTCCGCGAGCGAAATATCGTGCTTATTTGAAAAGTAAACGTAGAGCAGGCACGGCTCATACCATGCATTTCTCGTAGATTCTTGTAATCGTCATCACGATGTCGGTAAATAGTCACGTAAAATTTTAAGCAGGTATACATTAGAAATTATTGACTTTCATGCAAATATAAGAATGTATGCAAGAACGTTGGAGATCTTGGACGCAGTACGACAAACAAATCTTCTTAAATTCAGGTGTTAATTTCAAAAAATTTTTGGAAATTTTTGGAACGCGATACTTCGAATCTAGAAGACGACGGAATAATGTCAATGGCCTTGCCGAAGTCTCAGACACCTTGTCTATGTTTGTAAGATACGTGTTAGCACTAATTACTATCTTGCCGCGTCTCCAAGGAAATTGCGTCTAATCCCACCTCCCTGTTCGCTTAGATACCTGATAAATGCGCGTTGTTGGAGATGCAAACAAAAGAGAGGAACGACGACGACGACGATGGAAGCGTGAGAGAGAAACGCGATTAAGAGTAGCCTTTAATTAATTGTCAGAATGAGTGACGGAGACCGGTAATTATTGGACCATGATTATTAGCCGGTTCTCTCATCAAGCTAAACAACCGCCGGGTAAAGACGGGGCATTCGCAACTAGAAGCGCTTATGCAAGGAAGGATTAACTTCTTAGAAGAGAACCAACTAAAAGTAAAACGTCGTGCCGGATCGTGGTAAAAAGACGAGACGTGCCAAGTATCTTCTATCGGAATTAAAAAAATAACAGTTACTAATTACCATTTTATGTAAGCATTTTGCATGTAAGAGAGGGAGATGGACTTTATTTCTCTTTGAAGCGATAGATGCTTCTTTCTTGAATGAAAAATAAAAATGAGAGGAACAGACGTAATATATTTTCAGTATATTATAACTGAATTTATTTATTATATATGATCAGTAATCTTATATGAATTATATCGCAATGTATTTTAGCTCTAGAATATATTAATTGTTATATTTCATCATTATTGAAATATTAGCCAAATTTTCGTAAACGCCTAAGGAAGCTAAATTGAAAGAGTTCTAATAAAAGATCATTTTGCAACTGCATTAACGATTCTCGCGCGCATGCGTTTTCGAGAACATACCTTCGCATTCATTAAATCATCGAGTTTGAGGCAATTATGCATAATCTCAGTATCGCGTACTCGCATCCGACTAACATGAATTCTCGACGAAAGGAAGAGCGGCGAGATCCAAATTAAACGGTGCGAGGAAGACCCGGAGGCTTCTTCGAAGACGATAAGATAGAGGAGGAGACGCTATGTAAAGTATCAAATCTTACTTTCGATTACCCGTAACAAAAATTGGAAGCATATATTGAAGAGCCCCGCACACGTCACTCAAGTGTTAATATTAATAGAGTTTAAATAAGTGATAATGACTCGCAAAGTTTAGTCTCATTCGAGAAATTGCTTGGTAATATGTTAGGTTGATACACGGCAGGTAAACATTATATCCGAGGATCTTAACATTTCGAATCTAGGTGAAATTAATGCACCTTAGCATTTTTAAAAAATTCAGTTTTCAATACAGAAAATGATAATATTTCGTTTGTAATCGTTGTAGTAATAAAAATTTCGTTTCGTAGTCGACGTTGTAAATATAAAAAAAATATAGTATGTTGAAATAATGTCATTTGACTGTAAGTTTTCAACGGTGCAAGGAACACGAAAAAAAATTATTACGAATAACTACAAACGCGATTCTCAATTCAAGATACATTACTGATATCTTTTAAAAATCGTGTGACGATTTTTTTTCAAAATGCTATATCTTTCTATGATTTTGATTACAAGCAGACTTATTGTTATATTATATACAACTACAAACAAAATATTATCATTTTTTTTATATTGAAAACAGTTTATTAAAAGTAGGATATTGAGTTCACGTGGGTTTAAAATGTCAAGTTTGTCAGATATATGTTTACTTGCGACCTAATATTTTACTAACTTTTCAAATCAAACTAAGTAGCAGATGTGTGGATAATTTTTGGGACGATTAATCTGTTTTATTCACGCGTAATATTATATATAAAAATAATCAATTATCAATATAATTATTTTCTTAAAAAAAAAAAAAAAAAAAAAAAAAAATTACATCGCATGTCGCTGCCCTTAGCAATAAAGTCTGAAGAAACTTGAGTAATAACAAGATGATTTTCAACAATCGTTTCGTTCATGCAACGAAATGCATTGAAGCATTGTGCACCTTCCTGTTTTCTAACTGACGGACACGAAGGCGGGAAAGCCGCGATGATCGGGGTCTCGTAAAGACAGTGAAATTCGTCATAAAACTGCCAATTATCGACTGCCGATCTTTAACATCGACAATTATCGCTTTATAAATATGCGCATAAGAAATGGAGGCGGTGACATCGTCTTTCTTTCGCCACAGCTTTTCGAAAGTAGCCGCTCGCCGACGATTTCCCGACGACGATGTTCTTTCGCAACCGTTTAATATTAATGGAGCTTGCTGCGGGGATTATCGCATCCGTTACATGCATTTTGCCGTCGAGATTGCATCGATCATGTATCGATGATCGGAGAGATTTCCATTTTGGCCAAGGCTGGATTTAATCGCGAGAGATGGGGCTCTCTGCAAAGAGACCAAAGTATTATTCTTCAAAGTATTAAGCTAACGATGATAACTACAAGAGACAAAAAAAAAAGAATTAACATCTCTTTCTTCTATATCCTTTGCATTTGTGCACGCACACCATTTATTTTTAACTTCACATATTATCAAACAGTTATACACATATGGATGAATTATTCCGATAATACAAATGCGTTTCTAACGTTTTCTTTAGAATACTAATACCATATATTTATCGCTCACACTCTTGTAATGCGTTCTAATTAAAATCGCGATAAGCCGCAGTTATGATTACGATTACGAAACGCAAGTGCATCCCGGACGTGAAGCGTCTCTCGGCACGGAAAAACTTACATATACCATTTGTCCGTCAAGGTAGCACGTGTCTCTGTGCCGTCTCGTAATAGCTGCATCTAATATCGCTTCCTATTAAGATACAAATCATTCACGTTACTCGGGAGAGCGTTACTGCTTTTAGGAAGGGAATATCTCTTGCAGTGTCGCGAGAGAAACGTCGGCTTTCCGACGTGTGAAACTTTCTAAGCGAGATATATGTTTATCTGCAATGCACGGACGGCAGTCATCTCCTTCGCTGGACATTTTGTATAGATACGCCCGTTGGGGCCATCCTACCTAGCTACGCCTGGTAGGCAAGGCGACGTCCACGATAAGCTGCCTTTCACGCGCGAGAACTTAAAGGAAATGTCCCACCGAATAAAACGGCATAAACTTTCAAGCTCGAGATTCAGCGCTTATCACAATTAAACAGATTGTTCGTTGCGTAAAACAAATTTACGATTTAGAAGAAAAGAATAGTTAAAATACGGTGAAAGAAATGATATTAGTGAAATCAATTATCACATTAATCATAAATTCGATAAAATTAATCATTATATAATAAATAATAAAACAGATAAATATTTAATTTATAAGAAAATTAATTTAATTTAATTTTATTCTTTATAATTTAATTCATAAAGAATAAATTTTTAAGAAATCTGCGGGGCTCAATTTATTTTATCTTATTTTATTGACTGTCACATCGCTCGAGGACATGAGATACTGCGTAGTGTCTTTTACCGCCATTTCGGCAAAATGTGCCACGTGCGATTATTATCTGTATTATTATTATTTGCATCGAGATAAACCATCTCGCGTGTCCGATTCGGTGGAATGCCAGCTTAAAGCTTCATTTACGCGCGTAGGCGAGGCTCTCGCCGCGTAGGACATGTCGCGTGGGCAATTTCTCTCGCCGCAGCCTTGGCTACCTACAAGCCGCCGGTAGTGATCAACAATCTTCTTTTTAGTGCGTGTCAGGTCGCGATTAGCGCGTATGATATATATATATATATGTGTGTTTAAAATGTCTGAAATATGATTATTTAACATAGAAGCTGTTTTTCACTTTAAATCGAATGAATCAAACAGTACGATAGAATTATAAAAGATATCTTGTGTATAACACGTGTCTTTTGTAACACAATAATTTAATCTGTGATATATATTTTTTTCTCAATTTTTCTAGCAGTATAATTGATAGTGTTAATTTTTTAACGTAACGAATCTCTGAGATACAAGTTATGCTTGTTAGTAAGTTTCGTAAACATCCGGTTCGTCGGAGCGAGATTTCACAGTGATAAACTGACGCCTCCGCGATCGCGACTTATAAAGATTTTTTTATCGACATTGTAACAGAGAAGAAAGTAAAATCGTATTGATGACCTTCGAGTCGCTGATACGAGCGAATGCGAGGCGGGAAATAAAGTGTATTGTTACGTCATAAAATTATGTCGCGTTTCGCCACAAACCTTCGCGCGACAAAAATGAAGGCGGGACAATCTTTTGTTCGTTGGCGCGTAATCGTGTACGTTATCTAAGAATCTATATAAGCTCGTGAAGCGAGATATAGAATAGTATCTTTTGAAGCATAGATTCTCAAACACATTATCAATATTTGTATATTTACCTCGACTTTGTGGAAAAAGATGTCGACTACATATTTATTCTATCTTTAATATCATCTGTAACATTGGCGCGTATTATTATTTAATGAATAACCGGTTGAAAATTTGTATTATTTTCTACGGGGGAAAGTTAGAGGTGTTATCGGAAAATTTTTGAAAATCTCTGTTTTAAAATAAAGAATCCGAGAGTGCCGCTGTCACGGTCTTTGCCCTCCGATTACTTACTTTACTTTTGTTACGCAATCATCCTATCCACACGCTGTTATTATCGACGAACATATAGGAATGATGTTTTTTTTTTTTTTTTTTTTTTTGTGAGAAAGGAACACGGAAGAATGCACACGATTCATCGGATAATTTCGGCGCTCGATGGCGTATCGCCGCGAATTTTTTTCTCGCTGAATACTGTCACGTTCGTTCGAGAAACTCTGCAATCAGAATTCAGATTTTGATGCGCGTGAAAGACGCGAAAATAATTCGTATAATAATTATACGAAAAGAATTAAAAAATAATTAAAATATATATTTATAATAATTAAATAATAATTATTCGTAAAAATTATTTATATCTTATTATTATTCTATGTATATCTGCAACATCAGAAATTTGTGAGAAGCATAAAAAGTCTCAACTTTTGTTTATTTCGCGATACCGCATAACATTTCTGTTATCGTTCACAAGGATATAACGCCGTTATCGGAAGGAAGTGAAATCGCGCTTTCATATCGCGCGCGATCAAAAATTAATTAAAAAATTATTCAATCGATTCGATCTGACCCGATTTCTCTCGTAGCGGCTGTTGCTATCGACACGCATGATTATTTATATTGTGACCTGCTGGCGTGTGAACATTCGTTAAGACCGCTTTATATTATGCATTAAGATCATATTGCGTTAGAAATTAATATTGATAAAAAAAATGTACACGAGAGATATATAATTATATCGCTAAAATTTTTTTTATACACAAAATATTATACTCATTGAAGTAATATCTGCTATTGATACCTTTCATTTTTTTCAACACGAAAACTCTTCAATATTTTAATTTCTTCCAAAAATTTTAGTGTGATACAATTTTTACAATTGATCGTTGCAGAATAAAGCTAAAGTGTTTCCATTGTTATTATAATAACGAGTCAGCTTTGATTATCAACTATCGAACGCAATAAAACCCGAGTGCTCACAGGTGCAATAGCGATATTTCTAACGTGATTTCTAACGGATGCGTAGCGAGATTTACTTCGCGTGACGACGTCTAACGTGAAACTCGAAGGCTTGACTCATCATAGAGATGGTCATGTTCCATCCACGCTCCAATTACGAACCGGTCAAATATCCTTGTATGTATTTCGATAGGAATCATATTGCTGATCAGGTTTCACTCTGATAGGCTTGAATACTCGCATAATTTTACTATTTAATTATATATATATGTATATTCATATATAATTTCCGGATAATTTTTAATTATAGCAACGTCCATACTCCGTGTGTGGTTAATAGAAACTATTTAATATTATAACTAAGTTGTAATATATGATTTTGTTACATTAGTTTAATTTTTTTTAAATTAACTTTGATAGAAACAAAATAGCGACAATGTTTGACTTGCTCTTAGAATATCTTCGCATTTGAATCGAGATCTTCGATTCTCAAGATCATGGATTTTTCTAAGAAGCGTGCGTATGGTGTAACCATAGCGTTAGAAAATGTGCCAGAAATGTCATTACGCCAATCGGGCTTTACGTACGAGATTTCTAATCACGCGACATCCGGCATGCGCTCAATCGTCACTCGTTCGCGGGAGAAATTCATTTCACGTACGTCCACATGGACAATAGCAATGTCTCATTGTCAGTATATCGACGGATTTTTACACGCGCCATTCATCGTCTTAATTCATGCAGACGACAATTGATGATTATAAGATGCCATAATCGACATCTTTGATATAGAAAGTTTTCGTCTAGAGAACGAGCAAGAAACGAGATAACTCAGACGAGAACCAGTCTCTCTTTCTTTGTAAACCTTCGTATACAAACTTTCCACATACTTGGATCGAATCCAGATAGATGTTGCTGTTTCGATACCGCTGGGTTATCTAAACATATACATATTTTACAAAAGCAATAATTAATTTATTATTCTTTAAATTATTATTCGATTCTAAAGAAATGTCGGGGTCGTTAAATGATTTCAAGACATTCATAGATGCGTATAGATTCGATTTTACTCTTAAAGCCCCGCTCGTGGCTGGTTCTCTTCGTCGAGGATTTGCGGACGGACGTAATCCTTGTTCGCACGCGATATCTCGGAATTTCGCGATCGAGCAATCTATTTTAATTGGCGCGCGCGCGCGCGAACGACAAGCTGATGCTCCTTCCGTGACGCTTATCGTTGGCCATTAAAACGTACAGTCGATAATTGAAGTCGTCTTCGTTCCCATTCTAAACGCATTGCTTTTAATTACCGATCACGCTTCCGGCACTCATCCATACCTCGTGATCTGTCGAGATTCGATATATAACTGTCAAGCTGTCGAACCACTTTTTTCACATTAGTTTAATAACGACAGTTTCTTTCAGTGATTTCAGGATCAATTTTTTATAGATATAATTTGATGGCAGGTACTTGTAATTTTTTATGATTCTCAACATTAGATCTTTTAACTTTATTTGTTGACATTTTACTTCTCGCGATAATAATTTTTTTTCGGTTAATTAAATAATTAAGCGAATAACATATATTTTGAAGTGACATTTTTTTTCTATCCTGAACGCATAAATTTAAATATCATTTTCATTGAAATCTTCTATAAAATGATGACTGTCATAAATTTAACGCGACCAATTAATTATTGTGATATACGAGCGTAAAGGGCCGAGTCGCACGACAGGATGTTTCATTCGAATCGAGCGTCCGATCGATCGCTGCCGCAACTTTCTACGACGCGACGGCCGTAAATGGCGGAATGCGCCTGCAGCGTTGTACCGAGGTTGCCGTTGCCCACCTACTTTCGATCTAAAGCACGTCGCACGCGTGAATTCGGCAACTTCTGTGTACCTGTATACGAAGTAAATTTCGGTCATCGAGCACTCGGGACGGGCGGAGATATCGATGGTTCCTGCGGGGTTCCACTCTCGACAAGCCCCGATGTCGGCGCTTCTCGAGGAGGACTTTCTTTTTCGCACGGGGTCCGCGACCTGAATCCGCTCGATTCTCCTCTTCTTTTTTTTTTCCCCCCTCATGCCTCCGTCTCGCTTCCTTTACCGAGTCGGATCAAACGCGGCACATCGCCGCTTCATTTCTGCGCGATTAATTAAATTTGGAGCAAGCTCGAGATTGCGATATCTTCCCCTCATCAACGTGTACGTAGATCGATAACTTTGATCGCAACGATCCAAAATTGAAATACGTAATTTAGAAAGTGATGGGTTCTTTTTGTGAAATCATATATTTAAAGGATCTTAAAATATTTATCACAAAAAAAAAAAAAAAAAACATTCTCACCTTATACATTTTATTATAAATTATTTTTAGATTCCACAAAGTATAATTTTCACGGATACGGAATGTAATAATAATGAGTTAGCTTTACATATGCATGCGAATAAAATAAAATTGATGGAAGCAGAAAAATGTTGCAAAAGACGCTAAAAACCCGCATCGTGCAATATTTTCATTCCTCCTATTTACATCACGGCATTGCAGGAGAAGAGAGAGAAAGAAAGAGAAAGCACAGGATACCGTGAGATTACGGGCGAATTACGTTAACGGGCGGAAAGGTACTTTTTCATATATCCTCGATCGTTCGCGTGCATTAAACGCGCGACGTAAATGCGCCCGGCGGGCAGCCGGAAGGATCGACGTTACCTGCGGCAGCACCTACGGCGGACAGTCACGACGTCGTCCTCGTCCCGGCTCGTGACACGTAAAGGGGCAATTACTAGAGCGCAGGATGCGTGGACACACATTTCGCATGCAAACATATGCCGCTGCCATGCGATAATTAAACGATCCCGGGAAGCGTTTCGATGGTGCGGGCGCACAGCATCGGCCGTCGTAGTTTGCGTTACGGGTCGTAGAACACGACATGACAAAGTTACGCTTAAATGATTAGTTCGGAGATACGCGACGATTCTTCGCGCGATCGCGCATTTCGGACACGTAGCGTACGCGGAACGCGTTCATCGAGGAACCGACGCGACGAGAATTCGAGGAACGTGGGGAGCATGGAAAAATCAGGTTCCTCGAATTAAAAATGCGAGACGAGGCGATAAAGCAAAATCCTCGAGTATCCTAATTTTAAAATCGAACGAGTAGAAGGAATAGAAATTAAGGAAATTTCGAAACAATAGATTTGGAAGATAGAAGAGCGGCTTCTGGGTTTCACGTGAATTTCGCCTTCTCTCGAAACTTTGCATCGAATATTTCTTTTTTTCCAATAGATTTTTTTCTCTTTCAGAATTTCGAACATTCTTTTTGATACTACACGATTTTCATTTCGAAATATACTCCTGGGAGGGGGGGGGGGGGAGCCGTAATTATCGGATGCCTTTTGCGCCTATTTGGCCGGCGCACTCCGTAATCTCGTACGCATTACGCCGGCGCACGATGATCGCGATCACGAAGGCGCGTATAAAGCACCTGCGCGCCTTATCGCCAACAGATGGTCTAACGTTACGATTCCTTATTAATTAAAGCTCCCGAGAAGTCGACGGCGCGGCATCCGCGCGCGATGCGCGCTCTTTAATGAGCTAAAGTACTGCTCGATATACACTGAGATTCAGTAGCTACGACCACGTGCGATATATTACTCTCGCGCACTTATAATTCGCTTAATAATTCGTCCTTTTTCTCTCACTCTGCATTCTCCCCCCTGTCTCTCCCTACATCTCTCTTTTCCTTCTTTTTCACATTGCTCGCAGCTTCTCGCATCTCTCTATTTCACCCCGCATTTTCTTTCTTCGTTTCTCTTTCTAACAAGGAAATCGCGAGTAAGTGAGTGAGTGAGTGAGTGAGCGAGGGAGAAAGGGAGGGAGGAAGAAGAGAGGGAACGGCATCCGAAGGATCTCAGCGTCAATTAAGCAAGAGTTGCGAGACAGGCTTAGACATATACCTACTCGCACAATCTGCATTTATCTCGACGAGAGTTACAAGAGCCGTTCGCTATCTACCGTGCCGTGGCACGTACGGCAGGGAGTACGAAAAGTCAGTCCGTAAGTTAGCCCCGTTCATCTCGTGTTTCGCGCGCCCGATCTCGTTTCCTCGCGCGCTCCGATAGAAGTCACGGAAGAGCGAATAGGGCGCGAAACTGGCTGATGCTCGCGGCGTGGAAAATTAGTCTCGCTGCACGTCGAAAGTACGCCGTTTCGTTAGCAAATGCGTTGATTTCGTCGCGATTGCGCGATTAGCGCTTTAAACTGCGACAGCGCACTGCGGCGATGCCGCAACGCAGAGATTTCTGCATCGCTGTTAATGTTAGAGGAAACGAATCGAAACGAAGAGATCTTTGCACTTTATTTCAGACGAGAACTTGAGCCAGGAATAGCGTACACGTATCGAAATATTTATATTATAATTATATATATATATATATCGGGAACCTTCAATTACATACGTCATTAACGAAAATATACAATTGTATACATATATATTTTTCTTTTATTAAAAAGAAGAAGAATTTGTGTATGAATTATATGTGTAGTATGTGCATAGATATAAAGATATTTTTTGCGAATCTGAATCCATCGATACTGTATCTTGATCTATCGAACGGCGAGGATTTCTCTTTGATACGCGATAAAAAAAATCGCTCAGCCGAATATTCTGCGTACGGGAGTTGTTTCGCGAATCTTCCCGAAACTTAGATATTTTGCGTAATTTCTGCAATCATCGGGAAACATCCTTATGGATGGTCGGATATACCGGTTTCGACGCTCGGGTCGATGGGGGTGCGCGCGCCCAGGATCAGAGGGGTCAGAGCCGAGTTCGAAAGTCGACTCGGCGCGAGGTAACGAGATTTTTCACCCGCGCCCATTGTTCGATCATTATTACCGCGATCGAGCCGCGGATCTAGCCGTGCGGCATCAGGGGACGTTGCCCGCTGATATATGGGATAGATCGGGGGTGGAGATAATATCTCCGCACGCGGGTTGTGCAGGTTGCGCGCCGCCGAGTCGCCCGGTCGTCGCGTGATAGGATTGGTAGGATTTCCACGTGGCGGTGCGCATCGTAACGTTATTACTTTCGTGCAAAATGTGAAAGTTGGAATACACGCCGTTGTGCGTCTGGCCCGGCGGATTCAGATAGCGATGGTCCTCGTGGGTACAGGACACACACGTATGCCTTTGTTTTCACCGCGCCTTCTCTCCTTCTCCTTGGAAAAATAAGCGACGTACATATACGTTTCATCATCATCACCAGCTTGTTAAATCAATACTAGTCTACGCGTGCGAAACGCACGCGAGAGCTATATTACGCGGAATTGTGTAAACGATATCGTTTGCCCCCGTCGTGAGTTTTCGCGTTACGCCTTGCAATATCATGCATCATTTTTTCCAACGCCTTTCAGAATATATGTCATCATATTTATTTATCGCGATACAAAATTTTATAATTATTATACTTTATTACAATTTAGATAATCTAGATTATTACCGGCAGTCTCTCAATATTATTCTCTAATCAGCCTATATATAGATGTTTAGAAAGGACGTGTATACGTTATGATAGCGCTCGTTGCACCTATAGAAAATTCACATAACTACACGTTGGTCCAACATCATCGATTATCCGATAGAACGTAGCATGTCGTTCAACGATACCTTGACGGCGTATTTGAAATATTTAGACCGGATTTTATTACACACGACGCACACATATATCGGGATAAGGTCTGTCGTTGTCTCGCACAGCGTAACCGGTACCGGTTGTTCCTCCCGAGCCCGAGGGCGCAACGGTTAAATTCCAGCGGGCGTTCTCTTCGTGGTGGAATATCTTCCCGCGAGATTCCCAAGCGGGGAGGAAGAGCTGGCTCCTTAACCGATTGCGGAGGGAGAAAGAGGGAGACCTGTTTGAGTGAGATCTTCCGGGAAATTGGATTGGCATTTTGTTCTTTACAAGCGTCCACCGAGGAAGCCGCCGAGGCTCTACAAGACAGAATCTTCCTGTCGGTAGACGCGATTATACAGGGTGGAACATTGGCCTCTGCGGATGATGAGGCACGTGGTTATATCACTCCGAGCGAAAAAATTTTATTTAATATTGGAACACTTGCGTCTCTTCTCTTTTGCATAAAGTCGCATTCAATTTCATCGGTTGCACGCTATAAAAAGATTTCACGCGAGATTTATTTAATCAAATTATTTGGATTATATGTTTTTACTTTATTTTCTCTTAAGTCGTTTCAGTAATTTTATTTATATCCTTTTTCTAAAATGATACTGTGTTTTATTCCGAACGAGTTCCTCAGAAAGTCGGATGCCACCCACGTGTTTAGTTGCACGCTATTTTCTAGCTAGGAAAAATTCTACCCGAGCATTAAACGTTCGTCGTCGGAAGACGAAATGCGCGGTTGTACAAAGCGAAATATTGCTATCAAGGACAGACTATAATACAGAGAGTGAGACATTGCTATTGAAAGAGGAGAGTACGCGCCCTCTCATTTCGCAACGCCAGGAATGTAATAACGACTCTTGGCTTGGTATCATTTCCGATCTAGCGAGAGCTCCCGGTCTTTACATTCGAATCCATGATTTAAATGCGGCGAATGATATTTTCGTTACAAGTGCGGAACGAGCGCGGAGCTAATCTCTAATGACAGTTCTCTTGCGAGAGAAAATTCGCGATGTATCTGTCTTCTCTCCTCTAACAAAACTGCACATAATGCATAAATTGCGTATCCGAAATCAACGAGAGAGGGAGAGAAAGAGAGAGAGAGAGAGAGAGAGAGAGAGAGAGAGAGAGAGAGAGAGAGATCGTCGACGTCGCCTTGATTCGATCCACTTCATAAATAAAATGAGCGTGAAGAAAAAAAGAAATAAAAGAAAAGAAACGAACCACCCGACTCGATCCAATCGGATTGTCGGCTTGCGCGCTCGCTCTTTCATGATTTTTGTATGGCGCGTTTGCAGCAGGAAGTGCATGATTTGTGCCGACAATTGCGACACGTGGGCGTATGTATATCGCCCGGGAATACAGCCCGGCTTCGATTCGAGTTCCTCGAAGATAGCCGGGGCTCTGTATACAGCTGCCTGCTCGCCTGCCCCTATCCTAGACGAGTGAACGAGCGAGGCGAGCTATCGCGAACGAGAGACGGCAGACGGAGAATCGTTCTTCCTATCCTTCCAAGTTCGATGACTCTCGGCGATGATCATCGCGAGGGGGCAAACGTCCTCCTCCCCTCCTGCCCCCCCGGTTCCCCGTTCTCTATACTTGGGTCCCTTCGCGCTTCGTCGCCCCCTGCGCGCCTTCTCTTCCTCCTGCCGTTGCTCTCTTCTACCTCCGTCTCCTACGTCTTTCCCCCGCGGGTACCCAACGCCCGAGTTATCATAACCGCCGCCATCCGTCATGCATCACTTGCCACTTTGTGCCCCGGAGAATCCTCTCGCCGCGGCACGACAATCGCGCGCGAAACCGCCGAAGAACCGATGACACTGATGATGCTGAGCGAACGGTGGGATATCGCCGGGTGTTATCGCGGAATTTTTCTCTCGCGCGATTGCGGCTAAAATAATCACTAAAGAAAAAAATAATAGTAATTTCTCAAGATTTTATGAAAATTGTATAATTTCTGTATATAATATAACAATGTAATTTATAATATTTACTTATATATACTTATATACATATATCAAGTTACAATTCTAAATTGCGGGTTTGAGTCAAAATTAAAGCGTCTTGATAATCATTAGTAACGTTGCATTGTTTTCATAAACGGTACAAGCTTTACACTGTGTTGTGAAATAAACATTGCCATGAAATAGGATATGCATTTTGCATTGATTTGCGCAATTAATATTGTATTACGCGCATTCATCGTTCTTCAAGGAATAAAATTGCATACGTATCAACATCGAACGACTATGAGTCGCGTGAATTTCAGAGTACATTGTCTGAGGTGAAACTGTGAGAAACACGTTCTGTGTCTTTTTTCTTTGATCTGACTACGATATCGTTTAATCTGGTCCCTGTCATTTCACCATCACGTCGCAAATGCGGAAGTGAAACGTGTCGAAGCTTTTCCATCTCAGGAAACGCAAATAGTGTAATTACGTCTGCGAATATCTAAGGGTATCTAAGGCTATCATTTGCGCTTCGTATTCCCCAGTCAACCAGTTATTTCATCTTACTGCAAACTCTGATTTCAATATTTTTTATCAAGCAAAGATATAGTAAGAGTTAGATCGTCGCCTTTTGCAGATCCGATATCGACGATATCAGAAGAATATCATCTGTCGGCGGAACGACCGTGAGTGTAATTTTACTCATTCGCCTCGCGTATTTTTTGCGAATATTAACTCGCGCGAGCAACGATTTCATCCGGTGCTTTATTTTCAATTTGATCGCGCGAGATATGAGAGAGAGAGAGAGAGAGAAAGAGAGAGAGAAAGACGCGGAAAAGCAGTTTTCCACGCGCTATCTCGCTTCGATACTCGTTAAATACAAGATGCATTAATAAAAGTCGTCTGACTCGTTTACCTCAACGATTTAGCGTCCCGCGACTTTTCTCAGGCGCTTTTCGCGCTGTCTTACTCATTCTCGGATTAGCGGTACTACCGGTCGATCGACACGGACGGGTCGCGTGTGCAGGTTGGGCACCTGCTCCTGTACCGTGGTGAATGGAAGAACTTACTTTAGAAAGACGCGTCCAGAATCCTTTCTTTCTCCGTTTCTCTCTATCTCTCCTCCTCCTCTTCTTTCCTCTCCTGTATCCCGACACGACTAACGCAAGAGGTTAAACCGCGTCTAACTGTAAGATAAAGCGGCCTGCCCAGATCGTTCGATCAACTCGCGTGCGTTTATCCTCCTCTTGTTCCATACCCCTATTTCCCCCCCGGGTCTCGTTGCAACTCTTCTCGTTCATCAATGGTCTCGCGGATCATCGTTCTTCGTCTGGCGCGAGATATTAGAAAGTTATCTTTTTCTTTTGAACGTGATTCGAAAATATAGCGCGTCACGTAAATGGACAAAAAAATTGATACTATATTTTTCATACATAACATTGATTATCTCTTTAGTCGCCCAAAGGGATCAAATAAACGAAACGCTTTCGTACAATCTATGGAGTATTTTGGGGATAATTTTTCGATAATGAGAGACCACATCATATGGTGAAATTAATCCATGAAATATGCTTTTCACGAAGAAGATATTAATTGGATACGTCACGCGTCTTTTTATCTTATCGAAGAAAATTTAAGGCAGGTCATGCAACATATTTGCAAATTGATTACACTTATTAACGTTTAATTACATCCTTAATCGTCATATGTAAAGCGAATTAGTATGCAAAAGCGTATTTTTTTACACAGGTTTAAGGGAAATTGGAACAAGTTTGCAAAGTGGTCTTCTTAATTGACTATCCGATTATCTTACAGAGTACTTAAGCTTCATACATAACATTGTATAAATATTTGCATCTACTTAGTATATTTTTTACAATATATATATTTTTCATCTTTCTGCCTGTCAATTCTGTTGATCTTAATCAAGAATTATTATTTTATTCTCATCTTTTAACATTTTTTTTTTAATTTTAATTAATTAGTTATTACTATCTATCTCTATCACATTTCTATTGAATAAATTATGTAATCTTTATGTTTTATTCAAGAATTATGATCCTAGAACATTATCTTTTTAGAATAGCTTAATTAACTTCTGTCTAGGTATATATCTTATTCGATACTATGTTATAATTTAGAAAAATATATTATAATCTGGTTCAGCTATTGTTTACATAAAAATTCTGATTCTCGAACTTATGGTATACAGGTAACTTTGCGGATCCAATTAGATGTCGCGGTATCTTTCGATATGATTCAAGCGAACATGTTGGATAATTGGCATCTTCCCTTTCTGATCTTTTCCAGATACAAGATGAATGGCGAATCGTGCTGCACTCGATAGAGACGCCAGATCGGCATAGAAATGGGCAATAGCGGTTCCCATCAATATTGTGCGTCCAATGGACCGTCGCAGCAGGTTGGCAGACGCGGGTGGACACAGTCCTTCCCTCGGGAGCTTGCGAGACATCATCCTCAACAACCGGCGGGACACAAGGTCCTGCCGGAGCCGCCCAATCAGCGGCTGCGCGCCACCAATAATGGCAGCATCATTCACAACGGGGGAACCATAAGCGGCCGCAGGCCTCCGGCCCTCACGCTTCCGCACGACCTTAATAAGGTAAGGATTCGCGGCGGCTTTTCGAGTCGCGTTGATGACGTGGCGTGCCATGCTGCTCTCGTGTGCGAGAATACGAGTCGCCGCTTAGTTCGTCGCACTTACACTTGTTGAAATTTTTCTACAAAGGCTTTCTATGTCGATTAATAATTTTCATCGTTAGCAGTAATTAGCAATAGTAACGGTAGTGCTCGCATGATAATAATGATAATAATGGCATATATTATACTTTGAAACATTATATCTGATTCTTTGTATATCACCATCTCTAGAGTTACTCTATTCGGATTAATACAGGGGCTAAATTTATTTTTGTTCGAAACATATCGTCGTGTTCGTATACCTATTCATTCATACTCTGCTTTGAGAATGAAATATCTATTATCCCATCGAAACGTCCATATGAAAAGATTTGCATGTGATGCGAATCGTTCCGATTCGGCGAGTGAAAATATTCTGAAATGGTTGAGAATTGAATGCGCGCCTAATATAATCGAATAATCATTCGGAAAGAGATGGAGAATAAAAGGAGATATTATTTTGTCTTATAAAAAGATTTGATTACAACTTTGTCAATCTATATTTTTTAATTTATATTTATTGAATTTTTTAAAGATAAAAGAAAACAGATATACATGTGGTATATAAATACATATGTTTTATATGCTTGAAATATTTATTTAGGTTGCTGTGTAAATTGCAGCCGAAAGTATACGAAAAACATGATGAATTTTCTGCTCCGAATCTTCGGCGTGAAAGTCCGCACTCCACAAAATCATCTCTGCATCCGAAAAGTTACTTTTAGTTCAATCTCCTGGTTTTGTATCTCGGACGGTCAGTCCTCCTTCTGTCTTCGAAGAAGCCTGTTTCCTTCGTTTAGAATTCTCATGCAGGTAATGCAGGCAGTCGTTCAGAATTCGTACGTGTCTTTTGGTCGGACGCCATCCGTCGCGTAACCCGGTTAAGAATATTCTACAGAATGACTTGTTGCATCGCGAATTCGCTAAATGTATCACGCGACCTTCATCAAACTCTTTGCGCGGTCACACAAAACGGTGGTTTCTCATCCGTCTACTTTGTGACGGGGAGAAGGTCTCTTCTCTATAGAGCACTTATTACGCGCATCAGAAGGATCGTGCACGCTTTGTAAATCAATAATGTTTTAAGAATAAACGCGCGTAACACTTTGCCGTCTTACCTTTATATAATATTTGATAGAAAAAGATTCTTTTAACCTATTGTGGGTATAATCAGAATTCTTTAATGAACTTTTATTATGAACGACGGACATATGAATATCGTGTCCACATTTTTCTCTCACTTTGAATGTGAGATGTGCGATTGGACCGCTGTCACTGAGAATGAAATATATAATAAAAAATGGAGTGAAAAATATGAAGAATTAAAGTTAGGATTTTGTTCTGTTTTATTTTCTAGCCAGGAATATTCCGCAGCCGCAGTACCTCGGCGTCGAATATCGGCGCCTCGCGCGGCCGCAAGCTCGAGCACCGTTGTTGTCAATATCGAAGCGAGTTAGGGTGCTGCACGGACAACGAGATGCAGGAGATCAAGAGATTTGGCAGCGAACCCGATCTGCGATACTCGCCGATGGGACAGGAGACGGTGCGTTGCAACGGGAAGCAACAGCATCAGCATGCGATGGAACACCGGCATTGCGGAAACGGACATTATCCCGAACGGGATTGCAAGGAGCGAGAGAGCCGATACAAGAACAAAAAGAAGTACAAGGCACCGGCGCCGCCATCGAACGGCATCGTCGATAGATCGTCCCCCGATTCCTATAGGTAGAATGCCAATGCATTATCAATTTATTTTTTTTTCTCGAGTAACTTTATTATTCTTCGATAACGTTAGTTTGAAATCTGATATCCTAAAATCTTTTTAGAATTAATAATATCTCGAATAATATCTCGAATTCTTTTAGAAATAATTTTTTAATTTTACAGAAAAAGGAGATACTTTCCTTCTATATTTTTTAAAATATGTATTTTTCTAGCAAGTTTAATATTACGATTTTTCTGTATTGTTCCAAAATATCGGTATCATATTTTGAAATAGAGGAATCTTGCCTACAGATATACGGAATCTGGCCAGGATCGTCAGGGTGGTTGTCGCGGCGAGGAGGAAGTTCAACCACCGCCGAGGCGATCGCGCCTCTTCAAGACGCGGGCGGAAACGAAGAGGGCGCAAGTCAACTGGCTGTCCTCATCCTCATCGTCGCAGACTCACGTCGTTGAAGAACGTTGCGAGAACAGCGGTGGCGGTGGTGGATTGGAGAACGAGCGACAGTGGCGAGGCGAGGACGGCCGTGTTATCAACAAAGAGAACAGGCTTGCCTGGCACGATCTCCGTCAGGATCGCCGGTGCCGGGACGAGCAGAGGCGTTTGCGGATCTTTGATGGCAAGAATACGCTGCAAAGAAGCATGAGTAGTCCGGAGTTCCAAGCAGAGCTAATGCAGGTAGCCAGAAAAGTTCGCAATAAGCTTCATTGTGGCGGTAAGTCCTCGTCGATAGCAGAGTCCGCGAATCTGATAAAGCGCAATAGCGACATTGATCGAGGCTTTAAAGAGTCAAAAGTCGAAGAGACGAAGAGGCCGGAAAAACGAATGGCAAAGAACGAGGAGAGTTCCCATGATAAATGCGCGATCGAGAACAGAATCGTCGAGGAGAGGCGGCTGATCGACCGCTGTAATCGATCCGAAAACAAACTCAACATGTATGAAGAACATAAAGGAAACGCCCGTGATATTGAAGGAACCAAGAACTATCTGGAGGACCGGCAGACAGAAGCCGTATCGGGTGGAAAGAAACGACTTGTCGAGAAATTGGCGACGTTTGACGAATCGTCTACGGTACACTCAAAGGATCCTCCTCGGAAAGATTCGAAGGATTGTCTGGACACAGCGAAATACTCTTCGGCGGAGAAACAACGGAGAGATCTGCTCGAGGATTATCAACGAGCAAAGAGTGTGGCTAAGAGCCGGAAGTATGAGAGCACGGCGGAGCCGGCGAGAACCAGATCGGAGAGCCCAGTGAGACCCTACGTTAGGGCGACGGATTCTCGCGGGCAGGGTTCCGGGAGGGAGAGCACGCCCGAGCGAACGAGCGAGGCCAAAGAGAAAGGAAAGGAGAGAGATTCCGATCGTAGATGGCGGAAGAGCGACGCTAGGAATACTGATGGCGCACCGGACGAGAAGAGATGGCCCTGCGAACCTGTTCCCGCGACGGTGGAGAAGAAGGACGCGAAATCCAAAGAGAAGCTCGTGAGGAAACCAGAAGTCAAGGAAGTCGTGCGCGAGAAAAATTGGCACGTGTAAGTTGCTCTTGCATCTCAGATTGATTTATCTCTCTCCCGAATCGCGGATGCGCACGTATCCGTCCAAGCTATTCTAATTATTTCTCTTATCAATGAATGTCTCGTGCGGCGCGCGATACGAATAGGTGAGCAATTAATTTTCCGATGGCGTCGATAACCGATGACTAATTAGTGCCTTTGTTTATAATTATTGCGGAGAATCTGAAATATATTTTTCAATTGTTTCTGTAGATTGTCATCACCGGAGAAATCCGCACCGAAGACTTTCTATTTCGGCATGGACGCAGCATTGTCGAATGAGTCGCGGAATTGCGTGGATCAGCATATGGAGCAGATACAGTCTAGGTTGCAAGCTAGAGAGGTCAACGGATCGATCGAATGCCATGATTATACGGATGATGTGAGTAATATTCTGTTTTATTTGTAATAATATCGATAAAATTACAAGTTTTTATAATATAATTGTTTAGTATAATTATTTATTTAAAATGAAAAGAATATAAAGAAATTTTTTTGCTGCATCGTAAATTCGCGATTATCAGGGGAAAAGCGGAATAGAGGATATTTCGTTAAAATTACGGCCCACGTTACCTAAGAAGCAGCTGGAAATTCCACGATTCTCACCATCGGCAGCATGGAGGCTATTGTCAGCATTAGAAGCACCAGGACCAAACATGAGCACGGCGAGCGAGGAAGTTCCGGTAAGTGTGCGAGGAATGTATAATAATAAATAGAGAATACCCTAGTATAACAATTGTAGCAAATAATAATTACCATGTAAATAAAATCGAAAACATCGTATAAATTGTTCGAGATATTTCTGGTTAAGGGGTTACGAAACGTTTGATGTCAGGTAATGTTTGAGGAGCGTATCGAACGTCTATCGAGGCCACCTCCGCCACTGATCGCTCTTGGCCCGCGAAGTTCGCATGATAAATCGGGCGATTCTGGTATATCCGGGGATGCTGGCGCAGTTAATGATGATTCATTAGACGTCAGCACGAATACTAATAACAATAGATTGAAAACACCGGCGACAAGACCGACGTGGACGCCGCAGCAGGATCTAGGCGAAGAATCCAGTAGTGACGCTGGCGTGGATTCGCCTCCGCCAATGCCGACCCCCGTTAAGTTTCCGCCCAGAGCACACGTGTTCTCGTTATCGTTGCCGCGCGACGACAATCGCATGTATCTATACAATCCGGATCCAAAGAGCAAGGAGGGCTCGACCTTCAACTCGCTGCAGAAGCTGAAGAGATCAGTATCGGGCGCTCTCGGGCTCGGTCCGTTGGATCTCGAGAGGAAACGTATTCGCGATGTCCTTGATGACAACTGGTTACTATCAACAAGCGCGCCGACATCGCTGCAACATACGCAGATCATGGACGCAACGCGATCTTCACCACACGGTTGGAAGCCCAGTTTTGACGACGAAGACGATGACGAGGATTTGGTGGAAGATTTGGAGGACCGCAGTGATTTTCCTATGATTATGAAGCCGCCCTCGTTCTCCTATCTGGCTTCAGGTGGCCATGTGATGTATTTGCCCGAATCAAACGGTTCTCAATATCAATCACAAGCCTTGAATTGCAGGAGCAATATGGTGATGGACAGTGAAAAGAACTTTAGTAACAATATTGAATCAAAGTATCATAAAAACGACATAGATGAATTTAGGAAATCCGACAAGAGCATGGAGAAGACGAACAAGCAGCCCAAAAATTCAGCTATTCTTAAAGACAAGCCTTTTACGAGCGATGGAAAGGTGAACAATAGATTTTCGAAATCATGTGAAAATATCTCCGAAATAAAACAACGGAGCATTTCGCCTACCGCTCAGCAAAATCTGCAGGATGACAAGGAGGTCGCGCCAGAGGTCAAGCCACCATCGAAGAACAATTCGAAGGGTCGAAGATTCACGTTCCAGAGCACTGTGCGACAGATCGAAAGGCGTAGATTGGCCGAAAAGTTATCGCGGGAGGTGGAAGCCAAGGAAAGACAAAGGAAAGGCGAGTTAGAGGCGATGCGTAAGGTGGAAGAAGAATTTCAACGGAAACGTGCCAGGGAAAAGGCCAACATTAGGCAGCAACTTCGTTTGTACAGTATGGACGAGAATATGAGGTAAATACTCGATTATATTTGCATATTTCTTTCTGAAATAGTAAATAATTATAAAATCTTTATATCTGTTAAACGCCAAAAAATCTATATATTGATTTTTTTTTTTTTTTTTTTTTTATCAAGAAAACTTTTCCACATATACCTTCTATATACATATGTTTAAAATGTTATTATTGAATAACAAACAATAAATATGAAGAAGAAGATTGAATAATTTATGAATATTCACATCATCTTAATATACAATATGTCTTTAATTTTTTTTGTTTTTGTTTTTATTTTTTAATATATATTTTGGAAATATATATTAATATTTTAATATATGCTTTGGAAATTGTTTAAAAATATAGATATAATTCTTTTAATCATTTATATGTATATAATGATTCTTTGCTGATTTTAATTTTGAAAATTGCGAACTGCTTGCTATTGCTTAACAAAGTGCTCGAATTATGGGTAGTTTGCCCACTATGTGGGACAGCTCGCAATTATCTCGCGCGGACCCGGACGGCGCGCCGTCATCGTCTGCGTCATCGCCGACATCAGTCCCCCCGACGAAGTTGGCGACCATGCGGAAGAGCAGTGTCAGCAGCGACGAGTATCTGCGTAAGAGAACGTCCAGCGCGGATTCCAGACAACAACAGCAAGATCATCAACAACAGCCGAGAGAATACAAGGATTACCGGCCAAAGTATTATGACTGGACGCCCACTGAATCGTCATCGCATCTGGAGTACAAGCAAACAACTGTGCATCCCAAGGTGATCTGCGACATTCCCAAGAGCTCGGCCGTCTTCGTGGATACGCACACGACCACTAATAAAACCGCAAATCTCAACTCTACGCCCAGGTCAGACAATTACAGGTAATTATAACAATAAAATTTGTGTTTTTTTTTTAAATAATAACATTAATCTTTTTGAGATAATATTTTCGAGCTTCAGAATCAAAGTTAAATTTCTATATGTGATTCTTTTAGAGTAAGTTTTCTCCAGAAGATCAGTTTTTTTTTTCCCAAGAAAATATGCGCGCGTGCGCGCGCACACACACGTATACATATACATATACATATATAACTATGTCTGTTAAAAGTAATTTATTTTATTTCTATTTGTATTTATTTTTTACATGAGTGATATACCATACGATGTTTAATCAAAAGAAAATGAGAAGCGAATGCAGTGTTTTGATACATAGGCTAAAGGGTTAAGAAGAGTAAAGGTCTTCTGCAATATGCAATACGTATATAAAAGAGAAGAGTCTGTCATTCCGAAGAGTCTCTATGAATTCACTTTCACTCACGTGCTCGCGGCCATGTCAGACCGCTGCCCGTATACAACAGTTCGCGATTGCGAGACGAAACCGCTAATGGCGAATAATTCTCTAACATGTTACCTAACAGGAAAGATTTTGCTCATGGGGCCGTGGCGGCGAGATCTTCCTTAGCGAGCAGCGACAGCGAACTATCGCAACCGAACACGAGACCGCATTCCAGACAAACCGGCGGCAAGAGTAAACCCCTTCGATCTAGGTATGTTCGATATAATTTGGCCCCTTTGACTTCCGCTTGAGATAACGATCCTTCTTTTTGAGAATGTTTCCCGAAATAATAGTATTGTCGACGGATGCATAATATCTGAAAGGGAGATTTTGAGTAGAGACTCGAATGATTTATGATTTCTGGTACATTTCTTATACTGAAATGAGCGCGAGCAATATGCAATTCTCTTTTTCCAATCTATTAAATAAAAATCGAATGTCACAAAAATGACATTTTTTCTTATAGTTGTTCTCAAAATTTTCCTCTTTTAAAGTAAAAAATATTGAAATTATTTAGTTTAAAATTTTATTTAGTTTATATATATACTTTTTGTTTTTATTATTTTTCTCTCGGAAACCTAGAAAAGTATGAACAATTTAAATTTACTCCTGCATCTTTTTTTTTCGATTTAAAATCTGAAATCTATTTTCTGTATACTTGCTTCAGTATACCTAGAACTCATAATGTAAGCCATAGTTTGTTACCTCGACATTACAGTCGATATTTGATGCGACAGCTTCTTCTGCAAATTTGTTTTTGTTGCAAGTTAATAAATATGAGTATTAATGTTCGCTATAGAAACGTAGTAGTAATCAAATCTACTAATCGCACTCGTAGATAAGAACTCGCGCGTACTGTGCGATTACTAATTCTTGGCTTTCTGATTTTTTTATCCTGCACAGGTTTTAAGGTGGTCGTAAAGTAAGTAGTCTTAACACCTCTAGTCATTTAACAACGCTTCATTAAACCAAGCCAAGCAAATACGATCGCGCTTCTAACTACGTATTGGGCGAGGATTATAGGTGGCGAGTATCGTGCGATAAATCAACGCATCTCACAATAGTCGAATGCGTTACGTTACGTCTAAAAGAAAGTCGCACGCCGCGATATTGCGTCTTGGTTTATTTTCCGATGCGTTGAACGCCAGCAAACGTCCTCCACTCTTATGACCGCGTGCATCTATATATACAATATATATATATATATATATATAAGGACTATGCTAATATTTTACTAGATCCACTCGCAGAGAATAGGTGTTTGCCGTGGCGTTCAGCGCGTTGACAAATACAGCAGAGGCGTCACACGTGTTGAACCGATCGCAAAATATTGATTCTCTACAGACGAAAGTGGTTTTCTTTCGAAAAATAGAATGTTGACATTATTAAAATATTAATTTTCGGTGAAAACTGATACTCGTCTTATTATCAATGATTTTTGATAGTTGTAAAAAATTACATAATATTTTTTAAATTTATATAAGAAAGTTTTTTTACAAATATATAAGAGAACATACACACACACACACACACATATATATATAGATATATGTGATATTCTTCAAATAGTTTATATTAGCACAATTATTTCTCAAATTAATTTACGTTTATTGTTACTTTGGATATTTATTGCAACATGTGATGATGAAATTCGTCGCGAGTCGTGACGTTCTCTGCTGATTCCAAAGTAGGAAATATGAGGTGTGTCGAAATGGAGCGAAAAGAGTAAGAAACGGTTAACTAGGTCGGCTAGCCCAGCACGCAGCGAGGAAGCCATCAGCTCGGAGGACGAGAGCCCGGTGCAGCCGATCAAACAAGAGCGAAACCCTATGAACGGTTTCGTATTGAACGGAGTGCAGCCCTTCGTGAGGGAGAAGAGCTATCGACCTATTTCTTTCAATCCCCAACCATCTCCGCCTATTCCAAGCTAGAAGGCCTTTTTAGATCTTGAAAATTATTCCAGATCTTAAGAAAATTGTGAGGAAAAAAGATTTGATTTATATTATACATATATATTTTTGTATGAAAAATATCGAATTTAAAAGATTTTGTTTACACACTTTTGTACACTCGATATGTTTATCTCAAACAAAATTATCGCAAAATTGTTAAACAAAAACAATATATCTCGTGTATCAATGTATTAAATGTTAAGCTCTATAACAAATTTTATGAAGTTTTATAAATTGAGATTTTATAATTAACGATTAATATAATTGACAAGATTTTATAATTAAAATTTACAGAGAAATAGATTTTTTTAATGCAATTTAGAGAATATTCTGCGAGAACCCTATATACTCTTTGCGAATGTATATAACAATCGTTGTAATAATGCCATCGTGATAATCATTCTTCACGTAGTATTATGTACGCGAAAACTAATGTCAAGTAATATTTTATATATGATGTGTAACAAGTAACACGATCTAACTCCTAACCAAATGTGTTCCATACAACTCTTGGTACGTCCATCTATTATTTATATGTTTCGTAAGTATTAACAAAGCAAAAGCTGAATCAAAGACAATAATCTTACATCGCGCGCGAGATCGTTTTATACGGTACAGTTATAAAACTGCGTCGCAAAAAATACCAATAATATACCGGGTACTTATTACTTAAACAGGTTTAGGGCAATATTTTGTAATTATGTACAGGTAAGAATTGCAGGCGACTGCAAATATTTGCTCATGTAATGTAATCAAAGAATAATGTTGTTATTAAATATGTGCGATTTTTTTTTATACCTTTCCCACATTTTTTTTTCAACAGATCGAATTTGTGTGGAAATTGCGCTAAGGTTATACGTGAGCTATGTTATATGAATTATATTTACAGTTCTTATATTGATGTTTTTATTGCGCGTATCAAAAAAAGATTTAACCTATTTACGTAAGAGATTCATATCTTACGTAACATTATATTTAAATATTTGTGAAGAGAGAAAGAAAGAGTATTTATTTGCATTCTATATTTTTACATTTTTCTCAATACCTTCAAAGAAAAGATCGTTAAATATATCGCGTGAAATTTGTCGCAAAATCGGCGAGCGTGACTAACGTTCTTAGGTTGAATGAAATTCAGGTAATTGTGTTACTTCATTGTAGTATTGTTCGTGCATTCCGAATCTAAAATTCGTAGAACGAACAATAAAAAATGAGCTCGCTGGGTTTCTCAAGGAATATCTCGTCGTTGATCCCTTCTTTAACTAACAACATGTATGTTTATTGTACTTGTTTCTTTATAAAATCGCCTCAATTTTAGTTTCTTTCTCTTATACAGATTACAGATTCTCTTAGACAGAAGTTACAGTGTTAGACGCATATATGATATCAAAGTAATATATTGTTACATCTTATTTTCAAAATTAATACGCTAGTATATGTTTTTCACTTTAGACAAGTACAATTCGAATCGATATTGAACGAAAATAGTAGCGACGAAGAAGAGTTTAGCAGACCGAATATTCCAACGGAGCAATCAGTCGCAGCGGAAAAGCAACGGAGCAATGACGGCTCTGCGATGCACATTGACAATTTTGCTGATAGAGACGAGGCTAGTATATTTTCTATAATTCATATATTAAATTATTTTAAAATGTTTCGAATAATATTTTGTTTTCTTGTTACACATTTGTCATATAGTTTAGTTTTATTATTACAATATATTAGCTCTCTCTCTCTCTCTCTCTCTCTCTCTCTCTCTCTCTCTCTCTCTCTCTCTCTCTCTCTCTCTCTCTCTCTCTCTCTATGTAAACAAAATACTATAGTAATTATTCCTTGAAAAATGACAAATTTGCTTCTGTATAAAACGTATGTAAGGCGATATAAATTTTATGGTCATAATTATGCGAATCTTAGAAATATTGGTTTATGCTTTATTACAACATATACAAGTCATATTTTTCCTCGCAGATCATTTTAGCTATGATCTGGTCGAACAATCAATTGGGCGCAGCCTACTACAATATTCTCACCTCCGAATTGTTCGTGATGGACGATACCTACGACGACAATATTCATTTTAACATTACGAAAACACTGTATAAACAATGCCAACCGCGTTATGTCGTTACGATTTCCGGTACGTCCGACGAGTTTCTCACGGCGATCGAGACTTTGGTAACATCGGAAACGTCGAGCGAATCGAACAAATCATCGGGAACGAGCAGTGCGAGGCCGATGCAGGTCTCGCTGAGGGTGATGCGGAAGAGGGAACACGGCTTCGACAGATGCTATCACAGAGTTCGATGTCTCAAGCTCGAATCGGAACCGGAGAACGCCAACAACGTCGAGAGACTCATCTTTCTTCAGGGCCTGTTGAATTTCAAATCGATCGTCATGATACACGCGTTGGGTCTGCTCTTGATCTACATTGATCAGCATTGGAGCAATATCGCGCTGGATCCTTCCGGCAGACCTAACTTTGTATCTTTGACTAGCGTAACATTGTGAGTCTCTCTGAATTTGACGCTGGGATTAATATTTTAGACGTGGCATTGATAGTACAATCATGTCATTTCATTCACTGACAATTTCCCTGGGAATATAGATTTTTTTAATAAAAAAGGATCTCCGATTGGGTTAAATCTTTCTCTCTTAAAGCAACAATTATATTTTTTAAACAATTGGATTTGTTGTACTGTCACAGTCTACATTTATTGGTTACTATTATAAATTGTCTTTTTTTGTTTTGTTTTTTTTTTTGTTTTGGTTTAATAATTTAATGTGAATATTTTTTCATGAAATGCGTTGTATTTCACAATGTATGTTAACTCTTTTACTGTGTATTGGGATGTAGACGTGACATTGTCATGATAAATGACGATACTTATGAGGCGTTAAATATCGTGCACGCCAGACATCATCCGAGTCTTTTCAAGTGTGGCGATGCGGCATCGAAGAAACAAAGTGGTAGCTTATTCATTCTTTTGAGCCGTTGTCAATCGCGGCCTGGAGCACAATTTTTGTGGCAAGTATTCATTGCCGTATTATTTTGTCATAATTTTTTTATATAATTATTATATATATATATAATGTTTCACATTATATATAGAGTAATATTTCAAATAGAGATTTATTGTATGTGTAGGAGAACGTTGCGACATCCTACAAGAAATATCGACATTCTTAATGAAAGATTCGAAGTTATCGAATTTTGTCTTAATCCGGATAATCAGAGTATCGTCGAAAATTTGACGTCATGTTTGAAACACGTTTATCGTTTGACTAATGTTATTTTGGATCGATATCTAGCGCAGCAGGCTAAAATTTCTGATTGGCGACGATTGCATAAGGTTTATTAAATTTCTCTTTTTTAATCAACGTAATTTATTCGTGACGTTTGTTTTTTTTACTATGTCTTTATCTCATATTCTATTTTATATTTTACAAGACGATATCTTCCATAATCTATATCGCCGACATATGCGAAAAACATCGTGAAAAAGTAAAGCTGTTTCGTAAAATTGTTGAAAGTATCACGAACGAAGTGCGTTACGTCAAATATTTTATCGAATACATAGTGGACTTTAGCTCGAAGAGATCCGAAAATGATTTCATCGTCCGAGCAAACGTGGATTCACATTTGGATAAGTGTAAGCTAATCTTGATCTGTTTTGCAGAATCCGAATAATGATGTAAATATTATTTTAATTATATTATAATTCTGTTTTTACACGAAACAAAAATTGCAATTCTCGAATCGGTGATAATATGCCTAAAATTAAATTGTTGCATTTGTGCACTCAACTACCTAAATTTCATATATTATTTATGTTTCTATCGGAATGCAGTGCATCACTTGAGAGGCACTTTACCCGAGACTCTGACACGAATGGGAGAAAAAGATATGAAAGACCATCTTCCACCTTCGGTGACAACTTGCAAGATGGTATACATACCGAATATCGGATACCTTTTAGCAATAACCGGATGGAATCCATCGCCAGCCGATAATGTGGATTTGCAGAATTTAGAATTTAAATTTATTAGCAACAATATACGTTATTATAAAAGTCCCAGTGCCAAAGGTTTTATTGTCATATAATTTCTAATTCTATGCATCTTATGATATATATGGAACATGGAATATCGTTTCTTTTATGCGTATTTATTTGCTCGTTTTGCAGAGTTAGATAATACTATAGGAGATATATTACTAAGGATCAACAAGCGAGAGAGTTACATTATATTGAAACTGGTGAAATATATAAATAAACATGCTGCATCAATCTTCAACGCGATTCAATTGTGCGCTGAATTAGATACGTGAGTGGATTAGACATCTTATGATTTTTTTATAAAAAATGGTGTGAAATTATAATATCAACCGTAAGAAAGATCAAAGCGATAACAATTTTAGATTTGTCAAGAAATCTGTAGCTATTATAGATGAAGTGCGTAATTTTTGGGACATTTCGTGCATTATTTTTATCAGATTATTGGCGTTTTACGTAGTCGCGCGAGAATACAATTATGTAAAGCCAAATATGGTGGAGCGTCAGATTATAGCAGTAGAACAAGGTCGACACCCGTTGCAAGAATTTCTAACAACCTTCGTTCCGAATGACACTTATTCCGGGGACGGAAAGAGCCTCGTAAAAATTTTAACCGGTCCGAACGCTTCTGGCAAGAGCACTTATCTCAAACAAATTGCACTCATTGTGTTCATGGCTCACATCGGCTGCTACGTACCGGCCAAATCGGCCACCATAGGAACAGTGACTCATATTCTCACACAAATTACGTCCATGGACAGCATTGCTCTAAATACAAGCATGTTCTTGCAAGATATGCGACAGGTAGAAAAAATTTTTCAAAAAGTACCGAAAGTCATAATTAAAAATTTTTTCAAAAGAGCGAATTGTTAATTGTGCGTATTCTCTGTATTTTTTTTTTTTTTTCAATGATTTCATCATTTGTCGATTTTTTTTAGATAAACTCCGCTCTTTACACATCCACGTCAAATTCTATCGTCATTTTAGACGAATTCGGAAACGGAACGTCCGAAGTGAGTGGCTTGTCATTGCTCGCAGCTGTATTGAATAATTTCGTCGAGCGACGTATTTATTGCCCACACGTTTTTGTGGCCACGCATATGCATCGAATAATGAGCATGTTGCAGCAAAATCCGATAATTGAAGAGCAGGTAAAATATACATCTCATACGCATTACTATTGTTACGTTAATTATTTAAATTTTTATTTAATTATTTATTGTAGTTTTATTTGTTTATTTAATTATATTTAGTAATTATATTTATTGTACAGACCTTCGAGTTTGTCACAAACAACGACGGCTCCGTGGCGTATCTTTATCGTTTAACTACTGGACACGCAACACGTAGTTTTGCACATGCAGCTGCGCGAAATGCTGGTTTGGACGAACAGATTGTTAAGCGAGCATTAGAGGTAATTGTTGAAGATTTCTTGCATGTGTGAAATAAAATAATTTAATACCGTTTGATAAAGTTAAAGCATTTTTGCAGGTTTACGAAAAATTTAAAGCTGGCGAGTTACCTCCGCGATTACCGGAAGCTGCAAGACAAGATATGTGAGAATTGTATTTTGATATGATAAAATTTATGCTCGATGAAGAATTAATTAAATATGTTTGTTGACTGTGTGTGCGATAATAATTGTGTGATTTATGTATTTTTAGGGCGGCGCACATCATTGAACGATTATTGAAAAGTGAGAATTTTGATTTGGAAGAGTTAAAATCGTTAATTCGTCAAGCCGCGGAACAACAAGCTGTGAAAAAATAAGAAATGTTAAAATCGGGAAAAAAGACAAAAAATTTCTAGAACTTTTCGTGAATTATTTAGATATTTAATGATCAGAAATATTTCATTTCAAGAAATATTTCGTCAATACATATATAATTCAAGATAGTTTTCTTTAATATTTTTAGGATCTTGGTCCTCAATATATAATCATTACTTTATAAGCAAGGATGTTAAATTACAATTAAAAAAAAATGATATACCATCTGTATATAAAAAAAATTATTAAAAAAATCAATTTAAGAAAATTTATTTATTTTTTATATGTGCATATATATATATAAAAATAGTGCAATAATATTCCACGATTATATTTAGCACGGATATGCACTAACCGACTGTTTTACCATGGCATCGAAGAAAAATGAATTTGGCCGTGTAGTTACCGCCGGCTCTAAAATGAATCAAGTGACGCCACCGTACGGACTAGTTTTATTCGCATGGTCACTCTAACTTACATTCGCGCCGACAGATGCCGGCACGATCGGCGCGCGCCGGCCGGAAGCTGGCGCCATCGCGGTTCTTCCGTTGTCAATAACGGACACTGGCGGTGTATCCCGGCACGAAAGCAAACGGTCGTCCTCCGAGCGCGAGATAGATACTCCAACGGTCGAGCCGCGGATGCGTTTCGGCTGATACGCCGACGTACGGATCGTGTGTGTGTGTGCGTGCGTGCGTGCGCGCTCGTTGACGCTCGTTGACCGTTTGCCATCTCGTCGAGAACGACGACAAAGACGACGAGAACGACGGGGACGACGACGACGACGCGGCGTAAACGTTCGAACGGGAGACGAACGAGAGCCGCGACTAGATACATATCGGGCGTGCCTTGGAGTCTAGAGAAGAGCTTCGTTCCTAGAACGAGGATTAGCGACAACGAGATAGAATATAGAACGTATAGAAAGAGAGAGAAAGGAGAGCATCATCATCGAGGAACGAAGAAGAGAGAAGAAAGAGACAGAGAAGTTCGACCGGTCGCCGCGCGAGTTTGAACGCTGCCGTAACTGTCAACCGTCATCGTCGCCGCGCGATTTCATCTTCGTCCCTCTTTTCTTTCTCTCTCTCTCTCTCGCTCGCTCTAGTCGATTAATCGGCCGCGTGCGAGACGGCGAGGCCTCGTTGTACGGTAGTAATAACGGAAGAAGCCGGGCGCGTTTTATGGTGCCGAACGCGGTGTGCGAGACCGATTAAATGACCATGGATCACGGTACGTGCAACATCGACGTCGGCTGCAGCATAAACATCCAGAGGACCGACGGTAAGAATATCCCTAGATTATATTGTACGTGCAGGCGCGCGTTTCTCCCTCTCGCCGCCGTTGCAGTCGATCTGTCTCGCACCTTCTTTATCGCCTTCCTCCCTCTCGCGCTCTCGGCTTGCCTTCTTTATTCCGCTCTAAGAAATTTCTTTCCTTCATTTATTTCCGATTATTAATTTCCCCTTATTTCTCCGTCACTCGCTTTCCTCTCGTCCTCGATGTTTTCTTTCGAAAAGAAGTTCTCTCCTGAAGATAAATATATCGAGATATTTCTTCTATTCTTTATCTCCGATTTCCATTGTTTCGTCCTCGTCTTCTCTCTTTCTCCTCTCTCGTACGTCTCTGTTTTTCCGCGATGCGATGCGGTCCGATCGAAACATGATAATCACGCGTGGGCCCAATGGATGTTCGCCCTTTGTCATTGCGACCGGTCTTTTGTATACCCGAACTAGCTCCCATATAAGAAAAAATTCGTCAACGATCTCTTTCGTTGTTCGCATGACCTCTCTCTCTCTCTTCAGCGATTTCATTTTATTTATTTTCCTTTTTTTATCGAGATTTCGTTACCTTTTCTTTTCCTTTCTTTCCTTATCGCTGTTCTTTGTAATATTTTTGAATTCTTTTTCGCGATATATGATGTTTACGTAATAAATTATGAGATTATAATGTATAATATGTGTAGTAAATGTACAAGAGAGGGTATTCTAACATTTCCGAGTTTAATTCTTACGATAGATTTTCAAAAATTAAAGCGGATTGCTTTTTAATTAACATATGAGGGGATAAAAGTTATTTCTAAATTATAAACTATTCAGAACAATATCTTTTTTATAAACTTTAAATTTGGGAATACAAATGGCGAAGATTAATTTTTCAAATTTTAATAATTAAAAAAAATATATATATATATAGATATGTATATTTATTAAATACACATATTTCGATGTTGAATATTATAAAAGAAATTCTTTAATATAAAAAAGTCATTAAAATTTTATGCATTATTTGCTCTATATATATATATATATATATATATATAGCGATCTTTTTGCATCGACAATTTTAATTTTTGAGAAATCTAGGGTATATGTAATCTCTATGGATGACAAAAAGTAAAGTATCGAAGGAGTAATAATATCAGGTTTCCTTCGGTGGAGGTTGCTTCTAAGGATATTCTACTTCACGTGCCATCCGAATTCCTTCCAGCGGGCGTAATAACGGACGTTTCTCAAAGCCGCCGATCGAGTCGCAAGACGGCACTTCCTTTCACCGCGTATGTTGTTTTGCCGACATGTAGAACGAGACCAAAAATCTCGCGAACTTCCGACACAAGCGAGTTACGTTCTTGTTAGCGTAATCGAAGAACGGAAGTTCAAAGTGGCGTCACGTGAGAGAGAAACGCGGTTCGCTTTAATCTCTAAAATACCGAGCTACTTTTTGCCAATATGCAAAATAACAAAAAGATTATTATACAGAGGATGATTATATTGTATTTTTATATATGAATTGAAGGAGAACATCCGCGCGTTAATAGATAATTTCATAATTCAAAAATGTTCTTGTATTCTTCTTCATATTTGATGGGTTAATCGAAGATAAAATCTTGTGTTCGCGATCGCGAACTTTGAACGCGAACCCAGTATTCTCGCTCGAGTAATCGAAGAAATATTAGAGTGGTATATCTATGTTCCTTATTGATCCCGTGATTGTTTATATATATATGACACTCTGCATCGATCATTTGTTATACGTATGTGCTGGCACATGGCAGAATGTAATCGTGTCGTTTAGATTACTATAGCTGGCTTTTAAAGAGGCTTTTAGTATTTGTAAAATAAATTTGTTATTTTTAATATATCTCTGAACGTTATTGTACGTTCTTTATTATAATATTATTTTTTTTATTAATGAGAAATTAAATTTAATCTAAATTATATTTAGCCAGATCAAGACAAAGTTTTTAATCTTCTGTACGACAGGTTAATTTCGAGAAAAATACAAGCTAAAACATTTCGAAGAAATAAGTTACAAAAATATAAAAGCTCACGCAACTATCTTCAACGCTTCTCTAAATATAACGGTAACATCCGTAAATCATTATCGCGTCTGTCCCCTATTTCCGCGGTCTTGAAAATATCTCCAACTCTATAAATCGCTCAAAAGCTCGGTTGATTCGCTCGGGATAGAAAAAAAAAAAAAAAAAAAGAGCACGTGCACTCAGGGACGGGATATTTAATTCAGAAAGAGTGCAAGATCTCGCGCTACCACCACACCGCGTCTATGGTACACGTCGAATGCACATTCGTCGCTAACCGTTACGTTCGTTCGCGAGGCAACACGATGAAGGAGCAGAGCAAGCGAGTGGCGCGTTAGGGGAGACTAGCATAATTGATCCGGCAGAGCACACTCCCGCCAGACACAATACACACATGCACCTCTCTTTCGAGCTGTGCTCGAAAATATTCCGCGTAAACGGACTAGTCGAGCCACTCGCTGTGTCGACTTCTGCGTCGTTGGATGTTTATCAGGGCATTTATAATTCGCAAGAGTTTCTTAATCCTAAAAAATTTATGGCTATATATTTATAAGTTTATGTCTTTTCGCTTGCCTGCTCTTAAATTTGTAATTTTCTTTTCCTAAGAATGAAGATGTGTTTTGAATTCTTCGAATATACGTGTGAATTATATTTATATCTTCTGGACAATTTTTTTTCTGCTTAATAAGTAGTGAAGAAGAAAATTATTTCTTTTATTTATAAAAAAATTATATAAAATAATATATATATATATGTATATTCTATTATTATATTTTGTTTGAAAAATCTAAAATTAAATATATGCGAGGCAAAATGAACTTTATTCGGGGGATTAATCTCGCCGGCTGGCATATAATTTAGAGCGAAAAATTTCATTAATAATTATTCCGTGTACTTGTATCGCGTAAGCGATAGCGAAGCTTGTATTTCGTTGAATACTTACCGGGGCCTTTACAATTCGCGAAGGTTCTTAAAGACCGCGCGGGAATTACTTTATTGTTGACCACTTAAGTCGCGGCATACATGGGAAGAAATATCGCTGCGCTTTCGAGCGTTAATCCTTTTACGCATCCTGTTTCTCAACTATCGTAACGCAATTGTCAATAATTCGGACGTATCGTGAAAAAAATTTCAGTATCTTCGTACACCGGATTTCGCATCAAATACGAAATGATATCAAAATGAAATATTGTACAAACGATGTGAAATATATTTTCAGCTTTTTATATTTATTCGGATTTTGTATTCTAACGTTTAAATGAACATTATCTACTTGCCGTAGCATTAACGATATTATACGATAAAGGATTAGACGATAGCGGAACATTCGCTAATTACGCAAAATCACGCGCGTTATCTCGAGTTATCGCTTGTTTGCATGCAAGCGTTCGAAGTTATAGAAATAATCTTAAGACTATCGTATTAAATATACAAAATTATAATATTTTAAAGAATTTTAAGGAATTTTTTTCAAAACAAAATTTTTGCGAAAAGTCTGCTAAAGATGATAGATTTCGTATTCAAATTCTCGCGATGTCGCGTAGTGCCATTTTCATGGCGCACACCTGGTTTGTCAGTAACATGATCGAATGAATCAGACAGACACGTTACCACCCTCGGACGCTTCGGACTTTAGTCGTTCGCATACACGTTGCGAATGGGGAGCACGATCGATATTAACAATAGGTGCTTGGTTGGACAGCCTCCCACACAATATATATATATATATATATATAACATACGGCTGTTGAGAGGCGTGTTTTTGCAGACGCAAGCGAATTCGTTGCATTTTCTCACGCCGCACGATTCTTGACATTATTAATTCTTTTACGAATGTTGTAAAACTCGCCAAAAAGCTAGACATCGATCGGTGAGTTTTATACGGATCATCCAGGGACTTGACCTAAAACAGACCGAAAGCGGCATATTTTATAATGAATTTAAAATCCAATTTTCCTTCGAGAATATGATAAGAGATCAGTGTGTATTATCTCGTGAAACTCTTCAATTTTTAGTATTAAATTTCTTAGTAAAAATTTCCTTCAATGACACTCGTGTTAAAATAAAATTGATTTAATTTACTGAAAATTTCGAAGTTTCTTTATTCGTCTACTTGTTTACGATTGTATGAGAAATCATTAATTTTTTCTATCGTTTTGAATAGCAAATATATATATATGCATTTATTCTAGACATTTTTGTAATATATACGTTGGAGGATTTTAATTTTAAAATACGACGAAGTATTACCAATCGAACGTCGTATTATTTCATCAGGATGATGTTATTTATAATTTGCTTATTACTCGTCATGCGGTTATGTCTGGGAACTTTGATTATTCTATTCCACGCGTGTCCGTACTCTTTGCACAATATCAGCTCGCCAACGCGGAATATTTGTAAGGCTTCCATTCATCCTTGGGATTCAAATCGTTAGGCTGAGTTTGTCGTTATTTATTCGCTTGCCACAATAACGATCCGTTGACATTTAGATTAAACTGCAATTGCAATTGTAAATACAAATGAAATCATATTTCAAATGAATTATATATCGAAAATAAAATTATAAATTCAATATTTCACGCGTAGTAATATTCGAAAATTTACATTCCAGTTTTTATTGTGCAATGATAAATAAATTTACAATAATTCTCAACAACTCTTTTTATTACGTTAAAAAATTCTATTGTATTTCAAGTATATATTTGAAAAAGCAAATCGGTTCAACTATCAGAGTTAAGAAAGCCTTTAGATTCGGAAGCGGCAGCAAACAACGATTTTCATGAATTTTTTGGGGGGGAAAACGGTGATTGCTATCATGTTTCTACACATATTTTATTTATGCTTCAAAGAATATCTATGAATATATCTGAATTTCGATATACAAAAACAATATGAAATAGTTGAGATATTTGCAATGGCGGCAGACATGTCCATACTGATCTTGTCAAATTGCTGACATTGCAGAGCCACTGCATATTTCTGTTTTTTGGTACTTACGATTTTAAATCGGCCATTCCTGAATCATAAAAGGGCTCGTGCTGCTTAGAATTCTGGAAACATCTGCCAACAACAGTCCCAACCTTTATATTCCAAGTATAATCGAGTCCAGGTATAACATACCTGGACGGATTCGAACGCTCAAAATCTTATCTCGGAACTAGATCGCTCAAGCCATTATTAAGTCTGAAAATTTTCAAGGAATCGCATTCAAAGTTTCAGGAAATATTCTTGAAGAGTTATTTGAGAAAATGTAAGAAAAATTGATTTCTTTCCCTTCTTACGACCCTACTTTAAGGGTCTGTATGAAGTCGCGTTTATATTTGTAACGTTTATAAGATCTCCTTTCCTCGCGTTGTCACGCGTTTACCTTTCGTGTGACCAGGAAATTCTACGATGAGAACCAATCGACTTCCGGCTGACCGTGTGTACAGATCGAAATTGAATTACGGCCGCGTCGCACCAGTACTAACTCTCGTGGTCGAGTGCTTTGGAATTAAAGGGAATAGCGCGTTCCGCGATGCTTATTCCGTATAAATTCATGACTACGCTGGGAACACCAAGTCAGCCAATATTTACGTAATAATAGTGTTTACCTTCGTTTCTGCCGCTTCTTCATCATAGTTCGACATTATACACACACATTCTCGTCCACGCCTCTTTGTTGGAACATTGCCGGATACATAAAATTTCTCAAACTTTAATCTATTTATGTTCTGTCGAATTTCTATAACGCATTCTTGTTATTATCGAAAAAGGTTTCTAAATTTGCTATATTTTTAGTAAGCAAAATTAAATTGGAGATCTATAACAATTTAGAATAGGAAACAATTTATAATAAAACATCTTTTTTTGTACAATCGATTTTTTTTGTCAGCGAAAGTAAAAGTAAAAACATTGTTAATTATATAAAAGATTTTGGTACTAGGTATTGGCATTATTGCAATTTTCTTTCGTTGTATTTCCCGAAATTTCTGAAGTATCGTTGGTATATCTTTGAGCAGAAAATATTATAAGACAATCGACACGGTTTTTATTAACGCGTTCTTTTCGTCGTTGAATGAGTCAGGCCAGTCACCAAGAAAGGCGAGGGTTTGCCAATAGCCGGTTACACGTACACGCGTGCACAGTCCGTGTGCGATCCGTAGTTAATGCGTGTTAAAGTTTTTTTTTATCTAGTTGTGTCCCAAGGATCAAAACGGTCACTTCACAATTATCGATAATTGCAACCTGGAACACTTTACGCCCCCGGAAACGCATCGATCACCAACTTATCACGGACCGCGTCGCTTATCTACGCTCACCCTAAGTGCATGTGTATGAATTACTTGGTCTGTTTGTACACGGCGTGTATCCACAATATTTATACCGCGTGTGTTCTCGTATTTGCAAGACTCGTTTTCATATCTTATAATTATAATTTAATAATAATTATTACAGAGTAGGAAAATGCTGCTGGAAATATCACACGAATATAGCGCAATTTTCCGTAAATTACTGCGATAATTTTATATTTAACAGCTAGCATTTTACTAAAGAAGTTATATCGAAGTTGTATCGAGATAATTCCCGGCACTTTGACGGATATATTCGACAAGTTTCGATCCGACCTTCACCAATTAGCGGCTAATTCGTTACATCATCGCGCGATCTCTGAATGAGCCTATTGAGTTCTGCGGTAATGAACGTTTTGGTTCGTTAGCAAATTTATCGGCGGGACGATTAATTTGCGAGAATCTCCCACACAATTGCCATAACGTTGTTTTTCACAAGCTCTCTCATCGCCACGCGCTCTTACGCATAACGCGTACAAATCATCCTCGATTATAACGCAGCTACGAATCGCAGGAAAATCGCGTGAAATGTACTGAAACATGGAATAAGAAATGCATGTTCGCGTGTAACAGTTTTTACGCGGTACGATTAGCGGAATGCGTTGTTGAAAAGCGCAGTTACATCATTAATTTAGAAGAAAAGAGATATGTATTGTATTCACGAGTATAAAGCGCGTCTGATCTTTTATCTTTAAATTCGATGAAAACATCAGCTGAAATTTGTTTGCTACAATTTTTTTTATTTATATAAATGTAATTAGGAATATATTTAAATATTAAGAACGTATTTTTTTTTTAACATTTTCTCTTCTCTATCCTTTTTTTCTTCTCGAAATGCCGTCGTGGAAATTACATTTATAATCGCACACTCTCGAGCTCTGACACACGTACTACAATATACATATGATGCAAGACAATCGATGCGGTAACGAAAATTAGAATTGCATCGCTCGTGCTATTTAAAAGTGCACAAAGGCCTCCTACCCGTTTGCATTCAAAATGTCAATCGGTCGAGTTGGGCCTAGCTGCGTAACGTTTACTATTGTCCACGTTTAAAGCGTCTAGCTGCCTTCGCGCGATTTAAAAAAAAAAAAAAAGACATTGCACGTGCAGAGTTCGTTACCGATCGCGGGAAACGCGCGCGTTGCGGCTTTTTTCCCCGAGATTTTTCCGCGCATTGAAAAAGTAGCCGCGGTGCTATTTGTCGCTCATATGATTCAGCGTGAACTCGTTAACGAGACTTTGAAAGACTTTCAAGTCTAAAGACGCATGGATTAAAAAATTCCTGAGTTTTTCAAATAATATTTTCTAATCTCTTATATTAAACAATCAGATATAGATATAATCGAATATTTTCGGAATTTTACGTTCCGAAGCTAGGAATCTGAGGTCCCGATTTTGCCGAGAAATGCATATCTCACGAAATCCGGCCGCTGGATAATAATTGTGCATTGCGCGTAGGTGCGCTCTTCCTCGCCGTTGCAATTTCTTTCATCCCGCGCGCATTAAGGAACATTCATGGGCGAGCGCGTCTATTTCTGTCCGCGCTCTATTTCGGCCGCGGTATCTGGAGCTCGATGAACGACAGTGGACAGATATTCCGCCAAGTAAATGCACTTAAGACGCGTGCACTGAAGAATATACCGAGTATAATACGCCGTATCATCACAGGACGCGCGCACGTTTGATTAACAAGTGGAACACGTTCGTTAATTGTGCTCGGCACGATGACGGTTTTATTAATTGCATCGCGTTGAATCGCGAAAAAGTATTTTTATATTTATAGTAAAAAATTAAAATATTAATTATACATAAGCTATATTATTTTATTAGTTAAATTATTTTAGAACGAATTTTATAAATAATATTGTATTTTAAATTGTTATTTATATTTTCGAAGGATATAATTTTTTTTGCTAGATTTTTGAGGAGAAAATAATTTTGTTACCTTTCTACTTAACTTATATATAGTTTATCCTCTTTTGAATTAAATTTATATCAATGTTCCAGGAAAATACAAGCTAATACATTCTCGGTAATCGTGTTGGTCTTGCATGAGATCTTTTTTTTTCTTTTTTTTTTTTTTTTTTTTTTTTTTTTTTTTTTTTTTTTTTTTATTGCTCGATTTATCGATCGGTTACGCTGTTAATAAGATGATGACTCGCGGTCGATTCGAAGCATACATCGTGTGATGCGTACGTAGGTAGATAACTTATTGACGCAATTCTACATTTGAGATGCGATGCAACAAGTGGCTGACACGCATTCTGCGCGTAATCTGTACGTTTCAACGATCGGCCTGCACAAACGATCTCGACGATATCTGATCGACAGATGGATATACGGAGTAAAAAAATCGATGACTAATTTCCTTGACGTACTTTGGTTTACATATCGAGCGATAAGTTCGTATCTCTGCGTTCTGTCGTGTTATCGAAGGGATAATTCTGCCTGTTAATATTCGAAGTTCGCGTATTAAAATAAAATTGATATATAATATATATTAATCTTGATGCAGCAAGACTATGCAGCTTTCTATTTTTAACAATTCAATTTCGATAATTATTTTTATCGTATTAATTCACACGAATACAACAAAGCTTGATCAACTTCAAATTTTATTTGTATAAATATTTTTATTTTATTGAGAATTTTACAAAATGCTCTTGTATATATATTTTATGGCTATACATCTTATATAATTTGACATCCGTGTTGAATCGAATCCCGATATTGAATCATCCGTTAAATCGGATTTGTCATACTGGAAATTTACCATATCGAATAACGTAAGTTTATAACTAAAGGAAGTCCATCGAAATATTAAATTGAGAATTTATGTATATCGATCTTCTCTCATTATAACAAAATGTCTTTACATTAGATCATATATTAGATCAAGATCACCATTTAATTTCAACAAATACATATTTCTTAATTAACAGAGAACGATAAAAGAAATTGATTAATTATACAAAACGGAAAGAAAATTGTCATAAAAATCTAATTTATTTATCCTTCGCTCAAATAATACCATTTATAAAAATATTTTCGTAAAATCGAAAACACGATCTAATACCTTCTTATATTGTATTTAATGCATCGATATTCAAGCAAGAATGCGTCTGTCACTCTGTTTGAGGTACAAGATTCATCTCGCTTGTGTGTTTACTGTGTACGCGTAATCGGCGATAAAAAAGAAAAAACTACAGAGAAAAACTCGTATATAGTCCTTGTCCGAAAGCGCACCGTCGTCAAGAGCTGTACGCACGTGGGCGCTGCAACCTTATAAGGATGCCCGTAAGGAGCCTCTCGGCTTACCAAACCTCCTCACCTTGCCTTATCTTATCTTACGTCATTTGCCGTTTGCGTCGAATGCTCTAGCATTTCGCATCCTCACAAAATCCGTTCGCTTTTTGCGTGCGGCCAAATTCCACTTTCTCTCGTTACTATAGCGTTGCTAAAATTGTTCTTACATACGCACATGCTCTCGGTAAAGAAAAAAAAAAGAAAAAAAAACGCATTGGTCAAACATAGAGATATTTATATGCTTTTAATGCCCTCCTAAGTAATTTCAAAGTTTACTATTTGAAAATTAATGTACAAGTGTGGGCGCGTAATTGGTCTCGTGTATTATTAGATTTATCGAGAGATCCGTATTTTAACGACCTCGAAATTTCAATAGAATTCATATAGATACCTATATAAAGAAATCGTCTCTCGCTTCGCTTCGTGCTTAATTCCTTTTTACACGCCTACGCATATTTCGACTTCTTACAGCACCTTTAAGGAGGTGGTCGACGAAAAAGATTTGCGTTCCGCATACGTATCCCTCAAATACCGCCCACGGTGTCGTGAACGAAACTGGAACGAGTGCGCGATAGAAAGTAAATGAGAGGGGCACCGCGCGACACAATGGTTTCGCGGACATCTATGTGAAATTAGCTCCCCAAATAATTAAATATCTATACATCATTTTGATTGCAGAATTGGCAAAGTAAACGAACAGAGTGAGTAGAGTGAAACGGGTAAACAACATTGTTGGAAAGCGTGATAATTACCGCACGGTTATGCGAAGTACCGTTTGTCGTAGATAAAATAATTACTACATAGGGGTATTATCTATAATTAACAGTTTATTTTTTGAATAATACTTGTTTTACTTCGTCATATACATATATAACACAAATAATTTTGGTACCAAGTACCTTGATGATTGAGAGTAATGCTTGAACTATTTTCGAATTTCATAAATTTTAACAAATTTGAAAGTATTCAGCAAATCACAAGAGCATTAAAATCAAAACACATAAATCAAACGTTACGTAGTAATGGCGCGAAAGCGCTCACGTGTTGTCTTCGTGTGCGAAATGGATTATTTTTAACATCTGTAACACGAGAGAAGATGATATAATACGCATACACTTTTATGGCCACCATACAGTTTGCAAAAGTGCGCCGGAATTTATTATATAGAGGGTATGTGGATGTAAAAGCATAACGAGTTTAATCAAGCGTGTCGTATAGTGTTAAACATGGAGTGCGATATATATTATACATTACGCGTCATCATACAAATCTTCATTCATTATAGTACAGTAAATTAAATCCGACATGAGAAATGTGGAATTTTCATGTGTCTAAAAAAACTTATTCTTTTACATATTATATATTAATTCGAAAATATTTTACTCTGACTTTTTCTACAATTTAATTTATGCGAGGTAAAATTGAGATGTAATAAAATAAGATTTGAGAGAGAGAGAGAGAGAGAAAGATTAAAATCTGTCGATTTATTTGTCAGAATTTGCACACTGTTCCAATAGTTTCTACAAGCGCGAAGTTAATACTGTTGGAGTAATCGTATCCATGTAATTTGCGAAAAATCCAATTTCCTTCCATTCTCTTCTTTATTGGTGCCTTTGCAACTGTGCGCAGATCTGTACACTTGCATATAATGTCTATATGCAGTACTTTGGGGCCGATATGTACCTAGTTCGATCTTGCTCGACGTAGCAACCAGCTGTTCGGTATTGGTGCCGTTGGTAACCCGGTTGAAGAGTTTTGTACTCGAGCTCGATTTCGCTTGGTCGGTAAACTCGAGTTCTCTTGCAAGTGGCGGTTCTTCGTGCCATTGTCAGAAACTAAAGAATATATTATACACATATACATATATATATATAATATATATATAAAACGCGCTTTTGTTGTTCTCTTACTCCGCCTAAGCAATCTGTTGGTATCTATTCACCTTCTCTGTGCATCGTTCAGTCAAGCGCGATTATCCGGCGATAATTAAGATGGATTAATTTGATAGAAATTAACTTTGCGCTCGTAGAAACTATTAGAACAAATTAGTGCAAATTTTGGTAAATCAATAAAAGTTCAGTACGAATATATTAAAGATAGAAATTAATCTCTATTTTAAAAGATCTTCTTGTCTTTGATTTGATCTATTTCAAATAAATTCGTTCTTTTCTCTCTTATTTGCTATTGTTCTTTTTTTATATATATATATATATATATATATAAGGAGCTTTGTATTCACATGTTTCTAAAATCCAATTAATTGAATATTTCTATTTCTTGTAATTTAAAAATTATTTAGATATTTCGATAATAAAATTCTTCTTAATTTAATCGTTACGCTATATAAGCTACTAGAGATTTGTAAGACATTTTATATTATTGGCATTTCATTTCCACTTTCCTAGACAATCTCACAGTGATATTGGCAATTAAAGCAGCATCGAACAAAGTACATACATACAAAGCATTATTCCCTCTTGTGTATCGACGATATAACATAACATCCTCCGCGGCTTTATACACGACGGATCTGCAGCAGGAAACTGCTGCTTAAATTTAATGTTTAATAGACCGTACGGCTGGTCCCCCGAACCCAGCATTTTAATACTTTATTTAATCGGGATGCGACCGAAATGCATTTGAATCGAAATCGATGCGACGACGCGTGCCAATCGTTTACCGTTATTTTGATCTTGCACAGAGATAATAGATGGTTGATTGCGTCATAAGTTAGACAGTTGATTAGCATTAATCAGAATCGCTGATTTATATGACCATTACAAAAAAAAGGCTATCTCTCTCTCTCTTTCTCTCTACTACATATTCGTAATAATTTGATAATTTTATACTTTTGACATAAAGTTTTTAAACTTTTTATCTTAAATAGTTTTAACATTAAGTAAAAATTACAATTACAAAATTTATATATCTATCATTAGAGTAATGAAGATTTTAAGTTTATTATAATATTATAATTCTAAGTTTATTATTAATGTAAAATATTAGGGCTTTAAATATGGTGAGGAAAAAGATGCTCGCGACGATCATACATATCTGTCGAAGGAGCACGATACGCGCATTTCCGCGATGTAACAGTCGTCTCTGCGTGTGTACATAGAAAAGGCTCGACTTCCGAGTGCATCATAAATAAATATGGGTTGGTACCGTGTGGTCACGCACTGAGAGCCCCGAGTCACATATCACGAATATTAGATGAGCCTAGTGTTACATATCTCATAGAAGATCGATCAAGAGTCGTTCAAGATATTTTTCTCTTTTAAAATTTCTGTTTCAATTATCAATTTATGATTTGAAATTATTCATAAATATTTCTAGAAGAAATTTTAAGATGCTAAATTAATAAAGAATCGATAAAGAATTAATGCAAAAATTGATAATTTTTACAAATACTTATATTAATTTTTAACCGAAAGTATGTACTTTTTTACGAAACATTTATATTATTGATACATTCATGATTGGACGCTGGGAAAATTCTGCTAAAGAAGAATCGTTTTTAATTTTATCAAAAAAATCTGTTTATAGAGGATTGTGTATATATATATATATTTGTGAATTTTTATTTCCTACTTATTATCGTAGCCGAGAAAGTCAGTCGCGAAAATTCGCACGGCACTGTCTAATCGTTAACGAGGTTCCGTTAATGTTCCTCCGCGTTATTGTCCGCGGTGTAATCGACGATTCGAATCGGTCGTAGCGTCAGTTCACCTTCAGCTATCGCGCGGCTTGTTCAATTCCAGTCGCGATTTTACGCAATTTCTCATCCTGAAATAACCTCCGAATTATATTTGTCGTATATACGGCCCGTTCTTTCTCTCGAGGATTACTGTGTATCGATTATCCGAGTGATTTTTTCGTGCCGCAAAAATTTACGCGCTGCCGATTGCCGCTGACATTAACCATCAGCATACTAAGCACGCATAGAAAACTCCAATTCAGTCGAAAAGAAACATAAATGCATTTGATAATTTTTTTTATAAATTAATAATTTTTTTTTGGTTTATTATAAGCGTGTAAATCGTATAGCAGGTATTTCTTTCTCGTTTTGTGATAATTAGATAAATTATTTTTTACATTTTACAATTATGCATTTAATATACTTACTCGTTGAACTAAAGCCGGCGCTTACGCAGCGGTATTTTTTTTCTGGCCGAATAACTCGTGCGTTTCGCCGGGCGAAATTATCGGCATATCGTAACCGATAGCGCGTAACGCACGGGATCATCGAGGCGAGCCGAGAAATTATTTATGAGGCCCTCTGAGGTGGGGGCCCTACAATCGGCGAAATTATTCGCCGGGCGTCATAATAAATGCGTTTATAAAACGTTGCGCGGTGAACGTTGTGTCAGTCGATCAGGTCGCGTCGCACGATACTGTCATCGCGAGCGGTATCGTCGTCGATTTTTCCGACAGCCACGTCGTCCAATTTGCAAACGCGCAAACTTCTGATGCGACGTTAATTATCCCGTCCTAGTTTCGCTCTATTAACCACCTCGTCGCGTTACACGCCTCGTAACAACCGCGGTCCGGTATTTTACGAGTTATATGCGCGATAAAATATGTAATTTAAATTTGGTGAAACGAAGAGAAATGCAGTTAATTAAAGTATTGTGTTGTATCGAAAAGATTAAAATGCGATAAAATTATACTATAATAATTATTATATTCAAATTTTTATTTTTTTCTCTTTAAATGTTATTATCGTAAATATAATAGATTCTATAAAAGAGAAGATTGAGATGTATAATACGATTTATTTTAACTGTTTGCGAGCGAAAAATCAAAAGACTAAACAATCGAAAACGATTTTTTTTTTTTTTTTTTTTTTTAAATCGCTTAGGATTAATATTTTAATATTTGAATATATTACTTGCATATCTGTAAGCCGAAAAGTTAAGCATATCCAGTGTTCTCCGTGTAAGCGCGTTTATTCTTGGACCTCGGAGAGAAGAGCGTTTTTGCTAGGGTGAACGGTAAAAATGTTCCCGAAGGATAATCACCGATCGCGAAGCTTCGTCGAGCTTCGAAGACAGTGTAAAAGAAGCGACGTAAACGCGTCTTTGGATCCTAAAAGCCTTTCTACGCTTTTTTAAGATCGAAACAAAACATTCTGAAGAATTTGCCGCGGCGGCGGCGTGCGCGAAGCGGGCAACGTCCAGATTAAACTTGCGCGTTCTCGAAGACGTCCCCGGCGAATCGATCGCGCGAGTTGTCTACAGTCTTTCGCTGCCCTTCGATTCAATGATACTTTCGGTGATACTTTTTGTCGAAAATACGTGAGAATACGCAAGAATATAACGCAATTCGAACAAATTGTCATCGATGATGAAATAGTGTGAATGTCGCTTCAATCTTTTCATTGACATGAACGATGTAAATGGAGCGTGAACTGGTTGTACAGAGACACGAAATGGATATAACAATATAATCTGCGAGAATTATGAGAATGCAAGAGTTATATACGTCGGAATTAATACCTCGATATTTAAGAAATCGTGGGTGATAGGATAATTTTGTGTCATCTCAGTTAATAACCGCAACAATTTAACAATTATAAATTTTATTTTATTTAACTATATAGATTAGATTATCCGATTGTATTAGAAATAAAATGTGTTAATATTTATTGACTTTTTAGCAATTACACGAATGACAAAAGAGTGAAATGTCGTAATAACTAAACATAAAAATTCGCTTATTAATACAATTTGAGTATTTTACAAAATTCAATTTTTTTACCAACTTCAGTATATCTTCTTTCTTATCAATTTACTGTAAATTCAATATGGATTGGTTATCTCTATGCGTCTGTGGTACGAAGAGCAATTTAAACAACGAGAAGAAAGGCGAGAAAGGCAAAAAGAATAAAAGCAATAAATCCAAGAAGCAATCCAAGCAGAACAAATCTCACAAAACATCGTTGTCCTTTGTCGACGATTCCTTCCGCAAATTACAAGATGAGCAAGTTGAGAACGAAATTATAAAAAAGGAATGGACGAGCGGAAAAGTTATTAATTGTTTCGACGATTGCGCGAAAAAACACGCCGATGCGAATAATTCAATCGATTTGACAAAAATTGACGATTCGCCGAATAATCGCTGGTCTTATCAAATCGATGACGATCGTGACAAGTTTGAGGAGTTTCGTAAAAAATCTTCGGAAAAGAACATGGACGAATTTGATCGGCAAACACATGATTTTCATTACGACGACAATATGGTATTGCATTCAAGATGCGCATCGAACACAATAGCGTTCGACGAAGATGATAAGCAGGTCAAGTGCATCTCGGACGAAAAGGAACACGACGAAGAGGCAGATTTGAACGAGTCCGTCTCGAGATCGGTGACATCCGGAGAACCCGAAGATTGGATATCAGAATTCGAGGAGAAACAGGGTATGCTCGTAGAACCGGGCATTGATACAAAATTCAAGGAAAGAACATCGTCCAGAATCAATTTTTCCAGCGAAGAGCGAACGAAGTCGCAAACAAGAACTTCGTCAAAAAGAGAATCGAGGAACATTCTTCCGCCGATGAAAAGAAAATCCTGTGCCGAATCGCGCATGGATAATGAGGAACTGCAAAGAAACTGCGGAGAGACGAATAAATTTGGTTTTAAGAGGAGCGCGGCGTCGTTTTGCGAGCAAAGCAATATTCGGCGAAAATTAAATTCGTGCAGTTTCGAGGTTCAATCGTTCGAGAACGAGGAGCGAAATGGAAATACTAAGATTCGGGCTGACGGATCCATGATACCTAGACTTACATCCTCCATGCAGCAGGGCATGAATTTAATCAAGAGCACAGGCGATAAGACGGAAATTTTGCAAAACGGTATATTGTTGAGAGTAAAGACAGTTATGTATAAGAAATTTAATAAAGAAAATTAAATAGAATGTTTGTTAGATAAAAAGTCTAATTTATTATGACGCAGACTTATATAATATATTAATCCGTTTTAAAGTCAACTTGATTAAATACTTGATTTTATACCTTAATTTAAAATAAACCCATGTTCGCGAACCTGAATACTCATCGGTTGAGAATAATCATTATGTCCGTATTATTGCTGTAATTGTTACATTATATATTGCAATTTTTGTTTCAGGTCGCGTTCACTCGGCAGTCGTCTCCGGTGTCAATTTAGAGCAGCGTACTGTAACTGTAGAATGGTTCGAGAGAGGAGAAACCAAAGGCAAAGAGGTAAGTGTGTGCGCTTACAAATTACTCCGTTTCATAAATACTTATAAAAGTTCAGAATCAGAGAAAGTTACAACATAAAAATTTATTTTTTAATTAAAAAAAAAATAAAATTTGATTAAAATTTTCATATTAAAAAAGCAGACAACTTAAAAAAGATTATAAAGAAAACTTTTAAAATAATTTATTATTATTAGTATTAATTGGAATAAATTTGGAATTAATTAAGATAATGAATAATATATAAAATATTAATAAATTAATGATTTTTTTCTCATCTCAATTTTTAACATTTATAAATTAAGTAGAATAACGTAGTGGGAGCGTGGGTACTTTTATAACGATAATCAAACTAAATTTTTTTAATTACGATTTTGTTCATTTTCCTTTCTGGATTAACTAAAAATACGTAGTCTCCCACAACATAGTCGCGTCCACGACTTATATCAAGCGACAATCGCGTTTATTCTAGTCGTTTATCAAAAAAATATCGCGGTACACGAACAATGTTCTCCCTTCGCGCAATTTTGCCGCCCCGAACTGCAATATTTCAATTCCGCACATCCGTAGGTCACGGTTATTTGGTTATTTTCAATTCCATGCTTATGCAATGCCACGGGACTAACATGCAGCTCGCTTAATGAGAACGGGAATCTATTTCCGACAGGCTTGAAAGTCAGACTTGTACCGTCAGTCAAGCCGGTTCGGTCGAGTGTGACTTTCGGGGAAAAAAAAAAAAAAAAAGTAACACGATACTCGCACCGCGATAAGACTTGTGAAAATGTCAATTCCCTTTGCGAAATTAAAATATTATACATTTCTCCTTAATGTGACATGTCGCGCTAAGATAGCGCAAGTTTTTCCATTATACATTTAACATTTTATAGCCAAGTGTTTTGGATATTGAGAGAATTCAAGAGAATATCTGTTAACTGTCTATCCCATATGTATAATAGCATAGGAGGTTTTTCGTGGATTCTATTAATCTGTTTATAATTTTGCGATACTTTGCGAAATTAATTGTTTACTCGCGAAATATACATTAGTTTACGGATCATGCTTCATCAAAGTCTTATTCCACGGCGAAAGGTAATTAAAATAACTAGTATAATTTGCTTGAGAACGAATCTAATAGCTATGGAACTTTAAATTTGTATCACTCTCAGTCAAATAATTTCCGTTCTACTTTTACATTTCATATACTCTGTATTAATCTCAAGGGAAACTATAAATGATATACTATATATATATGTATGATGGACAATTCTCATAATGTTATACATATATGCTTTGAGATCGACTTTAATTGTGCATTAAATGATTAAAAGATTTGGATTTCGGTATTTTTTCAGGTGGAAATCGATGCGATTCTCGCCTTGAATCGCGATTTGAACCAAAAGATGGGACCACCGCCACAGGTGATGAACAATCACATGTTGGCGTCCTCGAAAGCAAGGGTATGTATAAATTAAATTAGTTATTTGTTAAAATATGTTTGCACCCAATAGTTCTGAACTATTTTCAGTAAAATATTTATAGAAATAATTGTCGATCGGATTCTGGTGAAAAAAAGGCCACTTTCTCACATTTTATTCTAATCGTAACTTTTTAAAAGCGTAATTAGATTTCTGTACAAAATATCAAAAGATGTTAAGGATAGGATATCGTGGAGATGAAGTTCTTGATTTAAAATTGATAAATAAAGTTTAAAATCGTAAATACTTTTCGATCCGATATAAATCGATAGAATAGCGTGGCTATTAGATGGGCGAATTCGCAAAATTTTCGCGATTATTTGTTGATTCGTGAGTGACGTGCCTCTCCTACGAGGAATTAAAATTCGGCGTGGGGTTTTAAATGTTCGCGTAAATTCTCGGTCGATCATCGACTGGGCCCGGCGAATTCTGTTTACCGGTTGCCCGGACTACGTGGCATAACCTCGCTCCTAATATGGAAAGAATAATTCAATCTCGCGTCTCGTGGCGTTTACACCGCGGGAGACATGTTCCAGTACCTGTACGTCTTTCAGGTAGGCGTGCTCGTCATTCGTAAGTTGATTTATCACAGGTCTCTAAGTTTGACACATCTTATCTCGTCATATTTTTGGCTTTTCCGTCACGTGGAGCATTTAAATAAACAATTATGATTGTTATTAGAGCGAGTTTATTAATTTTATTTTTTTTCTTTGTAAACTATTGGAAAAAAGGCTTTCTAAATTAAATCGATTTTATTTTTAAAGGTTACAGAAATCGAGAGAGATCGTATAGTTTTAACTTTTGTTTATTAATGATGCTTGCGCCTTCCAACATATGACAGTCACGGTGTTATATGTATATGTATACGTATATATTATATAAGATATCTTGGAATTTTTTGTTTTCGAAGCAGAAATTTTGAATTATATATGTAGATTGAGAATTAAAAAGCGTGCTTCTAAAATTTATAAAAAATTAGTTTCTTAGGGACAACACGGAAGATTATACACATTTATGTGTGGAAGAACAAATTTATGAACTTTGAATTGTATTTAGAAAAAGAGATATTCTCTGTTTAAAATTTTTATATATTTAAAAATAGGAGAGGAGAAAGATAAGATTTGAAAGGAATCGATCGCAGGATCCGAGAAATCCATGCGGATTCAAAAATTTATAATTTTAAAAAGCATATGTATACAGCAAGAAATTCTCGTAGATACATCGATCGATAAAAAGTTAAAGCTTCGCGTGATTCCCTTTTACTAACATGGTAACATCTTTTTTTCCTCCATGGACGCTGCTCATTATCATGGACCTCGGTATCGACGATGGACCACGACTGTCTACCGATAACAAACCGATCTCGAATATGATATTCACGTCATCTCGGCCGTTCGTCATCCGCTCCGCAAAAAAAAAATGCCTTTCTTGACAACTCTCTTTCTTATCGATCCCCTCGGCTCTCGTCGGTCACGGGCTTAATCGTCCGATTGATTTACATAAAACTGATCGTGACCGCGACCTACGGTAAGGAGCCGGACTCCTCGGCTGAAGAGGACGAGGGGGTCGACGAGTCGGAGAACCAAGAGGAGGGTTCCCTCGGACGCCATGGCGGTCACACCGCAAGAAACGGCCTCGCCTCCGCAACGCTTCCTGTACGAGTCACATCTCGTCTCTCGGTAACGCGCACCTCTTCCCCCATCACCGCAACAACAATAACAACGACAATTGCAGTACACGATCTTCTCACAGCAGCAACGATCCTCTACACTCGCGAGCCGGTCGCCGAACTGATTTTAGCATTTTCGAGAACGCTCTTACGACATCCTATCGCGATTTTTATCATACTTGAATCGAAAAATAGTGCACGAAAAATTATGACGTAGTTATAGAAGTATTTTATAATGTAATTCAATATTTGAAAAAATTATTTAACTCTGCGGAGAGAAGACTACTACCTTACTGTTCATTGAAACTATCATAATATGTGAAGAAATATCTTTCTCATTCAAAAATATTCAATGTCTTTTTGTTTAACTGCTTGCAAGAAGGCAAACCTATTTATTGTGAGATTTAAAACTACTTAGAATTATATTCTAAGAAATAGTCAAAACTGCTATGTACTCCTAATGTAAATTTTAAAAAGACTTTGGCGAAAATTATACTACACAGAACACAGAAGATGCTAAAGAAACAGTTCGCAGCCTCGCATCTTTTCTCTATCACGAGCCTAACATTGGCTTTCCTGAAATACCCCTGTCACTAGAGCACCATTCGCTAATATTTCTTTTCACCCCTTACGCACTCGCCGATAAAGTTATGACAAACGGATATCCTAACTAATATCTAGTTAATAGCTGGCGAACATTTGCTACAAGACATTATTTTATTTTTATTCGTGCGGGAATACGCAATTTTATGGAACGAGAAATGACGAATCGCTCAGCGATTACCGAGAGTGGGTTAATAACCGTGTTATTCCGACGATCGATATGTAAAAAGAACGAATAGACGTGATTAACGGGCGATCGATGAACCGCATCTCATTTCGCGTCTTGAACGTCTGACGGAATATGTCAGATCGTATAAGCGCAAGTGCCAGAAGAAAGGATGTATCATACACTCGGCTTCTCGAAAGAAGCACCGTTTTATTTTTTCATTTACAGCACTTTCTAGATATAAGCCATTACATCCCTCTTCTTCGTTGCACGAAGAAATACTGCTATCCCCTTTGATGAAGTGATTAAACGTAGTCTGTTTTCTTTATTTTCAGCACTCCACCAGACCGTCTATTCCAGTGAAAGGTACGTAGCCAAATGACGCTGATTATTTTTTCGTATCTTTGTCACACTCGGTTAAATAAACGACATAGTTATGGGTAAAATTATTATACGTAATGACATTTCTCTATTTTTTGCATCCCAATAAATTTATGCGCTATATAATATAATGAGCGATGTCTGTATTCTCTTTCGCGGTTTTAAAAAATCTCTATCGCGGAATAAATTTCTGTATCATTTTAATTGCAGCGTAATTAAACGCATAATTTAATCAAATCACTGAATCGCAAAGTGGATAGAATTAATGTGAAACCAGGCTAATCATATATAGGCTTACTATACTTTACGCCGTTCCATCGATATTTTGTCAACATTTGCAAGTATGCCTCTTGTTTAGGTGGACAATATAATTCCCATGATCTTCTGATTTATACCGATAAGCGCGGATGACTGTGAAACTTTCGCGTTCAATAAATCAATTTTGTGGCCGGACGTTGCGCCACGGGGGTGAACGTCTGTGTGCCGTTGTCGTTTCACCTAGATAAGCCAAGTAGAGACACGAGCCAGGTTACGCGTGTATATATGGTCGAACCGTGACTATCGATGTTTTCGTGCGCCGTATGCAAGGCAGGCGGCACAAGGGCAAGGACCCCGACGGGACGTACACTCGCGAGCTGTGAGGAGGGGTTTGCACCTCTCGTTGCTGACTCTCTCGGACACTGTTCGATCTACCCTTCTCGCCGATAGTGCGCACCTCCCGGTGAAACGTCATTTCGCGACCGGGACCGATCGGTTCTTAAAAAATTCACGAGACTTCACACGATCGCGTGTGCGCTGTGACTCGCCATGAGATTCGATCCGCTCGCTTATTGCTTTCGGAGGAAAAATAAAATCCGCGACACCGAAAATACAGACATCGCTGGCCATAACCGGATCTTGACGCTTCAAATCGAAGACCATAGTATCGGTAATATATTTGATAAAATATATTGAAAATCGTCTGATATTCTTAAGATTTTTTGATCGAGTAAAACATTTTTAATTATTTCGTGATTTTTTACGTCAAGGTAAGTGACAAGTGAATTTTAAAAAATAAATGTAGATTTTGCGCGCAACTTAACGAAAAGCGGACAAAGCACGAGTGAGTATTTAAATGTTTAAAAATATTTTTGTCACAATATCAAAATCGTCCGTTTCTATTAATTGAACAATTTTTAGATTCGAGGCGTCAGTAAAAGGAAAATAAAGGAATAGATCTCGTGGGATTAAAAATAATTTGTTTTTGTCAAGTTTTAATTTTTTGACAAGACTAAAGATAAGGATAACAATGCGCTGACAATATTAATTCTTTGCATCGATGTTTTAGCGAGTTCGAACAAACAATTATCGCGACAGACGGGGCGTCCGACAAACATAATGTCGTCGACGACATCGGTGAACGGTCACGGAGACTCGGTTTCCGGACTCACGGGACGTCGGGAGCTGGAAAACATACCGCCAACACCGACGACAACGATCGCGCAATATAATCTAGCAACACCAGCGCAAAATAAACAGCAGAAACAAGCGCAGCAACAGCAACAACAACAGCAGCTGCAACAGCAGCAGCAGCAACAAACCCAAGTAGAAAATGGTCGTGGCAGGCGATCCAACGTCGTCAAGGAGGTCGAGAGACTGAAGAAGAACAGAGAGGAAAGGAGACAACGGCAAGCAGAATTAAAAGAAGCGATGATGAATTTGGATCCGGGCAATCCATATTGGGAGTTTCTTGCCATGATAAGGTTAGTGTGTTAACTCATTAAATACTTTTTGCATTTGAAATATTTATAATAACTCTCTTTTTAAGATAAGGAATGTATTAATGTTATGAATTAATTAGACGTATTTTAATATAAATATTGTATTAATTTCCATAGAATGTCACCATGTATATTTGGAAGAATCTTTCATGTGTATGATTGATAGCAAGTATTGTATATTAATCGCGTCGCTTGTATTGATTTTATATTTACTTTTGTAGAGAATATCAAAACAGCATAGAATTCAAGCCATTGCGCGACACCGACACCGTGGAGGATCATCAGATCACTGTGTGCGTGCGGAAACGTCCGCTTAATAAAAAGGAACACACGCGCAAGGAGATCGATGTGATCAGCGTGCCCAGCAAGGATCAGATGGTGGTGCACGAGCCCAAATCTAAGGTCGACCTCACCAAGTATCTCGAGAATCAGATCTTCAGATTCGATTACGCGTTCGACGAGACGTGTAACAACGAGATAGTTTACAAATACACAGCCAAGCCGCTGGTACAAACAATCTTCGAAGGTGGCATGGCCACGTGCTTCGCATATGGCCAGACCGGTAGCGGCAAGACTCATACTATGGGCGGCGATTTCAACGGCAAAACGCAAGATTGCAAGAAAGGCATCTATGCCATGGTTGCCAAAGACGTGTTCAAGTGTCTGAAATTGGCAAAATATCGGCCCTTGAATTTGGTCATTTCCGCTAGCTTCTTCGAAATTTATTCCGGCAAGGTGTTTGATCTCTTAGCAGATAAAGAAAAGCTGAGAGTTCTGGAAGACGGCAAACAGCAGGTTTGTTTTATACTGAGATATGAAGTTTGTATTAGTTTTGATTGAAAGTAACCGTGTTATAAAAATTAAAATTTATCTCAATCATTTATACATATATTATCAATATTACATGATTTGTTTCCACATATATTTGCTATTATTAAGATTATTTATGTTAATTTACAATTATTAGCGTACCCGGTTTATATATTATTGAGATTTAATATGTGTGATTAATATCTTATCTATTTCACACTTTGTCCTTAATGTTCCGAAATTTTTTTTTATACCTATCAAAATAGGTGCAAATAGTGGGATTAACGGAAAAGGTTGTGGAGACTTGCGACGAAGTGTTAAAGTTAATACAACACGGAAATAGCGCCAGAACGAGTGGTCAGACGAGCGCTAATTCCAATTCTTCGAGATCGCACGCGGTATTCCAAATAATAGCGCGTATGCCGGGTACACACAAGGTGCACGGAAAGTTTTCGCTCATCGATCTTGCTGGTAATGAAAGGGGTGCTGACACGTCGTCCGCTAATAGGCAAACTCGTGAGTGTTCAATTATAAACAACGACCAAAATGGATCTGTTAGTTATAATTAATGATCTAAGCTTGCTTCAATTTTCTAAAGTAATTAATGCTGTTATTGAAATTTTTAGGAATGGAAGGTGCTGAGATCAATAAATCTTTATTAGCCTTAAAAGAATGCATACGCGCGTTAAGCCGTAAGGGTACACATTTGCCTTTTAGAGCAAGCAAATTGACTCAAGTGTTGAGGGACAGTTTCATCGGTGAAAAATCAAAAACGTGCATGGTAATAATTATTTGATAATTATGTTATCGCGAAATATAATTGTAGATAAGGAAATAGTTTCGAACAAGAAGCATTGTACGTTTATAGATAGCGATGATTAGTCCTGGGATGAGTTCCTGTGAGCATTCGCTAAATACATTGAGATATGCTGATCGAGTGAAGGAATTGGCCGCGAACGATCCTACAGAAATAAAAGCCTCGCCGACAGATGACGATCGGAGCATGAAGATCGAGGAACAGGCAAACAACAGCGTATTATCGGATAGCGATCTAGCGCAACTTCGATCTCTCAATGTAAGTGATGATATTTGCAAAAAATTTTGAAAACATGTATTAAAATCATACAACATTGTTTAAATATTATTTATTACATAATTGAGGAAATTGCACTCACTCACACACATACATAACATAAAAAACGAAATAATTTTTAATTTTGTATGAATAATCTTTTTGTTCATAGGAAGGTGAATTATCGCAAGATCTGTACACTTTTCACGAGGCAGTATCTGCTCTGCAGATGCTCGAAGAAGAAGTGTTAGATACGCACAAGCTGGTCATGGATAATACAACTAAATTCCTTAATGACGCGCACAGTGTGTTCAGCGCGACTCACGAGGTGGATTATGATCAAGAAGGTAAGATAAATTTGTTTGCATTTGTACGTTTACGTTTTTTTATTGGCTTCCCATTACCACTTTTGTTTCTTGTACTGCGTTGTACTGAACGATGCACTCTCATTAAGAAGAATGAAATATTTTCGATGTATTCTGCCGTTTTATATTTATTTGCGGACGCACATTATCTCTTTTTTTAATATATCAAGAAAATTAATTTTTGGGAATAAGATATTAATGTCGGTACATGTTGAATGAGGTCGTTTAGCGTCAGGTTACTTACGAAAATTTACGTGGTAAAAATTCACAGGCAATGCCTGGCGATAAATACTCTTAAATGTCGTTTTAATGATCGTGTCGTTTACATACTCTTTAAAATTATCCCGCTAATAATAGTAGTAGAGATTTAAACAAAAGTACGAAACGCTGTGCTTGCCGGTATCATAGAGCATCGCATTTTATGACAGATACGCGCAGTAAGACTAAGGCAAATTCGACCGTCATGTTAAACCGTCATCGGAGAGATAGCAGTTCAATAAACACGATAACGATAAACGATGACACGGACAACGTATCGGACATTGACATACGGACAGTTTTAAACGGAGTAAAAGATGTAGCCGCAAAGAGTCCTGCGAAGTCTTCCTGGAAGGATGAGATGGATTTCAATTCAAACGAAGAGGACTTGAATGTTCTTCTTTGCACGCCTGTCAAACCCATTATCGCGAAGAAAAGCATGACGACCGGTCGAATTGCCAGAAAGAACGCAACCAATAAAAACTTAATGGAGCGTTCAATTGAAAGATCTAATCAAGATCAACGGGTCAAATTCTCCACCGTTGGCAAAACTAAGAAATATCATTGGTCCGGTACATCCCGTAACAAAAGGGGTCTGTTTCCTAAAGACAAATACAGTGACATGCTTTATTCATCTTGCGATAATGAACCAAATAAATTGAACGATAAGTTGACGAATTACAATTACTACAACGAGGATTTTAAGAAAAAGAAACCCACAAGCAAGAGAGATATTTTCTATCCGAATGAATTCGATTCGCAAACTGATGGCGATTTATGGGGAAACGAATGGATCAATGACAGTATCGATTATCAACCTTATATGCACATTCGCACGAATGAATTTACGGAATTTGATCATTTTAAAGACTATGATATCGAGCAGAATAACGGCGCATTACCGATAGCATCTAACGTTAATATAAATTTAAAACCGGATGTAGACAATAAGAATAAAAAAATGTGTAATATTAATTTGCGTACAAACGAACGAGACAATGCGACCCTTTTGTATTCTCAACTTACTTATAATATCAGTAATATTAACAAAGAAGAATGCAATAATCCTTGCAGTGCAAAGAAGTCGATTGATTCTTCGACAAATATCGAATTAAATACCAGAAAAATGATTAATGGTACCAAGAAGAAATTTGCTGTTCGGTCATATTGCTATAAAGCGTGGTGTCTTTTAATATCTATTTTGAAAAATGCTATTTTATTTTTATGGCTTCCAATGGTGTATATTATCTTTTTCATCTACATACAAAAGAGAGAAGACAGAGAAAAACAGTATAACATATAATTATCTTTGCATAAAACAGTTATACGAGAGTCATCTCTAAGTTTGAATGCGTATTAAATAATGATTTAAATTTTATGTATTATTATTTTTATATTTTATAATTTATATTTTATAATAGGATAAAATGAGACACGCATATTAAAATCATATTTTATTTTAGTCTTTCTTTTTAAAATGTATTATTAGTGTGAAAAATTCTTGTGCCTGAAAAATTTGCTATGACATACAATATAATCTTAATTTCAACGAGAAGACATTTCTTTGAGTTTAAGCACTTGTGTTGTTTGAGCTTGACTGTATGCACGTTTGAAATTGTTAACAATTCTTGAGTACTAATTCTGTGTGTGTGTGTGTGTTATATTATATTAAATATATTTTGATTTTGCAATCGTATTTTTTCCGCAAAACATAGCACTTGTGTGACTTATCATGTACCATTTTTATTTTCAAGCAATATTTTAAATAAATGATCGTTAATAAATGCGCGCTATAATATATAATGTTATCTGCATAAACATATTATAGGTATCTTTAAACTATGTCATACCATTTTATCGATATTATTATATAAGAAAAAAGCGACTGACTATATATTATACATACGAATAAAATTTCTCTCGTGTCTATACACTTACATATTTTAGAAATCATATTGCATTGTATACCTATAAGAGAAATTTGATGTAATATTAGAAAACCTTGCAGATTTGAGGCGGAAAAGAACAAAGTTTGAGTCACCCTACCTGAGGAGTTTCTCGTTGCGTAGACGTCTTATAGAGAGAAAACTATTTTCCGACGGTACGACAAATTCGATTAACAATTCTATAAAATAGTTTTGGAGAAGCAGCTTATTTTAATGTGCACCATATATATATATATACTAATGATACGCGTCACATTATTTTCTCATCGATATCACAAACACATATTTCAATCAAATATATACATATCCCAAAAATAATATTTCTTAACCATTTTTGATATTTGAAATTTTATACCAATGTAAAATCAATTTTGCCACTGTAACGTCAGAAATAGATTTTCTTCTCATCTGTTTTAAAAGTTTTTATTTCCATCATATAAGCCATATTATACATATATTGTGAGATTTTTGATGAAGTATCAAAATTGTTCAATTACTAAGAGAATTGAATCATTTGATCTTTTTTACTGTGTCTATTGTTATAAACATAGTTGTTAAAACAGTGGAATGTGTATGTGAGTGTGTGTGGAATTAGTAGGATTGTTCTTTCAATATCTGGTTCAAACCGCGTATAAAATATATTAATGTAAATTATGTCATATAGATATATAAAAGTAGTAATATTTTCGTAACAATATTTTATAATATTGATATTATATCTTATATTATATTTTCCTTAGAATACGCGAACAGATATATCCTGGGAGGGTAAGCGCTCAAGATTTTTCTTTTCTTTTATTCCTGTTACATATTGTTGCATAATATTCTATTAAATATTATATATTGTCACAAAAGAAACGTGTTATATTAAAAATAAAATATTAAATAATTTTGTACATATGTAACATAAAATCATGTCTTTGAAAGGATGAATAACATTGTCTCGTCGTGTATGTATGTAAACTGAATCTTCTCGTTAATAAATGTTATTTTTGTGGATTTGATGGCTCGCGAGCTAATGATAGTGTCATAATAAATAGTTACATGTAACCATGTTGAGAACGCTATAAGAGAATTATTCAATCAAATCATGCTCAGCTTAAGCTTCAATTTTATTGTAATATCTATATTTAATTATATTTATGTGTATATGTATAAATAATGTTAATAAGTAAATCTAAGCATCTTAAGACTGGCTCATGAGCAATTAAAAAATAATACATTAATATAAATGTGTTTCATACAAAACATTCCATTTAATTTACATAGCTACGCTTTGACATAAAAAATAGTGGCTTTTATAACTTGAGAATGCGGTCAAAAATAATTTAGATTTAAGTTGCTTTAGGCATTATCATATATTTCAAATCACTAACAATTATCATTTAATTAATATTGTAATTTCTCTATTTTTATAAATTTTATTATCATATATAAAATATTTTTACTAAGACATTATCGAAATATTAACTAAAATATTATATCTGATTAAAAAACAGAATATTTTACATTTTCGAATAGACGAACTAAAATGGTAATGAAATCCGATGTGATAAACTATGTGTTAACTACGTTTTACGAAATTACTGTAAAGTTAAATACAATACTAAAATAAAACAGAGAGAATAGCTCTCCATTCTTTACTTGTAATACATCATCTTTATCTTTATATCTTCGATATAATCCTTAATTATGCTAAGCCGATGTGTCTAATCATGCTCTTGGGTGCTCTGACGGGTGTGCGTGTTATCTGTTGCAGCATATGTCCAAAAATGGGAGCAGTTGCTAATACAGCAACGTGACATTCTCAATGACGCGCTCGATCAAGTCAGCCAATTTCGCGGGCAGCTCTTACAGGAGGAACAAATCAGTCAGAAGATGACCCGAACGCGCAACGTTTCAATGCGGTACAATTAAGAATGATATTCTAACGATTGCGAAATGAAAAAAGACACAAAAAGTAATTATCTCTCTCTCATCGATGAGAAAAAACCCGCTTCTTATGTGTGTATTGATCTTTATTTACAAGCGCGCGAAAAGCAAGTATATGACACTAGTGCGACATATGAATATAAAATGTAACAAAACTCCGTCTTGCCTTCGAAATTGCTATGAAAGGTACGTCGACGAGAAAGCAAGGAGCTCGACTCGTATAAAATTCACCCTAGCGATCCTGTACTATAACGATTCTTCTCGAATAATTCTTTAAGCGAACAAACGACAGTGGAGAGAATTCCGCAAGAAACAGTATATAAATAAGGAAATTGAATTGAAGTATGCATAATAAAATAATTTTTTAAGAATCCGCAAAAAAAGAAATTAAATTTATGTTCTTATGTATTGGATTTGTCCATCGCATCTCTGCGAGAATTGGCCGAGAATTTTCAGTCAGGATTTCGTGTTTCCTTTAGTTTGAAAAGTTTAGTCGAAAATTTTAAGTGACCTTGTGGAATCATTTTTGCAAAGATACTTTAAGACGTACACAATCTTTTTATTTTTAGATATACAGTAAACAAAGTTTTACCAGTATGTAATCACATGTTTTTAAAACGAATTCTTAAGCGTTTTACACATTTTTTGGGCCGCACTGAAACTGTCGTAGAAATTTTAAGCCGTTGATACGTACTCGTGTACACGATTTGTCCGTCTTCGAAATGCAAAATATCATCGCGAATAATAATGCATAAGATATGAAATCAAATCAACACACAGTTTTAGAATATAGAATGCTAGGTGTATTATTACGAGGGACCTAGTTTAATATTGAACGAGCAGGAAAAGCCTTAGTATGCCGATTTGTCGAAAAGGAATCGAAATATATATATTATATTTTATACACTCGTCCACCTACGCATATACACAAACAAATGCATACATACACACGCGCAATTATCGACGACATTCGTAAATCAAATAACAACTGATTTGGAAAAAGATATAACTCTTAGCTCATAAGAAACTGCACAGCGCGGCGCTCATCCAAGTTCGGATTTAAGTTTTTTAGTATTAATATCGTCGACGGCACATCAAACGGTCCTCTTTTTTTTCTTACATTATTAAAAGTATAAGATTAAAATCTTCATTTGATTTGTCAATGCATACTCTTGTATTTTCTTCCTCTTTCTACTGAATCGCACAGAGTGATTCTAATATGCGTGTGTAAGCTTTACTGCGGATACGTATAGCGGAATACCGTAAATTTTTATCATGATTACTGCTTTATTGAGGAAAAGTTTATAAAATTTTCGCATTCTATCGATATACCGCTTTTTTTTTTAACAGAAATGATCAAATTTTACTTTGTAAGATATAGTCATAAATTGTTGTCCCTCCCTGCTATCCCGCGCGTGTTTTGATCTTTACATACTTTAAAATGCATCATGACAATTAATATGGTGGTACAATATAATAATATTATTATATTTCAAATGATTATATAAAGAAGAAAATATATTTTGGTCAAAAATATAGTTTTTTTAATAAATTATAAAAGCCAAATTAATGTTTACAAAGTAAATGTTCAGCATTTACGAAGAAAAAAAGCAGTAAATTTGTGAAATATTTTACTAATTATATTTTTCAGTATGTGTTATAATTCAACATACATATCTACTATACCATTGTAATTGGATAGGTGAAATGGCTAATGTAATCGCGATTTGTTAAAGATATTGTATCACCAAGATAATTGTAAAGAAATATATCTCGCTGCAGTCACACTAGACAATAGGAAATAAAAAAAAAATAACAAACGCGGATCACATATATATATATATATATATATATATACATTGTATAACTTCTCTCTTGAAAATTTCATTCTAAATGCCCATTTTCTTGTGTATACGTAAAATTCTCGCGGACTCGCGGTAAAACAATCATATACAACCAATTTTGTAAACGTCTAGAACCATTCTGATTATAATTGGGAAAAAGTTACTTTTGAGATATCTCTCGAAACTTAAAGAGATAGAATAATAAAATAATAATACGGAGATAGAAATAACAAAGTATTTCTGTGTTGAAAAAAAAGATACGATTTATATATAAAAATAAAATATTGTAGCGCGAAGAATGTTGTAAAGAAATTGTTTGAAATTACTGTTAAATTAACGAGATAGTTATACTTTCCGCCGACGGCATTCTCTTTAATTTAATCTAATCTTTATTGAGAGTATTATGTAATTCGAAGCTGTGACTCTCTGTATTAGTATCATGCTTTATTGATTGAAAAAATTCACGTTTTCCCTTACGTATCCAATGCTACATTTCTTGAGGATTGCTAAAAATATATCATCTTAATTAATAAACATTATCGATGCAGTTTACGACGACTGCTGTAGCTCAGGCATATATCGGTAGTTCTATATTGTCGAGATTTATATAAATTTTGTTATCTTTTTTCATATTATGAAAAAATCGCGTTTTATCCTCTCGTGCGAGTACGTGAATAGTATTTTTTAACAAAAGTAGTGAGAGACAAATCTTAATATCCGAAAGATGTTAATATACTTCTTATTTTTTTATAATCCAATAATTTACGCGGAAGGGAGGAGATGAGTAAATCAAACAAATGTATCCCTTCACTCTATCTTTCCACTGTATGTCGTACTTAATCGATTTCTGAACTATTCTAATTCGATGTGCACAGAAAAAGATTTTGGATACGTATGAGAGATTTCACGTTGTTGCTTTATGAATGAAATAAATCAAATTTAAAAAATGGATATTATAATACGCTCTGCTCCTCATCCTGATCAGCATACTTTAATAAGATTGAAAAGGGAATAATGTGCGTATATATATATACACGCGCGAGCAGAGAAATCAGTTTTATATAATTGTTTATATAATAGTAAGTATTCTTATATCTCCTCCGATTTTTAAACAATCTCTGTGTTTATAATATTTAATTTTTCCATTTATATCATTACAAACATTAAAATTTTAATAGATTTAATTTTTTTTTCAATCAGATTTTATTATTGCATTATTTAATGCAATAATAAAATGATTCATCATTGACGGAGGAGTCTAGGATGGAGAACGGATCATCAAACGCGTAATTATGAAACGAGTACAATCATATTTAATCGCACATAGAGATACATAGGTAGGCATTTTATTTCGTATTTAGTAGAGCTGCACAAGACAATAATTACCAGAAATGCATGTATAGACACAGGTGAAGGCGTGTAAAGTGAGACCAAGTGAATAAGTTTATATATCGCGAACGATACATATATATATATATATATATAATATGTACACATAGCTGAAGAATTTACCTTAAAAAGTTCTCGGCATCTCGTGGATATATTTTCTATCAGGCATCTAAAAACTTCACCCAAGCAATATTTCTCAAGCAATGACGAAATTTTTTTCTGGTATACGAAATGTTTATGTGATTAATGCCGGAACATATATACATTGAACAGTTCAATATTTTTCTTGATAACAGAGCAGACTCTGTGTAAGTGATCTGGGGTAATCATTTATACTAGTTTGTCGATTTCTTACCGCATAACATGTTACATTTAACACAAATATTTTTTTATTATTATTCACTCTATATTATATATATACACAATTAAAAAAAATACCGTGCTCTGAACATAAAATGTCTTTTTTTACCATAAAGAGAAAAGTGTTAAAAATGAAATAAAATATATTAGACTTCGTACTTCGCAGCTAATGTGCGTTAACACTGTATAGTCTTGCGATAACGAAACAAACTCATTCTCTCACAGAGAAGGTGATCTGTACAGATAGAGAAAACTCGTGTGTCCTATGTCGTCATTGATAATTATGAGCATGACGTACTCACATGAGCGTACTGAGAAATCGCACAAGGGGGAACAAATCCGCATTTATCTTCTCTAACGGTGTATAACATGGAATGGATTCTCTTTTTCTCTCTCCAAAGACGTATTTTCAAAACATATAGCAATATATATATATATATATATGCATGCACATATATATGTATATATGTACCATGGTTACTGACGTGTTGGAATATCGCGAGCCCGTTTTCAAATCGCTCCTTTGCATTTCAATCGCTCATCTATTTATTCTTCACGACCTTTACATTAATAGACGGCTTTTCTATAAAACGAACCGAGCGTGTCTATATCAGAACCGATGAACGGAGATTTCTAAAGTTTTCTGTGGTACAAAAATGATTTGCAATATACAATTGTTAACAAATTAATAAAAAAACATATCTTCATTACATTAATTATCAGGTATAATATAAATGCATTCATATGTCTAAAATGATAAGCAAGTACTGATCGCTTATTTGTTAGTTGCAATCTATGTATTGCAAAGTTGCTCGGTTCTTTTTATATTTTAATGTTTCCAAAGGCACGATAATTTGCAAAGTATAATCTTCAACTCAAAACTTGGTTCATATCATACAATTATATCGAGTGCAATCACTAGGCAAATAAAACTCGATATCAGACAACTATTTAATGCTAACGTGTAAATATTACGTGTGCTATAATGTGACGCTACAGTGCAAATATACAGAGCTATACATTTATTTTACAAGAATGGGCATAGTCGAGGAAATTTTTTATACAATTTTCTTTTCTTCTTGAACAGGAAAATGTTTGTGCATTTTCGGATACAACACACGCATACCAGATCTCTTGCTATTTCACAATATACATTTCAGAAATTGCGTATAATATATCATAATATCTTACACAACTACGTAATATAAAAGGCATCCAAGGCACAGACTTGGGGTGGCATGCAAAAAAATATAGTGATCAATTTTCGAGAGCTTAAGTTTGAAATCAGACTTTCGCAAATTCCGAAGAATGTATGTATCGTTTCGAAGATCAGGATTAAAAAGATTCAGGCAAGGTTGTTTTGTAAACGGGCTTTGCGATTTTAGTTAGCAAGAAAACGAAGACTGAGAGATAAAAGCTGTAAATCTAATCTTGCATATGAGAAACTATTCACATATATCTTTCAATAATGCATATCATGCTCATTTCAAGCTCGTGATAGAGCTCGATGAGCTCTAAGGATCTCGTAATTCCATTCTAATTAATTAGCCATTCGATAATTTATTGACGCAAATTATGATGCAGCATCGTCAATATAAAAAATTTCTAATTCGTCTGTATATGTCAATTGGATCACATTCTGCAGAAAGTTAATAATTTGGAAATAAATTCAAAGCGATTTTACATACATATAATAAATCTCTTTTTCTACACTTATTTTATCTTCTAATAAAGGGAATATCTATTTCCTGATCGATTTGTTCGTGCAAAAGTCGATCCAATTATAATTATCATTATATCAAACAATAAATTGCCATAGGTAGAACGGGCTGAAAATGTATTTTACATTTTGTCCCTTTTTTCTATAGTCGTCGATTATTGTCTCCATCGCTTGTACAATTGTACCATATTATGCGATACGGAATAAAGTAGCATTTCGTTGACATTAATGTTTGTACCGAACAGTGTTCTGTTTAACTTGAAGTTTAATCTTTCCCTTCTTCACACACACATCACACATATTTAACATAATGCAATTGTAAGTTACGACATTTTATTCTTTCGTACTTTCTTTATTACTTAATCGTTAATCAGGCAAATATCTTATTTCTTAGTACTTTCTTTTATTTATCACGGAATTGTAAGTAGGCAAGTACTTTATTCTCTCTCGTACTTTTTTTTTTTGTTTATCACCAAATTGTAAATTTGCCAAATCGAATAGCAAAGAATCACAGCTAGGCACATATCGGCAAACAAGTGACAGCAAACGGCAGTGAAAAAAGATAATATTGTCTATATAGGCACTGTTAATATCTGACGGCTAACATATTCAAAGGCATCGATATATTTTTGAAATACTTGATTTGTGATTACTTTGGGAACGTGATTAGAAAGAATTGTATTTCTCTTTGACAAAATATCACAGTGCATAAATTAAATGTATTATGCGAATATATACCGTTCTTTTTGGCACCTTTTGCAGCATATAAAAGTAACAAACAAAAAATATATCAAGAGCAACTCCAATTCGTAAAAACAACTTCTCATCCAGCAATGTATAAACTTACTAACAGGTGACTTTTTCATTAAACATACACTTGTATACACATATACAAATGTATACAATTCTCCCATATAGAATTTGTACAGTACATAAAATTTTATAGATTTATGACATATAAAACTTACCTAAACGTGTAATGTGTTTTCAGGAATTATAATATGGAAAGCGTTCAATCATATGGTACATGGTGCGATAATCAAGAAGAGTACAATGCAATGTAATTTACAGAGATGGAGCAAGGTCATGAATCATAAATCTCTTTCTACGAATTAATTCTGCATTCGAGGTTTCAATATATCATTGGACGCAGTTAACTTTCAACAGTCAACGTGAGATCAACGTCCAACGTCTTACATTGAAATACGGATGGCATCGTTTTTCAGTAAAAGACCGTGCTACATCATCAATCGTTTTAGCGAGAAATTTGAGTAGATCTACATAGAGACGTAAAAGTACTTTTAAAACACACACACATAACAGACATAATCATTAGGTTATCCTTGATCGGAAGGACAGAAAATATTTTGTTTTTCGTTTCCTTCCCATAATTCGGAGAATTTATTTTCTTTGTCAAGCAGCTGTAATCTCGCGTTATATTTCTTTTATCATCACAATAAATTTTAAAATCGTCTAGAAAAAGATTTGTGGCATAACACTGACAAATATCTTCGCAATAAGTCTCTATATAAAATAAAATATTACAATTGTGATGGATAGATTTGAAAAATATTTCTTTTTTTTTTTTTTACACACATATCATTATACTTCTATATGTATAATTTTTTTCCTATATAACAGCCAAAGAGTTTTATATCATCTAAGTGTATACAATACGCGATCACGATAGCTTTTAGAGATCACTGTTAAATATTCTTATTTTTTTATATAACATTTTTCATAATTTTTTATATTTCTTTCAAACTTTACATATTTTTGCTTCATTATCATCTTATTTTCATGAATTTAATATTGGTATAACATAAAGTAACTTACAGCTGTAACCATTGTCAAACATGTCTCTGTGCATGGTCTCCACAACTCTCACATTTATGGCAATTATGATCAATATCCTTAAACTTTTAAAAGTGCATCGAGACTAATTGTCCTTTCCTCATAATGAACATTTTGTTGTAAGATGTGCATATTATTTATGATACTGAACTTATGGCGTTATGGGGTGGACCCATTTGTGTTAACACTTTGTCTAACCATTGTAAAGGTCCATGCAAATGTGCTTCAATCCAGCAAGGGGTTGATGTAACATCCTGTCTATGATATTCAGCACCCCATCCCTTCACAAATGACATTCTGTAAACAAAGAAGTTTTTACTTACTTACCTGAGTTATGTATATTATTGCAATTTTTCATACTGCATTAAATTATCGCGAATTACCTAATCGTGCACATCTTTGTTAGCTCATAGACAGCTTCGAAGCCATGATTTACACTTTGCGAGAGAAGCTGAGCAAATTCCTGATTGTTGAATATCTTCAACGAACATCCTGGTGGAATTTTACAAACTGTGCTGGGGTGAAATCCATGATGGTGATTACAATTCCTAGATTGTACAAATATTGCCGAGTCTGAGAGACATTCGGCATAAACTTCGCCTCCCACGTAGTACAAATGCACTCCTTTGCCTATGTGTCGCCTTGTATTTTCTATTGTGGAATTTCGATTTACATTGGACAATTGTCCAAGGCAGAAGCGATCGGAGTTATTGCTCGGGTTTGTGAAGCCGTCAATAACTACCGAATGCGTCTGACAATGAAATACCTCGCCCACTCGGCAATTTAGCTCGTAGTAAGCAATCGAGGCCCAATAGGGTGGTTCCTGATAACACACAGGTGTAGCTGATTCGATGGGCGCGCTCGTATCCATTGGAACCGAATCCGATGACGAGGTTTGTCCAGTTTGTGAACCATCCTCAGGCGGAGAATATGCCGGCGGTGGCGTCTCTGGTAATCCATTAGTACCATACGGACTCTGAGGATTCGGTAAAGTTGCACTCCCTGGGCTTGGCACGGAACCGACAGAGGACATGGGTGATGTCGGATTGACGCCGCCTGTGGAGCTAGCGTTGAAACCGCTAGATGAGTAGGACACATTGTGCGGCATGCTTGGATCGGCCAATTGTTGAAAAGGCAACAGAGAATGGCCAGGAGCATATTCTGAGTGTCTAGGAACCAATACCGGCGGCAGCACTGGGCTCTCCACTCTTTTATAATGATAGGGGTTAATACAAACTTCCTTCTGCTTGGCGGAGAATGGATATTGACATAATTCCAATGGTTTTAGCTCATGGTGTGACTGAAGATCTGGCCACCGCCAGACTCTGCAATATATCACATGTGGCAAGCCTTTGCGGTGGGAAACCTGTAGTCTACCATCTAAGCTTCGAGGAATCGTTACGCATTTGCTTGGTGTGCCGGGACAGCTCAATGCTCGCTCTAGTTCTTCGATCGCTCCTTTGCGCTTCTTCAGTTTTTTCACTAACGAGTCAACCGCTTTCTCCGCCCATTTTTCTTCTTCGTCCCCTTGTTTCCATCCAAGCAATTTTTTCACAGCGGGACTGGTAAATGAGAATAAACTGTTCAACGAAGACATAGGTCCAGAACTTGAAGTTCCTTCTTCATCATCCATATTCGACGAGTAATGTATTACTTAAAAGATTTATCTACGCATAATATTTTTGTCTTCATCTATAAGAAATATACTTCTTCGTCAGCAATCTGAAATCATACAAATAATGTTCCAATTTCTTAATGAAACTTTAAAAAAGAATGGAAAAATATTTTTTTATATGACTTCACAAAATTATTCTCTAGCATAAATACTTATTGATTATTATTTTCAATTTCCAACTTCAAAAATATTAAATATATTTTTTTCTTTTATACATTCACACACACGCGCGCGCGCGCGCGCGCGCACAAAATTATTTACTTAAAATTCTAAGAAAATTTACTTCTCAAATTACAGTGTTTAGAACATTACATCAAACTTTGAAATTTAAAAAATATGTATATTTTGTTTTTATTCTATTTATATTCTATTTTTCTTAATCTTCCACTAACAATAAGTTAAAATTTCAGAAAACACAAAAAGTTTTCCTCTTATTATATACAGCAACAATATTCGACAAAGCGTGATTTCGGACGCGTCTGTCGCCAATTCGAACTTTTGCGATGCTATTTTTATAAGAATATGTGATATTTTGGCATGTCTCCTCCCACTGCTACGTCAATTCACTGACAAAGAGAATAAAATCCCATAAATATTGAAACTTTTTTTTTAAATGGAGACACACACATATGGCGAGTTTTGAAACGGAAAATCTCGCGCGCGTGCAATATTTAGAGATTACAAGAGAGAAAATCCATTATATTGCAAAAATATAATAAATTTATAATTATAAAACATTATAAATTTTAATATATAAAAAATATAATAATAATATATTATTAATTGACTTCAAGAGAAGACATGAGGAAGTAGAGACACTATTTTCAAACTGAAAACTACATATTTTGTTATATCGATTCATCAATATTCTATTCGTTAAGCGACTCGGTTCTCCGTAAATATACGTAAAGTAAATGAAATAAATCTTCAACGCAAACACACACACATACACAGACAAAGTAATCCAACGAGTGTTACATCGTGCGTGAGGTTAATTACGCTACGGAGCGAACACTCTCGTCGAAGAAATCGCCGAGCGGCAGGCTATCGCGGTAAAAAAAAACTGACGCACCGGAAGCACGCACGCACACATAGATTATACTCCGTCCGCGAATCGGTATGCGAAAGTACCGCGCGATCGCGATACGCGCTTTCGTTCGTGATATTCGTTCACTTACGCGCTGCTCCTTGGCGATTTGGCATTGTTTTTACCACGATCTCCCACTCCCGCCGCCTCTCTATCGCCCTCGACGCCACGCTCTCGCCATTACGATCTCTCGCCTAGCGCAAAAAGCGCCCGTGGGGTTATCGATTACGCTGTTCGACTACTGGGCGGCGCGGGGTGTCCAATGGCAATTCCGCGAAAATGAGACGACGATAATATCGCTCGGGAATTAATTTCGCACGGTGAGCGGTCTGTACTCGGGATCCCTCGTGTCTCTCGATCGTTCCGTTGCCATTCTCTCTCGTGTTCCAACGACCACCCAATCGACGAAGTCGAGGAAAATGCAAACGGGGGATCGCCTCCGATTCCCCGTAATTTCGACGGTACACTTCGTTTACGCGTAATGTATTGTACGATTAACGTTCCCCTTCGTTTCCGCGAATGCGCGATCGACTCGTCATCTACGCGAACGCTGATACTCGGCGCGTAAACATCCTCTCTGTACGACGACACTACGGCGAATGTTTACTCGACGGATTATACGGATTACGTTGCGAGCGATGTCATTTGTAACGGATTTGCAACAACGATGTTTCATTCGTTGAAACGGCGAGTCATCGGACGTACCGATTGGCTATCGAATAGAGAATTTCTCGATTCGATAGTTTCTTGCAATATCAGCCAATCAGTATATCGGACAAAGCTTGTCCGATGAGAAGCTTTAAGTCACTAGAAAACTCGCGTTCCGGTCGCCATGTCTAACTCCAACTGCGGAATAAATCGCGTTGATAACGCGCGCGATTCGGAGAATGTAAGAAAATATATTTGTCCGTTAGATTTTGTGGCTAAAAAAGTAACCTCGTTGCTTTCATCAGTTTGAAGAACCAAACATTGATTGCATCGTAGCAAAGAATGATCGATGTAGATTTGTACACCGGCAAGTTAAAATCATCGCGCATGAATTTAATAAATGTAAGTGTAAGTCTTTTTCTATCAATCTAATGTTCGATATAGAATTTTTTCAACAATGCGAATCTTATACCTATTCTTTCGTTGATTTTTCTGAGAATAGTGTACATAAAAGTTCGAAAATATCGAATTATAAATATTTATACAATTTAATTTTAATTTAAAGAAATATACTTTGTATTATTTCATTGCATAATTAATATGTGCAGAGCATATATTAATTCGTTTTTTGCTTCAAATTGGTATTATAAAAGGATTGACGTATACAATATGTGCGAAAAAGAAAAAAATTTCTACTTGTTCTATTACATCTATTATATACACTGTACACACTTTAAATATTATAAATATTATAAATTAATTCATGTTTTGTACAATACAATGGAAGATTCATATTTACGTGGACATGCGGTAAAATAAATTGGCAGCTTTTAAATAGCATAACCACATTTTCATAAATTACTTATTAAGAGCGATATGTTTTTTTTTTTTTTTTTAGCTCTGTAATAATCTTGTTCGTGAATAGACTTCATTCCCTAACAATTATATTTGATATCTCGATTTTTAAATAGTTAGGTAACCTTTTAGTTACTCGAGTTTAAAAATTAAAGTTATTAATAAATAATGATATCAAATATAAATAACATTAATATTCTTTGGTCTCAAAAATATTTCAAATTTTGACTTAATAAATCTTACTTTTTAATAATTTTCCAATATTTTTGGATGCTCTCGTCATCCAAAATTATCGTATTATGATCTTCCGTAAACAAAGTTTCTTGGCTTAGAGCAGGAGTCTCTTGTCGGGAAAATTCGCTAGTTGCCCATAAGAACAAATCCAATGTCTGCTCTGTGCATTCTGCTATAAATCTTACAAATGGTCTCACATCTCCGGTATTTGCCAATTGTAAATTTTCATAATATTTATGACGATGTTGTTTATGAATGATAACAGGCGGATATCCGGCCCGCATAAGAATCATATTCATGAGTAAGCGGGATGTTCTACCGTTTCCATCGGCAAACGGATGTATATGTACCAATTTATAATGTGCGAGAGCAGCGTATCTATGAAACAAATTTTTTGGATTAAAATTCTGAACAAAGTCTTGGATAAAACTAAACGCAAAAGAAAAGATATATAGCAAATGTAAAATGAAAGATTTGTTTACCTTACTGGATGCATTCTGATGGCTTGTTCACTATTTAACCATAATACAAATTCCTCCATCAAATAATGTATATCATCTGGACCTGGAGGTATATGGCCACCAACGTATACTTGAGTTCTTCGAAATTCACCACCTTCGACAGGATTCACATGTCCTAGCACACGCCTATGTATCTCTAATATATTTTTTATAGAAATGGACCATACCCTGAATAATGAATAATAAATATTAGAATAGTGATAAGACTTTAGATCTTCTCATAAAATTAGAAACTTACTTATTGCCCATGGTCGCAATGATATATTTCATGGCAGCATCTAATCCAATGATTTCATTGTGTTCATCAATACTCTTTCCATCAACTGCAAGGCGTGTCTCGACTATAGCTCTTGTCTGTGCCAGATTCATAGTATTCCCTTCAATTCCAACTGTGTGATAAATATGCTGGAAGTAAGCCTCCGTTTTAGCACGTATTAACGCAACATTGTCGTCGGGTATATTTGACAGTGTATTTCTTTTCTCGTCAATGCGTTTGAGCATTAGCCTGTCGAGTTCCTCGACTACTCGAGCTGTTCTTTGACTGTTTATCAAAGCACCTTCATGGTTCGGTTTGTAAGTTAAAGCGCGTACATAAAATTCATTAGCTTTGATTATATTGTTCTGAGAATGCTCTAAAAATTCTCCGTAATGATTCAAAACATCTGGATGACAAGGTGCTAATGCCACAGCATGTTGAAACAATTTTATAGCTTTCTTTTGCTTTCCAGATACTTTCATCTCCATTGCTAACTGCAAAGATGTCAGGGCTTCTGCTGTCGATGCCACAGTGTTCTGAACTTGCACTTTATCGAGTTCAGTGTTATCCGATGGAAAGATGAGTCTGTTGTCATAGTAAACATTCAAAAAACTTTCCAAGGGAAGCGATGCAAACTTGTTACGGAATTCATTCTCTGAAAGAAGGATCGAAACAAACTGTCAGCTCTCATATTCTTATCATATAATTTGCAAATATCGCAATAAATGATATTTCACATGTCATGGCAAACGTAATTATATACGTTTATCAACTTTGGCTTACCCTCGTAATCGGTGGGCACGCTGCGTAAATATTGTGCCAATAACGCGACGACGAAAGCAGCGGCGAGTCCGGATACAAAGACGAATACGAAGACGAAACGATTCGGTATCATACCGTCCGTGGCGACATTCTTGCGTTTGGAGTTCACGTTAGCGGCATTTGTATAGCGCACATGTATGTATTCGTAAATGTATGTAAATGCCAGTAACATCTTTCCTCGCGGTGATTCTCGACGGACTTGCGGCTGATAACAAACCGTGACATGCTTGACGAATATATCGCTTCTATGCGCTCATATGACGCAACGCGTTGCTTTCGTATCTTGTCAACGAGCGGCAGCTCGAATGCATCCATGTGGTACATTCTGATTGGTCGGGGCTTGCGCATTCCGCAAATCGACAATATCGTCGTTTGAATCGCGCGCTCTCCACTCGTTCCTCCGTTCAGCCATTCCCCTGTTCCATCGTTCTCGTCCTTTTCCGCATTTCGTCTCCTGGTGTCTTATCGCGTCTCTTCACGTTTCTTCGCGTCTCTCGCTGTTATATTATTATAGCAACTTTCGACGCTTTAATATATACAACGTATGCGACTTACAAATGAAGAATTTATGGTATAATATTTTTCAATTAATATTTAATGATAATCTTTTCATTCTTCTGCAGATTCGATTGATCACTTAATCTTATTTCAGCTCTTACAGCCGTTTCCCCTCCCCTCCCCTCCTGCTACTCCAGTTTGAAAATCTATTCAGTTTGGTTCTCGATTGCCTGTGTTCAACGTCTTTCTCCACGTTCGAAGAGTAAGTATATATACTTGTTGAATCCAAAATACATTAATTGTACGACTGTATAATCTAATGCATTGAAATTTGTATCCGTTTTCTTGCAGTTTGAATGGAAAGCGATATATGAGCGCGTTTTATATTTTATTTGTGAACGAATATCAGACGAGGTAAAGAAATCGGCATAGGCAGCCATATTAGATGTAACCGACTTTATATCGGAAGATACAATGGTCGGCCTTGGAACATTTTCAATTAATCGCAGGTACAATATTTATATTGATTATTATAAAAATACTAATCACATATTGTGAATGCATTTGGGATTCTATATGCGTCAATGGTATTTATTGGAATTTATTCGTCGTACGTACAGATTATTCTATATGTTATACATGAAAAATACAGAATAGCTTTTCAATGAAAATAATTATGCTCTAATTTGAATGATCGGAATTTTTTAAGTAATGGATGCATTCGAGTGATTTAATAAAATTAATCTTCGGTTCCAATAGATGCGCGTATATTTATACAATAATAATATTCGTTAAAGAAAATAAAAATATATTCAATCGTCTCAAAAGTATTTCCATTTTCATATATTCCTTCTAGTTTTCGAATTTGCAACTGGATATCGCCACGGTGGAGAAAGTATTTTTTTATGAAAGCTCTCCTGAAAAATATTGCATAAATTACAAATTGAACATTGATTGAGTTAAATATAATTGTTTCATCAGTAAATTATTACTTTGTTTCGCGAAGTAGGCATGCTTTCGCTGCTAACTCGCGAATAGGTTTGCAAAATCGAAGGACTAGGGGTTATTTCATAGTCCATTTTATAATTTCTAGACAAATCTTCGCTCTTTCCTGTCCTTTTAGGATTAGTATAAGATGCAGAATTTCTCGATTGATACGTTTCATTCCTATTTATAATCGATATAACAATTAATTGTCGCTATTGCATATATATATATATATATATAATTGTATTTTTAGCATTCTTTCATAAAATACCTATATAATCGTCGATCTGAAATTCTATCATCCTGACTTTTTAGAATTTGCGATACATGATATTGTTGGGGCGATGAAGACGGGTTCATGGTAGATGTTTCGTAGCGAATTCTCTAAATGAGAGATTAATAATTGACTAGGGGATGTACTGCGTGCTTATTATAATCAAAATAATTGGAATAAGAAAAGTAAGATAAAGGCAAGTTGAATTTTACGGAATTTCTCCGTCCCTTGGAAGAACGATTTCCGTTTCCGGAACGGCATCGCCAGTTCCATGTCGTGGAACCGTGTAATGAGGATTGTTTGGCCGATTGTTCTTGCGTCTGGCCGGGTCGCATAACGATTATGCGATCAGTATTGTCAGAATTTTTGGATGTACTATTTTGATAATTGTCCTTCGTCGTTCTATATAAACGTAGTAAAAAATATTTAGAGAAATAGTTATATGTGTATATAATTCGCAATATATACATATATTATTTTTAATAAACATATATTATTTCAGATATACGGAAAACAATTGTTTTTTTTATAAAAGAAATTTATATGAAATATAATATTTTATCTCTATAGGAAGAATTGTTTTTACATTTTGCAAGCAATATACGTAGGGTGTTTCAATTTTTTCATTACTTTATACATTATAATGAAATAATCATAATTATTATGAATAATGAAATAAATAAGTTTATTTGTTATAAAAAACTTAATAAATAAGACAAATCTTATTTTTATTATGAAAAATACTCTGGTTATATTATTATGGAATATTTTTAAAAAATATTTTTTTCAAGGATTGCAGTTTAAAAAATTTATTGAAATTATACTGTATGTAATTATATCACCTAATAGTCATGGTCGACGACGATACATGTTCAATTTGACATGTGGAATTTCGGAGGAGTTGTGGTGTTAACTGATAAGCAATAGCGGTTGTTTGGTGCAATTTGTGTGCTCTATTATGATTAAAAGATATACGTCCGGATATGAATAATTATAACATTACAGTACTTTCTTGTAAAATAACGTTCACGTTGGTGTTCTTCTTACTTGATATTATATATGCCGCCGATTTCCCCATACTTTCGTCTCATTAATTCAGCCTCGACAGCGACCACGTTTGTTCGCATTGCCGTCGCAATCTCGTTTATTATCTACAATAATCAGCAATGCAATCATCTTGTACAGGCATTTTGTATAGCGTCACTAATTGGTGCATATTTTAAGGCCAATCAAAAAAATTGCAAAGTAGACGGTGATAAAATGGAAAATTCAGTGCATAATATTGCTATAATAATGCACAAGCGAGGTATTTAATATAGAAATAAGGTGCATGGGTTTGTTAAAATTTAAAAATGACTAAATCTACCGCATTATGGATAATATAAGTATTTTAAGAAAATTGGATTAAAAGATTTAGAAATTTGCGATTTCTAAAAAAGACATTATGAAATATATAAAGTATAATATGTATAATGGAAGGAAATAATTATAAAAATGGACATATTAAAAGTAAAATTATATCTATAAAGAGATAATGTATCACATATTTTCTATATATTGTCTTCTTCAAATTTTTTGTCAAGGATTGTCAAGGATTATGAAGAATTTTGTATATATTACCGCGAGATGATCGGAAACCTTCAAGTCGTTTTCAAAACAAAGATTGTTCTTCGACGATGCGAGGATCCACGGATGATCGAGGATCTCTCGGATAGTGATTCTCTCACGAGCTAATGGGACGAGCAAGCGGTTTATCAAGTTCCTACACTCGATCGATGTTTGGCACATGGCTTTTTCTTGGATCGACGTCAAGCCCCTGTTGATCTGGATCATCAATCTACGTCGACGTTCCTCCGACGATGTCCATTCGTCGCGAGGACAGAGAAACGGAAGTCGACCAATTGTCATTCCGTACAAAACGACTCCTCTGCTTGTCATATTGTTGCATAATATTTAAACTTTGCGGCATAATTTAATATGCTGTATTATAATTAAAATGCAAACGGTTCATATGAATTTTTTTGACGCTACATACACGTGTGGCTTTTATAAATTGTTTGAAGAAAAATATTTTTAAAAAACTCTTTTACATATTATAATAAAACTTGCAAATATTTATAATATATCTTGCAAATACAATATCTATTTACAGGCTCCATAAATCTACTTCCGGCCCATATCGTTTACCCACGACGAAGAGTTCGGGAGCAGCATACTCCGGGGATCCACAGTGCGTTCGCAGAGGATCATCGCTGGCATAAATGTTGCTGAGACCGAAATCTACGATCGCAAAAGACATCGATTGGGTGAGTGCTTTTTACGAAAAATTTTTCATAATTTTCGATTGCGTTATTAAGATTACATTGTGAAATTATAATACTATATATCAAGCCAAATGCGTGTATAAATCACATTAATATATAACAAATAGATGGTAATAAATTGAAAAGTAAAAAAACGCGCTATTTTATATTCTTTTTCTAAGTAGAAAAAACATCTGCAAAATTACGAAGCATTTCACAATCTATTCGATTCTTTCGTGAAATATCTGTGTAGGGATCCGATTCGCCATAGCAGTCGAAGATCGTTAAAAATAACGGGCATCGTATTTCTGCGTAATTATATAAATTACGGCCAATTTTATCGCAAGTGCAATTTTTTTTATGCGGATTTTTGCCAGGCACAAGCAGATCTGATTTCACGCTCGAAAATCAAGGGTCACGCGAGCGGAAACATTATAGTCGCGATTTTCGCGGTGCACGCTAATCTACGCGATTCGATCGATGGCGATTGCTACAATCGCCGCGACCATAACGTTCTTTCGTCTCGCGCGATACGTCCACGTTCAGATATACAACGCACACATTTGCCTCTCACCCACTATCTTGATATGTTCCCTGCGTTCGTCCTGCAGCACGATGTTCTCCATTTTGAGATCCCTGCAACAGAATCACAAACGTCTTTTGACAGGCTGCAGAAATGAAAAAAAGTTGATTAATATTCCTTACAAAAATAAAATATTATTATCAAGCAATTTTATAAAAAAATAATATTTATAATTGATAGCGACAAATTATATTTCTTAATTTTAATGATAAATATTTTAACAAAGATGCGATAGATTGATAGTTCTTTAAAGAAAAATTCAAGTGCTCTCCTTATTGTATTATTCTTTATTGTAACTTTTTAAAGCTCAATATTTTAAATATCCCAATGGCTAGATGTCATTATCTTATACGATACCTTAATTTAAAAAGTAGACTTTAGTTTGGTTAAAGAAAGTATCAATTAATATTAAAATTGACTGTTTTGAAAGACTTGGGATTTTTTCTCACGATTTATTATCTCGTTTTCCTACGATTATATCTTTTTAGATCTAATGTATCCCCAAGATAACGATTACGCAGTACATAGGCACATATGCGTGTGCAGTTTGCGCGATCACGTAGCGCGTTCGCGAGATTAACGCTCTCGGCGCAAGAACCCCGTGGCCCTGACCATCGCGCGAAGGTCTCTTTGCTCGTATCGCCGTCTACGAGCGCAACTCGCGGACCTTGCAAATTGTCGTTTCATCGGCACGACGACGTCTTGACCTCTCGATGTCGGGTGTCGGGTTCTCTCATTTCTCGATCTCGTATACCCTTGATGAGATGTCAGAGCGTGGCAGAGTCAAAGTCGTCGAAATTTCACGATGTATCTTGGATTTATTTCTTATACAAATTTGATTTCTCGCGCGAATATTGCAAAATTTCTATCACACTTCTTAAAAAAATAAATCACGGAGATGATTCTCCGTATCAATATATAAATCTCATAAAATCAAGTAATCCATCTTCTTCGTGTGTGACAGGTATCTTTCTTTAAGACTTACGATTCTTCTCAAGGCTTATGATTCTCTAGTAAGATTGTTAAGAAAATATATTTCTAAATTAGTAAAGGAATTTACAGATGAACAGAGAATAGCGTTGTGAAAGATTTAGTATAGTTGGAAAAATGACAACATTTCGATCGAGAGTCCTCCAGGTATCGATACGAGAAACGCGATATCGAAACTTCTAGCCGAGACCTAAGCCTGTCACCGGGATCAGACGGCAACGACCCTGTAGCTTATCCGTGGCAGAGACCTTGGGACCTTGAAACGCATCATTAAAATCGCATCGCCGCGATGCGAGAGAGGAGCCAGCGTGCGCTTTGGGTGTCGCTAATAAGTAATAAAAGAGGACTCGCTCCTCGGAACACGTGCCCGCGGCGAGGGTAATACCGTCACGGGATGCGAGGCGCGCTCGTAGGCGATCGTTACTCGTTGGCGAGATCTAGAACACGTCCACAGTATTTTTCTTTATCCTCGGCTGCTGGGCCACCTCCCATTCGAATTTCGAATCGTTCGAATACCGTGAATGAACTCTCGCTCCAGGATATTCGTCCCAAAAAAAGCGAGCGAACCGAAGTGATGAACGGTTTCTCCGAGTTGTCTCTCGATATTAATTTATCGGTCGATTTATCTGCTTTTTCATTATACGCAGCGATTATGTTCGGTTCTGTATTAATAAAGGGGAAGACAAGAATTTAAAAAGTAAGGTAGAAATTTGAGAGAAAAAACTATATATAATTTTAGTCTTTTTTAAGAAAAATATAAAAATTTTAAATGTGTAATGAGCGTGTGGTCTCCAAAATTTTTTGTGTTTGTCTTTATTACTGGGGGGACGCACGCACGTAAAATTCCAAATATAAATACGATAAACGTAATCCATAAAATTAAATGTCTCATTTCACGTTCCATATTCTCTAATTAATTACGCAAAATCAACTAATACATAACTAATCGATTAATTAGCATCCATGCATGTAAAATCATACGGGATATTACATAATTATCAGTTAATCTTGTAATCACATTTCATGGTATTGAATAACGTCGACAATAAAACAAAGTACGCATCGATATTCCGATGATCAAAGCGCGTTAATCGGATATCGAGGTATCGCGAGTATCGTCAGGTTCGAAGCATCGAGCGATGCGTTTCTACCGCATCCTCAACTGCTGCGGGATAATAGTCGAAACGACCCTGAAGCCGAGGCCACGGTTGTTCGTTGGCCTGGGCGATTACGTTTCTTTTATATCGTCGTAGAAGTGCCGAGGCGGCGCTGCCTGGGAACACGCGTTCGCGACAAATTGCGCGAGATCCGATTAAAGCTCCGCCGCTCGTCTCGCGCTCGCGCTCTCGTAATCGCGAGAACATAATTGCCGGCGTAAAGCGACAGGTGGTCCCGCGGACTTGATAAGAAAAAAAAAAAAAAAAGAAAGAAAGAAAGAAAGAAGGAGAAATAAATAAGAGGCGGAACAAAAAGAGCGCGAGATGTATATTCCCCGCACCTCTAGCGTTAACGATCATCGGCCCTTTTCTCCCATCTCTCCTCTCTCTTTGAAAATAAACTCGCGCGGCCCGTGACAAAAGTGATTGATGGCCGCGACGATCCAGATATTCCTGCTGATCGACGAACGGACGAGATCCACTCACGTATTATGAGATGGAGCCACGCGTTGCATTGGAGGGAAATTGCATCCTACGTAGGGAATACGCGTAAAAGAATTGTAAATAGGTGAAAATTTCGAGTTCCTCCCTCATATCGATATGATTTGCTCATTAATTATCATATATTAAAATGTACGATCGCGTACGCGCTTTAGCTTTGAGAATGTTAAATGTAGCTCTATTTCAAGAGAAGGAAAAATTATTTCTGTAAATCTATTTATTTTGCGACACGCACAGATGCTGCTTTTACGAATTTACTGCTAATTGACAGTTATCTTTTATGTATCACCGGGCAAGACGATAGGCCATCACCTACTGTGCACGCTTCGGCGCGATCGCGTTTACCTCCGCACGCTCGTAAACGCTCGCGAGGCAGGAACGATGCACTCGCTCGCGCTCGGTTGCAAGCGTGCGCGCATCCGTAAGTACTTAAAATTTAATTGCTGGCCGTGACCGTTATATCGCGGCGGTTTATTTCGGTCTTAATAATCCGGGTCCACGCATCGAGTTTTCGCGCGGTTGAGCGGGGTCATATCTGTGTTACGAGTCGCCAAGTCGAGACGAAAATCGAGAAAAACACGCGGAATCGAGAGTGCACGTGGAACGTAGCGCGAGCGATTTATCGTTTCCACCCGCGCATAAATATTCGATGCGCGACGCCGGCATTGATACGCGCGCGCGAGCGCCGCGGAATAATAGATAACGAGATATTTGGGATGCGACGCTCGAGGCGAAGTTTTAATAAACCAACCGGATCCGCGCGATAAACCGGTCCCGCGCCCGCAGTTGATGCGTGCGGAAAATAATTCGAAGAGTTCGGCGGAAAAAAAAAACGTGTGTGTAAACGCCTTCCTTTCCATCGGGCGTAGTCGCAGAGTAGAGTCGTTACAGAAGAATATTTTTTTATTTTAACACTCTAAATATTCTTTAGAGCATCTTAGACAGCCTTCATTCCAATCGCATTTAACATTCGCAAAATTAAATGTTATGATAATTATATCCTGAATTATAAATAGGAGAAAGAGAAAGTCCAGAGCTATTTTCATTAGCTTTATAAAGTATAAAAAATGATGCAAAATAGTACCAAGACATAAACGTTCATATTTCGAGTGACGACACGCGAGAAAATACGCTTGCTAAATTTGATACAAGATTTAATAGAATTACTTATGCAGCGATGAATCTACGCTGCGATCAGGCATGGCAATGAAGATCGCTATAACGCATCCATCGCCAGTTCGTCGACCGTAACCCGCATGTTCGACGCGTGTCTCGTATTTTTCCAGCTGGCACCCCGCACCGATTTCAAACAGTGGAACAGACGGGTTCGCGACTTATCTCGTCTTAATACATGTCGTTTATTAGCGCGTCGATATGCCCGCGATGTGTTTATCGCCTTGAACGATGTTGGAAATCTCTTTGCCCGAATATCGCCGGCAATTGATCGCGTTGGATAATACTTGATCGTGACCTTTCGATTCTTTTGTCGCTGAAAAAACTCATATATATTTAGCCGAGATTAAAAATCTTCGCGATGACGACTGTTAAGAGACACGTACCACTTTCTCTGCTGAAACTTGCTTCTTCTAATTAATAACATATTCAAAGATATATTGGCTATTTATATTAGCTATTAACCGATCGGTATAAAATCTTATTTGCTTTTGTACTCTGATTATGTAATTTTCTGTCATTACACGGTAAAATGATATTAATGTTAATTTACATTAGCAATTATTTCGCGTTTTAGAATTGTTAAGATTTTACATGTAATATTGGGAGATTCTGTGGCTACTATGCAAAAACAAATAACGTAATATAATCATTAAAGTCGAAACGAATTTTATTTACAATAAAGTGTTGCGGACGTAACAGGCAAATGAATGAATGTGAAGGGATCAGAATTATTGCAATTAGCGCAGTAATTTATATTACTAATATAATATTTATTTGGATAAAAATGTAAGTGATTCGATTTTTCTCTTCCAGAATTGTGAGCGATTCCAAAACTATCTACTTACATAATTTTAAGTGCGTAAAAAGATATACGCGTCTGATTAGGATTGCGCGCGCTGGGGGAGCGGAAGGATTAAATATCTGTCGCGGGTAATCGGCGTGATATTGCGATTCGTGGGTTGCCAGTGCACCGTGCGGTTCTCGATCTCCTCGCGCTTTTTTTTTGCCCTTAGCAGGGGCCACGATGCGTGGGCGAAAGGGATCCGGCCAGACGGGGTCATCGGCCATTCCTGCGTTTCGCCCTTCTCGCGCACAGACACGCATTGTCGTGGCCGTAGCCGCGAGTCCTCCATCTGCGTGTGTAAATCAATTTAAAATTTTCCAAAACTAAAAAGAAAAAAAAATATATATAAACTCTTCAATTTATTATTACACCGCAAAAATATACGCGAGAAAAATATGATAGAATAAAAAAATTTCAAACTTATGTCTTCCTTTTAGATATTCTTTTATCTATTCATAATGCGCCGCTTATAAAAGACGCGTAAAATGTATAAAAAGAGTATCGTTAAATAAAGGTGACTCTACGAAAATATAATAACTTTTTGGCTCTACAGAAAGGCTCTTTGGGTCTACAGAAATAACGATTTACATCACGAGAAAAAAAATGTGTTTTCCTAGGATCTATTTATAAAAAAAAAAAAAAAAAAAAAGAAGGAGAAGAGAAGTAAAAACCGCTTCGTTTTATGACTGTTTATCTTCATTATTTCACCGGCCCTTAGGAGAGGATAGCGGTTATCGCTCTGTGTATCAGGTTCAAACGGTTGTTCTAAGCCAAACTTTAGCTAGGACCTAGATCGCTCATAAAGAGCGGCTTCTACGAGATGACATGTAATCTACGGGCTACAAGGGTTCCGACGAGAGGTTAAAGGCGGGACGCTTCTCGAATACCGCGAGAATTATTGTCGGTGAAGCGGTTTAATTTTCAAACGCGTTTGCGGTCGTTTCGGCGCGAGCTGTAATTTCCGTGCCGCGTCATCGTGGGTGGCGTGACGCGAAATCGGTGGTATGTATACCGAGGTGGTAACGGTAGCGATAAAAATATGCCGCGTCTGTTGATGGTTTACGATTATTGTCAGCATCGCGACTAGAGTCGGAAATTCCTGGGGGTAAAGGTTTATCGTGACGTTTTCGCGTTGATCGTGCAATTATGCCGCGATGGTAAAAAAATACATGAATAAACACGAGGTTCATAAAAATGAAGATCTGCGATAAATCTAATAATCAGATAATAAATATTTTCTGCCTTTACGAAATATTCTTAACAACGAAAATTTTTTTCTCTGTAAATCATAACGTATAGCCGAACATTAACTAAATTTATACACATTCGGCTTGACGCGATATGTTCGTTAAATTATTTGTTTAAAAATGGACAGGAGAGAGCAACATTATTTTCAAGTATAATCTATTATACATATTACACTAAAAAAATAATAATTTTTATTCAGCATAAATTATTAAGACGATCTCTCTCTTCTAAACGAAGATAATGTTAATCGATATTATGAATATACAAATAACTGATGGCACATTTATATTTTTGATATTAGTGCAATTTGCTGAATTTGTCATAAAGTTCTCAAAAATATACGCGTTAAACTCGTAATGTCGAGTATAATTTAGTCGAGTGTCGAATCGATTCGATAAACATGATGAACAAGACGTTCGATAAATATCGACGATGACGCGCATCCATCGAACTGAGGTAGATGCAGACTCTGCGGGCCGGCAGAAGAAGAAACGAACGAGAGTGCGGAGACGGAAAGGTACAATGAAAAAAGGTCCCTCGTGGAAAGAAGAAGGGAGACGGTGAGAGCGAGAGAAGGACAAAATGGAGAGGCAACGGTGGTCGGGGTAAAACCGGCGCGGAAAAAACTTGGAGTAATTTACAACAATCGTAAACGTAAACGCAGGCGTAGCCCGCTTGATTCATAGTGATTGCCTAACGGAACCAGCGCGAAAATTTACTCGCGCGTTACTCGTCGCTGGCATCCGGCATACTCCCGTCGAAAAATGACATCTGCATTGGCCACCGTTGTCGCCCGCTTCAGTCACGAACCTAATTTATTCGCGCAGATCCGCGCGTGAAGTCGTTATCCTCGAATAAGCATCCCAATTATTCAGTATAGCAAATTTTGAAGTCTATACATAGACTGTCGCGTGAACTGTCAAATTAATACATAGTAGGCTAGAAAATTGTAAATTTTCAAACGTTTCCTCAGTACAATTGAAAATGTCGATACTCACGTTCCTCCATTGATATTTAATTTCGCCTAGTATCGAAATTTATGACTTGTGCGAAATTATATTAAAGTTTTTCGATACGCGATTCAATCGCTTCTTCGAAGTAATAAATAAGAAAGTTGCGATAGAAAACATACGGCTAATATTTTAGTTACGTCGTGCTTCACCCGGCATACGTGTACGTGTTCCAGGCACGTGCGTGGGTGCACGTGGACGCGTATTTAGCTGTATGTCCACGTGCACCGGCTGCGATCGTCGTTCATAACGAGTAGGACTCACGCTCGCACGATGGCAATTATCTCGAGGCGAATTCGCAATTAAACAAGACGATATAATTTATCGGCGGACCAGTTCCTCTCGCGAAAAGGAGGTTGCAGACGTCGGACTCCCCCGGGATGGGCGGATCGGGGGAAAGGGAAGGGAAGGACGGGACCAGAGCCGACGAGGCGCGGGCCCCCTCCGTGCGATAATTTATTAATCAAACCTGTTCCAGGACACCTTCCGCTCTACGGGAGTGGCTCGTAAGCTCGCCATGTAATTGATAATAAATATAACGCGAGTCGTTTTACTTAGCGGCGTCGACTGCTCATCGTCGACAACGTCGAGACGGAGAACACGGCCACGGCCACGGCGATACGCACGCACACCTGGTGCGTGACGGTGCGCCGCGCGATACATGCGGCTGAAAGGGAAGCGCTCCGATACGTCTGCTGCGTAAATAGCCGTGTCGTCGCGCGTAATCGTCTGGATATATGAACTCCGCTAGAATAAACTACGAGAACGGAGATATATAAATCTTTCTCTCTTTCCCCCTTTCTCTTTCTCTTTCTCTTCCCGCTCATCGCTCGGATCGTCGTGTATCATTGCATCCACTGCCGCGGCTAGTATTTGTATTTGGAATAAGCGTGGGAAATTAAATTCTTAGCACACATGCGACAAAAGGTTATGCGTGACGCAGAAAAAAAATGTCGATGCGTATGTGAGGTGGCGTGATATAGTATTAAATTGGCGCATCGAGAATGATTCGTCTACGACTAATATCGTGAAAATTTTGCAGGATGTCGCATAAATTTCTTGGCGAGATTCTGTGAAATTGGTTTTTTCATTTAAAGTTTTCGACAACTTCTTTTTGTCTCCCGATATTAATTATTTCGATATTCGAGGTCTAGCTTGAAAAATTTCGTAAAAATAAACCTTCCGAAAATAAATGTGAAATTAACTCAAGAACAAAATTTATGTTCCTATTTTGCGAATCCGCGCTACGACTCGCGTATATTTTCGGCACGAAAGTTTGCAAGTCGAGGGGAATATCAACGAGAAGATTTTGACGAAGATCCACATTTTCCAAAGCTCATCTCGAGCTTATCCGTGCGATAACTTTCGAACGTGCTTCGATACTCGACCTCCAAATCGCAGCTTTACCTCGAGTTGCCTACGTGCTCGCCGATCATCCATTTCCGAAAGCATCTTCCGGCTTTCGCAAAGAACTTTTCACATATCCTATATATGGTTAGGTGCCTTTCTATTACTGTCTAACACAATTGTGATAGACGATGGCATTTAAATCCAATCACGCATTCTCCTTAGTTTTCTAAAATCTCAATTTTGTCGAACGACGACGGCTTGTCAAATGGATCGTCCTTGCGAAATTCATGTTTGTCCTTAAGCAGATATGCGTTTCGAGATCGTTCCTATTTTTCTCGGTTTGTCGACGGTTGCGGCGAAAAAAGCCGGATGGCCCGGCCGGTGAATTATGGCTGCTCGGAAGGGGCCTGGGAGCACCATTAAATGTGACGTCGTATAATAACCGCATTAATATTGTAACGAGCGTCGATGCTCTCGCCCCGATCTACCGTACATCGAGTATATCGAGGCACATACATCACCCCGTTTCTCTTTTCTTTGGCCCTCGTTCTTCTCTTTCATAGCTCTCCTCTTTCTCTCTCTCTCTCTCTCTCTCTCTTACGTTCTTCTCAAGGAGAAAGGATGACGAAGATCGCGAGACAGAGAGCGAGACAGAGAACTTCCTGATTTGGATGCGGGTTGCAGGCGCCGATGACCTCGGATCGTCACCCTGGGGGATCCTGGGGAGCCGACTATCGTCGTGGTTCGTTCAAGAGTATATAAAAGAATGGACACAACGGCAGCGGCAGGAGAAAGAGAGATTTTGAAATATCGCATGGAATATGTAAACGGCCGGTGAGAAGGATTTTTCGATTCGCGATGGGACCACCGAGTTCTTTCCGGTGATATATACATGGCGCCCTGAATTCTTTCTTCTCGAATCCCGTCGAGTGTGAATCTCCTCCATCGAGACTCTTTATTTAAATTATACACAATTAATCCATGCACATATAGACGTGAATAAATATCGATGTGAAAATTCTCGTAGATACTCTTTTAATGATCTATTTTATAAAATATAGAACGCAATTTATAAAGAATACACAATTTTAACTTAATCTCTTTATATTGTAAAATCACGATGAAAAGGCAAGTCAAATTTAACAAAAAGAAAAGTCAATATTTAACTTTTAATATAAATTTTAATCTCGCTTATTCTAGTGGTCAAATCATTATGTCATTATATCGCTTACATATTTCAGAATTTTAATCTTGTGGAATAATCAGGGATTAATATAAATTACTCGCTTTAATCGTACTAATATCAGTATAGTATATGTATATGACATGTTGCAACGGGCGACGCGAACGGGGACAGGGAAAATCTGCGATTCACAGGGCTTCGATCCATTAAGCGCTTAACCGAAAAACCGAATAAATCACGAAGGGTGACCGGGTGATCGCGGCGGATGGATCGACGCATATCGATACGACAGCCACGACAGGATAAGCGAGGAGGAAGCGCGTAGTACGGGAGAGGAAAGGCGACGGTACACGCGTCGAGGATGAGCGCGGATATATCATGGTGTACGAGGGTTTGAGCGCGGGGGCGCCGGCCCGAAACCCAGGGGTCGAACCCGTGGAATATTTATGGCGACCGCGGCGGCTCCTATTTTTATTTGGTACGAGAAATCGCGTTTGCGGAGAGCTCGCGTGAAACCCGAAAAATATCCCCCCGTTATTTCGCTTTATCTCGAGTCTATCCGGAGTCTCTCCTCCCCCTCGCTTCATCCGGCCCTTTTTATTCGGCAAACCGGAACGTCCTCTCTGTCGCGCGTTTTCGCACGATCCTACATGCGTTTTCTTCTAGCGCGAGGAAAAACGGCGGCGCTTTTCTTACCGGGAGAAGGAAGATCCCTTTTATCTTCGCGTCGAGAATCCGCCGAGGAGCCTTTGAACGTCGCCAGCGAAACATGCTAATGCCCGTTGGCATGATGAAATCCTGAACGACAGTGGAATCCCGGATTTCAATAAAGGCAATAGAAGCGCCCATGTGTGGGCTCCCTTTGCCATCTTTTTTTGTTTACCGTCTAAATTCACATCCGGATGCAAAAAATACGATTTATAGCTTTCGTGAAGCGCAAGTGTGAAAGGAAGTTAAATCGCAGTAACTTAAATACGATTAACGTGTAAATTCACTGATGGTACTTGAATGACAATATTTCAATAGAATCAATAAATAAATCATGGTATTTAAATATCCTGGTATTTGCATTTGAATCAGCCGGCAATCATTCTTACGGTCAAATCCGCGCGAGCAAGCCAGGAATTAATTTTAAGCTCGAATTCACAATAAGCCAGGTTGACGCGCATTCCATGGTCCCGATAATTGCAAGGAGAGAGCGAGCAAGAGGAGAAGCAGGCAGGAGGGGGGAAGAATGGGGACATAGAATCCGGGAGAGGCTCTCGGGTTTCCATTCGAGTCCACGTTGCCTATTGTCGCGGCATAACGCATCATTATAGCGGCTTATTCGTTGCAAGAGGTGGCCCTTCGTCTCCGAAAGAAGAGTACGGGGAGAGCGGTAACTCGCATTAAGAGTCAGATTAGCGAACTTCCATGGACAACGTTAGATTAGTCGAGGGGGATATTTTCCAAGGGGGCTCTCTTCGGTCGCGAAACTGCGAGGGTGGTTGAACTCCCGTGGAGGAAAGTATCGATAATTCTGCGGGTGGTTTAACGATACACGCGAGGCTATTTTTCCCCTTTACGATCGATTCCCTCCATATTACATTAATTCGTATCCCTTCTTCCTGAATTCGTAATTATTGTTGTATCTGCATATATATATATATTTTTTTTTTTTTTTTTTTTATTGACGGTGCAAGAAGTATTTCGAAACATTTGACATGTAGAGAATCGCGGAAAATAAATTATCTTTTAAACTTATCTTTATACATCGCAGAATTCAATAAAAAAGTAAGAGAAGACCATATATTAAACAATTTATATGATAATATTGGTTGCAATAACGTTTATCTAATTTCCGTTACACTTCGTCTAAACTATTTCATCTTTTTACTTTGTGTTATAACTTCTTATCTTTATAAGACATTGTAGATTAAGATTCGATGAATCGGCTATCGTCGCTATATGATTGTAACTGCACGCCGGCAATATATCATTAAATTTTCTGTCGAATTTCGAGAAACAAATGACCAGAGGGGGCTGTGATTTTAACGAGAAGCAATGTTTTTTGGACCGAACGTGCGTTCGAAGGAAATCTTTTGCGAGATCCGTCTCGAAGGGTCACGCGAAGGTGGGCTAAAGGAGGAGAAGAGTGGCGGAAAAGGCTTGGGTGGCAGGGTGCCCATTAAAAGTTCCTAAGGGTCAATTTCCAGTCAAATACACTCGAACGGTACCCCGTCGAGGCGCTTGGGTGGTTTCAGGCCGCGAAATCGATATTAAAGGCGACCGTGTCTACGAAGGGAAATATCGAAACATCTTACTTTGAACATATATGTCTTTTTGGAAAATGGACGACATTTTATAACGGGAATTTATGCCCAACAAGAATTGCATTTTAGATTCGACAAGCGAGACTCTCTCGGTTGGTTAATTTTTTTAACATACGCAAATTTATTTTTAAAATTAAGCGACAACTGGATAAATAAGATAAAAGTGAAAGGAACATAGAAGAAATGATAGAAAATCACAATAGATATTTTTTTCAGGTATTATATATGTATCGTTAATAATTTATATCCCAAAACTGTGTAGCAAGTTTGCCAAAAACGCTTCAATTATATATATATATATATTTGAATTCTATAGATGTTCTGATAATTTCATTTGTCTTGTTTAATATATTATATAGACATTCGAGTTGGAATTAATCAGTAAAGTTTACAAAAGATCACAGACATCTTCAATAGCATCATAAATACAGCAAGCTGGAAGAAGTGGCGTATCTGCTTCGTTCGTGCTCATCGCGTAACAAAGGGTTAAGACCGAAAACGATCGTGGGCGTCGAGGCGGGGAATTAACGACGGGCCGACGTTGGCGTCATTGGCACTTTTGCGGCGTGCGTAGGCGAGCGTGTGTGAAGGACTAAAGTCAAATAAGAGAAAGAGAGAGAGAGAAAAAGATAGACGCAGGGAGGACAAGAAGGAGGCAAAGAAGGTTGCCGAGAGGTCGTGGAGCCGTGAAGGGTTGCGATTCCCGCTCGAGAGCGACGTACCGAACCCCTCAGGTTCAACGTACAGATAGGGAGGTCGAGGGAAGCTTTTGCGAGCATCGCGACGTCGAACGCCAACGACGCTATCGACTCCTCAGGGTCGATGCACGCCACTCAGGCTGACCTAGGCGTCGTACGCATATTTAAAACTCCTTTCGTTGTTATCATTGGTATTTTATCGCAGAAGCGGCCATGCATATAAAGTCCATTTTCGTAGATCGCTATCTTTTAACTTCTTCAATTCTTTATTTATTGCGGGATAAAATGAAATTTTTAGCCGAACTCTGCACGTGATTGCCGAAAATCCGGGATTCTTCTGAAAATCTTTGTCTAATGATTCTTATTATTCTCGATTGCGGACTAAATTAAAAGAACTGGATTTTATATTATCGAATTATTCTCCCCATATATTTTAAAGATAAACACAATAATACAATAATTTTTTATCGGAAAAAATGATCGTTCTCGACACACATTGCAAAGTACAATAATTTATTTTATTTATTAATAATTATAATTTAATTAATTTTATTTATAGAGAATTCTCATCAAAAAATATTTTAATCTTCTTTTGAAATTTCTTCTTTTTATGATTCTGCAGCAGTTTATTTATGGCAATTAATTTACTGTACTCTATCATGGCGCCTAAAAAAGACCATATTTATTTGATGCACCCAAGTGCATTCAAAAGCGCGACGAAAATCTCATGACAGAATATTTTAATACGAATTTAAATGCGTCAGTGCCGAACGATAAAGTGATAAAAACCGCGCGCGCGCGCGCTTTATTCGTTACTTTTATCTTTTCATAACGGGGTGAATTAGAGCTACTCGTTAATCCTCATTGTTTCGCGAACATTCAGCCCTCGTTCGAACGATCAATTTGTAATCGAATATATCCAGCGTGTTCGCCGCGACGAAAATGCTACGCGGTGCGGAACTCGTAATTGCGAGCGTTAAATTTTACAGCGTGTATGCGAAGCGACGGTATATGATCGCGGCCAGTCGAGCTGGAAATCCAATTTTGGAGAAAAAAGATTGCACCGCGAGTATTGGTAGCGAATTGCTCGATCGGACGTGGAAAAAAGCAGATGTTATTGCGGCGACATCGAAAATTTGATATAAAAGTTGGATTAAATTTTGCAAAACATTTCAGAACGGCGGAATCTGCAAAAATTTAGCTCACTTGTTATATTATGTATATTAAAGATAAAATCTGTGTAATAATTTTGGACATTTTTCGTGCGCAAGGGAAATGAAAGATTAAATCGGCTAATCGGCAGTATTGGCGAGCAAACTAGCAAGTCGAAAGTTCTTCCGATGGGATTTACCGCAGACGGATATAGTTTCCCCGATGGTCGATCGAGCGTTGATATTAGAGACACATCTTTTCCATTAGAACGTGTCAGGTCGTACGAGCGTCAATCTCCGTGTAAATTAGTCCTTCTTCGCGACTACGTTCTCTTTCGTTCTTAACTAATTCTAAGTCTTACCAGATTTGCTGATTTTGGCTTTCCCCTTTCTTTTATGAACGACAAAGATCGTTCTCCGTCGAACTCAGAAATTCTGACATTTATCAACTTCATTGCAATTTCATTGCATCAACGATAATATTTATTATCGTCTAGCAAGAGAGAATTGATCGATGCACGTATGTATTATCACGTATATATTAAATGCAAATTAAGAGGATTATAGCGGTTGTTTCAGTATTGAAGCAACTATGAAATTATTTCAAATTAAAACTATGATTAACACTTTGTTTAAATGAAATTGATATTTAAAAATATTTATTATTATTAATAGTATGCATTATCGGATTGTCATTGAAAGAAAATCGCGAAATATGATACACGGTATCAAGCGCGATCTCAAAGATCCCGGCAGCTAATTTGCAAGCGGCGGGTCGCTTCTAAAGTTTCTCAGATATAAGTCAATGAACGTCGATTTTACGATCAATCTATCGGGAATTCGTGAATTACAATCATTTACAGATTCGGTGCCGTCATCGCAAGATCCGTCGAAAATCGATAAATGCAAGTAAAAAGAGAGAAACGAAAGAGGTGTTATCGATAGAAAGAAGGACGAGAAAGGCAAGAGGAGCGAGATTGGGGATGGTGATTTTACCAGAAGTACTCCGGGTCTCTCGCCGGTAGAGAAGCGGCAAAAGATGAAAGATATTTGAGATTGGTCCAGCCATTCCGCAGCAAGCTTGCCCGGATATGGCTTTATATTGCTCTTTCGCTTTTATAGCGTTCGACTATAAACTCACCCGAATCCGGCTTTCCGTGGCGCCGTGGCGCATTTATCCTGCGGACTTTGAAAAGTGCCACACGCGAGTGCGCGAGTTCTATCGATTTCCTACGACGAAAATTACATCGATAAACAGTTCTGGAGATTTCGAACTATCGCGAAGCTGTAAAAATGACTAACAATATTGTTATTTATCATTTTATAATTATCATAATTGCAATATTTCAAAAAAGCAATAATCGCATACATTATATTAGCATAAATGTGAGACAAAAGTAGAAACTGAAACTTCGAATATTGTCTGACAACAATCTAACAATAATAAAGAAACACGAACTCAAAAGAGAATGAAGCTTAAAATGACTGTTCTCGAGAAGAGCGACTCAATATGAATATATGATAAAAAAAAGTCAACATTCTCGCTAGTCTAATTGCTGCACGTCGCTTTATATATGCTTTGTAATCTTATCGATGATTATGGAAATTTTATTGATCAGTTGTTGAGGAATGTAGCAATATACAATATAATAATGCTCACGACCGACGTGTCGATTTTCTTGTCGTGAAAATGTTACATAACGTGGATGACATTTTTCAGAAGGATACTCTTGAATGACGAGAATAGCTCTTGAATAGAGTCACGAGAATGAGCGTATGCACGTTCGTATCACAGGACGGGAAAACATCAAAGGTGCTCGTCTCGTCTACGAGATAATCGTTCGCTCGTCACTCCGCCTTACGTTTCCTCGTAACAGGATATGGTTCTATCGCGTGTAGTCTTCCGTGAAATCGTCCCAGCTATATTCCTCTGGTGTTTCTTAGATACATCCCGCCTGGATCGTACCCTTTCCATTCCGTACGGGACACGAGAGGGGAAGGTTTATTATTATATCGCAGTGGCGATGAAAGCGAACAGGACAATAATAGCGAGCGCCGCTTATACAAGAGGAAAGATGCTCGTCTCGAAACTTTGTATTTTACGCTTGAACATGAACGCAAAGAGTGCCAGCGATTTTTTGATATCGCGACTATACACTGTACACGTTACTGGATTGCGTCGGTACGTATAAGAGGAAGAGAGAGAGAGAGAGAGAGAGAGAGAGAGAGAGAGAGAGAGAGAATAGTTCAACGATAAATTTTGGGAAAAGGAAAAGAGAGAGAGAAGATCATAATTATTAACTTTAACTTTTATATTTTATAATATAAAATTAGCGTAATACTCACGTATAGAAACTATCATAATATGATATAATTATATCAGCTTTTCATAATTTTTGTTTTTTTTGGGGGATATTTATAATTCTAATATTTATTTATATTTTCATTTCTATATGAGTATGATGCTAATTTTACATTATAAAATATAAAAGTTAAAGTTAATAATTGTGATTTTCTCTTTTCTTTCTTGCAACATTTATACATTATACAATACATTACTTTACGATTTTCTTTCGAGATAATTAGTATTTCTTCATGTTTTTTATATTTTATTATTGACATATTTAACGTTATTACTGCAACTAAAATATAGATCTGTAGATAGATAACTATATTAATATTTATAATATTGGTATATATGTACGTATAATCAAGTAATTGAATTTGATAGAATCTTAAAAATTGATATGTAATTTCGTTATAAATGGATTGAATCATCGCGCGTTTAAGATCGTCAATCGAGCGAGAATGAAAGATCGTTTGCATTGAAGTGGGTGCTAATGAAGTGGTATGCCGACTAATGAAGCAGGTGCATATTAATACCGAATCGACACGCTTGAATCCCCAGACTGACGAGGCTGAAAAAAAAAAGGGAAAACATTCGCGCCGGTAATCCTATCGTTTCTCTGCGCGAGTCAAGCCTGAACCTGAACGCGTATGTCTAGCTTTACGCGTTGCGACTTTTAAGCATCGCGACGGTCATTAAAATTCATCGAAAGGCCGACAGGACCGACACGTCGTTGCGCAAGATTTAAGATAAGCGATTAAGAGAACGACAGTCAAGGTGCTCGGAACGGTAGGGGCAGCCTTGGACTATCGTTATGAAGCAGTCGGTAAAAGAAGAGAAAAAATTGCGTAATCTGCTCGCGGACAGCGCTCCTAGATTGCAAAATCTATTTGTTTTGCAAATTAATGAGATACAAGACTGTCTGCTCCATTGGAGCTTACGTGTGCGAAGTTCATCGAAACATGCGACTTGTAGGCGGATTATGACACTAATAGATCTCTTCTTCTTACTCGCGTATAATTTTTTTTGCTCCTTCTTTCACAGCGATTTCTATGCTCGCATTATATACGATGGTGTATTTTTTATATATTCATTTATTTTTAAATTAAATCTTTTCCTCTTCAATGTTTTACAATAATCTCATCGCTTTATACAATCTTTGTAAATTTACTTTTCTACGATTTCTTCAATTTTCAACTTTTATAAGCAGGCTTTCATCTCCCGCTAAAAATTTCACTAAAATTTTGAATAAGAAAATTCTCATAAATCATCTAAATTTACGTCAAAATAAATTATGTAGAATTCCTCGGCGTTGTACTTTTCGTTAAGGATTGTTTTCTCTTTAGCCTTTTATCACTTCGATGGAAAAATCATGTAGCTGTCGCCATGTCCTTCGTCGACGTTCAGGGAAAAAGCTCCCTAGCGGTACGTAACGGTGAACCGCGGTCAACCGGCGCAGTGCAGCGCGTTTCCTCTGTTGTATGGAAATGCGACCGGATGTCGTCAGCGCGTGCCGCGCATCAACAAACGCCGGTTGACCTTGCGCGATCGATCCGAGGCTCCCCGAGGAGCTTCGCTCGTTCGCAAGATTTTCCCGTTGCAAATGCAACGCGACGAGGTATCGGGAAAAAGATGCGACGCGGGAGCGCTTTATTTTTCTCTCGAAAATTGAATCGAGATGCGAGAGGCGCGACGAAAGCTAAGAACGGCGTTTCCGGCGGCGACGATGTCGATAGAACGCGCGGAAATACGCGTATTTTGATAAAACCGTCTCTCTCATTTAACCGTTCATTCATTTTTGAAAATTCTTCCTCGCGCTTTGCCTTTTCTCGAAACCGAATATCCGTCCAACGGTATTCAATGTATCTCGAGATGTTTTCGCACAGATATGCTTTTAGATTCACTCGCGTCGCTATGGATGAAAATCCCACGATTTCAATTCATCCGATATACGACAGATGCTCATCGTCTTCTCTCGGCGAATAAAAGTGAATCGCGAATTGAAAGCCCTCTTTTCGATGTATCGATGGAAAACGAAAGCATTAAACATTCGTTCAGATTAGAGATTAAAATCGTTAAAATTTAATAATATGAATTCAAATTTTGATTCTATAAATACACAAAAAAATTATGTTTATTCGATTGATTTGAGAGATAGTTGTTTTATGATATTATTTTTGTTCAAAACTTTCATATGGAAAGAAGAAGAAATTAATTCTGTATAAAAGAGAAAAAATTTTCTTCCCATCCTGATACTTCAAAAAGATAATTAATGATGAAAAATAATATACTTTTAGAATGCAGTATTGTTCATGGGAAAAAAAGCTATACAAAATATATTTCCATATATCAACGCATGTGTGCAAGAGGCTGCATGATTAAAGCCATGTCACGTTAAAAAGAAGCGATCGTTGGCTGCCGAATAAGTCGCCGTTACCAAAAAAAAGGGTAAGAATCGAATTTTTTCGGCGACCGCAAAGGATATCACATTGATTTCTGGAAGTCCGGACCCTCCGTCACTGTCAGGAACGATCTCTCGCCAGGTCTCCGCCCACGGAAACCCCAGGAAAATTTTGCTCGTTCGCCATCCTTCCTCCTTTTCTCTGCCTCTCGCCCGAAAGCTCTTCCTAACACCGACCAGTTCAGCTCTAATTGCGTTTCCCGCCTAGCTCGGTCCCTCGGTCCTTCCGCTATAGTCATTCCTCTTCAAGCTCTCGGATCGGAGCCTTTTGTGTACACACGTGCGCGTGCGCGTGCACATACGTACGGTACACGCGCGCGACGTCGCTCGCAATCCCGGAATTCCTTGCTGAGGGACCGTTGCGACAGGATCCGCTCGATCGGACGCATCCAATACACCCCTACGCTGTGAAAGCAATGGTCCGCGACCGGATTTTCTCTCAGAGGCAATTCAAGGATCCGGATTGCGAATCGAGCGAGAAAAGTGGAAAAGAAGGGTGGAAAAGAGAGAGGGAGAAAGAGCTATCGATTCGAGGTACGTGGCGGCGTACGAGATTTAGAGCGATTTCCATGGAGAGGATAAATGCGAAAACGCTTCAGCCATTAGCTGCCATCGTTCGCGTTCGACGATCGCGTTAAAAGCGGCAATAAACCCTATCCTTGGTTTCTTAACAGCTATAAGACTGCCAATATACGTTCTGGATGAATTCACAATCAGTGCTGTAGATACATCGGCGTTATGCACTTTATCGATGCACCAGAAATTAGATGATTTTTTTTTTTTTTTTTTTTTTTTTTTTTTATATATCAACTTTAAAAATCATGTACATATCAGTTTATAGAAGAAAAGATTTTTGCTGGCACAATATATTTTTTAGGCTGCCGTCGAAAATAAATAAATTTCGTCAATTATATGGACAAAGGAAGACTGGTAGAAAATTTTATTTCTTGAAATAGATTTTGCTGAACTTGCAGAAAAAATTATATTTTCATATAAAAAGAAATTGATTCTTATTCCGGAAAGTGAAGATAGCTCTCATCGAATATGCAGTAGCAATGTCGATTCTGCTGCGACAGCGCAAAACTCTTTTTTTCTCCATGCAGATTAAAATGGAATTAGCAAATATTTGTACGAGATGCGCAGGTACGATGTGCGCTGATCGGTAATTGTTGATTTTCTCGATGCTAAAATAAATCTTTTCAATTTTCAATTTATTTCTTAATAGATTAAAAGACCGCTTTTTAATCAGAGACTTCTCTCGTGCGCGGACGTGCGGGATCAATCTCGAAATCGCTGAGTCTCAATCTTTCTCGCAACGTACGCGGCGAGAAATCGCAGCGAGCCGGGCGATTGCGCCAGTTTCTCTCTCCTCCTCTACCCCCCCCCTTTTTTTATACGACTCTTTCTTTCGCACCTATCGATCCCATCTTTCTCACTCGCGAGTCTTTACACCCCGCCAATCCTGTTCGTGTTTCCGATCTTCTCACCCTCTTTGCGAACGGGGCAAGAACCGCGGGCTTCACCCGGAATTGCTGCATTATCCTCTCTCTCTCTCTCTCTCTCTCTCTCTCTGTCTCTCTTTTTCTCTCGTAAGACCTTACGGACTCGACATACAGATCTCCTTAATTGATTTAAGAAATATATCACCCAGCTGAATGTCGGACGAACGGACAAACCGTACGTACGTTTGATTTGTTCTTGCCCTTTGCTTCCGCTTTTCTTTACCGGAGACAAATCGCACCCCAGTAAGCGTTTTACAGAATAAATTAGTATTGGTAGGGAGGACTATGTCCCTTTATCCTTCTTTATTGTTGCACATTGATTACGTTGTCCTCCTCGTATTACAATTTTAACAAGATGGCGAATTTGTCCACGATAAAACAAATAAATGTCTTCATAATTTCGACCCTTATTAACAACTGCGAAATATTAATATCTCGACGTTAAATTCTTCTTTTATCTCCCAGGAAAGCCCCATAAAAAAATTCCGTCTTAATTATATTTAGAGTAACGTAAAATTAAATGTATGAAATTCCATGTTTGAAGTAACGGTATTAAAATTCAGAATAAAAAAAATGCGATGGATAGTCCGCGAGCCCCAGCGGTTTCCTGTTAATTAATACTTCACAAGAGAGAGTCAGCAACGGCTATTAAGAGCGGGCCCGATTCCGGTTACCCGGGCCACTTCGCTTCGAGATGATCCGGCGGCCGCGCTATCTCGCTCCGTCTCCGCCGGCCAGTTTACTTGTTATGAAAGTTTAAATTAATTTCGAGGTAATTTCCGTGCGGTAATGGCGCGCGCCGCGCACGATGGGGGCCGCAGGAGGTTTCCCCGATCTTCCCGAAGGCGACCCGTCGCCGCCGCCGCCGCCGCCACCTCCGTCTTATCGCTGGAAAAACAATCGAGTCCGTTCCTATATCACGCTCCTGTCAACTGCCTGGCGCGGGAAACCAGGAAATATCGCCCTCGTAGTCCAGACTCATACCCGTAGAAACTTTTATGTGGCACCTGCGCCCTCCGGGGACTGATCAAGTTCGATCAGCTACGCGGCGCACCTGCCGCGCATCTTCTCGCACTTCGACGTTGCGATTTCGTGAGCGATAACTATAGAGGTCGGATTACTCGAATAATTTAATATATAAAGTTATATAGATGAGATCGTAAAAATATGAAAAAAAGATAAAAAATAAAAATGCGAGAGATTAAAGTGACATTTTCATAGAAACATTAGTAGTGATAGAAAAATATTTGATAATATTTAATAATTAGAAATCACAAAGAATTTAAAAATATTACAATTAAAAAGTACACTATGCCAGATCGATTCAAGATCATTTTCTCCAATGTCGATCAACTTTAATTTTAATTCGCGATTAATGTTATTTAAATTACATTTATATTATGGAAATTGAGTCTGATTAAACGAGATTTTATAATCTAGTAGGAATTATAAAAAAAAATTGGAGCATCCGTTATCCACGATGACGAATTCATATCTTTTATGCAGATATCGATCGCAAAACTTTGAAAGCAACGTATAACATTATAGACGGCGCAGAACATCGGGATGCAATCCCGCACTTTAAATTCTCTCCACAGCGAGAATAATCGAACTTATACTTTCGATGAAAACGAGCGTCTTCTCGCAGCTCTAAGCACGCATAATAAATATTATTTTAAAGCGGCCGCCGACAAGTTATCGATTTAAGTACGATCACACAAGTAAAACCAATTTCACATAAGTTCGTATAAATTTTTCTTAAAATTTAAATCGCTGATTATTATATAATGCTTTCAGCAATTGTCTAGCGTAAGCTTTCGCTCGCTAAATTTTGTTGATTTTATAAAAAAAAAAATGTTATTCAAATTTTAATAATAAAAGAATGGTAAAAAAAAATAACGAAAGTCATAAAAGACAGTTTACTGTCAGTATGATAATAATTAATGTAAAAGTTCATAATAAAATTAAAAACTTGTATGTTAATTTAAAATGTCAATCGATCTAGAAATCAATCATCGGTAGCTGATAAATTCATTGGCGCATTCATCCCGCGATTGTTCGTGATCCGTACAATGGCATAACTGCCGATTCAGCTTTGCCGCGAGATTCCGAGTTGAAATTACTCGATACGAGTATTGGAAGCGAGCTGTCGCAACGCGGGCGAACGTATCCGAGGTGTGCACGGGAGATATCGAACCGGTATCGTTTCCATGTAATAGGCAATACGTTATTGAGGCTCGGCCTCGAAATGCGCTCGTATTCCCATGTTAATGCTGATTATCGTGCCGCCCCGTGCCTCCCCGTGCCGCGGTTAGTACAAATGGTAAAGTTCGTGGAACACACCGCCGCCGTGGCCGTGTCGTGGGACCTGCGGGCATTGTTGCACTTTTGCGATCGATCGATCAGCCACGTTTCGCCACGCCGATCGATCTCGGCGATCGATCTGGCATTGTTACACGTGTCGTCGCCTTTTGTCACGCCGCGGCGCACCAACAATTCTCTATCTGCCAGATCTCTCTCTCTCTCTCTCTCTCGTCAGATTTTGATACGTAGATCTAACTCGCGATACCATCGATAGTCTCATCAATCTATAAAAAGCCTTGGATACAAAAGAAAGCGAACATTAACTTCCCATCAATCGAAAAATTAATTCTTTTTTGCGATGCGTCTAACACATCATTTCTATAAATAAGAGATTTATAAAAATGTAAGTTGTATAAAACATGTGTTAACGGAAGAAGAAAAAAAAAACTTGATGTTGAAGCAGCGTGTGATTGATTCGATTATATTAATTCTAATCAATACCATATATACGTTTTCTATATATTAACAATTATCGTGCACTGTAACTATCCATTATCATCTCGTCCATCGTTATCCTTACGAAACTCGGGATAAGGTAATTGTGCTCATGGCGCGGGTGAGACGAGAATCGACACGACATCCGGGCGTCGACGGGATGGCACGCCGGTGGAATAGAAATGGCGGAATAAAAGGAGCCGCGAGAGAGATCAAGGTCAGCGGCGGCGAACGGAGCCAATTAGCCAACCGTAGACTCGATTAGCCAGCCGGCGGAAACGCTCCGAACTTACGCGTATAACGGACCGAAGGATATACAGGCACCGTAAGTACTATACTTAGGCGGATAGCGAGTGCCCGTGTCCATTAGCGTTTCTACAGCCGACCGCTGATACTCTTTCCAAGATGCTTTTCCGTCTTTTCCTCTCCCGTTTGCCTTGCGCGTGATCCGAGACAAGCGAAGAAATATTATATAGAATAGAGAGAGAGAGAAAAACAAAGAAGCTCGCTGCGAATACATCCTAGATTGTAACGGTATTCGCCTCTGTTGAATATTTGTCGCTCGATCATTTTGTACTTGTGTGTACTTTGACCCGATATCGAAAATAGCGAATAAATTTCTTATAAATAAAAATTCATGTTCCTAAAATTGACAAATTTTAATTCCTTCGTATATTCTCATTAAATAGACGGTAAACTTGAAAAGGCATAAAAATCAAGAACGAAATCGAATAAGAAAGGTTAATAGTAATATATATTTTTTTTGTAGATAATAAAAATCATACGAATCGTTATAAAAAATAATAATCTGCAATTAATTGAGATTCTTGGACGTGTGTATGAAATATTACTAGTTCTATCAACTATCGTTTACGTCCGGCAATGGTACTTACCCTTACTACTTATCGGGACTGGTTTTTCCGCGTAAGTAAAAGCATCGATAAATACGTAAGGCGACTTTCGCCGGATATATCGGAACTATTTTTTTTTCTCTTTCTCTCTCTCTCTCTCTTTTCGACGGGATACAGCACGAGTAAATTGTAACCCTATTCTCGCCTCGAGGTTTTGTCCAGCGAATAATACTGGAGTAAACCGGGAGATTCATCCGAATTAAAACGTGAGCCTGTGGATGTTCGATGATCCTGGGGTGAAGAGAGAGCGCTGTATAAAAGAGACTCTCCTTTCCCCTCTTTCCCCCTTTCTCACGACTTTTCTTCGTCAAGAAAAACCGCGAAGGATCTATTGAAGGGATATGCGACGATATGTGACAATAGCGCGGGCGAAAGGAAACGAACAATTTAATTCTTTATTCGAAGATTAACGATGGCGCAATCCTGCTTTGTTATCATTTATCAGTTTTTCTCGGTATCCTTCTTGCGAAGATAGGAGGGTTCTGCGTAAACATCTTTAATTTCAGTGTAACATTTGTGATGAATTGTTGTTTATAATTCGATTAAGCAATTGAAGGAAATTTTAACCGAGAGTATCAGAAATATCATCTTGTCTCATACAGAACAGAGAAACTTTATCAGAAAAAGAATGAAAATACCTTTTGATTCCGTTTGTCTTAATCTAACGATATACACGTAGCGCGGTTCGCAAAAAGGAACGCATCCGCGAATAGCGATCGTTAACTATCCTTAACACCGAATCTTCTCCATTCCCATTAGCAGCAAACAACTACCTCTCTCTTTCTCTCGCAGCTGGAGAAACGGGCTAATCTCTCGAGGGGTTAAGCGATCGCTTATAGCGATTTTCCTAACCCTCCTCGCAAGAATCCCTCGCCACTCCGACACCCTTTCCATCTTTCCCTCCTCGTCTGTTACCCTTGGCTGACGTGCGAGCCTGTGAGAGAGCGACGATCTATCATCCGAAATCAAGAGACTAGGTAGCGTCTCGCGCCAAGTATAAAACAGTAATACAATTCCGTGACAGCGACGTTACAACGTATCCTTTATCGGAGTAGCAGGCTTTTTCGGTCATAATAAAAATACTATTTTTGCAAAGTTTTTAAATATATTTTTGAACTCTTTTATTTAATTTCAGTAATTCTTCGTATTATTAATTTATATTTCTTTTTTAATGATGTTATTGTAAAGAACTATTTTAATTAGGCTGGGGTTTTTTTTTTTTTTTTTTTTTTAGAACTATTATTTGGTCTATCTCTTTAATATCATTTTTGTAAAGATCTGTTATTTCGCCTAAAGAGGAAAATATATACTTGGCTCGTACTTTTTTTATATTTCTGATGTCTTTTTTTAAATTGAAACTATACTTTAACTATATTTTAACGAAAACACAAACTGTTGCGAGATGTACGCCATATTGTCGGGTACTTTATATTCGCTGATCCTTGGCGAGCGATGAGGGCGAACTATTAGCCCTTGTCGTAGCGCGTCACGTGCGTGCATCATTACGCTTTCTTCATCGCGAGGGAAGCGTCGCGACGCCTTCTTCATAAATGCGTCGAAAATCAACCGGTCCCCCTATCCGGATGATGCATACGGCGTCGCGACGCCTGCCGAAATATTGCGACACGCGTCTTTCCACGCCGGTGATGCTAACGCACGCGCGATATACAAGGTGTCTGGAATCATTAGCTATTTTAAATGTATAAAAACTTGCGTGTATGATATGTATCCGCGAAATCACTTTTCAGCTATAAAAAATTTCGATGTTGAAATAATGGTTATTTTTATTAATTCAATATCCGATATTAATGATTAGAGAGAAATGCCGTGATGTGTAATTGGGACACCCTATATATCAATGCGCGTCGGGAATGTAAAATATGATCCGTGCGATTTCGATTTAGCAATCTTGTTTTACATACGCGTTTTGCAATATATGCTGATATACAATGTGATATGAAAATAATATGATACGTGATGAAAAATTGGGGGTGATAAATGATAACTCTCTTTCCCTTCTATTTCAATTTTATAGATTATCCCGCTAACTTTTTATATCAAAGCAAGATATAGGCTGAACAACATATTGCTCGAGCACGTTCAAGATAATTTCCAGTTGCAAGATATAAATAGATATCGTTTGAGCTGCGATAAATTTGAACGGTTAACAAAATTAGCTCACGCGCAATCCGCGCGAAGAGCCTGCCGGTTAATTAATTCAGGAAGCCGTTTTTAATCGTCGATGCGGCCGACGATGGGAAGCATCCTCGGTCGAGGAAGCGTAAGCGAGTATCCCCGCGAGTGTAATTCCGCTCGTAATAAAGAGGAACGCGCGTGGTTATCGACACCGCGCGATCGTACGAGACGGCGTGTCTCGGATTCTCCAGGGTCGCGATCTCACACAAGCGCTCCCTCGTGCGTAATATGTCGGACGATTTCTTTATTAAAGCGATACGGCCGGCCAACGCCGTACATCACCGCGGCGAACTGGAAAAAAAGACACGACACATCGTGCGGTTGAATATTATTAGACCGTGGAGGATAAACGCGTGGAGGGTAAACGATCGCGCGCCCGGCAGATCCTCGTGAGATCGTTGCATCTTAAGGCCGATTTATACCATCCGCTATTTTAACACGGCCGTCGCGTAATATAACACACATCAATACACGTATACATAATGATGTTTTTCTTTTATGAAATATTTTCGCTTCCTGTCGCTTGATCTCGGATCAAAAATTAGAGTAGTGTTTTCCTTTTAGCATAAATTTAACGATATATTGTATTCTCTTGAAATCCCTGAATCAAAATTTTTATATGGCTTTGAATTCAGTTTTCGATTTACGAGAAACAATCCGAATCTTTTCGCAAGTTGTTCCTATATTTTATTATTAGATGTAGAGTACTTTATAGGAAATCTGTTTAGGAATGAACCCCAGTCGCGAACACAGCTCGAAAATTCGCGCACAGCTAAAACGCGAGTGACTCACCGGTGAACGACTCCTTTCGAGTGCATGTGCTTGAGAGCGGCGACCAGCTGTCTGGCATAGAGCCTCGCCGTGTTCTCGTCCAGTTTACCGGCCGGTTGCTCCTTAATGTGCGTGCACAGGTCGCCGCCGGTCGCAAGTTCCGTCACGAGATAGTACACGGATCCGCACTGTAAGCAGGCGTTAAATTAAATCGTTATCGATCCGCATCGAATAGCGTGAAGTATCGTAAAGATCCAGGAGATACAACAACACAGGATATCCCGCAATTTTTGGAATTTTTTAGATTCATAGCTACTTGGATGCTTTGTTTCGCGTTATATTTTATAGAAATCTAAATTCACATGAAAATTCGTAGAATACATTAATTAGATTTGCATATAATTATACGGTGAGATTCTCCACACAATTTTTTTTCGTTTTTAAATTTTTCAACAACTTTATGCAGAATGTAATTGAAATTTCTTATATTTCAGCAAGAAATTACGAAAAGAAACAGAGCTTGCAGAGTATGATTCACGATGACACATTTGAAATTTATTAAATGCCGCTAACATATCGCGTTTCTCATCTTCTCGATTCGTGCGGCTTGCCGCTAAAGTACGATCATACATTTTAGTCGCCGCGCTCGTGAAAATGGAGCAATAAGCAACGAGCCGATGAGAGTCGAGACCGGTCGCGTGAAATTGATCGCGCGTATTTAAAATGCAGCGAAGCGAAGGCGCATCGTAATTATCGAGAAAGCGTTTCCCAAATTTTGCGCGCGCTCGCGAGACACGAGCGTGGGCCTCGTCGATTAAGCGATTACCTTAATGCAACGATATGCATGCGGCAACGTCCACGGGGCCGCACGTGACCGATGAATTACGGTCGGAGCGGATTCGGAGTCGCACCCGGTCAAATGCGATCTTCTCCGGACGTCGATGATTATTTCATTCCTCGAGGTTGGACCCCCATCGCCGACTGTTTTAATCATAAATCGCGTGAATCGCGCGAGCCGAATGAATATCACATGCGCGTACCAGGAATCGAATGTTAATCGCAAAGTCAGATGAAACGAGATCTCTAATCCTTCTCGCTGGGTATCACATTAGTTGCCCCGAGAATTTATAATAAGACTTAGTAATTTAGTTCTATCTTGCTTGTGTGTTATATATATATATATATATATTTTTTTAGTTATTAAAAATATTAAAATATAACAAAAAATTATATTATACTTTTAAGAATTTTTATTGAAATATATTTATAATGAGAAATATATTAGCGTATACATAGGTACATTTTACGCAGAATCTGACAATTTTTTATACAAATAAAATATTGTTGAGATATAAAATTGTATCACGAGCTTTTACTTACTAGATAGAAAATTCTTTTGATTGCCAGGGAGAGAGCAGTTGGAGAACAAGTCTCTGAAAAATATCACTTGATTTAAGCTTTACGCGACACGCTTTATTCGGTACGGCCGGGGGAGAACTTAACCAATAGAAACCAAAGGAGAGCTTCTCTGAAAGTACAGAGACCGCTTGTGAAGTCAATTCGCGAAAGATGCTGGTCTATCTCGCTTGGCAAAAATCGCCGTTTCGTTTTGGCGGGGATATTCGTTGATACGACCGGCGCTTGCCAACCGAATCAAGTCGAAGTCGAAATCACCGGGTGGGACGTGAGATTCGCGATTTCGATATATCACCGAGTATGGGTAAAATAGGAACGTAAATTCAACATATGTAAACGACGGCGATAGGAAAAGAATGCCAAACGTGGAATTCATTTCCTTCTCCGTGGAAAACAAGAAACGTATGTCGCTCGCTCAGCTCGTGCCAAAAAGGTGTGCATCGGTTATATGAGATCTTGAGTGAAATTTAAAGCAGGCTGTCCTTTAGCTCAAATTTAACGTATACACATTCTTAGATTCTGGTATCGCGGGATCTCTAAATCGTTTCCATTGATCTGTTTAAAACATTTCATCTTTCGCTAAAAATTATTTACAGACTAAGCACCCGGGTTGGTATGTTCCAAACAATGTGTTTAAAACTGCTTGATTAAAACTTGTTTAAAACAGTGGACATTGTTTTAAATATTTTTGTTTTAAACATTTTTAAACTGCTATTTAAAACTGTTTCAAATATTGCAACTAAAATATATGATTATTTGAAAAAGAAATTGTAAAAAAAAAAACAAAAAAAACAAACAATAATAGATATGTATGTTGCAAAAAAGTTGTTGTTTCAGTTCTTTAGTTTTTTATCAATATTTATGTAACATATAGATATAAAAATATAAATAATAAAATAAAAATGATAAGATGGGTATATAATATTTTAGCAGAATATTTATTTTTGGATATTAAATAACAATCAATACAATAAAGATTACTTAGTAGATATCGACTGATTTTACATTTTAGCATTTTAAATTAATAGCACATAACTCATAGGAGGTCAGTTCTAGTTAATAATATTTAATATATAATACTTTGGTTCCTTTCCTGTTCTTATTAAGTAACCTTATAACTTAACTCTCAACATAAATTATAAATAAAATAAAAATAAAAAAACCTCAATTCTTCTTTTTCATCTAAAAATTACAAACTGTGAAAAAATAAACCATAACACATTGCATTTTAACATCCATTGCAAATAATAAATAAAATTAACATCAATCCTTTAACTAAAAAAAAAAAAAAAAAAAAAAGGTAAACATTTGGGTACAAAAAAAAATGAACGATAACGATAACATATTGCATTGCAGTCATTACATATTACGTATTTTTTTTTTTTTTTTTTTTAATATCTACTTTTAAATTTAATAACTCACGAATACGATTACGGAAAGTGTATGTGTAGTTAGGCCATAAATAGCCATAAAACAAAAAATATTGTTTTAAACAAAAAAAAAATCTATGTTTTTTGTTTAAAATGAAAAAAAAACCAAGTTTTTTGCCAACCCTGCTAAGCACAAACTGTCGTGGCAAATTTTCCAGGCGTTAGTTTTTTAATATATCATCTTTTTTCTTACACGTTTGCGTTCAGACTGCCTACTTCTTTTATGACGAGATAAAAGTTTCTTGTACGAAACATTTCTGGCAAATCTCCGCAATATTATTATTTAAGATGACGTCATATTGCTCCAACGAGGCAACTCGAACTCGTTGTAATAGCACGCTGCAGATGTAGTTGTCAACGCGTTCATTTTTATAGCGATTTCGTCCCCTAAATGAAAGGAGCGACCAGCGTCGTTGGACGCCAGTAACAGGCGAGTCCTATGCGATTCATCGGCTCGTAACATTGGTACCGACATAAAATCGCGCGAACGTTGTGTTTACAGCCGCTGTAGGCCGACAATAATGACCTTAATTGGCGCTTAAAGCGGTTTTCCTCCAATATCCCGAGCATGAGTAACGCGCTGACGGCCGAGCATGCATCTTCGTAAAAATCGACAGGCACGCGTGCGCCTTTTTTTTATTATATACAGAGTGATTCGAAAGAAGATACATCCCATCTTGTAATTTATTATTTATTACATATCAGCAAATAAATCATTTGATTGAAGCTATTTTCTCTTTTTTGATACAACTGCAACAATAATTTAATAAATAATCAATGAGTTCAGATTTTTTTTTTTTTTTTTACACGTAGATATCTGTGATCTTTAAATAGAAAAATAATGAATAATAAAAATAAGAAAATAGAAAATTGAATATATTGATGAGTGTCACGATATACAACACACGATTAATATTAATATTATTTGAAATAAATAAATAAGAACGCTGCTTTTTTTATATCAATTTGTCTCGTAAAAACGGACGATAATTTTGAATTTCTGTATACGATGGGCAATAAAATAAACAACCTAGAGACTAGAAACGTCGGAAACATCGATAACCCGTAAACGTCACGGCTTTGCCTAAAATGTTGGGTATCGGAAAGTGCGCTTGCAATAACGCAGCTTTACGACATAAAAAATGATCACCGACCCATTGTCCTCGCGGAGAATGAAATTTTGTTGTTCTGGTACGTTATGTCCTGCCATGAATTTACAGTAAACTGAAATTTTTATTACACTGCGCGTTTCGTATATCATATACAATATATTGGAAAGTATACTTTACGTATTTTTCGTTTCACCATATTTATGTAATTTCCTCTCTTTCTTTAATGATCTTTTTACCGATATTACATATAATAAAACAACTGATTGTAACGGAATTAAATATTCGCATATATGTAAATTGAATTCACGAATTTTTATATTAAATCAAAAGGGCAGCATGAGAGCTCTATATTCAACCAGAATAAATTATTCATAAATATGGAAATGCGGAAACTTGCGGTAAGCGCGTTCGCGCGTTGACTGTCATGCCATCAAAATCCGTAGTCTATCAATAATTAATACAAGAGAGAGTAGCCATTTTGTGTGTGTACATACTCTATTAGCCGTGTGCAGCATCGTCGGTGACACGTTTTCGTCATCGATTGCTATTTATATTGTCAGGCAGTCACGTCACTTGCAGGCGACCCTAAGCCAGTTGTTTGGAAAATAGATATACTTTACGATCTGCATGCAGGCGCAGATGCTTCGAAGAATCCAGCAAAATCGACAGTCGAAATACATGCCGGGCACCCTATAAGCGCGCCTCTACCATCGTAAAGATTACGACGTGGAAATGAGATATAAGGCGACGTCATATATAGCCAATTTGGCGACGGCGAGAAAGACGAGGCGAAGTCTCGTCTCGATATTAGCATATTTGCCGTCAGGTGCGAGCATTCTCATTGCCAATAGCTCTTTTCCCCTCGATGGAAAGCTTAAATAAAACAAGACGCACTCTTCTATCCACGCGTTTTATAAACGTACGGAGAAAGTAATATCATCTGCGAGACTATAAAATCATTTTTATCGTGAGAAAAAAATCGAACGATGCCATCTCGAAACTCGTTCGTCCGTTTATGAAAGCTCGCGGAAATGAATCCTTTTTCCGCGAATATCACATCCTGTTGCATGTTTATCCGTATTTGAAATACTGAAAAATATTGCCTGTTGATTATTACGAAACGTAAAGATTTCCTATTCTTTCAAAAAGCGGCGGTTCTACATAGATATGAAAAAACAAAATGCATGCCCTATGTAAACGCGATAAATTGAGAATTAGATTAATGCAAATGTCGTAGATTTGATGAGAATTATGTTTGATGATTTTGATCGGGGGAAGACAGATTTTACAAGCAAACTGCAAAAAATTCATAAATTTTCTCGTCGCGTTGCTCTTGAAGGGAAGATGCACCGGCTATCATATGCAAGAAACGATTCCGGCAGCAGTATTCTGGTTGGAAAAATTTTACACACGTCTCCCTGGAGTCGAACATGGGTCGGTCGCCCCCCGCCGAGCCGCCTGTTCATCTCGTGCTGAAATATTTCGCAGAGCTCCGAAATTCTCGAATCCCCGCGCAGCCGGTTTATCTCGCCGGTCGCGTGCGTTTTCCCGTCATATTTTCCTACGTACTTTATCTTTCCCGGCGCGTACACTACACCCTCGTCCCCGTAACTCGATCGTGACGAGCGAGCGCGCGGACTAACAAAATTTTCAGAGTAAACGAGGTGCGCGATGCTGCGTCGCCGGTGGAGCCTCTGATATCGACGTCCCACACATGAATTCAATTACGTCGTACAAGCATACGAGAATCCTCTCTCTCCCTAGCTTTTTTCCTCTCGCTCGGATACATGCTTTATCATGTGCGTACGTTTGCGTATATGTGTGTGTGTGTGTGTGTGTGTGTGTACGCGAATCTGCGTGTTGGATTTTCAACGTTCGCGCGTGTAACAGCCGGGTCACATACGATAGCGTCGTACATTAATGATGCCTAGATTTTTTTTTGCGTTGGCGCGGAAAGATTCGCAGGATAAAAAAATTATTTTCCGAGTTTACACTCGCGAATTGAAATCGATATAATATCGGCGAAATCAATTTCCGATGCTTGTCGCGAATATGGGAAAAAAAAAGTACTCTTCATTGTTACAAATAAACACTATTGATGCACCTGCAGTATCGAAATTTGAATTCATCAAAAAATCATATATCCAATTTCAGTATTTATTTATATCAGTAATAAAGCTTGAAAGACTTAAAAATCGAGATCGTGAGAATTTAGTTCGAATCTGAATTTTCGTTTGAACCCTAGGGGTATCGCGAAGTAAGACAGTTAAAGGGGTGAGAAAAGCTCTTCTACTTTTGATACGTATTCGGGCAGGTTCATAAATTCAGCTAAGTGGCGTGTTTAATTAAATCCAGGAAGATGGATCATTTCTCGGATGGTGTTAACGGACTCCGGGACTGACGAAATTTCAGGATTCACTCGCGATTTGTCACGGAGCTTCTGACGAACGTCATATACCGGGTGAGAGTGAGACATGATCGAAGAAGCGTAGAATCTACGAGAGGGATAGTTCCCTTTCGACGGGAAATGAATAGATCGTTATACAAAAGTACAATGGACGGCGCGAGTGAATCTTGTTGATCGACCGTGGTGAGAATCGTTCTTGTTATTAAGGACTCGATTAAACTTTCGACGCGGTCAATTAGAATAAAGAGATTTGATCAATCGTTGAAATTCTCTTAATTGATTGCACCCTAAAGCGTTTCTCACTCACCCGGATAGTTTCGTATAGTCTCACGATGCTTGGATGCTGTAGCATCGACAGCACCTTCGCCTCCCTCGTCAGGTTCTTCATCGCGTAATCCTTCTTGCCCTGTTCGACATCTATTATCTTAATGGCTACCTGAAACAAAAAGCGAAGCGCACTCGCGTAATTAATCGAATGCATAGTTAATCTGAGCTATTGTATGAAAAAATATATATCGAGAATACTTTTAATCTCTTAAATTTCACGTGATTTTATTATTACTAAGAATTTTCAATGAAAAACACAATTTTTTGGAGATCAAGTTTATCGATTAGTTTATTATTGATTGTATTTTTATATATACCATATATATCTTTCTCTCCAAATGCGTCTATTTGCACAATGTTAAAAATCTCTCTAGTAAATTAAGATGTTTTGCTGGCAGGTGAGTAAATAACCGGCATATGGGGCGTTGAGAGAAAAATTTCACGTCGATATGGCGCATCTCCGTCTGAATAAACGCTTTATTCGGGCGCGCGCACGCAGTGCTCTCCTCGAGAGATATTTCTTCCCGAGCGAAAAAAACACGCGAGCGTGAGTTTATCCCCGGGGCTTTTAGGGATCAATCGCCTCGCGTTCTCTCCTCGAATTGCCAGCGCGTCAAACACCTTCCATATGTCTCCTCGAGGAGCAACGGGTCGCTTTTGCACGGTACGTAGGGCGAAGGTGGCGAACAAGAGCGAGAGCGAAAGGGAGAGAGTTACGGAAAGAAGGAAAGAGATGCCTTGGGATTCGAATATGTTAAGACAGCCGCGCGCTCCTTTACGGGGTCCCCCGTCCCTTTGATGTGCCGTAAAAGGCCGGAGGTGGTAATTCGCGCGAACCTGAACGATTGAAACGGTGGACTCCGTCGTGCCTTTCGGCACCATGCATGAGAGAGAGAACTGTAACGTTGAATTATACCAACGGTATGATGGGTACCGTGCGTACGCGTGCCGAATGCAAATTAACTCGCGAAAACTTGTACGCATCGCCGCGCGAAAATTTTATATCGGCCGTTCATTGTTCAAAGTTGCAAATGTGGGTAACATCAGGAAAAGGGAAGAGGGAGGGGGAATAGTATGAGTCTTTCAAAAATAAATATTATAATTAAAGAATAAGAGAGATTTATGATGAAATTTCATTCCCGAAATATTAATTAGGAGAATGAAAATGTTAAAATATACAGGGTCGCCGGTGCACACTTAATCGCTATCGGTATTTTCGCTCTTCATTCAATAGGTTGACTTGTATCTCGAGAAGGAACTGCTGGGAAGAATCTTCCGCGGCGGTTTGTTTCGGGGGAGTCGAAATTTCGTGTCCTCAAGTTTCCAGTTTGCCCGGCAGCAGCGGGTCGCATATCATTAGCGGCATCGATGGCGCCGGCGTCCTTTGATCTTCCCGCTCTTTCTGTCGCGAGCAAGAAAGAGATGCAAACGAACGAGAGAGAGGAGGAAAAAACGGAAGAGAGAAATAGAGGAAGAGGTGCGTCCCTCTTCCAAGATCGTTGGCGCGGCATTGAAGAGAGAAAGAGATGAAGAGAAGACAACGCCCAGAGTAAAAAAGAGAAAGTGAGAGAGAGAGAGAGAAGGCAGGGGAGTTGAGCTCGAGGTATGCTTGACAGCCTCCCCAAATGATTTGTAGCGCTCTTCGCCAGATACAAGATACTAATTCTTTGGGCGCTGTCAGTCGACCAGCTACCGCTCGCCACTGTCTCGACTCGTTCTCCCTCTCTATCTATATTTCTTTTCTTTCTCTAAATTTCTCTCTCGTTTTTTTTATCTTTGTTTGCATTATATTACAACTTAGTCAATTGGCGCGATGTTCTTCGTCTCATCGCTCTATATTACGATAGACGCTTTTTAATTCCTTTTTAAACGTTGCTGGATCGATCTTGATAGATCATAAAATAATACACGATAATGCACCAAAAAGTTTTCATAAATATGAATTTTGTATATAACATGATCTCTCTTTTTCTATTTAATTCTCTTTCTTGGCTTATTTCTGTTTGCATTTTACTACAACTAAATCAATTGATATTCCGCTATTCGTTTCAACGTTATTTTGTTGTTGTGAAGTATTGAATTAATCTTCAGAATCATAATAATTCATCGAAATATGTATGATATATTTATAATTTCTAGGTACAATTGTTTGAATCTCTCTTCCTGTATTTCTACGATTCTTTATTTTTTTTTCTCTCTCTTCTTTTCGTAGCTTATTCCTGTTTGTATTTATATTACGACTTGTTAGTCAACTCTGATGCATCGCTTTTCATCTTATCGTTTTATGTTACCAGCCACCGTTGTTTTCTGTAAATTTTCTAAACCATCGTATGATGGATCGATTCGTTAAATTGAAAGTAAACTAATATCGATAGTTTGTACACTGTTAACGATCTTAGAGAGAGAGAGAGAGAGAAGAAAGAAAATCGAATATATGCTAGGAATAAAAATTATGGAGTTTTATATAATTACGCGAATATTTTACTGGCGATAATTATATAAATCAGATTTATTATTTAACACTATATAATGTGTATTGATCATTAATCGTTATTGTTTTTCTAGTATTTTTATTCAATCTATGAATTTTTATATCATCGCCGTATCTTTAATGCAACTTTTTTTTTTTTTTTTTTTTGCAAGCAATCTAGATTCGTTACCGAATTGCGAGAATGCCACGAAAGTAATCTCTGAGCATATTCATGGTGGTTTCTATATCGGTTAATGTAACGCAGAACATTTTCTTTGAAGTCGTGATAAAAGGGGGTCGAGCGGGGCGGTGGGGTCGCAAACAGACGCAAATAAAGTATTTCTATTTGCATGAGCGAGAGAACCAGGGAAAAGCGGAGTCGCGGAGCTATAATAATGTTTGCGAATGCTACATTAAGGTATCCATTTTAGAGATCGCGCTTACTAACGAATGTTTCTGCGTGGGTCGAGATATACGAGGAAAACGCGGCGCCGCGCGGCTATACCCATCGCCCGACCTGTCAAGGTCTCCTGCGGAGGGTACAGACATATACATATACATCACGTGGCATGAATACGCATTCGTATACACGCGCATTCATGCCTCTCCGGTTCTGTATCCCGATCCACGATACGAAACCAGGATGCAAAGGATTGTCGCTACAAACCACACATTATACGGCTAAAGCAGCGAAGCACGTGATGCTGAGAACTCTGTTCGAGACTGTAATTGGCTTGACACTCTCTTCTGAATCTTAAATAAATTTAGAGACTTTTAAAAGTGATGTATGTGTATGCGTATAGGAGGAAGAGGAAGTAAAAAAAGAGTAAAATATATTTTCGGAGAGAGACTATATAATTATACATAAATAATCTCAGTAAGGAAAGTGTATATACAACTATGTTTATTTACATCCACTCGACTTGTATCAATCACGTCGCATGGTGAACTTGTCAACATTCTTGTGTTTTTCTCCGTTTAGTAATAGAATATAACGTCGCTCGCAGTTTGTTGCCGCCCGCGGACGGAAATGGACGTGTTCTGACACATTATGAATGTGTCCTTTATTCCGATTTTATTTTTGAGTTTTCTTTATTTCTTATTCTTTATCAATTGTTGGCCGGAATAATCTGGTTACACTCTAAATCAGAAGTGGCTATTAAAAAGAAAGAAAGTATAACGCCGCGTATACGAAGCGGATCGATTCCGAGTCGAGCGATATCGCGATTAAAGCAATAAGTACGGTCGTAATTAATTCATATTTCAATATTCGTTATCTGTGTAATATAGATACGGCGTTTGGCAATGTATAATTTATTGAAACGCTATATATATTTCGCGAGATTTATTCGATTCTAATATGCAAACATATTTGGCATAGCGACCATACTCTCAGACGATTTTTTTATATAAATAATTATCACTTATAATATATTAATTTCTTTAAAACATAGAAGCGCGTAATTTGTTTTTGTCGTAGCGCAAAAGTTTACAAAAAGAAGGATAAGTAATATCGCCGAAATAGGTGTAATATCGCTGTGAAATTGATCGCATGATTTTCGAAATTTTTCCGCTTTTTAAAACTTCTTCGAATACTCGTCTTTTTAGAGCATACATATATCACATCGTCGGCTTTTTGCCGATGAAACCCTCCCATTGGGTACACCTTGACGTTGGTGGGAGGGCTCAGTACCTGGAAGGTTTATCCTGAAGGGGAAGCTAAGTATCCAAACGGTTTTTTAACAGTTTCTTAAGGCTTTTAAGGCCCGTTTCGTCGATTTTCTCTTTTTTTTTTATTGATTATCGGATATTGCCTCGTGATCGCGGAATTCGGGAGTGCCGTGAAAAATGTCGTCCGTTTATTCTTATTGTGTGTCGCGGATAGTTCGTCGTGTCTTAAAATCGGGAGTGCCGTACAAAGTATTACGTGCGTACGTTTCTATCGTGTCGCAGATTCGTCATTATCGTTTTTTTTTTTTTTTCGTAAGTAGATGCAGTGCGTGAACGCAACGAACTATTTATCCGACAACCTGACAATGAGAGGAGAAGGAGGAAGCCTAGGGAAGCATTGGGCGATAGCAGAGAGCAACCATGGGGTAAGCAAAAGAAATTTAATTCTATTTTATATTATTAAGTAATGTCATGCATATATATAAATATAAAAATATAAACTATATATATCTTAGATTATATTATATAATATTATATATAGCTATTTAAACTTAACATTCTCATTTTGTTACTGCTTCGCATCATATTGATGAGTGTCAATTTTTTTATCTTTTATTAGCTTACGCGAAATGTTGTTTAGCTTATGAATTCGCTCGTAGATTTAAAATTTAATTTTTTTCAATAATACAAGAAGAGAGAATAATAATTCTTATCGAGAAAATAAAGATTCTTATATATATATATATAGTAATTTATATATACGATAGCTCCTCTCTTCTCTCTTTCTTTTATTTTAAGCATATAAATTTCCAACTAGACATTGTGACAAGATATAAAAAAAATTTTGTTTGCTGCGTGTGAAAATATAGACAAATATAATCAATTTATAATATAAAATCGCGAGAAAGGCATAAAGTTATTTCGCGGGTGAGAGAAGTTAGTGGGATCGAAACTTGACTGCCGGGTGTCGTCCAGTCGTTATCATAAACGAGCTACCAATCGACTGGAGTTTGCGGCCCACTATATATCGGAACGGGAGCAGCAGCCGGGTTGCTCTTATAACTCTCGCGCAATTGGAGGGCCATAATTCGAAGCGAATAATTGACCGAATGGCGCGGCCGGTGGCGGTGTTTCAGAGGTTTACGGCCAGTGGCACGACCTCAATTTCGCTCCAGCAATCTCTGCCCGTCCGCCAAAAAGCCATGACGATGGGCTCTCCCGGCATCTCCGCGTTATCCTGGCCCAAATCCAAATCATTGATCGCAGACCGCGAACGGTCAGACGATCGACGGACGTGCGGTTCGTCGTTAATATGGGATCCGGTGGATGGATCGCGGCAGAAATCGCATGCAAAAAATTAGCCACGTTAATGCGAACATGTCCGCGCTTATCTCCGTTCAATCTTTACAAGGGTGCGAATAATTTTGACGACGATAACAATGAGAATAGCGAGGAATCATTGATATAGAGCTTTGTGAATGATCTATGAGAGATAACTAAAAAAAAAAAAAAAAAAAAAAAAAAAAATGAACAACTATCTTATAATAAGTCTCTATATTGATTTTTATTTAAAATAAATATCTTTATATATACTATGAAATAATTTTTAAATAAGTTTAGATTTAGAATTTTAACTATTAAAAGGGTTTTAAATGCATTAAATACGAAATATTAAATATTCTTTCGAATAATTATTCTCTTTAATAATTTCATCCTCTCTCATATGTATATTTATAAAATACTGTATGTGTGATTATAATTTCTTTCCTTCTCTCTCTCTCAACAAATAAATAAAAAGATCAGAGATATTTTTAACTAATCGCAAGAGAAATATAGTTTGCATTTATATTTTATCACGAGACGCAAATTTTTGAGAATTTATCGATCACTAATTTAATCGAAAAGCGCATAGCTTCGATTTTAAGTCAGTGTATATTTTTTAATTCGCGGACGTCCGGGCATTTCGAGTGTTTAATCTAATCAAGATATATCTCTCGAATTCGTCTATCTCCATCTAGACATACATTTGGCGTACGTTTAATATCCGGCCATTCGTCTGTTTGGGGGGGTCGAGGCTTCGAAATTAAAAACCCGTTCGTATGGTGCAACGGTTTTGAAAAGCTCCATCCGGGCGTGATGTACCTATCTACCTACCTACATCGAGGATCTACTACGCGTCCTCGTTGATTCGGGGGAGGCAGTGGAAGCTAAATCGCTATTAGCTGTACCCGGGGATTTCCCGTTACGCTTGGCCGGTTTCACCTGCCTTAACACAGTCGCAAAAAAATATAGAGAGTGCGATCTAAAAAAAGAGAAAAAAAAAACCGAAACACATCCTCCCGTTTCCTTCTTCGTCTCTAGACGGGTATTTGTGCAACGGATGGCATTGTGCATTTCAACGAAAAATGTCGGAGAGATAATCACTCGGGATCGAAGTCAGGAACGACTGTATTTTCAAGACGCGATCCGTCGAATGAAAAACTTCTTTTCACAGCGTGAAACATGTCGGTTTGTTCCGCGTATAAACAGAATTTGCTAGTCTGATCTAGAGAGTTTTTCCCCTAGGAAATTTATTGTTGGCTTTCAAGTTTTGTTGTAAGCTGAGCGACACAATTGTAAATCGAAGTTATAATACATTGACGTGACAGTTGTGATCAGTTTATAAAAATTAATGGTTGTTAATCTCTTTCTTTTTTTCAAATAATTATGACTTTGTAATATATTAAAATATTATCTTTGCTTCATAATTTTATTTGCCATTTATGTGAAAAATTGATTAATAATTAAAGAATCAATTTCTGTGCATGATAAGAAATACTAATTTACATTATTAGCATATCTAATATTAATTTTGCATTATGATTTACTTATTTGACGCTTATAATTTGCTTATTTGAAGAAACAAATTTAGATATTGTCAATTTCGCATCTTTATGTTCGGTGCATCAATTTTTTTTTTTTTAAGACTGATGTCTTAGCGAAGATTTAAAACTGAATATAACTGATTTAACGACAACGAACATAACTGATTTAATTACGTAAAGAATTAAATTTAATTACGTATCGAATTGTCAATTTAAGTATTCACACAGTGAGCTTGCCGGATAAGCGCATATTGGTGAAAGGGAATCGAGGAAGAAAAGACGAGGAAGGGAAAAGAGAAACCGTAGATGAAGAAGGAAAAGAGGAAGATGGGTGTGAAGAACCAAAGTGGTCCCGACTGCTAAGAGGGCATCGGCACGATGGTTAAATTCATTAGGCGGACATCGCAATGGCGCGGACGACAATTCTGCACGGAATATCAATGAATTTGTAGGCACGGCGGGTACACACACACGCACACACACACACACACACACACACACACACACACGCACACACATGATACACACACAGTAGGGTCCAAGCAGTCGATGGACATAAATCGAGAGATGCCCGATAAAATGGCCGAAAAAATACGAGTTGCACCTAGAATAAATAACGTACGGGGGATGTTGCGGTCAAACGTGGAGTTATGAATTACAGCTTATAAGAGGCGCGCTGCGCGATGGGCAACGGGAAAAGCGAGCGAAGAAGGGAGAGGGAGACGCGCGGAATAAGGATTGTTCAACCCTCCGGATTTTCGGGAACGAAATTCACTCGTCGGAGACGCCAATCGAGGCGGAAATTTACTTTCCCTCTCTCGACGGCGTCCATCCACCTCCAGGTTTCTCCTCGCGCTGGCAGTCGACCCACTTTCCATAGCACGCACTGTGCTATGTGTGTATGTATGTGTGTATGTGTATGTGTATTCGTGCTGCCCTTGCAGCAACCAGCGCGCTTCGTTGACACTCGCTAGAAGAGTACAAAGAAACGCTGGTGAGAATGATAGGGTCGGTCTCAAACGGTCATCGACAAAAAAATAGAATTTCTTTAGGTTTGAAAGATTTCTAAGAGGATTGTTATTAAAATAACTGATTTGAAAAATAATATTATTTTTAATTATTATTTAATGAAATATACCAAAAAGTGAGAAGTATACTATATATTGTATATACATACATATATGTATGTATGTACGTATATATTTCAGTTTTTGCCTTAGGTAGCAAAATCCCTAGTTACGGTCTTAAGTGTATATTTTATTATGGATGAATGCACAAAGGTCTGAAACCGGCCCTGGGTAGTGTGAACGCGGATAAATCGGTCCTCGTGAATGGCGCTTGTGCAGCGTGAAGGATGGCGGCTCTTTTTTGTCAACGAGGAGGGTGCGTTTGTCGTGCCAACGAGGACACCTTGTCGCTAACGTCTTCATATGGATTCGCATACTATTTTGTAAACAGACACGCTCATCGTTAGATCGAATGGTATAACTATCCGTTGTCGTGAAAAGAATTCAATCGACGATGATGATTCTCGCGAATAAATCACAAGCGAGAAACGGAATTCCCGATACAAATATCATTCTTGAATCAGATCCAATCTCACGGGCTTATAAGGAATTCGACGCTCTAAGGCTTGTGCGTGATTTACGGAAATGATGACGTGGTCGAAACATGACCCTAATCCATAGCGTAGGTCTAAGAGCTCCTGCATTAGAGCAGAAATCGTTTTATTACCCGGAGATACTCAGAAACCATGAACGCTTATTAGACACGCGTCATTTTGGCACGTTTCTTTTTGATTTATTTTTATCACCTGATCGTTGAAAATATAAATGTTAGCTAACTACTCATAAAAACGAAAATTGCCGAATATAATTAATTTTATTCGTATTATCTATACCGTATTTACAGGTCAGAAAAAGAAAGTTTTTTAATTAACTATATTTTTTTCGACACTGCGTACGCAAGCAATTAAATACATGACTGGTTTTAAAATAGCTTCTGAATAAAAACGGAAAAAATTGGAACTTTAAAAAGAGTGCGGCAAACGCGCTTTTTGTTTTCTACGTCGTATAGTAAATTAAAGATGACTGCTCGCCACGTGGATTCGCGAGAAGAATGTTTCACGACCCCGGTACCGATACCGACGAAATATACTTTCGATGAGAATCGGATTTCCCGCCGGGCGCGCGTGGTAGGAACCTAATCCAGTACAACATTTTCCCAGACGGCAAATCTGATTTACCGTCTTTTCCTTTCGCCCCTCCGCCGAAAATCCTCTTTCCGGCATATATCGCGTGCCCCCTTTAGTTTAAAGCACAGAACGAAAGAGAGAGAGAGAGAGAGAGAGAGAGAAAGAGGGGAGGAAAAATCGTTTCTGGCTTTGACATTTTATTCGAAACGCAGATCGACAGCCAGCGAACGCAATAAGAAGGCGCCACAACCGTAAAATAGGATAAACGTATGCCGAGTTATTATACCTATATACTGGAAAGAAAATAGTGGGGTATGAGAATTAAACTGAAAATTCAAAGACTCGCACGCACCAATTTTTCTCATTTTTCTTCATACTGTGAAATCCGCTTTCGCCGATCCCATAAGATACGATAAGTAAATAAAAATCGGTCAGAGGATTGCAGTCTAATATCAATGTTAGCTTAAAATCGTATTCGCGAATCTTTTTGTTACTTGAGCTTAGCTTTCATAAGGATAAACATTGATAGGATCGTGAAGAAAACTGATTCTCTAGACATATAAATTTCGATACATTTCTCCGATTTGGTTTAATTCATGAATATTCAGAATATATTTATATGTGTACGATCTCATATTTATGAGACATATTTACCCAAAATGTTACAAAAATAATGGAAATCAATTCTCGTATTATATAAAATCATGAATGTCAATGCCAAAGAGGAATGTCTATCTGAAAATGCAAAAGTAATCGTTATTGCCGATAGCGTATCGAATAATATCGTTTTTCGTGCTATGCCGAAAAATCATAGCGTAACAACTTATTTTCCGGTAACAAAAAAGGCCGCTTGCGACTCGCCCCATCGTCCGTCCAATTTTCCTGATCAATTTCCGGGCAATCAGCTAAGTGCCCTCGTGCTCCTCGCGCGGATGCACATGCGCCCTACACGTTAGGTAGATAGATAGGCAGGTATCGGTATCGACGCATACGCCAGTGCGTTCAACACAAGGACAAAGAAAGAGAGAAAGAGAGAGAGAGAGAGAGAAAGAAAACCTGGCTTTTGCGCGGGCTTGTTTATTTTACCTTTTACCCTCGTTAAGCCTCGGGAAGCCTTTGAAAGGCCGTGAGGGGTCGGGCGAGCTCCGTAGGTACTTTGAAAAATGGGGATCAACGCTCAGCCGACACGATAATAACTTCGGGTTGTTGCACCCAAATTTACCTCGCTCGGGTGTACCATGGACGCCGATGTAAATATCGTGAATACAGAGAGAAAGAGAATGCGCGAACGAGCGTTGAATACCGCATACGAGAGCTTGTTCGTGTGTATGTGTGTGCGCGCGCGAGCGCGGTTGCAGCTGAATGTACAATATATGCGAAGAAGTCGCGGTGATATCACGGTTATCCGCGATTCCCAGAGAGAGTTGCCACTTCAAGCGCGATAGACTGGGGAACGGCGATGGTTCATATCGAAACCACACGGTGGAAACGAAATATGTATACGTGTATATATATCTTTGGTATTCCTAGAGTATTAACTTGTTATTTGTATTGTAAAAAATTATCATAATTTGTAATATATACGAATTTTATCTTAGAATTGCATAGGTAGACTAAAATGATAAAAGAAATGATATTAAATGAGATAATAAATTATAAACTTATCTATTAATTAAAGAATCAAATTCTCGTGTTAAATTAAATTATTTTATTTAAGAAATAGTCTTTATTAATCGTACAAGATTATCAAGCGATTAGTATATGTTGATTGATAGATTTAAATTTATGATATTATTTCGTTTGGAAACGAACGAGTTAGTGTAAATGAATCGTTCGATTTTACGAATCTCTAAAAATGTTCGATTAGAAAATCGCGCGCGTTAACGAAGTGACGAATGGGGAGAAGTGGAGGGTGTCGCGACATAGGGTTACGAATGTGCAATATATAACGGAAGCGTAGAAATCTACTCCCGATTGTATCGAATTGAATCACCAGGGATTCCTCCTACGTTGCCGGGCTCATCGTTCACGACGACGGTTTCCCCAGGCTATCTCGGATACTTAGCACCCTCTTTTGAAATTTGTCCTTTCTCTCGTAACTAAGAGACTAGGACCGACATTTGTCAGAGACAAGGAAGGCGATACATAAAAATGAACGTTCCTCGATTAAACGGAACACGCATAGTACTAGATGGAATTAAATCGTCCCCGGGATGAGAATAACAAAAAGAAAATGGACAGCGCTTTGATGAATACCATAATAAATTAAAAGATAAAGATCCTGTAATTCGAATTATTATCTAATGAATAATTAAATTGTTCTTCGTGTTTATTAACGCAAATTTAATCAAACTTATTCCATTTTAATTTTTTTCTTGTAAACAAAGACAAAGATGCAAATTACTTTTCTGTCATAAGAAACATTTAGTTTTATTCGATAAAACATTGCTTGGTAAGCTTTCAGACATTACTGTCCTCATTGCTACAGATAGATATATTTTTAGAGTAAGTTTATAACACTAGGCTCCACATAAATTCACACGGCACGTGTCTTTGACGATTGCGCGCGACAGAATCGCGTCAATGAATCACGCGTGCGGAAAATAATGCACGTGTTTTCTCATGAATCATCATTCATACGCGCTAAATTAGCATCGACGCGCAGTGGAAATAAAACTTTTCTCTTTTAATTTCTGGTGCCTCGTAGTCATCGCTGTCACGTAGTCCGCGCATACTTAATGGCCCGAATTTTCCGTGGCGTCGTAGATTACGGGGAGAAGGGTGACTTTTATTACACGAGACACGGACCTAACGAAACCAACGTCCACTCGACTATTCCGCTCACGGATCGCCCTTGATATTATCAAATCCCGTTTCTCGCCGGCAAGAGGGAGGCAGAAAGGGAGGGAGGAATATACGGATAGCGGGGTGTGGTAAATTAATCCGGGTGTTTTAATTTTAACAGACGCGCCGCTCACGCTACGACACTTTCCCCAGCGTGCGGTTTGTTATTTTAGATGGTCGCCTAACTCTTGCGCTCGCGACATTTTACAGCCTACGAGAGCCGGCCCGTGAAATAGTTTCTAAACCAAATGTTGCCGGCACACGTGCCGGCTGCATTCACGGCTTGCGTAACCGGCGAAAGTCCGCGCGATTGTGTATTGTGTACGTATAAAATATTAACATGCTGAATCAGTACGCGACTATTCTAGATCGTTGTTATCGCTGTTGATGGATCTGTATTTTGTCCATAATCTATAGGTAAATTTAATTACCTTGACACTTTATAATAATTAATTGATCCTATATAATTGACTCTAAATTTTGATACGAACACAAGGGCTATTATTAAAATTACGCGCGTATGGCCTGAATAAGCGCATCGCGCAAGCTTATTTAGACCGATCGAGATTTGCGATTTTGCGATACTTTGGCTCGCGAATTAGTATTCTGAGGCGTTCACCACCGAAGCTTTTGCTATTTCGTACGAACCAGGGCTCGTCGAGGAGGCCACGAGATAGGACTCGTAACTGTGATCCGTAGGATGCAAGATACGACGAGAGGAGAGACGAGATCGAGATCGACGTGGTCCGGGCACGGGGGAATATGTGGAATAGGGATAAGGAGGCAGGACTTTCGGGTTTAGGAGTACAGTTGGGCGCGGACGTGACGGCGATCAGGAGATATCGCAGACCCAACGATCGTTTTTCTCCGACGGCGTTCTTACCAGCCGGGAACATCGACGAATCGAATGTATGGACAGAATTATTAGGACGAACGTGATAACAACGCGTTTCGCGGGTATGCAAAGAACGTGCCCGAGCAAGGCGTAGTTGATACATGGTCACTTATTGAATAAAGGGAGGGAAAGATGGAGCGAGAGAGAAAAATAGCCTTCGAGCACGGTATATCGTGATACGCGTATTTCTGAATAGGGGAAAATCGATCGATGAATCGGCCGACACGCAGCCCGGCCATGACGATACGCAGGGTCAGCTTTGAAAACCAGTAGAAGCAGCCGTACCTCGGTTTAAAAGAATTGTAATTTGAGAGACACCAAATTTTTTTTTATATAAACGTAATATTGAGAAAAAACTCATTATGAAATTTTTATAATAATTATACAGATTTTTTTTTATTTGTCTAGATAAAAAATGCGCCTCCCCTGTCTATATGTTTCGTGTGCTCTTAATGGACGTTAAAATCTCGTTAAAAATCTCGTAAAATCTCGTGTTTTCACTTCGTACGCGCGATATTCAGTCTACAGAATTTTTTCGAAGAGAAATCGATCCTTTCCCCATAAAAAAAAAAAAAAAAAAAAAAAGAGAGAGAGATCGCGCAGATGGATCGAAACGTTCGTATGCGATGCTGCAAGTTTGCCTGATGTAGGAATTCGTAATTGCCGTCCGCGTTGAGAAATAGTGAGACAGAACGTCGGACGATAGGAGCGAAGGAAATATACAATATATAACAGAAAGAGCGAAGGTTTCTTTTCTTGCAGCTTGAATATTTGTATGTATCAAAATGATGATAAATCGAGAGTGTAAATCGATGTAAAATCACAATATAATTATAATATAATCAATTTCATATCAGTGCTCCAAAATTACGCAATGTTTTATTAAAAATTTGTTTTAATATTGTCGATAGAACAATTGTGTTATTATTTATAATCATTTACATAATGAAAATTTCTCTCTCTGACCTATTTTCACTTTACAGAGTCTCTTAAATTATGCAAACACATTATTTGAGAAATCATCGAATCAAATAATTCAAATAATAGAATGATAATTTCAAATGTCTCGATATGTTTCCATCCTCATATCGTACGTTTAAATTATTCTGTTAGCTCGTATAATAGCATTTCACGCCCGCAAGTGCGAAAGTGAATGCGCCGCTTTTATGAAAGATATTCGTTAGTAGCAAACTCTACACACGGGTGGTCTATAAATCCACCGCTATATTCGCCAACGTTCACCGCCATGCATTTGCGTTCGCGAAGATGGAGTTTCGCGACCGCAGACGCGTTTAATGAAGATAATCTGACGGAGGATAATGCGGAATTATGTGTACCGAGAATCTTTCGCCCACTTGCGGTTCGAGCCTTTCACATTTAAAGAGTTTAAATTGCTCGATATTATTTCTCTCGACGAAATAATTTAATTCCATCTGTCTCTCGAGAAAACATCGACTCACGAACCCGTGACAGATCTGTAACATATCGCGAAAAATATAGAGATAAATGGATGAAGAAACGTATACAATCAACCATCTCTCTCGTATATTTATTTTAATAATAATATAGTAATAATTATATTTTTCATTGTCCTACTAATAGAAAGATTACGCGAACAATAAACGTGTGAAATTACAAGATGCATTCTTATCATTATAATATTTCGAATATTTACACTGGCATTCTTTCAACTGTCAGCTGCAATGCGAAAAGAGAAAAGAAATCCCAGCCCTACACTAGTCATTACCTTCGGGGCTCTCGCTTATTAGCCTGCCGACTATTTCCCTCAATGACACCGAAACAACACAGAAGGATTCTCTGCGTTCTCTTTCAAGCCAGCTCTCGGCGTACACGTACCGGTGTCACACGATACACTGTGTGTGTGTATACACTGGTTGCTGCTCCCTTCTCGTAATACAGGCATCGTATGACGGATAATACGAATCTCGCACGCACGCACGCACGCACGCGGGCACGCACGAGAGTACGCGCGATCTCTTGTCAGTCGCTGTTGTTACTTCTCTCTCTCTCTCTCTCTCTCTCTCTCTCTCTCTCTCTCTCTCTCTCTCTCTCTCTCGTACAAGCACCACGAGTAAGCGTATATTCGGGAGTGCCGGCCGTGACGGATGAGCGCGGCCGAGCTTCGGACAAGGCACTGTGCTACAGGGGTTCCCGAGGGATCTCCCCCGCGCGAGATTGATGCGTTATGGGAGGCGATCGCAGCGCAACCCATGCATCGGCAATGATGGCCTCGCCTCGCCACCATCGCTTCTTCTCTCCGCTCTTTTCTAAATTCCGCCTATCCGCGAGTTCTTAGGAGATATTCTGGATATATCCGTCGCGAGTCGATCGAATACCGATGAGTTGCGTTTTCGTCCGCGTAGCAACATTCAACGATATATCGATAACTCTACATTCTCCGAATGAATATTGACAAGTTAAATACTATTTATGAAATTTTCGAACGTAATTTGATCAAAATATATGAGCTTTAATTTTTGAATATTTCGAGAAATATTATATGGTGTTGTTTTACGTAGAGAAAATTTATCTTCTTTTTTTGTAAACGAAAAGATATAAATTTTTTTTCCAATTAAATTTTTCAAAATGAAATTTTTTCTCTCGATTGTCCAGCTTCTCGTTCCCATAATTATGCACGCCGGCAAACCATAGCGTTCTATTTTAATGTATGACTGTATCCCCATTCTATATCGGGAAACGCGTAACATGTGTGGTTATTAGAATAAAATTGAGCGAGCTTTCGAGATTCGTCGAGCGACGAGATCTTTCCTCGCGCGGTTCTCGTCGCCAAAGATAAGGGTGAAAAAACGCGCGAGGACCAGCGCTCGCTAAAATTCGGCTTGAAAAGATTTTAATTAGGACAAAAGGGGGCAAGAAGAGAGTAAAGATCATTTTTTTTATATTAATAACTTAAACTTTAAATGCCAATCAGGATCATAGCTTTCAAGAATAAGAACTTCTATAATAAATTAACCGCTTAATAAAGAATGTCGTTTATAAATCCTTATAAGTCAAACTTTAAATGTCAGGATAATTTGTATAACATATTTATAATAATTTTTATTATTTCGAATATACGATTAATTTTCTCTACTTTTCCATTCTTAGAATAGCAATTCTGTAATGTCTTATAGAGAAAATAGATAAAATAAAGATACAATAATACCAGTTTATTAAATAAATCTCAATGTATGATATATTTTGTTGTTGATTATGGAGTCGTGTTTAAAAATGCGCGAATTCGAAACCTTGCGAATCGGGACGGTCATAACGATCGCTTCATTAGACGACGGGCGGATAAACGCAAAGCTCGATGAAGCCGGGCATAAATCTCGATGATAACTCGTCTCGGAGGCACGTATCTTCTTCGTTCGCCGTTTCAGCGTCGAAGAGGAAGCCGGGAGAGCGGCTTCCGCCGCGAAACAAGTCTGCAATCAGATAGCGAGAGCGAGCAGAAACGAACGTTCACGAGGATATGCGTGGACTTTCGACACCCCGTGGTTCTCTTCTCGTTGCCTTATTCGTGGCGCGGCGAATCCGAGCGATCCGCTGTCGTGCGTTTATGTATGTGCATGTATGTATGCATTATGTTCGTCGCGCGCTGCTTGAAAATAATTTATCTTCCAAGCCGAATATATCGTAACTTTATGCACGATTATAAAATTCCGCTAATTATACACATTAATCACAAATATACTATATTTGCAAAAGATATATTATAAACGATCGTCATGCCTTTATTAATGTCGCATTTATCGCCTTTAAATTAGGCGGACAATCATCTTGATTTTGCATAGATGAAAATCATAAGTTTCCCCAATTCTCTTAAAATTTGTTTTATGTTGTTAAAAAATTTTTATGTACTCGAGAACAGTAATAATAATTTTTTTATATATACAATACAATATATACGAGACGAATAAAATTTAAAATAACGTTTTGGGATTATAAAATAACTTTCAAAGTGTGTGCCATCGTGTTCTCTTTGGAAATCTTTTACAGCGTTATATCTCGTACTGTATCCTAAGAATAAAAAATTTCTCGCGAAACGCGAGACAGAGTATCATGCGTATTTTTTAACCGGACAGCTAATCTCGCGTTATACGCGCGATTATCGATTGCAATAATTCTCGCGCTGCTTGTGCTACTCAACATCCTACATATTTATGCGATTTACCGCGCGCTACCTATCTTAAAGATATATCTCTCGCGGTATAATAAATTGATTTATCTATCCATCTATCTGCGTAGCGGTTTTGTATGCGCGCGCGCTCACCTTTTGCATTATGTATCACGCGAGCGCGCGTATTATATTTCGGTGTTGGTACGTACGGGCGAGTAAAATTACTGCCATGTGCTCTTTACTAACGCGGCGAGCGGCGAGTCTCCTCCTCCATTGTATGCTAAGACCCTTTGCGACGCGTGGTCTTGTCGCTACCGGTAATAGAACGATGTTTCCCGAAGGTGAACACGGACATTCTCCTTGTGCCGAATACGTCAAACATCTCTGTTTCTCGATTTGCGACAAAAAATATCATAATCCTAATCAGAATGCACAATCCGAAAAATAAAAAAATCGTCGGAATTAAATCGCACACAGCAGATGATTGAAATATAATAATTCAGAAATAAAAGTAAAATTTAGCAGAGTTCTTTTTGAGGATTTTAATTTCGATGATAATAATTAATGAGTTTCATGATGAGATCCGACAATGAGATTTAAGTTTGTATACGTTTCTATGTAGATATATAATCTTTTACTGTCACATGACGAACGAGAGATATAAAGAGAAATCCATGAACCGCGCTTTGAAGATTGAGAACCGTTGTCGTATATAGTACGATCTCTCTATGGAATCTCAGAATTCGGGAACCATAAGCGCGTTTTCGTCCAAATGTATTCGGTTATCATCGAGCGTTGTTCCACTTCGATAAGGGTGGATCTTAAAGGGCTGACAAGGGTTGTGACGAATGCGCGGCGCCGTGCCACTCCCGGGGAATTTGCTTTAAAGGACAATTTTATTCATCTCTAAGAGCAAAGAAAGATGGTCGAGAGGTCGGAAGATCTCGCATGTTCGAGGACGAATCCCTCGAGGCTATCTAATGCGATGTGCCTTGTAGATAAGTATGTCTTTTCACGGTGCAACCTGCGAGAGAGGGTCTTCCTCGCGTTAACTGTCACGAGACTAGAATGACCAACGTGTCGCGCTGGTGATCTATCGGTGTTGGTCCACTGAAACTGATCGGCATCTTCGAGGATCAACACGTTTCGCTGACAGAGATTCTCACGATAGAACAACCGTGCCAGTGAATGGCCGTTTAAGAATTATTGTTAGACAATTGTAATTTTTCGCAAAATTTTTATCGTACTTTTAATTTTTCAATTTTAATTTTTGTCTTTAACTTTTCTCTCTCAACTTAAGCCAAAACTTCTACTTAAATTAAAATAATCAAAATAGAATTTTTTTAAATTGATAAAATTATTAATAACTAAGCTCTAATAATTAATGTAATTTAAAATCATATAGTAAAAATTAAAAATTGATAATATGAATTTATATATATATACATACTATTATTTTGGGAAAGAAATATAATTATATATACATACAATATATGTATATATATGTCTTGAAATATGTCTCTATGCGGGATAATAATTATGTAATCAGATATTACTTTTTGATTAGCCATTTATTAATCATTTTATAAGCGAAAGAGCAAATATCTCTCACAATAATTACAGTTTACCCCCATTGCTGTAAAAATTCGCCTGTCGAATCGTATCTTCGTGGAACGGAGCCTCTGACATTTGATTCACGTTGAGAGAAAGGCGCACCACAGTGCAAAACGCGAAAACGAAGGATAACGTGGGCCAGCGAAGGAGATGACTCGATACCGATTGCGAGGAGCCGATGATTTATAAGGTTACAGGGAGTAAATCACAAGCGCGGTCGGTTCTCTTGATATTTCGCTATCCGCAAATCGAGCACGCGGGTCCTTATTGCCGAGGGATGTAATTCGCTTCATAGCTCGTGTCGCGGCTCGCTCAAGCATAGTATATGAGTTATAAATCCATGAGTAGATTTTGAAACGAAGAAGATGCGCGGCGATTCACGGCAGGTCGAGGCACGAAGTAGGTATCTGTTTCTATTCGCGATACGGATCAGTGAACGTCCATGAAAAATCCTTGTTAATACGGTTATCTTTAACAATCGAGAGAGTGAAGCACATTCTTTTCAACACTCGCTAACATTCTTATAATTTTAATGATATATTCTCGTCTCGTTTGGCTTTCCGATTAGAGCTGGAATTTTGTCACTATGTTTGTTACAAATGAAAATTCGAGCTCTTGGATCTTCAACTTTCGGACTTTGCGCGCGATTGTACATCGATCCTTCAACGCACTGAAGCGAAAAAAAAGTAAGCATTATTAAACAATCGTTGTCTGATTTCTATCAATGGGCGTGCGGAATAACGATCGATTAGATCGTGGCGATCCGACAGACGGATCGACGGGCAGATACGCGAAGAAGATACCAGGTCTGTGTGTATCGATGTACACGTTGTATCGCTTCGAAGGCCATTTATCATAGTTAGGAGGTGGTTAACGAGTGACAGATTGAATGGGTCTGCCTATTATTCAACGATCGTTCCTGCATATAGCGATTTATCTCACGGGGCCCAAAACCTCAGACGCAACGCGTAAAGATCGTGTGTCGCTTGTGTTCTCGCTACAAAAGTGCCCCGATACGACTACATGAGTCGTCGCGTTTTGTACACCGTGATTGACACTTGACAAATTTCTTATCTCATCGATTTATCGCACGGTGGTCGATTGGACCGTTGGAATATTAAATGCTGTCTCTTATAACACATGGAAAAAAACTAACGCGGGACATGAAGCGTGATAAATGCATGCTATTTGTTCGAGAAAGTTCTAGAATTTATTATGTATGGAACAGAAATTATGTTATATTTATAGAGAAACTTTTTTACATACCATTTCGCGATGATATAATAAAAATTTAGAGCTAGATTGCTAGTATAATAAAATTTTCATGAATAACCTGATTGTATTATAATAGGATCCCCTGATGAGATTGTAATATACTATAAATTACATTTCACAATGAAATAAATTATTTCAACCAACCTCTGAAGAACGCTAACCGGATTACAATAATTTAGTATAAAATTTATTATAAATTTCCTTATAAATAATAATAGAAGTTGTTATCGAAGAGGATACTGCTATCTTGATTAGACTTGACAGATATTTTATCGCTTGAAATTGATATCTTTTCTAAGATAACAGATGTCAATTATGTCCGAGATAAACTCAATGCGGGATTTAATCTAGTACGATGACTGTAGATTATATACATTTCCCGATGATAATTCGTTAGGCACGAATTTCGAGTTTGCCAGTAGGACCACCCTCGAAATCACGTCGACCTTTTGCTTCGGTGCCGATACAATGACGAGGTCACGTGCATTAGCATCCCCTCGAGAGTTGCCACGTGGCGTCGTCGGTGAGCACACGTGTCGCGTCAACCGACACCTTTCGTTCTTCATGGGAAACTCCGTTCGCACCCCCCCCCCCCCCGGCATCGGTTAAGATTATTAAGCGCGTTCTTCATTTTCTTATTATCGTAGCTCTCGTACCTCGTTCACGCCCCCGCGATTATTCCTGCGAAATAAGCCTCGGTTTAAGCAAACGATGGATGCAAAACTACTTATTTCTCTATTAGTCGGACGATTAATCAAGACCGCGTTTCTCGGCTTAGATGGAGGGACGATCGTGTAGCTCGTTTTAACGAAGATTAAAGGGTGGCCGAGGGTCGCCTTCTCGGACTTGTCGATCCCTTACGCGGTACTACGACGCTTTTTTCAAATAACAAAAAAAAAAAAACACGAACGTGCACGCGTCTCAAAGAAAGAACACGACATTGTTAACGGGCTCGCCCGTAGGCAAGAAAAATAATGCGCGGTATGTGCCAAGAATAACAATATCGAGAAAAGTTATTTTTCTCTATATTTGATTTATGTAGAAAATATGCGGAGAAAAATAATTTCTATTTTAATAGTCTGAATATATATATATATATATATATATATATATACCAGGTAATAAAAACATTATTAAGTATAAAAATAATTTACAATTATTATATGCGTTAAAATTAATATATGCGTAATATTAAAATTATAAAAATATAATCAATGAAAGAGATGGTTTAGTATTACCGATAATTTAATAATGATAGAGTAACGCGCACGAGTACGCGAGTATTAATAATATGTCTAACAATTACGAGTGCGATATCGAAAATTGTGTTGATTTATCGATTTCGCCAGTTTCTCGAATCTTAATCAGTCAATTATTTTCTCAATAAAGAAATCGCCTTCGAATCCAGAAGCGAGGAATGAGCTCGAGTGGATGAGATATTATCTTTTCGGTAGAGGGGATATTTATCGCAAATATATATCTTTCTCTATGGATATATATCTTTCACCGTTATGATGATCATGAGATTTTAGCACGAAGCACACACCTTCCATTTCTTAATTAATCAGAAGCCATATTAAAAGAAGACAATGTACAATGTCTGTTCTTTATTTTAAAAACGAAGAGTCTAATTTATTTTTACCTTAGAATATAGTACCGTATTCAATTAAATGATAATGAAATGAATATGTTAAAGCCCTAATGGCAACATTTTTCGCTGTGAACAGGAGTTCGTCGAATTGTTAATCGTTTTGAAGCAATCTAGTAGTCCATTAGCGAGTCTAAAACTAATTTTCGACCGAAAATAGAGACCTGCCACTTTTACCTCTGGACCCTCTTCGTAGGTTTAAGCCGTCGAGATGGCTTACTATTTTATTATTCAACCGGCCAACGATAATCCAGCAAAACGGCGAGAAAAAAACGCGGTCTTACACGGAGCGACACACGAAAAAAAGATTGTCACACTAGAATTTATCTACCGGAAAGAAGAAAAAAAAACTTGTCCCCTAATAGATGTGCGCACCCCGAGGTCCCCCGGGACCTCCTCGGTGTGTTTGTCGATACTCTCTCCGTCTCTGGCCATGATGTTTGCGGATTCGTATGCATTGTGTCCTCTCCCGACCCTTCCGGAAGTATGTTCCATGCACAGGTTTATCATGGCGACGAAGACGGAGTGGCACACATAGCACGGTGACAGAGGAAGACGCGGGCGGGAGAGTGTATCATCGTAATAAGGGAACAGCTGACAGTGGCACATACTACGCAGCTAAAAGCAATTATGAAGCTGCCATCTCTCGCATGGAGTTCTCTCTACGGTCTCTCTCTCTCTCTCTTTCTCTCTCCTCCCTACGTATCTTCCTCTCTGCCCTTTGGCCCCTTTCTCCGTTCCACAGTATGTTCGCCCCGCCACACTGTATGGTGTTCGCTGGCTGACTAATATCCAACCGTGTCTACCCGTGCTCCACTTGTGTGGTGTACCGCTCACACGCACGTGCGCCCGCATATGCGTGCGCGCGCGATTCGTAACGCGGCGGTCAACAAGGTGCTAATAATACATTCCTCAACATGTGGTATTTTGTGAAAGGTGCAACGCATGATATATAGAATATATGAAGAAAATAGCGATGCGCAAAATATCTCGGGAATCGTGGGAATCCTCTTATATATATATATATTTTTTTTTTTTGCGTGGAAATTCAGTCGATTTCTTTTCCTCGAGCTTTCTTGAAATTATTATATAAATAAATAAATATCGCGAAGTATTCTTATATTGTCGAGTAGCGAGGAAATAGTCCACTAGAAACAGCAAAATAGATTCGAAAAATGCAGCCGGGCGCGTTGAAGCGATTCTATCAGAGAAAAAAAATAAAATAAGATAAAAGAGGAACGGTCGTCTCTCGATGGACCGTCCGCGCGATCGCCTCTCTACAAGTGTCCACTTCTCGGCGACTCGTGGAAAGATTCGACTCACGAAACTATCTGGAGGCTGTGCACGCGCATCGTGAGCGTTGGGTCGAGTCGTGTTCCAAAAACAACTTTTCTTGCTTGTGACGCACGCACAAGCCTCTAGTAAGCTCTTCTAGAATCGTGTCCCGACCACTTGCTGGCCAGATGACAGGGACTCATGTGTTTCCTCTCTGACGCATGGCCCGTCGTCTTCGTATGCGTGTGTCGTTTATACACTGATGAGTTTGCGTTAGAGAGAGAGAGAGAGAGAGAGAGAGAGAGAGAGAGAAAGAGAGATGAAAAAAAAAGGGGAGAAGACCAAAAGAGCGAAATATGGCCACGTGGCTTGCCTCGCGTTGTTTCAGTGCTCCGATCCGCTCTTTCCCCTCCGCAGAATATCCTTGCGCTTTCCGACGTTTTCTTTCCGTTTTTTTCGCTCTTTTTCTTCCTCACCGAACTTACGTGGTTTCTTCCATTACCACGATGAGCCGACGATGAAAATTACGTCCATCGTCGTTATGTCGTGCACCCTACGTAAACCCATAACCGAGCGTTCCCTAAACCTACTGCGAACGTGTGTGCGTATATAAACCCATAGTCTTTTTGCTTCTCTCGCGAAGCTAAATGCGCCATCGCCTCGAAAACACGGCTTGCAACGACGTCACGGGCATTGACATCGTACGCGCCATTAGAACGACCTCCTCGAATCGTGGAGAACGCTTATTGCAGATAATTAAACCAGCTGTTGTCAAGGAAATATCGATCCTCTAGAAATATAAATAATCCGCGTTATGTATTTTTCCGAAAATATATTTTTTATACTTTAAATAATATATCCCATATAATATGGTACATTGACATTATTTTATTATTCGATTTGCAAGCAACGTTTCTTGTTACACAAGATACACATTTTACGAAATCTTGAAATAATCTATTATAGTTTGTACTAATTTAAAAATAAACTTAGAGGGAACACACAGCAGGAAAATAAAGAATTGTCAAGCGGAGAACTCGAATGGAACGTGGGTTAGATTTTTCTTCACATGCCGAGCGTGCGCGCAAGTTTTCAAGGCGACGGTGCGTTGCCGCGCATCGAAATTGGCAAGCGGACGAAATCATATCTCGGTTGACGAATCCCCGACGTCAGTCCTGTCAGTCCCAGACCTCTCGCACTTGATTTTTTTATCCCTACCTCCCCTCCTTTCCTCTTTTTCTTGCGCTCGCTCGTTTCTGCCGCAGGATAGGACGATGCATTGAAACTCAAGACCCTTGAGATGGGCCATTCAAGGCACTTGTCTCTCTCTCTCTCTCTCTCTTTTTCTTTCCATGCCTGGTTCTCCGTAAGATATCTCGGTGAAAAGGATCGAGGACCGAGAGAAAGAGGCAGTCCTTCCGACGTAGGATGCCATTCAAGTTATTCATTCGGATCTCGCGTTCGTGGGGGAGGGCCACGACCGGTCGGTCGAATGCGGGGTAAACCGGCTACGAGAAACGCAGAAAATCACATCCCAGCGTGGAGCACGCGAGGAAACCTTATTGTCATGGCTGAAAGAACAGGGACGGTCCGTTTCTTGGAAAAAAAATTTCAAAGATTCTTGGTCCAAATCACTCGGTGCGATTCTCTATCTATCAGCGACCTTTTCTTATGGCTCGAGAGACGATGAGAGGTTACTCTGGGGTAGTATACTTTTAGGAAAAAATATTTGCTGTGTATAAATATCCCGTTATGGTTGTTAAGTTGTATTTCGATTAACGTATATTTTCTTGAAATCATTTTATATTGCGTACGTGTATTCGGTTTATGAATCATAATATACATAATAAAATTAAGTTTAAAAAACATTTAATCATCAAGATAGAACGTATTGAAAATTTACCGATTATTTTAATATGGGAAGATTTCACTTTATGCAATTATATATTTTCTCTCTATATATATCTGCCGTCAAGCAGTAAATTTACTCTAATTACAATCCTTATCGCGTAATTCTTATCGTTACACTTATCCCTAACTCAGCCATTTCAAAATCGCGACAGACAATTGCGAAATTCGTGAAATTTTACACACGCAATTGTAATGTATTTATTATTGCATACCACTGTAAATTGTGCGCGATTATTCGATAACAGGAATGCACAAATAAACAAAGTCGAGGGATTTCGTACAACCGTTCGAATGACATATTATTAACGATGTTACCCAGGGATGGCAGCGTAGCTGTTGGATTGGTTCGTTTCAAAAATTCCGTCCGTCCACTCAAACCTACCGCGACATCTTTTTCAAGATTAATGGATCCTATAGTCAAAGATAATTATTATGCGCGAGTTATTAAGACGATAATATTAATGACCGCGGGCTGCTAATTAGAAGCAATTAGAAGATCTGTCGCATGAGCAATTGACGGCTTAGGGTCGCGTTGAAAGAGTCGTTTGAACGAACTTAATGCCGGTTAATAGTATTTCTCTCAAGGAGAATCCCCTTGATTCCCTAAAGGGTTGCAGAAAATGTATGGCATCTCTCCAGTTTAAACGAAAAACAAGGTCAACACTCTTTGCACTTAATACATTTCTTTGACTTTTTAATATACTTTGTATCGATGGAATTATATGTCTAACGCAAGTAACCTTCTCATTTGCGATTTTTATCTTTGATCTTTTTATCTTTGCGTTGTGCATCCTGTCGTTTGAATGAAATTTAACAACGAATAATAATTTTTACGAAAAATACGAAACATCTATACACGAGCGCTTAAAAACTAATTAAATCTTTTCGCGCGACGCAAATTGCGAGTACGACGCATTCAGAATCACAATATCACGCATCGCATATCCATTCAAGGTTCGCACGGGAGAATAAATTTTTTCAATGGACAAAAAAAGGACCCACGCACTCGCGCTATTTCATTCTGTTTAACGATGGCATTGTAAGCGGGACGCGAAGAGAAAGACATTAGATGGACAGGGAAGATAATCGGGACCGATAATCGAGGGCTTTTTCATTGCGCGCGCCTCTCGAGAACGCACAGCACCACGGCTGATTGTGCGCGCACAATGCGCGACTGCGTGCCGATTAAAAGCGAGTTCGAATGCGAGAGATCGACCGAGCGGCTGTTATGCGCGCGCGTTTCCCGCCCGTTCGTTTGCACCGGTACTCGATTTTCGAGAGCCACGAGAAACGAATCGCTGAGAGGGCCAGAGCGAGACGAGTACGTTGGCGATCGAGGACGATCGTGTCGATCGCGACGTTCGAATCTCTAATGAAGATTTTTGAATGGAACTATCGTTCTATCTATCTATCGTTGACGATGATCGACGATACGTAAATTTGATGAGAGATTCGAACGATGCGGCCTTTTTACTCTCGCATCTGTCATGTGCGCTGATTCTCGTAGCACACGCATCAGCTATTTGATAAGTACTGTTCGCGAATAAAGCACGACGACTATCAGGTGTCGATCTGGCTGCGTTCCACGTGGCACATTTAATGACTATTTTCAGAGTTATTCATTGGACATTCAAATATCCATAATTAGATCGATACCGAGAACTTTTGTAGATAATTGTGGAAATCTCAGAGCGATGCTCTCAAATTTAAATGTTCTCCAATATACACGTTTATATTTCAAAGACTAAGCGAGAGAGATTCGAAGAGAAAATTTTCCGTAAGAAAAATTCCACCGTCTCGCGCGTTTATATTCCGTAAAGAAAAATTCTGCCGCACCGTCTACGAGCTCGTATAATATCGAAAGCGTGGAGAGAAGCATTCGAAGAGTCGGCGGCATGTGTTTCGTGCCGTTTTTCAGCGACTGAACATACGCCTTCTCCTCTCGCTGCCGTCGCGAGACGACACTAAACCAAAACCGATGACCCGTCCGAGATTCCGGGTTACGAAAACACAGGCGCGATATGGGCCAGGAAAACATAGCCAAGTCGGGTCTCGGCGGCTGGCGCCTTCGCGCGTTCCTCGGTGGACGTCTGAAAAGAAATATGCTGCCTGCTGGGCGACGGCTGATTAATTTATCTTATTGCGCGTCCGTTTAACGGCGAACGCCTTTAGCGTCCACGTGTCACGTTTTCGTGTCACTGAAAAGCCGGATTTACGTTCGAGACGAGTTCGTTGGCTAAAGTTTTGTCTAATACGTGCGTTTGAGTTGGTTCGAGCGTATCATATCATTATTAAAACCAGACTTATTAAGGGATTGAAAGCATAAAGAAGAAAATAGGAATATAAGATAGCCGATTAATTTTTTTCGCATATCTACATGATGAATATATAATTAAAAATAAATTGTATAAATCGCATATGTTTGAACATTTTTATATTTTTCTAAAAAGAAAAAAAAAAAAATTTTTATTTTATGTTTCAAGTTCCCTTATTCTAATTAAGAAAAAGATTTAATCCCGTTACTTTGTCGAAGTAATCTTTTTGCGTAGTATCTTCTGTATTTGAGAGGAGACATTTGGTCTGAACAAACAAAAAAACTTCCATATATTTCTCTTTTATTTTTCGGTGTAAAAAAAATCACAATTCACAAATACTTTTCTTAGCTTATTGCGTGCTATGTGAAATGCATATCATTTTTCTCAAGTCATTTTTCATAAGTCCCTACATTAGAGGGAACAGGGTTGAATAATGAAACGCCGAGCGACGTTTGAGAGCAAACGAGCGGGCGAGTTACCGAAATCGCCTCCGCGCGTGAAATCCGCGCGTCTCTATTTATAACGAACCGCATGGGGGTTATGCGTCAAATCCTCTCTTACCCCCTGCGGAGAAACCACTGGCTCAGTCGTCGACGGTGACAAAGACGACTCGCGCGAGGCCGGGCTCCGGGGTTCAAAGTACCTAAACATGCGTATGTACTTGTGCGTATTTCCCCGGGGAGAGTGCGGAGGCCGCACCTGCACGCAAGTGGACCAGCGTATCCGCGCTACTAACGACGCGAGCCGACCGCGAAACTGCGCAGTGGCCGTCGTAGTTGTCTTCTTCTTCTTCTTCTTCTTCTTCTTCTTTTTCTCCTCCTCGTTGTCGTCGTCGTCTTTGCGATCTTCGTCGAAGATGTTGGCGCGCAGAAGAGAACGCGTGACACACTGGGAAACTCTAAATGCCGTTTCTCGCCCCGCGTACCCCTAAACGCTCTTCTCGTCTTCGAGAAAGAGCGCGTCTTCTTGAAGAAGAGGTCCAGCACGCTTGTGTGTGCGGTATTAGAATTAGATAAATATAACTCTGCACGCGCGTGTTGCGTGCGGAATATGCGTAACCGCGAGGACGAGGGGAACGGTATTGCGTGTTACGCATGTATGAATACGATGTTAATCGTAATAGCCAAAATCGGATTTATGCGTGTTTCACTCTTGATCATTATCATGCATATAAGCATAAAAAATAAATACATCAGATTAGTTTTCTTTGAAAAGACAGATTTATCAATTTTCAGAACAAGAAAAGACTAATATTTGCGAGAATTTCGTGTAATTGGAAAGAGTTTTTCAAATATATCAGTCATAGACCAGTGAACTGTATTGCAACTTTGTGTAATACAAATTGCATCAATGATATATCTATCTAAAAATATATTTTAAATTTAATCTGTATAGGATTATATTTATTTAATAATTGCTTTTTATATGTGTATTCAAAGATCGTAAAGTAAAAAAAAAAAAGTTTAAAAAGGAAAAGCTGTTGCGTAGAAAAGCTCCAGACAAATGATAGTTTTGCATTTATAAAACTTTACGCTCTGATATTATCGAATGAAACCACACGAATAATGCATAACAATATCCCAATGTCATCAAGAGCGATGTTTTAATGGATGATTCATTAAAGAAATATTAGTCACGACTAAATTATCGTTATTGGTTTATAGTGATTACGGTCTCGGGCTGATTATGCGATGTTGTTGGTGATAAAACAGCCGTATACCGAAACTCTCCGGTTCGTATCTCGCGGACGCGTGTACGCGTTAAATTAGAGTGTCGTGCTCGTTGCTCGCGCTAAGTGCACCTACGAGGTACAACGAGGAGCCATTGCAACAACACGACACGCTCTTAAATTACTCTCGAGTCGTCGCTTCGGGGAGAGAACGAGGAGAGGCAACGAGCTTCGCCGACTGTGTACGCACATCGAAGAGCGAGACGCGTTCTCGGCCGCGCGGCTCGTAACTCTTTCTCCCTCGTTCGTCCTCCCGTTCCGCGCGACGACCAGCTCTCTCTCGCTCTCGCGGCGGGCGCGTCCAACAGCTGTTCGCACTTTGACATGTCACTGGCCTTGCCCGCTCACTTCGGCTCGATCCCTCGTTTGTCTACTCGGTCATTTATCCGCGGCTCCTTCTCTTTCTTTCTCCCTTTCTCTCGTTCTTTTCTCCTCCGTCTCTCCATCGCCGAGTGATTCACGTGTGTATTCACGTGCGTTCGCCGCGTTTCTTCGCCGTTCGGAGACCCGATCTTATCTTCCTCGGAGATGGTTTCAATTGCGCATTATACTCATGATCGGGGCATAGAAAATTGAAGAGTAATAATCACAAGTACTAAATGTGGGAATTAAATATTCCGAATTTTTAAAAGAAAGAATAATTCTGGAATAACGTACCATCTTCATATCCATCTGACGTTTGAACATTTTGCTAAACCATGATCGAATTCTTTTCACTTTTCATTCTTCGCAAAAACTACTCGTATTTTCTGAAAGAAATTTTCCGAGACATGTTGTGCATACATGGATATGCCTTTCAACTGGAATTTTTTTTTAGCGAAAATACGCAATTCCGCTTTTCACCTTCTCGATATTCGTCTTGTATACGTATATATCCCGTCATCGGATTTAGGCCCTCAGGTCGGGAGAACATTAAAATGGCTCCTTTCTATCTCCCTCCCCCTCTTCCTCTCTCGACCCAGCGCTATCTTTCGACAAGACCTTCCTCCGATTCCTCGCTGACTTTTGCGTCTCGCTTCCACAGCGGGTTCGACCTCGCGCCTATCGCGCTCCTTTCTATCGAACAGTACATAATCCTGAAGGCCTAATAACATATTCCTCTAGGGAGAGGGAGAGCAGCAGGTACGGGGCAACGCACAAGCTTATATCTCCCGCGCAGCTCTCGAGGTCGGAACCGGGAGGGGGAGGGGGGGGGAGAGAGGAGAAAGAGGGTGAAGCTTGTCCACCCTCTTCTACGAGCGGTTCTACCCCTCCGATCCAATTCCATCTATCCGTAGGGGTTGTCGACTACCGTGGCCGGGGGCCGGAAACCCGAGGGATGCCGTGGCGCGGGCCACTCTCCTCGCCCTCCTTCATCTTCCTGCTCCTCCTTACCCGCGCCATCTCGACGGGGATGAAAACGTCTATCGAAGGTCACACGAAATTGGGTAGTTCACGGGCTATTACCTTGGCCGATCGCCGCTAACGATAAATTTCGTGATGCGAGAGAAACCGCGCGGGCGAGTTTTGCCGTCGTAGCGGAATTTCCTGCAGCCGTCTACTCTGCGAAACGCTTCCGGCGTTCTACGTACTCGGTATCTCTTGGTGAAAAGTGCGAAGAGATTACGTCGCGCCTTCAATGAATTGCAAAATGATCGTGTGAAATAATTTAAATTTATTTTTATTGTAAATAAATAATGCAGGCTATAATAGAGGTTTAATGCGCTGCAATCTTTAAATGGCTTTATGAATTAAATGTCAAATTTTTTTTTATACCTTCATATGTAATATCTTATTTGGACGCTTATTTCTACGCTAAATTTTTTTTCCTTTATCCGATTTTAATATGATTGTAATTGCTTTATCTTCTTAATTGTAATCCCGTAATATTCATATTATTTAATATGAAGTAACTAATTTTTGAGAATTATTTTTAGTCGCCGATTAAAACTGGATCCGGATTCGGGAAAAAGGATCAATCTGTGTGTTGACGAGTTAACTATACGTCATACATTTATAATACGCGGAATAACTCAATATTTGAGAACGTTGGCAACGAGTGAGATCCGCCCGTCAGAGTTTAGGGACGCTGCTAATAAATCAGAGTATCGGCTAATTCGGTTATCTGCCTCTCAGTTCCTTCCCTCCTATCTTTCTGTTCCCTCTTTCCCCCCTTCTTGCACGATGGTTCTCCATTCCCTCCCATCCTTCCATGTATCCCCGGGAAAAGTCCCTTTCGACGCTCGGAAGGCATCAAGCGAAATTCGTTTCTCTCGTTCGCGCATTAGCATTTTAATGAATTTTGCCTTCTAAAGTTAAACTTTTTCTTCTGAAACGGCAGCGTGGCGCCACGTTGTGAGAGAAACGACGTTAAATTCGGATACAAATGTGGGTCACTTCGATCTCGAAGGATCGACGATGTAACGAGTGGCGATCGGTAATATTTCGTCTCGCGTACATATTCGTTCCATCGCGCTGAGACGTTTACGGAAGATCTAATCTTGAATAGTGCAAATCGACTTTTATGGCGTAGATAATGCTTACAAATCATTTCCGATATATGTAATAAAGTCTCGCTACAAAAAATATATACATACATAATCGTTTTTAGATCATGTTTTTGAAAATAAGAGATATTTCTGTACAATTGTTAAAATATGTATTTTTCAAGAAACAAATTAAATCGATCAGACTCGTATGAGTAAGCTTAAACTGTATACAGACGATATATTATCTACCAGTGCGAAATTCTGGCTATTCTCCTCGCGAATACACGTCGGCTGACAACAGCGGCGTTTAATGTGTTAATCCGGGCGAACGCTTTACCCTTATCAATTACCATTATTACCATCGCTACGCCGTCGCCGGTTAACGAGACAAATATTAGCTCGGCAAATATTAACGACAACGACTTCGAGCGAGAAATCTGCTAATTCGTATGCGACGATGTACGACGAATATGTAAGAGTGTTGAAAGAGCGACGTTACTCTTAAAAGATGCAGCGAGAAAAAGACATAAAAAGCGAAGCAGCTACTTTTAAGCCGAGCATACCTAAATCACACGCGAACGAACGTGAAAGCTTTAAAGGTATGCCGTAAAAGCGCATTTTTTATGTATCGTGCATCAGCGTATGTTAAGTATTCACGAGCCGTATATGAGCCGCATCTGAAAATATATGTGTCGTGTGCGTGTATGTGTTTACTATTCCTTTAGAGAGATTTTAATATTTCGAGTGTTGTGCATGTTTAAAGCAACATAATAAAGTGGCATAGGATTTCGTTTCGAGTTTATTTTGATAGTTCGACACTCCGATATCTAATTCCATGTAATACAGTCACTGGCGAAAAACGATCGTGACTGGTGAAAAAGTGCGACAGCCGGGATCCCGTAGCGTATACGACGGTAATTCGCGCGGGCACGTAAAAAACGGCGCGGAGATACGTGTAAACCGTAATATACGGGGTGAGACGGTCGTAATGTGTCGCGTATATACGCGGAGTTTGGGAACGGGGCGGAGAGGGGGGGAGGGGTGAGAGAACGAGGTGATATTATGATACATTATTAAAGGCGACCCCTTGCGAACGCACACGCATGCCACTGTCACTCGACGCGTATCACCCTCTATCCCGTCTCGTCATTTTATCCCTCACGCATCCCCGTATTTCTTATCTAACGTATTTAAAAATTGCCGGACGCACGGGAAATTACGATCAAATTTTTTTTTTTTTTTTTTACATGGTTATCGCTATATTTTACTTTATCCGCTCAAGCTTAGGATAAATAACGCGTAGTAAAAAAACTCTAATATTTTCCACACGGCTATAATTCAAGTTGTACACACAAGTTACAAGTTAGAGACTGTGAAGTGCCTGACGCTATAATTTTGCGGTTTGAGGCTTGAAGAATATACATGAAGAGGAACATGTCTACGTGTGAAAACTGATTGCGTGACTATATTTGACATGGTACATTTCTCGGGGTTAATGTGTATAACTGTTCGTGAGAAAATTACGAAAATTATAAATGTTGATTTCTCAGGTGGATGATATATCTCGACTCTTTACGGCGCGATGGTTACCGCTCATAATCACTTAAGAAATGTCAGCCATGCGCGAATTTAGTGTCAGTGATTACTCACTTTCATCTCACTTCGAGTACGTATATGCGTACCCAGTGGTTATCGACGGTAACATTAATCATCCTGGTTGAATATTCATACGTTTTAAGCGATACTTGTTAACTCTTTCGCTGCTCGTGTCGCCGATCGCGGGCCTACTTTTTCTTCGTTTGTAATATACAGAGGTATAGTTATAGAATATCTCTTTTTTAACATCATTGTCCTAGTTTATTCACTAGGTCCAGTTCTGGGAGTGCAGTTGTTCCGAGTTAATAATTTACAACTCAGCCATAAGTGTTGTGTGTCGCGTAAACTTTATTAACTTTTAATTTTGAATGACGAAATGAATGGAGAAAAGAGAAATATTTAGAAATATTTCCATAAAAATATTGCGAATATTTCCTATATTCCTTACATGACTGTAATTCACAGAAGACATGTGCGGATTTTTGGGATATAAAATTTTCAGCTTTATCTAATATTTTAATAAAAATTGTGTTCTCTCTCTCTCTCTCTCTCTCTTTCTCTCATGAAACATATAGAATTTTGATAAGTTAAAGGAATCATCATCGTTGTACAATATTTGTGCATATCTTTTCGTATTTTTTATCTCCTTCACGTGAGAAGCTTTACTAAAGCCACCAAACCACGAATGATTTTATCGACTAATTGCCCGCGTGCTAGGTATTAGCCGAGGGTGCTATCGATATATGAACGCCGTAACATTCCCTCTCATGATTTCCTTCCGCGATACCTACGACGTCACCGTAGCCCGAAATGGTCCGGATTTTATCTCGGCGTAGTCACGCGGAAGCGTTTACTGTTAGGCTCCGATTGCAACGGTCTCCCGAGACGAGATAGTGAAACTGCCCGCGAACGGCAGTAAAAAGCTCGTTAATCAACACGCTCTAACAGTATCTACGGCTAACGTTCCATTTTATCGTATATCGCATATGCTCGTTAATACTCGCGTCGATATACATTGCATACTGCGAGACGTAATACACACACATTTATATTTAAATGACGTAACATTTATGTCATAGATCTTCTCCCTTCTTTTTTTCGATATTATCAATGTTTTATCTAAACATAAAATTAAGATAAATTCGATACACGTTTTCGATCTATGTATATTGGATCGATAAACAATCCACGAAGCGAATCGCGCGACGTTCTTCGCCGAGGAGACATCATATTCATCTCTCGCGACCGAGTGACAGCTCGCTTCCGCTCTCTCGAATGTTATCGTACGTTATCGCGCATCGTCTGGCGGACGGCTTTTCACGGTAACAAGAACATTTGCCGGTCCGCTGGAAGATTACGCCGAGCGCGCGAAGTCGCGGGAGAGAAGAAGGAGAGACAAGGCACACAGTGGCGGTAGAAGATAAATTACGGGACGTAGCAGGCGTCACGGAAGGTTCCTCCTTCGCGCGAGTTCCTCCGCGGCCCTTTTTCTCTCTCCTTTTGCCGCTTCCCGTTCACCCGAACACATTTCCCGGGCCGTAAAGTCGAAAGGACCGCTACCGGCGAACAGCCATGCGTGGCCATTAAAAATGTATGTAATTTCTCGGGCATATAATCTTTCCGAGAAGAGAGGGCTTTTCTCTGCACGGCCTGGATGAAGGAAGGGCTCGCGGCGTGGGGGTGGCCGATGCTTATTAGGTGCCGCCGTTGTCGCCGTCGTTTCCGAGGGTGTACCCCGGCCACCGCGACCGAATTTTCGTCGGAATACTCTCGAGTATGTAAAATTCCTTCTCCGTGTAATTCCTTTTTTTCAACGTTCTTTTTACGCAAAATGAATTATAGTCTCGATAAGAATAGAATCTATTATTGCATCAATTACGCACAATTTTTTTCTGTTTCTTACAGAATTTATGTGTGTGTATAGAGCTATAAAAAGGAATATATAGAATATTTCTTTCATATGTCAAAGCTTTTGCACGAAATTGCTTATAATTCTTTTATATTTGTATTTTATTATTTAGAAACTTTTTTTTTTTTTATATATATAGATTTTATCGTTCGATTATTACGATATTATACGATATTCATACGCATATATACATTACGTTTTTATGTAATCTGCACATAATATGCGATCGATTCTTTAATTCTTTGTTTTTATACGCGCTTGTATTTCCTTGCTGGCTTTTAGAGAACTGCCCTTTAGGGTGGAAATAAATGTTTTCTCCTCTTTCATGTTTTCGACAATGGTCATACGTATATTATCGCGAAAATAAAAGCATCCGTCATCCCGCTTTTCGAAACTTTCTCCTTACGTTCGGGCCTTATTTACAATTAGTGGAGCTTTGCCGGATTCGGTCATCGGGAATTCTACGCGTGGCTTAACAAGTTGCTTGGCTTCCGACTCCTTATAGTTCCATCTGGGTGAATTCGCTCGGCGAATTGCCTGGGAATTGCCCGTATTCTGTAAACGTCAGCGGTTTTCACCCCGTTTCGTGTACTTTCGTAGACATAAATATCAACGTTCTCGTGGATACCGTAACGATCACTCTCTCCCCTTTCTCACCTCCCTTTTTCCCCTTGTAATTACCTGTTAGCTTCAGAGTCAAGGGGTCGGTCGGGAGGGATTAAGGAATAGGTTAAGGGAACGCTTATGGAATGCTCGCCTACCAGATAGGCAGAAAGGGAATGCCGAGAACTGTGAATAATTAAAGGATTATGCTCGCATGCGTGTAAGATTCATCCGCCAAAGATTCGAGCGTCGCTTTGAAAGGGCGCAATCCTGCGTCTGCACGCAAAAATCTTTTTAAGGAGCAACGCGAGAAGGGCTGAAAGGGCTGAATATAACTATAAATGTTATTGTTTTAATGGTTTTTAACGAGTCCTTGCCGTTTATTTCAATTAATTTATTGCATTAGTGTTGCAAGTAATAAACAATCTCGAAGATTAAAATAAATAGTATGAAACGTATTAGTTGCAATAATAATTCTTGATCGTCGAAAATATCAAAATACAATAATTATATTATATCGAATAATAATATTTCGACGCACATGAATTGGAATTTTAAACGCAAATGGTGCTCGAACATCTTTTTAAACGAATAGAAAACTCGACTTCACGATTTTCAAGATGTTGATTTTCTTTGCATGCCCGTATATTTCGTGCAAGTGACAGAACGATCCCTTTAAAACGTTCTCGCTCTTTACCCGACTCTCAACATAATGTCGATGTTTCGATGAAAACCTTTCGTTCTGGCTTTTACCTCGTATCTAGTTCCTCTTTTTCTCCTCTTCCGCCAAAGGAAACAACGAAGACCGGCTTTTATTCGAGAACGAACGAATACGCACGAGATTGCGTTCTCTTTCTCTCTTCTTCGTTTCTTTCTTTCTTTCTGCCTTTCCTTTTTTGGTCAGAAAGTTTATTCCGAACCGGGACCCTCGGCGATTATCTAATGGAAGTGGAGCACGTTGGGATGTCAGGGATCGGAGAAAGCCACGGTGGGTGGCATAGAAGAAGGGGGGAGAAGAGACGTAGGAAACGGAGAGACGGACGGGTCGACGAAGAAGAGGGTCTCGGGATGTCCGACGTTCCTGGACCGCCATCAGCGTAGACCTTCTTCGGTAACGTGGCGATTCCTCGAGGGACAATTAAATATTTAACCGCTGTCTTTAGCGGACTTACCGTTTGTCCCCCTGTGTCAGACGGCAATGTAATTCATAGAAAATCGAACGGTCTTTTAATTGGAAAAGCAACCGGGTATGTATTTTGGTGTAGCCGTTTCTCATTTCGTACCGGCGGATACCGTTACGGGTTCTTGTTTTTTTAGATACGGAGAAAACACGCTCTCTCGCTATGGGATCGTATAGGATTATTGCTAACGGTGTCTCGCATTAAACGTGACTAATATTTTCTAAACACCGCTGGATAGAGAAAGTCACGCGTGAAATAGTTTCTGTAGATATATATGTTAGAATATGTATGTGTGTGTATTAATATTTATACAACTATTTAATTATATAATATATTCATATATGTTAGATTCTATCTAACAGAAATATATTCGCGCATTTATTATTATTATTTTTTTTTTTTTAATTACGATATATTATTTTGTATGGTTTATTTGACAATGCTCTGTAAAATCGAATACACGCCCATGTACTTTATAGCATATTTATAAATACTCGCAAAAATCTATTCATATATTACGCAACAACGTTATTACGTAAGCGTGAAGTGAAATTGTACTATGAGAAAGAAAGAAAGAGAGAGAGAGAGAAAAGGAAGAACCGATCGAATGTTTAATTGACAAACATCAATATATTTGGAAGGACATGTAGTTTGCATCGTTTACGCTACGAAAGAAATAATAACGCACGGTTGAGTAAACGCTAAAGTACTCTTCATCCCATAGTCGTTGTTTCCAGTCGGTACTTTATTTTCCACGCTCGCTCGACCCAGGTGGACGGAAAAGCGGACGCGCGCGCGTACAGGAGAGAGGTGTGGTATTTTTAAAACGTCGGGGATTCACTTAACGACTCATAATAGTTAACGAACTGCGCAAGAAGCCCAGGAACCGATTAGATCCGCGATGTTTCTCGCGATGCAATTACGAGCTCCTCCGCGCCCGAGGAGCGTTTAAAACGTAAAACGCGAGGAACGGATTTATCGTCCGTGACGATTGCGCGATATCCATCGGGGACGGGAGGCCCCGTCTTGCTCGTGTTCACGGAGGTCAAATGTCTCTCGTCTCACCGACGAGTAAGATCCCCTTGGTGCTCATCGAGCCGGAGGATGGACAGACGCGGGAAAATGCAAAACGAGAATAGGCCATTGACCGTTCCTTGCTGAACGCCCCATTAACGCACGTATGGACTCCGTATTTGTTATTTTTTCTCCTTGGGCTCGCGCTCGTTCAACTTCTCCCGAGGGGACTTTTTTTTTTTACGCGGGAACACTGGTTATTCCCGTGGGAATTGTCGGGCCACGCGCTTACAAGAGACAGAGGGAAGGTTCGAGACCAAAATTAAAACAATTTGGAGCAAATCTATCGGAAATTATGTGTCGCATAAGTAATTCCCGTAAAGTTGTCGGGTTGTCAAGTCGTTTAGCGTAGCGAGAAGTTTTTTTTTTTTCTATTTCCGTGTAATCACTTTATTAAGATCGATAGTGTCGTTCCTTTTTTGCATCGGGATCTTTAATTTAGAATTATTTAATTTTCAATGTACAATATTTAACATTGTAAATTGTTGGGAAAAAATTCTATTCGCGGTAAATTTTTGTTTAAAAAGTACTTACTCTTCTCAAAAAAATTATAGTAAGGATTATGATACTTGAACAAAATAAAATACTTGCCATTTTATAAAGGAAAAATAATATTCTCTTTCTTTTCTCTTATTTTGGTAATTATTAGCTAGGACGATTGCCCAACTAGTCTTCGTACTTAAATCCCACCCGGTATCTTTTTCATCCTAAATTGAGGTATATAATATCTCACCCCTTGTCATTAACAGGCGGAAAAAGCGCAGCTATCTGGACAGTGTTTCGTCGAAGCGTCACGCTACCAATCCTATCATTTCGTTTATGAGGGGAACCGAGCAGGGAAGGGGAGGGAAGATAATGACGCGCGTTTACCGCGGCTGAAAGAAATTTGTGGAAAAACAAGCCCACGCGTGTGCACCCTCGCCAGCGCGTTATCTCGCGCTGCATAAATCGGCCGAAAATGGAGAACTTTGGCTTTCCGCGCAATTTAATAACGCTCACTTCCACTCTTCCGTCGCCACTCGTCGCCCGCGTCGTTTCCCGTTTTCCCTGCCGTCGATTTTTCCTTCCTCCCGTGACCCCCCTTTTGCCGCCGCGAGGCCGGATGGCTTTCCTTTTGTGTCCCGTCGCTTCGCTCCCCGCCGGGATCCCCTTGGCCACGATCAGGATGCGCTACATCGTAAAATACTTTTGTGTTCGGGCGGTCGGCGATAATCGCGGTTCGTAAAGCTCGGCTAAATGTTACGTGCAGAAACGACGCGGTACGCGACGCCCGGTGAGGAAACGTTACTTTCGGTGAGAGAGGGAGCGAAGATGGATTGCCGTGCCGCACGAGTGATAACGCGGTCGCGCTGCTGGAATGAAATTGAAGACGTTTTACATCGACGAGAAATTCTCAATATTACTGAAATAAATAAAATTCTCAAGCTGCTAGAATATATTAACGCGCAAGTCGAATATAAATACTTAAAATAAAATCTTCTCAATACGGATAAAACATTTGTAAGTCTCCCTACAAGCGATATATCTAACTTCAATGGAACGTTAACATTGGAATGTGTCTGACCCTCTCGCGATGACGCATATTTAAAAGCGGTTAAGGGATTGAACTGTTAATCATTATCCGGCTTATCCAGTCAGATTATCGTTAATCATCTCGAAATGTTTACCAACCTTACCGGGGATCGCCAAGATCACATTAGTCTCCTGACGAGATAATACCTGAGCGCGCGCGCGAGTCTCGTACATTTTCGTCAGCATGACATTCCGATTGTTCGATAAAGCGCATTCCACGGTGACGCGTCCTATGTATCTAAACGCACAAAGGTTGTAGCCGGGGAACACGATACCATCGCTCTTGTCTATTGGGAGTATGCGTGCGCTAAACGAATTATTATTTGTGCGCTCTCGGAATATTAAATCGTGAGAAACTGGTCGATTAGTCGGCCGCACAATCGCCTCTTCACCGGGCTCGTTTCGTTTCCGAGCGGCGCGCGCGTTTAAATGCCCGACACAGCTGTCATCTAGGCACAATGGTACCCCTGTTTCGTCACCCCGAGGTTTTTAACAACCACCATGCCGCGTCGACACGTTTCCTTCGGAGCCCGTGTGTGGTAGCGCGCGATCGTAAAATGCCACGTGTTCCCGAAGTAGGTCAGTCAGTTGGAAGAAAATGAGAGGCGGGAAAGAGAGAGAAAGAAAGACGCGGTACCGCGTGAAATGGATGCTGTCTGGACCACACCGTGGTCGTGCTTCGATGAACCAACCTTCTTAGGGTTTCCCATGTAGTCCCCGCAGTTTCTAGAATTCTTGCTATTTATCTCCGCGGTTCAGGTAAATTTGATGCCCTAGCGCAGTGATTCTCAATCCACACTATTTTTATTGTTTTCAAAAACTGGTCGATAAACACTTTATCGGGAAGAACAATCCGAATTGTCGTATATGAGAAGACAATTGATAAAATTAATAAAATTCTAGAAATTATTGTAACTGATTTATTTACGTAATTGACGTATGATATATATCACATCTGTCAGATGATTGGAAATTTTTAATATCAGCCGACATGCTAAGCAGATTCGTTTGGTATTAAAGCCTCCGGCAAAGATTCGCCTTGTCGCGGTGTCGCACCGCGTTCGCTGGGTTTTGGACCACCCGCTGGGGAGTGAATGAGGCAACGCGAGCACCCTCCCGATTTATACCCCTCCCGTCAACAGCGTCCGGCCGCACCCTCGCTGGTGGCGCCCGACTCGGGCCAAGAAAATTATTAGCGGTTATTACGCGTGGAATGGCAGACGCTGCGCTGAAAGCCTTCGTTGAAGGGGACGAAGAAACGGGAGCGGAAAGATAGAAAGAAGAAAGGGATAGAGAGAGGGGGGGGGCAGGGGCGAATTTGCGAAACACGGGGGAACGGGATGCGGGGGTCATGAAGAGTCCCCTTGTCTGCTCGGCATTAAGAACCCGCCGATAGCGCCGTTTTAATGAGCTCGAGCCCCATGTTGGCGCTCATTGCCCTGGCTCTAATTACGCCGGATTACGTTTTAGTTTTTTTGTTTTTTTTTTTGGTTTTTTTACACTCGAACTTGAAATGGCGAAATGAAAAGCGGGTTTGACTCGCGTAGCGGTATTTAGTTGGATGGAAATAAGAGAGCTGCATGTGACATCGATCCGTCCAAAACAGAGATATGAAACCAAATAAAAAAAAAAAATATACATTTTCCGAAAAAAGGGGAATAAAAAAATGAATATTACTTTAAAATTAAATCAATGATTAAACGAAACTCTCAAGAGGAAATCTCAGAAAAGTTTTAATTTTTAAATCAACAAGAGAGTCTAATTTTTCGAAAGCGATCTATTCGTTGCATGAACGCTCAGCTAATTTTTATGATCGCGCGTCGGCGTAAACAAGGCAACGGAAAAGACCTTGAAAAACGGCGGCTGATGGTGTAAAAATAAAACGTCATCGCAACATTGATTCGTCGCACGTTGCGTGCAACAACTTCCGTGTTACGAGGCGAGCCGTGGAATATTGATGGATGGCACTTTGCCAAGGAACGATCGTTCTCGTGGAAAGCTCGCGATAAACATACGACATGCTGTTTGAAAATATATTGTACATACAATGGGTATATTTTTTTATAATGAAAAAAATCACATACATCAATTAAATTATATAAATATTGCGCTTTATCTTTATGTGCGTATAAAAAATATGATCGCCCCACCCCAGAGGAATAGAGGTTCAACTATCTATAGCGATTCTTAAATCGTCGTTGGCAAACGTTCTCGCTTATCTGGGAATTTTCGAGAGCCCACAGATGAGTCCGCGGATAAGGATATACGGCACGAGCGATGGTGTAGCGGTTTCGAGCATCCCCGAAGAAATGTCGCCCCTACCTTGACTTTATGCGGGCTACCGCTATCAAGCGACGTATCCCATGCAAGTAGAATCCCGCGTCGTGGTGTATTTCGAGGTCGGTTTGTAAGGGGGATGTGCCGTGCGCTCGCGCTGACACTTTTAGCACGCGCAATCGATAGATAGCGTTATCAGGGAGGAGAGACTCCCCCCCCCCCTCCCCCCGTTCAGACCGCAATAATACAACGACCGCAACGAATGGCCGATATCGCCCCGAGAGAATTTACGTGTGTTTATCCAAAAATGATTATCTTTCTTTCTAACGAAGCCACACACACATATAAGATCCGGGAAACAATTACGAAATACTATACCCCGTTATGAAATCGCAGGCGTGCGTCCCGTGATTTTGATGGGCATCATTCGTAAACGTATTCGACACTGTGTGCGACTCTTTCGTGGAAACCCGATCCTCTTTCTTTCGTTTTACTGCCCATATAATATTTTTTTTTTTTATCTCGCTAGTTGATTAACTTCATGGTTGATAAATAAAAATTCCAAAGATCGAAAACGTTTTGCAAGAACACCCGTTTCCTATTTTATGCAGATAAAAGAGGAGCGTTGGAATTTTGTAATGTAAAATTTTATCGCGCCAAGAAATATATTCAGGATATTGATTATTTAAAGTTCCTACTAATTAAAAATCTCTAAACGCGGTTCGCGCAATGGCGTTGCTCACGATTGTTCCCTCGTAATATTACGGTCCTTCGAAATCTACGGAATAGCGGTTCCACATTCATCGTTTCAAACATTCCTACGGGCCGCTATATTTTACGAGGATCCGAAACACACATACGCCGTCGCACTCCCGCCTTCCCTTTCCCCCGTAGAGGGTTTAGAGGTTGACCTATGGAGTAGCTTATATTGGTTTTCGCCCCAGCCAACGGGTGTCCTTACCGCGCCACTTCCTGTCGGGCTATTCTTCATTCGGACTCCACGTACGACAGTGTTACGCGACCCAAAGACGACATTTATTGGCACAGTGTTTCACCCGACTTGTCGGCGATCGACAACGCGCCGCCTCGATCGCCATACCCAGGAAATCGCGCGCGTCATCCATCCTTTACGATCGCGCCGCTAATTTATCTGTCGTCATTCGTAATTCTGCCGTGCAGGAAATGAATCTCACTCCCACCCCTCTTCCTTCCCTTCCCTTTTCTTTCTCTTCTCGTCGATCTTCTCCCTTCCCAATTATGTTTAGTATAACCCGCGCGCGGTTTTACTTTCTTTTATTACATTCGTTTATCGTAATACGCTATTTTCATTCTTGGAGAATGATTGAATGGATTATGTCCTGTGAAAAGAAAATATATTATATAATTTTTTCTCTCCCCCTTTCTTTTTTTTTTTTTTGCACGTTTGACTCCTTCAATTGCAAATTTATACATAACTACAATTTGCTTTATCCATTTATATTCTTATTTACGTTTTTGAAAATTTCTTTTCAAATCGTATTAAGTATGAAATAATTAGCATATGTGTATTTTTTAAATAAGATGTTTCTTAAATTTTTATAACTTTTTAAAGGAGAAAGGAGAAAATCTTTGCGGAATATGAAATATTTTAGTTTTCTCTACGCTCTTCTTAATATTTTCGCTTCCAATTTCTCTCTGATAAATCTATCGGTATTTCCTAATTAATATTGTAATTTTATGTCATTTTTGTCTCGAACACCCTTCTGTCCCTGACTTTCATTTTCTTAGCGAGAGTATTAAGTTCGGGGGATTTAATGCTGTCAGGAGGAGCGAAACTCGAAACTCTATACACCGGGGAACGTTCGTAATCACGCGAATCAACTTCGACACTGGTGAATTCGACGACGACTTAGGTGCCGCTCGTTAATCACGCCGATTAGAGGCGCGCCCGTAACTTCGATCGACGGGAATTCTCTTTGATGTCATATCCGGTGAGCCTGAGAGTCCCGCCATATGGCTGATCGAAGCCGTACAGCATTAACGGGGCTTGGCTTCCACCAAAGAGATCATTCGAGCGGGAATAGATCCACCTCAAGATAATACTCATTCGTAAATCAGTGATAAGTAATGATAGAAAGCAATCTCGTTGTTATCGTGAATATTCTTCTCCCGCATTCAGTGTTATAAATATCATCGGGTATAAAATCTCAGACATAAATAGAGGATATTAAACAACCGCATATTAAACAAGGATGTCGGATACCGTACGTACTAGATGTCAAGATTTAGAATCGAAAACCAACACGAGGTTACAAAGAGCACAATTTCAATGTATACGCAAGCAAATGATCCGCGTTATGTATATTATATTTATATGTGTGTGCGATACAAAAGATATAACAAGTTTTTTACGTGACGACGCAATCGCCTCTCCGTTTGCGTCGCCGTGGCCTCATCATCTTATTCCCTGCAGGGTCTAAGCCGCCGTCTCCGAAGGAAAATTCGCGGAGGGGGCTTCCCTCCCTTTTGACGAGCCCCGGGATCTCTGGAAAGTAGAAGATGAGTTCTCCGGATTTGGGGAATGTCCGATCGGGGGGGGGGGGGCGAGAAATGAGGAGGAAGAGAGGAGAGGGGGAGGAAGGAAAGGACGAGATTATTGTCCGCCCGGCGGCCGGAGAACGCGAGAGAGGCGCTGTTCGCCGGGCTCGTTGCAAGACGCGCGGAGGAATAAGGCGCGCGGCCCGGCTGATTAACAGGGTCTTATCGTCTTCCAACTGGCAAAGCTCCAATAATCACCTCGAAGCCCCACCAGTTAATCCTGAACTAATTCTCGGCGTGACAGTGCGCCGCCACTCCTACCACTCGGCGCGTATACAAAGTTCTCTCGCGCGGTCTCTCCTCTCCTCTTCTCATCCCGGAGAGAAGGCGAGTTTCGCATTCTTCGGCCGCGTTTTCGCTTTTCCTCTTCGCCAATACTTTCCTCCCCCTTACCGCTACCTACCTATATATATATATATATACCTACCCCCTTTTTCTCTCGAGACTGAGATATTTAATTCCTTGCCCTCGTTTGCATTTGATTTGAATTTTTTCAATCGCTCGCTAAAAACCGGGACAACATTCCGATCCCGCCCCTCGTTTCGGTATCCAAGCTGCCGCCGCCCTCTTCGCGCAATACACTCGGCAAAAGGAAACATTAGTGTATTTGCGTTGCAGATGGTCCCGGGCTGAGCCCGTGACTCGTCCTTAAAGTCCTTAAGGGTGGGGCGCGAGCACGGAAGGAGAGATTACTTTGAAAATTCGCCGATCACGATGACGATAGAGATATATTTGAGCCATAATACAATATCGATCGTTAGATTTTTACATGCGCGTACACTTACAGAAGCATAATCTTCTAACGCCACTTTAAGTTACGAGCTGATATACGAGCTTCTTAAAAGTCAAACTGATCACACAATTCCACTTTTTATAAATCTCTTAATTTTAGTATCAGAGAGCACATGATTAGATTATAATATCCTGATATTAACATTAAGAGAGATTTATGAAAATGGAGCCGATCAGTTTGACTTCTGAGAGGCTCGTAAGTGTACCTCGTATATAATATAACGGAAAATATATGTACATAGTAAGGTAATAAAAGAGAGACAATAGCGAGCGCGCAGCCCGCATCGCGTCGTATCTTAATGATGGCACGCTGTAACCATAACCGTGGACCACGTAACAACCGTTATTTGTCCTCGCATAACACGGCGATATAATCCAGAGAACAGTCATCTTTTTTCCGTCGGGAGGGGGGCGGGGAGGAAAGGAAGGGGGGTGGGGGATCACAACCCTCCGCGCTCGCGATTAGATGAACGCGTAGACACGACGCGTATAACGTCACGAGGGACGGGACGCGTCGTGTGCGTCACCGTCGTCGGACGTAGAGGAGAGAAACACGACATCGGTCTTGGGAGCAGCTTCCACTGGGGTGGTCGGCGGTCCCGAGAAACAAATGACAGTTGGGAAAAGTTTCTTCCGTTTCCTCGTTCGCCGCGACGGTGGCGGCGGTCGCGTTCCAGTCTCTGATTTCCTCATTAATTTCACGGAGATCAATACTAATGCCTTTATTTTTTGCGCCCCACGTTCCCGGGGAAAAAAAAAAACGAACACGATCACGACGACGACGACGACGACGATGATCGTTTTACTCGGTCGCTCTGTTCTTTCCGACGCGCGTCGCGAACGATTCCGAGTTTTTAGATGAGCCGAATTAGTTTCTTACTCGTAATGTCTCACTTGGCGACAAGAAAATCGTTCGAGCACGATTTCAAGATTTATCTCGGATACTTGCTATCGATCCGATGATACTTTTGAATTAGCGCGAGAATGTTCGAGAATATCGATATATATATCAATATACTTTAGGAAATTCTAAGAGTACTTCAAAATCTATTGCTCGAGACACTGTAATTACATGTTTTTTAGTTTGTCATGAGAATAACATATTGAAGCTTGTATCTAATTTATAATATTAATAAGAATATTTCTAGCATTGTCATTCTCTAATATATTAAGCTGTCCAGTTTAAATCTTATACATTGTGCGCGATGATCATCTCTGTTTTTATAATAGCAACGTTTTTATAATATCTAATCTTGATATCTCTCACTTTGTAATTTTATCATGACATTGCGTAATCTTCGATGATGGGATATGCAATGGGACCAGATTTTCACGAACGAAATTTTAATCATTCTATCTCAACAGAATCTTTTAATTAGCCCGATCCTTAGAATACATTTCGGGTGATTGGTCGATAGGCAGAAGCGTAGCGTCGCGACGCCCGGCATCGTATCGTGTCACGTCACATCACGTCACATCGCGTCACGTCACATCACATTACGTCAAGTCAGACACCGCACGTGTCGCGTCGGGTGGGTCGCGTGTCGTTGAATGATTTCATGGGTGGCGGCGCGTATCGTCGTACATTGGCGGGTACAGATTCGTTTCAATGGATCATCTGCCAGCGACAGATTCCCACCCCAGAAAGAGAAAGACGGTGGCGGCGGAGCCGCCTTCCGAACGAGTGCACCAGCACCAGTAGCAAGAAATTCTACTTTTGTCGCCGGCAGAATGGCGCTGCTCGCCCCCGGCGAAATCCTCCCCCGGGAGGGCATCGAGGGAAAGTAAAACTGGGAGGGGAAAAAAACTCGGAAACGCGGGAGAGAAGAGAGCGAGGAGAGAGAGAGAGAGAGAGAGAGAGAGGAGTGCGCCCTACGCACTCGGAGAATGCGTCACAAACAGATACAGAAAGCGAAGCGACGGGTTCTCCTCCGAGCCCTTTTCGCTCTCGCGTGAGACGTCTCGCAATATCGCAAAGACGACGGTTTTCGCGTCCGGAGGGTGACCGATTTCGTCGATATCTGCGTCTCGACGATGATCACTCGTTTCTAGATATCATGTCGATGGGAAAAAATGAAGTTTTATATGGAAAAAAAGTTTTTTTCCTTCGACATCTATCCCTTGTTACGAGTCTTTTAAATAATGTTTGTATCATTTATTAATAATCGCTATCGCACGCATTTATGTTTGAATAAATAATCGCTAATATCGACGCTAATCAGCAATCATCTCGGGCTGGCGAACCGCGATGGAACGAAAGGGCTAAGCGAGACGATGAGGCCGTTAGAAAAACTTTAGCCATTCGTTCGCTAGAGCCCACGAACGGAAATTAAGTGCGCCTTGAAGCGACGAGTCGCCTGCATCCAGCGACGTGTCTGCAAAAAGAAAGAAGGTGTTCGCGCGCGCAGAGAGGGGCGCGGTTCTTCTCGGATAAAGGAACGGAAAAAGCGCGAGTCGTTTGAGTTATGGATTCTTTATGCTCGTGGCGCGAACCGGGGATGGTTACATGGGCAGGGGGGGATTGGGGTTGCGAGAGTCCGAGAAGAGTAACAATTACACTCTGTGGATGTCAGCGCTGTGATTTAAGCCCCAACGCGAGATCGGGGGCGAAGAGGGGCGCTGAAATTTTCCAGGCACGATTAATTTCGTAAAGGAATTGTTGGCATAATAAACGCGTTGCTCGTCTCATTGTCGCTTTTCTGTCTCTCTCTCTCTCTCTCTCTCTCTCTCTCTCTCTCTCTCTCTCTCTCTCTCTCTCTCTCTTCTCGCGTGTTTCTCACCGAAACTTAATATCATCTCGCGTCTCTCATTGATGAATCTCGCGTGATTTATCCGTTTAATTAAAACGGTCGACGGTGCGTCTGAGATTGCGCCCCGTTAATTCGCCTTGTTTTCAACGTCATTCTCTCGCGGCAGGCGTGTTTCGCGTTACTTTGGGCGACGTTCGTTCTTCGGTCGTTGCATCGCCGACGTGAGCGGTTCCGTCATCCGTAAGTAGGATCGCGACATGTGTCCCGCCGTCGAGAATCGAAGATTTACTTTTATGTATTTCCGTATATATTACCTCGATATTTTTCCGGCACACGGTTCCCGAACGATCTCTCAATCGCGAGCGATTTATTATCAGATTCTGTTAAACGGGCTTTATTAAGCGTGAAAGAGTCTCATAAATCTGAGACAGTGAGACAGAAACAGACGTCTCATGCGGTAAATCAAGCTTTTTGTCAACTCGCGCGAGGAACTCGTCTGCTTGCCACTTTTCTCACTCCGCGCTCACTCTATGTATTCGTTAAAGGGGTGAGTCGGGGTGCGAAACCAACGAGATATCATCGAACCGGTAAACTGGAAACGCCAAGGGCGACGATGTATTTGGCAGCCTGCCCGATAAAGATCTATGATTCAAGTGCAGAGAAAGTTTGCGTCGTCGTATGAGTTCTACGGTCTAGAAATCGAATTGCCGGAATCGCACGCGCGCCGATTTATCATGGAAACAATGACTTTTATCGCTCATTCAGTTACATTTAAATAAATTACGATTATTAATATTTATTACATTTTAACGGAATTAATTCTTGCGTATTTATTTTACACGCTAGTGTAAAATTGATAATATAATATTCTTGCAAAATTGCTCCTTTTTCCCCAAAGAACGCAGTCGTGAGATGTATTTGAGAGACGATCTCTAGCGTTTGCGATGATAAATAATCACAATGCATATAGATTCGTTATAGTCAGTCAGTCGGTTAACGCGGCGTTAACTTTATTATGTTCGGTGCAGCCCGCGCCCACGCCGAAAGGGTTTAAAAAGCGTGTGGTCGGTCCTCGGTAGGTTTGTCTAGGATTTAACTCGTACACGACTCTTCCTGCCGCAACTCGGGTCATCCCCCGAACGGTCTCCCGACCGTACCATCTGCCTCGATCCAAATCCACTCTCCTCGTCTCCCTCTCTCGCCGGCACATAATACATATTACGCGGTAAATGGGAATGGGAGCGGAGTAGCGACAGCCTCGAGTGACGATCGTCAAACGTAATTCTAATTAAATCTCGAGAAAGGAAATCGATGCAATTTTAACGAGTTCAATTTTTGCCGTTGGCACAAGGAGAAACGATTGCTTCCTTCATTCGCGTACACAAATATTTAATATATAATAAAAAGGGCCTCTTAATACGTTACACTAATCCTTTTAATAGTTTCGTCATCTTTTCATTTTCGACAATCGTTTTCATAAATTATAACCAGGAATAATTCGAGGAGATCAAATAGCAAAAGTTATGTCGAGTGATGTAGTGTTGCGACGACATTCTCGCGGCGGAAATTGCAGTTGTCGTAAACGGGATACCGTTGTTCGCTCGCGAGAGATCGCGAGCCGTTACCCGAACGCCTCAACGCGCGATACATTCGTTGCGCTCGTAATATTCGCGCCGCCATTATTCGCTAACAAGGCACCTATGCAGCTTTTTCAACCATCGAAAGTAGTTTACAGCCCATATGGCGTCTCGATGGACCCGACCGACTGTGCCGCGCGTTTGTCGAACGCGCGTATATACGGGACCCGCGCGAGTCGCGACTCGAGCTTTGGCGCAATTTTACACGAGTTACACGTTTCGCAACGTACCTCCCTTCTCGCATGCTTTTTTTTTTTTTTCATAGTCCCGCACACAAGCCATTCCATCGTAATCCTATGGCAATTCTCTGTGGCTGCGAGAGATCGTAATCACCATCCACAGAATTTATCGCAAAGCGCTTTTTGCGTTGTTATTTGCTCGTAGAGATTAAAATAGCGCGAAAGAATAGTTGGATTTCGACATATCGATTTTGCACGTGTATAGATGATGTTAACAGATGGCTTCATGAAATTCCTCTCTGCGCTAAAAAATAATTTCGTAAAAACTGCGTAATGCTAGTTTTGTGTGATTTCGGTAAACATTTGACGGATTTTATTTGATATACATTTTTAATATTAATAAAATCTTACATGTTTTACATATATATAAATTTAAAAATGCAACATTATATTTCTAAACAAGATAACATTAGAATTTCGAATGACAATGTCAAGGAACACGAATTTATGAAAAAATATCCGAGGCGTTTGCAGTTGTGTTTCGCCCAGATCCCTCCGCGTATTCAGGGCCGCTCGACAGGATGAAGAAAAGCTCGGGGAAACACGCGTACAGGAATGGCGGATGCATTATGAAGACGAGTCGGAGTCTGGAACTCGCTCTCCTTCCACGTCTACCGTCAGAGAGCCTCACCTCATCCCTCCTTTACTCGCGAGAGCGAATCTTTTGTAAGCTTCGCCGCGACACGAGGATTAGTTACTTTGTCCAAGTACCCCATTCTCATTTCTTATTCACCGAGTCGAAAAAGGAGGGTGACTCCTGCTCATTTCATTACGACATACGCGTCGAACGTGTCGAATTTTTCGAGTCGTGGTTGTCATCGTTATCTGCGACGTTATCTCTGACTGTTATATGCCGATGTATGAACTTTTGTCGAGAGAGACGAGTTAAATTGTACTTAAAAAAATTGAGATTTTGAGAATATATCAATTTCTGCCCGTTAAGAGATTTTTTTTTTTTTTTTTTTTCCCGATAAAATACAATCTTTTTTTTCAGCTCTATGTCAACTCTCTGGTCAAGATTGAATCAAGATTAACTTAAGCTGAATTTAAACTCGTCGAAATTTAGATATTTCGCGTTTCGACTATTATATAGTGCTGTTTTACGCTATTTATATAATATTCACGAAGAAGAAATGATTTCTCTTTCTTACCACAGCGATAATTATATAAAATATCGCTTATACATATAATTCCATTTATCTTTATTATCGATGTTTTTCAGTATACACAGATGCTTATTTAAAAACATAAATATTTGAATACGTAGTGACGTGATTTATGACTCTCGCTGATTAAATACGCATTTCTCTGTCTTTTCCAAACTCCTTGATAGATATATCATATATCCGTTTGTCTATCAATCTTTCGCCTTCCTTCGCGATACTTATACGCACTTCGCGACGTACAGTCGACCGGAATCGATCCGGGCCCCCCCCCCCGTCCATCCTTTTCCACATCTCTTCTTCATCCCTCTGAGTCTGTTCCAACCTCCCCGGCCGTATCCCCTTTTCATCCTCGTATCCTTAACCCTCGGCATTCTCCCTCCTCTTTTTGCGCATGTACACGCGCCCCCACTCGCTTCGTCTTCCTCTCGAGGAGACTCGAGCGCGTATAGAATCTCCCCTTGTTTATGGGGTGTTTGCCGCTAGCGCTACCCTCTCCACGAGAGCGGACGAGCCGAGCAATATTGAATCCGGGGGTGTAATTGAATTTGCTCTTGTTTCCATGCGCGCTGATCGAAGACCGACGTTAAAAGGAGGCGCGCCACCGCCTTCGTCCCCTTGCCTTGCCCCCTCCCCTTCTTCACGTCGCCGGTTAACTCCCTCTTGCAGTTTTCTCGCTGATTTTCTGATCCGACATACTCGATCTTGATCCTCCCCCGATTTTGCTTTCTTCTTGTTACGTCGATCATTCGACGTCGTCGGCGGATTTATGCGAAATTGGTGGCGAAGCAATTGGAATCGCAATTTACTCGCTTGCCTCTTTTTCTTTCTTCTAAGAAAAACGCTTAAGTAAGTCACATCCACTTGATTCACTTCTTTATTGATTTCTTGTAAATCCGCTATTAACCGCAGAAATATCAGCGATGGCGAAATTCCACGAGGAGCCGTTGCAGCAACTCGTTGATTTATAAGTAAGGGCCATCGCGAGGAGAGCGCGCTGAAAGAAATTCGATCTCGAGGATATCATTCTTATCTCTTTCATTGCGGGATTCGCGTAGGTTTATCGGAGAATTGTAATACGGGAAATGTGTATAGTGCGTGGATGATTTATGGGATTTTGGGGTGAGAGAACTATCATCTCTCTACGGTTTCTATAGAATCAAACATCGCGGCAATCGGAGCGGAAACTTTCTTTTCAATTGGAATTATAATATAAATTCAAAGAGAATTATAAAGTATCTATGCCAAATTGGTTGCATTAGGGTTCGCAAATATGATGATGTTGCTTCTTTATTTTTTTTGTGCACATATATATCACAGAATCATTTTATTTTTAACAGCCGCAATTTCCGTTTGTTTTCTCGCAGCCCTATTCACTTTCTTCGCAAATCTATCCCGCATTGTTGCCTCTGCTAATCCATCCCCTCGTTTCTTTCTTACCAAACTTTCGCGTTACTCTCGCTTTATGCCGCCATACGCCGCGATCGTGACACGATGAAGAAGACTGGTTTCACCTACGGATCGGATAACGGGCGGTAACAGGAATCCCAGGAGGGTTCTTCTCTCATTCCGTAATTAACGAACGTGTTCCCGAGAGTCTCGAATCTCTCCCAGTCCGGCTGTCGTTTCGACTTTCATGGCGGATTTCGTTGAGCGATGCTCAACGAGAATCGGGCTAAAGTTTCGTAAAAAATTATTGTATACAGTACGTGTTTCCGTCAGGACCCCAAGCGAAACGGAGCCGTCAAGAGGATGGGATCTCGCGTTGCCAGTATATGACTGCAAATTATTTTTTTATTCGCTTTTCTCTCTAAAAACTAACAAATCGTACGCTCGTGCGCGGCCGTTAAGAGTGGCCTAAATGCCCGGATGCAACGTTGAGTCGTAAATTTATAAATCTCCTCAAACGGTACACAGCTTATTCGAGCGAGAAATTTTAAAATCTGTGATTTTCATCATCGCCATTCGCCTCTCAAATGCAGATGACTCTCATTTACGACGCGTCAGCTCGCTCGCTTTGTAATTCCCGCGAGCAAGGGCGCGTAACGAGCCTCGAAAATTCACGAGACATTACGTTCGATTATCGAGCGCGAGCGTATCTGGTTAGGTAACGTAAATTTCTAAACGAACGATCGCACCTCTCCAGTCAAGCCTAGCGGCATTAATATTACATCGATGGACGAAGTTGAAAGGCAATTAATTACTCGATGCCACGCGAATTTTACACACATGAGTGCAGATAAAAAGTTTATCGGACTTTGCGTTTTATAACAACCTCCGTTATTTTCCGTCGTTATGGAGAATAAAATTGCATATAGAGTTGAATCATTTAATTAAATGATAAAGTCACAAACATGGAAAATAACGAATAAATGAAAAAAATTGTTTCGTTAACGATGTCAAAGCTAAACGATATATAGGGGGGGTGTGTGTATATATATATTTAAAAAAAGAGAGACATAAAGATTTATCGTTGTTATTACCGAATTGGATAAAAATAATCGCTTGTTTCCTTAGAGAGGATTCATCGTTCTTTTCAACGCGTTATTTTTACTCTTGTCACTGTCCCGAGAAAGCATCTTCTCGACTTATTCTCTATCTGGTTGCCTTTACGTTGTATTACATTAGACGATCACAAAGTCACCATTCTTCGATCATTACGTCGAACACCGTAATTTGCTCGCTCGTTATCCTCACGACGGACAAAAACTCACGTGTTTCATCGCGCGTTCTATTCGTGATGAGAATTATAAGAAGCAGAAAGAAAGAGAGAGAAAAGAAAAAGAAGGAGGAGAAAAGAGCGCGCGTCTCGGATGCAGAGGGGCCAGAGTTCCACCTCCCGAAGGATTAATCGAGAACCGGCCGAGATCCCGGCAATTCCCGATCCCCTGTTGAACATGAGGGAGCTGACCAAGAAGTACGGTATTTACGCAATTCCCAAATCATGTTCCTCATGTTTTTTACGTCAATGGATTCTTCGCTCGCTCGCACATCATTTGGTTCGCGATCAATCGGGATTTTCGAGGTTCGATCGCAGGAACTTTCTTTATCGTTTATTTTTTCTATCTATTGGACGATGATACAGTCGATTCTTTATTCCGTCGAGATTCGATTTAGAATCGCAAATAATAATATGTAGGCAACGTAGAGGATAATACGCGAACGACACGATCAATTAGGCTACGATGCCGGTAAGATCGTCGTCGCGACGAGGCATTCATCGAGCTTCGGTTCGTGCCTTCAATAGAAACCCCGGATGTGCTTATCCTTTTGATTATCAAACGTAAAGGGGAGCCGAGGGCCGAGTTTTCACTTTAATAATTACACCTTCTACTCGCTGTATAAACTCCAAGAATCTGATTCCGCGAGGCAAAGTTTCGAATTTCTTTGCGGACAATACTACCGAAAACGGGCTCCCTTTGCAATCTCGTAACAATAGGCTGCCTCCCTTTTCAACAACCGAGAGTACATTCTTTCGCGGGGAAAAACTGTATTCTGCCCGGGGAGGAAGTGGAAAAAAAAAACGGTGGGATTAACAACGGGGTATCATCGCGGAAAATGACGTACTCGCGTATAGCGATATCTTTAATTGTTATGAAAAAATGTCACAAATCACACCGCGCTTCCGCGTCATATAGTTAATGTCATCTATTCTAATATATTTGAAAGAATATATCGCGAATAGCAAACTTTCCGAAATCGTATTCCACGATTCTATCGCGGCCATCGCGATAGGAATAAATCGTTGCTGTATTTCTGTATTTCGTTGAGGGAAAGCTGGAATGTACGGCGACACGTCGCTGATGATATATCGAGATTTCAACGGTACGCGGCAAATCAAACGTGCTAGCCGATCTATGTTAAAGTGAACGACGTGCCTTGATATCGCAGATAGTACATTTCGCAATTCGCAATTCGGAAGGGCGAAACCTCGGGCTCTCGGAGTCGGAATGAGGATTGAAAGGGAGATGTTTCGAGCCGTGACAAGACACGCGAGAGCATCCGGCGAGGCGCGTGTTTCGCGAGGGAGTTTCACGAGAATCTTAACGACGACAACACTTTCGCAACTGGGGATTGCTTCGAAGGGCGTTTCGGAGGGTTTCGTGGGGGATACGAGGATGGGGTAAGGCGACCGGGGAAAACCCGACCCTCTACCCGGATTTCTATCCGCTTCCCCTGTTCGTCGCCACGAACGTCACATGGTAATGTAGGTCGTCCTGTCGAGAGGACTAAAGCGGTACCTCGATATAGTTAACGTTTGATGACTCGCGCGTGGTCTGAATGTGCCAATTATCGCTCCCGGACGATCGAAGTCGATTAATTAGAGAGGTCTGCACGTGCTGGTGATTTACACTTATGTAATTCGGAAAAATCTGTAATCCTTCAATGTTGAGATCTCTCTTCTGAAATTATATATACCCATCTTCGTATACAAAAATATTTAAATACTTTTTTATTACATATGCAATAATATAATAGCGCAATTTATATAACCTTTGTCTAATTCCTAATTATGTCTCGCAAGGTATTGAAATTAATCGCACCGCATAGTAAAATTGCAGAAATATAAATTTATAAGATGTGCAGAATATATTTGTAATTTTACTGAAATTCCCTTACGTATTTTAATCGCTTAATATATATACATATGTAGATATAGAAAATATGTTTATGTAAAATTAACGGTGAAGTCGAAAAACATAATTAGTTATACGAGGTGCAAAGGCATGCAAAATCATTGCATGCAAACCAGAAGACGTGCTCCAGGTTTATGCGATCGCCGTGATGTCGTGCGCTTTAGCGGTACCGTACGATAATTGCCGGGATAGTACGTCCTCTTTAATTATAACGCACGCCTCGAACACGGGCGTTACATCACTATTAAGAGTCTTCAATTTAACGTAGCGTATAAAGAGCAAGTTCCTCGGGGCATTTGAGAATAATTTACGGCTCTATAATTGTTTCTATGGGAATCGCGTTGCATGGAATAGACTCGATTCCACCGCCGTGCGCGCTTGCTTCATTTAATGATCGAGTTTATGAAAATCTGCTTTCGTCTTACCTCGCTACTTCCAGCCCGATAAAATGCATTAGCATTAATGACGGTCTGTCGATGGCGAGAAAATAATTCTTCGTGTAAAAAATATGCTCATCTTTATCGATAAAGTGATAGATGCGCCAAATTTATTTTGAACAATCTTAAAAATTCGAAACGTTCCAGCGTATCTAATAATTTTTCCCATATATTATTTAAAAAGAAAAATCGATAATGATGATATTTCGATAATGAAATTTCTAATTCTATGGGGTTAATAAGAAAAATTGTATATCTTTTTTACGTGTCTTGAAGTAAAGCTTTGCCTTCTTACACGAAATGGTTGCCGAAACATTCTAGCCGGAGGACGCGCTTTCGTAAAGAGCTGCAATCGATCGACGACTTTATCGCGATTCTCGTTCCCTCGATTTACGATTTATAGAAGCGTTTTCCCCGATTCCGAGTCGAGTCAACCGCGGCGCATCAAACGACTTTCTGGCGAATCGTAAAGCGGGATCGTACGATCGCGGGGGAAAGCATAATTGAATTAACGAGGCAAGTCGTACGTGAAGAGGGAATAAAAAAGCTCTCGACCCCGTAAATCTTCGAGGCATAAGATAGAAGGTAAATAGTTCTACAAGTCACAGTGTTCCGATGCCAGTGCTAGAGAAAGGCTGAAGAAAATCGGAGTGAATCGTTATTTCTCAAGAGTTGTAATGTAGTTCTTTATCTTTGTATTTTTCAACTTTAAATTGACGATGTAGAAAATCGATCGCAAATATTCGTTAGAAACTATCTTGTTCAAAAAATAAATGATAAAATTAAGAAATCTTATTAAGTTTAATAAATTTTGGTAAATGTCTGTATAGCTCATGCGATCCTTATGATCCTTAAATGATGTTTATTTTGTGATCTGAATATTTATTTATCTTTTGCGGTTTATTTATACAATCTACATGTTTATTTACTCGAATAGACAATACATTATAATGGCTAATAATGTAGAATTGAAAACATTCACCGACAAACATTGTTGAGACATCGCGCGGAGCTAGAATGATTTCAATGCGTTTCATGACGTGAGTGTATTTGACGCTACAATGCTACATATCGATTGCTGTTTCTATTCGACGATGATTAAAGGAACTTTTCACTTTGCGTTCTCTGCTTCGTATATGGGTTTCGATGTATAAAAAGAAGAAAGGAGAGCGTGCACGCGTGCGCGAATATGTTTATATGCATGCGTGCGACAAAGTTAGCGCGCCAATTAACTCTACCCCTTACCCTTAACGCGACGTCGCTCGACTTCTCCCCATGCTAATTTATTCGTACCAGTTGAGGTATGTATATCCGGCTGGTGCATATACCAGTCGCTCTTTGTACAATTTTCAACTAGGAGCTATTCATCGCCCAGCTGCTATCGGTCTCGCGAGCACTTGCCAATGGATATCGATTAGCTCGAGCAAAGCGCTTTATTCGAAATCATTGTTCCGTGTTCAATGTGGAATTTTGAAGAGCGGACAGATTTGTGGTAAAGAAATTTAATGTATAGATCTTCGCGCGTATATGTTCAAGTATCGCACATTTTACATTAAACGTAATCGTTTGCATTTTTATTTGTTTACGCGATGAGTATTCTTACACGATAAATATTACTCTTATGTTATAATATTATATGATATGCGATAATGCAATAACATTAATCGAATCTTTTTTTAAATGTAAAAAATTTAACTTGGGAATATTAGAGTTGATTAAAGATGTTATAAATTAATGTTGTGTATCGATTCTCGTAATATTTGCGAAATTAAAGAATATTTTTGAAATAAATAATTCAGTAATAATTTCATCAAATCAAATATTTGACAAATAAAAAAATCGAAGTCGTGAAAATTGCACATGTAGTGGCATCGCTACATAAAAACATTTATGATCGAATATCCAGCGAGAGAATAGCTTTTGGAGACGGGGCTTTTATGGGGTTTTCAATATATGTGTGCGTTGTCATTTTGCGTGTGTTAGAGTGCCAAAGTGCGAACGAGGGACGCGTGCTCGCGATTCCGCATTCGTCGATCAATACCCCGAAGCATTTCGCGTGGCATTTCGGACTTACAATATAAATGTAATATAACGTCGTCGCAATGGCGGCAGATTTTACGATAGCGTTTCATCTCGTGCTCGCTAACCCTTCTTCCTCGCCCCTTCCGTCTCGATTCTATCCTAGGCTAGTGGCGCATGCACAGTGGCCTGCTAACCCCCTTAACAACCTCCGTGCCAATCAAGGGCACGCCCTTAAATGCCTCGGGGTTTACCCGCTCTCGTGAAACGTCCGCGGAGGGCGATCGCAATTTCAAACTTCCCTATAAACGTTCGCGAAGGCCGGTGTGGATTAGGAGACAGAGAGAATCTATGAGAATCCTTAAAGCCGTCCTAACGTCGATTTATGCGCCAGCTGATTAATTTCGGACGTAAAGATCAGTTTTATCTCTGCCTTTCTCTTTCTTTCTATTAAAAACGATTACCCTTCTACATATAACGCAAGATAAAAGTCGGATTTAATTTTACTACTTGTATTAAGTAGCTCGCGGATGAGCTCTTTTTATATATAATTCTGAGCCTGCGCGAATATACCCCCGCATTTCTTACGATGTCGGTCTCGAGCGTAGCTCAAGTGAAATTATTGATCGCTAAAGTTTACATAAATAAATGAAGATACTTGTGCGATATCACAAGGCGCGTATAGGTGAACGACTTATGAGCACAAACAGTTGGAGATATTCCCCGTAGCAAACTATTAAGTATGCGTAATACAGGGAATATCTGTATCATACTTCTGGCTTATTTCTGTGTATCTTCAATCTACAACGCGCGACTCAGAAGTTATCGATTCGAACATAAGAATTTCTGCGAACGCGTGAAGGTCATGGTCCTCTTTTTTGCCGCGTTATACGAGTATAGATAGCTCAATGTGAATGCCTTGGTTGAATGTACTCTTCGCGTTAAACCTATACCAGTTAAACGCGTATAAGTGATCTCGTATACCCCATTCTTCGTATTTCTATATCCGTATTTTTACATCGCCTTGCGAAGTTATTAACGTACTCGCGAAAACCCCTACGCGAATTATAAAAAGAAATTTGGGATGATATTTATCAAGAAGGCATACTTATTCGATATCGTCGATTTGTATCTCTATCCCTTCGATTTATAATGTCGTTTTCTCGAGCTTAATGGGATCGTTAAAAGTCGCCGGAATACATGACGAAGCTGTAACGCGATCTATTAAGAAAGCATATCCGAATGACATTTAAAATTTTTAAGTCGCTATAAAAAAGTCAATCAAAGTTATCTGGAAACTTCGCTATTCTTTTCCTTTTTTTTTCTTTTTACGGCACGTGGACGAAAGCGCATCGGTTGCGAGTATTACGGTTGAACGTACCCTTCGCGAATACGCGTAAAGATACGTACGTACATAGGTCGCGCGTGTACGCGCGACATGCATAACCGCGGATGCACGGGTCTAAAAATAGCGGTGCGTTTTCCGTCCGGAGGGGATCGAACCCGCGACCTTAGAAGTTACATACAACCGGCAGTGTCCCGTTATATTTTTAGTGCGAGCGCGCACTGAAAAATGCACGACCACTAACCCCTTTCCCCGTCCCTCTCTCCGGATTTTGGCCCGGTCCTCCGCGGCCCATCTCGTTAGAATTCATCGTGCTACGCGTTTCGTGGCCGTTTGCAAGGTAAACCGGTGGTTCCACTCGATGCCTTTTTATAAATTGCCGTGAGAGATGATTTGTACAGGGTTAGTCCCGGAATTGTCACCGGCTTTATCTCGTTCAGGGAAGAACGGTAATGGAACTATCTTAACAGATTTCTAATTAAGAATTAATTGATAATTTATATTAGTATATACATTATAAATTTTGTATAATTATAATTAAGTATAATTATTCATTAATTCTTTATCGAAAAAAAAATTTATAAATTCGACGAAGAGGGACTTTATGAAAGAAAGTATTATAATTTTGCAAAATTAGTCATGTAGAAACACATCTTTGTCGTTACTTGATATGTATTTTTTATTAGTTATAGTGTCGAACAGTTACAAATTTATGCCTATTGCTGAAACTAGGCTGCGAAGGTGTTTAATTCGATTCGTTGTTACGGAATAAGTACAGAAATCGGGAGAAGAGCGAGCGCTGAAGAGACCCCGCGGATCTGCTTTATCTCGCTTACCAGGCGTCACTCGAAAGTCTCTCGTTCGTCGCCTGTCGCGTCGAGCGTTCGACTTGAGGGGACCGGAAACCCCCTCCCCCCGTTGCATTTTAATATGCACTCTCACGGACTCATTTCCGATTCTAATTTATAAACAAATCACGCCTTTATTCAAATTTCTTCGCCGGCGAGTTTCTGCAAATTTCGCGGCCTATCTCTCATCCCGCGCTTTCCCATTGAATTTTTTGCATCCCACTCCGTGCCTTTCTTCCTCTTCCTCTCTCTCTCTCTCTCTCTCTCTCTCTCTTATTCTCTCTTTCTCGCATCTACAAAATCTCCTCTTGTAATCCTCTCTCTTAAAACCATCTCTTCCCTCTCGCAACTCCACCTTCGCTCTCAATGCTCTTTAGTCATCTCCATGGCTTCCTCGCGCGCCTTAACCTCTTACTCGGATGGCGTCGGGCACCCCTTCATGGTCGTCCTGAATCCACCCTCGCCATCCTCGCGCCCTACTCCCAATCTGGCGCGAATTTGCATCGAACCCTTTCCCGTGGGCTCTAACGCCTGTTAGGGCCGAAAAGCTCCGGCGACGGCGCATTTCTCTCGTCCTCTTCCTCTTTACACCCGGGCTCCCCCTCGGCGAGCATCGGATGAAATATTCATTTAATTATGACTGATTAAAATATAGATAGCCGCGTTACCGTGCCGCATTACGCTCGTTCTAGCGCGGGAGCATCTCCGAACGTATCTCCTCCGCGCTCACTCTTTATTCCCCGGCGACCTGAAAGTCAGGGACGGGGAATAAAGAGCCCGCGGCGCGACGGCTAATTGTCCGTAAGGAGGTACCGCGGGCTCCCGCGCAAATTATCACGTCGACTAGACTTTATCGCGGGACTCTCGCAGCCTCGCAGTTATCGTCATAAATATTTCAGGAGGACAACGGCAAATGCCACGCGCGATGCATCGTGTCACGCGGAATCCACAAACTGATCCCGAGAAAGTCCGCACGGAATGCGTCTCGTTACGTTGCACGACATATGTCTCGGGTATCGCGTAGAAAGACACGATAAAAAAGAAGGCTACGACCGTTGAAATAAGTATACTTACTGTAATCACTATTTAAAGCCATATTCCGATGCAAACATAAAGTTTGGTCTTTTCTTAAAAATTTAAAATTAGCTGTTTATCTCGTTGCTTTAAGCTTGCGTACTTTGCATTTAAGCCATTAAGCCTCGATATATTTTATTTTTCTTTTTGTTCGAAATGCGAATTAGTTATTTTCCGTTTGCAACTGATTATTGTTATCGTCGTTAATGGGAAGATAATGGTGTTGCGTGTCATAGGAGAGTTTTTTTAAATTTGTAGAATCGCGAGACGCGCGCGCCTGGCACACGTCTCGGAACCAGTGACGGTGGTGATAATATGCAAATGCAGCTGTTACGGCATGAACGCACTCAATTACCAGGTGCGAACGGTCGAGCAGCGCTGATATCAGACGCGGGTACTTTACATCGATTACTTTAACGAGAAACACTTCCCTCTTCCCCTGAATTCCCGTACGACGGTAATAAAGAATGATCAAATATACGATCGATCGGATCGACATACAATATATATCGGATCGTCTTAAATAGAAAGAGTGGGAGGGAGCAGGGGGGAAGAAGAGACAGCGTTCAAAATTAACAGCTATACTAATTCCGGCTTCGTTGCTCGGCCCCCTGAGATTAATTTGATGCGAGCAGGTTACACCGACAGAACGCGCTGATAATTAATGACGCGGACGTGGTGAAAATTTCGAGGAGGATCTAAGTCGCGGTGGTCGCGCCGGAACTAGGTGACAAACGATTTGCCTCTCTGTGTACGACGACGTAAAGAATGTCGAGGGAACTATCGCTCCTTCGTTAACGTCCCCATTAACTACCTCGTCTCGTTAAAACGTTCCTGCGCTAATTACGAGTTAGCGATCGCGTTATAGCTACGCGGAAAGAGAGGAAGAGAAAAAAAAAACTGACGCGTTACGCTAACATCGAATTTTACGTCGGAGTTGTCTTGTTGCATAAACGGGAAACTTTGTTACGTGAACGATTTACGAAGCCGCGATGGATACTAATACCAACTTGTTTTAACTATAAGAATCGATTATTTTATTGCAGATGACGTGATGTGGAGTGTTATTTTTTTCGTAACGCAGACATTTCCTAACTAGTCCGCTATAAAAAGCTACATTTAAAGAGAGCAATTTCGTAAAAAAAAAAAAAAAAAAAAGATACATCGTCCATAAACCGGTAGATTACTATACATCAACTTGTACTACGTACCACTGTCAGCTCGTGAAACTGTAATGCAGCGCAGCGAAACATTTCGAGCAAGCGGCGAAGTTTACTAAAAGAAGAAGTTTTAAAGAGCGACGAAGCTCCGGCGCGTGAATCCTTATTTATCCTCGATTACGAGGCCGTCCTCGCCGACGAGTCTCTCGGTTGATTAAAAAAGAGTGGAGAGGCGTGCGGAACAACACTCCATAAAGCTGCACTCGTTTCATTTTTCGTCCTTCATCAGGCCGTCTACCGTCTGATGTACGCGCGTAAAGAGAAGTAGCTTACCGGGAAGAAGATGTACGTTCGGGAGGCTGGTGGATCCCGCGCGCATCGGAGATCGGTTACTTCCCTTAAAAAGAAGAAGGCGCCAAGAGAGAAAATTTCTCTCTCGTGAAGACGCCGAGTTAAAAATGACGAAACTGCTGCATCATACGATAGAACTCTTGTTTGCGTATGCTCAAAGGTTGCCCGTATTACGTCGAAGGCGCGCAACGCTTTAAAATTCACCTTTTGCGTTGGGATAGTAAAGGAGAGATATTGAAAGGAGAATGCATCAAAGGCCACTCTCGATATAGCCGTATAGGGACTCGAGTCAATGTAGAAGAAGTTTCACATAGGCAATTTCAAAATAGTATACAAAGATTTATTGTAAATATATATTATACACTTTGCGTGTCAAAGTGTCGTTACGTATCATCTTAACGCTCTTTTATTATCCATTTCAAAATTAGAGAAAAGGGATTATTATAATGTAATATGCATGTTTCACATATTTAAATTTTTTTTTTATACAATTTAACGAAGAGTTCTTAAAAAAAGTAACGCAGGATTGATATTGTAATATCTGACGTGTGATATCGATACCTTGTTTTCTTATTCCGACGTATCGCGAATAATGAGGACAGAAAGGCCGCGGCTATTAATTTCTAAGAAGTCTCTATTAATGCCAGCGCTAATATTCGCCGCGAGAGCTTTACTTTCGTGAGCAACCCTTTCGCATAATGGCGTTGAATCAGCGCCAGCGTTTCCCCTATAGCCACGGCCTCCGAGGTATATCATCGTTGCTCCCCTTCCTCCCTGCCCATCCCCAATTTTTGTCCGGGACCTTTAAATTACTCGGGATTAGGCTGCGTGCATTTTACGAGCGGGCGAACGACAGAACTTTTTTAATAGCGCGATAGCGGCCACGGCCTTAAAGCCCTTTTTTGCATTTTCAGTGCTCGCAGTTTAAAACGTCACGGTCCGAAAATTTATCATTATCATGCCCCCCCCCCCTTTCCGTGGCCTGGTTTATATTTGCGGTATGATGTGCACGCGCAAAGACATAAGCGCTTGTTAAATTCCACTAGATTAAACTAATGTAAATCAACGTTTTTTCCCCGGCAATTATTTATTAAAACACATAGTTTATTTATATTCTATTCGCGAAAAAGATGTTAGAAGAGAGAAAAAGAGAGATAATTCTTTACATTGTTCGAGCAAAAAAGAATTGATACTAAAATTTATTTCTATATCAGATATATGTATGTATATTCATTTAATGACACAAGTATTTCTCTTTTGCCGTGTAATATTAAACTATTATTTTGTGATTTTCGTGACAATCGATTAGCGAAGTAAATCTCGTTTGAGCCAATCGCAAGAACGAGCGGGACAGATCGTCGTGAATTTTTCTTCTTTAGGAAAATTAATGCGAACGATTGATGCAAAGACCACGGCCATCTGCACCGAAATAGATCCGGTGGATTTTCTTTTAACGAACAATGCTACGTCGTCGTTTCCCGACGACACGCGGCAATGGATTAAACGGGGGCCCCCCCCCCGTTTAATTTGGGTAATCCGCGCGCGGTTACACCCGCAGAATGTAGTCGTTGGAGGGTGGGAGTGAGGGGGGGGGAGGGTAGAGGGAAATGTCGCGAGTAAGTTCTTACCCCGGCAAGGTGATAACTCTGTACGCAGGTGGCCTCCTCTTCTTCGAACCGCCCTACGGTAAACCGCGACGGTCCCTTTAATTTTTACCGAAGACGGCGCCTTTTTCCGAATGAATTACTACTTACCGACCCTCGTCCGTCCCCTGTGCAAGTCATTCGCTTCGGTAAAATCGCCCGGATTTGTCGTCTGTAATTTACGGGCGACGTGCTGGAAGAGAATGAGAATGAAAAAAAAAAAAAAATAGTTGGACATAATAACCACGTGGCAGCCGTGCTGTTTTAAATTCAGGGCTAAAATTTCTCGCTATGGATCATACGCTGTATCAGACCGATTTTAATAGGATTACCGAGATATATTTTCTCCTTTTCTCTCATATAATTGCTCGTTTATTGATATCTCTGTTGGAGGATCTGGAAGCTTCGGAATTCTGTGAAAACATCTGGAGAAATCAGCTGTTATATATACTTATGACATTGAAAAGTTTTTTGTAGCATTGAAAAAATTTTAAATGATATTTCGTGTACATGCATAGAGAAAACTAAAAAAGAATCTAGCGATGAAAATGAGAAAGATCGTGAGCTTAAATTCTTTTACACGCGAACTGCTACGCGTTTCGCGGCGGACGCTTCCTTTAAATTCCGCACTTAAGCGTAACAAAGAACGCGGCGCTCTAAAGCCGTGCGTTTGCTCGACCGAGATTTTTCAAAAGTCGCCCGTTAATGACGGCATAAATATCCGTTGACCCGAGAAGAGCGTCGGCGTCGACGTTGTCGGCGACGTCGTCGGCCGATCGTAATTAGCCCCGGATGCCCGGGTGGAATTCTCCGATGGAAATCGCGCATTACTTGAGAAATTGGATTCGTCTTTATATTTAGTGGCCGCCCGAGAGAAAGAATGCGTGTACATAACTGACGTTATATCTCACCGAGAGGAGATAAACTCACGCGCGCGGAGGACGCGCCTTTAAAGAAATCGCGGGCGCGCGTCCGCGTGGCCCATTCAAAAGATTCCTTTTTCCTCCTGGCCCGACGTGGCGAGCGAGTAAAACGCACCCATAATTTACGATACCGTTTTCACGACCGCGTGAGACAGGAAGCGATGGCGTGCGATAGGGAGGAAGAAGAAGGAACGTCACTCCCGTTAAGAGCCGGTGTCGCGCGAATTACGGATTCAGTTCGCTTCACGTCACGAGCTCTCACGAGCGGATTCCATCGATCGTTTCATCTCCGTGCAAGCAGGCAGGAATTTTAGCGGTCGTGCACGAGTATCATATTTTAATAATAAACGCGGTCCTGTTGCGTCGCTACGGTAAATAAAAAAAAAGAGTACCGCCAGAAAATATATAAATGCGTTTGATGGAAATAATTGTACTCTCTCTTTTTCTTTGCATCGTAATAAAAATTTTATATACAGAATGAAATTGCGCATTTCTTTTATGAATGTTTTAAAATGTTCAAAGACGGATTCTTTTCATAATAAAAGTTTCATTTTTTTTTTTTTTTTGTATAAAATTAGAGCTTATATCTGCTGTTTAAAATCGCGAATATTAGACATTTTTGAATAAAGTTACATGTTTTGTTTTGTAAATTCAATTCTCCACATCCCCTTTTAATCTCGAAATTTGCGAATTTAGAGTGTAAAGGAGTAGCGAAGAGCTTACCGAGAAGTTTCCGGCAGCCGGTGGGGCCGCATTCTCTCACGGGGGTAAGAAAAACAAAAAATTTTCCCGCAGATTCTTAAACTCGCGCGAGACGAGATATTGCCCCGCGCTATACAGGCGGAGCTGGCCGGGATTGCCGGCAAAAAACAGCGAAAGCTAGCAACGAAGCGAAGACTAATTTTAATTAGTTACTTCCTCGGCACGCTCCGAACGTCCATCTCCCACCCTTCCCCGTTGCCCTTTCGTCATATTATTTTCTCTCTCCGACCCGTCCATCCTCCCCGATGTTATCTTTCCACGGTACGTTAAGAAATTGCGGCGAGTCAAAGAAAAGTCCCTCTCTTGCCCGAGTAGGTTGTCGCTCAGCTTCAGATCCCATCGAGACCATCGTTCTTTTCTTCCTCGGCAAATTGAAGAGTATGATACCGAAAAATGCGTTCAGCCCACTTTCGACAGTTGTTTACGTGGATATGTATTATAGATGATCCTCTGTTCGGTATCTATCGATCGCAATTTTTCAAACCTACTTCGTATCCCCTATCGAGAACGTCATCCTTTCCTTCCTAGTAAATTGAAGAACGTACGATCCCGAGATCTTGTCGAGCTCGTTTTTGGCGTTATTTTTTTCAATGCATGTTTCAGGTGTGCTAATAAAATACTGTAAATTGTATCGATATATAGATATATGAAGTGTATTTAATTATTTCTCTTATGTCTGACCAATACAATTTATATCTGATTTTTTATCAATGCGTAGACAGACTTGATTAAAGAAAATTTATCGGTTAGGAAAATGCGATTGCCGGTGCTCGCGAAAATGGAATAAAGGCATAAGAACCCGACCGATGCAAAATTGATGAACTCTCTAGGGGACAAACGATCTTTTCTCGACTACGGCGATATCGCGTTTCCGAAAATTTACGATCGCTCGATCGCGCGCTCGGACGGTTTACATCTATAACCACCCTCGTAAACGGTCCCGGCTCGTGTAGGGTTTCTCGAATCGGACCCTCGAGGCATATTTAATTAGGGAAAACTCCGCTACGATGTCCTCGCAAGGATCGAGCGTCTACCACGATCCCAGGAGTGCATTTTTCTGGAGGAAGCGCGAACGCGATAATCGCAATTGTGCTTGTAATTAGACCGAAGCTTATTAAGTTTATTAATCGGATACTCCCAATTATATAAGATGTCTCAGAAATCATTACTTATTTCAACACTCTTTGTAAAATTTACAAATTTTTCAAATGAATATGCATATCAAATAGAAATATCAAATTATTTTATGAATGGAAATATCTCAGAATTATTTAATTTTTTTAATTACAGGTAATCGTGCAATTCCTCCATAAAAGAACGTGAGTAGAAAAATTTTCTATATATTCTTATTTATTTTATTCGTTCTCTCTCTTTCTCAAATATTATTCACATATAATGAGAAAGTTACAAGGTCACCTTGCGAGAAGTTAAAAATTCCGTTACCGCAAAAAAGAGAAAAAGAGAGAGAGAGAGAATCCCTTGACATTATCTACCCCTATTTCCGACGTGAAAGCCACGAGGACGAAATACTTGCGGACGAGAATCATGATCAGGCGGCTGAGACAGAGAAAGACGAGAGATAAGAACAAAGATAGAAAGAGAGTTTTGAGACCGTCGGTCCAGGAGGGTTGGCGTCGGTGACGGGCGTCTTCCGACACTGATTAATGACGCGCGGAGTCAACGGCTAATGCGACAGGGTGCGCGCCTTCCGCTCTCTCTCTCTCTCTCTCTCTCTCTCTCTCTCTCTCTCTCTCTCTCTCTCTCTCTCTCTCTCTCTCTCTCTGTCTCTCTCTGTCTCTCGTTCGTTCCCCCTCGACATTTTTCAATCGGTCCGCGTCGGTTTCGCCACGAAATTCGGCGGGACGCAGCCCGCAGCCGTTTGTCGATCAGGACGCTTTATTAAATCCGCGTGCGGGTATCGTTAGGCCGCCATTAGCGTGTAATCTGTAACCGTTGATATCGTTGAGCGGGGAATATCCATTAGTAGATTTATAAAGGCTTCCCAGCGTCGATAACTATTGCATACGCATATTATAATCGGCAGCCTGATCAATTTATTACGAAGTAGAATAAATCGCGATATCTGAATATATCGAGAATATAACGCTCTATTCCTCGTATATCGAAAAAAATAAACATAAAAGAAATCGTGATATATATATATATGTGAAAGAAGGGATCTGAAAAACAGTCGCAGAATTGATTGCTCTGATTTTAAAGCTATTCATAGATATACTGCGTGAAGAACAATGCGCAAATTGTACCTCTCGTCCTATAAATTATCTTGTCAGCGCCCGTGAGATATTTGTGTCGACAACGATTAGTCAATATCGCTTGATTTATACATTCGACGAAAGAGACCTCCGAAGAGATAATCCGTCCGCTCTTCGTTACGCCGTAATTCCATCAAGTTTCCCCAATTAATCCGTACGCCGTGTATAGCACGAAATGCAAATTGGCGGGCCCGGGCGCACTTTCGGACTTAATTGTCGTCGCCCGGAAATGCCCGCTTAAGCGAATCTGGTATTTATATTGCCGATAAACGGGGGGAATGCATATTAAAACATGCAAATCGGCTAGATAAAAATTCGGGTCGCTCCCCCACGCTGTTAAACGGCCGGAATGCTGAGCCATGGAGATTTCAGGGATTTCGGACAGAAGGGCGCTCACGGTACGGAGTTTTGAACGATCGCGGGTTCGTGCTTTACCGGCTGTTTCGAAGAAAGGGGATATATAACGCGCGTCGTCGTCATCATTGCTGATGCGAACGATTCGACATGAAATGCCGAACGTTAACGCGCCACGTGCATTCCTGTCACGCGTGTCGGCTTCCCTAACAAAGCGAGCGAGCGAATCAGGGGGTTTGCGTTCCGCGCGCACACGGGGGTAAATCAAAATTTTGCATCTCCCACGCGATCGGATCTACATCGCTTTGCATTAGCCGTTGTTACATCCCCGATCGAGCTAGCGTAATTATATCTGCGTAATGAATATCTGCAAACTTGTTTTGAAAAAGGAATAGCTATTAGAAATTAAAGATCAATTGTTTTCCGGAACTAAATTTAAAATCGCGTTACGTAAACGATAAACGTTCAAGAGTAATTACAGCACAGGGTATGCTTCTTAAATCTATAACTCCGAGAAGTCGCAATAGTTTCGAGATACTCCGTATATCATGAGCGGCACGTTATTAATGTACTAAAAGTATAAGGAATACAAATAATATGAACGCAGCGGATGCTACTGCGTCGTTCGTCGTGATTTTTTTCGGATCTTGATTGAGGAGGCCATTAGCGCGAACGGCGACGAATAGAGCATCGTTATTTCTTAATACTACATCTATAGAGCGGCAGAATTGCTTCAATGACGACGTCACAAATCGCGCAGCATCTTCATAATTCCACGTCGCGTCGATTGTCCGCGCGATCTATCATCGCTCATAATCACCGTTCTCCTCTCCCTCTGTCTTTTCTCTCCTTTTTATTTCTTTTCGTATTTTTTTATTCGCGAGTAGCTTTCGAGTCACGTTTATATCGTGTTTCACGATGTTGTCAGAAATTTTTCGGCCCACGAACAATGGGACTTTTGCAATTTCTTGTCTCGCGCAAAAAGCGAGAACCGCGTTTCTCCGAAGTTTCCAGACGGCCTTCGACCAATCGTCACCGATCGCCAACGATCTTATCGGCGTGTCGAATGAGTCTCCCTCCCGTCTCGTTTATCCTTCTCTCGTGCCCGTTATACACCTACGAACATCGTTGACGAACTGCGTTTACGACCATCCTTTTATTTCACGTCAACGATTTGGTTTTAAGTACGATAAAGTGGAACGATCGGTTAAGAAATATTACTGAATAATTAAAATTTTGCTTTGCAGTCGAGCGAAATAAAATCTTCTAAATCTCGTAGAATAAATTTATCAATTACGAGGGATACGCCGAGCGATCATCGAAGTTTGTGAAGATTAATTAGTAAAGTTTCGTATAAAGAGAGTTCTCCTCAAGTTTTACGCGAATAAAACTTGTTTTATTCTTCTTTCTTCCCCTACGATGTGATAATTCAATTATTTAACATATCAAAAGGGGATTCGAATTGTAAATTGCTTTTCCGTGGAAATTTAACGCTTTCACTTTTGTCCAGCGTTCGCAACAATCGCTCGTACACGCTGGAAGCGAAAGTGTTAATTCTCTATAAGTAACTCCGTACCGTTCGTAATTCATAATTAATGACCGCGGCACTGCATTCGCGGTATCGTATTATATGTTTTGTCAAATAGGACTCGAGCCCGAAGGATAATGCATTGTATTATTATTATTATTATTATTATTATTATTATCATTATTATTATGCCGGTAGATTTTTTACGTCGCGCAATCGCGACACAGCCGCAATAAAGTAGACTGCCAGCGAACGCGTAGGTGTTCGAACGCAACGAAATAATGATGATTGATCCCTGGAAAGGTTTCACCGTTACAGTGCAGGACCGGTTCGTTCGACACGTACAGACTTCCATCGCAGTGTTATTTAGATTAATGCTTCCTCGATCGCTTGGCGTGCCTATCCGTCCCACTAGATTAGGATTATTCGTGGGAAAACGTGGCGTCAAAAAAAAAAAAAAACCGATCGAGCGACTCTTTCAATCGTGAAACGCACCGGTATATCTTCGCGATTGATTAAATCGGATTAAATTTCACTTTTGCACAATAGTAAGATAGTCTTTGAAATTTTTTGGTAAATGCACTTTTTATGTTGTGTATTTGTATGAATCGCGACTGTATAAATTACGGATTGCAAGAAATAATGGAAAAAACTTGGAAAGAGAGAGAGAGAGAAACAGAGATTAGAAATCTTTGCTGGATTTTCACATGCGAGATCCTATGGCAAAAGAGACGAGGTTGGTGAAACAACGTATATCCGCTTCGATTCTCGTTCGTTATACGTGTGGCACGTATACAATGTATCTGACGCTCGGATACCGGTTTGATGGATCGACGCGAGCGGAGCGCGAGTTATTAGAGGAACGAAAGAAAACGTCGCTGGATGTTGCGTATCCAACTCGCGGTCTCTTCGCGGACGAGCTTGCATTTGTACTCGGTATCGCGAATAGGAAAAACACGCGATATTCATCATCGTGTCGAAAAATGGAAAAACGGCTAAACTCGTGCACCTGCCTACTGTTGTGCGATGTCGCTTATCGTCGTCGCGAATATGTACGATAAAATAATTTAAACATTCTCGTATTCTCATCTAAGTCTTCTAACAAATCTATGAATAAATGAAAAAAGTTTATGAAACAAACATGTATTTTAATTAAAAGAATAGAAATATTTCATATCGAAAAAACTAGAAGAATAACATTAGATAGAGAGAGAGAGAGAGTATTTGAAAGAGCAAAGTATTTTGTTATATCTTAAATACATCTATGCAAGAGTCTCTCTCTCTCTCTCTCTCTCTCTCTCTCTCTCTCTCAAGTTATCTAAATCCCAACAATATTTATGGATGACACTGGAAAGTCATCAAGTAAAAAATGGTTGTCGTGCTTCATTTTTTGTCATAGCATCAGTATTTCTCCATTAATACGAGCGAACCGCTGTGTTCGGGAAACGATGCCTGAACGTTCCGCTCGAATGAAAACGCTCGAAACGCCTTTATTTACGATCATCCACGCGCCTTGCCATTCGATGAGTTCGAAGAAGAGCTCAAAGAGACGCGCGAAGTGCCTTCTAATGCTCGGCTTAATGCCCGTCGCGATTAGAGGAGCTGCGGCGGCGGCGGCGGCGCCCGTTAGATTCTCATCATGGGATACCGCGTCTCCTTCGCGGAGATGAGCGGAGCCGCGTTCCCGCCATCGTGAGAAAAGCTTAACGGTATACAAGCAGCGCTGGATTTATATATAAGGTCAATTTGCTTCTCGAAATTCGCGAAGAAAATTCTACAATTGCTAAATAATATTTTATATTGTTCGCGAAGAAAGGAGAAAAGTGCATGATTTGCAGGGAATACTTTTTTCTTTTGGTACCGATAAGAGCATACTGTTATCTCGCGTTACCTCTGTATCTCTTAGTGCGATAAAATGATTTTTATCGCTTATTTTATAACTAACCCGCATTCGTAATACGTTAAGTACATATACCGTTGCCCTTAATCCGTCAATCGACGGGAGCGTTAAGAAACACGTACTATATGCATAAGCCTTAGGCGCTGTTTCGCTTAAACGCGGCGGCCCTGTATGTATACGTACGTCGCGAAGACGCACTCTAATTGGAACTCTGGCGCCACGGCGTTCTCGGACGCACGTCTTTCGTATCGCGTCTCGACGCGGAAGAAAAGATCCGACACGACGACAGACGGATCTCTTCGACGAAATCGCCGGAGCGGCGTTTTTCCGCTGCTACCACAGCCGCCGCCGCCGTTACGGTCAATCTTTCAACAGGAGATACGCTTTCGTATGCCGCCGGATTATTTACAAGGCTCGTCGCCTCTACATCAGTAACGCGTCCCGCCCTCGCTCAGTATTTTTAACCCTCGGCGTGTGTGTGTGTGTGTGTGTGTGTAATATGGCGTAATAGATAACTGTCACGATATAGCTCATCTCGGAATATTTCGTGTTATTAGAACGGCGGCGCTAATCGCCCGTGACTTTTCTTTTTATCGGTAGGACGAGACGACGAGATCGCTGCTCTACATTTTGTAAACCATAATATATCTCGACTATTTATATCCAAGCTCGCTCTTCTCACATTTTATCTAACGAACGCGTTGGAACACGCGTTTTTTTCACACGTACGATTATATTAGACGAGATTAAAAAGAGTTGACGGGGATCATCTTATTCCGAAGATATTAAAATATGTATTTGGATCGTTGGAGAAATACGGGAGTCTCCGTATTCCTCGAGGATCTTTAGTCTCTTCGGAACGACGGGCAATGTACTCGCGCATCGGCGAGGACAAGCGGAACGGGAGATATCTCGACGGGAATCGAGAGCACGGCCGTGTATCAGTGGAAACGACGCGGACCCTCCTCCCGTTGGGCCCTCGCCGAGACTCGAGGAGCGCGGATTCGTGCGGTTTGCACGCGTTCGGTGAAGAAGTTTGCATTCGGAGTAGGCAGGTATAACTCCCGGGAGCGGAGCCTATTTTGTATAACCAGTTCCGCCGGGGCAGAGATTTACGATCGTAGCCATCTTTCCTACCGAGAGCTCCGCGAGTCCGCGGATCCTCACCCGGTTCTTCGCCGGAATCGGCTCGCTCGCTCGCTCGCAATCGCAGAAACTGGCGGGGATCGCGAACGACTTATCATCGCGTGAAACTAGGGATTTTCCATCGAGGCAACGATCGGACCATTCGATCGAATCATCAATGTTAACGAAATCTTTACGATTAGGCTAAACGATATTCCCAGCGCAGTTTCAAATCGTCCGAATTATCTTTCTCTTTACGTATGTGACGCATTGATGTTTATTTCTCATAATTATAGAAAAAGGATTTTTTCTTTATTTTACAAATATATTTACATAAATGCATATACGCATATACAAACTTGTTCTAAAATTAGACGTCCTAGTCGAAGGCCTAGTCGGATCCTCGCCCGAGGGCCGCATTTTGCAGCGGCGTGTCGGAGACTACGCATCACGCGGAACAGATGCACATATGCGCGGTATGCAATTTATTATCTCCGCGCTAAGTTATTTCGAAAATTGCCATTGCTGTCGGGGGCAACAACTATTTCGCCAATGCAGCGTGATTTATTACCATCCGACGTATCTGATAAAAGCGTAGATATTCTAGATGAACGCGTATCGTTTGACCAGATATTGCGACGCTGGACGATGGAGGAAGAATATTAAAACCGACCAAAAAATCAGGAGAGAATCATCGTCGATGAATAAACGATCCTTTTGAATGAGAAATATAAAACGATTAAGAATAATAGCAGTGTATATTTGCATCTGAAAAGATATAATATAATTATGCGCTTACGTATAATTACAGAAAGATAATCACGAACGTTGGATATCGTTTGAATCAAATTTTTACTTCGATCGATCTGTTTTCTCGTTTGTAAAGATCGGGTTCTTGATTTTTTTGTTACGGTATATCGGTAGATTTTGCAACAATCGTACAAATTTGCGAAACGATTCGACTGACGTAACGTCTTACAAATCTGAATTCTTTTGTCATAATGATTCTGCGACGCAGCTGAATGTTAGTGACACGCGATGCGATAAAATTAAATTGTTTCTCGAATATCGCCGATAAAAATGCGATTATCGTATAAAGTCCGTACATTTTTTCCTCAAAATTGTTTATATAGTTACAAACGCAATATTTCTCCGGCAATAATCCACTCGGCGATAAATTGCGGTCCCCCTTATCTTTCGCACATTTAACGTCGAATACGGGATCCTACGGACTCTGGGGAATCCGACCGTTAGATAGTCTCAGATTACTATTGCTAAACGGACTCGGCACCGGCGTGTCCGTCTCCTTTCGTAATCCCGTCCAATTGAACTACCTTCCGACAGTTAACACAACGAGCCCGAATGCGTTTCGCGTATTTTAAGGTCAGGAGTAACGAGGGGTTGCGCGACTCGCCTGGCAAACAGCCGTGGTCACATCTACAGTAGGCGTCGTAACGTAATACTCATCTCGCGAGGGTCCTCCGTTGCGCAGTGTCTCCCAATCTCATTTTCAAGTCGGAGAATGCGGACTCGTATGCGTGTATGCGAAGTAATTGAACTTGCAGCATTTATATTTATTTTATTATTCTTAAATGTATTATCTCGTTCTAAAATTCTCGATTACGCTACAAATATTTTTCCCTCATTTATGAAAAGGAAAAAAAAAATAAGAAGCGCCTCTTTTGCACATGAATCGCCATATGACATCAACCTCGAATTTTCGATACGACGGGTGATTTAACGTCGTGTCGGCTGTTCGCTGTTATTGCGACCGAAATTTACCTCTTTCGTTGAACGCGTCGCGGACCGCAGAAGAAACCGCAAAAGTCGAGGGGAGTCGCGCGGACGCAATATGTACAACATTCGAGACACTTCCACTGGTTGTGGCCAATTTTGCGCAGCTTCGCTTTACCCGATAATCGCTCCAGGGACAAAACGACACGCGGCCTTCGTGCCGCGGCCCGTTTTTTGTAACCGGGCCAGCTTGAGAACCATCGCCGGTGTACCACGGACGGCAGGCTCGTGGGTCCAGCCGTGGTCCAGCACGAACGGCAAAGGGCAGTAAAGCATAAATCCCTCTCTTCCTCTCTCTCTCTCTCTCTCTCCCGTCCCCTTCTCCTGCCTTGACTGCCACCAAAAGCGGGGGCTTTAATTTTACTCCGGCGTTTTAACGCGCGCGCGGCCGACACCGCATCGTTCCCTCTGATCCTCGTTGATTGTCTAATTATTGCGGACCGGAGATGTCTGCGATCAATGCCGACGATTAACATAGAGAGCCGGCAAAGCAGCGGACGAAACGAGGCTAAACGAAATCGCCGGATCTCTCGCTGATGTGACGGAGAGTTAAAAGCGAGCGGCTCCGGCCGCTTATTTCGGATTTGCGTTTATTTAGGCCCGAAAACGGAAACGTGCTCAACTGCGGAATGAATCTTTGAAAACTTATGCGGGTATTCTCGCGGCTCGAAAGGAAATCCTTGACCGGCGTGGTCGGAAAATGCGAAAATCCGTTTTCTTTTCGAGTATAATATAATTGTCAAGAATCCTATGGGCAGAGATGGTCACGTGTGGGATTAGAGACTTGAAAAAATACTTTGTAGAGTTTGTAAAAATCATACATGAAAACATATCGAACAAGCACTTGACTATATTTAAAATAATGTATTGATTTTATATAGCTCCTTTACCATATAAATTTTCATAATTCTGTATAATTGTTCGATATTATAGGGTTCGACCCAGCACGTTAAAATGTTTTCCGCGCCGACCGATGTGCGTGTGTCGTCTTGGCGTAAAAAAAAATATTCAGTATCTTCAAGTAATATTTCATTATATCTGAAAGAGGAATTATGGCTTCGCGAATAATAATGGTGGAAGCCTCGCGCTGTCGTCATCGTCGTCGCGCTTGGTAATTTCATACCTTTCGCGAAGAAGACGATCGATGTTTAAATTTAAACGATGTTACGGAAGGTCGAGCGAGCCGTAATTGCCGCGCCGGTGTTACGCACATATGGCTAATGATATTCTATAGATATATGTCATACGCATACACATATATATATACATGTTGCGAAATTAAGTTACTCGTTATTCCTAATAATGTTATATCAACACGTGTGCACACACGGTTCGGCTGGACACGGGAATGTACTTATCTGACTCCGATCGTCCCCGATTGTTATCTGCGATCAGTTAAGTGGAAGAACCGCAATTAACCGACCGATGCCGACCGGGCACGTTCCAAAATAACGTTTACTGTCCAACAGAGCTAAATAAGTAGTAGAAAATAATTCTCGTCCGTACCGTACGTTATTACTGAATAAATCTTAGGATCTTTAATTATTCTATCAGAAACACAAAGCAACTTTGCGAGCAACTTAATGGCTAGGAATATAATGGCATCGAAATTGTATTATATTGTGTTGCAGATTTAAACTGATTCCCTTTAAGAAGACACTCGATGAAAACTTAAATGACTATTATTTTCATTTTTTTTTAATATTGTCTTAGCTATATAAAATTAATATATTACTTTAAACATAGTCGAGCGCTTGTTCAATATATTTTCATGTACGACTTCTACAAATTTTACGAAGAGATTATTAGATAAATATATTAAAAAATCAACGTGATAAAAATTTCGATAAAAATAAAAAAAAAATATTTAGGTGCGAATATATTTTCGACAGGATCTATATCAGCTCGCAGAAATACGAAAAAAGACTTTTTGAGCTTACCTGATAATTCTTCCGCGGATAAGCAGGTAGGCAGATCGAGGGAAGGGAGTATAAGTAGGGTGATATAGGTGGGTATTATTAATTTCCGAGCGCGTAAAAGGGAAGGGGCGGGGGCGGGGGGGGGGGGGGTTATAGTCGTAGTTTCGTCGTTTCTTGGCAAAGCATCGCACACGACAGTCGTTCTTAATTACCGCCGATATCCCGAGGGATAGGAGGTAGCCGGCAGTAAATAACGGGGAGAGAGAGATGCTGCCGTTGTGCTCCGCTTGTACGATCCCACGGTCGCACGTGCGACAAACCGTCCTATCTCACGACTGGGTTCCTACCTACTCGCTATACACGCGCTCTGCGTACGTAGACGAGCTGCCTATATGCATGCCCGGTTACGTTATCCACGGTATAGACACGTAGTTAACACACTCCGATTCTCTCTCCCTATCCGGGAAATAACTCTGGGCTGCCGGAGCCAATAAAATCGTCGTTTATTTAATCGCGCGTCGAACCTCCGTTGGATGCGCTCAAATCCGCCACCCACGTAGCACGCAAACCTTAACTCTCTAACCCTTTTAGCGTTTTATATATCAACTTTGGAGAGAGAGAGAGAGAGAGAGAGAGAGAGAGAGAATGAATAATCCTCCGATAAAAATATTTTTATTTCGATATTTTCTGCGAGTGGAGCGGAAAAATTAAAACGACGGGGGAACGTTTTACGTTTTAGCATGTAGGTTAAATAAAATAAAATTTTACGTATCGCTTTATCGAATTAATTCCGCGAGACTGATAATTGGCGAATGTCACGTAAGGGGAAAAATGTGCGAAATGGGGGCGAGCGCGCAGATATTCTTACGTTACGTTACGTACGTGTCAGAAGCACAAGTTCTCTCGGCTCGGCGAGAGATCCTCGGCGTGAAAGTTAATCGAGATACGATGTAGGATGCGTTCATATGCGAGGAGCGTGCAGAATGCTCGTGCAATGTCGACCTGGTCTGACCCAACGAGAAGAGAAGTATAACTGCCTCCGTGTTGGATTTTCAACATCCTCCTCGGTCCCGATGCAGTGCATCTGCCGCTTACGAGGACCCTCTGCATTTTTCCGCCAAGCCTTTCGAGTTAACGAAGACAAAGTGAGGCATATTCCGTACATTCTTGTCAGACGGAAACGTCGGAATTATGGTAGACTATATTAAGCACGAAGAGACGATATATTCATCAATCTTTCTCTTACTTTCGTAACCAACATCTTCGGACACAAACAGATTTATCAGATTATATGATATATTTGTGAAGTTGAGCAATTTTAATTTTTTAAAATAGAATTTAGTTTATAGAGATGGATGAATTAATTCTGCTACACTCTGACAGATTTTAAAGACGGTATAGAAAATCGTACGTGACCTTAACGAGACTTTCAAACATCGAGCGATCGAAGGAAAAGCGCCGATCGGTGTCAAGGTGGTGGGCGTCTCGTAGGTACGTGTAAAATCGGTGTACGACCGACGCTAATCGACAATCGTTTGAAAGGATGTATCGCATAGAGTCGCCGCTAAGGAGTAGAATCTTTCACTTTCACCGCGCTTGTGCTCCGAACCCGAGCCTCGCCCATCAAAGATGTTGTGTAACAATCTCCGCGGCCTGATTCCCATAACTGTTCCAAGTATGATCGAAAAGCATCCAGAAGCGCATCATTGGAAAATCATGCAAAATGTAAGTCGCGATTGACTGTCAGTTCCGCGTGCTCGAATCTTTGTCGAGTACGCGACAAAAAAATCCTCTGCGCGTGAAAAGATATTTTGATCGTGAATAAAGAATCAAGTTTAAAATTTAATAATACTTAATTAATTAATTAATTAATAAATGAAGAATTTTACAGCGGAATTTTTTTACAATTTATCGCAGCTTCGAAAATCCTTTTATGACATTCGCCATTTTAGGAGACGAGAGGAGGAACCAAGTAGGAATACGCGATCGTTTGGATGCTGGGCGCGTTAATTCGTATGCAAAGCGCACTAATCGCCAACGGACTTATATAACGGATCCTTCTTACGTGCCGGGCACTTAACGGGCTAACTAGCGTAAAGTGTGCCTCGCGAGCATCTGGGAACTTTATTGCATCTTTCCCCGAGCGACGATTCGAATGTCTATCTCGGCCGGGCTATCCCGGCGTCGGTATAAAATTACTAATGTCGAGTAAGGAAACCGCGCTCGTGGAAATCCTCTCGCGAGTCGTACAATACGTGACTTCATTATCTTTCCGCATTCGCGCGCTTTCACTGGTGCGAAAGCAAGGTATTGCGCAATTTTACTTAAGCCAGTTTCAAGATCATAATGCAAGCCTGATGCGCGCCATCGAAAAGCGAATTACCTTTAGCGGATACCTCGAATAAAACTCTAATGTCCCGTAATAATATGAGGCGAATGCGTGGCGTATACTGTTTTTCATCGTTTTGATTCTTATATTACAGCCCCAAGCGTCTTGTACGCTAGACTTTATGCGGTCGCATGTGACTATTCAATTAGAGTTAGAGAGAGAGAGAGAGAGAGCCAACGGTAATCGCGTGCACGAAACGTTTACGTTTACGAAGGGATTGATCCGCCGTCCTTAACATCTCAAAATTTCTCCCGCAATTTACTCGTTATAAAAATTTTCCATCCCACATATAAGAGAGGTGGTACCGCATTAAGCGGCAAATCTCCGACCGCGCGCGTTTATCGTTTTTGCTTCATCGATCTCCCGCGATTTTTATTCTCTTTTTTTCCGGCGAAGTGCATACGACTGTCGACAGGGCACACGACAAGAAACCGATGATGCCGTTGATAACCAATTGTTGCGGAACAGTTGTGATTTGCGCCTACCACGCGAGGGCGAAATTGCAATTATCCGAACGGCACTCGGGCCGATCGATTGACCGAGCGAGCGAGCGCGAAATCGACGATCGTCGTAATGCTCGGCTCGAAGTTTTATGCATTGCCGGACGCGATGGTGGGGAAGGGATGGGGAGAGGAGGAGGGGGGGACGCATACACCGTGTAATTCTACGACGATATAAAACGCGAAACTCCGCTCTCATTAAAACGATTCCGCCGCGGAAATTTTAGCCGCGCGACGATAGATGGATCGGTATCGGCGCACCTCGGGTTACCTCCTATCCGAGAGATCATTCGACCCGCTGGTAATCGGGCCGTAAGTCTTGCGCAAGTACCAGCCGGATATTGTAGTGGCAAACGCGGGCTCCGGACACCTCGAACCGATCTGTCGCAAACCCGGGAGATAAGTTGAGGCAAAGAGCAAAGCTGCAGAGTTTTGCACCGCGATACTTTATTACTAGCGCGCGCAGCGTTTCTCAACCTATCCATCGCGATGAGAATCGCAAGCACATTTCGAGAGCGAAGCGTGGCGAATCTGTTGAAATCGAGACGACTAATGGAAGATATGTTATAAACCTGCATTGCATGCGAAAATACGATGTAACGTTTACCTCGTACGCATACTACATTTCTCTCTCTATCTTTCTCAAATTAATCGAACACGATCGCGTTAGGGAAAATATCGTAGTTCTTTTATCGCTAAAATCGTCACAACCCTCGCTCTCATGACGCGCAGGCGCGCGCGACGAGATGTTATTACGAAAATAACGAGCCCTTTTAACCGCCGTCGTCCCCGTCCAATTTCCACTACAAGACCGCGTGGGTCGTTTGGCACAATACCGACGTTTCGACTCGTAATAACGTACGTAATTCCCGCTGAACCTTTCTTCCGGAGAGGAAAGTTTCACTTTGCCCTGCTTCACGTCGCTCTTTTTTCTTTTTTTCAACGGATCCTTATCCCCGTACTCTCCCACGCGCAATAAATAAAACCGTCCGCAAAGTCGTTTGTCGAGAACGCGCGTTATTCCTCGCAATTATGCGAGCGTTATCGCTACCTTCGCTCCGTGTACCCGGGAATTCGCTTATCCGCGACGAGATCGGTAAAAATTCGCCGGTAACGAGTCACTTTGCTTATCGCTGATTGCGCCGCGGGTTCTCAAATTTTAGCCATCGCGGCCAAGAGAGCGATCTCTATAAGCTCCACTAATTTTTATTATAAATTCTTTTTTTATCTAATTGTAAGTATATAATTGGAAAATAATTGAATCTTCTTTCAAACGATACTGTGTGGGGGGAAAAGACGTGCATTTACTATAATATATTATGTTTGACGCTTTCTTTCCCATCCAAGTATCTGACAATCCGCTCCCTCATCCTTTAATCGCCATTTCTGCAAAGTGAATTCTTAGTAATCGAGACTTTTTTCCATTAGAAGGGCGTGCTAACGATTTTCCCAAGTTTACGAAGGAGACGACATCGAACGGCCTCCTACCTCGTAACTCATTCGGTCGCGCAGGGTCAGGAGTCGCTCCTGGGGTGCGTCCGAAACTCCGGCAGTTACCGAGACCGCTGTCGACATAAATTGCGTCGACCTTTACCGCGAACAGTGAAAATTTTAGGTTTCGGTATCCGACACGCGCTCGCGCGATATATATATTGTCGCGCTCTCAGCAGCTACATTACCCGATATACGCTTAATTGACCGCTGATTAACGCTGAAGCTCGAGATGTATATTGCTGTTAAATTATCTCGACTCTCGTATCAAGCCGAGAAACACGACCGGGCGCTTTGAAGCGGACATGGATGAATAGTAACAAGGGACAATCGTAACATTCGAGAGATAATCCCGAGCCCTTAATTGTTGTCTACTGAGATAAGATAAAGTTACGTGCTCTGTGACGTATTATAGTTAGGGAATAATACGCGGAAAAACTTTTTCCCGCGTTGGAAGTAAAAATTTTCTACTTTTTATGCGAGATATAGTTCGGTTCGAATTGTGCTCGATCATATCGCTGGATGTAGGCGCTCTCGCCGGAATCATCTCGGCAGCTCGATCGTTAAGAGCGAGAGGCAACAACATTTTGCCTTCGAGTACGCTCGAGGTCCGATGAGATTTATGGCTCGGTGGTGGCAATTCGCCAAGATGTTTCGCGGCGCGCATCGGTCGGTCGATGGTTATAGGGCAGAGGAAAGATACAGGAGGAAGATACCATAGTCGCGAAGATATCTCCGATGGATCCCGGGAAAATGGAGAATGTCGGGACGAAGCGAAAGATCACGCAAGATGTCAGTCTTAATCGTTCACTTTAACGTTTTACTTAGATCTTTAAATTCTGGAAATCTAACTTCCGTATCGCTAAACCTCTTCAGACATTTGTATTCTCAGATATCGAAAAGATCATTAAAATTTACATCTTCGGGACACGCAAGATTTGATCTTTAAACGATTTCGAAATCTTTTATCCTCGAGAGATTATAATTTTTATCCTCTTGTCTTGTTTGAATATTCTTGTAACCGAAAATTGCACGGCATATATCACAAACGTAGAAATAATGTCGCATAACGATGGTGAAGAACCACGAGGCAATGTTTGACTCGTTATTCACGCGCAAGTATTTTCCACGCTATCGCAAACATTTATTTACGCGCTCGAGGCAACTGCGTAAATTAGAGGCTGCCGGCTGTGCGACTATATTTGAAGTTGGTAATCATAATTACGTTTGGCGTCCGGAAAAGTTCGCTACCGCGTCGAATAATTTTGCGCGGCCACGTGTAAAATATTCCGAGACCTAAACTCCCCTCGGTACACGTCCTGTCCGCGTAATCGAGGCCAACGTGTCAATTATTCCTCTCGTGTCAAATTTTCGCGCAAATTGAAAAACAAAACGATAATACGAGCAATAATGAGGAATTATTAAAATAAACAAGCTTGGGCAGAGAATAATCGGCGAATTTCAATCCAGAGGGAACAATTTTATTATTCTTAAATTGTATTCGCGCGTATATACACATAAAAAAAAAAAAAAAAAAAAAAAAAATGAACAGAATATCTTCGTTGATTCATCTCCCAGATATAAATCGACGTGCATTATTATCCATCGATTACGCTATCTTGTAGACACCGGATTTTTGCATCGTTACGCTGAAATCAAATATCCACGGAGGTAAAGCGAAAGGAGAGCTCGCGAAGGTCGCGGCAAAATGAGCAAGACGTCGCGGGTACCTCCTACTTCGTCGAGGCGAAGAAGAGGTTTTCGTGGCGAACTCCGGCGAGAGATTCGGAGTCGCCGGGCCGAAACTCGACGGTCGATCGTTAAACCTGAAGGATCCCCGACCGCGTTCCGTTAAGCCGTGAAAGGTCACCGAGAGTAGCAGCAGCAGCAACAGCAGCAGCAGCAGCAGCAGCAGCAGCAGCAGTACAGAAAAGAAAAATTTCGAAGAGATAAATCCTGCGTCCGCGCATTCCGTGTAAGAAACTGTAACCAATCGCCGAGGCTCGCGTGCAAAATTTCCGAGCGCGAGTCGTAAAAGCGATTCATTGCCGGACGTCCGATTCCGCGAACGCGCGCATAATTTCGCGTAAAAGATTTCGCACCTCACCGCGCGATGTACAGAGGGTTTGCGAGGACCGCATCTAAAAAAAAAATGCGAGGCGAACGCGACTTTTTATTGCCGAACGATAAAACTCGGGCGCGCGCGCGCGCGCTCACAGGTCTTTAGAAGATCTTAAGATACGCGTATTTTATGCCCACGAGAGATTTTCATCGGTCGCGTAAGAAAAGAGTAGAGGGATAACGACCGAGAGGAGAAAGAGGGTCTCTTTTCCTCTTCGTTAACGCGAAAAAATTCGGATGATGATACGCTTCGCGCGAGAACGTAAACAAACGTAAACTGCTGGCCAAACAATCGCGTATTAATTCCGTGTATAATACTTTTCGTAATATACTCGTGGAAATTTTTGTAAGAGAAAAAAGTAACGCTATATACGATAATAACCTTATTACACTGTTCGAAAGTTCGCACACGGTGCACATCGTGTTCATCACAATCTTCAACTACTGCTTAACTTGTCGCGCTACAACGTGGTACGTAATTTAACTATCCGTGAATCGCGGTGGTTGAAAAACTAGCGAACGATCCCGTTGCGAGCTACCGCGCTGCAAGCTCGTACGTCGCACGCGAGCTAACGACGATTCTAGGAGCAGGCTGCTCTGAAAATTTGCATTGCGCTTTGCATAATTTCCCGGGGCGAAGGAATAAACAGTCTAGCGCTCGAGAGACGGTCACTGGGAGTCCTCGGGCGACGCGCGAGAAAGAAACGAGCGATCCAAGGGCGCAGCTTCTCTAGATAAGAAACGTCTCGCCTGCGGATCCGGTCTCGCGATCCATTGGGACGACTACGATCTAAAATTCTCTCTTTTTCATTTACGGCGCTTTGAAAATAATATAGGTAAATTTTGCCTTTAATTTTATTTTCTACTTTGAATATCCGCGCGTATCGTTCATTATTTCTTCGAGTACTTTTCTTCCTTCTTTGTTCTCCTTTCATTTTAGAGATGCTCTTCGTTAATCACATTTCAGTAGAAGAATATTTTTATACGAAAAAATATCTTGATTCAAATTGTTTCAAGTTATCTCTTTCGCCGCATCCAAATCCCACGGTTCTTGTTATTCTCCGTTTTAATATCCGGATGGAAACGCGGTTCTAAAAGGGGCATGATCAATAATCTCGAGAGGCGCCATCGATACTGCGTCCAAGTATAACTTTTTTAACGGGCAGAGCGAAAAGTAATAAAGGGAACGTGCGGAGCCTTTTTTTTTCGAGAGAGAGAAATAAAAGGGCGTAATGTATCGGCACATCGGAAAGCCGCAAGCTACTACCAACCCGCGGACGTAAAGCTCGAAGACACGTGTGCGACGAGTAAAAAGTAGATTATGCACGCCTCATGGTGATAAAAGTTCAAAGCGAGGCAGTAGAAACTAAGCATGGAAGGCCGGCGTACTTCAACATATCTATCGATCTTTCATCTACTTATTTGTATTATATAGTGAACATTTAATATTGCATAGACTCGAAATATGGAAATTTTTTTACTCCTTATTCACTGAAATATTATTTATTTTATTAATTCATTCCTTTTTATTATCGATTAGTCGAAAGTGCAAATTATAATACTTAATTTTGTTTATATATATTATATATACAGAAGAATAAAATTACATTCATAAATAAATGCTCCAAAATGCTATAAGACATACTAACTTACTATTACGATATATATATCATAATTGATTTCTTTTTAATTAATTATTCGTAAATTAAATATTTTCTTAAATTCAATATATCAACATGTCAGCTAGTGTGAATGACGATATGAATGATGATAAACGATAAAAACGAATAAATAAATTATTATATATCGGTGCAGTGTAACATGACGTAGCGTCGGGATTCGTAGAAGAGAGAGGAACCTACGGCGAAGTCGAACATGAGGCAGAGCGGCTAAAATCGAATAAAAAGCCAAAGATTCTTTGATCGGGCGATCTTCAAAGAGCAGCGGGATAAAAGACGTCCTCGTAACTGTCGCGTCTGTGTCGTATCAACGATGGTAGCGGCGGTGCTCTCGCATCGCGTTTCTGTAACGTGCTCCGAATTATCTCGCGCTCTCGCGCTACCGCAGCGACCCTTCCCTCTTCTCCGCAACGTGGCCTGAAATATTTCGAAACATCCCTATAGCATATAAACTCTAGTGCGAGGTGTCAGTTCGCGTGAAAAATTAACGCCGCTCGCGTAAAAGTTAACGAGATTACGTTGCCTGCGCGGCCAAAGCGAGCGATTTATTCGCGCGCGCCAGCAGCTCGCGCGCGAGCGTTTCTTTACTTTTATGACGGTGGTGCGTAAAGGAAGTAAAATGTGGCGACAAGAACGGATATTACATTATGCGCGGTATTACTCGGCAAATTTAATATTTTATTCGCGTATGTGTGCAAACGCGAATGCGAGAGAAAATGTGGGCTTGTATGTTTTTTCGCTTGGAGATGTGCAAAGCGAGGAACGATGAGTAATTTCTTTTCAAGAGGATTTGCGGATTGTACAATTTACTAATTTAGATGGACTATTTCCTTATGTCGTGTTCGCAATTATATAATAAACGAATTGAAAATTTAGGACTTTTAATATTTAGAATTGCTTGGAGATTTAAAATAAATAGAGAAAAACGTCATAGATTTTCCAACAGAACCTTTCACGGTTGACGGACTGACAATTTTCTTCGTCTTCCGAGTCCCGGGCGTGGCTGGAAACAGCCGAAACCTTTTTCCGTGACGAGCCTTCTTAAAAACTGCGCGGTGTTGCCGGGAAATTTTCTCTCTCTCTCTTTTAGAATCGCAAACGTAACCGACCGATCCCATTGCAGCACCCTTAAAGAGGGTCGCCCTTTATCTGTATTTTATAGCTAGAACGAAGAGCGCGGAGGCGTTGTCGTACTAACCCCCTTACCCCCTGCGTCCCTTCGCCCATCCATCCCCCTTCGGCTCCCTTCCTTTAAGGCGTCGCGCTTGTGTACCAGCTAGTCCTTTACCCAGTTTTCAATGTGCCGAATCTTGCACGTGCTTGCCCCCGGGGCTGGATGGCGTATTTTTTAACTGCCGACGACACAAATAGTCTAATCTACAGCGCTATTACCGCGTCTTTTATAGCGCATAAATCAGATCGGTCCAAGTGGTGCCGCGGCCCGTGTCTAATCTGTCCCTCGGCCTCCGATCCGTTCTTTGCCCTTCGATCCGTCGTCACTTTATTCGGTCTTTCGACAAAAAGCACGAATGATAGGAAGATAAAGACCGTATAAGAAAATGAGATAAGATTTATTGGTCACTCGCTTATATACAAGACGATTGCATCGTTGTCTGTGTATGAATAACCACCTCATCTTCAAAAGTTAAATTAGGATGCAAATTTTGATTTGCGAATTTTATTGTATAATAAAGTTTATTAATGAATATGATGTACGCAGGATAAATTTTTTTTTTTTTTTTTTTTTTTTTTTCAAAAACTGATAAAGTACTTGGCGTTTGCATTTTATGCGTAAGACCAGAGAGCGGGTTGCCCATTGGGCCGTTGCCCTTACCCTTCTCGCGGACCGAGGATCTTGCTTGCGCTCGAGGAGATCCTCGGGACTTATACGCTCGATATAAAATTTTTAAGAATTTCGTTTTTGCAACTTTTCGATACATTTTGGCTTCTTTAAAGATAGATTCGGACATTTTGTAAAATCATCTTTATTATTCTAATGTTGTGCATGTATTGGTCAGAGTAACCATGAATAAGAATTATAATAGATAATACATACAGGGCTTGAGGCAACATACTAAGCAAACCATAAGGGAATCATAAAACATGTGCGTGAGATTCTTAGCTCATATTTATTTATAGATTTGTTTATGGGAGATCTTGACAATAAAATGTTACTTTTTTTTTCCCCCCCAAAAATCGATACATTGCACGTGCAAGAAATTGGCCATAATTTTTACATGTAAAACATGTAAGTGTATTATTGACATTATTGATTCGAAGAGTAATTTACATAAGTAACTCTCAAGATGCTAAACCACTCACGCATTTTTTTCATTATACTTGCTTTATATCATGTCATTCGCCTTTTTACTGCGAGATAGTAAATTGTCGAAAGAATTTTAAATTAAATTTTGCCATATTGGAATAGTAGAGAGTAAACGTATACAACGTATATAATTGACTGGCTTTTCCAGTTCTTTGCCGAAACATAATAAAATCCTATCTACCCGTTTAACATTTTACGAGCGTGTCTCTCGCGCGTCATACTATCTCTGGCAACGGAAAGTCCTTAAAATCGCAATTCGAAACTGGTAGGCCGCGCGTGCACATCGGTGAGCGAAGAGCTTCGGGTTCTTGAACCTATAAATTGTTAGCAGCAATGAATGGGTCGCTTGTCAGATAAAATCAAACTCTACATAATGTAAAGATATAACGTCTACCGAGATTATTATTCAAATCATGTTAAAATAAAATTAAAATATTCTAAAAATGCAAATATATATGTCTGCACTGTTTTTAAATCATGTTTAGCCCGGGGACCAGTAACATAAGTATTTTCTCTCTTTAATAAATATGTTTTACAATTATTTCTTTAATGACACATATTCTTCACAGAATTTTTAATTAATCTTCTCCCGCTTTTCTTTCTCAAACTCATCGCTCTCACCGATGTGCACGCGGCTTACTGCCGTGCTTTCCGGCGTTAGGAGGACGCGACGTAGTCCATGCGCGTCGGTGCCGGTAAATCTTTTCTGGCCGCGCGCAGGCCGCGACACGAAACGGCGTGTCAAATGCGGGAAAAGAGCACGGCCGGGGCCATAAATGTGCGAGGAAAGAGATCCTTTCTGTGCGGTCGAAATATACACGCGAGCGCATATATAGGTAGGTGCAGCTATGGCTCGACGACGAGAGGCCGCTCGCTCGCGCGCGGTCGTTGCGGCCTATCCGGGACGACCGCAAGCGGAACACCGCAGAGTTCCCGGTACCCCGGACGAATGCGCCGCGCCGCGCCGTCGCCGTTGTGTATTCGAAAGGGGGACTTCGAGACAGGCGTCACTGACCGAAAAAACTCATTCTTTCTCGCAGCAAAGGAGCAGAAAGCAGAAAGTCGTGGCGGTGCGGTGCGGTGCGGCGCGGCGCGGCGCGGTGCACACCGCGGTCCGCTCGTAAAAATATTATTTACGTCCGTCGCAATGGCCGCCCGATAGCGCGCCGCTTTAACCCATACGGACCGCGCTCCCTCCTCCTCCTTCCGGTCCTTCCTCATGTAATGTACGGAGCGACGAAGCTCCTAATTCGACATGATCTAAAGATGTTCGTAGATCTGCACGCTTTGCTTCGACGATTGTTCAGGGTGTCTACTCCTTGAAAAAACCTGGAATTCTCCGGGAATCTTTTTATACCTGGGGAAATCGGGGAATTTTATTGGGACTAGGGGAATAAAAAAGATCTCTCTTTAATAATTTGCTGTAAACAATTTGCATTCCGCCGATAAACTATCTCTCTTTATATACATTCAATATCTTGAGAAAAGATTGAACATGCAGCCCGTATACTTTACTTTAATTTTTAGTGATAAAATATAAAATTGTTATGCAAGTCAAAAATTTTTGTCTCAACGAAAGCTATTCAGTTTGTTTTCTAGAACATTTGTAAATCTAGCACTTAAAACTTAAATGACTTTTTGTTTTTACATCGTACGAGTAAAAAGCATTAGAATATATATACAATAAAAAAAAAAAAAAAAAAATTTTTTTACAAAATTGCATCACAAAAGTCTTTAAAATAGTCTCTTTATCTGGAATTTTAAACAAACATATCTGGAAAATGAGAAAATTTTCAGGTAATTTTTTTACAAGATTTGAATAAACGCACTCTGTTATTTTATATAAATCTTATAAAAGAAAATTATATAAGAAGAGAAAGAAACGATAAAAAAAAGTGAAACAAGTTCAAGTTTCTGCCTACTTTGCGTATGAATATACAATTATGCGAGTCTAATGAGCCGACTATGTAAATAATATTTAAACTTTACTTCGAAGAATGTGACTCGTGTGCGAATTGGCTGCATAATGCTCGTCATCGGTGTACGCGTATTCGCGGATTCGTTTGTGCTGGAATCTCGCTTGACAAATGAGTTTGCTTACCTCACCGCGCGCATAGCCTATCGTCTGTCTTTGCGGTCTTCGACTACTTAGAGACGGCGATAATCTTCGATGCATCCGCGCGGGTTTGTCGCGAGTCATAACCCGGGATGTCTACCTCGTCATTGGGGAGATTTCTAAAGTGCCGAATAGCGGTCGCGTATTCAAAGGGCGTTCGCGTCGAACTTCTCATGGCGAAGATAAGGGAAGAGAAGCGATAGTAGAGTGGGCGGGATAGGCAAGAGAGAAAGAAAGAGAGAGATCCACAGTGAACGACCGAACGAGGAGAAAGAGTGCAACGACACGATATAGTTGTAGCGAGGAAAGCAAGCGACGACGACGACGACGACGACGATGACGATGTTGGATGGCGAGGAGAAGGTGGAGATTGCCGATGGAGCCGAGGAACGAGCTTGGCCGCGCCCGAGGGAGATTATGATAATGTCGGCAGACGTTTCGGGACCGTAAAAATAATATGATAGTGTCTCGGCACAGCTACCGGGTACTTTGGCCGTTCGCGTGCACGGTGATTCATTCCGGCGCGATAAAAAGCGACGTGACTCAAACTTTAACCGGAAAGAGAGAGAGAGAGAGAGAGAGAGAGAGAGAGAGAGAGAGAGAGAGAGGTGTACACAATGTACCTCTCTCTCCCTCTCTCTGCCTCTGTTTCTCCCCCGCTTTCTTTCTATCGTTCTCTTTCCGTTTTATTTTCTTCCTTGTTTTTCTGTTTTTGCATACAGCCCTTTGCAAATGCGATCGCACCAAAACTTGATACCTGCGACAAGAACTAACCGTCCAATTTATACGAAATTTTTCAACGTTCGCAAAACTTGCAACTTTGATTTCATATCCAAAGATTAAAGCCGGTATAATTTCGATAAGCTTGTGACAGGCGAAAATTCTTGGTTTCGGTCGCGAACATTATTCGAAGATCGAAAATCTTAAAAAGGACATTCTCTGAATTTTTACCGCCGATACGCGACTCTTAAATGATTTTTTAATATCTTTTTTACGGCTCAAGTGCGAGAAACGTAATGGTTTGCCTGCTTTGGGTAACTTCGCCGAAGTTAAAAAGAAGGCTAAATTAAAAGGAGAAAGAAAATTTGACGACATCGAGGTTTTATGTAAATGTGTAATCCACAATGTCGTACTTTGCGTCAGTATATCAATCGGATTATGTCAACGTAACGTATTCGTATAAATGTAGGGAATTAAAATAATGGACAGATGGACAGGGAAAAGCAAGTTGGAAGAAATGATTAAATCATTATTAAGGCCCATAATCCTTAAGAAAGTATTATATTACGTACTCTTACAGGGAGATCTAGATCACGAATTATTTTTCTATATTATTATTTTACCGTACTTTGAGTCTTTTCTTATTTCGTTCCATCTATTTACATTCGTATGTCGCAAGTAGGTGTTCTACATATCCTTGCGACAATAACGCTTTTACTCGTAAAAGGGAATGCGCGGGAATAAGAAAGGTTCCATTATGTTAAAGATATCATTCGATAATCGTATATATGCGGTCGTAAACGTCGTTTATTTTCAATAACCGCGATTCCATCGATAAAGATCGAGCGCAGCTCGACGTCGCGTTACGACACATTGTACGGGGCCCATTCCGACTATTTACTCACTCGTACCGTGACAATTCACGGTCTTAGCGTCTTGCGAACGAGCAAAACGGATTTTTATGACGCTTATTCGCTTACCTCTCTTCCCGTCTCACTCGTCGTAGAAACGATCGCACCGACATTGATCGCTCGATAAAAGTGACGTCGGCCGTTCGGCGCGCGGTGCTAAGTGTCCCGCGCGATCGCGATATGATGCGAAATACGAGGCAGTCTCTCTTTTGCCGGCGCGAAAAAGTCGATGCAAGGATAATGGCGAATCGGATTTTACATATAAGGAACGCGTTGGTACACACGAGTTCGCTCGCATGCGTATGTGCGCACGCGCGCCATATGCCAGAGGAATGATCCTCGTTAACCCCATGGCTGTTGCACGGTTGCGCGGGTATCGAGAATGTATACGTAAGTGTACATAAATTAAGGAATTACGAAAATATTCTTACGACGTTATTTTATGAGAATGCCGATATAAATGTACCCGTTGTACGCAATACCCGAGCTTTGAGAATACAGCGAGAGGAAGTAAATCTGATAGAATGATTTTAGAAAATTAAGACAAGTTTATTATATATTTTTGCGGTCTGAAATAAATTGCATACTAAAAAATATTATACAATATTGTAATAAAATCTGATAATTCTAAGATATTATATTTTGTATTTATCGAAGTACACATAAACAGGTAGAATCGCCGATCGTGAACGGTGTCGAACTCGATACTCGGGTAAACTCGCTCACATTGGCGCATCGCGCTCGTACGTACATCGATTATCCGTACGAGCCTCACGAGGCCCTGTTATATGGACCAAACTGGGCCCGTAATTACGGACTGGTTCACTTATACGCGGTACCGCTATTTTTGCCGTACGCCGAATAAGCTCTCGCACCGCGACCTGCCCCAAAACTAACCCGTTGGACATTCCGATGGGTCTTAAAAGATACCGTCGCGTTCTTAAAATCGATAATTTATTTGAAACAGTTGGATGTAGTAGAAAAAAATTATTATTTTTTTTTTAAACAATATATTTAATTATTATATTAAGTAACTTTCGAAAATTGTGCGTGAAAACAATTTGTCTTTCGTTAAACACCTTTAATCGCGATAAATCTATCTATGGGTGAATCGATCGAAGAAAAAAATTTATTAATATTAATTTATACAATTTTTATCAACAATGAAATTATAAATTTATCGCAAATTTTCGAAAAGAATGAAGATCGATATCGTTTCAGTATTGATTCTTACCAGCTTTATCACGAGATCTCGTTCTCGACCGAATAATTTTAAAACGCCGAATTCGTGAAGGGGTTAACGGTAGATATCTCTCGCAGCACGCCCAGTGAATTTACGAGAGGAAACGCGGCCTCGGTTATTCGTCGACGTTTTCGGCATTTATTTTTCTTGGATTCCGCGGGGCCGTTGTCGGTGTATTTCTGCCGTTGCTTTTCCGCGATGCGCCCGCTCCCGGTAGCATCGCCGGCGCGATGAAAATTCACGGATGCACTCGGCTGCCGGATGCAGTTTGCATAATGCGGTAGTAACTTATCGCGCCTGCATATCGTTGCCCGGGACGCGGCTTGACCGCGAACGCGCACTGCGGGACATCGGCCGATTTTTTCGCCCGATAGCTCCGTAAACGGTAACGCGGTGATTAGCAAGTTATGGCCCAACGGCTATACAGGATGTTCCGCAACTACGACGCGTTAATATCGTAATGTCCGATATTGCCGTTTATATTCTTTACTTAATTATAATGGGATTTTACATTAAAAGTATCTTCTTTAAATCACGGCTAATGGAGACGATTAAAAATGAAGAAAAGTTTAATAAACAATATTAAGAAAGATTGTTCTCTCTCATATTGATAAAAAAAATTCATATACAATACAATTTGTGTTTGGCGTTACCGGAATATATAATACGCTGCTGAATAAACTGAAGAAACCTCGTGCCTTCATTTCTCGTTGAAATCTTATATTCTCGTACATGTGACGTCACGAGCAACCTTGTTACCTCCTCAGCAACGGAGCATCAATTTTAATAGCATTATACGTTTTACCCTTGACGATCTGCCACGTGGAATTTCAAGTACGCGCGAGAAAATGTCGCGAATTATCCTTCTTCTTGCCCGCTCTCGTACAAAAGCGATGTCCTTACACAATCACCCACTACACGATCGTATACAATCACTTCGTGTATAAGAGCCGTATTACGCCGAATACGGCCTCGAGACACATCGTGCGAATACCGTGACTACGATACGCGCGGACGGAACTAAATCGTTTTCCGTAATGGCGGTAATTATGCGAGAGAGGCATTTTTCCATTATAAGTTTTTCAATTACGGCATTCCGCGTAGCTTCCGTTTATTAGAGAAGGAACTTGCATCGCGCGGGAGGTGAGCGGCGGTGAATTTTTCCGATGGACAATTTGCCTCGGGCAATTGTGTTCGGCTAATCATCGCGATATATACGCGCGACATCTCGTAAACATTGATACATTATTACTGACTTTGACTTTACGACCGTGTAAAGCGCAACGACGACGTAAGGCACGGAGACACGCGAATTGGTTGTAAATTCTACGAGAGCTACGTTATTATAGTAGTTCGCGTTGTTTAATTAATTTCACCGCCGGATTAAACGTGGATTCGCCTAATTGACTGTCAATTAAATAGATATATATTGCTGCCTTGGAATGCAACTTAATAATGCGAGGATTCTTTCAAATTAATCAGCTTGTTTTAATAATCGTGTGAATGATGTACTTGGAAATATATTCAGGATGTGGGACAGCTTAAAAAGGTCACATGGTTCTATTAATCAATTTGATATATATATATATATTTAATTTATACAATTTAGCTTTATTTTTATTATTCATCTTCGAGACAACGGTATCATAATAATTCTTATATTTTTATTATATTGTGTTTGATATTAAAATTACAAATAATGATTCGATTTAATAATCAAGTTTCGCTTTAGTTTCATTCGTAAACTCACTACAAATTTCGGCCTTTTCTCCTGCAATTCGATCGTCCAGCCACCCCATTTCGTTTCTCAGCGACACGAAGGGATTAACTTTGTCCCCTCCGTGTCAGACCTCCCATCGTGCTCTCGCGAATATTCCCCTACCCTTCTTCCCTCCCATCCGCGTCGCGGCTTTCCGACGCCCGTGCACCACCCTTCGTGCCTGCTGCACCCACTTTCGTTTTCGCTGTCGATTGTGGATTCGGCAAGCCCAAGTGGTGCCGCTCCCACGCGACAGGACACCGGAGAGACCTCGGGGGTTTCGATGGATGAATTATTTACCCGATTATGTCGCAGAGTGACGGTCTGCCGCCCTGTACGACTCCAAGGCCAGGCTGCATTATTAACGCGCGCGAGGCGAAAGCGCTCGTTCCTTACGGCGACGTTCTTTACCTGCAACTTGCAAGCGGCTTCTTGCGAATCCTCTTTCATGCATTACCCCACTCGATCGAGAGCGAATAATTGTTCGGCTAATAATCGAGTGTTCATTTTACAACGTCGTTGTACTGTTATTAATAGCAATAGTACGACAGAGTTGCCATAAATTTCGCGATATTAAATCCAAAAAGATCCTTTTCTCGTATTTGAAAATATTTTAAAATTTTGTCAAAGTGTATATACTATAAACTTTCTGGATATATTCTCTATTTTTCTTTTCTTCGTGAATTTGCCGCTTGTGTTAAGAAACGTACCCGATAGTCTGACCGAAGGTTAGTAGATAATACCTCCTGAGGATTATCTATTATCACCCGCTTCCTTGATATTTTCTATCGGGATTACGTATAAACCTCTTTGCTGCGGCCCCCTTCCCGCACTCTGTCTCTTTAGCTACCCTCGTAGGGGAGACGTTCTCGCGGGATTTTCGATAAGGTCTTAACCTTTCTTCTTTCCTGCCTTCGGTTTCCTTCGTCGAATAAGCCGTTCTTCTTCATTCCGTTTACCGAGTAAGCCTCGCTCGTAATTCGTACCATCGATCCCAGTAGCGTAACTCGCCCGATTTCATTCTACATTCTTGGTAATATCGTTCAATTATTTTGCAATATCGCGTTTTAACGAAGAAGAAGACTCTCCGTTTCTTAAATCGAGCCACAGAGTATAATTTCGAGGTTTTTATATACTATTTATACGATAAAGGTTGTGTGCGAGCCGATAAAAGTTTATTCAAAACTCTAGCTTTTCAACTGGTGGCTCCCTTCCTCCCCTATAAATTGTATGACGCATGACACGACGAGGCGAGCTTGGAAAATGGCGCGGCTTATTACAGTCATTCGTTTTCGTTAACGAAAATGCGGCGCCGCGCCGGAGGAGATTTTCACGCTTGACTTTCAGGGTTTTCGTTACGGGTGATTTGTTTCCGCGCGAGGTAAAATCTTGTATTACGTTGAGTAAACATATATAGCTTGAGAATTTTAAGTGATTCATGATCATAATATCGAAAACAGTTACCGTTGGCGATAAAATGATATCGAGAGAAAAAAATCTTTCTTCCATCAACAAATTGCATTTTTTTTTTTTTTTTTTTTTTGGCTTGCGTAAATTTTATCGATGCCCTAGAACTTCTATTGTATCAATTCTTCGATATCATCTGGATAAACGAAGAGATCGTTTTCCGCGCGACGAGGAGAAGCCGACGGACGAGAGGCGAATTAACGCGCGCGCGGTGATGGGCGAGACTTTAGCCGAATCGTTTCCGGTAAATTTCCCTCCGACCGATAGGCCGCCGCGCCGGTATGCTCCGGCAGATCGTAGCCGGCCCGATATCGGAACTCGCGCTTCGAAGCACACGCGACTTAACCGTCCGGAAAATTTTTAAAATATCGAGCGTCGTCGAGAGAGCGGAGCGCGGCCGTCGCGCCGCCCCCGCTCGGCGAACGATCCCGGATTCGAGCGAGTAAAGGCGAATTTTACACGCTTCACTCTCCGGTCGATCGCTCTAGATGAGTCACGCAAAGCGGGCGCATTCGACGAACCATTTTTTATCCAGATGTACACCGGTGTGCACAAATGTCTTTGACCGTCCCGAAACGACGCGGCGAGTCGTTCAGAGAGCGAGATTGAATAACGACTCCACCTTCTGTTATCGTTCAATGCGAATAATCGTCCTCATTATTCATCCTATTCGCTTTTTCTCACTTTGTACAACTCGCGCGTGATGCATTCGCCAAAAAACGAGTCGCGCAAATTTGCCTTAAACGACGAAAGCAAAGAGCCGCGGCGCCTATTCATACGATGAGAGAATGTCGTATAGTTGCCCGATTACCAGTCATCATCTCGAGCTCGAGAGAAAAGAGAGAGAGAGGGAGAGAGAGAGAAAGACAAATGCGGCAAGTTCGCTCGTAAAACTCCTTCGACCGACTACTTTTGTGCACCTCGTGCCTTCCTCTCCCCTTTCCGCCTCGCTTCGCCGTTCCCCTTTTTCAAATGCCATCGTGTTACGGAAGGGAGAGGGTCTCCGTAGAGTTGCAGTTCCGTAATTACCGGCTGCAGTTTTGCAAAATCAAAAGTAACGAGCGCAACTTCCTCCCTTCCCTCCTTCCCTTACCGCTTTGGGGCAGCAATTAAACCCTTTTCGGTAGCCGAGCGATTCCGCGCGAATACGCATGTTCATGGTTCACGCTCGAGAGTCCGATTCTAAAAATATCTCGTCTGTCAAAGCTCGCGCATGCGTTATCCTTTGTTTCTCTCTCGTTTATCTTCATCCCTTTGCCTTTTTTTTTCCGTGAAATATCGATGTATGGATATTACGGACCGCGAGAGTCGCGCGTTTTTTTTTTTTTTTTTTTTACGCAGCTTTCAAAAGCCGACCGGTAATTATTAGTCGCCTGTGTAAAGAGTGCGGCTCGATGCAGAAACGCTGTCGTTCGCATACTAATTAATTCTTTCCATCTTAACATAACCGCGCGGTTATTAAAACTATTCGAATGTAATGGTGGATGTCGCGCATGTAGAAACGGGCGGATTCAGATTCGAATAATGGGTACATTAATTCGTAGAGGTAGCGGTTAATTAAAAACGTTTTCATATATATTTCTCTAACCCGACTCGGCTCTGCTAAATTTTTTCACCTTTGGAATTCGAAAAAGATGAATTCATTTGTATTAAAAAGAAGTTTGCTTTTCTTTTCCCGATTAAATTTTTTTACTTCTTTTAAAATATATCCAGCTGAAACTCTCCATCCGTACAGGAACAAGCAAATAACTTAAGTTTTATATTAATAACTAACTTCCTTTAAAAAAGGACTAATAGAAGATTAAAATCGTCCGAATGCACATCCGATTAAACTTCGATTGTCCCCGTGAGAGATGCACCGGATGCTATCTCGCGTACCGGCCAGAAATATCCGACGGCGGGCTGTATATGCTCGCATATGCGTGTATCTGGGTCTAAGAAATCAGCTATATTCGTCTGTTCTGCTCGTACTACTCGTACGCGTATGTGACCTTACCACGGGGACGATAATATTAGAAACTCCCAGCGTGTATCCGCGGATACTGACGCTCCAACGAGCATGGGTTACTACTACTGCGGTTGCTCGAGTGTCCATCATGGATATTGCATGGATATCGTTGGTGTAAGCAGCAACAGGGCTGAATCCTTAATTAACGGCGTTCCCATACCAATCGATTAGTATCGAAGATTCAGATTCGTTTTAAATAAACGATAATTAATTTCTTTTTAATCAAACTATTCAAAATTTGTTCCATATTTGTTGACAAATTGTAGTGTCGAGTCTCCTTCTAAAAAATTTCTAAAAGAATAGAACCTTTTTTTTAGAATTAAAATATATATGAGCTAGTCTTTCTTTTAAAGAGGTAGAACGAGTTTACATATTTTTTTTATAATCGGGGATATATATTAAATTTATTTTATTGAAATTAAAGAGGCTTAGCGTGCAAGTAATAAAAATTTTTTCATTTGCGTACTTTCTTTCAATTTAATATAATTTATCGCAGACTCGAGAAGAACCGAGTTGTTATTTTTGCGTGCGATTATAATTTCATATCAATTTGGTCTTGATTAACGTCGCAAACATGCCAACTTTATATGGCCGATCGGATCAACGCGCGCGTGTAATAGTTAATAACGGTGAATATGAGAGTCATAAGTTTTATAACGGACGCTATGCGTCTCAGCTTTTAATTATTTACGTACCTATTGCCGTGAATGTTAATTGCAACTCGCGCTCATATCGCGAACAACGTTTCCCTTCTGATCAACTGTGTGTACACGGTCGCGCTTTTTAATTATCACGGATACGACGACGGCACCCGAGCCGCAGACATATAACGCCGGAATAATTAACGTACTCGCGAAACCGTCCCGTTCGTCTCGATAGTCACTGTGTTCTCTCGCCGCGCTCTCGTGGAATATTCAGGATAATTAGCGAGAGCCAAATTATTGGCGCACTCGGCTCGCACGACAATCACAACTGCCTCGCGTTTCGTGCTCAACCGTAATCGTCGATAATTTACGGACTAATAAGTCCGAGGGGCAAAACATACCGAGTAAGTCTAGAAACGGAATCATTCCTGCGAATCGTAATTAAGTACAAATTGTCCGCAGACGATTAAGTAATCGTTCGAGTGGCGGATAGGAAAAGAGAGGGAGGTTAATTTCAGATTAACAGTCGCTCATTAATTTCAATAATCAAGTGCAGATTGGGACATCGTTCACGTTGTGTAAGATAGAAAACGAAATAGGATTAACGCGAGAAAGAGAAAAACCGTTCGAGAGAGAAAGTTCGAACGTAAAGTATAATAATAACAGCGTATATATATATATACATATATAGGAGTAAGAGTTTAATATGTTTGAGATTGCACATACAAAATGAGGCAATTATAGCTGCCGTCAGTGAAGAGGTCAGATTATAAGCAGCAAAGTAATTCCTAAATACCGGCTGTGTCTGGTGTGAAACCAAAGTATTAGAGACTGCGATTTCCTCTCGCGATCCGATAAACGGTGTGAATTACACCGACAATTGCGCGAATTGCTTTCTCTGTTACCGTAATCTTCGAGATCTCGCGAATCCCTCTCTGACAAATGTATCCGTTGCCGAGTAACTGGATTCGAAAGAGCGGAAAAACGTTTTCGGAATTCAAACGTTACAGCTGTCCTAGCGAGATATCTGAGCATAATTAATGAAAGTCGAATTATATCGACGCGAGAAACTCGAATCATTGTCCCTGCCTCGTTATGCAACTCGGGCTATTAACAATTTGCTTCGTTAATTTAAGATACGGAGCCGAGCTCCTGTGGGCGTGCACTAAGAAGGCTCCTACGAAGTCGCTCTAAACTACCGGATTTACGGTTAACCGTCTGCTAAACGTTTCGCGTAAACACGAGATTCCTCCTTCCTTCCTTCCTCGCTTCCAAATCTTCTCCTTTCATCCCCGGCTGTCAACACGTTGCGCAATTATATATTTCCAAGAAAGAATATTATAAACGTACCCTATAGAGGCGGAATGCTTTGTTGCAGCACGGAGATGGAAACTGAAAGGCAAAATTTATACTATTTATATTATAAACGTAGATTTTTCTAAAGCTATTCCAAGAAGCGCAAAGAGAGAGACGAAATAAGAGCAATTTTTGCAACTGCTTTAACTTGTGTTATTTTACTTTTGTTTGTCTCATAGTTACGCCATTGCGTTAAGCAATGTACGCTACAGTTTTAATATTTCCCTCGGTTGTGTGTGATCAACGGGGCCGATCGACTAATTGCCGCTAATGCCGAGTGACAGAATCAAAAGTCGTTTGCGTCGCCTACGTGCATCGTGTTTACTCGCGCGAACAAAGTGCATGTATGGTAGATGGGAGGGGGAGGTTGATGGGTGATTCCTCTGAATCGAGATTATGAAATTATCACCGCGCGTATATCACTCGCCGTTTGTGCACGCACGTTTTCCTTCGCGCCGAAGGTCCCGGGAGTCACGCGAAACGCGTATTTGAGCGCCTCGATTTATGCACCGACGTTTTGCGGATACGTTCTTTTCGACACTCGAGATTTTTCAGTCTTAATGTTTTTTTTTTTTTTTTTTTTTTTTTTGCCGCCTTGACGCCCAACGAGCAGGTATACGCCAACTTTGATAATCCTCATTCCGATCAGCTTTCTTCCTCTATTTGAGGACGAATATATATCTTAAAAAATCTTTACTAAATAACGAAATATACGCGACAAATAGACTTTGCTTATTACATATTATATATAGGATAATAATAGAAACATCTATGATCTCACACATAATTTAAAAGGATAATTTACGCTTATCCATAATAACATGATACTTGAGATGTGTGAAATATAATCTACTATATTTATAGATCTGTTGGTTTGAGCTTTATTTTTTGCATTTAAAGTGAAATAGGAGTATACATATATCAAGCGGCGCGATAATATCGCGACGCCAAGTATATATAAAAAACGAATGGTCATTCGATTGTGTTCACGGCATAACACGTTGATTTATCCGAAATTCCTAGAATCTGCTTTGAACTAAAATATCTTTAAAATTGATTGCAACTGATGATTGGCATAATACCCGGTGAAAAATTCAGCGAACCGTCTCAAAAGCTCCACTGACACTGTTGATCACTCCTGGAATACTCGCGTCATAAAATAACCGGTTCCAGGAGAGCACGCGGTCGACCAGTATAATTCTCTCGTTTAAATCAGACTTCGTCGATTACAGACGGTCGACGGTCGGTCATAATTAGACGCAAATCGCAGAATATCGGATTGCGCGATAGCCTCTCGTACCGTAATAAACGGCGGCTCGTCCGCAAAAGCATCGCGGAGCACGCGGCATTTCGATTTCGCGTGACGTCAGTCCCATGAGCGGAGCGAGCGATTAACTCCATCCTCTCCCGTCCGATTCCGTCTCGGATTCGTCATCTTTCTCACCGTGGGAATTTAGACTTTGTATCTTCCTCCTTTTATTCTTTCGAAAAACTGGTGGGAAAAATACAATGCAAATCAATCGATGCAGCGGGGTTCCTGGTTTCTGCGCGTGTGCGATATGTTTCGGATCGCGATGAATATTTTATAACGCGCATCGCGTGCCCTCGACGCGTTCGTTTTGCGACAACTATTAGAATATAAGGCTGGGCACGCTGATCGAATGAATCTCGATTCCAATCGGTTCCATTCCCACTCGCGTCAAACGCCCCAACATTTTTCACGCGATGATTTAATATCGATATCATTATCGTCGCGATGATGGATGGCGATACGTCCAGCTTATCGATCATCAAGCGATTAACTTCCTCTTCTAATAAAAATATATATGGAAAATGATAAGTCTTGGAAATATTTATAGTAAATTACTATTCTTGAATAGAAAGAATCCAAGAATCCTTTCTCGATAGAAAGCTTAAATATAACGTTATATAACGTTATAACGTGATATATGAAAAATTAAATATTTTATGATAGACTTGAAGAAAGAAAGGGTTCATAGATATAAATCAAACTTTATATTATTTTTATTTTGCATATTTGTATTGTTTAATACGTTTACAGTTAATAGACTTAAAAAGATAAATAATTGATTAAAATATAGTAACTGTGGAAATTTTGCGCCTTACCGTCATGATTTTTATATGAAACGAAACAAACGTAGGATTTGATGGAGCTCTCTACGATACGGAGACCATTTGCCGATGGCGAATTCAAAAATTCTCGCCTCATTGAATGTCTCGGTCGGTTCCGTTACTCCTTTATCTCTTCGGCGAGAGTGTGGTACCCGAGGAGCGTTGTTAGCATTCGCGCGCAAAGCTAACAAATTGTCAGCGGCACTTAACGTGTCAAGCCGGGGATATCCAGCCGAGCTGTAAGCGGCGTTGTCGCCGCGTAAATGTAAAATAGCCTAAGGTCGAAGTAATCGAGAAACCGGTCCGCTAAATTTCCGTGCCGTTGTTCACGGGGACCGGGCAAACCAGCGGCAAACGCACCCTCTCCGCTCCTCCTCCCCGTTCATCTTCCCCTCGAGCGCGCCACGGGAGTGAAACTTATCGATCGCGTGTGTATCGCCGCGTGTAACCCTTCTTCTTCCCTGCCTCCTCCACCACCTTCCGCAGGCTTGCTGCTGATAACCACTCGTTCGTCGTACGATCCTCTTGACTCTCACTGCTTGCCACCGTACTCACCACCATTTTACACCCGATAAAGCCTCTTTACGCGTTCTCGAGACGGACCGGCAGAGCGAACGGGCGTCAAAGGGGGAGAGAAAGGGGGGGGGGGGAGGGAGGGGAGAAAGAAAGCGAGGAGGTACGACAAAGCGAAGAGAAGGAACAACGACGAGATAGGCGTCAACTCCCTATCGCGTGACGCATTAATAAGTCGCGCGAGAAGCTCGACATCTCTTTTTCGAAAGGCGGCGATCGAGATGACTCGTCGTGAGAGCACTCCTTCAGCGCAATCGGTCGAAATATTTTCGAAAGAAGTCTCGTAAAAATTCAAGATATCGCTTATGAATGTCTTCGGATGCTCGCTCGCTCGCTCGCTCGCGGCTCTCGTCCACCCGTCCATCCGGGAGCATCGCAACGCTCGAGTGCCCTCGTTGAACCCCACAAAAGGTCCATTACGAGCGTTCCGAGCTTTACGACTGGCTGAAAACGAAGGGAACCGCTACTCTTCTCTCGATCAGTCTCTCGTCAGGCGAGACCAGAGTATGCGCCGATACCGATATTTATCGGCTGTATATATGGTCGTATATTAAAATATATTCTGAATAATACCATATATATATATATAATTTTATAGAGATTGCTCGCGTGAGTGAGTGAGTGAGTGAGAGAGAGAGTACGAGAGTGCAATGGGAGCGGCGGGAGTCGCGCTCTCCGCGCGAATGGATCATCGCAACATTTATACATATAATTTTACATAATGCGATTTGTCGCAATCATAAAGCGATGCATTTCGACAGATCTGCGTCGTTTATATATAGAGTGTTTTCAAAATATTGATATTTCTTTCGGTTACAAATAGTTTTTGAAGCTAGAGATAATTTTTCAAGCAGATCTTGTGTGTGTGTGATTTAACAAAAAATCGTATAACTTGAAGTTTCATTATGAGTATCTAATGTCGTGTTCACAAAATTCCTGCGAGCTCTCGATATTTTCAACAAGATAGATTAAAACGTCATTCTTGAATCGTTTGTTTGCCCGTTATGTCTCGGAGAAATAGAACGCACCTTTCGCAATCCTTTCATAATCTTGCCATTAAATTCCCATTAGCGTAGGACCTCCTTTTCCGCGATTCATTGCTCATACGACCGATCTCATAATTCTCGACGCTCGTCCTCACTCGTGGCACACGTGTCGCTACGGAAAAGGACCGTCAGTCATCGTCGATGACAGCTTCCGAGATGCGAGCGTCAATAATTTTCATAAATCGGGGAGAGGAGAGAATATAAAGACGTCGATGATGTATCTGTATGGATCAGACGCGGATTCCGCGAAGAATATCGTTTGTCTCTCTCTCTCTCTCTCTCTCTCTCTCTCTCTCTCTTCCTTTTTCTCTCTCTTTATCTCGGCGCCTGTCGCGTCGTTTCTACCGATCACCGATTGTGCCACAGGCACGAACACAATGAGGGTTCGCGACTCATAACGTTCAGGGTCGCGGCATCTCTCACTCGCGAAGGGTGCGTGCAAGGTCGCATACGCGAGGTATGTACGTATCGTATCCCACGTGGATACGCGCCCATAGTAGCCGCAATCCGGCCGATATATTTCTCGCAAGGAGATCACTCGATTACCGCGATCCCTCGGAATTGCGAATTACGTGTGCGGCTACGGCTTCTGCGTACGTAATGACTGCCATTACGTGTACCGCATTCGCGTTACAGCACGCACCGCAGTCGAAACATATTCGATTACGCGCTGCCAAGAAGGCGCGCGCGCGGGTTGTCTATCTATCTACGACGATGGCCGATCGATGTTGCTTCACGGGTGTGAAATGACTTTTTCGTTCAAATTCATATCAAGACGCGCTGTACACTTTATAATTATATCGATGCGTATCTATCTACGCGCACAATGGCTGCTACCATATTTTTTCAATTATATATCTTTTGCATGCGAGCCAAATTGTGCGACGTTGCGATGAAGCGAGGGACTCCTGAGGCATTTTCTACAAAGACCTGTCTCTATCTATATGCGCGCTTAATATATAATAATGCACGGTAGTTCGCTTTTAAAGGAATCGCGTGCCGCAATTAATGGCACGCCGAGTCGGCCCGTTATGATCTATATTACGAGATGAGGTATTAGATATCCGCGGAGTCAGTAACCTGCGGTTTGTATCGCGCCATTTTTCAAGATGCACCGATGCTAAGAGAGAAAAGGGAGAATCTCTTTGGGAGAGAGAGAGAGAGAGAGAGAGAGAGAGAGCCCCGCGCTCACGCCTCGGCGAAATATTAAAGCCGCCCCCATCGCTGACCCCCGCCGTGATCCCTCGCCTGAAGATCGCTTCATAGAGAGATATTGGACATCTCTGGTGGTCCAGAAGAAATGTAGCCCGATGCAATGTACCACGATGATGGCAACGAGCGCTCGAGTGAGATACCCGTATCGATATCGTATCGATAAAACTCTCGGCGCCTTTTCGTCTTTTTCCTTTTACTCTCTTTCTCTCTCTCTCTCTCTCTCTCTCTCTCTCTCTCTCTCTCTCTCTCTCACGCGACAAGGATAACAATATCGGCCGGATGATAATCAAAAAATATCGTTTTATAGTTTCTAAAACTATCGCGCGAATAGAGATAAATAAATAAATACATAAGAGAAATTTTACAGATTTTACATATCAAGTAAAACAAAAAAAAACGAAGCTAAAATATTAATAATTAAAAATTTATTTACCACGGAGAATTAAAACGATGAGATCTCCGTCAAATCTATATTAAGAAAAAGACGGCAAAAAAAGCTTGAATCATAGAGAAAGTATGCCACACATTTTTGCAATTTTTTATAAATATAACTTCTTCAAGATTTTTAAGTTCTTTTAAGCAAACGGTCTCGTACAATATTAATGTATTTTAGAAATACTTTACAAGAAAAATATTGACATTATATTCTATTTGATGTTTATCATATAAGTACCATTTTAACCAATCGGGAGATGCGATCGGAGTGAAAGCGAGCTCCGAAGAGTTGATCGAAGGGAAAGCTGGTCGAATGCGCTTACGTCGCAATTACACACTCGCAGCTCTAAATGTACACTTTGCGGCGAGAGGGAATGGTAGGACAGATTCACCCGTACAAATATGGCATCGACGACGGGTGAAGGAGGGCGGGAGGGAGGGAAGGAAGGGAAAGGGTGCACAAGAGAGGGTGCAGATATCGAGCGGACGAATTCCTCCATCCGCTTCCAGTGATGCACGACGCGATGTTACTGACCCTATATACGCCCACTGAAACAACGCTATTCCCTCGATTCCTCCTCCGTTACCTTCGCCTCCGTCGTTCCATCGCGCCATTCCCGAGGACCTCGCCGATCTCGCCGAGCCTGGCCCTCGGTTATTTATTTCTATTTATTTCGACCATCGAATCCCCGCACTTATATCCTTCGGCCTTGTCGCGCCCTGTTATAAGGCCAACGGACCTCGCAGTATATTTTATTACCGCTCAAAATGATTTTGCATCGTCGCTTCTCGTAAGCATCTCGATTACGTCGTGAACGGCGACTGGATCATAATCGATCGCATTGAAAGATAATTTGTAATTTCAAGTGAGTAATATTGGAGTTACATGAGCCGTGAAATTTAAATGGTATAAAGCATATTTTTTTCTTTTAAGAAGAAGAATTTATAAAAGTGCATCCATCAAAACAGTACAAATGTCCGAAAACGTTTCAGAAAGACCAAAGAGATATTCTTATTTTTGCGGGAGAAAGATAACATCCGAAACATATTTGCATTGTTTGAGTAACGTCGAAATAATATTTATCCCCCCCCCCCTCCAAAAAAAAACATGTTTTAAATCATATAAAGGAGAGAAACTATTTAAAGATTTTTATGTTAACAAATATTAGAAGCTTATTAACATGTTGACAGTTAGGATTAACTAACGAGTCAACTATCAAGGTAAATCATCGCTCTCTCATTTCATATATATTCTCGCTATAATTTATGATTAATAGACCGTCTCAGTAGAACGGAAAGCCCGCTCTGTCGAGGAATTTTCGCTAACGAAATAATCCAACGTCGGCAGAAGACGGGGAAGCCAGCCGGCTCCTCTCCTACGTCTTAATTGGCTCCTCGCGTTCGCGTTCGACATGTTTTCGCAGTTCCTGAATCCTTCCGCGTCGCGGATCTAATTAACGAATTGCATTAATACATCGGGGAAACCGGGCGAAAGCCAAACATTACATTATATACCCCGCGAACGGTAAACAACCTTGCGCGAGGGGTAAGAAAATGACGGAGAGTGGCGGACAGAGACTCCTCGTTTAAGCACGCGATTCAGGTTGAAGTTGGACATTATTTATTTAGGCTCGCGATCGGCTCGTCCCAGCATCGCTTTTCCCGCTCAAAGATGGAAACTACCCCCACGTCTCTTCGCATTATTGTTGTCCGGGAGAAGAGCTACGGTGTGTGTGTGTTTTTTTTTTTTAGCTCCCGCGTATTGCAGGCGCAGCTTGGGAATTGCAGCGCGTGACGCAAGCGCGCTTTCTTCCAACTGATCGAGGAATGAATCTTTTGGAAAAAGCGCGCGGTACAAGTTTATGCACACACACACACACACAGGCATATAGGTATAATATTGTATATATATTGTCTGATATTAAAGCTTCGAAGCGAAAATCCGATATTAGAGTTTACATGTATCTCTTGTACGTTACGCCTATGTCTAAACCTACATCTACACCTATATCTATACATTTTGTCGACGGTTATCTCAAAGAGCAGGCCCTATCCCTGAGTGAGCAAGCGTAAGTGCCACGGCGCAATGTCGAGGCCAAATGGGATCAAAAGTACTGCTCGGATGCGGAGGCTGTGCGTAGATCGATCGGTGAGAGTGCCCTAGATTTTCCCTTGTTTTCGAACGCGCGATGGCGGATAGCGGCCGTAAGTTAGGGGGCGCCTTGTATAACTACCCGCTATACGCCCCGGCCGTTGCGCATAAAATATTTCGACGCTTTAATGGCTAATAGCTTTTAATGGAAGCCTCTCCCGGATGGGTATTTCGTGACTGCGGAAGCCTCGATAGAGAGGGACTCGGGAGAAGAGCCGCGGTCAAAGAAGACGAAAGAATATCATCCGGAGCCTCCCGCCTCCTGACCTCTTTACGGCTCACGGAAGTTCTATGGATGATTAAGGGATCGGCCAGTTCGCGTTCTCGAATTATATTGTTCGATTAATTTATACTTTAGGAAATTGACGAAGAGATCGAGTATTAAATATTTTTCTTTTTTAATTATATCTTTTATGAATTTAATAATATTCATAACGCGAAAAACTTTGGATTTAATAATTTTGAGTCATAGAGTATTGCGTGTAATTCGCTATCTCTCTTTCTCTCTCTCTCTTAAGATTGCAGTAATGTAGAGAAATACGCATCAGGAATGCTTACGCTAACGTTAAATTTACAAGGATGCAACAACTAATCCTTACAGTTATAATCGGGAAATATATAAGTTAACCGTAATCTCTAAAGTAAGTTAATCGTGGCAATTATCGTTGCAACTACATCTGGATGTTAACATAAAAGGAGGATACACTTGGTGGGAAACTTGGCGAGAGGTTTCGTTTGACCTGTAGCAGGTTTTCCAGACCATAACACGCGAGAGATCGGTAGAGCCGATTTATCTCGGGTTCGTGTGTTACGCGATGCATCGCAAAGTCCCGACGACGAGTAATTGAATATGCAAGTAAATCGGCGGGACGTTTAATGCTTTCCTCAATTCCGCCCGCCACCGAGATGGGCGAAAAAATTGAAAGTAGGTCTTCCGTATCGAATCGCCGGATTAAATCGCTGAATTAGCATTTCTTAATTAAGACCGACGGTTTACGGCTCGGCCATAATGAGCGGCACCTAACGAGCGAGTCTCCTCAACGCGACGTTGCTGCATTCACGAATCCGTGAGCGGCTGCTTCGTAAAAAAGAACGTAGCCGCGCGAGGTCACGTATGGTATACGCCGAATACGATTTCCGTAAAGACGAAACGATCCTCTCGCGTGAACCGCGTCACCGACCATACAATTAGTCCCTCGCATTTGCTCGAATATAACGACGGGAATAGTCGCGTCACGACGATTCATAAAACATGTCGCACAATTTGGGGTTTTTCGATCGCTAAAAGAAAGGAATACACGCGCAGCAAAGATTCCTCGACATTAATAATTAATTTTTATTCTCACGTGTACTCGATAACAGCTAAACGTCAATCAATTTTATTGGCCGCGATATCGAACGGATATATGTATAGCTGACAGGAGGAGCTTGCGTACCGTAAAAAATCGCCCCCCTGCGGACTTTTATTAATAGCTATCCTTCGAATAATAATTCAATATGCGCTATATATTTAACGACATAAGCGAAAATACGCGTAGCATCCCTGCAAATTCCAGTGTGCTGGTGGATTTTTCGCGACGATCCGACTCGGACAATCATGAAATATCGTTGCGGCAGAAATTTGTCTTGGAGCAGAGCTTGGTATTCGGGCAGCCAGCCGGAGTCGGAGACAAATCACCGACAATAACGCCAATGGCCGCCAACGACATTATTTTAGTATTTCTGATTCGGTCAAGGAAGAGGGTGGCAGGGGAGGGGTGTCACAGCCCCTTTCGCCGACGGCAGCAAAATCATATAACAATCAATATGAAATTCCGGTCGAATACGCGCCACTTCTTTCGCGATTCGCCCTCCCTATATTCTCCTTCATCTAATAAATTAATTCGTTCGATCGGTCATTCGGACCTATTATTATATATTACGTCACCTCTCCGTATCGACAAATATCAGGCGAAAATTCAGGGAGTTAAAATTGATGGATATAATTTAGGCAAATTCGGATGCTAAAAGAGCATGAAAATAATTCACAAGTTGTTAAGTATTTCTCGTATGTAAAATTTAAAAAAAAAAAAATTGTTGAATGAGTCTTGTCATTGAAAGTTGTTACATAAAGACTTTTTATTTTGTCGTCGTTAAATTGAGAAAAGGATACGGCGGAATGAGATGTAACTGTCGGAGATTTTTGGGGAAATTCCGTTGGTACGCCCAAGATGTGTACCGGGTCGGGATTTTTAGTATCCGGGAATATATTTGGCGCATCCTGAGGAGATTACAGGCGCGCAAACGTGTTTACTCGCCTTGCCCTCTTGGGTCACGCTCGAGCGCATGTGTGTCATTCCGACATACACATTGTATGTACAAAGAGGCTGGCACGTAATGTCAATATTAAACTAGGACCCCGATCTTCCCCGCGATACGCGGTCAGTACCTTTAATCTTTCGACAAATCCCTCGATACATACGTACAGCTGCGGCGATAAATCTCAAGACCTCTTTCCCTATAAATTAATTTTAATAATATCTAATAACATCTCCATGTTGAATCTTTTCATTCCTATCTATCGAAAATGCCGAGGGAAACTTCAAATATTTCAAATGATTCATAAACGTTCATCTCTAGCAAAACGATTTGTTTGTATAATCGTATAAACGACATCTTTGAAATTTATCAGTTATCGGCAATCGTAACTGACGATAGACGACGTCGATCCGATCGGGACGCAAAGCCGCCAACGCATGATCGGCTCCTAATTCACGGGGACCGGACAGTTTTGTCGGGCTTATCGGGAAACCGTGGCACGTGCCGGCGCGATAATTTCGACGGCACGCCGCGAACGTAACGGAACGGCGATTTCATCCTTCACGCTTTCGGCGGGACGAGAGCGCGATGTCGATCGAAGCCGGAGAGCAGTCGGGAGAGCATCTACGTGAACGGTGTGCGAAAACGGGGCTTACCGGGATGGTATTTGCGGACGACGAGATTATTGAATTTATGGGGAAAGACGCAAGAGAAAGAGAGAATTTTTGCGAATCTCGAGAAAGAAAGAGAGAGAGAGAGAGAGAGGAAGAGGAGCGCGCGTACATATTCCTCCTTCTCATCCCCGAGGAACGATATCGTTGACGAATCGCGACAACTTGCACGCGTTATACAACTTCGTTGTGTGTATCCGGCCGTATCTCTCCACCATGATGTTTGCCGGAGATTTACCATAAGCATGCGCAATCCCATAAATCTCTCGCTCTCCGACATTGTCGCGCGCTCGGCCGCGATCATCACGATTTACCGTGACGACTATAGGATATAACGATATATATCGGGGGTTACGACGAATTTGTAGAGATCGATAGCGAGCGCATATGATGGTTGGTCCCGATTGACTTACGTTACGTTACGTTACATCAACCCTCTGGGATTGACGCACGACTCGGAAGCAGTTGCGTGTACGAGATATCAAGCTGCTATTGTTGTTTCTCATAGCTAGATAAAAATATTGACACCGTTTCGATTAATAACTGTGCAATTGTGTAACATTTCAGAGTGTTGTTAAAATGAAAAATATTCCCTCTCAAAAATTTCTCTTCGATATGTTAAAATTTTCTTACGATCTCTAATATACTCAACGTATATATTTCGCGCATATCCATTATTCCCCGTATCTATATCAATATCGTTCATAATCTCCGTGATTGATGACGAGCAACTAATATAGAATAAAAAGAATAACGAAGAAAAAAAATGTAGGCTAAAGATTAGAGACTGATACTATCAGCAAATTAATCAGCCTGATAGATCTTTCAAGTACGCTCTTTCTTATGGTAAACAACGATATCGAGGCACTCTCTATATACGTCGTGTGTATATGTACATTTCGATAAAAATGATTCCTGACGACAGGGAGGCGGTACGCGAGCTTTGGCGATGAAGTACGATATACACGTGTGTCACGTACGTTATTATAGCGACGTATTGTCGAGCAGGAAGAAAGGTAAAGAGAGGGTGAGGGAGAGGGGTCGGTTACCGACCTTGCCTTATCGCGCGGCTTTGTAACTCGTGACTATCGGGAAAGCGGTAAAACTTTATCGTCAATTTCAACGCGCGGACGTCTGTGTATACGTGCATACGTACACACGACGTGCTTACCAATCGCCGTGGAATGCACCCGCGCTTACGCACGGACACGACTCGGTGGCGTGTGGAGGGATCTCCCGCGGTGACCTCGATCGCCGACAGCCCGACCAAAAATCCTTTCCAAGCACTCGGGAGTCATAGGTAATTTAAATGCCAAGCAAATAAATGTCGTTGCGTTATCAATATGGTTTTCTTATAACAGTCGCGTATTTAAAATATGAGGTCGGTATGTGTAGAAATCTTGGATAGATTATTAAGTTTATCGTTTGCGAATTATTTTGAAAGAAATAAAACACATGTGTAAAATTTTAATTAACGATTTTGAATATTATTAGAATAAGAATGGTTGAAAGATATCTCTATTTCGCGTTTAATAAAAAAATATATATATATAAGAAATACCAGACAAAGTGATTCATGTTAGGAGACTTGAAATTTTATAATGAGAGGCAAATTTACTTTCACTCGTAACATTTTGCCGTCTAAACCGGAGAGATATAAACGTACGACCGTTTTTTGGAATCGAGTACTCGAAACGCGGCTGTATATGGGTGTAAGCGTGATTATCGGCCATAAGATTTGATTTACGTAACAACGAAGGTGTCGAACGTACTTTCAGCGCCTATTGTTAGAGAGCATCGTAGGACGTTCCGTCGATCGTATCTCGTAAGCACGGTTAAACAATGACCTATCACGATGGAGGCATTCTCAAAGATCACGTGAAACTCGGGGAAAAAAATGCATAAAATCGTACGCACGGCTTTTCTTGAATACGGAATAGTTATATGATCCTTTGAGCGACTATAATTGGAGGATCCCATCTCGTAAACATCTGTATGTCAAATTTGCTAAACAATTGACAAGTTAAACATTATTATAACTCGCTGGGCCATCTAATTTCTATTCCGCCTTTCAAAAAAAAAAAAAAAAAAAAAAAAAGTAGAAAATATAAAAGTTTCTGAAAACTCTTATTATACTCTTGTAAAAAGAAAAACCAAATCTATCGTGTCTTCGTCTATATATACTAGACGACTTCAAGGTTCTTTTTCTTCATGTTTCGCCATGTTTCGCGAGGCGCAGTCGCGATACGCATGACGCTACAATTTAAATAAGAGAAGGAAACACGGACATTTTGCCGTTTATGTTTTTACGTTAATCTTAACACGAAGTTACTGTGGTACCGCTATGGTGCTGTTTCTTCAAAACGCGGGCAAAAGACATTTTAACGATAAACGTCTCTATCTGACCGCGGCTCTCTACGCGTCAAAACGCGATCGAGCGTATACGCGCGAGGAAAGACCGCGAGAGACGAGACCCGTCTTTAAGGGCCGTATCGGCGCGTGAAATGCAGAGGTTCCGTGATCGCATTTACGACTATCGGTAGTATCGGGAGAGAATAACGTTGCATAAAATATGATTTAGAGACCTTTGAAGACCCTATCCTCTCGTAATGGCTGTTGCGACGAACGGCTCTCGGGGAATGAGTTGGAGAGAGCGTGTAGTAAGCACGCATGTGTCGATTCGCGTATTCGCACCTGCGATAAAACACCGAGTGACGTATGTATGTGCGGAGGAGTGTACACGGTCGGCGAAGTGCCTATCGATCTTTCTACACGTTTCCCCGATAAGCTATTCTACGTATATATTGTATACACGCGTGGCCGATCGTCCTTCTCAGTCTCGGCTAAGAAACCGATGCTGCATCGGGGGAACATGGACACGTTTTCTCGCATCGATACATGCGAAACTTTCAAACGTAATATACATAAACGTCTCTTCTTATAAAGAAGCGATAAAATATCACTTCTTTTTATTATTCTCTTTTATCGAGCGTACGCGATTTCTTTCTCATAAATTCAGAAACTTTGATGTTCGATTATTTAATGGACGCGTCGATGGATGGACATGATTCTTAAGAATTAAGATTGAAAAGATCGTTCGCGGATGAGGCTTCGCTCCTATTAGTCAACTAACTACGTCGGCTATTCGCAACAACGGGTGCGTGCGTAAAAATCGCCGTAAGAATCGCGGCACGGGTGCCGCGCATCAAGTTTAATCGCTGACCCAGTTATTTAGCATCTGCAAAAGATAGGCGCGGCTCAATATCGCATGCACGAAGATCTCGTACATGTAAAATTAAATTTTTATTTGGATTTTCATCAAATTATCAGCTTATCATACTAATTATCCGATAGAGGACAAATAAGTTAAGCGCTACATCCGGCGGTTAATTCAGTCCAATCTTTCGATATTTTTAATTCAGAAAATTTCAATAATTCGTTTTAATGGACATAGTTCTGAATTTGAAATTCATTCCCCGATACTTTTAGAGTTAAAGGCAGACACTTCTAGACGGACATTATCCAGATTTAAAGAGGTTGCGAGAATGACGGATAGGTAGCTGGTGACAGGCGGAGAATGAAAGAAAGGCGGCAATGACTTTGGCGTCTCGTTAAGATTCCGCGATTTGCCTGCAGTGGAGAGTGAAAACGCGGCATTAACATACAATCCTCCTGGTTTCCCCATTAGCAATAATTGTTAGTCATACGTACGCTTTCTTTCTTTTTCGAACTTCTTTCACAGCGGTCTCGCGTTCGAGGACTTTGCTTTATGGCCACCGTAATACTCATCCCGCCTTACCGAGAGAGCCACCGGCCTTGGAGAGCAGTCGTTTGTATTTCGCATCCTCGATGCGCCTTCGCACGCTGCATCCGTGACGAATCGACGAGAGAAAGAGCCGTTTTAAACGTGACCGACACCTACGGTTTCAGCGATAACAATCCGTTTGCGAATTCCACACCGATCTTTCCCGGTAACAAATCGGCCTTACTTAAGCTAAATATCGAAACGGGTAACGGATTACGCAGATATGCGCGATCGACGCGAACGCGAGAGCAAAAACATGAAGGTAAATCGCGGCTGCTCTTAAAAAGCGAGTAGAAAAGGCAAGATATCTGAGATGGGTAAAAAAAACTTCATCCTGCATCGATGTACGAACGGTTCGAGTTAATAAAGCGTGAATATTTGAACGAGCAACGTTGATTTAAAATGTGCGCGACTTTAATCGGGGAGCTCGGAATGAAATAGAGTTTCCGACATCAATGGGAGAAGATGTGTGTTTCGTGAAACGGAAGAGATGTATCTTATTGCGAGAGTGTTCTATTTTCTATTCACAAAGAATATCGTTTTAGAGAAAGGAAAGTTAAAAATTTAAAAATGATTACAAAATGTGTCAACATTTTATAAAATATTACAAAATGTTAACACATTTTGTAATATTTTATTGATTTACATTTTTAGATGCGTGTGTTGACAATCCGCGCGTATAAATTAATATCTTTTTCTAATAATCGTATAAAAATCTCGAAAATTTATATATAATGAGAATTTTTTTATGTACATGTGAAATTTAAGGGATTAAATCTCTTCTCACAGACAATTACTGTTAATATCGTCGAGATGACCATTAATTCCGGAGTCTCGGATACACTCGGATCGCCGACTAGAGGCCTTCTAAGCCGATAAAGGGCTTCCTGCGCTAAAATTGTCCAACGATAAGATTTGCAGCGGGATTAACAAGCACAAACGAAGCCATTCGTGGGCAGCGCGGAAGGTGCAACGTAAGACCGACCCCGCGCGTTGATCGCAGCATCGATTACACGGATCGTAAAATCCTACGAACCGAGGCAGCATGCGTGCGCCCCGTAGAGGCTACCGGACTCGCCTCTCTTCCTTCCTCTCTCTTTCTCTCTTGGCAGATTCTATTTCCTCCTAAAATCTCCCGAGAACTAATAACGCGGTTCGCGTTCCACCGACGGCCTTTACCGGTTCGATACCAGGCGCGTACCAGGCACCGATGTAAAACCGTGCTGCCCCCGATCCTGTTTCTTAACACGCGTGTTAGCGGTCACGGGAAACCGCGTCGGGTAAACGTACTTTTCCAATGGAGATGTCGACTTTTTACGCTTTTCGATATATACGACCTGCACCGCGAACTGGCCGCGTTTTACTTCAAATGTGAACTGCGCAAACGGTTGATCTTCGAGGTTTCGTGACTGCAGAAAGATAAGAAGCACTTTGTAAGATAATTACTGATTTATCAAGATTATCGTATCTTCTTCCAGTGAAGAGGCTGCGAACGGAAATTTAAAAATAGACAGAGATGTTTCGCGTGTTAGAAACAACTTCGATAAGCATTGTCGCGAGTATATGAAATCGAAGAAAAAAAAAAAAACATTTCGCGGATGAGATTCGCAGAGTGATTTACACAGGCAGGCACCGCTCGCATGCATAAATGCACACGCGGTTGCGTGGTATTGTTTAGAGGAGCGACTGGGGTCGGTACACATGGTCTGCCAACCAGATCGCGGGTCTCTGACCTTACCGGGCGTGTAATCGATGCTGCGATCTCTCCCGCCGCGCCGAGGAGGTCTTTATGCCGCCGCTGCAGCATCTCTCGCGCCTTCGAGAGGCTCGGCTTTATTGTGTGTTTGATGATGCTACCGCCACGGGATATTTATCCCGCGCGTTTCGCGGATACGGGGATGCCTTTGGTAGCAACTCGCCTCGAAAGAAAAATAGATAGATAGATAGAGAGAGAGAGAGAGAGAGAGAAAGGGAAAAACTAGAAGACGAATCTCTCAGAGATTGAACATCTTCGGTAATCTCGATCGGTGCCAGTTAAATAGGGACACGAACAAAGTGTGACTAGCATTTCATGACGCAGCAGCAACGCATCGAAAGGTGTTATTAATCAGATTTCAAAAAAAAAAATGAAAAGCTACGCGCGCTGTTTCACGTGGCGCGCGTCTGACATCTCATCTCTTTCCATAAGCCGCGCTTATGGAGTATTAAATATTTTTCTTCTTAATTAGTCGATCGAACCTTCATAGAGCCGCAAGAGAAATCGGTAATAAACCTGAATCATTAATGCAAATGAAGACTCAGACTATACATTCTCGTTATCGTACTAATCGTTCTCTCTCTCTCTCTCTCTCTCTCTGTCTCTCTTTTTACTACTTTGACTTTTGCCGTATGAAAGTAATGCGAGACGTGATTTCTAATATTAAGACTCTCAGTAGGATTTGTAAAAATAAGAGAAACATATATAAAATATCTTGATAATTCGTAATTATATATTGTACGTAATTATATATTGTACACATATGTCGATCGCCTATTAATCTTTTATAACGTTTGAATTCGAAACCATGTCCGATAAGAGCGATTACCCGCCAGCGAGATGCGCGGTAGCGATGAATATGTATATTTGAATGTGCGCGAATTTCAGACATCTTGCAGACATTTCTCGATGGAATTCTATCGAAGCGGAAGCTATCTTTAGCGTATCATTCGGCGTATTTCCGAGCCGCACGCGCGGGATCATTACGCCGCGATCCAAGTCCGCATCACGAATTGCGATCGTGGAAATCGTAGATTCGCAAATAGCTTGCGAGATTCCGAGTCGAGGCGACCCGCCGTCATTCCGTTCCCACGGAGCCTGCGCGCAATTACGGTATCATTAAGCAGGGTAATTTTAAACGTCCAAGTTCAACAGGCGATACAGAGTACCGAGTAAATCGAGCTTTTCCTCTGCCCTTCGACTCTGCCCTGCGGAACTCGTGACTATACGTACGCACCCAGTTACGACGTCTCGAAACCCACGAATTACGCGAACCTAAATTAAGCCTTTATACTTTACTCTTTATTACAATCGATTAAGTTTCACCGACGTCGTACTACCTCGACTGGCTATTTCTTAAAATACTTTTTATTTATCTCTCCGAGGCATATCTTTTATTTTTTCGTCTAAACATTTAATTTGAGATGAAGATTTCTTGAAAATTGTTGCGATTTTATAGAGATTTTTCGAATCTAATAAATGATCTCGTGAGAAAAAAGATTCTAATAATCATGAACGTTTCTTGAATGTTTAAAGAGATATCGAAGCAAAAGCTTCGTATTAAAGTTTCATTAAAAATGCAATTTTTGGGGGGGAGAGTACTTGTACCTCGATCGACGATATTAACGTCCGCAAATATCGCGCACGGTGACCGATGCTGCTCATAAAGTCATTACCGCGATCGAGACCCCGGCCCCCGGCCCTTGACACGAGTCAAGAGCCAGCTCTCTCCGTCCGTGCATGTTGTTAAATACCGGAGTTGACATCGTTTAACCCGTCTTTCCGCTGTCTCCCCACTTGCTAGTCGACGAGACGAACGATGCGATGGACCGACGCGTTCAGATCCGTTCGTGCTCTTTGATCGATAGAATTTGTCCTTTTATAAGAAACCTTATATAAAATATATTTGATGTTTATAATATCTTATGTAAGAAAACATATTCGTCTAAACTCTCTACAGATATAGAAATTAAAATCAAGAAAAAAAATAGCAAGCAAAGTTATTGAATAATTAAATTCAATTTTACAACAAAGCTTTAAATGAAATTGTAAGAGCGCAATTTTGCTTTTATATCAAAGTTTATATGAAGATTTCGCAAAATTGAATATTAAAGTACTATAAAGTATTTTATTCTTCGTGTGATTTCAAAGAAATGTGCATACTTGGAAGAATCAAAACGATACACACAATTGCGATGTCGTGCAAACTTTTCATGGAATTCTGGATTATAAGAGATTATTAAAGAATCGCGACAGCTGAAGATACACGAAGATAGAACATTTTTGTAAAGTAGGAATCGGAGATATATAATTAAACTTTTCTCAGATATTTCAATCTCGATTCGTACGATTCACGGAGTCTAGAATTTTGATAACTCTAAATGTTCCGACTCTCTGTCCTGTATTCCTTCAATTATCGGATCGTCGGATCTTCGCATCTACGGATTCTTGGATTCTCGTGTCAAGCTCTCGCTCTCAAGTGCTTTTACACCGGGCAAAGGCGTTTAGTCCAATTACTGTCTTTCGGTGCCCGCGCCGTCCGTCTCTCGCGCGCTTCGCTTCGCGTTAACTCGACCGCTTCTCCTCCACGGGTCAACGAACACACCCAAGGGAGACGAGCGACGGCATAAATGCACGGTATTCGAGTAATAAACTCGAGGACGAAAACCATCTTTAAGAGGCCTTGACGGCGGGTAACCACGATGCCGAGGTAACCTCGTCCAGTCCGCCGACGAAGGTCTGACCGGAGGCCAATGGTTGGCGGACCGCACCTGTCGCGACCGACGATCAACAATTTTCCCTATTAGCCAACCAACTTCCACGGCTTCGAGACGCCAGTCACGGCAGCTTGCAAAAGTTACAACAGCTGTGTACACGTTTGCATCCTTTTCGACCTTTCGTGAACCAAAAAAAAAAAAAAAAAAACCGCGACGACGGTAAAGTAAAATCAATCGTCGTTAGACAGCCGACAGACACACTTTCTACGATATTATCGTCCATTACTACTTCAATTTTGATGCTGTCCTAATAAGCACGCTATATACAAGTTGCGAATACGTAAACTATCGTGAAATTATCTATAAAATTGACACGTTCGATAAAGCAGCGGTCTAATATCTATAAAAATTACCAAATCTATGTGTGGAAGTTGAAAGGCCCAGATTAGCCTGTTTAAATTATTCATATTATTTACATTCCTTCTCTACTTTTTTACACGTTTCATATTTGTTAGAACAGCCTTCTCCGATCTCATCTATTGATATAAAGATGCGGGCGAGATACGGAGGCATAGGTCCGAAAAGTAGTAACGGGGCTGGACGCGATCGCTCAGCCGGCAGGCGAGTAAGCAGGAAAGCAGGAAGGTCTTGTTTTCAGATGGGCACCGAGGTTGCCCCCTGAACCGGATCGCGGCATTAACCTCCAGCGGCGTTGTACGTCGCTCCTCGTCTCCACCTCTTCGCCTCCAACGCTACCATCACGTCGCTCTCTCCTTCTCTCTCTCTCTCTCTCTCTCTCTCTCTCTCTCTCTTATTCTCTCACATCGGCCCGCGCGAACAACATCGTCTTCGTTACGGCACTGCTCTTTATGTCCGCTCGCGGCATAAGTATACTCGTAAGTTCTCCCACAATTTCTCGAACTTATTGGATTTGCGGCAGCAACGATAACGCAAATTGCTCCATGCGACATTGCCACTGTTCTTGCTAAGGAGTGCAGCGGAGACAGTAAATTTACCTGGTCAATCCTTTATTTTTAACCTTTCGAATTCGCGCTTAAGTAGAACTGGCTAGCCTAGATGAACTTAGAACACAACACATATGAATTAAATGATAATTGTATAAATTAGATGGCGAAACAGTGAGAAGAAAACTCCATTCCTTATCTTGGAATCTTTATATTAAATATATGTAGATTGACGGAACGAATGTAACGTGACAGCATATTTAATATTGCGACCGTAACGCGTTAAGGTTCTCCCTCTTTAACCCTTAACCGAGATCGCGAAGGTCCGAACGACCCTATCCATTTTTCACGCAACGAACCCTTCCTAGCGATCAGAGAACAATCTGTGCTTAGTGAGTTTTAAACCTGAAACATACACGTTCGAAATCTTACGTATTCTTCAAAGATCATAATCATCCCCCGTTGCACGAATGTAGTTTAATATCGCTCAATTTTCTCAGCACATTGGATAATTTATGTTGAGCGAACTTGGAGAGAGAGAGCTTCCAATCTTACGCAGTTTCGCTCGAGGGCCGAAACGAATACACCGCGATTTTAATTCGACTTAAGAGTGACCGAGAAAAAGATAAAGGAAGGGAGTGAGAGAGAGAGCGGAGCAATCTCTCGTGCTTTGCGAAAAGTGTATCGCTGCGGGCTGACCGTGTAGCGTGTCGCTTTGCTCGCAGGGGGAAATTATCGCGGTCGGCTACTAACAAGGTTGTACAAGGTGGGACGATACGCTTAAAACGTTATTATGCTCGCGACACGAAAGTACGCTATAGATTAGGAGATTTCGTGGAAATAGCCCCGCGCGTCACTAGACCGTATTAATTAAACGCTCTTACGACGAGAGATACGACCAAGAATTATAGTTTAGTTAGGAGAGCGAGTTATACGAGAGCGAAGCGCGGAAGAGTGGAAAGCGGGAAGGGAGAGGGGAAAAGGAGGGTCGGGAGGGCGCCGCCAGTTAACCGTACATTAATCTGGAAAACAAATCTAACCTGCCGCGCGCGACTATTTGCTTAGGCGAGATTTGGCAAGGAAATCCCATCCCCTCGCTCCTTCCCCGACTTATACACGTATCGCTCGAATTGTTCGAAATTGTTGAATCCTGTGCGGTTGAATCCCCCTCCCGTTCCGAGTTCTATCCTCGTCCTTTTGTTTTCACGATGCCGCTCTCGCAATTTGCAATCGATATTTGCGCGTAATCAATTGGAGTGGCGACGAGCGATGTGTCATCTCGACGCTTGACAAGAATGCTTTTCCTCTCCGTCTCTCGTCGCGAAAGACCGTTAACACTTTGTCGAGGGAGATAATGTACGAGAATTGATACGAGAATTATACGGCGCTCATCAACGACATATTAATGATTCGTTGAGAATCTCATTGCATTACGATGATGAGTTTTTTTGTCACGTTAGCTGTCAAGTCGAACGCGTCCCGTTTTTTTCTACCGCTTAATTATGACGTTACGCTCGAATTACGCGCAAAGAATTTTTTTCAAGAAAAAAGCATCTGAGCACGTGGTGTCGCGTGTACTCAATTTATCGTTTTTTTTTTTTCCATTTAATCTTCCGCGCAAGATCGCTTTCCCCGTGTACTTGTCGCAGAAATGAGACGAGAACGCGTGTGAGAGAAATGGAAACGAGAATCTCGAAATTCCACCGCGCACGATCGATCGCACGATCGGAAGCACCACCGCGGAGAACGCTCTTCTTAATTTTATTAATCCCTTGGTGAACGCGAAACGTTAATCCGTCAGTTAACACACGCGTGCGTGCCCGCGTACGCATAATGCGCGCGGGCTATTAGTCACCCTTTTGCCCGAGCAATTACGGTACTTGGTCATAAGTCCGTAACGCGCCGTACTAGGACTGGGTCAGCCATTAATTAGACATCTTCTTCCTCCGCTTATCCTATAAGAGACTCCGTGGTGGAAAAGGGAGGTAGAGAGAGAGAGAGAGAGAGAGAGAGAGAGAGGCTATCGCGCTCACGGAACGCATTCACGACCTCACCGCGAACGCGCGTGGTTTCTACCACTACCGCTACCATAACGAGTACGCTAATCGAATTCCCTGCTAATTACCAGACGCGCTTGAAATCTCCGCCGACATTAGAACTCTCGCGACCGGACAAAATCCGGCCCGCCGCGCGGGCTCTCCTTCACGGAGAGCAACGGGCCGAAATTTACGACATTCTAGACCCGTTGTATTGTATATTTTTCGTGCGTACCGTTATTTACGCCCAGCCCGAACAAAGGTGAGAGACTCTGTGTTCGATGCTCGGAAAACTCGCTCTCGTTCTCGTCTTTCGTTACCTCTCGGCATCCTACTACTCGACTCTACTCGTCTCGATAAAACGTGATGCCCGAGAGAGAAACAGGATGCATTATTTCACGAAGGGACTTTGCAGCTTTTCACTCGGCGCCTGGCAATCTGCTTTTACGGCTCCGTCCGGCATTCGCTTACAGATGGAATGCAAATTGGAAGAATATACGAAGGAAACAACCGAGCCTTGTATTCGAGAAATACTCTGGTTTCGAGTATCATTCCAATTCTGTCAAATTATCCAATGTAAAAGGAGCTCGAACAACCTAACGTCAACAATCCGTTTGCTCATTAAAACTCTCTGATTGAAAAAAGATGATCAATTAAGAAGGAGATAGAAATATAGCGCGCTGTTATTATCAATAACATCGGACGTGTAAACTGCGATGGTATCGATCGTAAAAACGGGATATTCCTCTCGATGTTATATAATTAAATTAATCAGCGATTAAAGAGAAAGAACGCGCGGGTTCTAAATTATGCAAGGTTTTCTCGCGATCGCGAGAAATGTCGAGATCATTAGATATCGATAGATATTCTCGAAGATTGTTGATCTTGGCTTCGTCGAAGGAAACGCAAGATCGTGAAAGAGGGAATGAAAAAGATGTAGAAAGAGAAACTGCTCTCGCATGAGAACGCACCGCACAGTGGCTACGTGGCCGTAATAGCCATCGCAGAATGGATGGAAGGGCGTAAGAAGTAGAAATAAGGAAACGAGTAAATTGAGCAATTCCAGGAGTACTCCCCTGAGCGCGGTACGCGCGAGCGCACGCTTCATTGGTCCATATTCATATTTTTATTTTCTCTTTACTACTTATTTCCTCCTGTCTCCCGTAATAGAGCGTAACGGCTTAATATGCTATAAACGAAAGTGCTGGCCGGCCGGTCGGTCGATCGTCGATCAACGAGCAGCGGCACGGCTTAAATCCACAACGCGAGTCACGGCCGATAAACCGATTTTAGCGGATACACATACATACGTGCGACCGGATACGCAAAACTAAAGCGATCGCTAAGCCTGACCGCTTCGCGTTGCGTAAGAGTTTCTAAGATGATTCGAAATTCGTTAAGTATAGCCGTTTTGACACTTGCATCCAACACTTGCGAAAGTTGATTAAATCGACAAACTTTTGTAAATATAATTCTCTCTACATTACAATTAGCATCTTTTGAATGCAAGACGATTGAGAGACGGAATATGCGTTTAAATTCAAGAAGCATCCTAATTAAAAGCTCGCCCCTGTCTATCGCAAATTTGATCGATGAAATCTGCGAAAGATTTGCGCCCTTTGTCATTTTCTATCGATGCGTATAACGGATAGATAATGCGATATAGACAGAAGGTAGAGGTAGATACTTACCGGGAATTATACCAACTGCTATATAGACGACGGGACAGCGCGCGGGTAATTAAATGGATACGCCGATCAGGGCTCCATTAACGAGAGAGCGTTAATTAACCGCGATAGTGTCGAAGTTTCTTGTCGTCGGCGAAGGGTAGCGGAGTTACGCGATCGTCGTGATATTCGTGTAACTGGGAGTTAAAGGGTCCGTAAGACGGAAAATAAGTTGAACATTCGTCAAACTTTCCTTACGCGGATAACAGGACTGTTTGAGAAATTGTTTTCCTTAGAAAATTTCACAGAGACAGATTATCTTTTTTCTTCCCTTTTGATAAAAACAATTATCTTGAGAGAGGGTTCTAAAATAACAAAGTTTAGAAATATTTTAACATGTCTCAAAAAAAAAAAAAAAAAAAAATCTTGCTTATCAAAGATAAGTTTCGTAAATTTGCCCTACCGTCTTGTGAAACACGGATGCGTCTGATGCTCCTCCTTATGGATACGGAAACAGATCCTTTTCCAAGCATTTTCGACTTATCCCTTATTGCGCCCGGACCCTCGGCCCTTAGACTCTTTACCAGTTCGGGTTCATCGTTCAGCATTGAGGCCCGACGCAGCTCCGGCAAACCGGAGGTCGATCGAGGGGGACGACGGGAATCGCGTCGGTGGCGTGGGAGAGAAAAGGGGCGCACAGGCGATCGGATGCTCGTGATGGTTCGTTGAGAAGAAGACGGGGGAGACGGGTTGCAGGACGGAAAGAGACGAGAGAGAGAGAGAGAGAGTCGCAGGATAAATTCGCACCTCGCGTCACCGTCTGACCTCGTGCCGCGGGGCAAACGTCTGCGCGCTCGGTGCAATGCCACGACGGCCGTTCAGTGAGCGCAAATAATCCACAATTGCATGGGGAATGCAGCGGACTTTGACGTCGCGCCTCTTCTCGAGGACGAACGGAGGAGCACGTGAATCTCGAAAACGGATGGCACGTGCACGAGCGCGCGCTACACGACTCTCTCCTCACGTCCGCGAAGTGGACGACATCGGAAAGTATTCGCCGATGGAAAGTTTTATACTTTTAATCTAGAATCTCTATAAACGCTTAGGGCTCCCTTATTATAGTGCATCTTGGGAGAGGGGGAGGTTTAAACGCTAAGAGTCCGATAGTAACGGGGAGTACGGGCACCGTCGATATCTTTTTGAAGATTTCCTCCCCTCCTTGGCGAAAAACAATTAAAATAAAATAAGGATCACTATAAATAATCATAAACTTTTGCTCTATAAAAGTTAAAATATTTTTTACGCACGTTGTCATGTCCATTATATTTTATTTTCATTCAAGTATTTTGATTCTTGACGTGCATAAATTGTCGAGCGTATACATTGCATAATTCTTTTCGCATCTAACAAGTGAGAACGCTTGTTATAATAGAAAGTTTTATTTTAATCCAGATAAAGACTGTAAAGGCAAACATAAATTCTCTTTCTGTATAAATAGTATAGGTTTATCACAGAATTTGCGTTTGCGAGAGAAATACTTTTCATTATTGTTTATTATTCTTCGCTCAAGCTAAGTCTCGATTCGTAAAATTACAAAAGCTGCCGGTCGCGCAGTGTCTATATGTCGGCTGAAAATAACTCACGAAACACACATTCGGGCTTTTCTCTTAAGAAATAAAGACTCGAATGCTGAAAAGGTTAAAGACACCTCTTTGTATATTCAGAAGGAAACTTGCGTCGCACGCGTAGATAAGAAACTTCCAAAGAAAACACACATATAGCTTCAACTTTCGCACGAGATCGTGGACGCCTTTCTTCGCAAGTACATCGACCCCATCGAACGCTATTTATCCGATTAATCACGCGCAACGTTGACATCGTTTTTTTCTCTTTGTTCCTAAACCACGGATTCGCGTCATTGATTAAACAAGAAAATCGGAGGCACCGACCGATTACTCACGAAAGATCGCGGACACCTTGGCCGCGAGGCAGGATGCGTAATCTGCATCGTTTAAATCAGGGTCGAGATGAAATAGCTCGTAAAGTAAGATATAAGGAATAAAGAAGAAAATGTAAAGAGGTAATAAAAATTCATGATCAACACAACCTCCTTTCCAAACATACGTTAACAGATTAACCATATTCAAGTATCATGTATATCTCACCAATCTGTAATAAGATTAAAACTACAAGAATTTTTTCAAAGTTTACCAACATTCTAATGAAAATAGATTATATAGTGAATGGAATATGATAAAAGTAATTTTTTTTTTCTTCGCACACGGCCCATCGCGCATATTCAACGTTTTCATATTTTTCTGACCGAGATCAAGATCGTATCTTGATCAATCTTGATCTTCGTATCTTCATTAATATTAAATTAATTCAAAAAAATTAATTTTAATTCAAAATTTTATTCCGTTGCATATTTGTATTTTGTCCCCTACATTTTATCATGTCTCCTTTCTACTACCGACGTTTTTGTTAACACGGCGCCGATTCATGTGGCCTCGAGGTGCGCATACCGGTTGCTTTATAGCCGGCTGATTCGATCTCGAATCGAGGACCGGAGTGTCCGGCACGTTGTCATTAACGTTGTCGAGATAACCGTGTCTGGGCCGGTGGTCAGATGAAGAAACCTATTTGGAGACGTACGGGCGTTTTCGCAAATCTACCCGTCTATAATAACATTGTACGGTGCATCGAATGCATTTAGCGGTGACGCGATACTAACTCGCAACGAGAGATGGCAAACAATTCCAGCCTGCATACCGCATACACGACATAGGATAAATAATATGGCCATAGCTACACTGGAGGACAGTTATGGGCACACTTGAAGAAATATATCGTAGGAAAAAAAAAAAAAAAACTCGGTCCCCTCGTTTCACAATAAGAATCAAATTTGCATCGCTATATCTTAAGCGTGTCCAAGGCTAAATTAACCGACAGTATAATTCTGCGTTCGTGGTTTTAAGAATTTATTAGATTGCGTGGTTATAATATTAAATTATCTTTCTTTTTTTTTTATTCCGCGATCGTACGATATTCTGAGATTTTATACGAAATAAAGAAATATTAATATTAATTACGCTAGAGAGCAAAAATCTTTGTCCATGTTTTTATGTAAATGCTCTTCTCGAATCATCGGGCGAAATATTTTTGTCTTAAATGATGGAAAAATTAACAGTTGATCTTTTATTCTGCAAATATGTCGGTTACAATTTTGTGCTAAAGTCACTACAAACTGTCAATAACTTTTTTTCCAACAATGAGTTAATCATTAAAAACATATTGATTTTGCACCAAATTTATTTCGAACTACTATGAAATCTGCATTCATTTTATGTTGAAATATTAACATAATATTAACATTTCCATTTGACATAATATCCGTATATGGCATATATATTATGTTAAATTAACACAAAAATTTGGATGGATCGTTTCGGGACATGCGATACATTAAGTTAAATTTAAAAACGCAAATTGTCTAACTGTGTATGCAATATCGTTTAATTATCACACTAATGTCATATCGTGATTTCTCCACGAGAATCGCACGCAATCAGCGTCGACGAATTTCCGTTCCGCGCCGTTGCGGCCGACTTATGCTGATTTTATGCGAGCGACCTCGGTACGATCCTTCCGTACCAATTTGAATGAAAGTATAAGCGGCGAGGTGTAGAAGAAGGAGAGAAAGAGAGATGACGAGAGGGGGTGAAGAAGGGAGAGAGGAGAATATTCAACGGGGCGAGAGTGTCGCGCGCGTAAATGCGCCGTGTTCGGTCGTGGAACTCTCGCCGTGACTTGGCTCGTCGTGAGTCATATTCTCGGTCGACCGCCCCCGTCCGGCCGACGACCGTTGCGAGCGCGAATTTGTCAACAAGTCCGGAGTGTTTTACGGCGCTCGTAGCATTTCTCTCTCTCTCTCTCTTTCCCTTTACCTTGTAGGAGAGAGTATATGCAACCAAAATAAAGATAAAGATCGTTCTCGATACAAAAAAGATTCAACAAGATTTTTCGCTAAGCCATCGTACATTTTGATGAACGCAATTGGAAATAATTGCCCGAGCCGACTGTTTCCACAATCGTAACGTCTTTGATAACTTGATGAATGCCGTGTGTGAAAAATTGCGTTATTATTTCTTTTCAACGAACGTACATCACGCAATTAATGATACCTCGCTTAATAATAAAGTGTCTAATAGAATTATTAATAAAAAAGGAGGATATTTTTAGCTAGGGAATCAAGCGCCATTATAAATATGTAAATGTATCGATAAGAACCCTAGCATTATCGTGCGCGAAAGGTTTATAAATATCATAACTTTCGATCCACTTTCGCGGCTCGATAACATTAATGTATCATATGACACGAATCCTTTATTACGACTCGGTACGAAAGAGTCTCTCTTTACTCGAGTAAAGATTCCGTGTACGCGCTTCGTGCGTCGACAGCACCTTTAAATTGCGGGTGAAAGAATTACGAGCGAGAGCGATAACGAAGTTTATCGACCCGGCGACGGGGTCCACGGCGACGAACGAGGCGTCGCGCGCGCCGGAGGCACTTGGACGACGATCGAAAGCAAGCGCAGCAGCAGCAGCAGCAGCGGCAGCCTCTAAAGAGGAGAGATGACTCACGCGAGCGAGCGTCGCGGCTGTTTGCACAAACGGCAGACCTGCTAACAGACCGACGAGATGCGACCGACCTCCGGCGTACTCGTACTCAACGGAGTCGTTCTCGCCGGTGCAACGACGGCGCCTTCGCGGACGTCACGGGACCCTCGCGGGTGGATCAGGGCCGACGCCGGCTATAACGAGTTTCACCACCGTGTCGACTGCGCCGCCGAGGAAGAAATCGCGCCGAAGGATCTCGAGGTTCTCGAACGAGATCAACCGTGCGCGAATTAATGGGCGTAAGTCGATTTTCGGTACCGATTCGCAAGAGTCGAGCCGCAATCCTTCCTCGACGGTCGAGCTATGGATTTTAAATTCTTGAATTTATGAAAATTGCGTTATACATATGTTTTGAGAAAGGATTTGTAACACTTATACATTATATAATGAAATATCAACCTTGTTAAATTATTAATTCTTAGAACCTTGGAAATGTAAAAGTACTTGCGCGCAATTTTTTTTTAACCTCGATTTTTTAAATCCCGTAATCGTAGGATTTCGGAGATCAGTGAATTGTTCGTCGAGGACTCCTCTATAATCTTCAAGGCTAGTTAGTTAATGCTCGAATCGTCTTGGATTTAAGAATTTCCAGATACCGAATTCGCAAATTTCTAGCCTCGAATTTACGGACTCTCGCGCCTCCCTCGGTCTTCTCGTAAACAATAATCGAGAAACGGTCGATCCTATCCCGAGGATCATGAGGCCGGAATTATAATGCATATCGAGTTTATCGCACGATTGTGCACCGAGCAAGGACCGCTCGTGAACTCTGACCTTGCGTTCGAAGGGCAAGGCCACTCCCGACATCCGCACTCGAGAGACGCCTCCTCTCGGCCATCTCTCTCCCCTGCGATCCCTACTGCGGTCGACCTACTGCAGTTGGTTCGTTACCGCCCAGAAAAACCCGCACCGACCAGTTCTTGTCGATTTGTGGGCAAACACTGAAACGCGCTAAGGTCATGCGAACCTGCCTCGCCGGTCAGCCGGCGATCGTACCGCGACCGGACCGGTTGGCTGCGGATCCGCTCTCCTCCTCCGTGTGTGCGCGCGCGTCTGCCTCTTTCGGATCCCGAGATCCTCTTGAAACCCGGGCATCTGTCGGCGACTCTTTAAAATCCGTTTGACTCTTCGCGCAGCGCGAGAAAAAAGGATACGAGCGGGTAAGAAAGCGTGGAGTCCAAGTTCCGTAACTCGGCAGAGATCGTTCGCCATTAGCATCGCGTGGGAGTTCTCGGCAAAATGTTGATCGAGGTGAAAGAAAATTATACGCAGCGCGACTCGTAGACTCCGTAGAAATACTAAATTTTCTTTTTTACTCGCGCGATAATCCCTGCACGGGTACTTTTAACAAATCGTTCAACTAACGAGAACAATAAGTAATAGCGAATAATTTTACAACATATTTAATAAATTTATCGCGCGTCACGCCGAAGAATATAGTAGAAGCGAATAGTATTCATTGATCGAATGTACTGTATCATTGGTTTTATTAACATTTTCCGAGACAACGAACCGCGCTGAACGGGAGGACCCGCCGGCGCAACATTAATTAGCGCTAAATTGTTTTGTCGTCCGTCTACTTAATGGGACAGTGTCAATGGACCTTCCGAGAAACGCGACATCGGTCACCTCGTATCGTTAAAGTCCCCCACACGTCGCGCTTAACACGAAAAGCTTATTTTACTATTAAGACAGGCCCGTCGCAAACGAGCGTCATGAGATACAAGATGACACGAGGCTCCGCATGAAACATACGCATTATTTGTCGCGCTCGCCGCAGGCAAACCGGATAATTAGAAGAAAAACAGAACCGCGAAACTTCTTGGAAATTCAACTATCCGAGAATCGAAGAACTTAAAAATTCTCTCATGCGTATAATTTATAATACGTTTAATTTTCATTTACTTATCAAACAGAGTATTTTTCATCTCTATATTGTTCTCTATAATTTGCGTGTAAATAATATAGAAAAAAAAATGTAAGGAAAGAAACAAAGGACTGTATTATTTAATGCGAGATCCATTATCCTTAATGTATATAGTATAATCTAGAAGACAGAAAGAAAGAGAGCGAGGCTTAGAAATTACAGATTTATGAATCAATTGATTTATAGATCCTGCAACCTATCGATCCATAAATATTGTATATACATCTGACGATCTAACGATCCATAAATGTATAAATCTGTAGATCCAATGAAAATATGAATTGTTCAGAACGAGCTATTAATACACAAATTAATATAAATGAATTAAACGTATGAAGCAATTTACGCTCCTATTTTCTTTTCTTTCTATCTTAACGCGTATATTAAAAAGAAATCTACAATACATATACGCGGTGTCCGAGAAATACACGACCCGTTTATATCGGGACACGGTGAAATTTTGTCGAGTTGACCGGATGAACCGATCAAGCTAAAGCGCCCATTACACGCCGCGATGATTTCTCTATCGTCGAACGCGTATTTTCTCGCCGTATAAATTTACATGCACTACACACGACTTGGCTTGCTTAGATCTTAGAGATTGCCTCGGCTCCGCTCGACTCGGCTTTGCGTGGCGTGGCGTGGCGTGGCGTGGCGTCTTCGTCGTGCCACGTCGCCTCGGCCCGAAAATTCCCGGTACGAGCTCGACCATAAATCCGGCCGTGTATCGCCGTGGAGACTCTCGGGAGGGAATTATTAGCGGCGGCGAGCTCGTTTCCGTGACGCTCGTTTCGACTCCCTCAAGTCCGGGCCCTGCCGTACAAGCGACTCGGCGTGACTCCGCTGGCGCGCGCGATGACATACGGCGTGGTGTGATGCCTTCGCGTTCGTACGAGCGCGCGATACACCGTTGATTAATCGTAGGTACGATCATTAGCGGCCCATTGGGGGATACCCGGGACGATGGCCTCGTACGCGGACGGCCGCAACGGTTTTACGGTTCTACTCCCTCTTCCCCTTCATGCGCTGGCCCGGATTAATTACGGGATATCATAAATCAGGTTCACTCCACGGCACCGATTGGATTCCCGTATACCGATCGAAATTATTCGATTAGGCCGGCCTACGCGATGGACACGTCGTCGTAGTCGCGTTAACGATATCCAATCCTCCGCGCGTGTAAGCCCGACGTGTCGATTAGCCGGTTTCACCGATATTCATTAACGTTAAGCGATATAAATCATTCGCGGGGAAACGTAATCTAGAAAACGATTTAAAGTTCAAAATTTCACGAGTTTATTAAATTAAAAATGCAATTTTTCTTTAATTTCTCCTAATTTTGATATTTTTCACTCTGTATGATACATATACTTTAGGAAGCACGATAACAACTTTCGTCTACAACAACGGAATTTGTATCGAAATTATTCATCGTAGTTATACAGCTTCCACAATCCCTGATTGAGAGCCTGACAGTCGCAAGCACGACTCTGGAACAGCATCTTCATCGTGCTCTCGTGGAAGGATGACTTAAACACCATTAGAGCTCTTAAGAGGCTTGGCCTGGTCTTATCTCGGCATTGCTCCGTTCCAAAGTTGTCGTTCCAGCATCTCACGCGTCGAGAAAGATGTATATATATATATAATATATATAATACACGTTCTCGTACATATTTATCGATGCATAAACGTCGACTTTTGCGGTTAATGATAAACGCGTGAAACGTAAAGGCGCGAACGTATTTTACGTTTGTCGAGAATCAACGTGACGTGACACCGGCTGTGCCGGAATAAGTTTGAGCGTTTGTGCATCAGCGGCGATCTATAGTGTTCTGTGAAAAAACTGGATCGTGTAATAGCAAAGCGTTGGTTACTCCCTAGAGTAGGCTTGCGCCTCTTCTCCTTTCGTTGGAGATCTCCTCATAATTTATTATTATAAATTCGACACCCCATTCGAGCGTGATCGGTGGACTTGCCTATCGACTAGCCTAGTGTCTTAATCTATTAAGACATTTTCCTGTCACGTTTTAATATATCTCAGTTGACACGTGTCCAGATATCGATTATTAATAGGTTTCATACCGATTATCTTCATGATCGCGATTTATTTAGATGGCATATTTAAAATCTGGAATTGCTAATTTTTAGTTTATCAGTCTTTGATATAAGTATCAGCTTTAAAAAGGACTCGAACAATTCTTCGATGAAGTAGTTTAATAGGGTCAGAGCTCTCACATAAAAAAAATAGATATCTCTTTCGAGCGCTTCTGAGGCGGAATCAGCTCGGCGAGTGGAAAAGAATGGAGATATATATTCGTACGTATATACCTGCGTATATACCTGCGTATACGCCGGAAAGAGAGTTCGGAGGAAAGCGAGTGCATAGACGAGGATAGCTCTCGGATCGACGTCCAGCGTCGTGACGGGCACCCCGTTGAAACGGGCACTTAAATCGTCATAACTCGCCGGTTCCCAGAAGGAGCGTTTATTTTCTCGACGCGGAGGTCTATAAATATTTTCCCGATATCTCCTTCTCGAGTAGTTTGCCCTCGACGCGGTTTTACGCCGAAAGGCCTAGCCAATAAATATACATTTGCCCAAATGTAAAGATATATGTATATCGGCGTCCTTATCTTGCGGCCTTATCACAAGTACGTTCCTCTCACATTGTCGAATCTTTAAATATACTCTGTAACGTTAATCTTAAGTTTAAGAATTTTTAACAGTCGTATAAACGAGACGCTGTATTATATTATAATACAGTGACTATATACAGAAAGGATAGCTTCGCATGGAATATGTCATCTAATCATCGTCGCAATGTCTAGCTTATCTTCCGAGATGTATAAAACTTCAACAAACTATAGCTGATTAATACTATGTGTTTAAGATAAACTTCAGAAATAGAATGATATTCATAAATCGCGTTCTCAAGCGCTCGAATATGACTGACTATGAGTACAGTTTATACTATGTTGAAACGTCCCGCATAGAGTAGAGTGAAGTGTGTCAGTTCTTATCCGGCATATCCATCGTAGAAAATAGAGTCGACGCATATGGCATCTTGCGATTCTTCGGACCACGAGGCTCGCGTCACGCGTCTACCGACAACAATGTCCCCCTTATTCGGGCGGCTCGTATCTCGGTTTACCGGAGACTCGTGTATCCAGCAGGGTCACTGGCATAGGCCAATATTTGAAAGATTTTATGCGAGTGTGAGAACCCCATTTTAAATCAGGAACAGAGAACGCCTCTGTTTTCACGTGTGGTTGGCCTGATCTACCGACATCGATCGCGTTCGACGAAAATTACGAAATACGTCGACGCTGCTATGCGAGAAATCTGCCCCGCTATCGTGGACGCAAAAAGAAAAAAATTAATAAATAAAAAATAACGAGAAGAAAAACAATATCTGGTAATTCTTTCGAGTGGAAAATTTTCAAGGGATAAATGATAATAGCTTGCGCCACTTGTTGATGACATTCACAAATTTGTCGTTGAAGTGATTTTTAGATTTGCCAAGAAATGTTTCACTTTTTAACAGAAATACGCGCAATAGTTGAAAAATAATGTATTATTCAATTTATCATTCATACATTCCTGATTCATGAAATAATTAGCGATTCATTAACGTTCTCCGAATCGGAGAAATAACTTGGATATTGATAACTTGAAGCTTTTGCCAGAAATGCATACAGACATATAGATAAGAGAATAATTCCGCGAAACTATAATTATCCGTCAAATAATAATCAAACCTCAATATTGGCCTCGTTCTTTAATTGACACGCGTCGAATGAGGAAAATCGAGACAGACGCGTCTTGCATCAGCTTACGATGCAATAAAAGTGGAGCGAGTTTATTTTCAAAACGCGATCGATCGTGCCCGCGTCTGACGGGGACGGTTTTCTTTGAAGTATTAGGATCGCGACGAGTGTAGGAGAGCTCCGTTCCAATTATCTAAACACGGCGCGATAGAGGTCTGCGTTTAATCAAACGTTAGACATAAACCTCGTTCTAGCACGCTTATTCTGTCTAAAAAGCGCATTATTCCTTCGCTTATTCTTTCTCGAAGAAGCAAATCGATAATATCATAATCTCTCTAGGCTCCGACGACTTAATAATCCGATTTCTATGCGAAGTTTAAATACTATCAATACTCATTTCATTTATTAAAGGAAAGATCGCTCTGCTCTTTCTGAGAAAAAAAGTCGACGAGAAGAATTTGCGATTCGTGACACTAATGGATCGGAAATGGGATCAAACAATTGCTCCTTTTCGCCCGTACGATCTTATTGCGCAAGCTCGAATTGCTTATCCGTGTGTTTTAAAAAGTTATAAACTGCTTATTTAAGATATCGAGTTCAACTGTGTTTCCATATAATATATTCTGCAAAGTGTTAGCTTTGCACAGCAAAAAGTGAACTTAAACAAGAGCAAAGAGCGTCCTATTTCACATCTTTCCTTCGATTTTTATAATCCCATATCAAGCATGGCGACATTACGGAAATAGCTGCAAAGTCGATATTGCCACCCTTTAAGCTCTAATCTACGTCTATAGATGGTTTATAATAGACGGGCACGTTAGCGACGTCGCGACTACTAAATCGCGAATGAAGCCGCAGCACAAAAAAAAGCGTTCACGGATTTTCCATAAATCGACGCGACGCTCATCGTCGTGCGGTCTGTCTCTGAGAGCTTCGAATCCTCGATCTCGAATATAATGCCTATTATTAATTATCTGCCAGCGAGCCCTTCCGTCGAGTGTTGTCCCCGCCTGTGTCACTGCGGCCCTACCTACCTTAAGCTCGCACCGTCGCCGGTAGTCACGTCAGATTTCCCGGCGACCAGATCCCGCGCTCATACTCGTTAATTAATTCCTGAATCGCAATCAAAACACCGGCTCTCTCCTCCCGAGCTCTCGTCGTCATCTCCCACGATCCCGGCAACCATCCCGACTTCCACCAGTCAACCCTTATCTACCAGTGACGTGCGACACGAGCAGGTCAGCCATTCCCTCTCCCTTCGAATACGCGACAAGGAGTTTCGAAACGAGTAAGAGTGTCGAAATTATTTGCCAAATATTTGCTATTAAAACATTAGCCGTGCATCCATCCGCAGCGTGAGACTCTGTTAATGCCTTCTATATATTTACTCGTATCGCCGAGTATACGCATACACGCTCTTAATACATATTTCATGAATTTATAAGTTGCCGTGCGCGCCGCTTTGAATATGAATAAGACTCGAGGCTTTCGCTCTCTATGGTAGCATTTCCCGTATATTCCTTTCACCTATGTTTCGCGGGTAAACAACATTTTACCATAATCTATCTTTTATGAGTTATCTGTATATATAAAAGTACTTGTATATATAAAATGATGTTCGAAATATTCAATGTGCTACTTAAAATCGAGATGAGAATGGCTTCGGGGGAAGAAAAAAAAAAAAAAAAAATTTTTTTCATCCTTCTCCTCGCGCGGCGAAAGTAATGCATCGATGAAAAAAAACTCATGACGAAATTAATTCGTTCCGCCCGATTCGTTGTATCGCGGATATGTTAAAGGGCAATGCGAGGAGGAAAGGAGGAGATATATCGGAGGGGATGCGTTTAGCTACGGTCCTGGGCGCGAAACCGCCCTCGTCTCGAGGCGACGCACCGAATGGATCGTGTCGAACCCTTTTACATCATCCTCATAGACCATGCGTCCGCCCCGAATCGTGCGTGCGCTATTCACTTAGGGTAAAATCCACCGATGCACGGCATCCTCTTTTTTTCTTTTTTTTTTTTCCCCCCCATTTCCTACCGCCTGTTATAAGAGCGCGATGCGTATCGGAAAGGATGCGATCCTTCCTTCTCTCGTGCGCACGCGTAAACCTTTACAACGAAATCTCAGATAGCATTAATATGCGACAAACATTCAATTTTCATTCCAACATTTTCACTCATGGATTTAATTCAAATCGTCGACAGAATTCCAATATTTTATATGTAAAAGGTAGAAAAATCTTAACTGTTGAAACTATGTCTTATGACATTAATCAAACTGCACGAAAGATTTCAAGTTACCTGCGCATCTTTTATTCAGGAACTTTTCTCGGGCAATTTAAAGTTGATTCTTCCTTAATAAATATATTATATGGTATAGAACATTTATAGATTTCGCTATTGAAAGTTGAGACGTCATCGCGAATCAAGATAAACGACTCGGATATAATTCTTAAAGAGTAACGATATCTTTCGAGGCCATTCGACCGAACATAAAGTACACACTGACTTGCGGACTCAAAGAGGAAGTTCCTCCTTAGAGTTCTCTTCCGAGCTGAAACGCATTAAAGTTTCGCAGCGGGCGATAAATCAGACCGCGATGGACGCGTTCCATTTTGGGACGAACAAATAAACAACTGACCTCGTTCACCATAGTAACACCCTTATGCCGTCGGTGGCGTGTCCCCCGCGGCTGACAGAAAAGGGAGAAAGGGATGAAGGAGAGGGGCGAGAGAGAGAGAGAGAGAATTAAAACAGAGCGTAAATCAATGGCACGGCCTGAACATTAAAGAATATAGGATGACGCGTGATATTTTTATGACCAACGAGTCGTGGGAATGCAGTCGGGCTGCAAAGAATCGAAATAGCTTTCGGGAAAAGATCGCGGAAAAAAGAATTAACCGGAAGATTTTGTATTTCTGGTCTTTATTGAGTTTTTTTACGATATCTTTTTGTTGTCGCATTTAAACTGAATGAAAACGCAGGGTCAATTTCTCGACACGCTATTTCGGTACTGGAGAGTTAACATTCAGATCTCAAAGTCGTACAACAGAAATTCAATGGCATAAGCCAGCCTATAGAATGGAGTAGCTTTAATTCTGACCCTTTTATTCCGCGTCCCTTAGAGAGGGTCACTGGGCTATTTTCGCAACCCTTGCTCGCCAATCTCGCCTATTCATAATCAAAAGGGTCACGAGATTCTCGGGGCTTTTAGCTTAGGATAGAGAAACAATCGCGACAAATTATCCCTTTCGACGATTTTGTCTTAACCTTCTCGAAATCCTTTAAAAGAGGATTGCAAGTGGATGGCTTTATGTACATAATTGAATCGCTTATTCCGAAAGGCTCGCGAGGGTTAATTTTGCAAGAGACGCAGAAAAACTGCCCCGTAAGACGTTTTTATTCATAAAACTTCAACGAGATTATTCATCAAGATCCTGATAATTCATAATGTGATATATATCGTTGGATTAATTAACATAAATTTCTCTTTCGAGGGGAAAATTGCTCAATATTTCTTCTCTAAAAATTAGACTAATCAAGTTTCATAAAAAATGTATCTCTTACCCTTCTCAAATAAGCGAATATAAATTGTTACGCGACTCTATCTATCCGATACAACATTTTTTTAAGGTGAGAGAGAGATTTGATTTTTAATTCTAAGTTTTCTATGCGTTTGCAAAAAAAAGTGCTGTAAATTATTTGATAATGCATTGCGAATAAGCTAGAAAAATATTACACCGGATCGAGACAAACATTCTTAAAGACAGTTCTGGAGGAGGTTGCGTGGGTGCAAAATGTTTGCTCGCAAGAAAGTCGAGAGTTTCTGCGAAAGGAATTACAACTGACCGACTAACAGTATCCACATCCTCCTCTCCCGTCTCGTATTATGCCCGATGTTAATTGTCGCTCATTGTCGATAGTAACATCATCGGCTGTCGGATCAGTAACATCGCGCATAAATATCAAGAGTCATCGATATAAACAGCTCACCTGTCTCTTTCTCTTTCTCTCCGCCGGCGAGACTGATAACGAATCTAAATTCATTGCGTCTGCATCGTCACGAATTCGCAACTGCGTTCCAAATTACGAGATTCTCGATTTATTGTAATCGCCCCGAACGGTCTTTTAATTATATTTATATATTTCGTTATATCGGAGTTTAAATATTCAAAATTAAGAATTCTCTATTTTTCCAAATATTATTGAGCAATATTATGAATTTTTTCTTACCATCTTTTTTATCAATTTTATGATACGAATGAACTTCTATACAATACGAAATCCCAATTGCATAAAAAATCAATTAGCATTAATAAATTACCGAATGAATAAAAGATTGAATAGAAAATATATAATGTCCAATATAATAGATTGGACAAGAATATTTATACAAATTTAGATGATCTTGTATAGAAAATAACTCTCCAAATAAAACATTTATAATTGAAAACAACTTATTGCGAAATGTTTTACATAAAAAATTAATTTTAATCAAAATTTTAACATTAATTATTAATTTTGACATATGGTATCTGAAAATAACGCAATCTCGCCGTTGTCTCCGACGATTAACGATCGACAGCTCGACTCCCAATGAAATTGATCAGAGAATCCATAGCCGCGGGAAGCTCCTTAATATATTTAATAACGCCGCCACCCAATCTCGCGTCCCAGCGGCGGCAGCGATTTAGGGGTAAACCCTTCGTAAATTTAGTACTCGTACACAACGCGAGGCGTATACACGAAAGCGTGGAATGTGCTTCGGCAAAAGAGAGAGAGAGAGAGAGAGAGGGTGAGATTGTGTATCCCGGCGATACGCACACGAGATCGGCCAATAATAGACGTGCCTTATCGTTGTGTGGCGCCCGGTATTACAAGCACCAAAACGGTCCCTAGCCGTATATCAACCGCCCCCTTCCTATCGCCGTAGTCCCCGTTTCTCTCTTCCTATCGTCCCCCTCGTGCGTATTTCCCTCCCCCGATCGCCAACAGAACCACCCCTTTGGTCAGCTCTTCGGATTTTTCTCTCGCCTTTTCATCGCGGGAGATCGTTTCGCGGCAAAACATCCATAAAACTGGTCCCTTTAGAACGAAAACGAGGCCCTCGTTTTCAGACTACTTTGGCGCCGCCCGCCACCTTCTCCTTCGCTCCGCTTTCTCGTCCCCTTCTCGATAAAACCGGGCGCGCCAGCTGGTTCGCGTGCGCGTTTACGCGCGCGATTTTACAATAAAAAGAAATTTCCGCCTCGCCTTGGGAGCGATCGAGCATTCAAGCCGGTCTTATCCTCTTCGATTTTGTATAGGTATACCTATAACGAGTACATTCGATATGCAACGAGCCTGCGCGAAATCCAATCCGGAATGACGAAAGTGTCATCGCGCGATCGAGGCAGTCATCTGGCAACCGCCTTTATTAATTTTTACACAAACAGATTTTAATTTAAAAAATCTTTTTCGTGATATATATACATCATAATTGATCTATTTACAATAATGAATAAAAAAAGCTTGTGTGCACCATGCTATATAATTATTCACAATGCGTGATACAGAGAGAGAATACTATCTCATACTTAATTTTTCTTATGAAAAAATTCTACAAGATTTTAAATTCTCTCTCTTCTCGCTTTCGATGAAAAATGAGAAATGATTCGTTTCGTACGAGAATCATTTAAACGTCGCACACGTAAATACGATACAACCTGACAGCCGACCAGACAGTCTTGTCCATCGCGTCAATTGCCGGCGGATCCTTGGCTCCTGGATCTCTCACGGTTTTACGGATAGCTTTTACGCGCTGAGAGTTTTTCCGGCGACCCCAGGTGTGTCTGGTCTGGCTCAGTGGAGCGTGTTCCCGCTGGCATAACCCACAGAGGGCATTCGACGAGTAATTATTGTCCGATGCAGCCGACGGCGTGATCTTCGCGGCGAACGGAGTCGATGGATCAACCGAACTCGATCTCGAGTCCGTATCAGTTGGATAACGTGACGTCGAAACTCTCGACACGTCCCGCGATCTTCTTCTCGCGAGAGACGCCTCGTATCACGCTCCTCTCGCGAGCCGTTTCACGTTCGACGAGCGGCGACAAAAATTTGCCCGGGCTGACCTCCATTCTGCACACGGCGATATCACACTTCACGATCGGCTTGGCAATATGGTGTAAGCCGTTGCCATCGCTCTCGGCGAGCTCGTCCACCCGCGCTGTATCGCCGCGCAACTATTTTGCGGTCGCACGATTACCGTGACGGCCGTGACTACCGTGTGACCCGCGAGAAAATTTCATTCCCCTTCTTCCCCCCTCCCCCTCTCAGGCACGGAGTCTTCTTCGCAAACTGACAATCGACGAAATGACGAAAACAATATTTTAATTTGTATTTCGCATGTCGCGAAAAAGAAGGATAGAAAGAGAGATAAGTATAAAGTGATTTAAAAGTTTTTTTTTTCAGTCCCTATATTGAAGATACATCAATCACAGTTTTACTATATCCGTTTTTAATTTATTTGAGATCGAATATTATACAATATATAAATGGAGAGAAAATTTAACCGCCATGAGAAAACGACGATTCATAAACATCCGAACGGCATTTTAAATATAATTATAATATTATTACGGAAAATTAGAATTTAAAAATAAAATGAAAATATATATATATATATATATAATTCAGGTAATTTATATTTCGCATGCTCTGCGATGCATATCATCTACAATAACGACGACGTCGACACGAATATAGTAAATAATAAACTGACAAATATTGACGTTCTCTTCGTTATCGTGGGATTTGCGCGCGGAAGAATCGACTCCTGATGCGACACACAAACCAAAGATATTGCGCTTAATAATACATCGCGTACGAGGGCGATACGGAGCGTGTTGCGAAACACGCGTGCGATAATCGACGGAGAGAGAAACAAATTGGAGAGGACGGAATTAAAATATGCGAGATAACGCGTCGTCGTGAAGCGAAGATGACCGATGACTTTAATATCGCTCGCATGACTAAGACGACATAAGCTAATCTGTTAAGCGTAGAGAGAGAGAGAGAGAGAGAGAGAGAGAGAAGCAGGAAAAGAGAGATAGAGAGTTGCGTGGAATAATTAAATTTCTAAACTTTTACGACAATTGAAACGCATTCCGCTGAGCTAACATAATGCCTGCGCGGTCCTCGTTCCAATTTACTTTGAGAATTTCAGCAATTAAAAAGCCCTTTATATATCTCTTTCCTTCTCTCTCTCTCTCTCTCTCTCTCTCTCTCTCTCTCTTTCTCTGTTTTTCGTTGGCATCATTTTGTCCGCAAGCACGCCGTCCACGTTCCTCATCGCGGTAATTCTGCGCAATCCGCATTTATTGCGGGACCAAACGGTACGTCTCTCTCTCTCTCTCTCTCTCTCTCTCTCTCTCTCTCTGCAGTTTCGGCCCTTCCGTACATTTCGCTCCGATTCTCTTCCGCTTCTACCTCCCTTTCTCTCCCTCATACGGTTGAAATTACATATGCCCGCGTATGATTGGACCATAAAAATCACTGACCGAAGTTCCTTCTCGTGAATTAAAATGAATTATTTCCGATATTTTGAAAAGGTCTTTTTAATAAAAATCCTAATTTTTTTTTTTTTTTTTTTCCCCTTTTGCAGAATCCACGTTTACATACTCAGAAACTAATTGTTTAATGTAATTGTCTGTGTTTCTTTCTGAAAAAATATTTGATGTGCAAATACTTAATTAATCTAATAAAACTGTGTTGAAAACTTCCAAGTTTTAAACTTGGTGGCCGCTGGAAAGAGCACTCGAGATCTCATTATGACCTTCGTGATGTTGCTCGCTCGCTAGGAATCTGTTTTCCACGCGGTTCTGATATAACAATAAACGCCTGTCATTATTCCCTTAAACGCACACTATACGCATCAGGACGTATAATAGTTGCGTGTCCCGAACAAAAAGATTTTTTGCCTTATCGCGTCTAAGATCGAAGCGCGTATTAATCCGGGAGCGCACCGTTACCGGGCCGAATTGCAATTGTAGCGAGCCTGGAGATGTCTTATCGGCTTCCGGCATTCTGACTCAGAGCCACGTCCACGACTGTGTAAATGGAAATGAGAACAGGCGCGACTTCCGCGATAAAACATGCGAGCTGCCGAACCGCTGACCGTGCATTCCGGCGACTAAACTCGAGTAAGCTCGCGGAGCACCCAGAGTTGTTTCGCATGCCTGATTTTCTTCCAAAAGTCTTTACGCACGGATCCTGCGAAACGTCTATATATAATGAACGGATCGGACAAATATTATTTAAACGAGAACTAGCGACAGTGGATATTTATTCGGCACGTTCGTGGCTTAATAACGTTCTTCCGATGGCAGGTTGAATATATTTACCTTTACAAAAACTAGTTGAGCAAAATAATTTATAAAATTTCTCCGTTAAGATAAAACCGTCAGTTGTTTTAGTAAAGAAGTTTTAGTAAAACTATTCAATTTTACAAAAAGTCTGTAATCTTTTCATAAACTGTCGAACCTTTGTAGGCTGATTTTATAAAGAAGAAATTTAGCGCTTCCTGTAAAAGGAACCAGCAGGATGAACCTGCGATAAAAATATATAATTTTATAAGTTAATTTTTTTATAGAGTTAATTTGAAAAAAAAAAATAATTCTTTTAAATAATTTTACAACTATCGATGCCGTCTCGCTATTAAAACAATCGCCATTTCTCTCGATTTTGTTCTCTGATATCTGTGATTCTGGGTCAGCCCGCCTGCATAGAAATTTCGGAAGCGGTTGTACGCTTACGATGCCGTTCGACGAGGGGTGGAAGGGAAAGAGAAGTCGAAAACCGCGCGCGGTCGTAGATCGCCGTCCCCAAAATGCTCGGAATAGCAAGGGGCTGATTCGGCATGCCTGGGATAATGCCTGAGTTGGTCGGAGTCCCGAGGCTATATATCGCATAATTACGGCGGCGACGTAATTTATTAAAGATGCGGAGTTATAACGGCGCAACGCGGACGTCTCCCTCGCGCGGACGCTCTCACTTTCCTCTCACGGAAGCGGCGAACAAGTTTGCTTGCCATTTAATCGAAAGCAGCGACTTGTCGCAATTGCTTGTCAACAACCAGTTTAAGCGTGCGCGCAAAAACGTCACGAATCCAATGGAATCGAATCCGGATATAATTCGCGTAAATTTAAACTGCTCTGTCGCAGATGAAAATAGAAACCTATATTTACAACGGGCGAAAAATTGCAAGTTTTACCGCTATTAGCTAGGATGAGCTAGCTAATACCTCTATATCTCGATAGCTTTTCTTACTCGTTGATTTATCTATATTATTATGTACCGTCTTTGCTGACTTTAATATTATCGATGCTATTATGCGCCAACGCTATAATATATTAATAGAAGTTATCGAAGTAGTACGATAACGGTCAATTATCGCATATTACAGTTTCAATATTTCATTATTAATTATTTTCCTTTCCTTTTTAATAAGTGAAATGATATAAATTATTAGATACAACACACTTTTTCTAATACCATTGTAGATGCAAAATATCGACATTTTGCTCGATATAGTAATCCTACTAATGAATCGAAGGGAGAGAGCCAGCTCGTTCGAGTAAGAGTGACCGAGGTCCCGCGATCGAACGACGAGGATGAAAGAGGGGTCAGGAGGGAAGCGCGTGAAACAGTAAGAGAGGTTTCGGAGGGACGAAGAGAAAAGCTGGTGCGCACGATGAGCGAGAAAGAGAGAGAAAACATAGCTACAATAGCCGTAGAGGATGGAAGATGAGAGACAGAGGAGAACGGGAAAGTAAGAGCGAGAGTGACGAACGGATAGAGGGAGAAGCATCGACGAAGGTTGCAGGGGGAGAGAGAGAGAGAGAGAAAGAGAGAACGAACGAGAGGTTCGGCAAACTGGATAAAAAGAGAGAAAGAGAGACTCGCAGAGTCCTGACCAAACTCACCGGAGCAGATCTCCGCCGCAACCTGACTAACTCCGGGTTGAATCCACCCACCCGTGCAGTCGACCTGTCCTGTTTGCCGGTTAACTTGGCCGCCGTATTAGTCGGATGAACCTCCAAGTTATCTTTTTTTCTTTTCTTTTTTTCCTTTCCGCACTGCATCGCGTTCCCGCTTCTGGTTCATCCGCGATTGTATTAACTCGACGCAAATATTGTATAAACGAAACATCGTGGACATATAATGCTCTCACGCTGTGCAATTTTATCAACAGCGTTTAACGCAGCTGCTTTTTATCTTACGATTAGAAATAATTTAAGACGTGTCCTATATATTATATATTTCCGTAAAATCCGCGATATATATAAATACGTTAAAATATATTTTATATATTGGTATATTTTAATAGAGAGTTTACTAAATAAATGAGATATACGATTAAATCTCTTGTATTCTTGTAAACAGCGGCTGTACGATGCCTTTTGAAACTTGATAAAATAAAAGAGATTATAATTCTTATTTTTTCCTTATTTTAACTTGTTTCTTCTTTTAAGTTTGAAGATAAAATATTTTTATCGAAATTAATTTAAAAATAAACTGCGCGTATTTATATAGTAACTGTTACTTTTTGTTTGTCATGCACGCTAAACTGATATAATCGGAATAGAATTTTATATTATTATGAAATATATATTCGATAAAATTATTCACCTGAAATATGACCTGAGATTCAAGATTAAAAGAGTGAACTTTTATTTAAAATTAACTTTTTCAAAATCGATATCAATATGTCAATGCTCAATACATAAGAAGTAAAATTCGACATTTTTTGAAAAAAAAAAAAAAAAAATGTACTTGTTAGTGAAATATATCAATCAATACCAAAATATTGTATAAAATAAAAATACGGATGGTATACACACACACACACACACACACACACACACACACACACACACACACACACACACACACACAAACTAGAATAAAATGTTAAGCAAACATACATTTAAATTCTACTAAATTTTTTTAACATAGTGAAATTTCGTCTTCTTTTTAGTATTACTTATATGTCAATATCGAATTTGAAAAATATCAAATTTAAATAGACGCGTATATATATCACTTGCTTATTAATCAATATAAGTGGACGCTTGAAAAATTTGTCATTGTTATATATCAAAATTCTATAACAAATAAAGTGAAAAATCTCTTTCTATAATATACATATACATGGAAAAAAGTACTTGAAAGCGATAATTCTTCTCTAATCTTACCGTAGTAATTTTGTTTTTAATTTTATTTATTAAATATAATAGATCTTTTTTGCACAATTTAATTCACGGTTACAAAATGGATGAATATCTGGAATATCAATTTAATTTTCAACATTTATTTATTAAATCCGTCTCAATATTAGTTTCACCTAAATTTTCCTCATATAAAAAAGTAATAAACTGTATATAAAAATATTCATATTTTGGAGATGTGTATGTGTGTACGTGTATGTGTGTGTGTGAACGAAATAAAAATAATGAATGATTTTGTCTTTTATGCGTTCGAAATAAAAGCATTCTCTATTCTGGTCAATCGAGTAAGAATTAATCCCTCTGATCGCTGTGCGTCTCGGAAATATCCGACATTGCGGACTCTCGCCACATATCGCGTATGATATAAAAACGGGCTCTTAATGGTCATCTCTTTGCCGACCCAGTTCAATAAGCATGCCATAAGGGTATCCCGCGAAAGAGGGACATTTCTATCTAGGACAACGAAACGGTTCATGAAAATCCCGTGGGACGGGGGGGGGGGAGAGAGAGAGAGAGAGAGAAAGAGAGAAGCGTCGGCGCCGCGGCATCGATTTCCCCCGCTTGATCCGTCACAAACACGATTATCAACGGCGCGCAAACATTTGTCAACCGCCATCGAGCAAACACTCCCGGGGACAAATATTTATCGTCCCCGTAGATGAGGCAAAACGATAGAGAACCGAGGCGGCGGGGCGACCGACCGATCCGCGAGCCGTGTCCGCTAGGCGACACCGGGATCACGCGGATGGCTGGATACAACCGTCGTCGACGCCGTCGCCGTCGCTGTCGCCATCGCCATCGCCGTCGCCGACGTTGATTCCCGCAGCATGATTCCGGTTACCGCGTTACCTAGTCGTGCTCTCGCGGAGACCGGTGGTTTAAAGTTATCTCTCCGGCGCGGGCCAGTTTTACGAGCCTTGTATAGTTGCATTCTGCGTCATGAAACTCCCGGGGTAGCACTCCGTCGACCATGAGCGAAGCTCGTCTCTTTTCCCTTCTCCGTCGCACCATCTCCGTACGAGTGTTTTCTCTTTCTCTCCTTCTACCAGCATTTTCTGCGTCTCTGGGTCCTTCGTATACGTCGTATTTCTCTCCTCCCGTTGCTCTCCTCGTCTTCGTCCTTACTCGAGTTCGTTTTATGTGTATATATATATATATATATACCTTGCACTCTCTCACGTTCAGCTCGCATTTACCTCGGTCTTTCCCTCCCACTCTCGGAGATCTCGGAGATCCGATCTGTCGGCCGTCCTGACCACCGATCGTGATCGCCAGGCTTGTAATTACATCGTAATTTATGCGTGTTACGGTGCGCAGCCAGCCTGGCCAGTGGGCCTCCAACGGACCCCACCGTTTCCCGCGTCGCGCCGGCGAGTTGCCCTCTCGCTCTCTCGAGGATGTGGATTTAAATGCCGCGCTGCGTTTCGTCGACGATTGATTCTCCGACAATCGTGTAGATAAGTATGTTTTACCATGCAGAACTTTTTTTTTTTTTTTTTTTTTTTTTGTACGATGTTATATCTCGCCTTTTAGATTAAGCCCGGCGCAACTCGAAGTATTTTAGATCGCTCGCGAGAATTGACATTAAAATACACCAATCTTGATAACAAATAAAATTATCTCTAACAGAATTTTGTTTTAAATTTAATTTTTGTAATAACATTAAAATATATCGAAATAAATATCGAAAATAGTTGCAGTATATAAGCGACGATATTCCGAATATTTCGCTATACAAGAATATCGATTTTAAATTCATCGAGATACCATTAACAGTAGCCACATCTATTCGGTATATCTATCGAGGCCGTTTACGTGCCGACGTGTCGACATTCAAGACGTCCACTTTAGGCGAAAAGTTTCATGCAAATTTAAGCAGAGGAATCCTGGAAAAAAGCGCCCGTATCCCAGCAGGCGGTGGCTCCTGCCCATCCGCACGCCTACGCGTTTACTTGTCCGTCTCTCTACGAGAAAAGTTTCTCTCGATATCGCGCTTTCGAAAAAACATCGTTACCGCAGGCAGCAGACCGAGTGGATTTCGCTTGGGGAGTAATTCTGACCCTCTTCGAGTTTTATTCCCAACTCCATCGGATGCTGCAGGTAAATCGACTGGTTTTACGCAACGAAGACTGCCGGAATCGCTTAACTAATGTCCATCGGGACACCGATGTTCTCGAACAAGGTAATTCGGAAAGTTAAACCGAGTTTGTTGAAAAAAAATAAGCAGTAACGATATCCTAACGCCAATAGTGAATCAATTCTATTGCAGCTTTATTAATGGCCTTTTGCATCGAAAAATAATAACGCGGTAATATAATATTACATCTTTTTGTATAGAAAATCGCTTATTTTTCGATGACTTAAAAAATGGAAACGGCAATATAATTTAATATAAAAAAGATAACTCTTCTTTCATAAAAATATATAATCTATATACATTCGAGAAATTGACAGAAGAATATCATCCTACGTCGCTTTTTTGTTTTTCGCGAAGCTTGGTCGAAGGGCGGACCCCGTGAGTTTATTCTGTGATTAAAAAGCTGACTCCGGGTTGTTTTCGCGAAGCGACCGTAGGGTAAAGAGGACAAGAACGTCGATGAAGGGAAGGCCGTCGAGGGTGGAGAGGATGAGGAAGAAATAGGAAGAGGGAAAGAGACGAAGATAGACGCGACACGGTACAGCGCGAGAGAGAAAGATGGTAAGAAGGGGTGGTGTACGGAAAGGAAGGCAGAGGGTTGGAACCGGGTTGATGGGAAGCGAAGCGAGAGGCGGCGAGCTGGGATTATTGTGTATTCGGTGGGTATTACAATGGCGCGGGCCCCGGGCTCCAAATATATTAGTTAAAGGGGATGCACAGACTGAAAAACAGATCCTAGGATAGACCGAGAGGAAAGCCGCCGCCGCCGCCGCCGCCGCCGCCGCCGCGAGTTGTTTGCGGTGTTAAGCGGTGCGTAAAACGAGAAAGAGAGAGAGAGAGAGAGAGAGGCGCGCGTTTCGATGTTTCAGCGGCTAGAAAATACAATGCGGCTATAACGATTTTACTCGGGAAGTCCGAGGCAACAAAGGTTTCCACGACCTACTCTCTGAGAAGCTAGTCGAGCGTTTCTTAAATAAACCGAGATTTATAGGACTTATGTATCTCAGAGAGGATAAAATTTGTAAAAATTTATTAAGCTCCTCCCTATGAAGTAAAATCACTTACGATCAATTGTAGCGTACATGTAACGTGGAATACACGTGACGAATAAATTGGAGAATGTTTAGTGTATCGATATAAAATATTCACATCGCGCACTTATCTATAATCTGTGCCTTAAATAGTTATAAGGAGAATCCGCTACCTCTCGAAGCGGTAAAGTGACACAAGCGAAGATTACTCTTATTAGAGAGAAGAGCTCCGGAGTAACGAGGTGCGCATGCACTACGGGAGAGTGGCCGCAAACCGTATCACTATCACGACGCAAGGTGGATAGTCGCTCCGGCGACGCATTCTCACGGGGCGAGATTATTCCGGAAGCGATATGGCTGGAGCTATCTCTCCTCCGCTCGAAGGAGACCCGTTTAACATGGAGCGATGCTACCTACGGCATAGAGCGCGAACGACGTAGATGGTCTCGAGAAGCGGTGATTAGAGGGAGAAGGAGGGGCAGAGGAAGTGGAGTCCGTCCCGTCGCCGGTAGATTCACGACGTGTCCACTCTCCGGCGAAGAGAGCCCCAGAGAGCCGTCTATGCCCACGGCGCAGAGCTAGCTGCGGCTGACTCATGCAAATGAGAAACGCGCGATCTTGAGCGCGAATTGGAATATCGAGGGAACCCCGGGGGATAGATGCGAATGGCCGTTGCACGACTTGCCATTACTCGCGCAAACTTGCGCACGATTAATAGGCGTCGTAACAGCGCACCGTTATGCATCGGCCAAGCGAGTAACATTTTCATAAGATAGAGCTGACGACGGATACATGTATTATAATTATACGATGTTGGTTAAAAGTACGGAATGTCTCTATATATTCTAGATTATAATTTTCGCTAATTATTATATATACAATAGGTACAACTTTTTCTCTCAAACGTTTTTCATTGATCTCAGCTGATTCCAGCAGATTGCGTTACTCGAATTTATATTATTTGCGGGGTGATAATAATAAGAATACGATCCGAGCCAAAGAACAGTCTCGTTGCAATGAAGCGTTACTTCTCTCGTAGCTACGGCGATACGAAAAAAAATCTCGCCTATTCGAGCGTGACATCGAGTTAGCCCATGCGGCGGCTCCAATCTTTCCCCGCTTCTCGCTCCCTCCGCAGCATCCCACCCGCCCCTTTGCTTATCTTTTTTTCTCGTTGATGACGCGCCTCGTCTCAATCGACTCACGATCGCGACGCGCGAGCTCGTATTTCTGGCTCCTTTGATTTCTCGGATCCTCGAGGGGAATCGAGCGCGCGAGTGCCACCAGATTGAAACTTTTCTCGGAATTGGATGTCAGATCGAGAGCGGAGGCACGTCAGCTCCTTATCATTCTACTCGCAGGCGCGTGTGTCGAATGTTTAACGACGGTCGAGGACGGTTTCGTGTTTCCGAAACTGGTCCGCCGAATCTTAGCCTCGTCTCGGCACAGCCTCGCTCTACTCCAAAGCCGAGATGCCCGTTCTCGTTTGTGTCACCACTCGGCGCGTTAAGACACGGAGGTTCTGTCATTTATATCGACGCCCACGAAAACTCGCGGCACGCGAGTACTTAAATATTTTTAACACGACGTCGTCGGAAACGAACATCTGTCACATTAGAAAACGTATCTTAATGTCTCATGAGCCTTGGTGGAAATTAATACGAGGTACGAATATATGATACACATGTTCCACAATATTCTATCGCAAAAGTCCATCTGACATTTATACTCGCGGTACATGCAATGAAAAATCTCGCGTGCGTAAAATCCAAGAAACTCGGCACGCTTTCTCTCAATTATAGATTCTTTAAAAAGTTTAAGAGTATAATTCTCTTATGACTTGGAATATGTGTGTGTGTGTGTGTGTGTGTGTTACATATTCTAATATTTTACGCCTCTTTTCCTTCTCGTGTATTTCCGCTATCGCGTATGTACACGAATAAGGCTTTCAAGAAAAATAGTTTCCGGGTGAGATCTTGACGTTTAATAATAGGGACTTGTACTATGGTGCTCTTAAAGAGAACTATTGTTTCACATTCTGTCATAATTTTATAACTATTGATATACCGCAACATTAAATCTCCTTTCGCTTCTACGAATTTTTACAAAATTATACGACATTATCGAAATACATCATTGCTGGCAATTTGTTACCGTAGATAATGTATAATATCCTCTTTCGCCGACTTCGGTAAAGAACCGCTGGATGGTCCCTCTATATCTCTCTTCCTTTCTCTCTCGGCCCAATCGAACATGTTCGACAAATTCTTATACTTCTACCTGGCCGTTGATTACCGATCGAGGCTATTGCGTCTTAGTAATGTCGCGAGATAAAATCGAATCCAACGATCGAGAGGTTCGACTGAACAGTCATTGTTGAGTATTTACGACGTTTACGATCGTGTCGACCACGAATTTCCCGTGTACCATTCACGTATATAATAACGACCCGTCCTTTATCGATAATTCCTTACTAAATTCAATCTCTTTCGTATCGCGAGTACGCTGCACATACATACACACGCGCAAATATTACTTTTATTTAGCAAGAATTTTGATTCATATATTAATACATTTTTTTCTTAACGCTCTATAAGTATAGACTTTTTATCGCTATTTTATATTTATTAATTTATTAATTATAATTACTGTAAAATAAATAAATGAAAAATACAGTACGTTTATATGGAATAATGATCAATCGATCGCGATATCTCGCATTTCAGGAAGATCACCTAATCGATCGGAAATTCTATTGGTCATTTCGCTCACTTCTCGTCAAGATTATCGTTCTTCAATCCGCGCAATTACGGTAAATCGCGTATAGAGATAGGCGACATTAATCGTCATAACGTTTCACGGGAGATCCCGGACGAGGCACGGCGCGGTTTCAGCTGTCTTTAATGGTAGGCTTTCTCTACCCATCTCTCTGTAATTATACACACAGAGACAGAGGAGACGCGGGCCAGCGGCTGCGGCGATCCACAGACATTGCCGGTGTCCGAACGGTACCCGCGCGACATCGGCAGGTTTTTTGCCGCGACAGTATAATCGACCGTGTAATCGGCTTCTAGGAGATATAAACTTTGCAAATCGATGATGCGACGCTCGAGATGTAAGAATAAAGTACACAAGGAGCGAGAAATATAAATATAAAGATTCAATTAGAAATGGCTACCGTATACATAGTAAGATATATGCAGAGGTAGGAGTCATAAATATGTATATGTGCAAAGTGACGACGAGTCTTTTCTTTCCTTCCCCTCTTTTTTTTTCTTCACGAAATGAAAGAAAATCGAGAAGAACGCCAGAGAAGAGACTTTTTTTTTTTTTTTAATTAAGGGAAAATATTTTATTAGAAAACAAGAATCATGCTTCATTCAAATACTAGTCTAATTGTAGAAATAAATGTAATTAATTTTTTTTCTATTATTATCTCAGAAAGATTTAATTTCGTTTGACGTTACATGAAATGGTAAAATAATAATACGTATTTATAGAAACTCTGGCATCGTTATAAAATTATAATATCAACAGAGATATTTGATGTTAGAAATGTTAATAATGTTCTGTGAAAATTAATATTATATATAATATATATATATATATATATATATATATATATACATGCGAGGAAGAAAGAAAAAGAGAATCTTAAAAACGTCAAATATCCTAGAAATGTACTCCAGTTACGAACGCGGTTACGCTTGTCATAATGATTCTGATTTAAAAGTTTACCGCAGCAAAAAGTTTAATGCAGCTATTGCAATGATTACGTAACAATTTCGACTCCACTATTCTCGATGCCGTTTTCAGAATTGATAAAGCGCTACGTGACATCGCTCGATCTCGCATAAACGACCGTAGACCTCAAAGTGTACAAACGCGACTCCGCTTGCAAATACCCGTCGAGTATTACTGATAAATAATCACCAAAATACAAAGTACAATCCTTCTCAAGTGAAAGCCCAGAGCCGCAAAATAATGCCGTAAGATAAAAATTTTGCGAGAAAGATTAGAATTTCATCATTCCTTGGAGAATTAATTTTCACGCGCGCGCACCGTTCTTTTCGATTCATCCGTCTCCCTCAAGGACACCGGCATGCCTAAATCGGCCATCGCACGTGCGACGACCGACGGCGACGATCCCCACAGCGGATGCGTCGGACACGCAAGCCGCGCGATACCTGCTCCTCGTCTCGTTGCTCCCGGCTCACCTCGGGTCCACCACCTACACGCTCCGAGGAGATGCGGGTACACGTTCCTGCACTTGGCAGCAATCGAGATAAACGTTTCGCACGCACTCGATTCGATATGCCCGCCTCTCGTTTCCTAGACACGGCCGAGAAAACAGGATACAAAGTTAATCTACGCGCCGTTTCGTTGCGTAAAGTAACTCGCGCGATATTTAGAAGGGATCTTCCCACGCTCGACCGCGGTACCGGTTACATCGCGAGCTTTGTAACCCGTAAACATCAGGAACGTCCATCTCGCGAAATTACAACGCGCTCTGTCGATGTGTAACCTTTTCGGAATTTTGCGAAAATGTGTCTCGTGTATTTTTTAGAGAGAGAGAGAGAGAGAGAGAGGAAGAGAGAAAAACATTCATCCCACTCTTTCATTTTCAATTATAAACCTTTTTTATTTCGAAAATTTTAATTTTAATTGTAAGTTATTTGATATACACTTGTTCCCCCCCCCCCCCCCTGTAATTTAATTCCAAAGAAAAAAAATTATTTAGATTGCAGTTGAAATTAATTAGCCATTCAAGAAACAAGTCAATTTTGATTAAATCATAAATTAAACGCAATCAACTTCTGATCAGCTTCCAAGTTTAAAACCAATAAGAGAGGTGCTACGGAGATTTCTTTTCGAACATCGATCGGCGTATAGCTTGATCCTGATACCATCAAGTCTGAGAACGACGTTGTTTGTTCTCGTTCCGCGAGATGAAACGAGAAGATGTGCGATATCGTCGCGATGGAGGATCGGAAATCTCGTCGAGAAGCCTCGTCGAAACTGATGCCCGCCCATCGTCGGAAGAATCGAACGAACGCGGTCGATACATTTACGATAGGAACGGCAACGTTCACGTGCGGTTTCTCTCGAAGAACCAAGTCCCGAGAGTCCCTGAGATCCGCAGCCGCGGGACCGAGCCAGAAATACGTCGGATTTTTTGCCCCGCGCCGACCTCTCCGGGAAAAAGGCGTATCCAAAAGGCGGCCACGAATTCCATGGAATATCTTCTCGATAGGCCGGGACCTTTCCGAGAAGATCCCGGGGCCACGGAGTTAATTATTAGACGCGTGCACACACGCCGTGGGCCTTGTATTTGTCACTAGGCGCGTTTGTGCCGGGTCGGGATCCGCAGCCTCCCCCGGGCCAGCGATGATTAAAGGGGCCCGCCCGGGCGAAACTAATAGTACAAATTTATTCATTTGCATCGGCTGTCGCGGTTAATTGCTCGGCCATTAAGTTCGACGGTCCCCGTCGACGCTCGCGATCGACCGATCGACTGATTACGCCATCGCTTTAATGGCGATCGATCCGTATTTTTTAATACAGCGGGACTAATAAACGGTCGTTAAAAGAATCACTTACTGAAACGGAGGGTAGATCGCGTAATAGTGCGCGCGCGCAAGAGAGAGAGAGAGAGAGAGAGAGAGCTCGTCGATTATGCAAATCGCGTGGCTCTATCTATCCGCTCGCCGGCAATTGTAATTCAAAATGAGGTGTAATTCGTAGCGCGGGATATATTATGGGAAGGAGAGGAAATAACGTCCAACACCACCTATCGATATTTACTGTGGTCGCCGCTCATTATGCGCGAGCCGTTTTAAATCGATCCAAATTACGTAGCGCGAGACTGTATACCAATGAATTAATTTTATGACCGTAATACATGAGACATTGCTATATAAATGTATCATTATATAGTTTCGAAACTTTAAAATGAACATTAAAATATAAACGTCTGAAATACGCACACCGGATGCGTTATTTTAAAAAAATCGAGTCCCTCCACCGCATGCGTCCTTATCCCCTCGTGTATATCTCGCCTTCGTCGAGGATAAAGGATGCATGCGTACAATGCACGCGGTCGCTGGCGCGTATAGCGAGGAGAGAAAAAGCAGTGCTCGAGAGGCGCACTTAACGGGGGCATTGGGCCACGGTCGCTTTGATGCCGGGGTAAAAATGACTGATAAACGCCGAGAGTGGCCAAGTCTAGTCGTGTGCAGCAGGCAAATTATACATCGATTCTCCGCCGCCGCGAGAGCCACACGAATCCCGATGGATTACGCTGTCGCGAAATGTCAAGGATTTGAGCGGTTCTCGGAACGCAATGAGTAATCGTTCCAAGAGCAATTTGCCAGGAACAACGACTTTACGCAGCTGAAATTGATCGCCAGGATTAAGCGTTCTAATATTATTTAAAATTCCGACAAGGGATGTCAAACTGTTACAGCGCAACAGCGCCCAATTGCACAAAAATATCATTCTCGGGGGAAAAAAAAAAATAAATAAAATAAAAAAGAAACATATATCGCATTTCGCGCGTCTCTGCGGAATACTTTGCCGGTTTCGAGATTTCCTCTTATTCGGCCGGAATAGTCGTCTATTTGTAACGTAGAATAGCCGGCTCCGGTAGTAAACGAGAAATCCCACAAAATGTCCGCGTTCAAGGAAAGATCTACCGGGGACCGATTCACGATCACCGTCAAGGTGGCGGCTACGAAAGAATAAGCGAGAGAGACGTGAGCTGTACCTGAACGATTTTGGCAGGTACCTACATACGGCAGGGCCCACCATGTGCGAGTAACCCGAAACCGCAGGCCTGCCTCTTCTATTTTTTCCATCGACGATCTCTGTGTGCATTCTCTCTCTCTCTCTCTCTCTCTCATTCTCTTTTCTTTCCCTTTCTCCCTCTTGATCGACCATTCTATCAAGTTGCTGCCTGGTTTGGGTAGATCCTGATGCACATCGTCTTCAGTCTCGAGCATAATCCGATAGGTCTATTGTCGTCTTATAATCGATGCTAAATACGCCTAGAAAGCAGACAGCAGGTACGAGAGAGCGAGACACGCTGAAGAAATGGACGGCGAAGGTGAGGGGGAAAAGGACAATAAGACAAAATCGGGGTCCCGTGTAAATCGAGCTACGAGGAGGTGCGAGAGGGTGGGGCCAGGTATATAGACGGAGATATACCGGTAGAAAAATAAAGATAGAAAAAAAGGAGAGAAAAAGGGATAAAGGGAGAAAGAGACAAACGGCGAGGTGCAAGATACAGGGGAAGGGAAAGAGAAGGGCACCCTATAGACATCCGATACCGCTCTCGGGTTGTATTGCTTTCTCGCACGGTCGAACGGACTACACGTCGGTCCACATACACACATACGTACACCGTATGGTTTTATTTGCGGTTACCGAAATTACAGGTTGCGGGCCGGAGGGGCCACGGTGGCGATGTAACATACCGCCGCGCGGGAGAGGAAAGGCCGATCGATACCGACGACAGAGTCCGGCTCGGATGAGAGACAAGAGGAGTCGTTTCTTGTCTCTCGTTCGCGCAGCCGATGAAAGCCACTGGTAGAAGCCGATTCAGCGCTGGTTGGTGATAGGCGAGATCTCGAAGCTTCTAGCGAGGCTTCCGCGTTGTTAATTCGAGGCAAAACGAGTCGTTAAGTTGCGGCCGTCGATGACGATTGACACCCGAGCACTTTATACTCTATATTTCATTAAAAAAAAAAAAAAAAAAAAAAATCGCATTAAATAAGTATATTCTTTTCCTAAATCACGTTTCTGATCACTTTTTTAAGAGCGAGAAGCACTTATATTCCTATCTTCGCGATATCATAATTTTTTTTCTCTTACTTGCTTACACGTTTGTTCAATTTAGAGAAATTTATAACTCGTCAAAATATTGATTTTTTTTAGACAAATAAAAAAATTTGCTTTTTTCATATTTCTAAATTTTTGGAGACAAAATATTTTTTCATTTTTCTAAATATCTTTGGCACGCTTGTATAAAAGGTACAGTATCTGTATAAGGCGTGAGATTTCGATTGACGTAGATAAGCGTCGCCGAGAAGGAAGAACCTGAATATATTCTCGCGAAGAATATATACGGAGATCTAGAGCGAAAAAGCGCTCTAGGGAAGAGGCGCAACAGGAAGGGTATATCGGTATGGAACGGTGTAGCGCGAATCGTTTACATATGGCATTTCAAAGCTGATGGTTCGTGATGAGAATCGCGGCATCTCCTTACATAGTACAAGATAGATGACATCTTCCACTTTGGAAGCTGTCGTAATTATACTACGGCGTATCATTGCAAATCAATTGATTGCGAAAACCGGATTAATTCGGACGGGAGTCGCGGCTTCCGCATCCACGCGGATCGACAACGTGCATAGCTTAATGGCCGTAAAGAAAATATGATTTTGCACACGATACAAAGTTTCATCGTTTATTATATAATTTTCATGTCTCGTATCTGATCCAGAAATCCGGATCTCACAAGTCATTTCGATGGAATATAAAAAATATCCATTCGAATAATGTTTAGTGCGTATACAAGATTCTAAGAAGTTACATTAATTAGTCACTCTGTTTCGTTCTCGATCGTACGCACACATGTTCTCTCTTTATCTATGATAGAGATGGATAGAAAAAATTTAATCAATCAAGCAACGTCAAAGGACGCAAGTGAAAACCGATCTCTCGATTCGTACGCTTTATTAATAAAGATAATTGCGAGATATATTGTTGAATAGAGTAGAACAGCGACTACGATAGTGACCTATGTGGCGAAAAAGAATGGATACGAGCAAAAATGCTGAAGCGCGATAAGAGCGTTGGGTGGGGGTGGGGGGGGGGGGAGGCGAGAGTAATCGAAACCTCCGTCTTCGATCGGCGATAACCGCCTTCCTTTGTATTCGCAACTGTCACGAGTGCGTAATCACTTTTTCACGCGATAAACTATTCGAACTGCGTAGACGAGACCGCGCGACAAATTGGCACACGCGTGGTCGTATCGGACTGCAGCGATAACGGTACATGAAAAATGTATCTCCCTCCCTTCGATTTTCATCACGTAGGCGGAGAAACCGGTCAGTTGCGCCGTCCATCGCAAAAATATTCTGTTACACAATATTCAAAAGCCGCGGCCCCGTCCCATCTGTCATCTCTCATGAGAGCGTTAACGCGCGGGCATAAAGAAAACCGCTATCTGCATAAAACGCGCACAAAGACGAGCGATAATGCTGATCGTCTTTGCGCTAATCGCCTGATGCGCAGCTTCGCGCGAATCGTATTCTATTATCGGTCACGACCGAATCGATAAATCAATTAATTCCGTTCCTCATCGATGCTCGAGACGCGCAAATTGATACGCATTAGCGTTTATCGTGTCGACATGCGGTGTATTGAAAAATTTATTGACGCAACATTATGATATGAAATGAAAATTCGATAACACAAAGACATGAAAAAGATCAATCTTTATATATATATAAGACTATGTTTGTTTGTTTAAATATATATAAAACGTAATCTTAATTCTCTTTTCATTCCAAAATAATCCCGAGAAATGGCATGGAATTAAACACATCTCTCGCGTTATCGATTTATCTAATACAATATTCAGATCGCGATTTTTTTTTTTTTTTTAAATATCAAAAATATTCTCGAGATACGTGTCAAATAATACTTGCCAAATACCTTCGAAAAACGGTATCAGACGATTTTTTGATGATATACATTTTGATTGCATCAATCGTAACATACATCGAGCACGGAATAAGGCAAAGACGGTCATCGACGAGCAAGAGCTCGGACCTCTGAAAGAACCTCGTTAAACGTCGTCTGCCGCGATCAGAAGCGTGGACCTTTTTTACGCGCCTCGTAAAACTCGGAGACGCGTAGTCGTCAGCGCGGCTGGCTTCTCATCGCGCTTCCGTCATGATACGACGGAGAAAGATACCGAGATAGAAAGAGTGAGAGAGAGAGAGAGAGAGAGAGAGAGAGAGAGAGAGAGAGAGAGAGAGGAGAGAGAAAACCACACGCGGGAGGCGACGTGTTATCGGCCTCTCGGCAAGATAACCGCAAACGATTTCCCCGTAGCGATCGGTGTCTATCGTCTCCCCGGCGATGTTCCCCGTGCCCCGCGTCTCGGCCGCGCGACGTATTTCTACCGGCGGCGTAAATCGCGCGGTTCCCGCGGCCTCCTTTAATCACCTCGCTCGTCTTTTCTCGCGGTAAAAGTCACCAGATGCTCGAACGTTATCTCGCACACCGCGCGTCCAAAGAGCTTACCGCCATGATGACGTGTCGCCTTCGCTGAAGAAATACATATAATGTCTATCATATAATGGGACATACTCTGTACATTTAATCATCTTTATATAATACGAGTATCGCGAAAAAACAAAGCGAAAAAATCTCGAGTAAGAGCGATATATCGTGAAGGCGATACATCATCGTCGTGATAAAGGTAGGATGATACATATGTAGATTGAGAAAAATATTTCACAATTTATATTTAGAGATTCTTTTCTTTATTTGTTCGTAACGACTTTCATAAATATGATTAAACGTATCGAAGTTTCAAAGATATGTGTATTTTTTCAGCTTTATGAATTTATAAATTTATTTTCATTAATACGAGCTCTCGCGAAACTTGGGTAAGAAAATTTGACGCGAGATCCTGATATCGTAATTTAAATAATTTCTACAAATTAATAAAGGTGTAGACGCATTTTATTTATCGGTCAATTCGAAGTTGATTTACAATTAAGATTCTCGATTATCAAGATCATCGTATCAAAAGTCATTAAAAATCGATGAACGATGAAATTAATCGTATTGATCGCGAGATTATCTCGATTATCACGATTTATTTTAATATTCATTAGTTTAGAGGGGAGCGGAGAGAGAATAAACTATTTGTTATATTTCATCGATATTGGGTGGAATAAATCAAGAAGCGCGGATCTTTCTCAAACGATGACGGTCAACATAGTCTGAATTCCGTGATCATCTATCGATCGGGCATCGGATAATCTTCGGGAAGAATATTTTAATAGAAAGGTTCCCACACACGTACATATATAAAAGAGATCCCGCTGGTATTTAGGATGGCACAAAGAAAAGGAAACGTTCGAAAATCTGACGCTCGTCTTTCATCGCGTGACATCATGCGTATCTACCAGGCAATGTCAAATGTTCAAATCTACGTCATTTTCATACGTTGAAACCAGAAATTCACGAAATTTAAAGATATCGAATGGAGATGCAAGTGTAATATCGTGAATTTTTTGTCCCTTCGGCGCGTTGTACGCCCGCGGCATTTTATTCGATTTCAATATTTCTTTTTTTTGGCTGGGGTGGGGGGGGGGGAGGGCAGATCTCTCTTTTATTTACGTGAGATTCTCGGTGCATGGATTCCAAACGAATGATTCAATGTCCGTGCCGGAAATACATCTGATGCGCACCGTGGCGTGATTAATTCGACGAAAAGGCGAGCCAAACCAGCTTTGATAATCTGACGTAAGCGAGTGACAATTCTTCTCTCACGCGATAAAATTAAAAATGGAACAATATTATGACAAAGAAAGAAACGCGCGTGTCACGTTACATAATATTAGGATTATTCATTGAAATGTCACGCGCGTGTCGACAAGAATTTTACACATGAGCTGTTAATTATTGAGACGCTTCATTATGCAAACTAATGTTTGCAATTTATGGGCAATTTAAATGTGAGTGCGGTAACTTAAAAAGATTATCTCTTCGGAAGAATACACGTGCAACAGATAGATTTACGTCTGTCGAAGTTGACGGATAATTCGCTAAAGGCATAAATTCACGCCGTTGAGTAAAGTCTGCGGAGTAAAAAGAAAACGAGTCGTAGAATAATTATTAAAAATCTTAGAAAAACTCTTAGATCGCATATGTATCCTGCGTGCGCGCATCTTGACGTACGAAGAGATTACAAAATCGCACAAAATATCTGTGTCATATCTATTTGATACTAACGATAAACGTAAAGAAAATTCAGATTGTCAGATCGTTGCGATCGATTCTAGAGATTATTTGACGCGGAATAGACGTTCGTTGGAAAAAAGATCGAGCGTCCTCTCGACGTTCTCACGATCGCGTTACGTACCGCGTGTCGGGACGAACGATTTATGTCGGTTTCGCGAAGGAGCAAGCTTTCGCTTCTCTCGCGCGGGAGCGGAGCGAGAAGCGTCGCATCGAGGCTGTACGAGAGATACTCGGGCCGCTTGCACCCGGCGGCGATTCGTGTTTATCACACTCACCTTGACTCCGAGGACGGTGTGGATGGCCTCTTCGACGCGCGCAAAATTCCCCTTGCCGAGGGGTCCCAGCATCTGATACTTTCCGACGCGGACCAAGGACTTGTTCGCGGGTGCGACGACGACGACGTTGCCGCCGCCATCGCCGCCGGTCGCATTCGTACGCGTCATGTCACACGCGCGTACAGATAGCGTAGTAAAAACCGATTCGAAAGTTTTGCCACCTCGTTAGACGTAAGGTCGGATCACTCGGGTTAGGTAGCGGGGTGACGCCTTACGATTTCGCGTGCACGATACGCCACGCGCGCTTTATTACCGCTAGAATCAGACCCTCGCGACGCGATACGAGACCATACGGACGATACGCGGCTCGCGTGACTCGGACATTTTCATCACGGCTCTACACAATTGCGAGATCTCGACGCGCAAAACTGTCCCTTCTTTCTCTCCTCTTGTTTATCAATCATCGCCGACTCGTCCAACACTCGAATGCGCGTTCCTAGCATATTGATTGGTTCCCGTGTGATTGCTCTTTTTTTTTTTTTTTTTTTTTTTCCAATTCATGCGAATAAGAAATACTTAAGAGACAGGGCCGATTTAAAAGACCGCAGAATTTTGTCTTCTATTAAAAATACAGTTGTAATAAAAAAAAAATTTATATAATTATTCATGCTTTTTTTAATAAAACAATAAACTTATGTTATATAAAAAATATAACTTGCTTTTATTATAACAGTTTGGCTGTCTATTTTCGAATTGTTTAAATAAAACGAAATGTCTACTTTGCGCTATATATACAGCTTTTGCGATCACGAAATATGTAATGATGTACAACGAGGTTAATCATGCGCTTTTCATGTTAACGCGCAATTTAAATTCTGTCTTCATTAACAAACGAATCGGCAGGAACTTTGCATTTACATGCGCCATAATATATTCGAATGTCGTGCGGAAGCGGCGCTGTCCCACTAATATTTGTACTTTCATTGGTTACAATTGCACAGGGCAATTAATACGTACATTTAAATGCGATAATATTCCCACGTAGCAATGACCAGCAACAATTTGATTTTGTGTAACCCTGGAATAATTATATAGGATTGGTATAACGTGTTAGTTTTTATCAGGCTATTTTGCCGCTGTTTTCCCACAGCTAACACATATACTACTCACTAATAGGATCAAATTTAAACAACTGTAGCTAAAGAGAAAGTTGCTATAAATTTTCCCCGCTTCATATTAGCTGACTCTTTTTCGTTTTAAAATAATTTCAATAACGTGCAGCTCGCGTATTTTATTCCATTGCCGAGTATATTACGCATACATAAGATTTGGCATTCGTGTAGCGAAGATATGATAATTACGCAAAATCGAAAACCGCGTCATAGTCGCCTATCACCGAGAGCAGCTAATTGCACATGTTAGTGCAGCGAGGTCAGCAGGAAGTCGCTATCTAAGGCAGGACTCGGATATCTTTCGCGCACTTTATGACAAACAGCTGTTCTGGCTGAGTCAGAGTCCGCGCGGCCTTGTGTAGCGAAACCGTACCAAAAGATTAGTCGTAAATTCTGCCATTAGCGCGCAAAATTTTGCGTAGCTTCTCGATTCTTCGGACCATTATTGGATATTTTGTTAATCGTGGCTGTATTAATGTGACTATATTTAATCACTTTGATCTCTATCAGAGACCGAAAAAGGAGAGAAACTCCTTCTGTTGCCAATTAAATATCATTGTTGACAGATGCGTAACCAGAAATATTTTACGCTTTTTTTACGATCTTACAATCGTTCGTTGAATATTTATTTTAATATATATAACTTTGCTTTAATTAGATAAAATATAGAGCCAAGTTATTAATCGAAATTAATTTATTAAATTTTTTTATAGTAATATATATATATACCTATATAACCGCTGGCTCCGATGTCTTTTAGGCTTCCTCCTCCTCTCATTTTCAGGAGTTGGATTCAACAACACTTTCGATTGTCACGATTCATTGTACTTATATACTTACTCGTAAAAATATGGTTTATTACCATTCAGTATTGTTCATTGTGCGGCATTATAAAATAAAATCAGATATGCGACACTTTGCACGATACTGCCGAATTCAGACGCACGATATTTTGTACAGGCTTATCAAACAGTTAAGATGTGACACTTTATATAATAATCTGTAATTAAGACACAACAAATCGCGATTAAATATTTCATTTTGCCTCTTAAAAATGTACTTGGAGTCAACGAATCGGGATACTACCAACTTTGAGCAAGATAAAGCCTTGATATTTGTCACTCGCGAATATGCGATTAATTATAATCGTTTCGATACGCTTATGAGTCGCTAATTATAATAAATATAGGAATAATCAGATTTTTCAAAGAATAATCCGACGATATGCGGAGCAACAATCTTTTCCGTTCGACGCTTGCCGTACGAATGACAACAGATTGAGCGAGTATGTCAACAATAATACGCTATACGCCGTGAATGGCAAATACCTTCGTATGGCAACTAATTTGTTGTCATATTGAAATATTTAACATTTTTTAATATAAATCGACGTCCTGAATATTTTCCATTTTTTCGTATTTCAAATTAAATTCGATATACGAGATATCGACGCTACCACGTTGTTTGATTTCAAGCCGCATGTTAGAAAATAAATTAAATCTGTAGCTGCTGTATAAATTATGGAATTTTGAAAGAGGAGGAAAAAAGACAACCGAAAGGCAGCCTTCTACGAAATAATCTCGATCGTCACTCGATCGACTTTTATACGATGCTGCAACACGATCCGAGTCCGGCCCGCCCGCATATTCGCTGTGTCACACGATCACAGGCTGACCCACTCACTCGTCTTGAAAAGAGATCGATAATGCACGAACCGAGATATGTTTTGACAGGTCGCGATAATTTTCTACGCTGACCAGACAATGCTAGGTTTGTATTCTCGATAATGTGCAAACGGTATCGCAGATATGAAACTGTAATTAAAAGTGCGGCGTCTTATCGACTTAAAAATAAATTCTTTTCTCGATTCGCTAACTTTTCTTAAAGTATCAATTATAAAATACATGGCATAGCCAATAGCGAGCTGTAATGGAGTCCTTTCTTTGCCGATTCATTTTCCGCTGATTCTTTGACGTATGAACACGATCCTGTGTATATCAAAAAATCAATAAAAAATTTTGACAGTGAACAAATTGATAAATACAAATTGATAATTTGCATCTCCGTAAATCTGTGAAATTTCAAAAAATACATTTACTAAATAACACGGAATATACTTACGATAATAATTATGAAATACTCAGTGTAATTACTAGAGTGACTATTGCATTTTCTTTCATTCATACAGATAGTGCATAATTGAAATTAAGAATACTGCAAATAAAATATGACATTTTTAATAAACATTATTTGATGCCAAGATAATATCGATATTAGATTAATTCTGCACGACTAGACACTGATCCCATTCCTCTTTCCTTTGCTACTTTCTCGTTGCATCTGTAAACGCAATGTCCAAGTATAAGTGCAGCTATTAGAGAGCCTAGATAATGAATGTGTGCGATGTTGGAAAACGATATAACGATCGAGATGATTCACGAGACGTGATAAAGATAGCGTGCATACCGTAATTGCGTCTTGCACTTTGGCCCTGTTCGCTACTCGACACGTGGATGTCACGCAGTACTTTTCTTCGTTCTCGTTAGTAGGATGTCAATATTGAATTATGCACTTCTCGTCTAAAAAGAAGCACATGAAATATAGAAAAATTTAATACTTGTATAAAAATGTCTCTATAAAAAACAGATATTACAAATAAAAAAATGAAAAGTTTAAGAGATTAGAAAATATATTATTATATAATACTAAAATAATTATAAAAAAAAAAAAATATATATATATATATATAAAATAATAATTATATATAAAAATAATAAAAATAATTATAATAACAAATATAAATTATATAACAATATAAATCTTTCATAATATAAAACAAATAACCGTAAAGAGTTTCAAATAAAGATATAGATACGAGAGAAGAGTTATAAAGAGAATTGTGTATAAAATTACATGTATAAAAGGTATATGCGATTAATATATCTAAACGCTCTTTCTCTCGACCGAATCATCTATATTCTTTTTTATAATAATCAACTATAAAAAAGCCGCCTATGAAAAAGAGATTCGCTGCTGATAGGATTACGACGAGGCAGCCAGCGAGCCGGCGGAGACGCGAAAAAAATGTGTGCACCATTGGATAGATTTCTCAGCGGTCTTATACTAATGCATCTTATTGCGTAACGACAAACGGCGATCGATAAGTGGCGATTTATTAGCCGCGAAACGTGTCCGACGACACGCAGATGTTCACCACGCTGATTCCACCACGCTCTATCTTGTTTTCCGTTCATCTCATCTCTTTCTCTCTCTCTCTCTCTCTCTCTCTCTCTCTCTCTCTCTCTTTCTCTTTTAGCGCATCCCTGCGGTCTCTACGCGAAAGATTAGGCGTAGTGCGTGCCACTTGCGCACGCATCTTGAGACGCACATGTGCATCGCGCAACACTATCGCGGCACGTGCTCGCGCGATTATCTATTATCAACAATAAGATTTCCGATAGGCTGGCTGAATTTTCGCTGAGAAATCGTCGTCGGGTTCGTGGAAACGTTTCACCTTGGTAGCCGCAGCGGCAGACGTGACTCACCTGCGCGATAATGTTTGGAATAGTCGAATAAGCGTCATCGGATACGGTATTTGATATAGCGATGATTCCTCTAGAATCAAAATCTTTCTAAGAGGCAGGCGAAGTGATGCGAGAGCAACGAGAATATATTGTATTTTTACGCAAAGCTTTCTGATTATGTAAAAGTGAAAGGGGATCAATCATCCATTCGTTGATTTTATTAATCGAAAACTACATGTGTGATACTTATATTAGTCGTATTATTATTATTAATTATTATTAATTTTGCAATCTATCAATCACGATGCAAAGTTTTTTTCCAATTGTCAAATAAGATTATATATGATATCGCATTAATTATTTTTACAACGCATATAAAATATTATTGCATTACTCTTCTCGGTGAGAATTTTGAGAATATATTTTTTGGGAGCTTTTTCTCGATACACACACATATATCATATGTGGAAAAAATATTTGTTTACTTTTATATCAAAATCATATAAGGCATGCGTTAATATTCATATCGAATCATGCGCGGCCAGCGACAGAGGAGGAGGGAATTAATACGTCAGTGGCGAGTTGAGTTGAGAGAGAAATTGATGCCGGACCGTTCTCCGTATTGTAAGCGGTGGATAAGGCGGTCGCGCGATTAGATTGCATCGCATATACACTATACGCTAAGAAGCCACGTGAAAAAGATAAAGCGTGCATTTTGAAGCGTAACGGGCGCGCGCGATAGTGCGTTAAAAAAAGAAATAAAGAAGGAAAGCGATCGTTGTCGCGAAGCGCGTTTAATTTATCTCGGCGGCCGCGATCCTACCGCATCGCATTATTAGACGGCCAGTCGCGCAATCGATGAAAACAGTTTTTAATTGACTCCCTATTTCCCCTCTTGCTTCCCCTACCGCTGCCGCGAGCTCTGGCAAAATGCAGAACGATCGTCCAACGACACGGAGAGCGCGTAATATCGATTCATTCGCATCGCCGTCATTAACTCCGTTCTGTTTCCATCAGGGGTCTCTATAGCTACGCCGATCCTACGTATCAATAATAGCGAAAGTACCCTCTCGTCCGCGATGACGTCTAATATGTCCATTTCAATCATAGGAATGCAAAGGGAAAAAAGAAACATCGATCTGTCAAGGAGCGGCTTGAACTCGATATCTTCTCGCTGATTAATTAATTACCGTGCAAATAATATAGATATTTCTTTATAAAGATATCGCTCGATATCGCCCAAAATTTATTAAATTGCGAGAGGTAATGCAACGCACGCGACGCCTTGCACATTATCCGCGCTTTTAATTATTATCGGGGAGCGCGCGCGCACGTCTGCGCCGCATTATATTTATTCGCGCGTGCAACGTCCACTTAAATGCTGATTAACTAATTTCGCGACGTTGCGCGAACAGGACGTGCGAACGTTAAAAGGTAAACGAACGACACCGGCGGTGTCGCTTAGTTCCGTTTTTGCGCCCGTTCACTCGCTCGTTTCGCGATTTGCCAATCGCGCGCGACGACGGCGAAATTATATCAGCCGGTTGCCCCCGGTATTAATTGAACCGAGTCCGAGTATTATCATAGTCCTCCTCTCGGTGCTCTCGGTAATTGCTTCATTCCCTATCCAAGTTTCAACAGTCGTGCACTTAACCCACTCGCGATGCCATTAGTCTATCAATTACTTGAGGAGGGGGTGGGGGGGAGGAGGGGGGATATGTTGGGCAACTATCTGCCGCCTGCTCTCCGATCTATCGAGAGTTTTACGAGAGGACGTAACGAGATGTCTTTTCTCGCGCGAGAGCTCTTTCCACTGCATTACTTTCGTTGTCATCTGCAGTCGCTTCCTATGACGTTCTCTCGGCTAGTTTCATCGTCGATATGCCTACAATTGAGCGAATCGACGATGTGGCGCTATTTTGTATTTATGCAGAATATTTTATGTACGAAAGAAAGAGAGAGAAGGTAAGAACTGATTTTCAATCGTACTAATATATTTCTCTAACACAAAATTTTACTCTTTTTTTTCACAATCTTATTTTATAAGTTTTATCTTATCTCTCGCGCGCGCGTTAATCCTTATCCGAGCGATACTTAATAAACGATCGACCGCGATGCATTCGCATAGCTGACGAATAGATCAGGCTTATCGTCCTATAAAAAATACTCTTACATTGATATTCCTTTATCCGTAAATCGGGTTATGACGATTATAAACTGGTATAAAGTCTTAAGACTAACAACATGGCAAGAGAATCGTGATTCACTACTGACTCATTGTGATACACGCGAGCCGGTGCAAAGTGCCAAGTGTACTTTGTCAAGTGCTAAAATTGACAACGCTGCGCGTGCATTCGGTTGCACGTGGCAATGTTAATGAATTAAATCGTTCGGATCATTAATTTGCACACTGACTGTTTGAAAAAGAGTGTTTGTATTTTTGTCGGATTGCGCATTGCCAATGATTAATTTGAATTAGCATGCTACTTGATATCTACCGAATCTGAAAATATCGTGTTAGATTTTCTACAAAAAAAAAAATCATCTTAATTTTAATTTCAAATATGAATCTTGATCACGCCAAGACCCTTTTATAATCGTATCATCCGGAATTGATCTCGATAAACGCGCGAATAATATTTTTTATTACATATATATTAATTATCTCTTATCGCATCAACCTAAAAATTCAATTTTTAACAAAGTGATAATTTTGCAATGAAAAAAGAAAAATATAATCAACGATAAACTAAAATAATCATAAATTTGTGTGTTGTTAGTTTATTGTAATTGTTCGACTATCGAAGCATGTACTCGCTTTCTTCAGGCCAAAGTAATTCGCGATATTTTTACAGGGATATCGTATTTTCGAATGCGACAGCCGGTCGCACGTCGTTTCACCGGAAAACGACGACAACGCGCGTAATTTGAGAGCCACGCGAACGACTGCACGAGAGCTACCTTCCCCGGGCAACTAATGTGCGCGCGCGCGGTCGATGATGTACTCGACAATCATAATTTACTGTACGGCCCGCAGCATGGATAATGGGTAACATACGTCCGTTTCTTGCGGCTCTAACAAAACGAAGGACGTCGCTTCCGTTCTTCGCCGGCGTGCCGGTTCGCGAGCTGCGGGTCCGCCGCTCTTCGACATCTCCTCTTCGTGCACCTGAGCCTCTACGAAACGAGCAGCAGTACATTTCACCGCGCAGTATACATATATTCTCCCTGTAAAATTACCGATACACGGAACAGGCGACGGTGATGAGGACGAGAGTAAGAAAGGAGGATCGGAGCGACGATCGGAGCGGAAATAACGATCGCCGAATCTCCGCCTCTTGGTCGATTAAGACTCCTCCGATCTCCGCCTGTCGTCTATTCAACTTTTAACGGTAAAGCTTTTTTCGCGTCCTATTTTCCTTTTTTCATTTTCCGCAATTGAATTACGTCGACTCGCGCAACACGTTGTCATGTAGCTTTAATACCTTGTAAGCGAAAAAAATCACAATTGTAATTGTTCTATAATAAACGTCCTTGCCACCTTATCTCTTTCGATATGTTTATGACTAATACTGATAATTTCTTTTTAATTCTCGTAAAGAAGCAAACAGTGTATATCTCGAACGTGTGTTACATCTTGAATTTGTAGCGATAAGAAAATATCGAGTCAATATTGAAATCACTGTATTTACTCTTCAAATCTTTCAAAACGATACCAATAGCACGGCTACTACGCGTCACTTACGCGCGACGTTCGGATTCTCGCGAGGGTTCGCGTGGCATACGCGTGGCAGCGTATAATCTTTTATAAATAATTTTCCTGTACGTAGTTAAAGACATTGTAACACCAACTGTTTAAAATGTATCATGATTTACGCGACGGAGGATTTTTACAAGATGCGATCACGCGCCCGTGGTGTTGCACAAAAATAACGAGAATTCTGCCGGCCGAGATCGAATATAATATTCATCGTTTATATTATTCCTAGATATATATAGGCGCGTCGAAAGAAGAGCTCGATCGAAAATTACAAATGTCGCGTCGCCGTCTACGGGGAAGTAGAGTCGAGGCTAAAGTTATATAGAACATCAATCACGGCGAATAATAACCGCCTTCTCGGGAACCGTCGGTGCAATTTGAATTAAACATCGCAAATGCGACAAATAAGTGTGTCGTAGTTTCGCCGAGTTATATCGTGTCCACATTGTCGCGATGGATGCGCTATACCTGGGCATGAATCTTTTAAAAGATGCATCAGCCGTCGTGAAACTCGCGCGATTACGCCACGTGGTTGTATCACGTGGCTCTTTGGCCAAACGTCCGAAAACATGGAAGATAACGACAACATCATCGTCGATTTGCAACGAGCGAGATGAGATACGTCAACGTATCGCATCATCAAACTGCGATAGCAACTCGTGGTTATTCTCTCTTTTTTTTTCCCTCGCAATACATTTATATTAATTCGCTAGAGTACAAATTTCTTTAATCTTTCAAATGAAAGTTGTCAACTTTTTTTTTTTTCAACGGAATAAAAATCTCATTGCAATTACTAAAATTAATTAAATATTAATCACATTAATATAATTTGACAGTCTATATATTTATTTATTTCTATGATATATTTATATCATGTATGTATATAAATATATGTTATGCATATACGTATATGTATAACATATATGTATATTTATTTGTATAACGATAAACATTATATACAAAATATTATATCTATTAATATTTTCAAAACCTAACGATTATATTAAAATTGTAAATCATCAAACGTGTCATTTTTATGTTTAATTAGATAATTTTTAACTGACGGAATGGAAATTGTTATTTTTATTATATAGTTCTTATATTTCCCCTTACTCCCATAACCATTGCGCGTTTGTCCGTTATCTCTCTTATCCTCCCGAACGTTCCCTCGGGAAAAATCTATGGGAAGCTTCGGTGCGTTCGGTATGTACTGCAAAAATCCGCGCAGCTTCCTCAAGGAGCAATGCAGTTCGTTTCACTCGATTTAACCCGCTCTCATTCATATTTCCTTCCGCGTCACAGAGTGCTTCGATTCCTTATATCGTAATCTATATTTATATAGATTTCTACGCAGCAAGTGCCATGTGCGCTAAACAATATTTTCTTTTCTTTGTAAATATCTTAGCGAAAATTAAAAGAATGTTTATAATCGAATCAGAGGGCTATCAAAAATGAATGTTTTAATCTCTCAAATCACTTTTACACAATTCAAAATTTATTGGCGTTACAAGCGCGAATGCGAGGCTTATCGCTAAACAAACAGAGTTCTGAAGATCAGTGTCAGAAGCGGAACGTTGTTGTCTTATCGCGAAAAAAATGAAACGTATGACTTCCCTATTTACAATATATCCCGATAGCACTGATCGATAAGCCGGTATCATGATATTGGCAACAAATTACCGAGATATCTTTAAAGTGTCAAGCGAAAGGAGTATCGGAGCTACCTGTGCCGGCGTATCGATACTTCGATAGCATCATAATATCGTCAGCGTCCGGGGTACGGAAGATTGAAAGCGGTTCGCACTGTTCAATGAGCGCGCGTTCATGGGAAAGCGGGAAGAGGGGGGGGGGGAGCTTCTTCGGCAGATACAGCTCGCAGAACACGGCCGAGTGGAGTAGCCCGTACTCCGGGTGGAAGCGGGGAGCGAGATGGAGATGGATGGACGAGAGAGGAAACCGTGAGAGAAGCGAGTAGAATCGTAAGCGAGAGAGAAATAGAATGGGATAGAGGAGAACGAAGAAGAGAGAAAAAGAGAGAAGGAGAGAGGAGCGAGCGCTTCGTGAGACGAAAAGAGAGAGAGAGAGAGAGAGGCTGGGGGTAGGGAAGGGGGAGAGAGGGTGGGAGGGAGAGAGGTAATTACTCTGGCGACATTGACCCGGCGGCGACCCGACAGAGCCGCTCTCGCTCGACTCGCTTCGGCTCGAGACTCCAACTCACCTACCTACACGCCTACACTCGGTTTACCTCTTCACCTCCTCTCCCTCTTTATCCCCCTCGTCCCTCTTCGTCACTCCGATCATCTCCTCTTTCGACCTCCTACCTTTCTTTTCTTCGTCTTCCTTTCCTCTCCTCTTGATTCTCCCATATCCTCGTCTTTCTCATCGTGCCGCGCGCGGCGCGGTTCATCCGAGTTCACTTCTCGATCGCCGAACCCGAGAGCATCAACACAAGAGAGAGAGAGAGAGAGAGAGAGAGAGAGAGAGAGAGAAGGAACGAGAGAGATTGAACGTTATATCCTCCGCGAGGGTCTTCTCCACGGAGGAGGCTCTGCGATGATAGTGTACGTGGTCTCAATGAAACCTCTCCCCCCGGTGATTGTCTATGCGCTCGTTGTTGCCGGAATTGAGCTTCCAACGCGTATAACATGTTTACCCCCGAAGCTAAATAATTTTTCGAAACTCTAAATAGATACTAAATCATTAAATAAGTCAATCTGACAGAATAATTCGGAACGTGCATAATTTTGAAAGATTATATCTTTCTTATTACGATTTATATCTATCTTTTGACAGATTAATACTCGAGTTTCAAATCTTTCGGTTTATAAGAATAAGATATTTCCAAAATAGCGAATTTTAATACAATTTTAATATTCGTAACGTGAAATAGCTTATGGAGCTTGAAATTGCTTCACATTGCAAAAGAGACGCGTCTAAATTTTTTTTTTCGTTACACATATATAATGTAACGCGTTAAACAGGAGCAAAACGCGAACGATTTCAAATCGAACGACTATAGGGACTATTTTATTTTCAGCCACTCAACAATCCGCCGCGCGACGCGACCAACCGGAGGGATCTCGTTTGCGAGGTCAATCGGTGCGTGGCCGTCGTTGTAGCCGTCGGGACAGTTGAAGCGTACAGGAAAATATAATTGACTCTCCGGTAGCGACATTTATTTTGCATAGCTGTGCTTTCGTTCGCGCCGAGATCCGTGAAGACCGCTGTCCAGAGACGATCCCGATGAGTCCCGAACATTCGGCCGAGACGAATGTGGGCGTGCGAAGCTAATCCGACCCTCGAGGCTTTCCGCGCAGTTTTTTTTTCTTCCCCTCGAACAAAAGTACCGGACGATTCACAAGTGTGCGAGGGATAACAAAGCGCGCACGATCCGGGATTGCGAAAAATCCACCCCTGCGGAGAACCCTCCATTTTTCAGGAACACCGTGCGAAAACGGTGAGCGAGATTCGAGAGCGAGAGGAGATTAGAGGGTTCGCTGCGAGAGGCTGGACCTGGGTTAACGGAGCAGGTATACGCCAATACAGTATTAAACGACCAACACGAGAGCCAAGACGGCGGACTGCGGCGCAGCATCCGAGTTCGTGTCCGGCACACACTCGAATTATTGTAGGATAGACACGGATAGACACACATATGTGCATTATCCTGCATCCTTATACCGGGATGTATCCGGTGCGCCTGTATGCGTTCGTGTTCGAGGTGGACGGGACATGCGCACGCGGCTACGAAGGAACTTGAGCGCAGGCCGAGCGAGCGGGATCGCCTCCCGCGGCGCTGGCAACCTGTTTTCTCTCTCCCAGCCAAGTTTATTTTGATTTATTGTGTCGCCGCTAAAGAGATGTATTGTTGTGACGTACCCCGCGAATCCTCCGCGCACGTACGTCTCCGTAAGAGGGAAGGAGAAGAGCGAGACGATCGCTCTCATAGGAAAGAGAAAGAAATTCTAAAATTGATAATATTTTTTAGACGATTCTGTGATAAAATATGGATAATATCGAAAATCCCGGTTGGCGTATTGAATAAATTTCAATATACAGGGTGTCCCCAATTTAAATGGCAAAACTTCAAAAGCGTGTAGGGAACCGAAAAACTAAGATAAGAAGTCCTTTAGAGATTTGCGCGTTTTTGCTCCATTTTAGAGAAAATCGCAAAAATTCAATCTCTCATTGTTAGTTACTCTCTTGAGTCGATTGGCACCGAATAAACTTTCTGCTTCAAGGTTCCTTACATGTGTAAACACTCGATGTTATCCTTTACGGTGCCAATCGAATCAAGAGAGCAATCGAGAGACCGAATCATAGATGCGGTGCACCAAGTATCGCTAGAACAATGTCTAAGCTGCGATTAATGAGGTCAGTGCTACTCTAAAGGACTTTCTGTCTTAGTTTCTCGGTCTCCTACACGCTCCTAAAGTTTTGCCATTTAAAGTGGGGACATCCTGTATATCCATCACACACACACACACAATAATTATTTTACTTTACTAAAGAGAGAAGGAAATATATCTTGTATAAAAAAATCTTCAAATAAAGATTGATTCATATCATACGACAACGTGACACGAGATGACAAAATATTCTTCCATAAATATTATTTATCTTTGCTTATATCTCATTTAATGTGAACAAATATCTTGTATATAATAAAAAGATATTTTCTATCATTTGCGTCATGTTATATAATATATGTATACGAATAAATTTTAACGATGATTATTATTTACATTTACATATCTAGCGATCTTATATTTTTTGAATGGTCCTAAATGAATTTTTGTACAAAAGCGTCTTATAAAGCCAGCGACGCGATCCCGTTCGTCTCTACCAATGATTTCGTATTCGGTTGCGTTTTCTTCCGGAGAAACCGAGGCATCGTATTCCATTAAGTATAACTGCCGTATTAATTATACTCTTTCCCCACGATCCGGAGGCAAAACGCGCGCGAATCGATACGGCCGACTACTCTACGCACCGCAATTCTCGTGGAGTCGTCGGTACACAACGCGGAGGATCTTAAAATAGGCGATTTCTATGCGAAGAGCGAGGTAAGTACGTAAGCAGGTAGTCGAAGGTAACGCGATAACATTCGAGATCAGTTAACCCTGAAGATGCATGGTCCCGCCAGGCGAGAAACCGTTTTCTCTCGAGAGAGGGTCTTAAGCATCTCTCTCTCCTTTTATCTCTCTTCCTCTCTCTCTCTCTCTCTCTTTCTCTCTTGCTCTCTCCTCATACCATTCGTCGAATACGGAAGAATAACATTTTACTGGTTGTCAGCCCGACCTGAAGGGACGACAGCTTTATCGCGGTAGCGAAGAAGCAATACTTTAGGTAAATGAAAAGAATCCATTTTCTTTACACGCTAAATATACGTTATTCTCGTCTGAGAATAGATATTACAAAAAAATATTCGAGTATATAGAGATTGACGTGAAAAGGCGTACAATGACACTGACTTAACAATCAATGCCATATGTAATTGGCAAACTGATTCATGAATGTACGTTTTCTTAATAGCTGCGAACGCGTTTAGTAAAAATAATGTACGATTTGTTTACACAAGTATAACGATTATTGAATAATAAATGTAAGACGAAATTTTTTTTAAATTTTATCGATGGATTTTCTCATTATACATAGCTCTCTCTTTTTACGAGAAGATATATAATTTGTCGAGGAAATTTCTTCACTCCTGCAAGACATTAAAATACAATATAAATGCACAACTTTTATACCGATCGCGTTATCGCGCTGGTTTTAATGGTAGATTTTTCTCACGCTTCGACGGAATTTTGGTTCGATATCGCGCAAATCTGGACTATAATTTGAAGAGCGTCCCGGCGATGCGTGTATTATGCAAAACGTCTCGAGGGAGACGAAGCGAGGGCCTGTGCGCCTGCCCACCCTTGTCACGTATCGGCCATTACCGGGCGCGGGGGATCCTACGCGGGTGAATCGCGGTCGGTCGCATCCCGGATGATGCCGGGACCGTTTGGATATTGACTTTCCCCGATGCGTCACGGATGACAAAAGAGATCCGGTGGGTCTATATTCGTTTACGACACTGGCAGATGCCGATAGGAACCGGAGCCAGACGAATCGGCTCGTTTACGCGGTAGTGCCGATCCCGGGAAGGCGCGACGGAGATTGAATGTTTAGCGCCACGGCTTACACGGTGAAGCGTCCTCGTTAGAGGCGACGCGATTCAACTTCAATTTCCTCTCTAACGCTCTTCAAATTTCGATGATATATATATATATACGAGGGCAGGTCAATGTGTAAAAGAAGGGACCAAACTTATCGGGACGATGACGGATATCGCGCGTCTAACTATATATATGAAACATGCTCTAAAAACATATTGTGCTAAAATTAAAAAAAACACACACACTCTCTCTCTCTGAATGACAGGATATAAAAGAAGGTTGTCTATCTCAACGAGAGGATACGAGACAAGAAAGTGCGATATATTGAATTTAATGATCGGTATATACATACAATATGAAGCAAGTGGAATGTCTTAATAAGCGAATCTACGCTCTAATTAAAAAAAAAAAAAAAAAAAAAAAAAAAAAAAAAAAAAAAAAAGCCTGCCCATATATAATTGCATCAGAAATTTATAAAAAATTATGTTACTCATCGCGCACAAATTCGAGTCAAACGGCATGCCGTATCTTTCATTAGCAGAATTTTATAGAAGCTTGCGATAACTGATGCGATCGATCGATATTCCCCTTTCTGTTATAATTTCACGCAAGATAACAGAGATGCGATGTTATAACGTATGATCGAATCGAAAAAAAAAAGCTGTCAAGACCGTGCGTCTTCGCGTACGATTAATTGTTGTATCTTTCTTATCAGCGGAATTTTAGGCGCAAGAGTGCTTGCGACAGTCGATGCCAATGGTGTTATTCCCTTTCGGCATTATCTCACGAGATAGCAAAGGTGTGCGGTGTTCTTCGTTAATGATGACGTTAACTGTTTCCAGGGACGCGTTATCACGCATACTCTATCCGCACTGGCACCTTCCACCCGTGACAATCGACGAGGACACACCGGTTGCGACGCGCATCCGCCTCTTGGTCTCGGTTCCTTCGAAACGCAGCCGACACGAAGCCGTGCGAGCAGCGACGCGAAAGCGATATCATGGCGATAAAACCTCGCGCGAGTATAGCATTGATATACCACGCGGATCAAAATAACGTATTTTTTTCCTGGCACGATGCGGCCAATGAGAAATGTGAAGCGAACGCTCGCGAGCGATGTTACTCGAGCCCCCACGACCGTGGAATATTCTCTTAATTTATTCTTAGTATCTTAGAATATGAAAATCCAAGGGAAAAAATTCCTACGAATAAATATTCTCGAATTTGGAATATTAGAGCTTATATTTTCCGCAGAATAATAATATCACGAACTAGTAATATTGTCCAATCCCTAACGTTACATATTTCGTTCTTTTTTTCTTATATCAAAAATTAAGAAAAAATTATTTATCTAATTAAAATTAATTATTTTTAAATTATCTAAAATTAAAAAAAGAAAAAAACGATTTCCCACGTGAGAGGAGCAAACATTGATGGAAAATTAAGCAATCTAATCAAAAATTAATTTAGCAAAATAAATGCGCTAAGAGGAGGTAGGCAAAAAATCGTTCTTACATCAAATACATTCTTTCATTCACCTACGTCGTAGTCGCATATCTACCTCGATATAGAACGCTAAGTCTAAGAAGAAGATTTTGAATAAGATCTCCGCTTTTGCACCCTAGTCTAACTAGTCTCCTGAAAAATTGCCTAACGCGTCATGCGGAGAGACGAGAAACGCGGGATGACATCTTTAAGATTCCCTCTTCTTAGCCCTCCGCCTTCTCTCCTTCTGGACCGGATAACCCTCTCCGTCTCGCCTCGGCCGAATACTTTTCGGTTAGGAAGCGCTTTTCGTCGCGGCTTCGAGGCGAACGTGACCCGAGTAAGAACCCGCGAGATAAGCCGAGCGAATAATGGCTTTCAGTCGTGACACTCGCACCATGTTCGGAGGGTCCTGGACGAGATCCCGGAAGCTGGACCAATCGGCGTTACCTCTCGTGATGCCGGCTAGTACGACACGATGTCTCATCTCTGGTACTTTCCCGTTTGTACACTTTCCTGGCGAGAAAAGTCGCTGGGCTGATGTTTGCTCGCGGTAGATAACGTCCGTCATACGAATGTTGGAATATTACGTAATCCTAATCATCGTAATCTCTAACTTATACGAAAAAAAACTTTGGTCATTTCTTTATATATTTTATATTTAACAGCTAAATATATTGAATTATATTGTCTTTAATTATAACGCAGATTTTTTTTTTTTTTTTTTAGTTAACTAATAATCTTCGTATGATGTATTCTTTTTGATCAAGTTTGATTAACTTTATAATTTTAGCTTTATAATTGATTTTTTTGTATACCTATGTATATCTAGACACTATTTAGATTTGTGAGAATCGATTTATGTGTGCGTTACTCAAACTAAGATTAAAATCCAGACATTAAAATCTTGTAATGTCTCGTAATATGAAATACACAATCGATCATTAAGATATACATCGATTTCTGTTTTCTTTTTTAAATGGTAATTAGCGTCATTATCTGACATAATTTCTGATACAGTTGCATTAATGATCGCCCAATGGCTCACGAATAGCTTCATCGATCGCGTCTAAACGCCCACGCATTAATTCCAAACCGAGATTATCCGTTAGGAAAACTCGCGGAGATTGGATGTCAGCTGGTGCTCTCCGAAGTGTCGCACTCGCTCTTCACAGGCGAACGATCTTACGAGCTGACGGCTAATGCGACCGTATCATGCGTATGCAATGAAACCATTAGGAGGCTTACGTCAGCCCACGTGTTCCTTTTCGTTGAATTAGAAATTCCCGCTTCTTGCATGTTACGTTGCAACACGCCTACTTGGGCATCGTCCCTCGGGGCTGTAAGAGGTAAGGGCAAGGGGGAAACACTACGTCGATAATGTACTTATAAGCGCTGGCCTTCCCGGTAATCTTTCCCACATGAGCTCATTACACTCGGACTTTGCGTTTTTTAACCTCACCTATCTCAGATATCCTCAGAATTCTAACAAATGTTATTGCATTATCGTGTACGAGAGGGATAATAATTCCCCCATAATCACATAGTCATAGCTTACGTAAAGTAGCGTAAACACGTATTAGGAACTCTCTACGTGTAAACGATTCTCTTAAAAATTGATTAAAAATTGATATAAAAATATTACATTATAAAGAAATAAACCGATTGTAGCGAACTCGAAAGTCTCCGATATAGGGAGATTATACACTCTCAGAAAGGATTTCTGATAACGAGAGAAAAAATATTCTTGACACATTTAATCGTATACCGCAACCTTATGCGGTATAAAAATAAAACAATTTTAAAATTAAATCAATAATTCCTTCTCTTCTCTCTCGAATTAAATAAGATTGTCTTACTATCTTGAGACAAGAGTAACATATACAAATCTAAGCTTATATATTCTTGCATTTACAATAACTTGATGTTAGATCGCTACAAATTTTCATCTTCATCTTTGTGAGAAAATTAACGGGATAGCGCCAAGAGCATTTTATTCTAGATTTAAGAATTTTCCATTTAAGATTAAAATATTCCTTTTTCAACGATAAATATGATTGTCGCTATATCGATCCTATTTCGTGATAGATCGAAGAGTAATAGCATTAGATCCGGAAATCTTTTCTATGGGTGTACACGCGGATAAGGAGAACGAATCTCGAAAAAGTTCACGTATCCGACGATTAATTCGTCGCGATGACGCGCGCGTTAATCGATCGTCGATCGATCGCGCATGCCGCGCACGATCGATTAACGCGCGCGATCCGCTTAGAATCGGCGACGCGGCCCATATCGGCGCGCGATTACAGCCGGTTTTCGCCGGGATCGTGTCGCAAAAACTCGTTGATCGGAATCTCGGTGGACGACGACGAACGTCTCATGACGCAGGCCGATGAGACGATTACCTGGAATTCGTCGTGTGTATGCGGGAAGCGGTCTTCTTTGTGGTTTCCTGCGCGCCGTCCCGCGCTTCGCGACACCCGAAACGCTTTGATTCTGGCCGAACGAATGAACGGCGCCGCGGCCTTGCCAATAAATTATGGAATATTTATTAGCCTACGATTCCCCTTATGATGCCGGGATCGCCGATCAGGAGCGCGGCATCTCGACGGAACCACCGGCCGCGATTCCCGATCGCTGCGTATTTTCAAATCTGATAATTCTAATAAAAAGCTTGGGAATTCTCTTTGAGAAAGATGCGTAAATATAAAAATTCAACTGGATGAAATACCCCGCGAATCTATTATTATCACGTAAAGATAATTTCTTTAAAAATTTGTCCTCTCCGAGAGATATATATAACTCGATATCCGAAAATAAGCAGGCTACTTTTTATGTATTCTACGATATATCCGGTTTCTTCGATTATAATAATTATAGATGAAACGTTAATGAGACAAAATAATCCTTGGTAATTAAAATTTAACGCGATTTCCCTTATCCATTAATTCTTCACGCTTGAGGGCCCGCGTGTATCAAATCCATCGCAGCTCTCCGCTTTCTTTCGACTCTGGGAAAAGGAGGAAATGAAGTTGCGCGTGGGGGAAGCCTCTCCTTACGCTTCCCATAATCCTGCTATATAATAACTACGCCCATGACATAAATGCAGCAGCACGGTTAAAGCATACAACTGACACGTTTCGCACTTTATACTCCATCTCTTCCATATCATTTAAGAATCTACGCTGGCGGCGCATAAAATTACGAGCGCGGGGGTACGCTTATATTCGTAGCACGACCGCGTGAGATAGAAAATGAGAGAAAAAGAGGAAGAGAGAGAGGGAAATCGCGTTGAATCGAAGAAGAGAAGGGGGGCGACAAACACGGAGGGCGGAAGCGATGGTACTTGGAACGAAGCGGAATGAAAGCCTGTAATAGGGGGAGGAAAGAAGGAGAAGAAAAAATGTGATTTAAAATAATTATAAACGCATTACTCGGCCGGTCGGTCTGCCGAACGCGGCCGGGCAGACGAGATGGTAATCTCCATGATTTGTTATGCCATTGTTGACGCCTAATGAGGCAGGTAGGGTGCGTATATATATATATATATATATGTATGTATCCGCGGACATCTCCCATTGCTCGAAGTCGGCTGTATGCTTTAGAGCCGAGGTTTATCGGGCCGTTCATTCCAGCGGTGGATTTACAGTCGCGGGATCCCAAATCGAAAGAATATTTAATAGCCTTATAATATGAAACGTATAATAATTTTTCAGCTTTGAGTTTACTTTTCAATCGATCTACGATTCGCGATAAAAAAGATCGAGACAAAAATCTATTTATTATTTTATGTGTTAATAGATGCACATATCCTGATATTTTATATATCATGTGTATTTTATCTCTTCTAATGTTCTTTATATCACATGACACGTAAAATTATGAACAATATGTCAATTTGAAGCGGGCTCTAATAAAATTATTACCGCGCCTAATAAAATAGCAATATTTTTTATCTCGATACAGTCATTATTAATTACGGACAAGTTGCACATTATGCGGGCATTGTGAAGCGTACGGCCGTACTTTGAAACGCGTCTTGGAGTTTTATTTCCTCTTTTATTCTCTTGTTATAATTGTCTTATAAACATAAAAAAAAAATAAAAATAAGAAATATAAAACATTAGGAGAATTTTCTTTTCCCGTAGAAATCTATTTATATATAACTTTGAGGATCGGGGTACACTCTTTGAATGAGAGAGAGGCTGCAAGTACCGGTGCATTAGAACTCGAGTGTCTCGCGAACAGCGGCGCGGTTATCGAAAAAGCGACGCTTGCTCTTGGACTAAATACGTCCGCGCAAAACGAGATATTCGATTTTCCGCGCGAAAGAGCGTTCGCGCAGGCAGATGCGAGCGAGTCGCGTGCCAAAAATGTGCCACCGCGCCCGAGAGATGCGTAAGTACCGTTTTAAACTCGCCCTCCTGGAAGCGCTAGCTTTCCCCGGTTAATTCGTTGCATGTAAAACGCGCATCGGATATCCGTCGTCGAGCCGGCAAACGGCACGAAATCCGTCAAGAATAACGACTCGCGTATACTTGCTACGTATCGGAAAATCTTGCCAATAATCTCGAAGATGAAGATCTTCGATGAATTCTAAACGATATTTATTAACAGTTTTCGAAATATCAATTAATCGTTATAACAAAAGGCACAATAAAAGCTTTATCTTTAGATTATTTCTTTCCGATTGAAAGATCGATTTATCGCAGACGCTGTTAAATAACCCGTAGCTGCGAGATAACGACATTTTTCCGTCGTAGGCGCGATATGGTCACCCGTAAGTAGTACGTCGTCTCGTTTCCACGTTCTCGATATAACGACGCGTGTATATGCCCGCAACGCTCACTGACCCAATGCAATCTTACAAACGATCGTAATTATCAACCGTGTTCCGAAGTGTGGGATACCTTCCGAGAAATATTACAAGTATTACTCCCCGGTCTCGCGAGAGAGGTTTTCGTAATAGCACTCGCAACCAATGCGTGCAACCGATCGATTTGCCACTGATACAGAATTAATATCCGCGGCGACGTTTGTCAATCTTGCTTCGACTTGAATGAAATTTCTTGCAATTTCCTCGCAATTCGTTAAAATATCTACAAAAATAATCAATTCGAGATTATCTCTATAAAGGTAAAAGAATGGATCGGAAAGACGAGAGAAAGTAAATAAAAGACGAATAAAATGAAGAAATATGAAATTCGCAAATTTGAAAATAAATCATCCCTAAAATTATAGAATTAATATTTCGCTATTTTTAATTGTCATCATCGCTTGCGAATACAAGTCAGGTTTTGCGCGCGCCTGGAGAATGATGATTTCACGATTTAATTAATCTAAGCTACATACCCTGACGCAATCGGCGCTTATTGCCCGCGAATTCGAAAAAAGAAAATCTAGACACGCAGAGATGGCGAAGTTGAGAGAAAAAATGGGATCCTGTTCGGTACGAATGAAACGGACAAAATCTCCGGGGAGATTTATGCGCCCCCCTTCCCCCCCCCCCTCCCCCCGCCCGATAAGATTCAAGCGCGCGGGCAAAGAGTTTTGGCGCAGCCACGTTTACGAGCACCGAAACCAGTTCTCGAGGAGGCAGGTCAGGCAGGCTGGCCGGACGTCGTCGCGTATAGGATACCTACAGTTCTGGTCCAGGGCGAGCGGGACAAGGGCTCGTGGATCTAAGAAAAGTAATCTCGCCGCGGGCATGTAAAAAGAGAGAGAGAGAGAAAGAGAATCTCGTCGACGATCCGAAGAAATGATAAGCTGCTACGCGCGCATGTCGTAAAACTATCGATGCGCCGTTTTCCCTCCACGCATTTCTCGTATATCGCCATCTTAACTCTAAATTGCGCCTCCGCGTTATCCCGAGACTCGTTAATTGCTGATAGTTTGTAGATTAAGTGATTTAAACGTTCCAGAGAGACCATCTAAATTCCCGAGACTCTCTCGTCTCTCTTGTATTTTCGTTAATAATTCCTCAATGTTAATGAATTATTATAGCTAACTCACTCTTTCTTTCTCTCTCTTTCTCTCTCTCTATTAGATTACGCACGTAATATAATTTGAAAATTAGGCAATATAAAACCATTGACATTAATCGTCGCGTATTAATCTAACTTTTCTCTCGTACGACGGTCAACTCAATTAATATAAATCGTAAATTCGATGCATTTATAGGCAATATAGTTTTATTAAATCGTATAATTTCAGTTAGAATGTTGTTTTTTTAGAAATATGTATACACAGCGAGATAACGTATTTCAGAGGCGTCATAAATCACATAAGAAACTATTCGAAAGAGACTTGTATTATAAACCATTGGAAAGATTCAATTTTCCATAGCTATCTACGTGTGTTTTCCTCTTTCCCTCTCCATCTCTATCCCTATCTCTTTCACCGTACGATTGCAGAATTTATCGCGCGGATGTACGCGAAAACTATTACCCTCCGTGTCGGTAGAACGAACGGTCATTGTTGATTTTATTAGCCACGATCGCCTCCTTATCGAAACGATATAGTCGACTCTCTTTGTGGGTCTCGCACGCATACGGTATACACATGGTGACGTAGACACACGGTGAGTGTAAATGCGCCGTTGCATAAATTATCCCCGATCGGCAGCGAACGGCCGCGGTTACTATAAATTAACGTTATCGGGGTGTTTACATTACTTTCTTGTTGCACGATTAGTAATCGCGCAATAAGAGCACGTCGAACAAATCAGCCGCGAGGCGGGGCGACCCGATACTGACGGCAAATGCGTATTTATTGCCCGAGGAAAGTACGATAGAAACGTGGCGGATTGACGGAGAAAGAGGTCGGAACAATGAACTTGCTTTTTATAATAATTACGACCGCGCCGAGAACCGCTGATCCGCCTTGAAAAAGCGCACCAGATACAGCGAGATTGTGTATGATCTTTTTACATCTGTTTTTTTATTTTTATATGGAGTTTGATTTCTTTCTTTTATTAAGAATCAGCGTCAAATATTTCGCGCTGGCGAGACATTACGATAGGTATATATATATAATTAAAAGAAAATTCATGGAGAGTGAAATACCTAATAAATTAGGAAAGTGTAAGTTTACATTAAAGTAATAACGATAGAGGAATAGATCGTGTGAGGAAAATAATGGATTTGGCTTAAGTGTCCAAACTGCTGCGCAGTTTTCGTCGAATAATTATATTAGTCATTTTCCTTAGTTTCTGGGAACCTGTCCGCAGACGATTTTCGGAAAAAAAGTGATAATTTTAAAGTTGACTCTAAGCTGTGTCCATGAGCGTCTCCATATCAAAATTAACTTCTATATTTAATTTTTTTACAAAAAAGTTACATGGAATTGACTACCGAAATAACTTTTTTTTTTTTTTTGTACTATGCAGATCATTATATGCAACGAACGAAGAATTAAAAAAGAGAAAGAAATAAAAAAACATTCCAACTTTTAATAAAAATTTTCTCGATACTAATGAATAATGAATTTTGGTTGGTATCCAAAAACGGTTTTAGCAGATGAAATTGCTTCCGAGATAAATTATCTTTCTCTAGAAAAAAGATATAGAGAGTATAATTTATAATTTTACAATTTCTCTAAATGCTCCCGAAGAATTTCTGAGAAAAATTTTGTTTCTCAAAGAATGCGTAGGAAATCGGCGGCGCCGATAGTCCCGAAGCGTAAATACGCGACGTATACGCGCGTGCATACGTACGGAGATATATAGTATATATTGTGCGTAGATACATACGTAGATTGCATATGCCTATACGAAGTCTTACTTAAGTCTGCGAATAAGTGGGTCGCACACGCAAAGCCCCGGACTTGGACTCGCTCATGCAGGACGCCGCCACGAGTCGATGTCGCAAGCTGTGACTAAGAGACGCAATTTTTCCGCGCGAAACTAGTTGGGCCAGCATAGACATAACTATGGAGGCAATAACGTTGCAACACCCCGAACACCCACACTCCCGATCGAATATAGCGCGAGTTGCAGCGTATACGCGACGCACCCGTCCAAACGTCGTCGGTTCTTCGCTCCTTTAGCTTTTATCGGCTTTCTTCCATCTTTTCTCTTGCTCCTTCGCGCTCTTCGCTCTCTTCGGAATTATACTCGCGACTTGAATCATTCGTAAAGAATCTCGCGAGTTACAATTCGAAAGTCGATTTAGCAATATGCATTTTCTGTCGTATAAAATAGCAAAGCTTTACCTTGCACAAAATATGTTTCTTCTACAAAATCATTTTAAAACGAAAGGCCTTAAAGTATTAAAAAATATAATCCTAGAAAAAAAATTAATATATTGTATTTGCTAAAGCTGTGAATGTAACAATAACATTTCAATCGATTACCGCGATATCTCGCCCACAACTGATAATCTAGACAATAATACAATATTAAAAGCGACTGACTCAAAGTGAACTTCTCGAGGATAAAACAGCCTAATGACTTTGGCAGCCAGCGATACCGACATTTGCATCGAGAAATCCCGCGGTCGATCGAGAGAGGATCGGCGAAAACTTTCTGCCAAGCGAACGTTATTTCAGCCTTAATGCGAAGTATCGTCGTGCCCCATCGAACGACAATGAGCATGACACGATTCGACCTATTGCGCCAACTAATTAATAAGCCAGCGATCCGTTCGCGTTTACCTTGCGCGTCCGTTCCTTCCATGTCCTTCGCCACCTTTTGATCGAAGCCATTCGTCCGCTCGAGCCAAAGTCGAATCGCGCTCTCGCGTCAGCTCGATATTAATTCTCGATTCACGACCCAGACTCAATCCGATAGTCTCAAAGCTCCGCTATTTTCTTACGACATCGCGCGCGATATGCAGCCGCGAAAACACATTGTTGGAGACAATCAGCTTGCACTCTCCACGCGATCGTCGTCTCTGCGAGTTGCTAGCAAAAGTAATGAAAGCGATCAAAGATCCGATTGTCTTAAATAAAAGTAAACTTTTACTAAACAATAATCATCCTTTCGAAGAAAGTTCTGGATTTATTTATTTATTCATATAGTAATTATAAATAAATTTCAAAATTTTTCGTTGATTTTGCATTTATTATTTATGACGAATATAAACATTTTGCGAATTTACGTTCGTTTGAAAAATTTTGACAAATTATTACGTGAAATATTTATAATGAAAAATCGATGCGCTTCTCGACGTTCATAATAATCAATATTAATACATTGACACAAACTTTATTTATAGGCGCGCACTTCCGTTCGACGCTTTTTCCTTTTTCCTCAATAAAATATCTAGCGTCCGTCGTCTTTTCGCGCATAAAGGGATCATTCACCGGAGATGAAGCTCTCCTCGAAAACGCGAGAAAGTCGACGGAAATGGTGCGACCGAGGAGGATGCTCCCCGCGTATTTTTAGGGGGCCTCGGGACGTTCACTTTCGGTTTTTGGCGCAACGACAAATTTTCGTCGCGACATGCGATTCCATGCGTCTTGCACACAGACACGGATGGGGAGACGGGGTTTATAGGCTCAATCTTAAAAATATACCGCGAGAGGTGCGCGCTTTTTGATAAATCTCCCTTGACTCGGGGTGAGAAAGGAGGGCGATCCGTGTGTGTACGTCGTCGCTAATTTCCAACGATGGCGAAAATAAATTGGCCGCGCGTCGACCGAGCCGGGACGGTGTAATTACGCGAAAAAATCGACCCTGTCAAACATTTACGAAGCGTAATCGCACAGCTAATGCGCTCCTCCGGTCGTGTACCCTATGATAAATTCGGGCTCGATTTTTCTTTAGCAAGAATTCCCCGCGCGAGATCGTCTGTCATCTCCACTGTCCTTTATCCTCTCAGCATTAAGTATCTTGTGACAAATGAGCGATAAATAAAAGTTCAGTTCAGGTAAAAGCCAAAGTTATTTTAATTAATTGAAAAGTAAGTCTCGGATATTTATTTGCATCCGCGGGGCTTAATCGGTTTCAAGATCTTTTAATTTTAAATGTTAAATAACTTCGTAATTATTGCAATCTCAAAATAACTGTCCCTTTTCTTTAACGGGCAACCAAGACGGTCGCAAGCTGCGTTTTAACAGCGATCGATGTTGCTTCTTTCTCTCTCGCGATAACATCGAGATTATAGATTACGAATAATAAAACAGCTAGCTCTCGAATGACAAGAGCTGACAGTTATGGCGTATTTAAGAGTCAGCAATACCTGCAGCTATCTTAAATTTCGTCGTCTTGACGTTGACACGTTGAGCGTGACGTCAAGATCGTGGATTATTGATGATGAAGCTTCTGGCTACGTGGATATCAACGATTCCTGCAAGTTTGACATATTTTGTAACGCGCGTCAAAGATGAATATCCGACCGTTCTCGCTCCCGTGTCAATCTTTAATGACGTCAGTGTACAGCAGACTCGTCCATCGATGATCAAGCTTCTCGAGCGAGCACGTCGATGATTCGCGATTCGCGATTCGCGCGCGTCAACGTTAATTCGCCGGCGGCGATTCAACGTCGTGCATTTGACACGTTCTCTGAAAAGATTGGAAATTTCCATCGCTGCGAAATCACGCGCGATTGTAGATTACCGCTACCGGCGAGAGCAACATCGGTACGTGCGATTATCACGCGCGCGAGCGCTTAATGTAAATTATATTCTAACTTCCGCGTCTTCCCCCTTCTCTCTCATAGCCTCAAATTGATATGATTATACCCTGGATAATAAGCGCTAATAACATACACTGTACTCTACAGGATCGTGTAAAAGAAGAGTTAGATAAAGCTGTCTGATAAAACGCGCCTACGCTGTGTATATAAAGAGCTAGAGAAGAGAAAATAATCTTTGCCGGGAGAGATGACGCGAACAAACGGCGACTTTATAAAAAAACATGTTTCGCCAAATGACTAGATAATCGTTCGGCCGAATGCGGTGGAGTCTGCACCTTGGTTCGGTCACCTCCAAGATGCATCTCATCGTTGGCATTAAAGAGAGAATAAACGGAATAATAATTAAGACCGAAACGTCAAGTGGGACGATACGGCTCGAGGATTCTCAGGTAGAGAGAGAGAAATATACGGAGCGAGCCAAACTTGATTAGTTAAAACACAGGTCGCAGTGTGTGTGTGTGTGTGTGTGTGTGTGTGTGTGTGTGTGTGTCGGTCCCTCGTGCGGTAACGTAACTAAACGAATTGGTACCCGGAGTAAACCGCGCGACCTCACATATATACATATTTCCAATCTCGCCTATTTTATAAAACTTCAACATGTTATATCATAAACCACATATCGAAAAAATTAATCAAGAATTTTATAAAATCTATATTCTTCGAGAAATCGGATCTCATAGATTTTTTAAGAAGGAACGAGGATATCGTTCATCCAAATAGATAGGACCGAATATGAGACAAGGCGAAAGCGACAGCTTCGAGCTAAAACGAAGCAAACTTACGCGACGTATAAAGAGAGAATGTAAAGTATCAACAGATTCGCGTGTCGATACGTTAAGCGCGATTTGCTGACACGCGTGTTATCGTTTATCGAGTGCGCGCGTATCTAAATATATTACGTTTCTTTCAGCAGCAACAGCAGTGACAGCATCCAATATAGGTGCTTACCTACCGAGACCGAGAAACGTAACGATCGTTAAACGCACCCAAGCCCGGAGCTATTAGACAAATTGTACCTCGTAAAGCGCGAGAGACTTCTCGAGTTTCTATTTTTCAGTCACGCGATTGACTTACGTTACGAATTCGGCATGGCCTGTATAGAGAGAGAAAAACGAAGAGAAAGAGCGAGAGAGAGAGAGAGAGGGGGAGCTTATTATATATTTTATCTTTCTCTTTCCCATCGAAGGGCCCGCGCGCACGGACAGACTCCGAGTCTGCTTCGGGAGCAGCCCCGCGTGCTGGGGCCCCCGTCTTTCTTCCTGCGCCTTTCCTTCGCGTCCTCCTTCGCTCGTCGATTCCATCTATCTTTCATTGCGTCTCTTACCTTTGCCAGGATCGCGAGGGAGAGAGAGAAGAGGTTCCGCGAGACCACAAGAGGAGCGTAGGGCTCGCCGACCGTCTGGTGGGCGGACGCCAGCCTGCAGCAAAGCACAAGAGATCGCTGCCTTCCGCCAAGGACAATCGCGCTCTTCCTTCCTCCTCGCTTCTGCGCGTATCCTCGTTGCCCCAGCCGGATGGTTGTAATTTCGGGCAATGCATTTCACCGCGGCGGCTAATCGTGCGCGCGATTCAGCGAGCGCGCGTGTCGAAATTTTTCTATCACCGGGGAAACGGTTGCGTTTAATTACGAATCATTTTTTTGTTATATCGCGACGTAACCGAGAGATAGACGTAAATAGAGAATATTAGGTCTCTAAAAGTAAAATTTATTTATTTATTTATTTATTATTAGATATGTAATAATAAAAAATTCACGTCACTTTTCAAAAGAAGGATCACTTTAAGAAGAATGAACTTCTCGTGTTATATCGTCCTTGAATGAAATTAAAAAATTTGTCAAAGAATACGAAATTTTAATGCGGAAAGTGGCGGAAAATGATTTTCTTTTTAGTAAAAATGCCAAAATATACATTAGAGATAATTTTCATGGATTCCCTCTTGAAAAAGAGATTAAAAGTATTGTTTACTCTCGATTCTTTAGATGATCGAACATTTTTCTTGCAGGTTGCATTTTCGCGATCGCGCAAAAATGTTCAAAACGACAAAAGAGATACGGCAAATAACGAAGCGATTTCTTTATCGTAATCTCGCCGCGATATCGTCGAATTGCTGCACAACTCGCCGCTATCGTTGTCGCAAACTGCAACATCGAGGTGCACTGGCGATACTTTAAGCTCGGACACGTTTGTACCTTTATCGGTGTATCGTATAATGATATAAATAACATTATCGATGTATCGTGTCGCTTCGACACCTTCGAAACGCGAGCCCAGAAGGGCTTATAAAGAGCCGTGATGAATCCGCTCGTTAAAGAATATCGCTATTTCTTTATATGTTCAATATTTTTATGAATATTTAACGTAATATTATATATCAAATATTTATCGTAAATTATAATATAAATATAAATGTTATTTACAATTGATTTATAATGTAAATATTTATTGTAATTTATAATTTATTTAAATAATTATTAATATATATATATATAATTTTTTTATATATGCTAATGACATATTGATCTCAATAAAATCTCTCAGTATTATTGTTGTGAATACAGAATATACGTATGTGTGTTGTATACGAGACTTTTTGTGTAAAAATATTATTTTATTAAAAATATTCTATTTTTAAAGATTTTGTATAACGTTATTTATAATATATCGTTTTGTTAAAACGCTAGTCGAAATGGAAAGTCACAACTATTTAAACTAGTGACGATTTATCAGTTTCTTTTTTAATAAACGATAGCGAAATCTAATGGATACAATATACGGTTGGTTGGTCTCTCTGCTTGGCAGGCACACACGTGCCTTACTCACGGATCAGAACGGAACGACTTTACCGTGTCTGATTTAAAACCGCTCGCATGATTCACGGCTCTATCTCTCTCTCTCTCTCTCTTCAACTTTCACCCTGTCTTTCTTCATCCCTTTCCCCTCGCATCGCATCGCATCGCATCGCATCACATCGGTCGGACCGGTTTTGGCAGCGGCATCCTAAAACACGTGTTTTCAATAAGCTTTTATTGGTAGATAAATCAGACGCGATCTTATTGTGGGATTATGATGTTTGCACGCACCGAGTCGGTTTCATCGGACACGCGTGCACCGCGATGCTCGTAATTCCTGCGTTTCCAGCCCCCGTCGTTTTTTATTCCGCACGAATCCCGTCAGTTTTTGCGACGCGCGCGGATTTATGCGCTCGCATGGTCGCGCGCTTTTTTGCAATTGTATAGACGGATCGCGAAATATTGCGAGACGAATCGAAACGGCATCAACGAGGATAACTCTAAGCAAGAAAACATGTTTTTTTTAATGCCACTTGCATCATTTATCTTAAAGTTGAAGGTTCAATTTTTCTACAAGTTCTTGTTTAAAATCTATAAATCACAATTTAAAATGACATTGTTAAGGTGCAAATTATTCTGATAGCGTACTTGTATCGCATTTCTTAACGTGAAGAAAGCTAGTTAAATGAAAGTAATTTTTTCTTCTCTTTATTTTAAATTTATTTTAAATTCCATCATTCCATCCTCGCTGTCATCCCTGATTGTAGCTAAGCCGCAACTGCATCTATCGAAGGAAGATTCAACTCGACGCGTGGTCCGGTCTCGCGAAGAGCGCATTCGATAATCGCGTCGGAAAGGTTTTCCGGATTTTCACGCCGAAGCACCGGATCCGCGAGAACGACCTCGCGAGCCCGTCGTCGTCGTCGTCGACTATTCTAAGAACTGAGTTTGCTGCCTACGTCGGCAGGAAACGACGACGCGGCGCTGCGTCGAACTTGAGTTCGAACCGGAGACCTTGGACCAACCATTGACCTCGATCGCCACGTCCACCTCCACGTTCCACCGAGTGCAACCACACGCGGCCGTCGTTCTATTCGAACCACCGCCTCCTCTCCTGGGACGTTTCTCTCTTTGCATCTTTTTTTTTCCTTTAAACGCCACAATGTTGTCGCGCACTCGTAGCACGGCGATCGCGATAATTGCGACAACTTTGTAAGACATAAAGCGGGATAATAAACGCTGATTCTCATACCTGTTTAAAATACCTATGTATAAGAGGCATATTCGATCGCGTGATCTCTGTCAAAATCAACGACGGTTCATTTTGCGCATTATCGTGTATATTTTTTTCATTTTTTTTTTTTTTTTTAACCAGAAAGACTTTTTTATTTCTCCGCGCTTTTATCGGAATTTAGCGTAACGATTTTGATCCGCTCGCATGGACCATAATAAACTGTAACGAATGCGATCGCGAGGCTCGGTCACTTTACACCTCCGGCTCGTGTCGATTTCGCGACCGAGGCGAAGGCCGAGCGGAGATGTCAAGCGCGCTCGGGAGAGCTGCCAACTATTCCGAGAACGGAGGCTGCTCGTTGTTGCGGGAGGAAGCGCGCGGCAACGCTTCTCGCGCCTGAACCCGAGACCTTGGAACAACCGTTGCCCCCGATCGCGCTATATGTAAGTATATATGTATTCCTCGGTAAGAGAGGAATCGCGCGGATCACTCGCGAATCTTACAATCCTCCTCGCGTTTCCGCGTCTCTCTTTTTTTCCCCAACTTTCGTACATTCATAACTCTATATGTATTATATTTTGGAAGACATATGTATATATTTAATGCGATCTTGAGAAATCTGAAAAATTCGAATTTAATGCCGAAAAACAATAGGCGATCTTTATTTTAAGTTAAATTTTTTAAATAGACAAATATATATACGGTTACATTCGATGACATTTGGAAATTTAGCAAATGATTGATTATTAATCATTTGCCGATTATTATTGTAAAATATTCAATATTTTATAATAATATTTTGATAATATGTTATTAATTAATCTTATACATTTAATTATATTTTGCACGTACGATTGGCGATTTGTTTTCTGTTCTAAGAAAATCATTTTTTTTTTCCCCCCTTGGATTAAAACTTTAAAATATATACTTCATTCTGCGCAGAATACGTAGCGTAAAATCCGTGACATAATAAAAAAAAGCCCGAGAGAGGCCGACGAGCATGAGAAGGTTTCGAACATTTGATATGAACTCTCTCTACACTGCGATGCATTGTCCGTATCAGAAAGACGGACTCGCTGACTTTGCAAAAACATCTACTACCGTAAAAGTTCTCTACACCGTTTCCTAGTGCGAAACGGTAAATCCGTTCAGGGTCGAGTCAAATGAGCGCTCTGGGAACCGAAGGAACGGCTCGAACGAATTACGAGCGAAATCGGTTCTGACTCGTGAGTCGCGCGAAAATAAATCGTAATCTCGCAAAATCGCGCGGGTCATTATAATTCTGAATTTGTAATGAAAATCGCTCTACCGTGTTAAGGCAGTGTTATTCGCGCTAAAATCATTTGCAGAATATTTAAATAATCACCATAATAAGAGTTTTCCTGCTCTTTAGATGCTTCGATTATGACTCATGAATTTTTCATTCGAGAGGAAAAAAAAAATATATATATATATTCTTTCGCACAAAGAAAATTATTTGATATATTTTTAAAAATTTTTCTATTTAAATATATAAAACTATATTCAAAATTATCAGAGTAATGTTGTTTAAAATACGGAAAAAACTGGGTGTAAGTTAATGAATGCCACACATGTGTGACACACTATACCTGGCTAATGATGGAATCACTCGAGTATCTCGCACTGTACGTATCCACCGTTTCATAATGAGAAGGCTCGCGTTTGCCGCGATCACTAGTATTCGGCTATGCACTTATAGGTGCTAATGAAGCCACGTCATTCGACGTCAGTCGGCTCCTCTGCCGTCACGGAGGTCTCCGACATTTATCTCACGCTTCGGATCTCTCTCGTGCGCGTTCTCTCCGTCTCTTTCTCTCTATGCACGCTGTACGCCTCTGACGTTATCGTTTACCATTCAGGGACGGCGGTTTGATGAGAAAGAGAGAGACAGAGAGAGAGAGAGAGAGAGAGAGAGAGAGAGAGAGAGAGAGAGAGAGAGAGAGAGAGATCGAGCGACCTTCATCGGTGTACGATTCCGGTAACGACGAATCATCGCCGACCTCGAAATCCGTACCGATCGTTTCGACCCATGATGTTCTCGTTAAAGGAAAATGCCATTACCATACGTTTAGCACGATGTGCTTTGCGGTAGGTAGGCTCGCACTAAGGATATATCTCTTTTTTCATTCCATCTTATTCTCTCTCTTTCTCTTTGATACGTGCATGGAAACAAAGCGAGAATGCGTTGGAAAAAGTGGGGATTGAAATGTCACTTTGAAAATAAAAGGATTGCGTAGATTAAAGCTGCGTAAACTTCGATACTAATCCAACTTCTGCAAAACGTGAAATAACTTTATACCGTTTGTTCATATAATTTGTCTTTCTCAAAGATATTCTTACAAGTTTTATATTAAATTAAACTTTGGCGCGTAAAATATTAATTATCTTTATATGGATGAAATGAAAGAGGAGACGAACGAAATGTTCGAGACTGTCGGCGGCTTATCCCGATTCCGGGTCGTTGTCGGTCATCATCGGGGAACCCGTTGACGGAGTTTGCTCAAATGCTTCGCACCTGCATCGTTGCCGCGGCGACTTAAACGGCACGGTGCAGACGCGGACGGGCGCCGCATCCATTACCGTCATGTCGCCGACGCGCATTCGCCTCCCCCGTCACCACGAATAAGCAAACACTAAATATTTATTCGGGCATGCCGCCGAACGTGTGTCCGCCGCGCCGCCGCGATCCTACATCGAGTATGCAATTTTTCGGAACAACCCCAGCACTCGAAGGAAAAATTCGATCGCTCGATCGAAAAATTCCACATTCGGAGGAACGCAATTTTTTTCAGAGATAATCTTTCCGGGTAAAAAATTTAATAATCTCGCATGTGTATAGTTGTAGATCGTCGAGTCTCGAGTATATTCCTTTCGTGAGATCGTCACAGTAACGAAAGGACGATTTGTTGTCGCGACGTCGAGGAATGCGCGCGCAGAGAGGGAGTGAAATTTAATTTGGACCGACAGATTTATAATACACGTCTCTGCTTGTACGAGCACCGGACATTTATACGTCTGCGTCATGTTATATTACATTAACAAGCTGATGATTTATAACCATAAATGTACGTCTGTTGAATTTGTCACGTTGCCAGAGATCCCTGTTTTTTATAACGCGAAAGTTCGTACTTTATCGACACATTTTTCTATCGCGTAAAGTTATAGTGAAAATTGAGAGACGAACAGATTAAAGAGACCGTTGCGAATCGTAATCACTGCACTTTGGAAGGATTAAGCGCCAAGTGGGATAACGAGATTTCCAGGAGTCATTCCATCCATCTCCCCTGAATCAGCGGTTATACTAGCTCGCGTTCCACGGTTCGCACATGCGTTCGCCCACGGACGACCACGGGCGATTTGTAAAAACGAAGCCGAAGACGCGAAGAAAACGCGGTTGTAAACTACGGGAGAAGAGACCTCGCTTCTTCGTTGCGGCGTGGGCGCCGAGGCGGGAAAGAAAGAGATAGAGGCGACTCCGCAATAACGCGTCCGCGGTGAGAAAAGTGGAAACGTCGATAAAAATAAAATTATCGTCGGATGGAATGGTTTTTGCCCGGCCGTTGCTTCTTCTTGAGCGAGATATCCTCTCGGCGTCCCCGAACAAACTGAAAATCGCTCTTCCGCAGGAGGAAAGCGCAGACGCTACGGTAACGAGTTCGCATTAACGGAGGTGAAGCTACGGCGCTTGCAACTCTGTACGAGCCGAAGCTCTCGTCTCGTGTCTCTCGAGTAAATATATTGTATATATTACATGTTTTCCTCGTTTCACGTTAAGAGAATATTCGGTAAAGTAAATTATCCAGAACGCAGACTCGAAATTTTTCACGACGCTTTATGAGAGATATAATGTTCAATGAAACAAGATATTTGATGAGAGAAAACGCGGGGAAAGATCTTCGTAGATAGAGACAAATGTAAGTAAATACGGAAGAGAGAAAAAAGATAAAAGACGTAATTGCAATAGCCGCTGGCGAATGTTTCGCTCTTGCGGATTTTCACGATGCGCGTCGCAAACTCATCTCGAACCATTGCCGACCGATTGGGGGGAGGGGGGGGGGACACAAGGCGGAATGACAGCGGAGATGCGGAGCGTGGGAGTACCAGCGGAAAGAGAAAGAAGGAAAGATAGAAAAAGAGAATCGGAAAGAGCCGACCCTATAAAAAGCTATCGTGCCTGACCTCCCGCAACGAGACTTTTCGCTGCTGAGTATAACGCGGGATACTCGCTCTATGCGCAAAGTCAACTCGCGCGTAATCGTTCGGCTTAAAGAGATACGCTCGAAAGAATCGAGAACAATCATGTGTTGTTCTTCTGAAAGCAAATTACAATCGAAGCAACGAAAAATTATCTTCATGTGTCTATTAAAATCAATCAAAAAGTTTTTCAACAGGTTTTTTTTTTTTTTTTTTTTTAAAGGTCAGGAAGCGATCGCAGGGGGAACCAAATCGAAAAAAAATGCCATGTAACGCACACGTATCTATTTGTTTTCGAGTTAATAATAAGAATTAAAAACTTCGTCAAAGAGACTTGTAACAAGCAGTTTACCGAGCATAGTTTCGAAAATTTCGCGTGCGCGAGTGGCCGAGATGCACGCGGATGCAACGATTCTCTCGCTCGCCTCTCGCTCGCAAATGCAGCGCGACTTCGTGGCCGCGAAACTGGCCGTGGCGAAGAACGCGCCACGATGGAAAGAGAGAAACGAAGATAAATTGACAGATGGACGAAGAGAGAGCGAGGGTTCGCGGCGTTGTGGCGCGAGGGAGAGGTAGAGCGCGAGCACGACGAGAGCGGAAAGGAGAGAAGGAGAGCGAGAGAGCCTTGAACCCCCGAGATGCGGGACGAAGGACAAAATACTAAAAATATCTGCGCAAAAATCACCTCAACACGATGCAACGACTTTAATGGCGGTTCGGCATGCAAAATCTTTTGGAGAGACGCGATACCGTCCCCCTCTCGTTCCTCGTCGATTCGCGCTTAAACGGCGAGAGAACCGGAAGTTGGGCTATCTCTAGTTAATAAATATCGCTGTCCGTTCTATACTTTTGGAAAAGATAAGAATCGTCGCTCGTCCTTTATATATTTCCTTCCTTTTATTCGGATTATCTTAAAAGTTTAATGATTGTTTAATCGGAGGAGGGGGGAAGGAGAGGTGCGGGAGATACGATGACGCAAGAATGGATGCTGAATATTATAAGCGATTAGAAATTTATGGCGGATATTTTTAAAAATTTTAAGAATTTCTGGAATTTTGGCGCAAAGCGCGTTTCATGATTTGCGGAATGCACACGTGTTCATCACGCTGTCAACCTTTAAGCGCCACGTGCGTTGCATGGATGCTGCTGCATCGCGAGAACGAGTGCGTAAATATCGCGCCAGTTATATTTAGTGATACCAATGCGACTATCTCGCGTAGTTTCGCCCCACGCGAGCATTAGCAAGCAAAATTTCATCGCGTCTAAAGTGCGAAATGTTTAATATCTATCCAAGTAGTCTATAAATCCGAAAAATCTAAACAGAATCATGGAAAGGTATAATCGTTCTTACAATCGTTCTTAAGATATGCCAATCAAAACGGACCGAATATTTTTCAATATCTATTCGATTATAAAGACTTTACTAATTAATTTATTTATCTTTAAAAATTCTCTTAAAACGTTAACAAAATTCTACTCGCATGCTCTCGCTATTAATTGTAAATACGCAACGATACCGCTCCTATCGTTACCGTGCAGGTAATGTGTGTGCGCGTGTTTGGTATCTAACTATATTTGTTTACATTCCTCTATCTCTGCGTATCCAAGCAATAACAGATGATGTTTATGCTCTTGACGGTTAATTACTGATGTTGGAATCTTTCCGTTAATGAATAACTTTTGATATCTGTATGAGAAGAAATATATTTCCACACACAGATCTATAATTATATATCTGTGTTTCTCTTCAGAAATCACATAGTTAATAACGATAAATACATTTCGCCTATATATACATCAAAGAGATACTCTATCTCCATCTCGTACATTTTAAACGATCTACTAATTAGCGATAAGATTTGCGACAAAAAATTCTTATTTATAATTTCACGTATCATGTGCAATATAGAAAACACATAAGTGAAAAATTAAAAAATGCACACATGTACAAAATACATATCACATACGTTAAGGGATACGCATAAAATACAATTATATAATAAAATATAATAATATAATATTTCTCTATTGAATTTTCTCGCCAATTGTAGATGATTTAAAGCGGGTTTTATCGGCCGATCTGTACGAATACTTCTCATCACGATCGCGTCCGTGAATGCAACGGCGATGATCGTCCCTATCGAATCATCGGATGGCCATCGAATACGCGCATTCGGCCATCTGTCCGCTCCACTCGCTCGTGATCTGGTACCTGTTTGGCCGCACATTTGCCAGACTACCTACCTGCCTACCTACCTACCTATCTGTCCATTTTCTTCTCTTGTCTGCCTGCTCGCTTACCTATCTACTTGTCTTTTCGCCTGCCTACCTACGCGTTAGTCGAACGCAGTAACGGTGTTTAACGATGTTAAACTCCATGGCCAAAGAACCTGTTTTCAATTTTCTCCTTCAATTTCCTTAATTTTCTCACATATGCGAATTCTAGAAGATTTCGATATATATTTGATTTATTGATAGGAATTGAACTCCTACTTTGTATCTTAATAAGCAAACAGACATTTTTCGTATACTCGAGATCATACGAATAATTATATAAACAAAATTATGTGCTTTTGAAAGATGGCGAAAAGAATCTCGAGTCAAAATTTTTCTCCTACTTTTAATATTATACCATTTTCAATCTAATATCTATTTGATATTTTAAGCCAAGCAGTCAGATCACTCTTTTTTGAAATTGTTTAATTTATAGTTTTGCCGAAAGCTCTCTTTAAGATATTTAAGATAGAAAAGAAAAGAGAGTGGTTAAAAATTTAAGCAAAATTTCGGATTTGACTGTTCTCGGTGTTCGCAATAAATTATAGGAATCGACAATCTTTGCGAGTATGAACGTATCAAACATCATTAATATACACTCGATTTTGTATCTATTATTATCTATCTACCTTCTAACCAACAACGCGTACATGCCCAGTGAGGATAACACAGATACGTATCTCGGCTTCGTCCTCCGAAGCCTTGCGGAGAATCGATTTCGTTCGTATGCTGGCCGCGTCTCGCTCGTAAAAACGAGCGTCAACAAATCGAGACGCGAGACAATTAAACGATAGCGTAAAATCAATATGAGCCCGATATCATACGAAACCCTCCCGCGATAATAATATACGCGAAGATCGACTTTCGAGCAAGAAAAGGATAAGAAGATGGTAGATATATATATATATATTCGTATACATCTTAGTGTTCAGCTGCAATAATGATTTATGATCTCATAGACCGACACACTAATCTCCTAAAGATTTTATTTCACATCTGTGTAACTATGTGCGCGGCTACAGCATAATTTCATTACGAAAGAGATTATTGAAAGCGAGATTTCGTAAATCAAGATTGTAGACAACCTAGGTCAAAATCTGAAACGTATCAGATCTGTGGAAGATTAGGAAGATGGTTAGCGAAGACGTAAAGTTCGTCGTATAATGTTCGGAGAATTACATTGACAATGATGGGAGAACGGAATGACGCCGCGTGCGACAATGACCATTAGCGCTAAACATAAATCATGAAACTGCAATCGTAAAATACACGCGCGCCGGGGTTAGCGCTCTGCAGTTGAGCAACACGTGAGCGCAAATTGCCGCAACGCGTCTGCTTTAGCGAGATTTTCAAAACCGAGCTTACGTCATATTCGCAATAAAAAGGCGATTATACGCGATCGCGATATAGATAAGTGGAAGGTTACCACGCCACGGATGCGCGTTTCTCTCTTTCGCGCATTCGCCTCTTCTAATGTCGCACATCGGTCCGTGAATAACCTAGGCCCTGTAGACACCTCAACCGTGAAGAGTCCTTGATACGCGAGCGTGCGCATCTTTACGACATACATAGACCAAACATTCCTACACTTTATCGACACATATAGTTGAAATCAGCGCAGGCTAAAGTATTTCGCCATTTGTTAAAATGATACAGTAGATCCATTTAAATTTCCTGAATGTAGATAAGATCTTCATTGCTACATAGAGCAATTAATACAAGCTTATAATAAAGATCATGAAAAAAGATAAGAAATGAAAAGGAAAAAAAAGTGACGCTTATACTGAAAGCATTCTATTTTTTTTTTTTTTCAGATAATAAATTCTATAAATACAAAATAGAAACGGCAAATAATTTCAAATAAATGTGCAATAAATGAATGTTAAGTTTAATATCGACACAAAATATATGTTAGAGAGATTTAATATTAAATAGATCTCGATTTTTATACTCGATAAAGTATTTTGCTTGTGCCTTATTATAAAAGATTCAATAAATGTCTTCTAGTCGCAATAAATTGCCAAAAATCATTATAAGACTCAACAGTCAGAAAAAGAAAATAAACAAAATCTGTTTTATTGACAGAAAATTGACAGTGCCACTAGTATGCGATAATTAATGGAAAAATTTTGTCTATTTTTCATTCTAGAGGGAGAGTTGACTATCTTAAGAGTCTAAAGAACCATTGTCTTTTCTTTCCATTATCCGTTTAAACCGTTAAAATCCGTTTATAGAACGAATATATGAGATGGACAAAAGCAACATCGATAGTATAATATTAGCGACATTGATAATGACAATCTTATTTATCAGATAAGTTTAATTTCTTAAAACCTTTACGCGATAACATTGGCTTCGTTTTATTAAGGCATATAAATAGTTTATTTTAATAATTTTATATTTTGATATCTTCGCTTCGATTAAATTAAATTTGAAATTTATAAATCGATTTGAATCTTCCTTTCGCAAACGATCAAACGGAAAGGGGATGAAAAATAGTCATGAGAGGAAGTTTACTTTTGAGTTATGATTACTAAAATAGATGAGATACATCAAGAGTACTATTACATCTATCCCTCGGCCGTTCGGCCCTCAAATTGTTGGCATCCTCGTAACACGTGTCTCTCATCTGCGCCAACATAGTAGAGCGTCGAATTAGACTAGACACGCGTGTGCGTCGATATTGTCTATTCTATACACAAGAAGATTCTTTTCACGAACACGCTCGAAACTGTCGCGGAAGCGCTCGATTTACGATCCCGAGTTAAAGCTCTTTTAATGAGACGTACCGAAAGATTTACAACTTCGAGTTACAACTCTTTGGCTGACAGCAACTTATCCACGTGTATACGCGAGAAAGAGATCTCTCCTTAGTATACTATACCTCTCGATATACACATCTCTTTCTTAGCCTCTCGCTCGTTTCGATCATTTGCATCATCGCAACAACGTGTCTATCGTCAACCGCGTAGCAGAATGTCGAATCGTGGATCATGGCGCGCGCGCGCGCGCGTCTATGTGTCATAAAAGCACACGCGTTATACTTGTCATCGAAGCAGCGGCGACCGCGACGCAACCGAGTTGCATATGCATATAAATGTAGTCGCGCATACGATTCGTCCGAGAGAAATAGAAAGCGAGAGGAAAGAGAGAGGTGGGAGGGGGAGGGGAGAGAGAGAGAGAGAGAGAGAGAGAGAGAGAGAGAGAGAGAGAGAGAGAGAGAGAGAGAGAGAAACGAAGTGACTCTCTCAAACGATGCAGCCGGCGCGTGTATATGCGATGTAAACAGTGCGGTTGCTGCCAGCCCTGACCGGTCGGGTGCAACGCCACCGCGGACCTTGAGCGATTATTTTACTGTGAACTCGCTTCTCTCGCGCGTGCGGATCCGTTTTATCCGTGCGTCGCATTTATGAGCGCGCGGTTTTACGCGCGCGCGTACTACGCGCTCTCCGAGAGGAGAGATCGCGTCGCGAGACGCGCAGATCAAACTTGTCGAACGCGAGACGTAAACAACGATATATCCGCCGATTCATCCCGCAGGAAGGAAAAAAGAATTAATACGAGATTAGGCAAATTTATTGAATCGCCCGATTGCGTAGGATCGTTATTTTCGTATAGCGCGGTTAACGAGTGAAAAATGATTCGTTCAAACAGGCACAAGTTTAAGATACGATTAACAATATTTATTTATTTATTTATTTATTTATTTAAACGGGAGACGGTCGATGTATTCATATATTAATCAATATTATCTCGATCAATATTAATCGATGTGTATTGACTGTACAATGTATGATCTGTCAACTTATTGATTGTACGATATTATCAGTACTAACTATATCGACATTAATTAATTAATATTGATATCTTTTAGTGTTAATCTTGGCCGATTCCACGCATCATTTACGATGCTAATAATTGGCATGTTTTTTTTATGTTGGTGCGTCGTTCAAAAGCGCGTTGTTTACGCGATTTTTGGAAAGTGCTCGCGTGCATCGTTTAAGCGCGATATTATAATGTTTCCGCGCGTTCCGAAGGAACGTTTTATTAGCACAAATCACGATCCTCTATTAATAACAATCTTGAACATCGCTAGTTAACGCGGATGCGAGTCCCAGCCCGCGTATCTCGACCTGCATCCGCGGCTCCCCGTCGCCGCTACTCCAAAAATACGCATCTTACCGCCGCCGCGAGGTGCGGCGCGTCGGTTGACGTATCAGCTAAACGAAGGAAAACACAGCCGCGAGAGTGTTATTTCAATCATCGCGCCACGAAAAAGAAATCGCACTCGGAAAATATTTATCTTCTGTACCACGACTGTAAACGACGACGAGTCCAATCGTGGATACGCGCGCCGCGCGCGAGACCGTTGTGTGTATCCAACATATAACGTAATCTTTTGATCCGTGACGATACGCCCGTCGCGTATACGGTTATCGATCAATTGGCATTCTCGATTAACTCCAATTCCTATTTCGCTGGATAGAATAATACACACAGGTAGAATTATGAAAGAGAATAATAAAAAGTATAATGGAAAGGCTTCTCAAAGATAGTAAACAAAAATTAATAAGGGCAAAAGGAACATTATTAACGGATGTCGGTAACACATATAATCAGATTTAAAAAAAAAAAAAAAAAAGTACGCGACGCGTTTATTAAATAAGAATAATAAGAATGTAAATCAAGCGATACATTTAATAAACGAGAATAATAAAAATGTAAATCTGTGACGTGCGATTTGTGTCAGCGTACACTCTCGTGTAAAGAATTAAAAAATAATTCAATCTTATGAGAGACTCGAGAGACATTGATACTATTAAATACATACCGGCTGAATCTTGCGTACATTGCTATCGCTTCGTGCTCGAGTCTCGCTTCGGCAATCGGAGCGGCTACCTCGACACGGCGTGCCTCGATGCAGGCCTTGGCGAGAAAAGGGCGGATGACTGCATACGGCGTGATAGGATGAAATCGAAAGCGCGGCACGTTTCCACGCGCGATCGCGAGGCCCGCTATTAATAGCATACTGCGATGTTATTATCACGTCGATGAACGTCGCCGCGACAACTCGAAGCTCAGATAGAAAGAGGCAGAGAGAGAGAAAGAGAGAGTCGTTTTTACGCCTCGAGTATCTTCATCCCCGGAGAGAGAATTCCACTCGCGCATTATCGATTACTTACCTCGGAAGATTGTGTCGTGTGAGACCACGAACGGACGTGCCCTCGGCGAATCAAATTCTCCATTGTTCCGCGATTCAGCAAGCTAGATATTGGGCGATCGAAGAAGTGAACGTAATTTACAATTGAACTGCTTTATAACTGCCTTGAGGATATTTACCTTGGAATGTTACGCAAACGATCGCACGGTTGATGCACAGAGTGTGCTCCGTGTGCGCTTCCCCAACTTACGTTATTATTCCAAGTATATCAATTTTTTCAACTTTTTTTTTTTTTTTTTTTTTTTTACGCGAGGAAGACGTCTTGCAAACTATTCTTATTAGCTATTGCAGAATTTATATAAAATTGTAAGGTGGAGTAGTGTGAAAACTTGCAATAACTTATTTAGGATTGCACATTTCCCTCCTCTTAACAAGATATTGAATAATTAATATATTCTTGGAGCGGTCACTCGAAGGTTAATTAATGCTGAAAACGGTGACGGTGATGTGAAAGGAGCGGTTGTGAGATTGTGATCGTGATCTGTAATTGAAAAAGGCCATTGGTTATTTTTTCAAGTTATTTTTTAATAATTTCGATAAAAAATGATACAAATCGGATACTTAATAACAATGTAATAATGTTATAAGATATTATAAACAAGATTACTAAATACAAATGTACAGTTGGTATTTAAAGTTAGTCGTTTTCATTCTGCTTTCCTTCAATTATGTATATATGCTGGGGGAAAAAAAAAAAAAAAAAAAAACTTAAAAGCTAGAATATATAACTTAGAAGCGCATCTCTTACACGAATATATTCCTTTTACCATAAAAACGACGGAGCTTCACGATGCTCCGGCTAAAGAACGTGCAATATATCAGAGATGTATATAAACAGAAAGTAAGCAAAAATTGACGATCTTCGACGGAAACAAGTTTTTCCGCCATGCGTAACGTACGTGTAATCGATGCTAAGGAGAAAAAGAAAACGATTAAGCGATGCAACAAAACGAATGAACGCAAAACGCAATGATCGGCGCGATAATTAAAAGAGGGGAGGGGAAAAAAAAAAAATTCTGAAGACTCCCCGTCCACATGATCGCGAAAAAGTTAAATGAACCGACCGGTTATTGCGAGAGATACAAGTCTGTGTAAAAATATCGTGCAAAATTTACGACATCTTTTTCTTCGAAAGCGTTACCTCTTTCCCCCCCCCCCCCCCCTTCTTTCGATATATCGACTCCTCGACATGAAAAATAGACAATCTCGACTTGAGATCAGGGTTTTCAACGCATTTAAGTATCTCGATAAAAATGATTTCTATCTTCCTCTCGTAGCTAATCCGCTCGCCTTCGCGGAATATTGCACTTTGATGATGCTGTTACCCCTTTTCTCTCCCGCGAGAAGTTGCATTTTTACATTTGACATATCATTCCTTTTTTTTTTTTCTACTCGGAACAACGACAATGTAGAGCATCGAGGAAAAATAATTTGCACTTGTTTCTTCTTTTTCTTTTTACGGGCAAAAGAGAAAATTTACAAAAGCTCGCTCATTCTTCATACATATCGACACAAGCGATTACATGTCACGCGACGAACGCCTAAGGTACACGAATGCATTATCCCACCAATATTAAAGATATTACACGTTAACCGTAAATAATGGCTCTGAATAAATCTTATTACGTACACCAAATGTAACTTTACTCCATCGAAGCGCAATCTTGAAATATCAAAAAACCTCTCCTCCTCCCGCGATGATCTTAATTAGACATATATACACGCTAAGAATTTGTTAGAAACTACTACACACCTATTTGTCAAGTCGTTCATACATATATATACTAATACAGGCGTGCGCATTGGTTGGCATTCAAATCGTCGTAATTTCAATAAAAAATAATTTTATATTTTATATAAAATTATATTTTATTTTGAAATACGAACTTTATAATGTTAACTTGTGTGTGATTATTTGAAATTAAGAGTAAATTTAAAATTTGTCTAATTGTAAGTTGACTCTTAGAGAAATTATAAACTATAAATCAAATATTTTTTTAATGCTAAGAGAATACGAATAATTGTTTATTACTGGAACTTTGAAAACTCGCAGACGATTCGAGTGCATGGCGAATGCGCGCGCGCTTATAAGTTTACTTGTTACTCGATGAAGTTTTGTAAAAATTGAAAAATCCTAATCGTAACACACGGAGGTGCGCGTTGTCGGTGCGACTTCGAGTCCGCCGAGATAGTATATGTCATATGTGCTTATGATTTATTTGAGCAGTAATTTATAACGGGAGAAACGTGCACGTGTACATCCCCCTGTCTCTAAGGCGTCCCTCTAACACTTACACGTGGAACGCGACATTAGTGTGGTACGATATTAGATTATTAGAGACCGGTAAAAAAAAAAAAAAAAAAAAAATTTGGCGATCCTCCAAGTCGTATCGACGACATTCGTTAAGAATAGAAGGCGGTTGCGGCGCGAAGAAGGTAAGAAAATCCGATCGCAATTAAGAAACGCGATTTTCTAATACAGTTTCATGTATATTTATGATATGCGACGTGTCCCATAAGAGTATACTTAAGTTTTACAGTCGCTGAACTGGTTTTTTAATCATAATTTTTATAAAAATCACCCCATGAAAATAATCGAATTCAAAAATGGATCGATGGGGATACGTCTTGTGAAGGTTTTTTTTTCTTTTTTTTTTTGCAAAACGCTATTCCGCACGAAATGAATGTATAGCGCAAATTGCGCTTGAAGAGGAGAATGAAGAGAATCTTGAGCGATAGAATATGCGATGGAGGCACTCCAAATCAAAGTTTCCCACGTTCCCGGCTCTCGTCATAACGCGTGCGCTTTCGGCGCGAGACGGGAGAAGTGCGAGAAACACTTGACAAGATTCCAATAAATCTACGAGAGAACAAAACACACACGTCGGCATCGTCTTGCATTCTTCGCGTCGCCGCAAATCTTTTTTTTTTTTCCCCCTCCTTTTAACATACAACTACGTATCTCATTCCATATATTTTGTAACTCGTTCGTTAATTTCCTTTCTTTCTTTCTTTCTCTTTTTTTTTTTTTTGGTCGCTTTTGCACAATATATATCCATCGATTTAGTTAGATATCACTATTGTATCCGTTCGCATACGAAATTCCCGCTCCTGTCCGTTGAGCGGACACATTTTCTTGCCTCTACTATTAAGCGCTTGTAAAATTACGATCACAATAGATGCGTATCTGGAGGAAAAAGAGCTTGAAACTAAATAGCGCCGGCCATTAATTTGCGAACGCTTATAAAAACTTGATAAAATTTCGAATCGATAACATATAAGCCGGTTCTCTTCGTATGCCAAACAATTTTTTTCATCAGAAACATGAATATAAATATTAATTCGTATCTAGAAAAAAAAAAAAGCGACACAATGTACCGTATAGAGCTCTCTTTTTCTATCTCTTTAATTTGTACAACTACCTAAAAGTCGCAGTATTGTGTCTTTTTTTTTATTCCTCGTGTATCCTATTATATTAATGATTGCAATTTATTTTATTCAAATTATTATCAAGTTTTTACGAACGTCGCTTCAAATATTTTTATTCCGTATGTCCAAATGAATTCGAAACTCGTAAGAATGGCTCTAGGTCCAAATACACGCTCGTCATAATCGTGGCCTACGAGAAAGAGAGAGAGACAAGTCGAGCATCTCGCGCACACGCGTGCGGACTGTGAGCCAGCTAACGTATATGCGCGCGATGCGTACATTATCGTCGATCTCTATCCGCGCGAACAATAGCTTTCACGAAGCGAATTGCGAAGGCGGATTAAACGTTAAAAGGTGGCTCGCGTTCTGTTGGGCCGGTTCCGAAGTCTCTCCCGCGCTCTTTCTCGCTCATCGCGCATTTGTTTGTACAACAAGTGCCCTTCGTCGTCGTCGTCGTCACGCGTGTACGCTCAACTGCAAATTACTCGAGTAATTTATGGTATATCTCTGAATTCATATCCCCTCGCCACCATAATTTTCTACCGCCTTCGGATGCAAAGCTAAAGCTCCAAACTTCGGCAGAGCTCTTATACTCGAAAGATTAAAGATATCCCGTTACTATCTTAAACTTGAATTAATTTGATCACGCATATATTTATAACACTCTCTAAAAGATAAGTCGATAATTGTAAGGTCGCGATGCAACGTGTCAATATTATATTCGTTGCTATTCTTATCAAAAATCCCAAATGTTCCAACTCGATGTTTGACACGATGAAACAATTTATTTATAAATTATGGAAACATATTTTTCAAAACGCGAGAGTATAACGTGCGAGTATCGTTGATAGTTTTCTCTTGCATTAGCGCGATTATTTGTGCAATTACGAACGTTGAACGAGCGTGGCATTACGCGGCTTGATATGTAGCGCTGTTTCGCAAAGCGTTTTAGTAAAAATTTTAGAATCGACACAGCCTGCTTTTCTACTCGTGAAAGATTATATTCGCTCCTATTGTCTCCTCTCTACAATAACGGCTCTCTCTCTCTCTCTCTCTCTCTCTCTCTCTCTCTCGCCATTTCTTCTTCCCCTCGCGTTCCTTTAAGTCTACCGATTTCGATCTCTGCTCGTCTCGCATAAACTATGTAAATCCAATCACTCCAAGTTTCTTGTATGAGACGTGCCCTAGTAAGGAGACGAGAATTTCGGAGCAATTGTATCGTAGTAATACTTATTGCGCTTTCATGTAAATAGCTATCAACACTAACATTATACTTTGTTCCTCTTGGCCCTGTATATGATTTTTGTACGAGAGTTTCCAGACCGGAGTGATAGGCACTGTGTTTCCTTTGTATTTTATTTTCCTTTCTCTCAGTTTTATCCGATTCTTTCATTTTTAGTCCCTTTCTTCCCTTCCCTTTTCTCAGACACACCATTTGTCCTTCGTCGAAAACGATGAGCCCTTCGCCCTTGACCGTTTCTCGATGGGAAAAAAAAATAAAATAAAAAAAGAAACAAAAGCGTTCGTTGAGACACGCATTAATTGGCGCGGCATGATGGCCGTTCGCTTTTGCGTGACAAAAAAAAAAAAAAAAAAAATGCGAGCGCAAAAATTTACGTCGAGCAACTCATCGCATCACAATCAGAAACTATTTGCCGTTTTATTCTTTTTTTTTTTTTCTGGGTAAATTTCAAGGATCGATCGTACTCTGTAAGGATCACACGTTGCGTCTAACAATAAACCGCTCGCTCGTCCTTTCGCGCCGATCAAGGAGGCGTTCACCGAGTCCTTTCCCCTCTTCCGCTCAATCGCAATTGGCGGTAGCACAAGTACGAGTAATAATAGTAGTATCAATAATAATAATAATAATAATAATAATAATAATAATAATAATAATAATAATAATGTGACGATAAAATCGCGTATAATTACAGTAAAAGTAATAATATTAATAATTAAACAAAACAATGTTAATATATACGAATAGTAATAATAATAGAGACATATAGATACACTATATGTCGGAAACATAGCATAATCTTATAGAAAAATTAAAAAAAAAAAGAAAAAAGAAAGAAAAACGGTTGTGGTAGTGAACTCGCTGGTATCGATGCGACTATCGCTAATCACCGTTTACGAACAATCGTCGGAAATTAACCGCTACGCGAACGTAAATGTAAAGGAGACTATGAGATCAAATGTTTGATATATCGATAACCGCGCGCTCTCTCGCGCACCCAAGCGTGGCTCGCTTCGCCCTATCGCCGCCCGATGCTGTCGCTGAATCTTAACCGCTGGATTCAGCGTCGATCGTGCAAGCGATCGATCGGAGAAACGCTCGCATGTTATCTTCCATGTATATGTTGCATGTGCGTGTGTTTTGCTTGTATGGTGTGTACGTGCTCGTTCCCGTCCTCGACCGAAGCGATCGCGCTTTCCTCCCTCAGACTTACCTTCGTCGCGAGCACCCATTCTTTTCTCCTCTCTCTCTCTTTTTTTTTATTTTTTATTTTTTTTGGAGAGGGATATCAAAAAATAGTGAAGCTTGCCGCGACAAAAGGATAGCTTGGCAAAAAGGATTCTCCAAAGCATGACGATCCGAAGGAAATATATTTTGATGTCGGGGATATATATCTCGACGATACGTCTGAAAATATTCTGAGCAAATTCTGAAAATATCTCGAGAATATTCTGTCACTTCGCGTCGGGCACGTCAATTCGTTGCCAGCTCGACGAGATATATATGTACGATCGATCGTCACGCTAGGCGTATCGTTCTATTAGTTTGTTCCAAACCGACGACAAGTTTGTTCCTTTCACGAGGGAGTTTCTCGATGATCGTTTTTGCCGATCGCTTCGCCGCTCCTCGCGGGACGACAAAGCGATTATCGTCGACGTAGCGATATCTCGCGCATTATTCACCTTTCAACATCCATATCATTATTTCACATATTATATATACACATACGTACATACATATATATATATATATATATATAAGTAATAGTAATAATGGTAGCAACGCACACCTATTATACCGATCAACATTCTTTCCGCATTCATTCCATTTTGCGTCAAGATAGTTTTACGGTTTTCTCAAGGGTATCCAGGATCGTTTATAACAATAAAGTAGCGCTTCTTTTTCATTTCCACTCCTGATCTATCATACGGCGTGACGAGAATAACGCCACACTTTGCTTTAATATATCAGGAGAAATAAATAAAAATAAAAATAAAAATAAAAATAAAAATAAAATAAAACAAAACTAAATTTCTTCAATTAAACATCGATTAAAACTCTTTTTAACATCGTCCCAATTTAATAAAATGCAAAAAAGTATTCGTACCGAATATAATAATAAAATCATAAAGAAGCTGAAAAACAACAAAAAATGTAATAACCCGTGTACCCAAGCTTTACATCTTAACGCTAAAATCCTGATCATTTCTAATCTCTTTAATTTAAATTAAATACTAGTTACTGTTTTTATTATATATTTAATTTAATTGTAATATTAATTTTTAATTCTGCTTTTTCTATGCTATTACAGTTTTATGTTGTAATTCTAATGAATTTAGAAAGAACGCCGACGTCATAATGCGCGCGCGTTACGTACCATTGCTGGAGATTGTGTGTGTTTATTACTCTCTCTCTCTTTCTCTCTCTCTTACATACACATATTTCGAATATATATTATATTCTACTAAATACATATTTTTTTCTCGGTATATACAAGAAGAAGTAGGCAATTGTGAGTCGCGCGGAGGAACCATTTCGTGAAAATGAATACTTTGCTTTCTTCCGAATTTCCTTCTCGATACATTTTCGATCCGCGCGACTCCAATCGCCCACCCACGCTCTTACCGATATATATATATATATCTTCATACAAAAGTATACTACAATACATGTACAAAAAAAAAAAAAAAAAAAAAAAAAAATGGATCTCGAAAATGTCACTCATCGTGGCTGTCGTTCGTTTTCTTCTTCTTTTTTTTTTTCAATGACCGATATCCGTTGACGCCGCAAAGATGATTCGTCGCCAGTTCTTTGCTAACAATAAGTAATAAACTTTGCTAATCTTGCGCTATGCTGATATTCAAAATACGAAAAGAACCAATGCAAACATCTAATATCGTTTTAAATATCTAAAAATTTAATATTGGCGGACTAGTTCGTAAAAAAGATTCAGCACTGTCAAGTATCAAATCTCTGAGATGTTGATCGCTGCAATGATGGGGGGTTGGAAGCGTGTTGGCGCGAAACGAAGATCTATTAAATTGAAATATGCGCGTTGACTGAACGTCTCTTCCGATCGTATACATAACGAGATAATGAAGAGAATCCTAAATATTTTCCATAAATTTCTCCAAGAAAGAAAAAAGAAAAAACCATGAAACAAGGCCACGTGTAATGCCCTATCTCTTGAATTTATCTTAATGGCTTATACATGCTAATTATCATCCATTCTACGGATATCTCGCTATCCGCAAAGATTATACGGTCGAAGTTAACCGCAACCCAATTGATCGTATCTCTTTCCCCTCGAAGAGACATCCCGGCTCAATATAATGATCGGTCTCGCGAACACTCGCCTGCGTTAAATACAAAAGCGACACGAAAGCCACGATGCGCGTCAATCGGAGAAAAAAAATCGTGGAGGCGTACAATTTCGAGAAGCAATATATTCTCGAGCGCCAAGTACAAAAGACGAAGACACGCGATGGCGAATATATTCGGTCGTCTGTCGAAAGTCGAGCATGTGTGATTCGCGTAGGGGAAAAAAAGCTCAACGATAACAGTGGCGATAAATGGCGTTATCGTGTCCTCGCCAACACGTTCAATCGAGATCTTCGAATCGATTGGTACGCGAGATGCTCGCGGGGATTCACGGAAACAAACTTCTCTTCCTGTTGACGGAGAAGACTCGCGTCCATCGTGAGGACCGCAACCCGCGGTTGACAAATCCGCGGCTAACGATCCCCCTTCGTGAAAAAAGCATTGCATACAAACCGAAGACGAATAACGATGTCCATTCCTTATCCGTTACTCTTTTTCTTTCTTTTGATTTTTCAAAAGCTTGGCGAGGTCCAATCGTCACTATGATTGAGAAGTATGGCCATGATATCAGATGTGCTAGACGTGAAATCTACGTCCTTCATGTCCTCCATCTCCTCCATGCTCGTCGTTAGATCAGCCAGTTCGGACAGGTCGTCGGACAATTCGGCATTAATTATCAATTCTTCGAGTTTAACCGGGCAACCAATGTTGCTAAAGTCGTCGGTGAGCAAAGAATCATCGGCGAGGAGAACTCCCGTAGTGCCAGTCGTCGTGGTCGTAGGGATGGACGACATGACGGGCGATTGCGACGTAAGTAACGCCGCGTTGGACGGAACGGCCGCGTCCATTAGCATAGGTTGCGACCACGTCCTGAACGGACTCGTTTCCCGCTTCATGCCGAAAATCGTTTCCTTCAGCTTCTCCTCCTTCGTGTGGAAACTCGTCGCCGATTGCCGAACGCTAGAAGTCGAATTCGCGCGGCAATATCCGCGATTGTTCGTTCGCATCACCGACGCTATGTCCGGCAAAACATTCTTGCCGGCGAAATCGTTCGCGTTGTCCATTTCGACCTTCGGTTCCTGCTTAATCTTGATGGGGATGGCATTGTAGATTGCGTGAACCGTGGGAGCGGATTCCGAGGTGTAGTTATCGTCGTAGAAAGTGGCGGATTCGGGCGAATCCGGGGTGTCGCAGGTCGGACTGGTGGGCACTTTAGCGGTCACTATGGGTGGCGCCGAGGTGTAATCCACATCAGAGTGCAGTGTATTGCACGGTGTCTCCAGAGTTTCCAGGGTCAGTCGGACTTGTTTGGAGTTCAACCTGGACACCGATTTGCCACTCGGCAGAGTCTGCAACCTCTTCATCGGCTTCTTCAAGGTCTGCTGCTGGGTATTGTTGTTATTGTTATCGTTCCTCGTTCTGGTAGCGTGACTAGCGGCGGGTGCCGCTGAGGGCGGCGACATTGGGGAAGTGGCCACGTATGAAGAAGTATGATGCACCATCGGGCTGTTTGATGGCGTCGACAATGACGACGACGATGATGGCGACGGCGATGGTGACGGCGACAATGATGCCGATGGCGATGGTAACGACAACGGCAACGATAATGACGCCGATTTCCGCGGTCTCTTTCTCTCCTTTGTCTTGGAGACTTCCGCGGGTTTCGAGGTCTTCTTCCTGGGTCGGTACTTGTAGTTTGGATATTGTTTTTGATGAAGCTGCCTCAGTCGCTCGGCCTCGTCTCTGAAAGGCTGCCTAGCTTCTTCCGATAACAGCTTCCATTTTTTTCCTAATTTCTTGCTGATCTCGGCATTATGCATATCTGGCTGTACCTCGCAGATCTTTCTGCGTTCCATTTGCGACCAGACCATGAACGCGTTCATAGGCCTTTTGATCCGGTTCGGATTGTTTTTCTTGGTCTGCAACAAAGAAACAAAAAAAAGGGCGTTTATTAATTTTTTTCAATTCTAATATCTCGATTATACATAACATAATTAATATAACATTTTTAATTAAGAAATTCTTACATTTAACATATTTTAAAATTACGTCGATAATCAATAATTTTGTATGATTATTAATATAAGTCAATATCCGTATTACAGCAATATGCCACAATAAGTATACGAGCTATTTTAAATCAAAACCAGAAGATTTCTCTAAAATTTAAAATATTGCCACATCGAAAGAGAATCCCGATAGTCATATCGATATTCACCGATATCCGATCTATTTAACTCGACATCTGACCGCGGATGATTCTGTCATCCCATCGGATATATCCAATTGACCGCGCTCTTCGCATTAGACAAACACAACCCGGAATCGAACGATCACATTCGACTTTAAATATGGAATACAACGAATGCGGGTCGACATTTTTTTTTTTTTTTTTTTTTTGTGACTGACGCACCGCGATCGACTCGATCGGGAGAGAGCGCTTATGTGTACGAAAAAAAAAAAGAAAAAAAGAACGAACGTACAAAACAAAGGTAAAACGAATCAAGAGACACGACACCCGTAATAAAGCGAGCGGCTGCTCCCGTTTCGGCAGTAATTTCTGATATTACGCTACAAATTGAGCACGACACGGAAAAAGCTCCTCGCCGCCTCGTCACGGAATCGGGGGCCCCGGTTCGGCTATGCGTGCGTGCGTACCTGCACATGCACATGCACATGCGTGTGTGCCCGCGTATCGACGCGTTATTCACAATTAACCCGCAGCTGACGGAAGCGGGTGACCAAGGCCGAGCTCCCGAGACAGACTCCGCATCTCAACTCGCTACACGATGGTGGCCTTCGCGAACTTGACGGAGAGGCGAGCGATATATGCGTGCGTATGTAGCACCGCTGCGGGCTATATGCGCGTCTTGTTTCGCCGCGGATACGCACACACGCGCGCGAGCGCGCGCGCCCATATGGAGAAGCACGCATAGAGTTTCTATGGCTCTGCGTGACAAACCGCGTAGAGACCGCGTATCACGCTAATCTATCGCGTATCGAGGACTCTATCCGGATCGCGATTGCGTTGCGCACGCAGATTGGGAGAGAACGGATCGATCGAGCTCCAAATCTCGATTCGCCGGAATTTTGACCTCGATCTTTTTTTCTCAATCTTCGCTCGCTTTTACATTGACGCATACAATGACTTCGTTCTGCAATACGCGTACAATTTTAAATTCTCAACGTACAATGTAATACGATCTTAAGAAGAACGTGCCCAAGGGATTCTTTCATTCGTCGAAAGAACGTACTATGAGAGAAGTATCAAGCCAATATATTTTATTCTCGACACTGTCCAACAGAAGGATATATTACAGTAGGAGATAGCCAATTTTAAATATCTCAAACGGAAAGGAAGATCCGACAAAGTATTATCTTTATTGCGTCAAATATAATTATTTTAGAATTAAAAATGAAAGGCAAAGAGAAGCATTTGTCGTTTCAATCGTTTTAAATTTTACTCTTGGATACTTTGACATCTTCTCTCTCTCTCTCTCTCTACCATCATTGAATCATCGAAGTTAATAATAAAAAAATAGAGAGAAAATAAGAAACATCTACTTTTGGTTTCGACATCTTTTACAGAGCATCGTAAGAAACATTCGCGCAACTACATCTCGTTCCTCGAAACGTTGATTGAAAAACACCGATAGCTGATCGCGCGATCAACATACGGAATGACAATCGCGTCCCTCGGTGGATTCGTCCATACGACACTCTTCCGCGATCGTGATCGCCGAGGAAGGGGAGAAAGAGGAGGTAGACGACAGAGAACCATAGATCAAACAACACGCGATTCGCCGGCGCGCGACGTGCGTTATCGCTGAGAAAGGAAGAGGAAGAGGAAAAGCCGCCGCCGCGTATTGTCCTTTTTGGTCGCACGCGACGCCGTCCGTGGTCGCGAATCGCGCGAGAAAGGGAGAGAGAGAGAGAGAGAGAGAGAGAGAGAGAGAGAGAGAGAGAGAGAGAGAGAGAGAGAGAGAGCAAAGTCAGGGGGCACGTGTGTATAATAGTACGCACACACGCATTAGTCAGTGACGGGGCCCCGCGGATTCAAGGATCGTGTTCGTCGGTGACGCACAAACGACGAGTCGCTCTTGTAAATCACCTCGCCGCTTCCTAGTCGCGCGGCCGTGAAACACGGAATTGTCATTTGTGCCGCGAAACGTGAGAAAGTTTCAAATGGTTCGGGCCGCGAATGCTCTCCTCTGTTGGTTTCACAACCGATTCAGACACACTTCCCTGTTCACTAATAGGCGCATTCGGTGCGCACAATGATATTTCTCTTGCCGAGACTCAGATGAAGATAAAATAGACCGAGGTAATCAATTTTTTTAAACTTGAAACTTTTTAGAAATAAAACCCTATAAAACATATATAATGTAGTTATTTTAAATATCTATTTTTTTATGTTGTTATCTCCGATTTAATAGCGTAACGATATCTTTCACGCTGATATATATATATATATATATATATATATATATATATATATATACACATATTATATACATATAAAGTATATCATCAACGAATAGTCATCAATCTTTATTGATTTTACGATAAGTATATGTATGTATGTTGCCATCGAAAAATATCGCAGTGCTTTGTTTATCTCACTCTATCACAATTATCCTAATTGACCGTATAAATATCTAAAGATGATAATCTCTAATTGGTTAAATGACCGATAACCATACGGCTGAACGATCAACTGTCCGATCATCGAGGATGATTATTTCGACCAGACGGATTACATGCCGTCTCGGCCGCGGCTCTCTCGCGCTCGCGATCCGATTTATGTAACACCCGATAGAGAAAGATGAACCTGCGGCGCGTCTCGCGCAATATCTGGCGCAACATATCGTGTATATATATATATATATATATATATATATATATATATATCTCGAGGCGGCCCCGATCGTTTTTGACGAGTTACACGCCGCAAAAATGAGAGATATCGTCGACCAGGCGGCGCGCGATCGACCTAATGGATTCTCTCTCTCTCTCTCTCTCCTTTCGAGAGGCCGCAACGACGCCGGCCCCGAATCTGGGAGCCCTAAAAAAAAAAAAGCCCGAGCAGCCAAGGTGGAGGCGAAGTCGTTGCGAAGCCCCCCGGGGATCTCCCGCCATCACTGGCGGAGTCCAGATAAATCATTATCTTCGCCGACCGGCTTTTACCTGCGACCCGTGAAAATCGCACGGACACGAGAAACCGCCAAATCGAGCGTGACTGTTGGCTCGCGAGAGAATTGTGTCGAAAGTATGGTTTCCAAGGGATGCGATGAGGTGGGTTGCCCACCCTCCCCCCTCCTCCACGTGTAGTACATTTCGTTGTAGTTTACGCAGCTTCGCCATATGTTTTGCTCCTATTATAAAAGTGATGGAAAATGGTTTATGGACGGTTTTTACTTAGAGAGCCTGAACTTGCATTTTTATATTATCTGGACTTTGAGTTTTCAAGGGCCTGGCAGGACCTTCCATCTATAGTCTCATGATCATATATATACACTCGTTTATAATATTGAAAAAAAAAAGAAAAAGAAAAAAAATAATTCTCAAGATTTTTTTTTTTTCCCCCTTCAAATTATGAAATACAATAATATGCGAGTAGTTACGTTCTTCTTCGAACAAGAATGACCAAGAATCATTAGATTATACATGTATAATTACTTAGCGAAAAATTCAAGCGTCTTGCAAAATTTCAGCGCGAGTATATCGTGTACGATATAACGATATAATGATGTCATAACGATATCGAGGATAAAGATATATCGATTGTTGCGAAAGAGAGAGGTCTCGCCCCTTCCTTCCCCCCCCCCGCCCCCGCCCTCTCCGTATCGGCTAATTTCCCAGGCCGTTTCGGTCCGCGGACTTTCCACGAAAGAGTCCAAGACCTTGGTGCGTCTCGTTGTTGATGCGCGGGCCGGTGCGCGTTACGCAACGCGTAATTATCGAAACGCAAAAAGACGAGCCCCCTCCTCCCCCGCCCCTCGTCGACGACGACAAAGAAGAAGAAGAAGAAGAAGAAGAAGAAGAAGAAGAAGAAATCGCGCGCGAACGCAAGGGCATCGCATTCTGATCTGCTCGCGATTTGCGTTGCTTATTAGACAGCGGTGTATGTTAATGCGGCTAACGCCGTGTGTATGCGCGGCGTATATTATACTTTCAGATGTCAGACGGTCGACGTACCTAAGGCGCGGGGGGTGCGGCGGAGGAGATCGCGAGAGGCCGAATGTAGGTTACGAAAAGGAGAGCCATCTCACCTCCTCCTCCTCCTCCTCCTCCTCCTCTCTGATTCGCCGCATCCCGCGTTTATATTCAGCGCGATCTCCCGTTAGACGCAATTGAAATTGTGAGAATCGTTGGATCTCGGTGTTAACACAATGTTAACGCGCGTAGTGTATGAGCGGAGGATTCGAGAGAATCTGACAACTTGATTTACAAGTGCTAATAAGATTAATAAATCTAGTATCTCTATTGCGTTAATATAAAAGATAATGCCTTTTATGCCTAGTAAAAGATAAATTGTAGGCGTGCAGCGTCAATAGAGAGATGTAGGCAAATATTGTAGAAAAATACTATGGTAAAAGTATATAGTATAGATAATAGTATAGGTGAATGGTAAAAGTAATTAAAAAAATAGACAAAAGATATCAAATTTGATTTTTTGGACAAACTGCTAAAATGAAGAGAATCATAAAAATATATGACACGTACAAAAGCGAAGAATACAAGAGGGGGGGGGGGGGGGGGAAGGGAGGAAAAGAAAAAGGAAAAATTATATAAAATTTTGAAATAAAAATATATAGCACTTTCTTTCATATATCATTAATTATTTCATGAAATTTCGAGCGATTATGACAATTTTCTTCTTTTATTAATTTTTAACAATATACACACTCCCCACTATATAGGATTTTTAATTGCATTCGAAAATTTAAATACAATTAAATATACGTCACGACATTTTTATTTGTCAAAGAGAAATTAAATTATCCAATGATATTCCCGCGACCGTTGACCTCACTGTATTTACATAACATTTTAAATTAACTTATGAAACAGCCAATTAACGAAAATCGGGATATACGCGGGGGGGAGTACCCGACGAAATAAGATTTCAGCAGTGAAGAAGATTCGTCGATTGCTCGCGTACATAAAACGAAAACCGGTACGTATGTGCATACGTATATATATATATACGTACATACGAAGATCAAGAATCGTACACGGTAGTACGAGAGAAAAAGAAGAAGAAGAGGCGACGGCGTGTGCCCCAAAAGTAATTTCGTGACGCCCGGTCGTTATTTACGAGCGCCTCTCTCTCTCTCTTTCTCTCTCGCCTTCTCGTGTTGCTTGCCGCTGTTGTTGCCTGCCTCCACCATTCGATCGGCGCTCGATGCGCGATGGCCGCGTTTTCTCGACGCAGCTGTCCTTGGCCAACCCGCGCCCTACTCGCTACCGATCGCACCTCTATCGTTATCCTCCTCGCATATCGATTCTCTACCTGCCGCTTGTTATTTAGAACTTGGAAAAATCATCGTCCGTCCTCCCACTTGGCCACCACCTTTGCGGAATATCTCCAGCACCCGCGTGCTCTCGTTTGACAACTATAGTCGCGTAAACAGCGTTCTCCTAAATCATGCTTCATGTCAATTCCATCAGATTCTCAACGAACGGATGCTACCACAAATGTATCTCACGCCAAAATCGAATTTGAACGGATTACTTTTTAATTTGGAATTTTTTTTACATTTGATTCATTAGATGCGTTTTCAAATGTAATCAGTCCCCTGCACACAAATATATATTTAATATATTATTTAGATTGTGTAAAAAATAAATCTTCCCAAAAGATATTTCTAATTATAATATTAATTATAATGCATTTATCATATTTTTCATTGATACTATGCAACTTTAAAAATTAATTTGCCACAAAAAAAATAATCCCTAAATGATAAATATAAAACTTCCACTATATATATATATATATATATATATATATATAATTGAAATTAATGCGAATTCTTCGAAGCGGAATCCATTTCAATGCTCCTTCGTTAAAGCCATTCGTAACAGTCCATCGACCTGATGTTCCATCCGAGATGCGTCACATCCGTGTCGCCGTTTACGAAACATCGGATGTTACCGCCCGGTAACATCGCGAAACGATCGCGGCGACAGGCGATTTGGTAAAATCGTCTGATAACGGATCCTCCTAGCCTCCTTCCGTTATCCGCCTCTCCTCCCTTTCTCTCTTTATCTATATAGTCGCGTCGTGTCAGATCTCGTCATAATGATTCATCCAGTTGGCGCGAATGCGATCATGGCACTTATAAAATACACAACGATATATTTGTGCCTGGCAGACTTAAGTGTTTTTTAAACACATCGAGTTTCAAACGTAGCGTTATACAATATTTTAGCTTAAAATCATCTTTTTCAAGTCCTCAATTCGAATGAAACTGTCAAACTAATTTCTACATTAATTTTTATGGTAATTTCAATGATAAATATCACAATTTGATTAAATCACGCTAATTGACTTTAAAATTGCAAAATGGAAAACAACATTAGTCCATTAGATAAACTATCGACATATCAATTTCTTCTGCATAAATTTGATTTTATTAATGCGATATTAAGATAATTTTTTTTTTTCCCCCACACATATATAGAGATGACAATTTTTCTAGATGCGAGATTCCGGGCACCCTCATTCCTTTATTAACGCCTCGAGATCTCGTCGATGCAAAAACTCAATAGAGCGGTTTACCTCTCTCGAAACGTGATACGGATTCGATGTAAGGAAGAGAAAGAAAAAAAAAAAAACCTATTGGCCTCCAACAAAGAGTTAAAATCAATTCTCCGCAAACAGCACCGTACTGCTGTTTGATTCAGCAACCGTTCGTCTCGGCGAACGTACTTTCGTTTGACCTTCGCCGACACAATTTACCGCTATGAATCTGTCAACGCGACCTTGCAATAGACATTAATCTCGGCCGATCGACCGTAGAGAGGCCCGGAGAGAACGCTAAAAGCATTTTTTTTTTTATCGTCTGTCTCTTTCTCTCTCGCGGCGACACACGAATCGCTTTTCTCGCGCCATAGAAATCTCTCGTAACGTTCCGCTTAAGAACTCGCGAGCGTTATTTCCGGGTCGGGAATCAATCGCATCGTTGTTGCGCCTGGCCACTTTTTACGAGGTACCTAGATAGAGACGACATTGTGCAGCCGATATCGGCAATGTCATTGAGATTAGATCGATAGATAAAGAGCAGGACGATAGGCAAATAACCGATAACGTCAAAGACCTCATTTTATCGCGCGCCGCAGACTCGTACGCCGCTGTTATTATTATCGTAACAAATTTTATAAACACAAATATGTATATTACGGGAAAAAGATATTGAAGCGAACGTTTCTTTTATCTTTACAAATGTAAGAATGATTTCTCGCGCAACGATGACATTGATCGAAAATAAATTTAGATGCGTATGTAAGTTCTAACAGATCTATTTGTTTAACGTATTTAGCATCGTGATGTCGCACTTAAAGATACGATTTATTACAATATAACGTATATAACGTCGTCGACGTTCGCGAAACGCACGGATTATATTGTATTTACAGTTGGTCTTTTAAGCGCGGCGATCGTCGCGAGATAATCCCGCTTTATATTCGCATAACCGTAACAATAACTCGCGCCACCCAAGTAGAAATCCCAGTTCTTATCGGGATCTTCCTACAGCGCCACCGTAACTCCAATCTTTACGGCCGATTTTACGCATACTCGACAAAAGACGTAACTGTTCTTCGTTCGCCGACGCGCGACCGCTTTTCCGCTTTTCTCTATCCGTCTCTCTACACCATATTGTATACTGTTCAGAATCCGAACGAACTTGCTCTCGCTCAATCGCTATCGTCGTGCTTATCGCGTTCCATCGCCCTATTAATATTAATTGTAAGTGAAACACCAAGTATCGTAATTACAACGTGACCCGACTCACGCGGACTCGCACGCGTAACTTTCGAGGAGCGAAATCGGCGGCGGGAGTTCTCATCCCGCCATTTCACTGTCGCTTTCGTAATACCGTTACACCGGTTAACACGGTGTTACGGCATCGTCGATGGTTTCACCGTCGCGGTTAATAATTCGCCTCATAGATAATCTAATGTTCAGTGATTAAAACCTAGTATGCGTGATGATTTTTATTTTCCTTCGTATTTACATGCACTTGCGAATCGAGAAAACCCGTACGTTGGTGGGGAGAAATTTTTCCATCGTCTTGAAAAGTATAAATTTATTTTGATTCTTATTAATTTAAAAAAAAAAAAAAAAAAAAAAAATCTAAACTACTCATTTTTAATGAATTATAGCGTTTTGCGGTCTCAATTAGTTTAAAAATAATTTTATGAAATAAAATTTAAAAGATATATATATATATATAAAAATAATTTCCAATAGTTTATTTTTTAATCGCGATATTTAAATTGTCAGCATTAAACGCGATATATCTAGATATCCATATCCTTAGCCACGCTGACGCCATAATAAGACGTATTAGGTGCTTAGTTTTTCTTAATTGCACGATAGCAAGATCGCATTGAATATCGATGAGAATTGAAAAAAAAAACGTTTAAACATGACACGAGAAAGCGCACGTAGTGTGCACGGATCTGAATAATAATTTTTCGTAAATAGAATAATCGTGCGGGAGAATGCGAAATGTCACGTTCAAAGTTGACGGCAGACTTGTGTTCTCCGCGATGCGCGCGGCTCCATCGAGCCGACAACCAGCTGGCTACGGGATATTGGTAATTGCCGCGATAATTGTTCACGATAAAACACGGATCTTTCTCCCGCAGACGTCGTATCCACCGGATGCGCTTCCCAGAACGTCGTCCGACTTATTCCGCGCCGCGCGTTATCACGCGAGCTTTCTACGAAAGCGAGCCGAGAACGAAGCCGGGGCCGCGTATCCGCTCGTAGGTTTTTACTCTCGATAGCACGAAGGCAATACGTGGAGGAAACGCGTCTCTCGATTAAAATTACGCTACGCTTGTTTACGTATCTACCGTGTTTGCCAATATTACTTAATCGTTTGCGAATCGCAATGTCTTTTTAAACGCGCGTAAGCATCGTGAAATTTATTAACGTAATTCACGTAATGCGAAAGATTGAAACTTATTCGATACGGAGATACAAACAGATTTTTCTCTCGTAATAAATGCAAGGGTCTGACTTACTTATCTAGTACAGGAATTGTGACGCTCAAAGCACAAGACACAAGACAAGAAGCAGACGGTCGTGTTTGGCGGTAAATTCTAACGAAACGCATGTCATGTGAATACTTGTCAACGCGCGTTCCACTTGGAAATCGTCGTTAACGTCGGTGCACGCTTGTCTCTAGTAGAAAGGCTCGCGTATACCAAGGCTACAGCAGGTAATCGGGATAATTTGATGGGATTGTATCTATCGGAAGAGGAGGAAGAGAAGAAAGAGGAGGATGGGGGAGGGGGAGGGGGAGGGGGAGGAGGAGGAGGAGGTGGAGGCGAACGGACGACGGCAGGAGAGAATGCCGAGAACAGTCAAAGAGAAGTTCAGAGGGCCAATTTACCGGACGAGATTAAGCCTGCGAGAAAAAGAAATTGGAATCGAGACGAAAATTACGGATCTCACGTTCCCCGTCGAGTCCTTTTTTCGTCCTACCCCGCGCCACGTCCTAATACACACGCACGCATCCACGAATAGTTTATTTCCGAAGCGACATAAATCAAAGATGAAAAAATAATTTCTATATCAGATAAATGAAAATGTATACATAATTGTATATTCTTGGCTAAAAATAGCCCGTATTGTGAGATATTTCTAGTTTCATGCAGAGATGAGTAAAGAGAGATTATTATATTTTTACTTAGTAGACAGCACGCATACATAAATATTAAATGTTCCAAAAATCTTAATTTCTATTAATGAATTTGATGTCAAGATATTATATGAAATTCTACGATATCTCTCTTACTCCCCTTTGCGCTTTTCAATCGCGCATTCCGGACGAGTAATTCATGACTCGTATATTGCGATTTCTCGAGACGGATGCAGCAGAGATTCGATATGCACGTAATGCAAAGTTATGGAATATCAAAAGAAATTAAACTGGCTAACGTAATTGCAACGCAATCAAATCGAAATAGTCATCGAATCAAGTAAGAACAAAGATATATAAAAATTCTATATTTCTTCGAAGAATTGTAATTCAATCCATTATACAATATATATAAAATTTATTTAACAACTATTTAATGAAAACTATCTTTTTTTTCTTCAAATTACCTTTATTTTTATTTTTCTCTTATTAAGCCTAATATTTATCTATCTATGTTGAACGAGAAATGTTAAAATGTTGATACCGGATTAATTTCTTTTTTAATATTTCGTAATAAAATGTATAATGTAATTATACAAAAAGAGACATAATTGGAACCCATATCTCTTAGTATTCAAGAATTATTTAAACGAATCTTCTCAATGATTCGGATTGGATGATAAATAGAATAGCTATATTCCCAATTGAATATCGATTGCCTAAAGTCTAAATAAACGACCGTGCTGCATCGTCGAATTACAGCCTCTCGAAGGATTTCAATGCGATGGCAAGAGTCGTGCGTGTGAAATCGAAAAATCACGACGATGACGCGAATCGATCGATTATTCCGCGCCGCGAACGCATACTCGAGAATATCGGGGAATGTTATTTCCCCGGAGCGATACAAAATACACAACCGTGTGTAGGATTACCTGGTCGAACCGAGCTCTAGAATTAGAGAGACCCGGAGTCATTAAAATCCCGAAGGATAACTGACCGTTCGAAAGATTCGAGGCCGGGACTTAGAAAAATCTTGGCCAGATCTGTGTGTGCCACCGAGCAATTATGTACGGGGGAGGAATATCCGGTTCATATATCGGTCTCTTGATGCGGGAAGCCGAGGTCTGGAAATATCTACGAATTTTCACGCGAGCCATATGGCACCCTGTTTCGTCGCTCGCAACGAAACACACACACACGCTCGTCGAATGCACGGGTCCTTAAGTAGGGATGTAACGCTACATAGGTCTGAAGAGCAGAAGGCATACTCAAATTGTATCTGACGACCCTTTTCTTTGATGTTTTCGAAACCGCTCTTTCTCTCGGAACCTTCCAAGAAAAATTCCCTACGAGAGAGATTACGTTAAATCCGAATAACACATTTTTAGTGTAGAAAGGTTGAAAAGATTAAGGAGCGCCTATATATTTCCGATTTTATACAACATTTACAATTTCTTGCCCTTTATATCTTTAGTGCCTAGCAATATATATTTGATTTACGTAAAGGCTCTGACGATGAGAATTTTAAGACTATTGTTATGTACTGTATCAATATAAGTGTAGAATTTCTCATTCTCGGCAACCGCGGTACAAGGATAAATATTATACATTCCTATATTTGGAACGACTGATTTCTTTCGGTTAAAGACGCTGCCACAAACTTCGCCGATCGATACATAAGCGAGGGGGGGAAAAAAAAAACGTTTATGACGTCGAAGAAACGAATCCCGCAAACAAACAACGCATCGGCGATATTTCACGTTTCGTGTCTAACGAGTTATCTCAATATACCTATCGTATTCCTCATCAAGATACAGAAATCTTTTCGACAAGTCCAATAATACATTGAATCATTGCCGGATGGATTGAACCGATGACCGAAACTTTCATCCTTACGATTGTTCCGCTTTAAGGATTACATTTACGTCTGTATTTTCCGGTATATTTAGATATTTTTAAAATTTTTTCCCTCATAGATTGTAAAAGAAAAAAAGTAACGTAATCAAATATACAAAAATAAAACAATCTCTTCATTTTATTGTTTTATACGAATAATAATGATCATTGCAAAAATTGGTAGATTAATGACGCGAGCTTTCGTATTAGGAATGGGCTTAATGCACGATCTAGTAGAAACCACACAAAAGATGTTTTCAATTATCGCGAAAAAAAAAAAAAGACGCGCGAGATTGTCCCGTGAATAAACGCACGCATGATGTTTCGAGAAATCGCGCCTGTCATTTCCAGCTGTGTAACCAACGCGATCGTCCATCATAAATTCATAAAAGTCGCATCGATGAATACGAAAGAGAATACGCGTGAAGCAATAAATTTCGTTAACGCTAGAGATTTATACACTTCGAGCCACGCGCGCAGATAAGAATATAGTTTATATGATTCGTTTTTATAAGTATAAGTTTCTTCCATATTATCATTTTTTTTTTTTTTTTTTTTTTTTTTTTTTTTTTTCCCACTATGATATGATCGTTATGGCAAAATCATATTTCTCGTTTATCGAAACTGGGGAAAGCGCTCTCTCAGGATGTTAATCCGACTTAAGGAAGACCGTCGATGTATTTGTGCAGTAAATCTGTGATGGGAGTTTCGAAATTTTTACCTGCGGCCGCTTTCGTAAAGCTTAACCTTCGTCATGCGAATACTGATGCCATTCAAACTCGCATATAACATATACACTTTTCTCTTCAATTAATATTTACTGAAAATTTTCTTTAGAAAAATAGAAATCGATAGGTATAAAAAGAATTCACCGGATCGAACGTTTCGACCGACAAACTTATTCCGCGAAATGAAACTCTTTATAATAATATGGATCCGTCATATACGCTGGTCGGGCTGTCAGGCGATCCGCCATCTGGGGATTAATTTAATAGCCGACTCGAACAGGCCGTATCGTGTATCGACGCAATTTCTGTCTAATGCGAAATGATTTTTATCTCGATTTCTATGATCGTAATTCTCTTTCACATAGCTACCTTAACACGTCCGCGGATAATGAAAGATCTAACTATCGCAATGTTAATTTTACGATGTGTAATTGCATAAAATATATCATAAATTTTTATCGTAATATCGGCAACGCAATCTTAATCGTTAAAAAATACTTAAAAAATATTTTAGACTGAAATCGCTTTTTTCAATTTAAGATTTATGCCTGATGTCTGTTTAAAAGAAAATGCCGTGTCGAAGAACTTCCGAAAGTCATACAAACGTAGAATCATAAAAATAAAATATTTTAAAGATGATGAAAGAATGTGGTATTATTCCTCTCAAATGGACACTGGCCATAAAATAAAATAGAAAGTGTCTATTTAAATTTTGAAAGTAATCCTGATAATTTTCTTTGATTTTTTCAAGCATTTTCGTTTAAATTTTCAAATAAAATTGTAGCTTTTAAAATTGATTTACTTCGTAAATTTCTTAACGTTCCTCTCTTATACAATGACGGGAGAAAAATTTAAGAGCAAAACTGAACGTCGTTCTTAAAAAATAAAGCAGGAGCAAGATGATTTCGAGACGACAAAGTTTCGATAAAAATTCCTAGAAAATTTCCGGAAATCCTCTAATTTTTTTCATATATGAAATAAAATTCTAATTACTTCTACGTACTTACCTGAGTCGCATCTGAATAAGGCGTCGGCGAATTTTGATCAACCAGTAAAGATCCGAATACGATGGGTATCCCCGAGTTCGAGGGATTATCCTGTTGCGTAGGCACCATTTTCGGGCCGCTTGGAAAAAAACTCCACGTGCACTTCACTTCAATTAAATTACAAATCTGATGAAATCGACGACTCGCATCACAATCCGTACGCTTTGTCAGCGAACGTGAAGATTACTCTTACGTATCCTCGATCGCTTGTCGATCACACACGCAGGCGATTCTCTACAGATCGACGTACCTTCCGTACGTCGGAATAAATCCGATATCTCGCTGCGGCGAGATAATCGCACAACTCGAAAACGAGTGCTCGTTTCTCCAGACAAAACTTTAGATCCGTATCTAAACAGCTACTTTGCTTATATATTGACTGTCGGGCGAAAATGACCGAAGGGCGATATACGATGCTTCTTCTCTCGTGAACGCGACTCGACTGTGGACGATGAACAGCGCGCGATTCAGCGCGTAGCTATTTCTCCGATCACTGCGTAGAACGCCTCTTCGCTTGCGGATCTTATCCGAAAACGGGAGAGACGCGACGGCACGTATTTCCGCATCCACGTGCTCGCGGAGCAGCGACGTGATTACGGTGCGTGTCAATCGTATTCTTCTATCGCTCACGTCGAGCGTATACGCTTTTTCCCGGCTCTATACCGGATATCGATGACGCGTACGCGCGTTTAGACGTTAGACGATCCTCTCACAGTCGCTCGTCGATCACGAATTGACATCCTCGCCCGTTCGGGTAACGAATTATCTCGGATACTCACTCCACGAGCGCTCATGTGCTACTGACTGAAACGTGCAGCTCCCCGACTCTATAGAGCGCTCAGCTGTGAGTAGTATCCCCACTTTTACCGCGAACGCAACGCGCAGACCAATCTGCGTCTGTCTGTCATCCCCACCCGCTCCATTTCATCTGCCACGGCTCGTTCGCCGCGCTTACACTACGATCACTCAGCCGCGGTACGCCGCGCCGTACGTACGCATTTATGAGAGTACAATTTTTATTTGCCCGTGCGTATCTTTAAACTCAATTGCTAATCGATAACTGTCAGTGTCAAATACGGTCGCAGCTTTCCATCTTTGACACCACACATTTCTATCTACATTTTCTATTTATATTTTCTATCGTTTTATCTCTCTTCCCAGTGAATCCTATCTTTATGAAAGGCAAGATTTAATAACATGAAAAAAATGTTGCTGTCTTATCATCAACATCCGGATATATATATATATATATATATATATACACATGTATATAAAGTAAACATTGATAACAATTTAATACTTATATTTGTATTTAATATAATTTTATATATATATAGATATGGATATATAAAATTATATTAAGTACAAATATAAGTATTAAATTGTTATTAATGTTATTTTTAAATTAGAATTAAAAAGACATTTATTACATAATAAATACAAAACCCCGGAACAAAATTCTCTTATTTAATTTATAAAAATCAAACCGGATAAAATAAAAACTTCTCTTAAAGGAAAAAAAAAAAAAAAAGCCGGTACGCGAGGTTACTGTGCCTGATGTCCTTGTATCTTCTCGCGATTAGTTTAATCCTGCGCAACTTGGTGCGACCGCGAAGTCGCGTTATACCGGTTTGGGTACTTGGATACCATACCTGCGGGGGCGTAAAAACATGCGAAATTAAGAGATTACGATCAGCGTGGCGTACACTTTCTCATATGATGAGCTTTTGAATGCGTCCTTACGTATGCCAGATAATGTATCTTGAGAAGGCGTGTGTTGCGGAGAAGAAATTTGAATCGTAAACCGTTAATTTAATCCCAGTACAGCTTAAAAAGACATCCAAATAACATGTAAATAATAACGTTTCTTTAAATCATTTGTTTCGTTGATTTCTCTATCCTTGTCGACTTGAGAATCAATTCATATAAATATAATTATTAATATACTAGACATAAAACATCAAAACTATACAAACTTGATATAATTACATTTTTAAAAAAATTGAACATTCTCTTCCCGAAAAAGAATAATGTGCGTTATATAAATATTTTTTGAATAAATAAATTTATATACACCAGCTGTGTGTGTGTGTATGTGTGTGTGTAATATGGAAAAAAAAGAGAGAGAGAGAGAGAGAGAGAAAGTTCTTTATCTCTCTGTTTATATACATTGTTTACTTACAAAATACTCACTTTATACTTGATCGTAGAATCGTAAAAATGATTTCTTGCTTCCTCTCCGTCCGCTTTCCTATTTCTCTCTCTCTCTCTCTTTCTCTTCTCTCTTCATATTATGTATTAAAGTGTACGAATACGACATCGTAAAAAATTGCGTGCATGGTAGATTTTACACGTAAACAGCTTTAGTGCTAGTCAATCCTGATACTCTTGTTTCTTCAAACGCAATGTTCGGCGCACGGCTGTGCTTATGTTAGGGGAGTTGCATAATAGTACTCGAATCACCACACATTTTCCATTCTCATAGAAATTCTCTAGAGCCGCATTAATCTGGTCAGGCGTGGTGCGCAGCCGGCTGGATATTTTTTCAATAATTGTTTTACGCGGAAATAACAGATCGGGCTTCATTGAGCTCATTTGTGCGTACAAATCATAATTCAATAATGATGGACGTTGGATTATTTGATTCGCTCACATTTTCCATTTTTATAGAAATAATAGAATCACGTTCAGTCAAATGGATATTTTTGCTCTTTAATCATTTCACATAAATATAGAAATCTAATCTTCGTTGTATACATTTGCAATATTAAAAAAAAAATAAATCAAAAAAAATTCAGCAGTAGTAGATTAAATATTCATTTGAATAAGTTTAATATATATTATAATTTTATATAATCTAACGGCCGCTGAATTTTGTTGTTTGTTCCTTTTTACAATTTTTTGTTATTGTATATTTTTATTAAACTTAGAAAAATTGTTAAAAATATTCTATCAATTTGATTCCTGCCATATCTTAAATCTATCAAGCCTAATCGAAATCGCGAATAATGTTTGCAAACATACACCTTTTTTATCTCTTTAAATGAAAGAATCTTGTAAAATATTTTATTCGAATTTAGAATAATATGAATATATATACTCTCATATTTCGCGATAATTAAAACTATTAAAACTGTACGCATGTTCTACACGCGTACTACTTCTGCTTCTCGCACAATCGCACCATTTATTCAAAAGCCGAGTTCTTTTCCGATAAATGCCCTAATATATAAACACGGTACGATGTAAAGCGCGTTTCGCTCGCGCTTCTTTCGCCTACGATATATTTTTAGTAAGCACGCCATACCAGGACGACAACGACGACCCTCGTACGTGCAAGAACCGTCGAGCGATGAGCCCATCCAAAATTCTTTATTTTGCGCAAACACACGTCAAAAGAGGCACACGTTGAAAGTCATACAAATATAAACCATATATATGCGAGGTCTAACGGAAACTCTTTCGGCGAACGCGACGTCTGCTGCTCTTCTTTCGCGCTTGCGAGTCAGGATCGCTTTCGACGAGAAAAAAATCTTATGTAATGCGATCAGTCCATAAATCGAAATTCCCATGTTATCGAATAAAGCCATATCGTCCATCGCGACGTTTAAAAAATGATGATTCCCTCATCTCTATTCACTTCGACGCGTTTCTTTTTCACGATCGGGATATCTCGCGTCGAATCTCTTAATTTTTGGCAAAACAACAAGCTATTTACGCTTATAAATACATCGTTCTCACCTGACTAGATCCCTCTTTGCCGTTTTTTTTTTCTCACTGCCAAGGTTAACCCTTGAATATAGGTCAGTTCCGCGAAATAGACTATTTCTGAGAAACGAACGTTATTATTTTCAAGACTAAATCGTCGGAGTTTCAAAGAATGTCTTTTTTAAAAACTACTTAGCCTCAATTTACCCGAATTCAAAAATAAAATCTTTAATATATATTAAATTAGCAAATAAATTAATTATTCGTTTATCGATTACGTTTATTTTTTAAATGGTTTCTTTCTTTTCTTTTCTTTTCTTTTTTTATGCAAAGTGCAAATTTATGCAAAAAAAAAATAATATAAAAATATCTATATATTTATATATCAGTAAAATATCGATATTCTTTCCAACTTCCTGAAATTATACGATTTATTGGCGGACAGGACAGGTAATGCACGCTGGATTTCTCCAAGGATCGAAGCGACCGAGGAAAACGGTGGGACGTCGTTTTAGTATTCGGTGATGGCGTTCGTATTTCAAGCACAAACATAAAAGCGATATAGGTCGGTGTCGACGGCGGTTTCGTTCATCCCAAGGTCCCGCGTTTCAGGTCCCGCCGAATCGAAGCGAAGCAAAAAGGAAACGGTTTCTCTCTCTCTCTCTCTCTCTTTCCCTAACGGAAAAAAGTACATCGTCCGGCTCCTGATGGGTGCGGTCGCGTCGCCGCTTTAACCGGATGTTAACTGCAACTTGAGAATACTAAACGCCTCCCCGATGTATTTACAAGAAATACATTTCTAACGATACGTACTATACACCGTAGTTAGTTCCTCAGCGTCGACTCACTATGACAGATATAAGCGCGTTTGTTAGAAAGATCTTTTCTTTTTTACTGACTATCATATATTGTCAATGCTACCTTGCGCTCGTCTGTATCGTACCTTTCACAGTTAATGAAAAATATATTTTGATTTTCTGATATCTGTCGAGTAGTTAAAATATTTTTATGAGATCTTTAATTTTGAAAAATTGAAAAGCAGAGACAAACATTGCTGTAATAAAAATATTTATCGATAGAAAAATATGTTAAATTTATAACTTGGAATTTTAGATTAAAACTTTTGTTAAAAAAACCTATATTAAAATTAATTGCAAAATAATTCCATTTTTATCTGTTCGAAGGAGTTTCGAAAAATTTGAAAGCATATAAATCATTAGATTTCTTACATAAATCGTCAGACCTAAAGCCAAGATCTAAGAAACAGTATACTTGAAATAATAAAAGATCTTTTTTTTTTTTTCTCAATTATGCAAGCGAATGGAAATTTCAAGAGAATATACTGAAATTTATATTTATCATTTGAAATTTATATCTTGATTTTAAATGTGACTAGAAAATCTGTTTGCAAGAAATGTGTTTTTGCGCGATATCAGGAAATAAATTATTTGAAATACGCAGACACACGGTCGCGATTTTTCGCTGACCCTGTTTAGTGCAACTCTAATCGCTCATAAACGCGTAATAGATTCTTCTTCGCTCTGCGCGCGCTCGTTAAAAACATCGTAAATGGCCGGGTCGTGGTAATAATATAACGCGTAATTCTTTTCGACCGCACGAACATGTGTGTTGAAATCAATCAATGTTAAGCAGGGTCAATAGTCATGCAGTTCAACGCGTGCGATAAGACTCAAGATCGGGAATTATCTACTCGCGGTAAATACATTTAATCCCGATAGCCCGCGCGCGTTGCATCGTCCTCATCCGAGATGCAACTTCCCGCGCATATATTTGAGCGCAGCATTACACAATTTAAGAGCGAGCTTACGCATGTTGCGATATATGTCCACGCATTGTCATAAATTATATTTAATCACGATTTAATTCAAACGTGCTTACTTTACGATTATATGCGCTGCAACAGAATCGACAGTTAATTTCTATTGTTTATTTTATAAATCGTAGTATTATCCGTACCATGTCGATGACATTTAATGATCATGTATCATTTGCACTTTCTTACAATTCGAGCGCGATATAAAAAGCAAAATCTCGTCGCTTGTATTTACCATGTACTTAACAGAAGTTTAAGTCGGCGTTAAATTTCCAAGACAGTTAACATTGAATATTATAAAGTTGTAACAATTAAAATAGAAGAATTAATCCTTTACTCTCTGCATTACTTTTTAATGAAAATTTTATTCCCGTATTTCCTTATATTAATGTAATTAGCATGAGTGAGACATTCCGCGTATGATGCAATGTCAACGAAATATAGCGAAACCGCAGAACACGACGAATGAGAAGGTTAAAAACCTCATCGGTGTCCATGAGACGGATAGAGAAGGCGATGCGCCGTGATTTCGACAATGCGAATGACGCGGCTGATTTGGCGGTCGCATGCGAAAGTACACGCATCTCGATTTTCCACGAAAGCGATTTGGCGTAGAACGAATTATCGTCATTTCGACATCGATGTCTGATTTTGATTAATCCGTTAGGATTCGCGATAGAACCTCGTGTTGCGATAACGTTCGTTGATGATAGCGCACATTTGCATTGTATGTTTATGTATATTATCATGACATATATAAATGGAGAAAGAGTTTCATATATATTTGATATGTGTTTGGAATTGAAAAGTTTTTAATGTTGTAAATTTAACACACACACACACACACACACACACACACACGAAAAGATAACCGCAAAAATACTCGCAAGTGCATAAAATATATATATATATATACATATACATATATATCTTTCTCTCTTATCAATGATTAAATGAGAACAAGAAATATATTATCGATATAAAATATCTACAGTGAGTAAACACAGCTGAAATAGGCTTTAAAAACGGATATGAATCTGATAAGACATTATAAAACAATGTTTTGTATTGAGAGAAATAGATTTGTTACAAATATATTAGAAATATTTACAATCACAGATAATTATAATGATTGATATCGTAAGAATGATAAAAAAATCTTTTCTTCTTTATACAATGACAAACTTGCTACGTATATATCTCTTTGCGCAGTTAGTTTTATTCGGCGCAATTTAGAAAATAAACAAATCCAAAGTAACTGTATCCTTCTTTATATTTTATTGGATTTCTCTTTGGGATGCGGTATCTTGTTGTCTAAAACAGCTACTAGGCTTCGGGTTTTGAACAAGTCGTCTTTTTCGTCACCTGCCGCTCTCTCCCCGTTTTTTTTTTTTTTTTTTTTTTTATCAAAGACGACGAAATCTTTATACCACATTTCAGAGATGGACAATCTTTTCCGGAAAATACGTTAAGCTCCAAGCAAAATACGACGAGAGTTTATTGTGTAGCCTGCGTACACCTATCTGGCTCGAAGTACCTGCGGACCGGGTGTTCTCCACGGACCTTTAAACGCACCGTTCTTTCGAAGAATGCAATCTCCGAGATTCAACCAGCAGACTTAACGGAGCCATAACAATGCGAATTCGTCAGGTACGCGACATGAAAGAACGACAATACGTCCAAATACGCAGCAGACGTTTCGGGCCGAAAACTTTCAACGGAGGTGTAAGGTACCTCGCTGCGATTGTGCCAAAATTTTCCATTCAAAATAGTGTAAAGCAACCGGTCGGACGCGCCAGAAAGGACGGCCAATATTCTCCGCTATATTTGATGAATCTTATTTTACGTCAAAAAGTCGACGTTTGATAAATAATATCTTGAGCGATGTATCGTCCGCGTTATCTAAATTGGCGTGAATTTTCATTCCAATATTACGCAATTATTTTGAAAGAAAGAGACGGAATTAAATCTTCAACATCTTTTCCAATACCGCTTTCATCTATTTTCTATGCAACATTGTCTAATTCTAATAAGATTCTGCGACAAAAAAAAAATCTTTGCCACGCGTGCAATAGGATCAGCATGGAACTGTGTCAATCGGATTAAATGGTCCATCGCTTCCGTAGCGCTCGTGTCGGCTCCGAGTTAATTCTTAAGAAGACACGCTCGACGACCCGCCTAGAAGAGAGACAGAGAAAGAGAGAGAGAGAGAGAGAGAGAGAGAGGCGATCGAGAGCCGGCACCGACATAGGTCACCAACGAAAACGTAAGGGGCCGAATGCTAATTCGGCGCGGGCTGATTGCGAGACGAAGCTGGGTCGCCATGCGAAACGAGCCATTAACATGTAATTGCTTTCCACGAATCCACCTACTCGCATCCAGTTGCTTTTGATAAAACTAATTGCGGGTTTGCCCACGCTAATGCCTATTCACGAATATCCTACAAAGTAGGTAAGTAATGATACCCGCCGGCAGGAATAATGCAGGTACATCTTTCACGGAAAAAAAAAAAAAAAAAAAGAAAGAACAAGGAATATGATGAACCTGTTAGATCGCAGAATTGTATAAATAGTAACTGAGAAATTTTCCTCGAGAAGAGAATATAGCGCAACGGCGCGTTTAGAAATGTAAATCAATGGAAGATTTAAAAGTCCCTTTAGAAAATGAGAAATAAATTATATTTTTCTTTCTGTTAAAAATTTTTATGTACGAAAATGGCGAGATCTTATTTCGTGTACGTATTTTTAATGACTTCATTTTACATGGGAACAAAAACGTAAACATATGAATATTATTTTCTCTTTATTAGTCGATGGTGTCTTTTGGCGTCTTAAAGTATCAACAATGTTTTTAACGCGCCATACCCAGATGATGCGATTTATCTCCGTCATCATCTGACGCAAGAGAATTTCCTTCATTATGCTCTCCTAACAAATTAATAAATCGCATTAATCGTTACTGTATTTGACGAAGTTATCGCTGACGTCTCGGTCGTTACCACGCAAGTGCGGGAAGAGACGCGCGGCGAGGGCGCATGATGATTCTTAGAAACAATACTCTGCTAAAGAAACGCTCGAGAAGATAAAACGTTAATTAAGATAACGGTACCACGATACGAGAGAATAGTAAAGAAACGACAACTTGGACGAATATGTATCTGACCCTTAACGTGCGCGAACAGAGTGACCTATAGCCATTAATTAGACGCTGTTACAAGCGATTTTTACACGGCTCGCGCTGTATCGGATTACCTTCGTAAGTTTACTAACAGTCATTTGTATTCGAACACTTCGTGTCAGACTGGTTCTTGAAGAATTCTTTCGATAAATGTTTTTAATTCGATGAAACTTTGCGATAAGAAAAGAAGAGAGAGAGAGAGAGAGAAGATAGAAGAAAATACGTATATCTTTTTTTATTTATATCGAATACGTTTTGTATTTGATTAGATTCGTCATAAAATGCTAAAGTTAACTTATATAAATTCTCAAATTTCATAATCTAAGTGAAGATGACATTTTTTTATTTGTGCATACCAGTAATACACTGATATATGATGAGCGTATGAAGAAATTTTTTCTTACATTAATAATCAATGTTGATACATTTAAAACGTATTTTAGATTACGTTCTCGCAATGCGAAACAAAATAACGTCAAGTACCTATTTATTAATCGATTACGATTCTAGATCCCCAAATTTTTTATATAGCTTAAAAAAAGAATAGTGCAAACTCTTTAGGATAAATATGATTAAAAAGATATTTATATTAGTCGAATATATTATTTTTCTTTCTTCAAAAATGATGACTCTAAAATGTAGTTTCTCAAGATAGAGAGAACGAAACGAAGCGCAATAAATACGAGGGACACCTACTAAGTCGGTTAGGTGTCTCTACAATCATTAGATCTGATTCACGAGAATATCCCTTGAATCGAAAGTTCGAAAGCCCAATTGTCACGTTGCGCGCGTATATGCGTAAAATATAAAGGTATAATACAATTGTATGATTTCTAGTGACTAGTCATTCGCACGAGTGTCTCTATTCGGTCCGTATAAAAATGTCGCGGAGACAAGCAATTGCGATTGTATTTTTCTCGAGTCGCTTTACTGCGCTAGCGGCAAAAAAAAAAAAAAAAATATCGCGATTATCTCGCGCACGATATCTCTCTCGTCCCGAAATGGTAGAGACTTATATACGCGAATGGCGAAGTCCATCGTTTGCGAAAGGACGATCGTCGTCCCTTGGTCGATTGTACGTGCGGAATCGGCGGAACACCCGCGCCGCATTTCAGCGCTCTGAGCCAGGCTGAGTCGCCGGTCGCCGGCGGAAATCTTGCGTAACTCGCGTACAGCTAGGCAGCCTACCTAACGAACGTAATACCGTATGCCGCTTTACTCGCGTCTCGTCGTGTCGTTAACGGATACGCGCGATACGATATGCCAAACCGAGACGGAGTCGCTGAGGCTGCAGGGAAAATCCTCGAGTCCAGGCTCTTCCTCGCTCCTCGCCTTATAAGATTAGAGTTTACGGAATACGTTATGATGCCGTGAAAATAGTACATATTAGATTTATTGTATATGCATATTAAAAAAAAAAAAAAAAAAAGAATACATGAAATATGTATAAGAAAAAGTTAATTAAAGAGATATATTTTAACGCAAGCAAAAGGGATAAAAATAAATAAAGGTCTTGAGGAGAAAGAAATAGTTGAGTGTGGATTAAAATTAATTGTAATTAAGATTATAGCGAGGCATAGGGGTTAAATCGTTTTAGAGGCAATTATCCGCAGCTGTCGTAGCGGAAGTTACAGAAGCGCGCGCGCTTCTCTCGTTGCAATGGTAAGCGCGGCGTTTCTCTTGTCAGTCCGTCGATGAGAACCCGGACTACGTGTTTCGCTGGAGGCGACTCGCGAGCGTAACTGCCGATGTCTTGTAAGCGAATTGCATCACATCGCGAGTCAAGCAGACTAGACGACGCCGGTCGCGCACGAGTGATCGCTGCCACTATATACGCGTCTGCGAATGTACGCGAGAGTAATCGCGATAAACCGCTTTCGCGCGTCGCGATCTGGATCTTATCCGGCGTGTGTATTATCGGTAGCGTGACGACGCGGGATTAGAGACTCTCTCTCTCTCTCTTTCTTTATCTCTCTTCGGGGTCTCTCTCCAGATCGGTTAGCCGGGACAGTTTTATACGAGAGGCCCCCCTCATAAAATTTCTACCGCCAACTCGATCGTATTTACGGCACCGGCATCGGGATATTTATAGGCGATGGTATAAAAGAGAGCGGTTGCGCTTTCAAATCCATGGATACGTTTCAAATTTGTTTAAATGCCAATGTGTCTTTGATTTTCTCTCCGTTATATATATATAATAATTTCGTAATTTAATGAAGATGGAAAGATCTTTCATGTTGAGCGAATACGAGGAGTAAAGGAACGAGATCATCGATGATTATAAAAATGTTAGAACGCTTCTTTTAATTTGCGTATCAAAACGATTTCCAGCGATACCATTACATAACAATCTTGACGAATCAATTATTTTGGACGAAGGACGTTACTTCTCTCTCTCGAAAAAAAAAAAAAAAATTCTTATTTTCCAAATCTAAAAAGAGATAGAAAAGCATTCGATACAATATACATTTATACCCACCGATATTCACGAACTACATAATATTCTCACGTCATCGTATTCCTCGCGACGTCTCTCGCGAGAAACATAATCTCTCGTTTAACTAATATATACTAAATTAATTAAATTAATAAATTAATAAGCGCGCGCGATCGAACGATTATCGTTAGACGGCGTCCTCGAGATAACGACAGTTTTCTTTGCGCCGATACCGTGCAGACTATCGGCAGATAATTGTATAATGCAAGCGTATCCGTCGGTCTCTTACATACTTCGCGCATAAGTATTGCACATACACGAGAGCCGCCGTCGCCGTGTATCCTCGCGTGTGTCGTGGGTGGGCACGAGTGTCCTTGGCCTTGAGCATATCGGCCCTCATGCGACCACGACGACGACGACGACGACGACGACTACGACGGTAACGAAGTAGCGGCCTAACCCGACAACTGCGAGTACGTGGAAAATGCGGGCCGCATCGTGCCGGTCGTCCATGACGTTTGCCAATCTTTTCTTCCGCTCTCGCCCCGTCCCCCGCGCCCCCCTTACCCATCTTCGGCTTCCTCGTATCACTCATACGATACACACACACACACACTCTGCTTCGATGCGTCTACCGACGTTGTCTTTTATACACGCTCTGCTCCTCGTGTGTCTAATCTCTTTCTTTTTTTTTTTTTTTTTCCGAGGTGCCGCTCTACGCGCATTTTGCTGCTTTTGTCGGAAAGCGCCAAAGTACCTGGTTTTTCTTGACATTAAAAGCCTTTTTACAGTGTATCAGTGATGTTACCAGTCTTCGTTAGATCTTATTACCAGACACGCTAAAAGCATCGTGAACTATTTATATATCATATATGTATATAGCTACTTGTTATTTTGAAAAAGAAAAACTGCTCGGATAAAGTTCGCGATAATCTTTGCTCCGATTAATATCAAATATGTACATATTGATGTAATATTAAATTTCTCAAATACACTTGCACGTAATTTACTAAATAACTGAATCGATAAGAAATTTATCTATTTCCTCGAATATATTATTGACGAAATATTTGATTTATTCAGTGAAAGAATTTTTTCCTAAGAATCTAAAACTTGGAAATTCGATCAAATTGACAAAAAGGAAGATAAGTACAAACGCGAAAGATTGTACGCTAATCTTTATCTTACATAATTTTTAGCCCGATTTATCAATTACATTACGAAAATATTTCTTTTTCTCATGTCAGTATATGAAATATACTAGCGATTGTGCACGAATATCTGAAAAATGATAATATAACAATTTGGAATATAGGATGAAAATGTAATAATTTTGGATATAGGATTTTAAATTGAATATTGCCAGAGTCCTTCGCATAGAAAAACGCGCAGGTATCCCGAGAGAACGATGGAAGCGAACAGGCGTCTCTCGGCTTGAGCATCTGCTGAAAAATATGCGAAAACATCAGCTGTTCGAGTTGTAGGACGTGAGTGTCTGGCTGGCTGGTCGGGGACCGGGCAGATTGGCGCCCTGCGGAAGGCAAGATTGACCCTCGCGGACGGAAAAGGGCCGCCGGACCGGTTGTGTTCCGCATACAGCAGGCACTTTAGTTGGCGCCCGACTTACTTAACGCGACTCCTGTGAACCCGGTTTCGTAGAACGAAACTCCGTAATATTAGACAATGACTGCGCACGAAAAAATAGAAATTCACGTTTCATATTGATAGAGAAAACGGCTTTAGACCTTAATTTAGGTCATAACTTATGAAAAAATTATAAATAACGATATAGAATAGAAATTTACAGTATCGTTAAAATATCGAAGATCGTGCGGTTCAAAACGAATAAATTATCTTATGCTTAATAGGAATTAGAACTGTGCGCGATAGAATTCCCTGCTAAATTAAAAATTCTCCCGATGCCAAGTGAATTCCTGTTATGATTAGAATAAGTTGGAATGTTCAAGACGAAGATCGTACGTGATTTAATTGCATACTACGGGTACGTTCCCTTCATCAAATAATTATCGGAAAATAATCAGAAAATAATTACTCTCCGTTATTATTAGTTTTCCATATACAAGATTGCGAACGCATAGGCACTGATTGAATCACTCCGACAACTTGGAAGCGCTCAGACGGGCTCTTATCAGAACCAAGAATTTCGATAGGGGGAAGTTGTTGTTTTCTCGAACTAGGTCATCGATACAATTCCGCTACCTCTGACAAGCGAGCGATTCTCGCTTCGCTGATAGCAGATTGATTCTCTATCATACGGCGGGCGCGCACATGGTCATTTAATCTCGCACCCGAGTCCTCCCGAGACGCATTGTCAGTGACACTATTTAGCGCAACGCGCGATTAGATACGACAATCGCATCTGACAGCGAACGCCGAGAACGAGAGTCACGCTCGCTCCTCGTTATTCGGTGAAAAAAAAGAAAAGAAAAATATGTTGATTTATCGCTGCAGCGATGACGACAGCTACGTACTACAATATTAAACGACGTCCCGGTAATAAATAAATATTCGACGATGAACGACTTCCATATATCGCGCGTCTCTCTTTTTTTCTTTCATTATGCACAGCATCGTGAGAAAATACCTTTTGTAATCGTCCCCGTCAAGCTCGCTCCTTCGCGCGACGAGATAACAATTCTAGACGATATGCTTCTCTCGCGATAGACACGACGCGACGAGGCGACCGGCGATGCTCCGAGTCGTTCATCGGCAGGATGTGGGATCGTACTTTAAAAGAACCCACTTCCTCCGAACGGCGACACACGAGACGGATTGGTTCCATACGTCTTCCTCCTTTCTTCGAGCCGTCGTGTCGAGCTTGAACTCGCCGTTCGATACCTCGGAGTTTCCACGGGTTTTAACGGGTACGATAAACGCGACTGCATCCTACAAATGCGGACGATTGTTACTTTAAAATTACATGGGGAAAAAACCAATTAAGCCAATAATAGAGATTAAAAGATATATACCATATATGATAATTTCAAATGTCCATTTATATATTTATATATTTTTGAAACGAACTCTATCTATTTACTATTATAATGTATCTACTTGATCGCGCGATATCCGCAATAAAATTATTGCGAGATATAGGATGAAATATACTTTTAACGCGACTTGCGAAGAGTTCACGGGGCAAAGAATCCCGTTACGATGTCCGAATAATTTCATAAGCGTGCGTGTGCGCGATTTTATGAGTCAACGCTTTCGAGCGACGGTTAATCGAAAGCGGAAGTCGCAGGCACGATTGCATGTCGTACGTATTGCTGGAGCAGTCGAAGCGTTGCTTTCTCGCTCGCTCTGTTTAACAGAGTATGAAATAATTATACGCTACCAAAATCTCATCGCGATACGATTTTTTTATTCCCTAACGTTACGGTCACGAGCGATACGATTGCGATCGCGATTTATAATATTTATAGCGACGCAACATTGTTTCGAGTACAATCTTGCTTTCATTTGAAAGAAAAACGAAGGAAGCTCGAGAGATACCTTTGTTAATAACGAACGGATAAAGTAACGGGTAAACGAGAATTACACGAAAGAGAAACCTGAACATGAATTCGGTAATTAATAGCGTGCAAGACTCCCTTGTATCATAAAGGTTAAAACGAAAAGGCCGCTATACATTAGTAATTTAGCGACGAGACAGACGAGCGTGACACGCGGGCGTACGTTCGATTTAAAGTTTAAAGCGCCCGAGGGCACCCATACAGCCGTGCACACATAGACAGGGAGGGGGGAGGGGGGAGTGAACTTTTTACAAAAATTGCTGTCACCTCAGGGTCGCCGACAGGGCAGTTCTTTAAAGGGCCAGCAAGGTCGTCGCACCTGAACTTCGCAACTCCTGTGAGAACGGTATGAAAGATGATCCAATATCGGAGGGAGGTGTCCTCGGAAGAGGTGAAACGAGCGTTATATGCGCGCGCGCGCAGTCACAGCGCGTATGTTACGCGCCTGCAGAAGTTTACGCAACACGTGTACACAGACGCGCGCTCGTATACACACATTTGCAGCACACCACGCTACGACGCTTACGTGCGTGGCGCACGAAAGCGCTTGGAAAAAGGAAGGATGTGGTCAAGAAGACGACGGGCGAGAGAGCAGGTGACGCAGCTTCGTCGATATTACACGAGGTACGATGGGAAAATTAGCATTAACCGTTTCCGGACTTTCGATTGGCGCCGGTCGTTGCAATTTCGGTAGTCATCCGTGGGAAATGTAGTTTAAAAGGTGAGCCATTGTAGAACGATCGTGCGGTTTCGAATCAAGTGATCCCCGGAGATCTCGTAATTTATCTCGAGATTTATCGTAATAGACGAGGAAAGTACAGATATACAAAATAACTGTAAAGTGTTCCCCGAGAGATTTGCAACATTCACAATATCATTGGAAATCATTGTCGTCTGCAGTATGCAGATTTCTATTTAAAGAATTTCCTAATGTTAAAATGTCAAAATTCTTTTACCCGAGAAACTCTCAATTCTTGGAGATTCATTAAATAGAATCCTTGAGACTTTTATCCTTTATATAGTATTCATCTTTTAAGTACTCTAAATGTCTGAAAAGTATCCTTCAAATTTGCAGTATTTTTGGACATAACTTTGGCCAACTGTCATTTAATTAATTAACATTACAGCGTTAACATTGAAAATCTTAATTAAGAGAGAGAGAGAGGAGGTAGGGGGAGGGAGGTGGGGGGGAGGGGGAGAGAAAGAGAAATAACACGATGATGTGACTATAATAATGTCATAAGCAGAGAACTCGATACATGAGAAATGCACTTTTCCGCTATCCTAATTGCCACGATAGAATACGTAATGATATATTCGTCGTCCTTCGCGCCTGCCCGGCGGAAAATTGGTCAGGAGTATAGGTGTCGGTAAAACGGATGGTACGTTTGCACGCAGGTGCACCATCGGCTGGCTAACACCTGTCTTCTCTTGAAAGGAAAGAAAAAAAAAAGAAAGAAAGAAAAAAGATGACCTCGCTGCTACACTATGCATCTCGTTTTTTTTTTGTTTTTTTTCCCGTAGAAAGCCGGCTTTGCGCGCTTCGGCGATATTCGCGCGCGTGTCATTCACATGCATGACACTTATAATGAGACGTTAATTTGTTTAATAACACTCGCTCACGGCTTAAGTAATCGAGCTTAAGGAATCATCTCATGACATGCAGGGGAATAAGAATAGCGAAAAAACCTATCGGCGTTTTACTTGTCGCTATTTGAAACAATATTTGAAAAAAATATTATGCCAATAGTAAAAAAGAATAGTGTTGATAAAATTTCTCTCGCTCTATTATTTATTTATTTTTTTTTTTTTCGTCGATCTAGATCTATTTAATCTATTTAATAATGAAAATTATTTTTTAAATTAAGCCATTTTAAATTAAAAATGTAACATCATGATAATATAGTAACTGTAAAAATCGTTAAAAGTACACAAAATATTAAATATATTTTGATTGGGATTTTTCCTGTAACTAAAAAAAAAAAAAAAAAAAAAAAAAATTAATTCTAAAAGAACTGCCAGTGAGTTTGTATATAATAAAATTTGTTATTTGGTACGATATAAATTTTTTCGATGCGAGTATTCTTGATTGACGAACCGCCATCGTCATAAAATTGTAAGCCTATTCTTATAAACCGCAAATAAGCTGATTTCTCGAAACTTTAGAATGACGGGGTAGATTCTCCGACGAGAGTGTTAATAAAAGGATATCCATTCAGTCTCGCTCGTCAATGCACCTGTCCGATAACCGGTTAGCGATTTTACCTGCCTTTTCCACTCTATAAATCTCTAGATAGCCTCTTAGCCCTTGCTCGTACAAACATCCGATGATTCTAACGTAAGATACGTTTGTAAAAATATGACTAATTGTAACAATATTATGATAAAATCTCAATAATGTAATCGATCATATTAGTAAGCTTTCTAAATGCAAAATAAAATAATTTTAATGTATCGCTAGAATTATTTAACGTTGAAAATTATTATAAATGATATGCGTGGTATCCGGAGTATTTACCCCGTGTCGAGACCCTTAAAAGCTTCTTCAGTCTTCCCGAGGCACGTCTCGCTAGATCGACTTGAGAAATAAATGGTTGCTTAAAACTGGTTAAAGTATGTCTTACCAGCTGAATGAAGCGGATAGATTAGCCGGTACGCCCGTCAAAAATCGAGACGCGATGCACGAGTCGGTGTAACGTGGAGAATCTAATCCTGGGTACGTGTGAAACGGCACGAGCGATCGCAATTTAAGAAAGAATCACACTTTGTACACTCGCATTCGCGATCGGTATCTGTCGTGAGTAGGCGCGAGCACGAACGAGAACAAGCTGGATCTCTACAGAAGTGTTTCAGTTAATAATGGACTAACGAACTCTGTGCGAATCATTTCAAATATATGTCGATTTATCACGAATAAATCTTATAAATTATGGAGAAATTTTCATTAAATTTTTAAGATTAAAACGCGTCTCTCGCAATATGTTCGCAATTTAAATGAAGTAGTGGAAAAAAAGTACCTTATATATGATGAAATCTTAAAATTCAGATAATGCTATCTGCGAATTATACAATATAAATATTTATACTAGATTTGAACAAAAAAAGAATTCTATTTCTTTAGTTGTTGTATTTTGAAAATATTTATATTAGTAACTCAATATATATATGAAGAGGGAGATATTTCAATCTTATTTATAATTTGTTCTGTATGATAGTTGATTTATACCTGCGGTTTTGGAATTACATAGCCTGACATATGCGCGATACTCGGTTCTTATCTTATAGCACCATTGTAATCGGAGTGCTACTTTAAATTATAGTACACGTCATAAATATACGTCTTTTCTTAAAAATTAAATCGATTATGTTGCACTTTTACATACACATCTATAATCGAAAGTATATGGACATTTTCGGCATGATTTATGATTTTTGTTGTTTTACAAGAAATTATTATAATTTCAGTAGGTAATAATTACTTGTAATATGTATTTCGGTAGGTAATAATTTCTTTCTCCGATTAATTATTTTAATTTTTGAATCAAATATATATTATAAAAATTTTTTATATCAAATATAAATATTTTAATATTAAAAGTTAAAGAGCTTTCAAGAGTGTCGAGTTTTAACTATATGAATTATGTAAACAGTTAAATATTTTAATATTAAAAGTTAAAGAGCTTTCAAGAGTGTCGAGTTTTAACTATATGAATTATGTAAACAGTTAAATATCTAAATGTAAATATAAATATAATTATAATCATAATGAATATAATTATAAATATAAATATTATTATCTATAATCGTGAATACAATAAAAATAATTTTTTCTAATAATATAATTATGAATATAAATATCAAAAGAATTTGAACTTATACACAAAAATCTAAATATAAAGCTCTTAATATTTAAGCTCTTATTAAGAAAATATTAATTATTAAAAGTTGGATTATACGTGATAACCCATCATTAACCAACAACCCTCTTCCCGAAAACAATCCACGGTCGAAAATATCTCTGTGCGGGGTTACAAATTTGAGAATATGCAGATGCCGGAAGTTGAAGGGAGTCCAGAAATCGACGCTTAATCTCGTTCGATTGGGAACTGACACAAGTGTGTCCCGCGAACAGTAGTAACGACTATATATCGATGGGTCGAAAATACTTATGACGACAGCGTGCGTACACGTTTACAACTTGGCGTCTCGCTCAGGCTCGATATCGATGTTCGTTTTTGTACGCCGTTTATATGTCGTCGGTTTGCCTCAGGTAGGCAGGGTCGCCGGTGCGGTTTTGTTTCTCTCGAATCATCGTTGAGGAAACCGGACCCGGAGTTTCACATAGGGCCACTCGGATCAATCGACAAACCGTCGATCGAAAAGTGCGGCCCTTACGTGGGACCTGAGAGAGTCGACCCGGTCGTCTCGACTACCGTGGTAAATCTCGAGATTTTTTTACCTCGTAGTCGGCTATAATGTAGAATGAGGGGAAGAGTTGTTAATTCGTTACCGGACATCGTATTCGTGCTTCTCGGGAGAGAGAGAGAGAGAGAGGGGGGGGGGGGGAGACGTAACTCATGCCCGTTCGCTCGATCGTGTTCAGTTTTTGAAAAAAAAAGAAAAAAAGGACGACCAAATCCCCTGAGATGCATAAGAAATTTACATGCATTTTCGTGACAATTTTTTGCGATATAATGATAATAAGTAATTTATTTATTATAAATTATGATTATTAACAGGCGCTCAGGATTTTCTGCATGTATACCAGAAATTGGAATATTCCTGAAATAATTTATACGCAAAGAGAATTAATCGGATAGCTGTGCGTGTACGCGAAACACGCGACGCATTTTCATTAGCGTGACATTAACAATTAATTTATGTTATAAATTGATACATCTCTTTCTCCGCTTACTATGAAGATTAAATATTCCAATCTTAGCGAATAATTAATTTATAATTATGTCAAATATACGATATATTATAGAACACTACGCTGTGTACACTTTTTTATTTTTTTTATTTTTAAAAAACTCGTACTAATCTATAGACAAGAAGGTTCATTGCACGATTAAACTCCTATTGGTCACTGAAGAATTTCAACGATACGGATCGATCCTGGGCGTGTTCCTTATTTCGGCAGATTGCCGAAATTCAGACGGAGAAATGGGTATGGAGCGGAGGGAAAAATCGAACACGTGGTTTCGTCAATAAATGTAAGTAGGTACGCCGTAGGGCATGTGCAGGAGGAATAGCGGTACGTCTACGAATCACGGACGTTCCTAGGAACGTTTTGAATGCTAACGACGACAAAAGGGACCGTCTCTCCGTTAAGGATCGGAAAGGGTCCGCAGGTACGATGAGCTGGAATTAATACGAGCATCGGGTCAACGGAGAGAGAAAGACAGAAACGGAGAGAGAGAGAGAGAGAGATCGAGAGCCGAGCGAGACCGTGAACTTTCTATGTGGTAGAGGAAAAAAAAAAAAAAAAGACCGCGACTGTTCGCTATGCTTTCGGTAATAATACCATGGTAAGTCGCGGTATTCCCGTGTAAACCCGAGAGATGATCTAGCAGGTCGAATTCCTCGCATCTCCTACGCATGTTTTCCCCAACATTTTCTATTAGATCCTTCCGCCGTAGGCTCTCATTGCCGTAAGCTCACTAGTCTCCATTTACCTTTTTCCTCCTCTTTCAATATTCTCTTTTCTTTGCTCTTTTTTTAAACGCATTCGTACAACAACACAATCGACATTCGATCCGAGCTATAGATTATCGAAGTGAAATCGCTAAATCGTTCGAATTTCCATCGACAATAAAAACCGAGATCGTGAGAAGAGCCCTAGATATTGCTAAGTACACGTGATAAGTTTCGATGTCTCATAGATAGATAAATAAAGGTAGTTGTTGTATAAATACAAAAATATATGCAGATAGTTAAATATAATCAAACAGATCATTTTAGTGTTGCTTCTACAAGATATTTAAATTCTAATTCTAATTAAATAATTAAATTCATAGCTCCAATTTCGGCTCGTATAACGATAACATCAATTTGCAAATTCATAATTTACATGAAATATTCAGATATTACAGCGCTCTTTCCCTTAAATATAGATAGTAATCGATATATTTCACACATGTTTAATATATAACATGTTCTTTCTCGATTGAGGAGTTATCCTAGCGAACGAAAAAATGATATTTTTAATAACACGTACAACTTTTATTTAAATATATAGATATTTAAATGAATAAAAATATAATGTTTTTTTTTTTGGTTAAAAAATATTTACGTATTTTTAATAATATTTTTATAACGATAAAATTAAAATCTAAAACATATTGAAGTAGAAGAAAAATAATGGGACGTTTTATTATAATCATGCGTGCCTACATGGTGGTTAAGTTTCCACCTCGATAAATTATTTAACGTAAAGATTTTTTTATAATCTTTACACTAGTTATTTTCGGTTTGCCTTCGAAAAGGCAATTCTGAAAGATTTTTTTTTTTTTTTTTTTTTTCCAAAACTAGATGCATTTGAATCAGGGAATTTAAATTTTGAATTCTTTTAAAAAATTACGTTTCTTCATGACCCAAGAGAAAAGAAATTCAGAAAAAATTATCATAAATCGAAAATAATAAGTTTAGAAGCTATTATTGTTCTTCCGTTTTAATATCTTTTACAATTTTTCATCTTAATTTTATTGTATTATTTATTTATTTAAATATATATATATATATATAAAAGAAATATTATTTGTCTACTTATTGAAATAAAAATTTTACATGATATTAAAAAGTATTCTATTTTTCGATTCTCTAGATTCTTACAACTCTTATTCTCTCTTAATTCTCAATCACTCAATTTTGACTCGTTAAAGCCTCTCGTAACGATTGCGTTCTAAATGTGACTCTCTAACGGCAGGGAGAGCTAGCACTATCAATCTTATAACATAAACAGAGATACGAGCGCTTATCATATGCGGTTGCACATCCTATAAACATGGATACGAGGTAAATAGTACCGACAAGAAAGATATAAATGTGTCCGTGCATGCATTTGCATATGTATACGAATTATTTATACAATTGCACTCACGATGCTACCCTGCATCGATTCATTGGCCATCGGTTTTTTTTTTCTGCGCATGCATCGACAATGAGCAAATGACGATGAATTATTCGATTAACGGTCATAACTTGTGTTCCACGTACAAAAGTACTCTGCCATTTCGATCGTATATTATTCTCGAAAAGCTCTTGTCTAATTTAAATAAAAAATCAAAGATATTGATTAATATATTAATCTTCTCAATTTTAAAATTAATTTTCTCGGGTTCTATATAAAAGATCAAATTGGATCACTGTTACATAAGCCCTCTAATTTCTGTAAAAATAGACAAAAAAGATATAGATATATTTTGCAAAATAATTTTCAAAGTCGGAGAGATCAATCTTAGACATTCCGTCAAACTGTTGTCGGAATTTCGACGTTCGACCTCTTTCCATTTTCGAGAATCCGAGCTTACCAGAATCGCTCTTGAAAAGGGATTAGGGTAAGAGAAGAGAGGACGATTCTGTACGAGAGAAGAGAACGGAAGGGAACTCTATACGCGCATCTCTCTCTCTCTCTCTCATGCGCGCGCGCGAAGTGAAATGTATGGTACGTCGTGTAAAGCACACGCGCCAGGCGAGCGGTACAACAGCAGGTGAAGCTCACAGCTGCTGGACAGCTGGACCGATATCTGGCTCCCAGCTACATTCCAACGCGAGTACGAGACGCGCGCGATAAGGCGAGCCGCACGCCACGGCCACGCAACGTGCCGTGCGATGCAACACGCGTAATATCATGCCGCCGTTAGTCAATGCGAATTACGCGAGTACGTACACGCTGCGGCTACGACGGCGCAACGCTGTCTCGCCGTTCGCTCTTGTCGTCGTCGTCGTCGCCGGTTACTCTAGCGATTATACCCGCGATTAGATTACCACTCGCTCGAGCCGGTTGCGTGGACAGGCATTATCTAACGACAAGATGCTGGCAACCAGCTTGCGACATCGTCGCAAATACATATACTATCTTTATTCGCATCGCTTTTCAATGACGTTCTTTTCCGAATAAAAAGTACACGCGTATTTTAACAAAACGCGCGCTCTCTCTCTCTCTCTCTCTTTTTCTGAGGATATAATTTATTTTTAATTCCTTTCGATTTGTTTTTTGATCAAGACTTCTATCAAAAAATTATTCACTTGTATCAGATATCACTATCGTATAAGGAAATCAGAAAATTACTTTGGTTTACAACATATTAGAGCCAATGGATAAGATAGTATTTTATTTTTGTTTCTTTTTTATCTTTAAAAAAAAAAACATGGTTTAATATAATATTATTCTATCATATTCTCTTCTCTTTTGGTATATAATATCCTTCTTAAAATTAAAAAAATGACAATTAGATTTTATATTTTTGAAAGAACCTACATTAGCACAATTATTCGTGTAGACTTGAGTGAGGTTTAAATAGCTATCTAGGATATGCCTTTAGGACAGCGCGGCGGTGTGTGGCGCCCAGGATATGACGTCAGTATGCGTGTCGTCTCCGAAGATGCGTGCGATACACGCGGCTTGTTTTTATCGTCGATCGTATACGAGCTCGCGCCGACTTCTGAAGACTCTAACGTGACGGGCATTAAAGATGCTTCTCGAAAATGGGAAGTCGCACACGTGAGTCGTTTAACCGACGTAAGGTTCTTCAACGATACGAATTGATAGAAAATATAAAGCCCTTCTCGTTACGCGATATTACGTTAGCGTATCAATTTGTATTATACAATTTATAGAGCAGGCTCTTTCATACATCTATACATAATGCGTTTAATTAAATACCAAGACGTTAAAAAAATTTCGAATTCAATTACAGACAATTCGAGGTAAGCGAGTTTCCACCTAGCTAGATATGATGTTTGCGGAATCGATCGATCAAGGGATATCGAATTATAAACCAATTAAGATACCGCGAATCGGATGTCTAGGATGTCCGAGGGCTCGACCGCATAGATATGCATTTTCATTTGTTTCGCATGCGAGCCTTCGCTGACTCACTCGAGTGACTCATGCATACCGAGGTACGAGATATCGCGCGAGTCGACGACGATTCGCGCGAGCACACACGTTCATATCCATTCGCGCATATACGCATGCACCGTCAACATGACAAGAAGCGTGGATAAGGATATCCTCGCGAGAGTACACAGGCTGACTAATTTCACGATATCGCCCTGCTAATGTTACGTCGCATGGTTGCCATCACGTGAGGAGTACGATGTTGGGAATAATTCAAGGTTCACGAATGAGGATATCTTTCTCACTCAAGAAGATGGAAAAGTAGAATTAAAATCGAGATACATTTTATTAACACGCAATTGTCTTTCAAATGTGTCTTTTATGTAAATATGTATATATTTGCACAAATACATATGCAAGTCTGATAGTTAGTCGTGAATAAAAAAAAAAAAAAAAAAAAAAAAAAAAAAAAAAAAAAACTATTGAAAGAGAATCTTTTAGAAAATTAAGCGCAATAATTTATGTTATCTAATCTCGTCTCTACGACACCGTGACGGGATAAAGCAGCGCGTGATTACATATCAATTACAAATCTATTATTTTCTTTCTAATCAGCGCACACTAAATAATGTTATCATAGATCAGAACCACAATAGATTAGCCATACAGCGAGAAGCTTTTCTATAGAAGAGTTAGTTATTTATCTAAAAAAACAGAAAATTTTACTTCACTTTTTTTTTTAATTCCAAAAAAATCTCAATATTCGAATGATAAGAAGATCTCCATATCTAGAAATTTCGACACATTCGATTATAATATTAATTATAGATCCTCCGAATATTTTGAATATCTTAATAAATAGCGCTAACGCGTCAAAAGGGAATTAAATAGCAATGGGATAATATCGTACAATTCGATTTGCTTGGCCGAATCTTTTGAAACGATCTTGAATTCATTTCTACACTTCCTTAATACACAGTGTGATGTTATTCAGTGTCTAATCCGAAGAGGAGCTGGCCGCTCGAGAAAATGCTTCGGAGTCTCGCGTGAAAACAAAGCGAGATGACGAGTGATCCGGGTACCCGCAGCGAGGACTATATATCGGGATCGCGTCTCTTGACCGCATAGAGAAACGCGATCCGAGAGCTACGGGTACTCGAAGACCTTCGAAGAAAAGCAGAAGAGCGCGTATACGCGCTTATAGATTTCTGGATCCTTGGTTCCTGGCTCGAATCGAAAACTCTGTGATCCTTGGAGAAGTCTCACTTTTACAAACAATAGAAAATCAATAAAATGCTAAAGGGATTAAAAAAATTTATCGCAAAATAAAATCTTAATAAACACAAATAGGTAATGCAACTATATTTTCCGACTATTTAACTTTTGACGGATTTTTCTTTAACGAAAAATATTATAATCTGAGCCTCTTGAAATATTTTTATTAGAAAACTTTCAACTGATCTATAGAACAAACTTTATATAAGACCGTTAAGAACTAATTAAAATACCTGGGCTCGATTCCATCAGAGCGAGTTGACTTGGCGGATTTATCGAGGCATTCCTCGATCAGTAATCCAGGAGTAAGATAAGGAGGGCAAGCCGCATCGAGAGGGGCGAGGTACGAGATAAAAGCGAGAGAGGAACGTGAGCGGTTTAAAGGAAGAACGATAAACGGCAGTCGCGTGGAACTCGCGAGGTTCCGTGTTACGTACATTATGTACGTAGCATACTAATGGCAATTTCGCCGAGGCCCTTATCCCATACGCAGGACTAATATTTATGAAGGGGTTCCCCCGCGCGCGTGTCGATTCCGAATGCGCGGGGCGTAAAACGCGCGTGGGTCGTCGTCTTGGTCGCGTGGTGCAACCTCTTAACTGCGCTTAACTGCTCATTGTACTCATCTTACCTTTCTCCTGCTTAGCATTCGAGCGTAATAATAACGGCGATCAAGATTTCGAGTTAAAATTTCTCGTACAAACATACGAACGAATGCAATTTTCAATTATTACAGAAGTTACAAGTTGTCTTAGAATTAAAAAAAAAAAAAAAAAAAAAAAAAAAAAATTACACGTAAAAGTGATATATACGATAAAACGTTGACTTGTAAATTCTGAATTACAGTGACGTGTTCTCTGCTAACATTGCATAATAATTTCTGTAATTGTTCGCAAATTGTACGCATGTCCAAGGAACATTTCGAAAATTACTTCCCCCCCTCCCCCCCCCCTCCCCCAAAAAAAAAACAGTCCCGAAATGATGACATAAAGTCGACGGGACATCCTGTCTAGCCTTGCTCATTTGCCGAGGAAACGTAAGGTCAACATATTCGAGTTTATCCGCACGGGATGTATATCATTTCGGGTAGTAAGGCGATGCGCGAAGAGGAGAGAAGCCGAAAGAGGAGGAAGTGGCGGGAAAGAGAAATATACGACGGGAGAAAGCAGAAACGCGCCTGCCACAAAATAACAGACGTAGCGTGTCGCTGCCCACCGTGACGCGGCATCATGCGTCGCATTTCGTGAATTTTCACATCCGGCGCATTGTGTGCGAAACGGCGGCATAACCGTGGCAAGTCGTCGCACCGTTCGGACCCTTAAATTAAACTGCGGAAGTCGCGGCACGAATTCACCATCGATTATCTCGCGCGTGGGGGGAGAGGAGGGGGGGGGGGTCCTTACGGTTTTATGCACCGGTGATATCAATAGAAGTGTATTCAACACAAAAGTGTGATTGATACTTTAATTTATTTTTATTTTTTTTTTAATTAAAATTAAAAAATTCCTCTTCTATCAAATAATCAAAAATAAAAAAATTTTTTTCACATATATTCCAATGATACATTCAATGATATCGATGAGGATTGAAGCGTAAAAGTGAAAATCGGACACGCTTTGCCATCTGTTGAGCATCAATTGAATCCCGTGTGATAATAGCACGGATGATATATAAATCGTTTTATATAAAATATCAGGGTGAAAAATTGATAATAGTTGATCAGATACTATTTCATATATTCTTGCATAACTTTTATATATTTTTAAATTATTACAAAAACGTACTCTTAAATGAAATAAATTTATCTTTTCGGATAATCATCAGAAGATAATTCATGATTCACATTTTACCTTTGGGAAATAAAATCAGAATTACGAATTATTTTCTTTGTTATCTTTGAATTTTGTAAAAATTATATATATATATATATATATTTTTTTTTTTTTTTAAATTATGCTAATAAAAATTGTTTTTAATTAGAGTTTTATTGCAATCAAATCTTTTAATTTCACGAACTAATGTTGAAAAATATAATGAAATCAAAAATAATTAAAAGCAATCTTTATATGATAATACGCGAAACAGAAATTTTTTTATCATATGTCGACTAGGGAAATATAAAATCATTAAAACTGCTATTATATTAATATTATTACATTAATATCTCAACGTTATTACATTAAGATATTTTTGTAATGGAATCTCGAGTTTAATTTTTATTAAGAAACTTTTCTTAATAGTATGTTAATTAAAGAATATACTTAAATTAGATATTATTCATTATACGCTAATAATTTAATTTGATAGATTATTTAATTTTGACATTCTTTCATCTGTTTGAACAAGGCAAGCTGAAAAAGCTTTGCATATATGAATAATTGGTTGCCAACTCGCAGGTAATCTTATATAAGAGAGTGAGATTATATGTAGGTTGATTGTGCAGATTAAGCACGCTTGCTTCGCTTTTTTTTTTATGTGCATCTCTCAGATATTTTTGATTTTTCGCATTTTGATAAAATAAATTTTCTTCATAAACGCAATTTTTTCGGCGATAAAAATGTGAAAGGTTTATACTTAAAAAAAATTACTTATATATCCCTTTTTTTACAATAATAATGTCGCAAAACTTAATGCTTCGAATAATATTATTTACATTTTAAACTGGCAATCTCGTCTTGAGATACGATCATTCGGAATTATCCGTAGAGCGCGAACAATCGTATATACCGCACAATATCGTAAACCTCGCTATCAAATAAAGTGCCGAACGAAATCGAGAAGAACGAAAAGGGGAAAAGCAGCTTTTCTCAGAATGCAAATCGCCAATTGAATGCAATTTATGAAAAATCCGTGAGATTGGGTCAAAACGATATTGCTGTTGATTAAACGATCCGTTTTATTGCTCTTTTTGAATGTACCATTTAAAAGGTGGGAAAGATAAAAAAAAAAAAACGATTTTATTAAAATTAAATTTCTAAGATGTAAATAGATAGCGAAAGCTTGTTCCTTTATTAACTCGCAGCGCGCTCTTGCTCGAAAGAAATTACTCTGGAAATTTAATTACGGGTGTGTATGAAAATTGAGTTAAAAATAGAAATAGTCCATATACAGATTCTATGTTTATGGCAATCACGTCCGAGAGCGGATGCACTTATCCACTTGTTGCCACTTCGGGAGGATTCGGTCCACTTTAAACTCGACCGATAGATTTCAGTTCGCACACAATTTTGCGCTTGAAGGAGAAATCGTTCTGTTTTAACTCGAAGTAAGGAAACGCGTGCGAGAGAAATATTTAAGTATTCCATTTATTTTCTGAACAAATAGAAATTTGATGTACATTAAATTCTGAAATAACTTTGAGTCCATTAAATTTGTACGATATATTCTAGATATTAGCAGACGGAAATAAGTAAAGATCAGCAGTGCAATCCTTTGCGTATTTCCGGTAGAATTAAATATTAACGACTTTATTATGTCATCTTGCTGCGTCATCCGGGAATTGCAGTCGGTTGCAAATCTGCAAACGTCAGCAACTTTGTTAGCATACGGAGTTGTCTCGTTAAATTGGCCAGAAATCTCACGAGACATTCTGGTCTCGCAGCCAATCAGGTCGGTGAACGGCTTAAAATTGATACATATACGAAGGTATTATTTTTATTAAATTAAAAAAATATATATAATTGCTCATTTTCTTATTTTCTTGCGTTAAATCAACAAATATTAACAGTTTTCAGGCGAGCAAAAGAGAGAGAATAACAGAATTTAATATTTTTCAATATAATGGCATAAAGAAAATAAAAATCCTTGCGTAAATAAAAAGTTTCGAATTAATTGAAAGATATAAAAATAACCAGGTTGTAATGTATATTACATGCTACGATACGAATCGCCTTCCGCTAATAAATCTATATGGAATGCTCATCGAGCCGTGTGATTCGCACGCAAACTGCAATTGCCATCGTTGCGCACAACATGTTGAAAGGCAAATTGCAGTTTTATTTTACCGACCTAATCAACTTCAATCTTATGCGCCAATGCGTTGATGTGGCGCGTAAGATCGAAGAAATTGAAATTTTCACTTTTGTCTTACAACTTTTGCCATTTAAATTTTGCTGTATTTAGCTATATTTTCACTATATTTGCATATAACAGAGTTCGCGGAGGAATGACCTTTCATCTATAAGAGTTTAGAGAAACCAGATCTCGTATCATATTTTTGTGTTATACATAATGGCTTTATAAAAAAAAAAAAAAAAATTGGATTCAAAATAATTTTCTTTTCTTTTATAATCTACTCTATTTCAAAATTTTTTAGAGTCGCAATTCCATTTTGCACAAAGCATTTATATTAATACTTCTAAACATTAATAAGCAGATATATATCGCGCAATATTAAAAGATCTATAAAATTCTTGTAAAAAGAATTTTGTAAAAAAGAAAGATTCTCAGAAAATGTATGAGACAGTAAATGAAGAAGGCAAGAATTTCTTAGCTTATATATTGGGGTTTTATATCGTAAGTAATGAACGTTTACCGTAACGAGATTTCGAAAGAATATTGATCTCTGCTGCGATGTATTATTTTAGCCACCCGCAAAATCCAAAATATATCCGATAAAATAAATAATCAATTAATTATGTGTAATTTAACGATGTTTATACGTATCATTATCCAGGGCAATACGTGATTTGCGGCATTATATTTGCGATCCATATTTTCTCTTAAGGTCAACCGCACTTACCCGCGATTATGAACTGTCCTAGGCAGCGCATATTACTTATGTTCACATTTCGAACCACAGAGTAATATGTTCCATTTCGAGTACCACCCGCATGCATTTCTCGCTCGCTTGTTTGTTCTCGTGGTCTCAAACGTGGATCGGACAATGATGGAACTATTTATCTTAGAGGAGAAGATATTTTTCCGGTTAAAATAACTCGTTCGTCTCTTCGACGTTGCACGAGGACGTCAATTTTGTTCTTATTTGGATTAACGCAGCTAATTAAGAATGATAGAATATAATTATAATGCCATTAGGGATCTCAGTGACTTACGGCATTTTTGTCTACGAAATCGAACACCAGAACGGAATCGCGGGGATTTATCATTTTACGATCACATTGACAGAGATAAACTAATAACTCACAAATCGATCGATTGATCGGGTAGAGAAGCGAGGCGTTCGTTCTACTGATTAAATGAATTTGCACGAGCGGATTCCCGTTAACACTCCGACCGCCGCAAACCAATCTTCTTATTGGATTCGACATATCATACATTTTGAATTCCAATTTCAGCCCTCGAGAGAAAAATTACAGAATGTTACAGGTGGTATCATCTCGTTTCTACGCGAAATTTTTTGGTATATTCTCTGTTAAAAAATTCAAAAATCTTCGTTGTGCGGTCAGAATTAAATTGGAGTAATAACAAGTATATCGTATATTAATAACAAAAATTGATAATATTGCTTTATTTATTACTGACTCTATTTGCTCTCTTCACTACAATGTATATAGAAATAAAGTTATATATTTAATAGTTTTAGAATTATTCAAAGTTGTCGAAAAAAATGTAAAGCTCACGATTATAACCGAATAATAAAGTAGATGATATCTGTATAATTTTTCATGTGTTAATTAGTTATACGTATATATAATTATTAGTGATATTCGTACCCTTTTGCATATTCTTAGTAATAATATTACATCATGATTATCATAACATTATCGTTTTAATTGAAAAATATAATTATAGTCAATAAAAAGCTCGGTTATAACTGCCTGCTACGAAACATTGGATCATTGATAAGTATTAATGTATGATACTTGTTATACAATTAATTAATAGAAACGTTAAATAGTAGACATTATGTAAATATTATCTCTTTTTTTGTGCTCTCTTTTTAAATATTCTTATCGCAAATTTTATGATTATATCTCAAAATTTTCATAAATATATAAATAATAATTTTGATTGGTAGATGATAGATAACGTTATAATGACAGAATAATAAAACAAACTCGTAGCTGGAATTCGAACGAGTTATTTAGTATTAATATTATAATATTCATAGTATAGTATTATCAATTGTACATTATTATTATTATACAATATAAATGTATTTTTTCATAAATATATATACATAATATATACTAATACTAATAATATAAAGAATAATTTAATATGTAAAAAATATCACTTTTTTTTTTACACAGAAATAGTAAAATTGAAAATAGTATTAGAAATATTACTGATAAAATAGTGTCGTTTATATAAAAATGATGCAATATTTTGTAGTAAGCAGTGTTGTGACTGAGCTTATTACTCATCATAATTGTGTCATTCGATTAAGCAATATTATGATAATCATGATGTAACATTATTATGTAAAAACATCTCATTGTCAGAGATAGCACGAACGTATGAGACTAATGATTTATATAACTGCATATAGATACATGCTTCTTAATTGCATAACGATCGTATAATTATCTTAATCAGACCAAACCAGTTCATCCGATTAACTTGCTTCTTCATTCATTCATTCTTCCAACTTCCAACACGTGCCGCATTGATATAAACGTCAAACTATAACTATAAGTACGACCACACACCGTGATATATCAAATGCGTCAGAGAAAAACTGGTATTTCATCTACTCGCTTATATCTACGATGTTATGTCCACGATGGCTATTTGTTTCGAGTGCTCGCCAACGCTGTTTCGCGGGCATTATTAAAATGGGGCTATTACGCAATTTGCATGGCGACAATAGCATAAGGCGCCGCGTACCCTGAAAAGGGGGCTGTGCGATAAACGGTAATAACGCGGTTCTTGATATGATGAAGAAAAAGGGAAAGTCGAGTATGCTCTCTTCTCAGGTCTGGGGATATTCGAATGAGATAGATAGCGAGAATCACAAAGAAAGGACAGATAAAGTATAGGCATGCGGGAGATAAGAAAAAAAAGCGATAAAAGATATAATTATTTTACCGTGCACGTTTTATCATCGTATCCATTGCGTAAGCGATCATCGTACGTGACATTTTCAATTTTGAATGGGAAACAAACTTGTGTATGAAAAAAGAATATCGTTTCTTTAGCATATTCATAATTATGAAAAAAATACATAATTTAAAATTCAAATAAACGTAACTCTATCTAGAATAGCGAAGAATGACAATAAGATAATATCAAAAAAGTTAAAACTATACACATGCATACACATACATATAAATCATATATATATATATATGAGTCTCTCTATAATATATTATATTCTTTCTATAGTAAATTTGAAAAAAATATAAATATTCTCACACGTACAAAAATATATTAGTGTTTCTATAATCAAAAATAATTCGTGTGAAAATTGTATCTTTTTTTCAATAAAAAATTTAGATAAAGAAGATTGTCCAGATTGTCCAGAGATTGTTACGTCAATACATACATAAGAATAGTAACATGATCTGTCGTATTTCAGGAGAGGACAAACAGTACTTTCATTGTACCTCATTGTACTGTAGAAAATTGAATATTTCTTGGTAGATTCATGGTGACGAGACAACCGATTGTATCTGTGTACGCTAGTCCTTTGCGGGTCTGCTCCGCAAACAGCGATGACAATTGACAACCGCGAATTGTATTGATATTTAATTTTTTAAAGAGCCTTTTCTGTGGATTTAGATGGATTACGACGGAGGCAAGTAAATTCAATATACATACGTCATTACTATAAAAATTAAGAGATCCGTAATCAAAATACCATATTGCACAAATTATTACGAATTATATTTTTTAAACAAAATTTATTCGATACTTTATGAACAGAAAGAGTGTTCATTATGTATCATTTAAAATACATAAAGCGGATATTGGTAAGTTTTTGATTTGAATCCTCGTAGTATCAATCAGACGTGAGAATTGAGCGCGTTATATCGAAAATTGATGACCCGAACGTGACTAACGATTAGCGACTCGATATTTTTCCTTCACTCTTTTTCATTTCTTTTTTTTTTTTCCTCATCTTCCGTCTCCTCGCAAAATGTTTGTCTAATGACTCGCCTAATTTTATCATTATCATTATTCACCCCGAGTAATATTTCTCTAAATAGCCTAATTTATTTCGTTGAGCTGATGCGTGATGTTACGTTCTATTATCTCCGACATATCAAATACCTCAATGCACGGTGCAGCAAGCAACATTGCAGCAAATTATATGCATAAAATAGATTGCCATCTGTTACGTAGGCCAGCCGAGGCCAAAAACAGACGCGGATTAGAAGAGAGGAATAGCACGTGGTTTGCATTTCGGCTGGTGTTTCTGGTATCCTATTTCTAAAGCAGCTCAACAAATAATAGAAATATTCAAAGGTTACGATTGAAATTCGAAATCGTAGTTTTATCTCTCTCTCTCTCTCTCTCTCTCTAGTTGTTACTATTCTCCCTGTTTCGTGGGTGAAAGTACGAGATTTTATTCACTGTGCACTGTAGCCTATTTTAGACTGTATTTCGCGATAGGGTAAGTCATTATAAACATTGACATCGAGATTACTTAAAGGAAATCGTAAATGCAAAAATATTAATTTGCATTGAAGAAATATTTATCTTTTAAATTGAAGAAATAAGAATTAATTTTGGAGCGTAATAATAAGCGTAATAATCTTCGACAAGAAGCCGCCGATAATTTATCAAGAGGATGAGTCTTCGAAAGTTTTCAGGGGCAAGCACCTGTGGAATATATCTATACTTAGAAATTCCAAGCGGCGGCGGCGATCGAATCGAGGTGCGAGGATTCGAGTTCGCGTACAAACGCGAACTCAAAATTCACGAACGGCTGCGAGGGAAGACAGAGTAGGAAGAACACCGTGACCGAAGTATACGGGTACGTGCGATTGGACGAGAATGCTTCGGTGGCGGATCGGCGACAGGGGTGGGAACCGGTCCCGGGGGTGGGGACGTGCATGGAGGGTGCGAGAGTCGCAAAGTCGCACGGGGCTTATATAAACGCGCGGCGAACGGTTCGCCTTCGCAGAACCGTATCCAACGTCGCTGGACGACAGACTGTCATCCCCGTAGAAACTTCCCGGTAGACCCGCTTCTGTCAGAGATCCCTGGCTTTTAGCAGCGTACAAGGTACACGTTCATTTTCTAAATACATTTATCTCCCGTTTTCGCCTAACAAAATCTTTCTGATATCTCAAGAGATACGTCCCGCAAGATCATCTACATCTTTTTGTTGTATATAGATTTTTACAAAAGTTAGAATAATATTTTTTTAATGGGAAAATCTTGAGACCAAGAATTCAGCATTATATATGATTAAAAATGTAGATGATTTTATCTTTTTAAAAAAGTAAAAAAAAAATATATATATATATACATGTAATTCTAATATATAGATTTTATGTATATTATATTTTGATAAATGGATAATACACACAGAGACTTTTATTCCTCATTTAATTTCAAGCGCAATATTGTTTTAACAAAGATTTAGTTGGTAGAATAATGGCAAAGATATTTGAAGTTAATTTTGCTGCAGCGGTATGTCATTAACAATAATAATCGTTCACATAAACCGGATAATAAGTTGCACGTATTCCCGCAATCCGATACACTCTGTCAACAGTTAGATAAGTAAGTTTGGCGTTTGCGATTATTCAATAGAAACTTTTGGCACTGCGTCTCCCAGTAGTAAAACCTTACGATATTTCAGACAGTAGTAATACCTTCTCGAAGTTTATCACTCGGTAGTAGTTATGACGAATAATTGAAAACTCTACCCATTTCCTAAGACAAATTGGATATATTATTATTTTAAAGCTGACACTAACTTTATTCGATATTGGCGAGGAAAATTAATTTCAATTTTTCAAAAAAAAAATTCATGGTTAAAAATAAAGTTTTATTGAAATATTTTACGGGATATTTTATGTAACATAATATAAAAAATTGTTATAGAGGTTATTTTATTTTCAATTATAAAATTATTAAAATGATATCAGTCGTACGTTAAACAAGTTTTTACATTATCTTTTTACTTATTTGTAAAAAGATATTGTTTCTCTTAATAGCGATAAGAAGTGTTTAAACAATGAAATGATATATGATGGATGAGAATATATTTTTCGAAAATAGAAAAAATAATCCATTTGCGTTTTGCATGCGACGACAAAAGTAAAATTATTTTGGCGTAATAAATAAAACAAAAGGCGATACAAAGGTATATATTGTGTGAAAGTGACGCGAAGAAATTATTTAAGTTGTTAAACCGCGAGCATATTATGGGATTTGTACGAAGTTCGACAAAAACCGTCTCGTAAATCCGTCGAGACGCGAAAAGTTTTGCTTGCTTAAAAACCTATGTACCCTCAGGCGCTGGTCGGAAAAGCGAAATGAGATTGTATGGGAAGAAAATACTTAATTTTTTAATTAAATCATGAATAATCAACTTATGTATAAAAATTTTTCTCGTACTATGTATCATTAGTACAAGAAAATTAAGCGAGAAAAATTCATTCTTTATTTAAAAATCAAGTAAACTTTATCCTTTTTTAGAGACATATAATACAAATTTTTATTATTGTAAAGGAGAGAAAAATGTTATTGCCATTTAATGTGAAAAACTTACGAATAAAAATATAATTATATAAGATTACGCGACCCTTCCGAAAAGTAAAAAATTAATTTTAAGTTCACACAAAAAAAAATCTCTTGTTTCTAAGTTGACATAAAAGGAACTCTTATTTCTAAGCTCACATCAAAAAATTGTTAAAATTAAGTTTAATTGATTATATCGTGACACGCTGTATTAAATGCATAAAATTCGACCTGCATGGACATCGTTGCGCGTTTCCGTTGCAAAATACCTATCGTCACCAACATTCATTCCACGCTCGTAGCACAACGTGATCGCGGTTGAAAGGGTATGTGCCTGTAGCGGCGAAAGGATTAATTGTTGACAGCATCTAATGAAGCGCGTACACCGCAATAACCAATCGTGATTCTGCAACGTTATTGCTGGCGCACGAAAAGAACACCCGACGCCTATTTGGAAACAAAACATGAAAGCGTCGGAACCGCACCGCGGTGACATTATGATAATTTGCAGTCGATTAATATCTAATTACAGCCGGATGCGACAGCAAACGCGCAGTAGGATGATTATTTTGCGCGTATCCTCGTAATTTCCCCTTCAATTACCATGATCGATTAATAAGACTAATCAACCACTTAAACTGATTATTTGTTTAAATTGTTTGCTTAAAAACTAGCATGGTTAGTGAGCTTTTTAATAAATAACTCATTGACAATTTATATATTATTTGAAAAAACTCTGCTCAGAAAATAAAGTAGTTGCAAGATATAAATTAATTTTCTAGAATTTAGACGAATTTGTGACACCAAAAGCAGTGTACCATATGTTTCCATATAAATAGTAAAAAAACTTTTTGGCACGCAGTGTTTACGTGTTTTCATTTGAAACTTTTTAGGATTGTGTATGGTACCACGAAAAGCATTACCCTTCTTTCTATATCAATCAAAAAAATCGCTTCATTGGCAACGTAAAAGAATGGAAAAGAAAAAGTGTGCCATTTTGCTTTTTGAAAGCTTGGCATCCGGTACGGCTCCGGAGATAACCGCTAATGCATTTTACCCGCATTTATATATTTATATATTATATATTTATATAATATTATATATATATTATATTTATATATATTATATTATATATTTATATATTTATATAATTATAAATTTATTTAATATGAGAAAAAAGCTGAATTTTGTATGCGCGCGAGTTTTCCTATGAATGTGTAATAATTTTCTCTAAATATTCGGAAAATTCTTATATTCTCTAAACATTTTTAAATTGTGAAATATATAATTATAAGCAATTAAATAACCATGATTGAAAGAATTCATTTTTTTTATCTGTACATTACTTTCAGATTATAATATATCAATTACTATTTACATTTAATGTAAATGCTTGTAATATCATACAATTTGATTACATTAATTAATTCTCGATAAGAAGCCGGGTTCATTTTTGATAAATGGGTTTTAACAAATTTAAATTCCTGTGTTTTTCTTGTTGCGATTTTAAAATTCCACTTACTTAAGTAAGTCTGTGCGTCATGAGGCATTGATTAAATTCTATAAAAGCAAGATAGATTATAAAATTGAAAAAGGAACCTCGACTTATATATAGCATAAGAAAGACGGAATGAAAACGATCGAATTTTGCTCTGCGGTAACTGTTACAATTGATAATCAAATATTTATTATAGTTCGCGCGCGGAAATGGGTGAGTAAATATTTTACGATTGACTTTAGATAGAAGTTACACATTTCGTTGTATTTACGAAACGATTAACGACAGTGGTTAGAGGCGCCGCGCCGGTAGAAAGATGTTGAGCTAAAGAATTGGCTTTGGAATTAGCAGTGAAAAAATAATGTTGTCTGAGCGCGCTTTTGCTGACATTTAACTAAACAGAAAATGAAAAAGCTGTTTGCAATTAATTACTTCGTACAATATAAATTATCTTTTAGCAAGTATTTTTTTTTAGTGATTCTTTAATAACTTATCTTAATAATAATAACGTCATATATACTTTAATATAATTAGAAATCGTGAGAGCTCAGAAAAAGGAACAGAATAAAATTTTACAAATAAAATCTCTCTCACTTTTTTTTTCTTTCTTTCTCTCGCACGGTTATTATTTAAAAATTATTGTTATCAGAGAAAACACATTAAAAATGTTAAATATCTTAGAATTCTTTTGCGCGAAAAGTTAAAAAGATAACAATAAAAAAATATATATATTAATAGAAAAAGAAGAAAGAGAGAGAGAGAGAGAATAAAAAATCAAAATTGAGATAAATAAAATAAAGAAAACTCTATTACTTAAGATTATCGTTAAACCTGATTATAATTAGTAGACCTTATACGCATACAATGACATAATATTAATGATTATACTAGATTATTCCCATTCTTACGTTTAAACAAGACGGATGCTTTTTTGAAATAAATTTTATAAATTGGCGGGAAACAAATTGCACTTTGCTCACCAAATGTCGGCGAGAAGCGACTAATAATGTCATTTTGCAATGAGTTTCGTATGAATGGACTCTTGATGGTAGCGAATCCTACCTGTGTAACCGGGACGCGGTTTAATTTTCACATTTAACAAAATGAAATCCGTGAGAGGATATATCTTGTCTGCAAACGTGATATATGTTTCGCCGTGGTAAATCGTTTAAAGTATTTACTTCGCTCGAATCAGTGTTCACATGTATACATACGAAGGATGTACGTTTTATATTTATTTCAAAATTTACAAAATGCGTTGATTTAATTTTCTACATTACGCTTTTCGATATTATTGGACATATTATATACGCCAAACTTGGGGAAAATATATTGCCAATAGTATATAATCGACTGAAGTGCTTGCGGCAATATATTTCAATTGTGATTTTGATTAAAAGTTCATGTATCTTTGTTGAAGTTGCGGGAAACTGATAGCAATTTTATCTGATCTTCAATAACAAAAAAAATCATAGAATTGTATTTTAGCAATAAAAGAAAATAGTTGCAATAAAATAAATCAATTAACGGTAAAACGAAATGGTTACCAAAAAAAGAACACAAACTTATAGAACAAATATAACAATAATAATATATATTACTGACATATACACATACACAAGTTTGCTCAATAATAATTAAATTTATGAAAAAGAAGCCTAAGTTTTTTTAATGTATTCTGAACAACTCTATTCTCCGAATTTACAACATTTTTAGATCAACCTTTTTAATTATGTTTCAGTCAAAAGCACAGACATATATGTTTGTTTTATCATAACAAAAATTCTCGCGAAAGCTAAACTATTGAACACGAATCGCGCGGCACGAAGTATCATTGATTTATAGGTAAACTCGCCAACTTTCTCTTATTACGATGGTTATAGAAATTCCAGCGAACTGAAAAGCAGTAGCTTTTAATATAAGCGCGAATGACATCATGAGCATCCGTGTGTATAACCGATTTAATAATGGCAATCGTTGTACCTATCGTTTATAGGAGATGTCCGAGGTTCAATACTATTCATCTATGATTTCTTTATTTTAGAGATGATTTTTCTTTGGCTAAGACAAGTTTGATTAAATCCTCGCAATCTTTTCATATCTTTGCGATTAATCTTAAAATTTCAAATTTGAAGTTAATGGAAAAATTTATATTCTTGCGCAGATTATCTGCTTAGAAAGTAAAAGAAGATTGTCGTCCATAAAATGGATATCCTGTATAACATTGACGTAACACGGGCATAGAAATGCGGCAGGAATTTTCTCGAGGCGAGACGAACATGAGAGAATCGAAACTGCCGAAATGTCGTTTTCTCCTAAGAAAAACACTATCGAATATTGTTACCACAAAGTAAACACGAAGGCCGGTTTGTCTTCTTGATCGAAAAGAATGCTGGCAGCCTCTTAATAATAAAGATCGAAGCAGTGAAAGCCAAGGCTTACGCGTAATACTATGAAATACAAGATTTAATATTTTTATATTATTCTATTTTTTTCTTTTTTTCTTTTTTTTAAAGATAAAGAGATCTGGATATGTACAGATCACATTCTCCAATGGAGACACAAATTAAACGCTTTAATTGTATTGTTAATATTTCTCCTTTGTAACGTAAAACAATAGAAACTCCATACTCATTAATAAATGAAATTGGCAAAATGTGAATGATTTATCAAAATGTAAAGGTGAGATTTTTTTTGATTTTTTTTTTTTTTTTAACGTTGCACATATTATATCCCCTAATGTGAAATATAAATGTATCTGATTATCTTGAATGAGATCGTTGTGTTTAAATATAAAGAATAGTTTCCAGATATAATAAACATTTTCACATGTAATTTCGGTTGTGTTTATCGATGTTAGTCAAATAGTAATCTTGCAACTATTTATAATTTGTATATATAATGTATTGCAAATATACAATATATACTATAGCTACAACATATATACATATATAATTAGTGCTTAATTTTTGAGAGAGAAACTGCTCGTTTAATTTTATTTTAAACGCAAAGTAAAATATGCAATAATTCGGTTATATAATAAATTGGAACATTGAAAATTAGATTTCGAAAATAATGTACCTAAAAAAAATGTATTGTTTCTTATTAATGTTTATAAATGCGCAACATTTATATGTCTATTTCCAAATCTATGCCGGTCCAGTTAATATTACGAGTTTACTTAAAAAATCATTAGTATATCCAACAAGTCCGATGAGGCCTATCTAACCCAAGCTCGTAATTTCGTTGTAAAACTCCTAAAATATTACGTATCTATCGCGTGCCTCGGCTTTACACGTATTATATAATAGCTGGACGAACCATATGTGTACAGTCTGCCAAATCCCTTTTTTACAAACCTTATCGTGACGTAATAGCGTTATCACTTTTCGGTTATAGCAAAATTAATTCTATACAGAAAATTCTCTTTACTTATATTCAATTATTAAATATAGATTTTATAATATAGATCTTCTCAGTATTTTATTATAATTCTGCTAATTTATAGAATTACACACACACACACATACACATAATCAAAATTGTAATCTTTTTTGATTAACCATTGATCATTTAATCGTGAGTGATGATTCTTTCAACTCTACGAATTAATAATATCCGTTAATTATAATTGCGTTAATTAATCAATAATCATAATTATATATAAATCATTAATTGCAATAATCATGTAGCTATATTCTGTCTATTATTTATATTTTGCAGTCGAGTCGGTAACGCAAATTTTAATTAAAATAGTATAGTTTTTATCGATCTTAACGTCAGTGTCGCTATAAAATAATATAATCGACTGTTTAATCAGCTGTCAAAGTTTTCTTGGATAAGGCTTTATGATGAATTAATTTAATTTGCGCACGACATACATATCTTCTCATAGCAAATTTTGATCAAGTGCTACATATAAGCGACGGCTAATATAATAAATGTCAGGGAAACGATACATCATTCCGATATATAAGGAGAATATAGCGATGAGAGTTCTATCAAGACACGTACATGAGTTCATTTCATCCATACCGTTCTATTCGTTTATTGATAATACTTGACGTGATATTATTTTACACGTTTAATTAGAAATTGAATTTATTATAAAGAATTCTATAATATAATACTAATATAAAATAAACATATTTAATTTTTATTCAGAGAAGCAGAAGAAAAAATACAATTTCTTTACTTACATAAATTTCACACAAATATACGCTTCGAAAATGTTAAAAAATATCTGGAAAAATCTGTTTCGCTTTGATATGATTTTTTATTGAATTTGTGTGATGAAATTTTATAATCGTATATCTACTGTATATTGCGTAAGAGGCACACATGCTCGTTTACGCCGCGCAAAATTCTCAAAGCGAATGAAACCGCGGATAGACAACCACGATAACAATGACAGCAATGACGAGCGGCGAGAAAAAGGACTTTTCCGAAACAAAGGAGCTTCATTCGCGATGACTAGCAAAACGAAGGATTAACGAAATTCCACCAGGTTGAAGAATTCCGCTGCTGCATGCATGCATGCATGAAATACATTACGGTCTCGGTGTTAACAAAAGCATCTCCGACATTTTTTTTAACTCTTTAATCTTTTAAGGAATTTTATCTTCTCTCATATGCTTTTAAATATTATTAATATATATATTTATATTATATTGTCATATTTTATATATAAAAAAATTTTTTATAAACACAAAAAATTTATATCTCTTATAAATACTTTTTATATCACACGCATTTTAACACATACTTTATCAGAATAATATTCTTTCCAATAGAGAAATGTAAATACCGCATAAAAGGTCGAAAATAACATGCACACACCGAGAAAGTAAAAAGAAGATCTCTCCATATTACGTAAAATTTTTGAAATAATATTTGCGATTTGCTCGAGAGGAAAAACATTGCTTGCTCGGACGTGCATTGAATCTTCAATTGTTCCTAAGTTTACTTGTCTAAGTGAAGTCAAGCATTCTTAGGATTCATGTAATGTTGCGAAATCGTAATTCGATCGAAAAGTTAATTGCATGGCTATTAATAAGTCGCATATCAATATCTTGAATTATAAAGTTTAGAAATATACAATACTTTCGCGACAAAACTAAGTTCAAAATTAAGTTCAGTGTAGCGCGTATTATCATTAGCAAATGTCACCAATAGATTATACTTTGTAAAAGTCCAATCTTGTAGATTGAAGTCATCCTAAGTGTCATTGGAAAGACGGAAGAGATAAATATAATACTTTTAATTACAACTGCAATTCTACTTGATTATCTAATTGACTTTTCCATCAAAGTCTAGCAAACTTTCAAAGTGAGACGAAGTGTAGTTAATGTTCTAAGCGGAAACTAGAAAACGAATAGTACTTTATTTTGATTTTGCATAAACGAAAACGATGATGTTCTCTTTGTTTCTCTTGTCGCGAATATTTTTGATATTGCTAATCGAATTTAAACCAATTGTAAGTAGTTGCCAATTGTATGAATCTCTTTATAATAATTGATCAATTATAAAAAATGGAAATATCATTTTTATCGTATATTCTAATAATAAGTGTTAAAAGTACGTTGCCATTAATTCGAATAGAAGATATAATAATTGAAATAGACGTTTACATTCAAATGTACTACGCATTTTTGAACGAACATTACTTGCAAAATCATCAACCTCTTTTTTAGCATGACTCGGAAAATTTTTATTTCGTACGAGAACGGTGAGAACGATAAAGATGACGCCTTCGCTTTGTACATATAAAACAGTGCTTTTATTCTGTGTATAGACGTTTTATTAATGTAAATGATGCTTTTTAGAAAAGCTGATTTATAATTTATAATAGTGGCTACTAGTCGTATACTGCTTCCGTATAGATAGCGTGATAAATTTATGAAATTTACATAATAGACGTATAACGTGGGCAGAATAGCTGAGTATTATTGAAGCGATACTGTTGCAATCCGGCAACAAATTATCCTTATCACATTATATGTGTTTATCGCTTGCAATGCAATTGTTCAAAACATGCCAAATCGCATACATCTTGGAATGAGATTTTAACTGCAATTCAATAATATTGGTTTTAAAAAACAAACATAACATTAATTTTTTTGTCCAAAGTTAAGAATATTCCGCGATACGAATTTTTAAAGAGTTCATATTTGTCGAAAAAATCCGAATAATTTTGCAATTTCTATTTCCTAAATCATATACGTATCGTGTGACGGAAAAGGCTGGAATTAAGGATATGCCAAAGTTAAAACTTTATTAACCACAATGATCCCATAAAATTGTAATAAGCCATATACCGACTGAAATGATATCAAGACGTTACAGAACGTTTCTCTAGTTTTTTTTTTTTTTTTTAGCTGCACGAGATGATGGACTCCGATCAGGCAAATAATCCCATAAAAGCGTCACTCGTTGCTCGTTCGCATAGTCGTATTGACCGTCGAGTTGCTCGTAAAAACGCGCTAAAACCGTTATTGGAGAAATCCAGAGGACTTATCTAGCTTGGTTTCGGATCCATTCTTATAATTCACAATTTTTGCACTGAGAATTCAATTTTGCCGATATGAGATATAATATAAATGAGCATACGTCTCACAGAATGTATCGTTTATCATACGATAACACATACCGAGTATCCAAAAAATCTGGCTTGTATTTTAAACGATAGACTCTTTGATAAATTTTAAAAACTGATTTTTCCATAAAAGAATTAATACATATATTTAAAAAAATATTGTTTAAAATAATATTGGCTCTAAAATGATTAAAGCTTTCATTATAATTAAGCTTAAAAGCGTTTATTCAGTGTTGTTCCTCAAACGCGAGTATGCTAATGAATAAGATTTATTACGTTGCTGTCGGATTTATCGAAGAAATGTAAACAAGATTGTATAATGCGTGATACGTATTATATATTTAAAAAGTGATATTATTTATTTATTAATAGTTAAACGAAATAACTGGTTTGTTAAGTTAATTTGCATTTATATTGCTATATAATAATTATTTTTATGATAGAAAATATTAATATATCGATAAAAATGTAATAAGTGTAACGTTACAATAGATTACATCTCTATTGGAAAACACGGATAAGCAACCTGGATCGATTTATAAAAATCGAGCTCATTATGCAATCATATTTCTCAGTCTCTTTCCAATAAAAAAAGCATATTTATAAATTATCCTATGAATTATTGCATTGGTAATTATAGAAAATTTTCTTCGACGATATTAGTCTATTTTTCTTTCACAGCCAGTTTTACGTTTAAATAAATATCATATAAAAAATGTTTATAACTTGTTAGGAAAGATAAAATAAAACGTGGAATTTTTTTTATAGAGAAAAAAACAACATTGTTTTACATAATAAAATAACATCGCTTTATGTAATCAAAAAAGAGCAATTATTCATAGACATGTTATATATAAGACTATATTTACGTCGAGGGATGAGTTCCAATTGACACGGATTTTTCAAACAATGCAATCTCTCCTCATCATATTGTCTCGTGTAAATGCTCTTACAATTCAATTTTTGCGAGATTAACCATATCCGCTGTCAAAGATGGATATTGCGCGTCACGCTATTGTTTAGCAAATCGTATTTACATTTTATTTACGTATTCTTATACATATAATGAGTACAATATATCCGTTATACATGTGACATAGCACCGTGATAATACTATGGAATGCATATAAATGTATCTACAATGACGGTGAAGTTGCAACAGCAAACAATATATTGCGGAATCGACTCGGTTGTATTAGTTGTCGCTTTATCGCGCGTATGGAAACATTTCATATGAAAAAGACGCGACTGACGCACATCGGCGGAAAAGTTTTCGTCTCGAAATAATTGGTGCGATGCGACTTTTATATAATTTAATTTTAAACTAGACTGAATTATCGCAATAAAATTAAATAAATAATATAAAAAGGTATGATAAATATAATTGTGAAATTTTTGGGCAAATATTTGGCAAGAGTGTATATGATATCTGTAGATCTTATTTGATTTATGATAAAATTAATTCCACGCAATAAGGAATCTCAAAATAACTAATGCAACGCTTCAACATCCACATGTTGGGCTAAAATTGTTCTCTTATCGCTTGGGATTCCATAAATATCGCACGGAGTAGCGTTCGCGATATGCGATCAGCGATCATTCGAATTTGCCCATGCGTGGCTCTTATCAGCCTGGATACATAAATTTTGTAGGATTAGCATTCGCACAGTATCACGCACACAAAAATAGAGACTATTATCGCGATTAACTATCACCGACATTGTTCGAAAACCAATAGTCGCGACAGCATGATTCAATCGATGTAGAAAGTAGTAGAATAATATTAATACAGAGTGAAAAAAATAATTTATATAAAATGCAATTGCGTTATCATGGTACGTTTTGGCTAAAAAAAAACAAAAACAAACGTTTAATAATAAAATTAACATGAAACAACAAATTGAGAAATGAAATTAATAAATCACGATATAATTAACAGTTAATCGCGCAGATACAATATCACATTTACGCAATTCTTTCTTTTCCTTTATTACTACTTTTTTTTTATTTCAAAGATAATATTTTTTATCTTTTATGTCATAGTAAGACTATCGATGTAATAATACTGAATATTATTATTATATAAATAGAAAGAAATTAATAAGAAAATTAAAGGGAAATGCGAAAAGAATACTGTCAGATTTTGAATTTTTTTTTAAGAAGAGTTTAATTTTAAGTTGATCAAGAGAAACACGTGTGTAAATTTTATAATATTGTAAGATTAATGCGCGCCTCTTAATGGTAAGGAAATATTTTTTGCCAGACTGCAGATACTGCTTAGTACTATATTCCATAGAAGATAAAAGCTTCTTAACGCGAACGGAAACAAGAAAACGGCCGAGATCTCAAGGTTGAAAGATCGACACAACACGACTACAGTTTCCGGATCGAAACTCGATTATCGCGTTATTAGATTTGCCAAGGCACTACCGGGCACAATTATCGGCAATGTGTTTTCTAGGGAAATAAATTTTTATCGGACGTTAACGATATTAACTGCGCGCGCTATACTTAGCGTGCCCTTACGTTGCCACCTAGTTTTTTTTTTTAAATATGATTTGATTTATCCCACCCGTCTCATCGTTCAGCGCGCGATTACGCCTAAGTAAACCGGAGACGATAAATACGACGAAATTACGGAGATTTATAGTTCACGACTTCTCTCGAACACAGTAAAGTGAAGACGACGGCGCCAGAGTCGTCTAATTCGCATTAATGGCTACTGAAGTAAATTAAATGCGAATTTTAAACATTCTTTTGGAACGTTAACTCTGTATAGGGTAAATACTTATTTTCTTTTTACACTCACTATTATTTTTATAAAATTAAAATGCATGAAAATGATCCGTATATTGTGCAAATAGAGAAATATACCGTATAATTTATTTAGATTGATTTTGTCTACAATAGCGCAAAGACAGAAAATAAGAGAGATCTCAACAAGAGAAGTGCAAGAAATTCAGATTCAACAAAAATATAAAAATTTCTTCTTTATCAATTTTTTTAACAAACATCTCGCACAAAATAATAAAACGGTGTGAAACTATTCTTGCATTAATTACGTATAATGTAATAATTTCGATTGATATGATCAAAAGGGAACAGAAATTCCATAATACTGAGCCATAAACGTGTCGTCTCATTCACGGATGAAAATAAATACACATATATGAAATAACGGTCCGGTCAATTATTTCGAAAGCTGGATCCAATTATCCATCCATACTACGGAGCATATCGGTTCAAAGCGAGTTGTGATTATACTGCAATAAAATACTAATTGAAGAAACATCAACAAGAAAGGATAAAATAAGCGAAATGCAGATAAAAATAACAAAAAGATAAAATAAAATTTAATTATATAATATTTAAACACCGTTTCATTTAGAGATATATTTAGAGATTACGAATTGCACGAAATTAAACGCTATTTGTGAAGATTATTTATAACTTTGCAAAATAAATTAATTATCTATTCTCTTTTTTTTGCTCTTTGTTACATATTGTTTTAATAGAATAATGCAAAAAATTATTATAAATATTATTAGATATTTGACAGAACTGCTAGTTGCTCTATTTAGGATCCATGCAACAATTTCAAATCGATTGCTGGTATCACTGTCACTTGAACGCGCTGTTTGACTGTAAAATGATTCTGCTTGTACATTAGTGTCGTCAAATGATGGCAGGATGTTCTTCGTGGGTTGCGAGTTGAATAGTTTGTTAGCCGAGAACGTGCCAACTTTTCTCCATATATATCAGAGAGGAGCCATTGTTTCATCTTTCACGTCTTCAACTAGCCCCACGATCTCACCCCCTTCGTTTTATTTAGCATATCATTTAACGGCCAACTTTCTGCGTCTTGGAGGATGCTCGGTAAGAGCAATAGTTTCGGCAACAATACCCGCGTTGTTAGATTAAAATGTAGCTAAGTAAACGATGAAGAATTTAACCGCGTTTTCTTATAGCGGCGGGATAAAAATTCGGCAATTCAAATCTAGAAATTTGATTTCGAAAACATATGATTGAATTAACTTCAAGCTTATAGATAGACACTGTTTCTATTACGACAGTCCTTATGGTTTATGGAAGGGATCTAGGATCAATATGAAGCATATGTTACATATTATTTATGATTATAAAACGACTATTTCGAAATGACTGGGAAAAAGCCTTGGTAAAAACACTGTTTCACGCACATCATAAAAATATCATACAAAATATTTGAAAACAACTACAGTTCTCTTAATGGAACTGCAGTTCTCTCGAATAAAAGCTTTAAATGCGTATTTTTCAAGTCACTATTTTACTTATGTGCTACCTATCTTTTTACTTGCTGCCTCTCGCAAGTTATCACAAACAACGTAATATTTGCAATTACCGTTGCGTACACGTAAACTAAAGTTGAAAATTTACTTGAGATTGAGAATTTTGTTCTGTCAAATTAGAATCTCACGGTGAAGATGAAATGCTTGCCCTAAGCGAGTACTTCGAGACAGCTATTTGGCACTCAATCTTGCTAGCACTCAAGTTGCTAGAATATGTGAGGTGATAGTAAATTGCTCGTATAATCAAGAACATTTCTCTCCTGGGGTTTACTGCTCTTTAATCCACGAGCGTATGTACGATGAAGCATATATATACGTTGAAATAGTGGCACATAAATGTCCATTAAACGATACAAGAAATAGTGGCCTAATAGAATAATGAATATATTGCGAAATTATTGTACGGAAAATACATATAAATATATTGATCTACATTCACATCTTATTTAGCACCGTATTAAACGCTAAATACGTTTGAGTTCTATTAGTTTAATATGGGAAGTGTATTTAATATTAAATATTTAATGTTAAATCAAATAAGAAATATGAATAGCGTTCATATATGTATATATAAATATAAATTATAATCCTGTATAAATATAAGCTATAATCCTGAATATCTAGATTATATACCTAGATTATACCTAGATTACTTTATAGAAAATCGCATATATAGTATTAGCATTGCTATTATTCCATATTTATTCATCGTTCAAGCTTCTAATTACAAGAGATATTGTGACACGCAATCTTTATAAATATAAAATTAATTTTTAAAATTACAAGTATGTGTATGATTAATTTATTTTAGATGCAACCTAAGATGACCGCCTTGTGCACACTACTGGCGTTTGTAATGGTCGTCGCGGTTTCGAGTCTCACAGTCGATGCAATACCGCACAGGTAAAAAATAAATCCCATTTTCTTAGCAAAAATTAAAAAATAAGAAGAAGCTCGAGAGAGGGACATACTATTAAGTACTATCAAAGTAAAGATAAATGAAACCATATAGATATCAGAATCTATGTATCTGTCCGCGACAGATTTTCCTCTATTTCTTTTTCAAATTTTTTTTAAAAAGAAAAATTTTCTATCATACAAGAAAATTGATTTAATTTAGTTATTAATAAAAAAAAAAAAGTAAAACTCACAGTAAAATTTTTAGCTACACGACAAGTTTAATTATCGCAACCTTTTTCGCTTAATACAAAAGGTCGCGATACGTAAAAATAATTTTTAAATATATTCATAGAATATCAAAAAATGCAAATCGCGCGATTGCTCCGAGCGCGTAGTTACAATTAAACGAATATATATTGAACAAGAATAGAAGTCCGTTTCGAACAGTTTAACCCAGTTCTGTTTGACGACACACTAGCCCATAGAAAGGAATCTCGGTAACTGAAAGTTACTTGCCGAATGAGATGTTTCATACAATCACGATGGATATAATTTTGAATTCCGCGTAGGCGTATCTATTAATACCCATTCTATATTATATTAGTCGGCTATCTTCTTACTATTTAATTTATAATTTCCGAAGCTTTCTCTTGCGTATTTTATAACATCGCATTTTAGCTTTAAGTATCCGGCAAATTATATATAAATTATATTCTTCGTACGTTTTTATGTCGTGTAATGCTAAGTCTGTCATGTGTCACGTGTTTTTCGCGATCGAAGTTAATCGACCGATCCAATTTTACGCATGCAGCCATGAAAGTTACTGGGATCAGCAGGATGACATAGATCGAGACGAGTTTCTAGAGATACTCTCTCGTCTAAGTCGCACCGTTATGAACCGCCCCGAAATGGAAAAGTAAGATAACATGTTGCAACGATCTTAAATGTTAGAATACATAATCTATTTTATATGTGTTGTGTATACCTAGCATAGAATATATATTTACAGATATATATATATATATGGAATAGATTTATGTAAAATTTTTAATTATATATCTATATATATGTTGCATTTGTCACTTTTATTTATGATTGGGATATTAATCGGTAAAAAAAAAAAAAAAAAAAAAATTATTGAAGAAATATTCTACAATGAGAGCCTCGATTTAAATTTTGATAGAAATTATTTTTGTAAAAAATCTTAAAGCCTAATCATTAAATGCTTGACATCAATGTTTTATATTTAGAAGATTGTTTTTTTCTTTGATATCTTTCGTATTGTCATTTTTATGGCAATTTTTATATTTGCTTTTTATAATACATTTGCTTTTTAAATATGCTTTTTATGATACATTAATTCCATCAATTATAAAGAAATAATTTATTTTAGAAAGGGCTTTATTTTTAAAAAATGTCAATAATGTATTTTCATCATATGTATGTCTTTTTTACATCGAAACGTATTTGTATGGAAAAGATTTTTCCTCATTGATATAAGAGAAATAACAGGGGATGACAAATAACATTTATATTAATTTTACTATGTGTCTTTTACATTTCTCGAGAAGCGTAAACATATTTCGAAGCAAAGTCCTTTCTAAAATGATGGAATTCAAACAGTAGTAAGTATCGAATTGTACGTTCGCAGCAGCAAACGAGGATTGGATCTGGGTCTTAGTCGTGGCTTTAGCGGTTCTCAAGCGGCGAAACATTTGATGGGACTTGCGGCGGCGAATTATGCCGGCGGTCCCGGACGGAGGCGTCGCTCGGAACAGGCGTAGATCGCAGACACGATCGCTGATGCCGAGAAATTATTATCCGTAACAACTATCCGTAATAATGTCACATTTGACTCGATCCTTCTACTTTGTCTCTATCTCGAGCTTGAACCGCCATCGATCCCGAAATCGTCGTTGCCAGTGGCGTGACTGTGTGTGAATAAGCACGCATTTAAATCTCCCCTCTATATTAATTATTCCTGCTCTTTCCCTAAAACCTTAATAGAATGCGCATAAATATATAAGCGTGTCCATCTCTTTAGAGCGTAAATAATATAAGTTCATTACGAGTCGAAAATTATAATAATAGTAAATTAACAATCGATATTGACAAATTTGATCAATTCCTCATCTCTCTTTAATCTTTACATCTAAAACTTTGTACATTCTTCCATCTAGTTGCACCACTGGCCGTTCGTGTCTGCTGCATTGTTAAATAGAGAATTATTCTATTTTATATTCTTTTTGTAGAGGAGATATTCGCAATAATGTTGCTCGATAGGCATGCTTTTATTTAAAATTAATGTGAAGTAAAAAGAGTATCCATACATTTGTCAAATTATATAATGGATACGCATATCAAAAAGATTATTTATATTTATATAAATCCAAAATATAATCTTATCTTGGATTAAAGATTAATTAATAAAAATAACTTTTAAATAATTTTACAGATTCTAATTTAAATAATCCAAAATAATTTATTCGCGCACGAATTTGTGCATTAATATTAAGAGATTTCACGATAATTTTATGAAAAAATATAAAGATTAGATGATTTTTAAAATTAAAATTTGTCTTCCATTTTAAGAAACGAGCAAAAATTGAAAAGCATCTTAAAAGCATCACCTTCTATCATTATTGCGTTTTCCTCCTTTTCCGCTACATTTATTTGTTACGCGTGAATCGTGTACGAATTAGCAATCGTGACGTAAGATAAATGAAGCGAATAGACATAGTATTTTGCTGATCCAACAGCAAGGCTCCTTCGTATCCACGAATCGATGACGCTCCATTTCCGGGCTGAATTTATCCTGGTGTCATTACTATCTGCAATTGAAATCATGTGCTACGACGAGTTCGTCCTACGTTTTCTGGAACGAACTCTGCTAAAGAGAGTTTTTCCTTAATCCTTAACGCGCGTGGAATAATTTTTCTCCCGCGCTTCGTACGCTCGCTTCGTTATACTTTCATATCGTATTACATGATCGCTTAAATCTTTTCCTCCTTTCATTCTTCTTTCTTTCCCAATATCTAAGTGACTCTTGTAAAAAAAAAAAAAAAATTGTTGTATTTAAATTATAATAATTGTAATGGATGTTGCGTTTGTTAGACTGGGCGTTCTCAAATTTCGTTTGCGCCAACGAAACGTAAATATTTTGCATGATGCGCGAATTCCTCATCGATGAAACGGCGATTTCAGAGTTTATGATCAGAACGATGTAAGTAAAGAGCATCGTAGTGAACTTTGAATGATAGCATTTTTTTATTTTATATGATTTTTACGACTCTCGTGGCGTGTCGAGCGGAACAATTTGAGAACCGTACTTATTATATTTATTGTTAGGTCATTTTATTTTATTAGCTCCAACATCTATCTATAATAAACGCCTATGTAATATGTAATGTGCACTGGATGCACACCGCGCTCGCATAAAACGAAATCTTATAAAAATACGATGTAGAAATAGTAAAATCTCGTGTCCTTTTCCGTGTTATAAACTATCTTAGATTTAGTCCGTAGATCAGGAGTGTTCAAAACATGTTCAAATTATTCAAAAATTAAAAAAAAAATATATATATAATAGGGCAAAAATATTTGACGATGAAATATTTGTCTTTAATATTCTAGCGCGTATTATTTTCGCGCATTATATTACAAAAAATATTATATTACAGAGATATATGGCAATAAAAAGTAAAAGTGAAATGTTATTTATGACTTTTGCAATTTAATCCGATTAATCAATTTTTCGAAAAAATAATAATTCTACTTTAATTTGCGGCGCAAATATCTTTTAATTATTCATTAATAGATAGCAGATTTTGCAATCACAAATATTAGGAATAATTTATTTAGATCTAAAAAAAAAATACATTTGATAGAGCAAAATTTAATGCGCGACTCAATTAATTTTGATTTGAACTAGACCTGATTCCTCCTTTGACATTTGAGTTGTGCACTCCTGTCAACAGGTGGTAACCAAAGCGCACACTGAATGTCGATAACAATTCTGTTAATCACGCTCGATAATAACACGTCATATAATTGAAAGACTTGGAGCAACGACTTGCTGAATCACTCGTACATCATACAAGATTCTCTTATAGATCATATTTCTTTGCAGAATGTACAGAAATGCGTTTCTCACGTTTATCTTAAACATAGAATGCTATAAATGCGATATGTTTGATATAGATATACTTATAATAATCACACCGAAGCTTAACTCAATTATTTTTTTATTCACAAAATATTAATATACGTTCTTATATAATCTGTAAAATAATATTAACTAACAAATAATTTAATAGTTAGAAGCAAATCGTAATGTTATTGTAATAAATAATATTTCTGTCATTTGGCATCGCGTGACTTAACACCCTGTTGCTCCAAATCCTTAACAATCGTATGCCCGATCAATGTACGCGAATTTCGTTTTATAGATAAATTATCTAGTATTCTAGAAATAAATGTGTATCTGTGAACGAAGCGATTCGTTCTCTTAATCGCAAAATCTAATTTGGTTATCACCGACACCAGAACGAAGCGCGTGAAATCGATCTGCGTCATTTCTGTGTATTATAAAGAGATTTATTGAGCCTCTAGTAAATAAAAGTCACCTACTTTAATCCAGCTATACGCGCACATTATTTATTCCGATGACACGCTCATATTCTTTTCGAATATTTAATAGCTAAATACGACCCGCCCTCTACTTATCACTGAATTTATTTAGGATAGAAAACACGAGTATTTCCACGCGTCTCTTTAATAAATTACGTGACACAACAATCTTTCAACGTAGTCAGTGTCAATAATCGACAATCAAGTGTCTGATTTAAAACTATTAATTGAAAATTTTTGGAGCAGCTTCGGCAGAATGTATAAATGTTGAAAGAAGGGCATATATGGTATTCTATCAAAAATAATATATATAAAAAATTTATATATTATTATAAACGTATATATTTATAATAATATTCATTGTACTTATAAAGAATAACAATTTTGCATGTTTTAGCATATTTGAAAAATTATTTCATATGCGATTATTTATTTGCATGCCGTTCGTAAAGCTATCAATAAGTATTAAATTTATCCGTCATCGCGAAAAATTAATGCCATTAAAATCATTATAATATCACTTGATTAAACTCATCGACAGACCAAAGATGTCCACACGGTCATCGAATACAAGATACTCGTATAACACATTGGAAAGACAGATGTACATTTATACCGTGGTATTTACGTAAGTGTGATACGCGCGCAACAGAGACAGACACAAACACATCCGATAGCTGTTGACATTCACAGCGATTCACAGTCGATCTTTCAGTCTTGTGTGCATCTTGCAGCATGCGTGCTGCCAAGAGGAACGGAACGCAGTTCTTATCCGCGCGAGGTTTTTCCCTCAAATCGTCATTATATTAGAATATATTATCGGAAACGCGATCGCGATCTTGACCGACTGTCATACATTTTGGATTGCGTATCACGAAGCGTGCCGCGATCCATACAATTCTGCATGACGTGTACATACGCACGTCACGCATCTCGTATCTCTTTCTGTTCCATATTCTTCACGCGACGACGATACCGCTCGAAGCGACGTACTCCAAACAGTCGCAGTGCCGTATCATACATGGTGGATTAATTAAATACAGTCAAACGAGATTCTACATCGTAGGTAAACAAAGATAAACCATTATCATACGACTCTTGAAAAGAAACATTTTTCTATTGCGCAATATGTTACCAATAATCATGACGCCCGTTTACGTATCCGTTATCTGTTTGATTGAAAAGTAAGTCTTTAATCTTTCATAGATATACACTGTATAGATATAAAGAACCGATGTTAATCAAACGTCAATTATTTAAGAAGCCAAGATTAACCATAATTTTTTGGGCAAATATAAAGAAAGTTGATATTTCTAGCCTTGAATTAAATGTTAGAGCTGACTTTTTTTTATCAGCGTTTCTAACATGATATATCGAAAAGAAGTTTTTTAACAAAGTTTGCAATGAAGACTTTATTTAATTTTGATCTCAATTAGTTTTCGTTTAATTCAGATCTACATTCATTAAAGCTTAGAGATATCAAAATTTAGTAATTTAAAAAAAAATATATATATATATATTTCTTATTGTTTTTTAAATTGATGTTATCATTCGAATCTAGAATCTTATTTCGCTGAAATAAAAATGTTTACGTTGAGATAATAAATCAACATAATTAGTGCAATCGAATTTCTATCACGCAAAATATTAACTCTCCTAACACACACACATATATATATTAAACTTATTTTATACGAAGGACAGTTCTTTTTCGTACTCGATCGTAGCAAATGATGATCGTATTGCTCGGACTCATTATAATATTAGCTGCTAATGAACTCGTTTACGATCTAGCCTTCTGATCGAAGAAGGATTACCACGGGAAAACGTGTAATTGGTTCAAATGGATCGGGTAAGAGGAACCTCGATGGGTAATTGTCGCTCCAGAAAGCTTGGTGTTTGCGTGAGCGTAGTTGTACTCGGGACCTTTATTGGTTGGATGCTATTAGCGTACACGGCGTTTGCATCTCCGACTACTAAACATGACACGTTGCAGCAAGTGGTGTTTGTAAGTGACTTGTTTGTAACAATTGTTATCTCATTATCCCGCTCTCGCGCGCAATGTTAATTTAATTTTATAATATTAAATTTAATAAAATTGAGGTTGTGGTAGATATAGAAATATTTAATTAACGAATATTATTTAAGTACCATAAATGTATATGACGAAAATGTATAATATTTATTAATATATATAAAATTAAATCTATAATATATATATATATATATATATATATATATATATATAAAATATCATTTCTACTAAATAGCATTTGAACGAATTTTGTTTAAAAATTTCATACGTAGTCAAATATTCAATAATCGATCAATAATGCAATTATCTTGCAATTTTTTAAATAATTTTTTTCTAATATACAGAAATTCTTGATTTTTTCACAGTTGTTTCGTCACGGCGACAGAACTCCTACAGAGACCTACCCTAAGGATCCTTATATAAATTACTCTTGGCCCAATGGCTGGGGCGCCCTGACCAAGGTTGGAGCGAGATACATGAATACCGTTAAATCGAGACGTATATAATAATAATAGATAATATATATCACAATATGTAACGGATATAAGACGATGCAATCGAGCGCGAGTAAGATATGGTACATAATCAATGTTAAAATTCGCTTTCAGAGAGGAATGCTTCAACTGTATGACGTAGGTCAGTGGATCCGCCAAGAATACGGCACTATAATCGGTAATAAATTCAAAAGCGCAACCACGCTGGTGCGTAGCAGCTACGCGGATCGATGCGTTATGTCGGCGCAGGCATTGCTCGCCAGTTTGTTCGCACCAAGTCCCGAGGATATGTTTTTGCCCGGATTGACATGGACTCCTGTTCCTGTACATTCGATACCACGAAATTTGGACAAGGTATAAACGAAAGGATGGAATTCTTTTTTAATGTGTAAGCTAGAAAACTCGAGATCTTAGACCGAGAAGCTCTCCGCAACATTATCGTAAGTGGTGTTTTTTTTTTTTTTTTTTTTTTTTTATAGTGACTTAAAATTGAGTAACTTAAAAGCCTATATGTTAGCAAAAAATATATTTTTTCTTTTTTTCAATTTGGAAAATAAATATTTTTTCACATAAAAATTTAAATATATTATAAGAATTACTCGTTAAAATATGCAGATCTATAAGGAGGCTTATTTGTCGAGACAATGATATTACAGTTAATAGTGGTGAAGGCATCATGTCCCAGGTTAGAGAGAGCATTAAGACAGGCTTATTTGGACGAGGCGAAAAGATCAGGCGCAAAAATGGCCGAATATTACAGAGAACTGACGGAGCATACTGGTCAGAATATGAGCACGATTACCAATGTCGAGTTTCTTTATAACACTCTCGAGATCGAGGAGCAACATGGTTTGCAACTGCCAGAATGGACGCAAAAATTTTACAATAACGAGATGCGCGAAATAGCCGCTCGTAGTTTGGCGATCTTTACTAGCAGCACTATTCAAAAACGTCTTCTGGGAGGTATCTTTGCACGATTAGTATCGCTCTAGATGCGCTTTTTAAACTGCATCGCAGAATCGTTAGGATATTATATACCGTTACGAAATACCGTAACAATTCTAGTATTGCCGCATATATTTTAATATTTCCAGGTCCGTTGCTAAAGGAGATTTTATCTCATATGGAAGAGACTAGAACCGATTCCAAACCAAAACGATCTTACTTTTATTCCGCCCACGATATAACTATCGTCAACGTGTTGAGAACGATGGGATTCACGAACGAACTTTTTAAACCCGATTACGGAGCAACGCTCATATTCGAGCTACATCTCGCCAATAATAGTGCCGATCAGGAAGTGAAGGTATGGTTATTCGTATCGTTATCGTAAAAATTTATGGTGTAGCCATGAGGATTTTTTGTAAAATCAGAAACTGTTTTGAATACATTACATAAGTTTGAAATTCTCAATAAGAACTTCATTATATTCCATTATTACACGGCAAATTTAAATAATAATTATGTGTGTATAATTGCCAGAAATCATATATGATTAATATAATTAATCAATAATTTGCGATTATAATCACTAAGATTCATACGGGATTCTTGAAATAACTTAAATAACATCATCGCGTACAATTATAAGTACATTGCATACGCAACATAAAATTAAATTATAATTTTTGTTTTATATTTATAAAATTATATTTCTCTAAATTTTTTATTTACAAAAAGAAATGTACGTAATAATTATTATGTAAATAAGTATGTAATTATTATTCTATAAATAAAAAATATAGAAATAAAAGAGATTTTATTTCTATTTTTATTTCTATTTTTTATTTATAAAATAATATGTTACATACTTGTTATTTTATAAATAAGAAATATGATAAGAAAATATATTGAAAAAAAGTATAATAAAAAAGAAATAAAATTTCTTTCTTTTTACAAATAAAAAATTTATGGATCAATAATTTGACAAATGATATAAGGTTAATATTTAGAGATATAATAGATATGTTATGTATGCAATATTTTAATTCTATATATTTTTTTCTTTGTTATCGTAGGCACTATATTTGAATAATACGGAGACAAAAATCCCGCATCCTTTGCAAATTCCTAATTGCACGAGTCCGTGTTTATTGCAGAATCTGAAGCAAGTGTGGCGCGAAGTAATTCCGAATAATTGGGACGCGGAATGTGAAATATAAAATGTTTCGCTAAATGTTTTTCATATTAATTGTTTCGTATACTTTATATATATCAATTTTTCAGTCACCTTTTTATGCGGAAATTCCTGTTACATATATATATATACAATGGGATACAAGACTTAAAATGTTAATATATTTATGGATATATGCAAATAATATATCGTATATATATATATTTTTTTTTTAATTTCGAAATTTAAATGTTTAAGGTAATATATACAAATATAAGAGCAATTATATACTGAATATTTCTCTAAATATTGTATTTTATAATCGTCAGTAAATAATGATATTTAGTATAAGAATTATAATAACTTGTGCATTTATATAATATCACCATTGACTGATAACGATTTATATAATGGATATAAAAGATGCTTGAATAAAAAAGAAATATGAGGAGAGAGATTGCAATAACCACCATGTGTGCATAACAGTAATATAGAAAATTTCGTTGTGCTTACCAACATTAATCTGCTAATGAATGTGTTAATAGCTGAAATACTGAGTACTTCCCTTTTCTACCTGTATATAGAGACGCGTGCTGACGAAGGGCTCATGAATCTGTAAAAGTAAAATATGATATAATATACATATATTAAACATGCATAAGTTTATATGTAATTTGAAAACGTATATGTATGCGCATTAATTTATAAGATGTTTATATATATTCAGTATAAATAGTACAAAAAGTTTTGTACAGAAGGCGCCTCTGACACCTTTATTAGCGTTATCATCAAGACAAAATTATCAAAATGGAATGTGTTGGCTTTTTATACAAGATATCCGATAAATGATAAGAAAATATCTTTGGCGACATATATATTGACATTAATATAAGATAGAAATTTTTATACGCGAGAAATCGTATTCTGTAGAAAAAATTTGAAATCTGAGAAAATAAATTTTTATTATATTATTTGCTACTTTTCAATAAAAAAAATAATATGCCTTTAAAACAATTTTAAATTATTTTTTTGATCATATAAAATACTGTTCGCTCAAATTATTCTTTATTTTTTTCATTCTTATGGATACGCTATTCTCAAATAAATTTTGATTTACTTTTTAGATTTCAATAAGTTTAAGAAAAAAACTTGTTTATCAAAAATATTCATAAATACTATTCTGTTTCTTAGAGAGAATGTAAACATACTGATCAAATGTATAATACGCTGCTGTATAACTTGGTATCCTAGCGAGCCAGTTGTAATTCGAGCAAAGCTTGTTAAGATGAATAAATGGACACGAAATCGTTTAACCGGGATGTGCCTGGTTTGCTTATGCAACGGCTGACACTGGCCATTTTGCATATCATTGCGTAACATCGTATGCGATTATTGCGCGAACTGTTTTGTCTATTATATCTAATAGTGCGTAAGCAATTAGTAATTAAACAGTGCAATGCGCTCAGTGCGATAATAGGAATTGTATCTCTCTGTGATGAATGTGTTTTATTTTCTGATAATTTTAAAGAAATATTTTATCGTCATATGATTTTAATCGAAATACATTTTTTAATTTATTATGAGAAATGATTTAAATGATAAAAATAATAATTTTTCGGCAACTAAATAAAAAATAATTTGAAGTGAGAGTGAAAATAAAAATATTTATTATAATTGTTTTGTTTCTTAATTATATTCTACGCAATGATGTTTCAGTCTGTGAAACACGAAATCTTCTCTCTCTTCTCGGGTGAGTTAGAAAAGAATGTAATTAATTTTAATTATAACTTTTCCCACACACGATATTGCCTCGTTTACTTTACTCTCTGCTATTTCCGCAATATATTTTACTTCTTAAGTCGAAGCGAATCAAGGCAACTGTTATATATGCAATATCATTTATTTAACAAGAAAGATAAGAAGGACAGAAAGCTCAGCTTGTGCTTATCTTTTCTCATGATTCATTACTTGACGATTTAAATGCCGCGGTTTTATCCGCGCAGATTTATCGCTTTACTCACGATTCAATTGAGCGCACTATATAAGGGAAGGTCATAGTTATCGATTGTCTTTTGACATGGCCACACATTGTTAACATTACGCCTCTGTGTCGTTATGTCACTGTCATTCACAACCTTACTATTATAGAGTTACATAACTTACTATTAGTACATAGAAGGAAATCTGGAGTGATTTAAACACACGTATACATTCTATATTCTTTACATATTTTCATTAAAAGAAAAAATTAATCAATTTTTTTTTCTTTACATATCAATCTATTAATTTGCTATTAATTTGTATTTTTTTTTTATTTTTAACAATTTTACTCGTAATATGAAATGTGCTCTGACAATTGTTATAATTAAGAAGATGAACCCTCTGTTCATTAATACAATAGGCGCAGGCGAAAATGGAGGAAAGAGAAGGAGGGATAGAGCATTATTTATTCGGCGCTCTGAAAATATTTTTTCTTGGACATGAGATTATATGTATATTATAAAAGAGAATTGCTGCGAAAGGTGTATTCGATACGCATAAGTAACATATATAAAAAGAACAAACTCAAATCAACACATAATCGAGTATGAGAGGGAATGAAATTCTTTGCTTAATTCTTCTCCTTTGAGAATTTAACAGATTTCGATGCAATTTTCTATAACAGCATCCTAATCCCTCCTAACCTTTTGAGCCTTTATTCAGAGAAAAATTCATTGTACCTTGATATATCTCTGCATACTTCGCCATCCTTCGCTTTGAAGATACACGGCAATAACAATACAAACATTTTCGCGAATGAATCAGGTTATTTTTTTTCCATTCGATTTACCCGTCGACGTATATCGCGCGATTCGTACACCACTTGCCTCCGCGATAGTCTTACCCAGGTTTGAAAAGTAATTCAAATATAACGAAAGCGGCAATTTCGCGTCTAACGCAATAGTGCTTAATTTCAGACATCAGGGCATACACAGATATCGAGTGCCCGAAATGTTACGGAAAACTTTCGTGAAGCTTTTAACGGATGTTTCGCGCGCGCAAAAAAAAAAAAAAAGGCAATAGTAAATGCAATTTGTAAATATTGAGAAATGAAAAAATCTATTGGCACATATATTGTATAATCGCGTTGTCTTATCGCGATTCTACGTGTATAAATCATGTCCGTACAGTATATATATACGTAAAATAAGAAAAAAAATTGATATAAAAGATAATATAGTGATATTAAATACATAATGTTATCTCGTTTTTAACTTATATGTTTCCTTTCCTCGTGCAATTATTTCTGTTTGTTATCTTTCATCTTCACTCCCGATGAAGCGACGAAGCGTTTCCCCATAAAGTATACACATTCAACGTGAAATATTAAAGTTATAGAGATCGCTCGCGATCTCTTGTCAATCGACTTGAATTCGCGCATGCAACTCTCGCGTTCGTCGGCCAATCAACATCGCGGAAAAGCGATTATGCGATTATGCGAGGGTTATCTCGAACTTCGTATTATTAAGATTGATTAAATAAATCTTTAAATTGCAAAAATCAATAACCAAAATATTTTTCAGCTCCATTCTACATTTTTATTATAATTATGCTTTCATTTACTTTTATCTATCCAATGATCTCTACTATGATCTATTTTCTATTCAACAAATTAACCTGTATTTACTTGAGTTATAATTGGATGATTAATTAATATTTATAAGAATGCGGCCTATATATATATAAATAATATAAAAATCCGGTTCCATTATACCGTCTTGTTCATTCATTCACGCCTTGACAATTGTCAGTTGTCAGTCGGTCACAGAGAGAGAGAGAGAGAGAGAGAGAGTGAGACCGCATCACTTCGCGTCTGTGCACGAGGTATACGAGGAAGGAGGAAGGAGCGAAGAAGGAAGGAGGAAGGAGTGCCTGCCAGCCTGCCTCAGAGATCCAGTATATCGGTTCCATTTATCAGTGCGATCCGCCTCGCGTTCGTTCTCTTTTCCAGTTTATTACCTCGAACTGCTTCACGCAACGCAACGCAACATAACGTATCGGTTTGCGTCATCATCGACGATTGTGTCAAGCGCTCCTCTGCCACCCCTACTACCATCATCACCACGTCCTCCGGAAGTCCGCGTTGTACGCGATCTTCCGCGGTCGATGTGCATACGTCACGTCGGCAGCGGATCGTCTAGCCGTCGTCTTGACTAAGCGCTGCACTTTCCCATTAGTCCGCATTGGTCTTCTATCGCGCTCTAGCAAACGCGCCCGTACAACCTTGACTGGCGGATCTGAACAAAGGTTGGTGCTCTCTCGGCCACGGCCTTCCACAGTCTTGTCCGTGCGCTCATCATCATCACAGTTTTTGCGTTTTCGCACTTCGCTCTTCATTGTACGCGTTAAATATTTTGTTTCGAATCTCGGAAAACCGAGTCTTGAAAGGTATAGTAGATGGAAGGAGGTGCTATGTCGGAAAAGAAGGTGGTACCGAGAACTTGTGTGTGGTCGAGGGTTGAATTTTTTTTTTCCAGGGATAAAATCTAAAGTGGAATACTTTGATTTATGATTTATGTGATCTCTTTAATCTTTCTAGATCAAATTATTCCACTTTGGAATAACTGACTTTGAATTATCTATAGTACTAATTTTATCACAGTATTTTAAATAAAGGAAATATATTTTACAATGCTATTTACAAGGTGTTAATTAAACTGTTATTGTACACAATGTTACTATTAAGCAATAAAAAAATATTTTGATTGTTGCAGATCGCCAACATGTTTAGCTGGTTAAATCGTGAAGAGAATAACAAGCAAGATCTCTTTGAAAATGTCACCGAAGGTCTCAAGAGGACATACAAATCCAAATTATTACCATTGGAGCAATATTACCAATTCCATGACTTTCATTCACCACAGTTGGATGATCCAGATTTTGATGCAAAACCCATGATTCTCTTAGTTGGGCAATATTCAACTGGCAAAACTACATTTATTAAATATTTATTGGAGAGAGAGTTTCCTGGTATTAGGATTGGACCAGAGCCTACTACAGATCGATTTATAGCAGTCATGTATGACGAGAAGGAGGGTGTTATTCCTGGAAATGCCTTAGTTGTAGATCCAAACAAACAATTTAGACCACTTTCAAAATTCGGCAATGCATTCTTGAATAGATTTCAATGTTCAACTGTAGCTTCACCTGTTTTAAAAGGCATATCCATAGTGGACACACCTGGTATATTATCTGGTGAAAAACAACGAGTAGGTATTTCTTTTATATAGCTAGTTTTTGATAGCTTACTTGATAAAAGATATATAATATTTGATAAATATGCTAAGAAGAAGTCTAAATATAAAATATTCTTCTTTAAGGTTGACAGAGGATACGACTTTACTGGTGTTTTAGAATGGTTTGCTGAACGTGTAGATAGAATTATATTATTGTTTGATGCTCATAAACTTGATATATCAGATGAGTTTCGTAGATCTATTGAGGCTTTACGTGGACATGATGATAAGATTAGAATTGTTCTTAACAAAGCTGATATGATAGATCATCAACAACTCATGAGGGTGTATGGTGCATTAATGTGGTCTTTGGGAAAAGTTCTACAGACTCCAGAAGTAGCTAGAGTTTATATAGGCTCATTTTGGGATCAGCCATTAAGATATGATGTTAATAGAAGGTAAATCGTTTTGTATGTCTTTTCTTTCTATATTAATTTATTATATATTATATTTGTAAGTCTCTCTCATATGCAGGAATCTCCTTTTAGGTTATTTGAAGATGAAGAACAAGATCTGTTCAAAGACATGCAATCGCTTCCAAAAAATGCTGCATTACGAAAACTTAATGATTTAATCAAACGAGCACGCTTGGCAACGGTATATAAAGCAAAGAATTTAGATTAAAAGATTCATCAATAGTTACATATTTTGAACTGAGTATAGCAAATTTGAAACAAATCTGTAATTCTTGTTATTAATTTACAGGTGCATGCATATATAATAAGCGCCTTACGAAAAGATATGCCGAGCGTGTTTGGCAAAGATGCCAAGAAAAAAGAACTGATAAAAAATTTGGGTCAAATTTATGATCAAATACAAAGAGAACACCATATTTCACCTGGTGATTTTCCAGATCTAAAGAAAATGCAAGAGTGTTTAGCACATCACGATTTTAGCAAATTTAATCCTATTAAACTTAAGTTATTAGAAGTGGTAGAAAAAATGCTCGCTGAAGACATTGCAAAGCTTATGGCTATGATACCGCATGAAGAAGTCACCACAGTTTCGGAACCACTTATTAAAGGTATGATTTTTCAATGCATATTTAAAATTTTTTATCTTGAATAAAATCTACTTTAAAATAAATTTTTTAATGTTAAAGAAAGACAGGGAGATCCATGTAATAATCTCACCAAATTTTTGCTAAAAAATGAATAAATATAGTTTATTAAGGAGTTGATATAAAGAAAATATGTAGCGATTGCTTTGACTTATTGAAAAATGTTCATATTTTATTTATTTAATTTTAGGAGGTGCATTTGAGGGTGTAGAAGATCAAGTTAGTCCATTTGGATACAAAAGAGGAGAAGGAATTGATGCAGGAGCAGGTGAACCAGAATGGATTGTCAATAAAGAAAGATATAAATATGATAGCATCTTTGAATCACTTGGACCACAAGATGGAAAGATTACGGGAGCAGGTAAAACTAATTAAATTTTTACAAACATATTTACTCTTCTTAAAAATAATATATCTTAATTTTTGCACAATTCTTTCTATTACTGTAGCGGCTAAATCAGAAATGGTTAAGTCCAAATTGCCAAACAGCGTACTTGGAAAGATCTGGAAACTCTCAGACATTAATAAAGATGGATTCTTAGATTCTGATGAATTTGCCTTAGCTATGCATCTAATTAATGTAAAACTCGAAGGTTATGATCTCCCGGCCGAGCTGCCAGAACATCTAATACCACCATCAAAACGCGATACATAATATATTCTTCTGCTGTAATTTATTAAATTTTACAAATGGCATACGCGCATGCGGTTTTTTGAAGGCACAAGAAACCACAGATATTAAAACGATTTGTCAAACGTGCACTAATTGATGTCATTGGGGTTCACAGGTTTGAGAACTATAAAATTATACTTTTACCAGCTGTATCATATTATGTGTATACTATATTATTCTGATAATATATCAAGGCCGGGGAACATATACAGCTTGCAATTTTTAGAGAAATACTGTGCAAGATTGAATACACTGCAAAAATATATATACGGTATCTTTCAAATAATATTTTTCCGAAATATATATAAGTGGAGAAAAACTATATACATAGTATGCCATGCTTATTGGCATATTAGTATATAAACAACTTAGAATATTTTTTTTTATTTAAGATATTAAGTTGAATCAAAACTTTGACCTTGGAATCGTATTTGTGCTTTATAACTTTGTAATTACATGTCCTGAATTAGAGAACGTCACTCGATCAATGAATAAGAGATTGCATTTGGTTATACTAAAACAAATAGCTTTTTTCTTTTTTTTTAAATAATAATATACAGGATATTTCTGACAGATCTGATCTAACTTTAGAGAAATATCATTTTGCAGATAAAATAAAGTTAAATTTAATGTCTGAAAGTCATTCATTTGGATGAAATGTATACAAACAAATACTTATTTTCTATTTAGTTAGAATTAATAGAAAATGTTTCTAAAATTGGGTCAAATATTTTAGAATATCTTGTATATAAAAAGAAAGTAAACAATGGACATTTATAAGAAGATAAAAGACTGGATAAAAAATGTAGACTTTGCATATTCTAAGAAAAAGAATAAATTTTTGAACTCTGACAAAAATTATTCTTAACAATGAAAGAAGTTTATCTTATTCCATATATCAATCAAAAAATCACAAGAATGAATTCTTTAAATTCTAAATAGAGAGAAAGAAATAGAATTCTTAACCAAGCTGACCAAAAGAACATATTTAAAACTTAAAATTTTAGTGAAAAAATACACAATTTTGTTCACTCTATATTATGTATAATAAGAAGTGATACATACAAGACAAATTATTTTAAGTTATAATTTTTGAATTTATTTAATAATTTTACATTGCAGTTAATATCTGTTGCTCATATTGTGCTATTTTACCAGACTTATTTAGATTATTAGATTTGTCTCTTCTCTGCAACATTGACCAAAGAATACGACGTTAGAAATAAAAGTATATCATACATGTGGGTAATATGAAGAAATTTCTAAATATAACTTATATATTATTATTGGCACAAATTATGCCATTTATAAAAATTTTGATATTCAAACACTTTTTTCTTTTTTCTATTTTATTAATTATGAAAAAAGCTAGGAGAATTTTAATATTGTGTATATTTGTTATTCTTTAATTATGCGCACTGTAAAAACGGCTGCAATATTACTTTGTTGAATTCTCGATTGCATTTTTCTATTAGCACTGCCTTCGCATGCTGCGAGTTTATGTGATATCAGAAAATACTTTCATATTATAAAAAACTGTTTGTACTATTCGAACAAATATTTACTTCAAATTTATATTAAAAAATAATGTAAAATAAAAATAATCAAAAAGCAGGGCTATTTTCGGAATAAATAATATATATATATGAAATTTAAGTAAAGTTTACTTGCCAACAATTTAGAAGAATGCATATCTATTCTACGTTACATGTAGAATGTGGCTGCGGAATTTTAATTCAGTCCATTTTTGCATTTATACAAATATATTTGTTTAATCCGTATTTAGTTTTTCTGTATTTTTTATTATGTATTTTTATCACTGTTGGCAACAAAATAAAAATTTTCTGTTTAACAAATATCCTTTTAGTACTAATTATCGAGAAAAAGAGGAGAAGTTAAGAAAAAGCACAGCACATACATTTAGATATCTTTAATATACGATATATATATTTTAGTTCTTTATACATATTTATATAAACCATGAAATTACAAATAGTTTTTAAATATCTATATATGTGTAAAATGTAAAATATTTTATATAAAATATTCGGATATATATATATATATATATATATTTCATTTTTAAATATACAGCAATAAATATGGTACGCACGGATTCGTCACAGTACACACAGCATCTTTTATAGAATGTATTTATCTCTCTTTATAGTTACTTATCTATCTATATCTATATATATATATATATATATATATATATATATATATATATATATATATATATATATATATATATATAGATATACATATAATAGTTATATACTCGTGAAGACACTATTTTTAGAGGGAATGCATCAAAGACTTCATTGAATTGAATGTTAATGCGTTTACAAAGAGCCGCAGAAACTTATTTTTTATTAAGAGATGTTAGAATACCAGAAATATTTAAAAAAAGAGAAATTTGATTTACTTCATATTTAGAAATGAAATGTATCATATCTATTTTTTTATTATACAGATTGAAACAAAACTTAACAAATAAAATTTTGAAAAATTTTGTTGGTATTAAATCTTTAATCTGTTTTTTAAACGAGATTTTTTAGGATTTATAAGTCATATTTTGTTTAGTAAAAAATATTTTTACAAGTTTCAATATATATTAGAAATAATATTTATTTATTAATTATTATATACATTATTTGTATATGTTTCTAAAGAAAATTTGCAAAATGTGTGTATCTGAAAATTGTTCCACATATAAAAATATGTAAAAATATCACAATACAATTTACATTTGATCTAATTCCTATTTTGTTTCTTTTAAGAAAATGCAATATGAGTTTTTTACGACAAGCACCAGTTGTGACAGTGGAGCACTGCGTACATCATAAACATACAAAATTTGTTAATTTCAGTTTAGGCATTCTTTATTATAATTCGTCGTGTTTTATGCGGACATTAATAATCTCTAAAATTTCATCCCTGATAGCCTCGGCCGTCGTTGCAGTAATTCTGATATCATCTATATTATATCTATTCTTTTTCTTCTGCTTCGGTTTATATAATATTAGCGTCGGGAAAATTTTTATATGCACACATTCGTGCATGTAAAAGTTACAATTAATTCTTCCAAATTTCACTTTCTCTAATAACTAAAATTAAAACAACAGATTATATAATCTTCTCTCTCTCTCTCTTTCTCTGTCATCAAATGAATTATAGAAAGCTAAACTGTGATCGTGTTTAGAATAGAATGACATTTACCTGAGCAGCAATTGCAAATTCGGGTTCCATCTTTTGACAGTGCCAACATTGTGGCAAATAAAAATCGATGATCCATATATACTTACTATTCAACGCTTTTTGGTAATTAGAAGAATTTAAATCATGGACTTTCTTTGGAAAGAAATTTGTTATCCATGTTAATATGGATAATGAATCCCGTTGCCCATTGTACAATCTATATGTAAAATATGTAAAATAAAAATAATGTAACATTATCTTTAATTTTATGTATTAAAAGACTTATCGTATATAAATACACACACGATTAAATTGTGAATTATAATTACTTACGCGATTGTACTTAAACCTTCGCTTCCTAATGGATACATCCTAATGTTGGGATAAGAACGTATTCCTTGCGACGCGCATAAAGAAGATTCAGCCACACAGTCTACACTGGCCACATTTACAAACGACAAACTGCTTATTGATTTTGCAACAGCTATCCATTCAGATGCTAATCTTTGACATGGTGCACACCATGGTGCAAAATAATCAACAATCCACATAACTTTACTTTTCTTTTTTGCCAGTTTACGGTGGAAGTTTTCCGATGTTAATTCTATAACTATATTAAATAATAAAAACATAGGATGAAAAAATGAGAGGCAATATTTGTATTGTATATATTATTTCTTACTTGATGGATTTCTTTTTTCATTAATGAATTGAATAATATTCGTAGCTGTTTTTTGTAATGTAAATTGATATGTACTGCTGCCATTTACGAGCATTGCAGTAGGATAATGCTGTATATTGTGATGATGGCATAGTATAGTATGAACAGTGCAATCAATAGTACCAAAATGAACAACTGATGCATCAAATTCTAATGATGCTCTGCGAAGTTCCGATAGAAACCGTATACAAGGTGGACACCATGGTGAATACCAATCTAAGAACCACGCTTCATTTTCTGTAACATTTTCCCTACAATTAATATTGCAAAATCTTGCTAAAATGTAGCGCGCGTTTTTAGGTACCTTTGTCTCCTTGTAATATCGATAATACTTTTTCTGCAGAGAGCGCCCAAACGTTTGTAGTTTTCACACTAATCTGTACAAATTTGATGATATCATTGTTAGTAGCTTTCCCATGATTCAATTCAAATGCTCCACTAGGCTTAAGTATGCCCCAAACTGGATAACGATTGATGCCTAATTTATTACAAATCTGCTGATTTCTACCACAATTCATTTTACCTAAAGATATATTGCATATTATGTAAAAATATTCTACAGTAAGTCCATTTCTAGAAATCCATATACGCAAACTTTTACCTAAATTAACACCATTGATTGAAAATTTTTTCATTTGCAGATTTAAATCTTTCAGATTTGCCGAATCACCAACATAAAAACATATAAGCCAAGCAGTATTAAACTCTGTTCTCTTAATAATCTGCAAATTATATTAGATATATTCGATTAACACAAAATTTGAAAATACAGAGAAATTGTGTATCTATTATAGAAGAGCTAACAGAATAATATTTTACTCACATCAAAATCTTTATCGGTCAACTCTTGTGGACTTGGCAATTGTTCCAAGAGTTTTTCTATTAATGTATTTATATCAGATATACTATTAAAGAATATAGGTTCCCAAGGAGATGCATCATGCATCGGCAGATAGACTGCATGTGTGTTGAAAGATATCTTCTCACGATACCTGCCATTCTCGCATATAAAGATTCTTACATCAACTAGCTTATCCTAGAAAAACCACACATTATGTTGTTTAAAATATTAATATAAAATAAATACAATATTCTGGTAAAAATATATTTCAGTGAAAATAAATGTTCATATGAATAATGTGATATTTACAAATGTGGCTGCTACTATAAGCCTTTCATCAGAAGTGAAACAATTCTGCTGATCACCGCATATAAAAATTAGCATGGGTCTTTGAGTAACGATGTTGCCATGTAAAAATAATTCCCATTGCGATTCACTTATTTCAGGTATGTGGATATTTAGTCTATCTAATGCAAATCGCATAATGACTTCCTCTGATTTTTCTTCTGTATAATGTACTCCATGCTGTGAATTCTTTGAGACAAAGATGAGTTAGTATTTCGTCTTACTGACAGAAACAGTCCATATATGTGGAGGAAAAAATATCTAAAATTATGTAGAATCTATTTCCTAAGAAGAAATAATATATAGATAAATTAGATATCCTCTCTTTTTCTATCTTTATATACATATACCTTTTTAAAATAAATCAATGTAGGATAGGCACGAATTCCCACTCTATGGCATAATGGCCTGTCATATTCACAGTTCACTGTTGCAATATTCATAATACCATCGAGTAACTTAGCTATTTTCTTCCATGTTGGTGCTAAATGATGACAATGACTGCACATCGGAGAATAGAAATTCACAAACCAACTTGATTCAGAATTCATAACATTTTCAACTAAAAAGAAAATTTATATGTATATAAAACATAAATATTAATATTCAATTTGTTTTAATTCTTAATATTTGTAGGTTTGTTTATATATCGACTTAATAATTATAAATGTAGTGACCATAATAACTCTTAATAAGGAGCAGAAAAAATTATGTACTCACAATAATCATTTTCTTCTAAATTAATAACATATTGATCATCTTCATACATAAAACTGTTTTGATAGTAACTCCATGAATGATAGGTTTGCTTTTTATTAGAATTATTAAGACCATCTTCTCCATAAAGATCATATTTTTTTCTTAAATCATTATCTTTCAATACCTCGTAAGCTGTTGTTAATCGAATAAACTTGTCATGAGCATTTGGATCATCCTGAAATGTTAGAATATTGTTAACAGTATTTTAGACAATGATAATTTATTATATTATTTATATAATAATAATTAATATACATTATTTTTATCAGGATGATGAATGATAGCCAACTTCTTAAAAGCCCTTCGAATTTCATCCTGGCCAGCTGTTTTATTTATACCAAGGATTTCATAATAATCTTCTCCTCGTATTAAAGTAATAATAACAAAGAAAGTAAGAATAACTTGGTACCTGTAATAGAGGAGAGATTTTAAAATATACATTTAGATATAAATATAATATATACATATAATTATATATATAATTAAATATATATTTCATAATATAAAACAAAATTCTATTCCAAAATATTGTATTTTATAATTAAATTAACAATATTTAATTCACAAAATAATGAAATTTTGTATAAGAACTATAGTATCAATAATTTATTGAAAATCAAACTTTTTCTAGAAAACTAAGTATATAATATATAATATATATAATGTGTACTTACATTTTTACAAAGTTTTCTGTTGCAACTAAAATTAAATTGTTGCTTCCGACAATGTGATTTAATACTTTGCTATCAAGTCAAAATAGTCAATTATATTTCACCACGTATTCTTATAACCACCCACGCTTTAACTTTATGACGATATTACACACACATTTTACCGTATTTGGATCAAACAAACAATCCTAACCTGTTCAATTTCCGTTGGCAGAAAGAAAGAGAACATTTATAGATCTTTCATAAATATAATCAAATACTTCTAATATTTTATAAATATATTAAAATTAGACTCAAACATAAACTTTTTTCCAATTATAATATTTGTTTCTTATTGTACTCCGTTCTTCAAAATTATTTAAAAATTATATTTTATATATTTTTTATGTTTCTTTAATTTAAGAGTTTTATTTCTGATAATTCCATTTACATATAATTATATTGTGTTACAAATAGTATAATTTATTCTCTTTTTATGTATACAGACATGCAATTGGATTTGTTTATATTAAGATGTTTAGAAAAAAGTATTTGAAAATGCTACATTTTCGCGGGATATGTCACGTGATATCATTCGGACTTGTTGGCTCTTTGGGTATGTTTCCAATGGCCACTTCAGTAGAGAAAGCATTCCGTCTCCGTTATTGTCTTGTCAACGCTCGACGTTGATTTGTTGGTTCTAAATGTAAAAGCCAATCACATTCGATTACTACTGAGCGGTTTTCTCGCGGCCAATGGCTGCGTTCAGCAGAAAAAGCAGTTTTGCAACTGTGTAAAATTCTTTAATATGATTGGTTTATACATTTAGATCCGGCGGGAACTAAGGACAACAACCAATCATATTAAAGAATTTTATAATAGTTGCAAAGCTGCTTTTTCTACTGAACGCACCTAAAAAAAAAAAAAGCAAAATATACATATTTTCTTTAAAAGAAATTAATCCATTCTTATTTATAATTTGTATAGAAATTTCAAACTCTCAATAGATACGCTTTAACATAACATCAAAACTTATTTATGGAAAGATATAATAGTAGCAAATAGAGAAGATTCTCTTGATAATATATAGTTCAATCTTCGAGAAGAAGACCCCAATTTACATCAAAACAAAATATTACAATCATTAACCAATTAACGCGGTTAAATATAACTATCTCAAACTAGTATTGAAATTAGTCTACATTTCCGCAGTATTTTCGTCGCTAAACAAGTTGTCCGATTTTTATACCGCATGCATAATTAACATTTTGAGCCAAATACGTTGTTATTTGAAATTTCGGGTATATGACAACGGCCAATCAAACGAACGCATTAGGGACGCGCACAGGAGGAAATTTTGCCATTGGTCGTTGACGAAATACGCGCGCAAGAAGGCCAAGCTGTACCAAGCCTATCGAGTCATTTCAAGTTAAATCTGTTAAATTAGTGCTAAATAATATCAGTTGAAAGTACAAACTCAGTTATATTTTAAATATTTGATGTGCATTTGTGCATGAATAGATTCAGTCACAAGAAACGTAAAGATTAGGAGATTAAATGTCCCCGAGGCGAACTCGTGCAAATACAGGTGAGACAAAAATATATATATTTTGATGATCTTCGACAGGATCTTGAAAATACAAGGTTATAACTTTTCTCATATTTATAATTGTTTCCATGTTTGCGTATATTTTGTGTGTTTTAAAAATTCACGATTTTGACATTCTTTGTTCCGATTTGTTATTGAAATGACTAGTGATTATATCAATCTTAAAGCTTCATGTTTTCTCGCAAGTTTTTGTCGTCCTGAAAAGAATTTTAAGATAATCCGTTATTTTGCAGTAATAGTGGAACAATCTTCTGTCTCCACCAGATCTAAGACGCAGAAAATAAATGATACAAACAAAGATGCGGCAGAATTTATACAGCGAACTAGACAATCGCAGAGAAGAGAAAAGTCTTTGGACATCAAGAATAGTTTGGAAGCCACTGCCAGAAAAGAATCGTCTGATGCAGCGGTAATGTTGAAAAACTCTGTAAAAAAGAAATCTCGCCGGAGATTAAACTTAACGCAAAAAACAGAAGCTGAGGATAAATTCACAATGCAAAGTCCAAGCATGGATACCAATGAATCAATCAAAATATTAAGAGATAGACATAACAAAATATCGATGACAGAACACATTAAACACGATCATTCTCAGTCAAGCACTTTAAAAGATTTAGATTTATATAAAACGTTTAACAAAAAATTACAACAAAAAATTGTTGCCACAGGTGTAAAAAATTTATCTATTATTGTCACACCCAAAAGTACACCACCTAAGCTTAGTCTTACTCCTCACAGATCTAAGAAAACACCCAAAAAATCGCCAATTTCTTTAGGCTCTCCAAAGACGCATTCAATAACTGTTCCAAGGTTATTTAAAAGTCCAAGAAAATTGTCTCTTTTTACCACATCTGAAGAGAATTTAAATAAATCAGATAATAAATCTCACGATGAGAAGTTGGAAAAAACTATGAAAGATAATGTAAGCAATTATTCTATATCCCACAAGAGTCCGTTAACACTACCAATAATAAAAAGAAAACACAAGAAGTCTGATAATTTAAAGACAATTGTACGTAAATTCTCAAAATCTCCGAAAATAGTATTGAAATCTCCAAAATCAAAGAAATCAAAATCGCGTAAAATAAAGTTATTATCTCCATCTCAAAAAGTTAAGAAAAATTCATTAAAAATATCTCCTACTAACATTACTTCTGATACGACATTGGATCTTGATACTGCAAAATCAAAAAGTAGCACAAAAAAATCTTTGCCTAAAGAAAAAAATTTATCAAGAATTAAACATAGATTAATGAAGGGACTGACAGCTTCACAAAAAAAAGATGTGCTAGCAGAACCAATAGTGTTATTGGAGAGACTATCGTCCGAAAAAATACAGAATATGCTAACACCTGCTAATAAAATTCGATCAGATACTTCAATCACAATAAGATCTCCATTAATCAATTTAGAAAACAATTTCAAAGTATTTACAACTTCTAGATCAGGTATGTCTGTTAATCGAAATTCCAATATTAAATTAAAGAATGGAAATGTAGAGAAACTCATTAATAGAGTATCACCAAGAATTAAACATTATACACCGATACAAGAAAAAGATAGATTATCAATACCTTTAACATCCACTCCACAAGAGGAGAATATATCATTAATAGATATGAATTTGACATCCAATACGTCCATTATACCTATAGATAATATATCTACTAACATTAGATCAAGACATGAAAATCAATCCAATATATACAATGTAATGCATAAAAACACAGCCATTGAAAATATATCTAAATCTTTATTTGATAATGATATCAGTGATACTAGTCAATTTCACATTTCAAATGTCACGAAACGAGACACTACTTATGATAAGGATGGTTTGATAACACCACAAAAGGAGCAAGAAAATAAAAAGCATGATACTTATGAATTGGAACAACCGCAAACTATAAGTTTACGGCAGATGATCAAAAAACGTACTTCAATAGATGCAAATTTAAGCTCCAGAGAAAATTTTAAGAGAGCTAAAGTACATTTTGCAGATGGAAAATTTGACACAAGCAGTGCATGTAATTTAGTTAATAAATCAATTGGATTGCAATCCAACATATCACACAATGTTAATACGCAAAAGAATAATATAAATTCAACCCAGAAATCGAGAAAGGTTGAAACTCCAAATTTTAGTCGAAATTTGTTAGTTTCTTCTTTCAAGGTGAGATCAAGTCCAAGAACAAATATAGTTACACCGAAAGCTGAACGAAATGGAATTCAAACACCAAAAACTTTTACATTAATAGAAAAAAAATTAGGTAAAAAAAATTAAAAATTGCTTGTATATTATATTTATTTTAGTTTTGATAATATATATATTTATTTACAGAGAAGAAATCGTCGACGAAAAAAGTACCAAATTTTGGAAAAATACACGAACAAATGTTTGCTAAATCAGAATCGGTAGTGGATGCAAAGAAACGTTTAGAAACCAGGCACTTGGCATTCAGTAATTTAATAATATTTATTATTCTTCAAATATCGACGAAATTATTATATATTTTTTTTCACTTTGCATAAATTACTTGTAGCTGGGAAGAAAGTTCTTCCAAAAATAAATGTAGAGAAGGAAAAGAAAAGACCATTGCCAACTGACACAAAAGATGGTACTCACAATAGATTTGGTTTCAAGCTAAGAAAAAACGAAGCTACACATGTCATATTGACAAAGCAAACTACTTTTTCAAGGTATTTCAAACTTATTTCAAGAAAAAAATTACATAATTATTCATGAATAGCTTATTCGCAAAACAATATGCATATAAATTATAAATTAATCATTTCGTATTTTATTCAAATAATTAATTTTATTAATTGCTAAAATTGTATAAAAGGACTTAAATCTTATTTTATAAATACTAAATTAAATCTCATCTAGATCTCTTTATAAAAAACTTTAAAATAATTTAATCTAAAAATTTATATGATATAAATATTTGCAGGCAGAAGCAGCAACAAGAAACGCGGATGACACTGAAGGGTGTACGAACGAATCGACGCTTTGAATTACAAATGACAGCTCGTAATCTAAACCCATGAAGATCTCTGTTTTTGTGATATCTTGTAACTTGAGCTTTTGATAATGTATTTTATTGCACAAGTTATCGAGGTATGAAAACATTTTTGCTAATATGTATTACTATAATCATATATGTATTACCATAACCTTGGAAACTTTGAGAGTTTTACAAGATATACTTTGCATATTTTATCCCACATTCATTTAGATACAAATATCAAGAAATATGTATATCATGCTGTCCTTTAATTTTTATTTTAATGGAAAAATTACAATCAGATTTTTGTTACATATAGAATTGATGAATTACCATGTCAATTCGCAAATAAAAATAAAATTAATGTTGATAATGATTTTAAAATCTTTAAGTTATAAATATTATTGCTTTATATAGGGATAACAAATGATTTGATAGTTTATAAAATATAAAATAACTCTCTAATGTAATTCTCTAATATCTAATGTAATTTGTAAGATAAATGTTCCATAATAATATTTTTCAGAATTGTCATAAAACTATTGATTGAGATTTCATTAAGTCAATTCAAAACTGATTTGGTGAACTTTCATAATCCATATTTTAAAAAAATTCAACTTATCTCGATATAATTAAGTTACTAATAGTATTGTTAAATAAACTTGGATGATTATACTAATTTATAAATTTCTTATTAATTTCTCGGCTCTTGTATAAATTTTCTAACAGCGAAACTCGCAATCTTTTAAAATATATATAACTCTATTGGAAAATTTTGTTTATCATGTATGCACAAGATACACTCAATGTTTGTCAACATTGTCGATAAGTTGCAGTTTTTTCATTAATCTTAAATATTTTTGACTAAAGGTGTATGTATCTGAAAAGAAAGATTATTTCAACATAAACTAAGGGACAATCACTTTGTTTATTCTCTGATAACGAGGAATGGAATAGGATTCATAAAGAAATCAATCTTTACTTTATAATACAAAGAAATTAATAAATCTCGTGCGAAGATACGCGACGCAAAAGAGTTGAATCAATTACTATTAAGGACATACAATAAAATAATAGCTTTATTTTATAGATCAAATTTCTTTTTTGAAATAGTTTCTATTTATATAATAGCAAGAGAATTTTTAAGAATATTGTTATATATATATATATAATAGAGATAATAGACGTTTGGAAAATAACTCGATATATATAATCAAGGATAAATATCATTGATATCTTCCTTCATTCGTGATCAACGCCTCTTATGATTTCATCGGGAGCGATGTAAACGTGGTCTGAGAAAGCGTGGTACACATGTGGCACATACGTCATTACACACACACATGCACACGTCTGTAGAAATGCGCTGGCAGCAGGGCAGCACACAAGTCAAGGTAGCCACAACATGAGGGAAAAATCGCGGTGGTCAAATGGCTGTCATCGCTTTTTATGACAGATGTTTTGCATGATTAATCCGCTTTGTTAATTCACGATCTCGCGTGCACGAATGTATCAGGCGAGCTCTCTTCTCTCTTGAATCTCGCGCGGCGAAGCCACGCGTCATCGCCCGTGTTGTCATCATCCGAATTGTATAAAATATTTCGTCAGACTTGGAGCAGACAGAGAGCGAACGAGCATCAAAGGAAGAAGAACGCGCTTCGTCAAATGTCTCGCCGACGAAGCGGTTAGATATCTTTGAGGAGCAGAGAGAGAAAGAGAGACAGACTTGAAGCCAGCTGGTTTTACGAGTAACCCGTCGTGGCCCGTCGTGTACGCTAAGAAAATATCGTCCGCGAAGTGCCGAAGTGTCGTGAAGTGATAATATCGCTCGGGGAGTCCAACGACGGACATCACATACCGAGCTATCAATCGCGAGCGCGACAACAATGGCAAAGACGTACGATTATTTATTCAAGTTGCTGCTGATCGGTGACTCCGGCGTGGGCAAGACTTGCGTGCTGTTCCGATTCTCCGAGGACGCGTTCAACACGACCTTCATCTCAACTATCGGTATGTGTGAGACACGTCGTGTCTTCTCCCTCTCCCCCCTCCGCCCCTCCTCCACCCCTCATTGCTCTATCATTAATCGTCTTCGTCGTCGCGCTCCAGGGTGTGTCTCGAGACACATGTATCCTGTATGCGCGGGACGAATGTCATACGAGTATATTAAACAAAGAGCACATTATACCGAACTCCTCACAGTAACGTGATTCATCGTGTACCAGATACCGGTGTTACTCGTTTGCATTTATCTCTCCATATCCTTATAAGAGTGCTTCCTTGATTTATGATTTTGTTATATGTTACAGGCATTGACTTTAAAATTCGTACCATCGAATTGGACGGCAAGAAAATTAAATTACAAATATGGTAAATATGTTTTTGTAATGTTCCTTTTTCTCATTTCTATTAATTGATTTGTATCAAATGTGATTTACATTTGTAGTATAAGATTAAACTCGACTATATGTATATATTTGTAGGGACACTGCTGGACAAGAAAGGTTTCGTACCATAACCACAGCGTACTATCGCGGAGCGATGGGAATTATGTTGGTGTATGATGTTACAAATGACAAAAGTTTTGAGAACATTAAAAATTGGATTCGCAATATAGAGGAAAACGCGTCTGCGGATGTGGAAAAAATGTTATTAGGTAATAAGTGTGAGCTTACAGACAAGAGACAAGTGACTAAGGAAAGGGGCGAGCAACTAGCTGTCGAATATGGCATTAAATTTATGGAAACCTCTGCAAAATCTAGTATTAATGTTGAAGAGGCTTTTTATACTTTGGCACGTGACATCAAAGCGAAAATGGAAAAAAAATTGGTAAGAATGCATGTGATTTGTACCACATATATTTCAATAAAGTTAAGAATATTTATACTTATCATATTTAAATATGGATTTATATTCATTAATCATTCATATTCATATTTCACAACGTATATAAAAACTTTCGCATTTAAAAACTTACTATATAAATGTCGATAAATAGAATAATATATAAATTTAAAAAAAATGCTTAAGCAATACTAAATTGAGCATTAGTTTTTATGAACACGAACATTTTTCTTATATTTATTATAAAATAACCACTGTTTCTCTGTTTCCTGTCTCTGTTTCTCTGTGTTTGGTGCTGGTCTATCTTGGCAGAAGGTAACTTTTTGTGTACACTGTTTTAGTTAGAATAAAATAACCTTAAAATTCTATATGTAAAACAATATAACAATCCATAAAGCATTGTAGTCATATTTTAATCATTGCATGTTGTATTATTAATCTATCGTGATTCTTATCTATTAAATTATTTTAATGGTATTGTATGCATTTCTGTTTGATACACATGTCTGCTAGAAAGATATTGCGTGACTTTTTTGTCAATTAAGTATGTATATTAATTAAAAAAACACTTCATACATTAAGCAAACAGACTTTGCATATCTGATATTAATTTCAGTTCATGCTTTTGTGTGTGTCTGTGTGTGTACATGTGCAAGAAGAATAAAAAATGCATCTTTTTCACATTATGTTATACTTTAATCTTGTTTTATATTTAGTATTATATTGCAATACTCATATTAATATACTTTATGATTAATATTTCTAATAATATTATTGATTTTTAATAGTAATAGCTATGCTATGTGCTTGCATTTAACAACATTTACTACATCTTAATTATCAAACTCTAATTTTTGCAATAACAAGCGACTCTTTATCTACTTTATGTGCAAATTGTATTAAAAAATATAATGTCAACAAAAATTTCAACAAATAATTAAATGTATAATATTAATAATGTATAAAACAACAACAACAACAAAATGTTATAGTATGTTATGCGTTCTATCAATGTCATGTTTTTTTATTTTCTGCAGGAAGCATCAAATCCACCAAAAGGTCATCAGTTGAAAGCTTCAGAACCACAGAGGAAGCCACCCAGTTGGCTCGCTCGTTGTACTATACTCTGACCCTCCAAATATTTTCAATTGTTCAGCGAGAAGACACATTTATTTACTATCATTAAATACTTATGTTCATTTCGTCGAACAAAACTGATGTTTTGTGGAACTTTTTACATCCCTAGTATTGGGTTTAGCGGGCTTACTCCTTGACAATGAAACATTCACAATTGTATTGAAAACTTGAAAATTATTTACATGAATGCATTTTTTGCCGGAAAGACCCTCAGAGGAGAAAATATGTGTTAAAATGTTCTATTTTATTATATATAAGAAAAAAGTGTATTCATACATATTTTAGTGAAATTATGACAAGTTGCTATGCGTTCTTCAATTCGTTATTCACTATAATTAAATAAATTTTTATATAAATTTTTGTGATAAATATATCGATCGAGATTTAATGATCTTATATCTTATCATGCCATTCCGAAAATTTATGATATAATTATTAAATCGGTTAAAAATTACTATATGTGACATATTAAACACACAATAAATTTCTCCTCTGGCGATTTTACATATATTGAATGAGTATGATCACATTTTTTTATCAGAAAAACTTGAGTATAAAAGTACATATTAATTTTATGGCAATGGGATAAAGTTCATTCATTTTTTCATGCATGTAAAATTCTGTATTCTTTCAAGATGATTTACACTATGTGTGTTGTTTGGAGGACCATGTGTCTGTAAGAATATCAATATATAGAAACATACATCGCACATCACATGCAACATCACATAGAATGACTAAAAATAAAAAAATAAATAAGATTAAGCAGTATAGATACCACAATCGTTTTTATACTGTTATTAAGCAGATATAGCTTTTTCACAAAATTAATGAGAAAACGTAAAGTGTACTAGAGCATTAACTATGATGTAATTAAAATGCCTTGTGATGAATTGAACAAGAACTTTATAGACAATTTTGTTATATTACAGATCATAGAATTTTATTAGGTCTAAGGACTCTTGCATATAGAACGTCAATGCATTATGCGTGACAAAACGACAATAGCTAATCGATTTACAACTTGTCTGTAAAAGCGAAAGGTTAATTGGTTAGCACGTTGCTTTTTAGCACGCGTAACACATTGATGTGTCCTGTGTGTAAGGGCTCTTAAAAAAAAAAAAACAAAAAAAAATGCGAGGTTTGTTTTCCGGTAGAATTATTATTTTATAGAGGTAGATTTGCGCGCGCGTTTAAGAATCTGCAGCAAACAATCTCTTTTAATTGCTGGTTGTCACGATATGCAAGTTTATATTTTTACTTGCAAAACTTAAATTTGCATTTTTATCATCAGAATTTGTTCAACTTATATTTAAATATACGAACGATTATTATAATACATTTTTTATTAATCATGTATACATATATGTTTCAGTATATTTATTAGTAAAAAATCCTATCCTGTTATTCTTCATATAGATTGTGGAAAACAAATATTTATTTTTCTGGACAAACATTGTATTTTACAGGCTTCTCTGTGAATTCTACATTTCTGACCGACATTGAAGCTAGCATATATTCTAAATCTTTAATTTTTGCTTCATTTTTTTTATGTATCGCGTGTGTGCACATATCCAGAATTTGTAAGCGTTGATTAAGGCCGATAATCGCTTCACAAGATTTTTGTAGATTTTGATGCTCTTGTGAAAGTTTCGTGATTTTGCTAAAAACAATCATGAAAATTTCATATATATACTAATTATCGTTAAAACAGTATAAAAATAAATTTTGCTTTATCATTGCCATTATCGTTACAGAAAAATTGGGATACAAATTAATTGAAGAATCTATCATTAAAGTCAAAGGTAAATCGAGACTGAAAATAAAATCATATGTATTTACGTGTATTAAAATAATGTACACGTACATATATTAAAAGTAAGATTATATAAAATAATATTACATAAGATGTAACATTTTTTATATATTTAACACAAAGAGGAAAATGGGTTAATGAGAGCCTACAATACAAAAAAGAATCTAGTGCATATATGATAATATGAAAATCGTGTACTCTGACCTCCATGCAATTTATAATGTCTTAGATAGAAAGTAAAAAAACAAGGTGGATTTCCTAAATGATTCCAGCCATTAAGGAACACAAATGCAACTACTATACGATATTGCAAAAATGCCATTATGTATAAAACTAAAAAAACAATGTACTCGTAAAGAAAATTGCAATGTCAGGGAGTATACGATTTTTATATTATCATGTATGTGTATACACTATTCCTTTTTATACTCGTTTCTATATATACGACATGAATAATTTCTGTTGACAATTACTGTATGAGGATGGTCCGAAAAGGAATTGAAACATTAAATTAAAGGATTTTTATGAAAATTTTAATTCTTTTTATTCGCGCTCTGTTTTCTGCGTTAAGCTCTTATTAGTCTATTTTTCTCTTTGTGTTGTATGCTATATATTAGAGCTTTTTCTTATTTTTATTGTTTTTATATATTTGTTACGTGAGAATAGAAGAATTCTTTTTAGCTAACAATAAGCGCGGATGCTTATCATGAAAATTTTCGCGATACAAATTTATTCTTGACAAGGTCGAACTTACTGATCGATAGCGGTAATAGTGCGCAAATTATCATGTTCCAGTTCATTTAACGTTTGCTCCAATCTCTTGTTGCTCATCTCCTTCTGACGCAAGTTCTCCTTTAAACTTTGAATTTTAATTTTACATTCGGTCTCGTGCACTTTTGCAGTCGTGGCTTGATTCATCAGAGAGTCGTATTGTTTCGCCATCGCATCGTATTTGACTTGTAATTGAACGCTCTCGACCTGATTTTTCGTTTGCTGTTGCTGTAATTCGTTCACTGCATTCATAGCCGCTTTCAATTGCATTCTTAGTTCGTGAGAAACTCTGCGCTCTTTTTCGAGTTCTGACTCCGTATTGTATAAAGTGTGACGAGTTTCCAGAAGTTCCTTTTGCATCATCCGTAGAGTATCCTGCATTCTCGAAACATACGTAATATAATTTATACGAGATAGCCTAGGATAAATTGCTGGATTCATACTTGAATAAGCAATCGCAGAAAGAGTTTATTTCATAGAAAGATATATTATATAATAATTTCCGCGCATGTATAACTTTAACTGTTTGTTAATTATTAAGAATTCCATTTCCAAAAATTAGAAAGAAGTTTTTCAAAAAATTAAATATGTTCAGCATATTTGGACATTTTAAAATTCCAAATCACAGAATAATTTTCTTTAAAACAAAAAATTCATTACTTTTTTTTTGTTCACATTGGTTTGTAAAAAAATTTATTCAAATATGCTTTTTGTAATGTTTGATTTAATTCGTGCGTTCTTTTGTTATAATTTAGATATCCTTTGAACATATCCAGATATTTTGCAATATCTAGATTTCTACATATGCATATATTGCCGTTATCTTTTACGTTATTTAAAGAGAAAATGAAATTCTACAGCTAATACAGGCTCGCGTAAAAGGCTAAGGGTACGTATCAAGTGTTAATCAATATAACAGTCGTATTCACCGTATTATTTTGCAGCTCGTATAGCTTTTCTCCAAACTGTCGTTCTAATTGAGAGATTTCTTGTATATTTGATGTCTTTGTATAATCATCCATGATCGCAATTATTATTATCGTCTGAAAATGTAATTAATTGTTAACTAACTCGTAGAATCTGAGGAATACTCTATTTTAATTTTCATGTTAGTAACCAACTTCAACTTAAAGGACGCAGGTGGAAGGTTTTAGATAACTTAAGGATTTGTATAATAAATTGTAATTGCATAAAATTATAATTGTGAAAATATGAAATATGAAATGTGAATGGAGATCTGCATGGGAAATTGCGATTTTTTTTAATAATATATGATGTTCTTAAATTTTATAAATTTTGATCGCATTTGTATTTTATTGTTCACTTTATTTTTATTTTTATCTCCACAATATTCGAATAGAGTTTATATGAATATCTCTTAATTTTCCATTCTTTCTCGTTCACTCTCTCTTTCTCTTTCTCTTTTTTTCTTATATATGGTATTCTTTGTACTGTTGTAGATTTTTAAAAAGAAATAGAAAGATAGGTCACATAGATACTTAAAATAGGAACAAAATGATTCCGATCTCTCGTAATAACACTTCTATATAGGGTGCCTCATTTTTTCTACGCTTTTTACATTTATAATCAACAGTCAAGAACCTTTCATTAAAATTTAATGCGTTAATGTAATAAATCTCTCGATATATTTTGAGTCATTTAACCTTATGATCTGGAGATTCATAAATTTTAATTTAAAACGATAACTAAGTATTTAATGTTTACTGTATCTAGATTGTGTACAATAAATATATTAAATAATTAATATTACATATATATAATAAACAATATTATTAAAAGTAAAGATTGCTTATATAAGGGACTATATATAATGGTTGCTCTAACTAAAGAGAATTCTTGTATTTTTATCATAAATGTTATAAATCCACTAAACGCATTATCACCCGGTATATTGACAGAATTACAGATGTGGCGCATGGACCAAATGGAGTTCGGATGTAAAAGCGGCAGCGACAGGGAGAGGAAGAGAAACAGAGAAAAGGTACAGGGGTGGATCGCATGCGCATCCCTCGGAATAGCGAGTCTCGGCTACCCCCGCCGATTATGGATGTTTAGTATCGACGTTGTTGCTAGTGCGTCGTTGCTCGCTCTCTCACTCTTCTGCAAATTGCAGATTCCAAATTTACAATTGTGTTTACGGTGCGAGGAAAATATTCGTGCCGTTTGGAACGAGAAATAATGAACGAAATCGCGAGACGGATGTCGGAGTGTATCGCGGATACGCGATTATGCGTCCGTCTCGCTACCACGCTACGTTAGCACCTTTCGTCATCATTAATCATGGTCCTGCGTGATCGCGATCTACCAGGACACGAGCAACATGCCGAGCGACAATTATTCGCGAAAGACGCGTGCACGTGTCGCGGTGATAGCGATTGCGACATTGCTTTTGCTGAATATCAAGTGCATAGGTGAATGTCAAGTATCTTATACGCAATGACTTAAATCCTATAAAATCATTTTGCTCGAAGAAAATTATAAAGATATTAAAGAATCAAGTTGAAAACGATTAATTAAAAGAATTTAAAAAAAAAAATATATATATATATAGAATATTTTCGGATGTATGTTTAGCATCGTGTAATTAATTTTAATTTATAATTCGCTTCGTATTATCTTATATATGAAAAGTTCATATATACAATTTCCTATTCATTTAGCTATCTTATAGGGCAACATTGATGGGGTAGCACGTGCTACCCCTTGCTTTATGGTTCAACCGCGCGTGGGCTATTGACAACGTAACCGGTCTCGCGGTTGCGTGCCACGCGATCTCAAATCGAATCGATCTTTATATTGTAATTCGGCGTTCGTCGCGCAAACCGATCGTAAAAACTGATCGATCTTCGGATGCTGTTGCGAGGGTGTGCGCGAGCGTGCGCGCACTAAAAGGCATAGTTTCAAATTCTTCGATTACTTATTGTGTATAGTTGCAGATACCGCCAACAACTTGCACCAATGCACATTAGAAGGCCTTCATCCCCTCCTTATCGTTACTCATAAAGAGTTCACTATATCTGTAAGTAAACTTTTGTATTTTTCACTTTTTATTTATTAAGATCATGAAATTATTAAGAATTTTTTATAAGTGTTTGATGATAACAGGGAAGTAAAGTTAAAAATATAACGCACAAATTTAAGATCATCTGTGAAGAGAGTATATATATTTTTCTTTAATATTGTTTTTTAAATATTGCAGCGGTTTATACTTGCCAAAAAGAATACTTAATAAAAGAAAATATGATTTTTCTTTATTCTAAGTATTTTAAATTTATTGTTTTAAAAATGGGAAGAATTTCGATATAGCTCTTATAATTCTCGCGAAGAATCATAACGAATTTTCCAACGAAAAATAATACAATAGAAAACAAATGTTATAGGCGGACAAGATTACCGTATCTCACAACGAACGGATTACGGTGAGATGTCGAGAACTAGGTAAATACAAACTCATCGGCGATCATTTATTACATTGCCGCAATGGTACATGGACCGGAAAGACACCTTATTGCGTGCCTACCACGGCCATTTCTAATTACAGCGGTACGTTGTAATTATTATCGCGACCGTATTTAAGATTCATATAACACAAAGATTCGCAAAAACGTCTAATAAGTTCTCTTAACTATTCAGAAATATTATAATATTGTTAATCGGTCTCTAATCATAGAAAATATTATTAATAAATATTATATTATATTATTAATAAATATTATCATTTTTTTTAAATGTTTTCTTGACATATTTTGTGAATTTTTACGTGGTATCTTTAGAGAGGACGACGATCTTTGACAAATCTTTCTTTCTTATTTCCATCTTGACAGAAAATGTACCACCGACCATCGTTTTCGGTCTACCAGCCGGTTCGGCCGCCGTAGATCCAACTGGTGCACTTGCTATTTTCCCAGGAAGTATTTTGCACCTGGAATGCCTGTTTTCGAGAAAATTAGGCAATCCTGAATGGATATGGACCTCAACTTTCCGCCGATATCTGACAGGTAAATCGTGAGAGCTAAAAATTGTCGTGAAAATTAAAAAAAAAAAACGAAGTCTTAAATTTTTATATTATTGATTATAAAATTTATTTATGTACAAATCTTTCTAAACTATTTTTTTAAATTTTACTATTAAAAGAAAGATAAGAAAATATAACTATCTCGAGCAATTTCGCTTAATTATCGTGTACTATTTGTATTTTATTTACGTATTTCTCTAGGATGGGCAATCGCTGCACGGGAAAGAAACTGGAAGTATCGCCTCTCGATATACTACGCCAAACATCACGATTCCGGGATTTACACGTGCTCCACGCCCAAAGGATTATCCAATTCTATACAAGTTCGTGTCATAGGTACGGTCACAAAGTTATACCGTGTTTTGAAGAGAGAGTATATTGACATTAAAATTTTTGTCGATATAGTATAAGCTTTTTAGAACTTGTGGCATTAATATTGATCGTATTCATCAGGGGGCAATAAAGTTTTCCAACTATCTTATAATTTCAATTTTATCGATTTGCAGATGTTCAGTGTTCGGTATTGGCCGTTCCTGAACCACCGTTGATCAGTCACATCGGGGGTAACCGAATAGGAGACAATGCAATTTTCGAGTGTCCAATGGGTTACAGATTAGAGGGTGCTTCCGGTATTACGTGTCAATACAACGGTACGAAGCGAATGCGCTTTCTTTCGATGAAGATATAAAATTAGATATAAAATTAAGAAAAAATGTTTTCTTTATAGGCAAATGGTCAACGAATGTGCCACATTGCGAAGAAATCGAGTGTCCAGCGATAAATATCACGGACAACCCGTTGTTGACTTTGATCGAACACAATAATACTTATGGCGGAAAAGCTGTTTTCACTTGTATGTGGGGATATAAGCTCTCTGGATTGCAGAGTATAAGATGCGAAGGAAATGGCAGATGGAATGGATCTATACCAATTTGTCTCGGTAAAAGTCGTTTAGACAGTCATTACGATCAATTTTATTTTTGAAAAGCTATTTTTTTATATCGTTCTTCTAAATATGTTTTATTTAGAAATATTACTCTTAAATATATCTTGTTTAATATACTGCAAGATTCTAATTTTGTAAACATCCGAATTCTAAATATCAAATATTTGATTTAAACATCCCGTTTGAGAGAGAATACTTTTTAACTAAAAATATAATCATAAAAAATAATTTTTTTCGGTTTCAATGGATTTCAATCGTTCTTATTATATTTTAATCCATTTCATTGAATCCTGTCAGAAATAATGCAGATAAAAAGGAACAACATTTGCAGAAATCATTTGTCCAATACCGGAAGCGCCACGAAGCGGGCGCATCATGGAGCAAATGCGATACTCTAACAAGAAGCGGTATCGCGCCCAAATATATAAAGTTGGGGCCCTAGTGAGATTCGCTTGTCTACCGGGTCATCAACTAATAGGAGAAGCGTCCATCATATGCACCGAAAACGGCACCTGGTCTCACCGTCCACCCGTATGTGAGTACCTTTGCGATTAAGCTTTTTAACACTTTACGTGCCACTAATAATCTATAAATTTAGCATCAATTAAAAAATTTGTCTATTATATAATTTACAAAAAATTGTGCCAATATTATTTCTCGGAAAATAATGGCGTTATATAAAAATTAGTGTAATATTATCTTTTATATATAATACTTTGTTGAAAGTTATTAAGATTTTTAAACGGTAAATATTAATCGATCGTGCAATATTCTAGGTAAAGTAAGGTGTCCTTATCCTGGTGATCCTCCTCATGGTCGAATCGCGCCTCTTAAATTTTGGTATAAACCAGGAGACAACATACAGGTAAATTCCACATTTAGCAGTAATTGTAGATCAAGATATAAATAGTGATTAACTGAGCTTTCGAAAATGAACTGTTGGAGCATAATTCTGCGATTTACATGCACAGGTAACATGTTCGCCTGGCTATGTGACTCCCCTGGAACCAGTGAAGAAACCATCGTGTCGGGAAAACGGCATTTGGAGTGCACCACCGCCTCCTTGTCGATCTTACAAAGAAGTGTGAACGTGAAAAAAGATCGCCGAATCCTCTTATGAGTTTTACGGTCTATCGTGTTCTTTTATCTTTCAACGAGGAAGCATATCTAATATTTATTACGAGTAGCATGAATAAGAGAAACGAAGAGACTCGCGTGAAACATTCATTTTGTTTCGAATGATAGACACGCTATGTAAAATTAATGATCTTATCAGATGATGAATATAGCTACAGTCATATGAACCGACAAATAATCACGAATAGATCACTGGAAGGAAGCATCTTGTGTATTCTCTTCCAGATATACAACGATTTTAATAAAAATAAATCCCTTTTTAATAATACACTCTTAATAAATATTTTTTCACAATTATTTCTGTTTAATATTTTGAAGTGTAATACTGTATTTTACATCTTTCTCTCTCTCTCTCTCTCTCTATACAGAATAGATACTAAATGAATACTAAAACGTTAGCGACTGATATAGTTACCGCTGTCGTTGCCATAATAACTGGAATGCAACGCGCAATTAATCCAATCATTCCAATCGGATAATGACAATTATTTCGCGTGCACGTGATCTGACAGTCAATATTCGATGTTGCAATCCATCAAAGGTCAAGGAGCATTGGCAAAATGGGTCGAACAAAAGCTCCTAAAGAGATACAAGTGGAAACGTGGCTTACCAGGGACAAAATAAGTCGATATCGTGCAATTCTGAAGTTACATGGTTAGGACTAATTAAAGTTTATTGACTTTCTCTTATACGAATCGAAATAAAAATATATCTTCTATTTCTAACCGAATGAGATAACGATAAGTGAATTATTATAGAAGAGGCTTTATTCTAGTAATGCAACCCTTTTAGTAATGCAATTTTAATTCTTAAAAAATAGATTATATATGATTTTATAAAACACAGAAATTTTAGAGAAATAAAATTATTGTGATGTTATACTATTTCAATATAAATAGCTAAGAATACAATTTTTTTAAACGCAAAGAAAATCTGTATAAGAAAGACACAGATCTTTTTTTATATAGCTTATTTTCAATATTTTACAATATAAAAGATGAAGCCCTTTTCACATGATGAGATCACGATACAGTTGACCTAATTATTATTTTCTGGTTATATCTGAATGTATCTAATTCCGTGATCCAGCACGTGACAAGAAGCTGCAGCTGTCGCAAGCTACGAAATTGAAATCAATAGTGTCGAAAAAGATCGCATCTCTGGAAGTAGATGTTAAAAGACATCGCGAAATCATCACTGACTTGAGCGATGACGGTAAACGACGTATACTCGGATCATTGGCAGACCACAAATTATTTTATTTGGCGTTTAAACATCTGAAATCATCCGTAAGGATAGATCAATATTGTCTTTGAATCTTAGAAATAATCCTAAATTTTGTTGAGGAATTCGCTAAAGATATCTCTGGGACGCGCACTATAATATGCGAATATCTCGTTTCACAGCAAATTTACGCGGCAGTGTATCAAGATTGCAATATGAAACGTCGTCTCCTGGACAAACTCTACTACGAAAGAAATAAAAGATTGCGACGAGGTATCGAACTACAGGTAAAACTTGATCCTTACACAGCATAATCCGTTACGCGTGCCATATCTATTATATGGTACATTTAGTAACAGTTAATAAAACTATATCTACGTACTCGATAAATTAGTATTTTGTATACATTTCGCGCAAACTTTGAGCTATAAATTAAAGATTTATTCGTTCGCTCTCGCGGATAAGTCGAAACGCTGTGTTCTTTCAACCGAGCTCGAGGAGCAGAGCGAGGAATTACCGCACTGCGAGCAACAAAAATTGATAGCGAGATTACAGCAATCTATCACAAAATATGATGCAGCGAAAGCGATATATTCTACGTACTGCTCAATGTTAGATATCTTGAAAAAGGTGAATCTTCAATTTTGTGTTACATCCTTAAATATGCGTTCTTCTCTTTCTTCGAAATCTTTATAGGACACAATATTCTTCGATACCCTATTGAATATTTTAAAAGAAGATCAATCTTCTCAATGTAAAGCGATGTTGAGGGTGACGGTGATGGGTCAGCTAGCAGCTGAGAATCTAGATGATGTTAGACAAAAATATAAAAGAATGACTCGTGCCGTTTTGCGTAATATGAAAGTTAGAGAACAAATGTTGAGTACTGTGCGCTATCAAGTGGACGATTTGTGGGCTTATGCGCAGTCATTGGTTCGCATTGAAGTGAGTGATTACAAATAAAATTGTGATCGCAAAGATCTGTTAATTTTTTTCTTTCATAAAAATTATGAAAAGAGAAATGATGCTTCCGCAATATTATATATAAAACATTAAAGAAGAATTTATCCCTATAAATTAAATTTCGCACAATGCATCCTCTGTGTACAGTCTTTCTCTAGCTATTGAATTTAAATATATATTTATTCCAATAATGGCTTACGACGAATATTCTTAATAGAGTGTTTCCTTATTCATGATAATTTACAGAGCGACCACATTTTTACGAGAAAAGATACCGACGTATCTGCCGACGCAATATTAGAAAATCAGTTAACACATTTGAAAAATATCTGCACTAAAGTAAAAGAAACTCTACTCGTGCGTTCTTATTATGATTTATTATCAAGGTATTTCAAATATGTTGTAAAAAAAAAACTTGCACAAGAAACATATTTATATACATTTCCTTTATAGTTGTTATAAAATGTATTTAATAATTTTTTCCTGTAATTAGGCTTGAAACCCAATATGAACAGAAAAGAGCTTTACTAGCGCGATTAGAGGCCAATATAAAAAATCGCGATCTTTTATTGAGCAAGAAGAATCATGCTCTACACGTTCTCGAAAATCTCAAACATTCTACAAAAACTACAACAGAACAGTAATTAATATTAGTAAGAGTAAAATATAGAGTAAAATATTGAGCAGAACTATAACAAGAAATAAATTTCTAATCTACCTGAAGTTATCAATATTCCGCTCTAATATATAAACGTATCTTTATCGTTTTTATTTTATTATATATTCTTCAATGAATCACAAAATTTTAGCTATAAAATCAACGGTATACACGATATGCTGGAACAAATCGAGACTGAAAAGAAACGCGAGGAGGATCTCAAAGAACAGAAGAAAACTCGCGGTGAATTGTTCACGAATATCAGAGTAGCTTTACAGAATATAAACATGATGTTGCTTTGCATCAAATATAGTACCAAAGTTGCAAAAAAGCTACCCAAAGACGGGAATAAGGCAGGACTAAAAGAAAGTATAATTATGAACGAGAGGGAAGATGCGGAAGAACGTGATATGCTACTGGAACTCAAAGGAATAGATACCGATGGTAAAAAAATATATATAATTATAAAAGAAATTAAACATGAATTCTTTCTTCCTTCTTTTTTTTTTTGTTCGTTGAAACATCAAGTTACCGATAAAGGAGACCAATTAATTCATTGATTTTGCAGTTTTAGTGCTATTATCGAAAATCAGCCGAAAAATAGGCATTCTCTTCGGCATGAGCAATTTCGATCTCGAGCAGGAAAAGGCAGACAGAGCGCGGGATCTCTATCAAACTTATGTAGCGAATTATAATTCCAATTTAATATTTGGAACCGATAAAGAGGAATCGATTGGTAAATATTATTATTATTATTATTATATATTTTACTTATTTTTGTCTAACATACCAATAATCTCTTATTGATGGACTTTATACAAATCACACGATTTTACAGGACTATTGGTTGAACATGAGATAGTCGACGTCACAATTCCGACGCGGGCAGACATCAAACTCCGTAGTAGGCAAATTATAGAAACACATCTGAAACTGGAATAGCTTATCATGCCAGATCTATCATAATAAAACGTAATAATTTAAAATGGTTTGTACTTATTAACAATATTGTATTTACCTTTTTATATCAATCTAGTATTCCCTGATATCATTAATACGACCTTGTCCCCTCTCCTTCTTTGTTATTTCGAATTTCAACCAGGAAGGCCTGTATTTATTGGAGCGATAAGCCAATGGGAATTTCAATGATGGCTTTGGCCCATCAAAAGGATGAACTTCCTTCAATTTTCTCAATAAAAACTCTTTCTTTATCTTCTTAGGATCACGATATTTGTCCAAATAGAGATTGAAAGGTTGTTTTATGGGAAACCACACCTGTTTTTTAATGTATGGTTTAGGAAAATCATACTGAAATATTGGCAATTTCATTTTTAATGTGTTGTAATAGAATTCTTTGAGGGAGAAGTCCCAATCTGATTGGAAAAATACTAAACCAGCAGGTGTCATTTGATCCTGATATTTTCTATAAAATTCCAGCGTTTTCCAGTTACGTTCTTCCAGATTTAAACAAGGCTTTGTTCTTTTATATTCTGAGAAATCTATGTGACAGTCTTGTTTGTATAATACAAAGATATATCTACAATATCCAATTCCATATGGTGCTATTGGTCTCAGATAATCTACCAATTCTTCTCCTTCTTTCACACGATTTCCAGGAATGTTGCCAATAAACCAATGACAATATTCATCGTCTGCGTTCATCAAATTGCCATCAGGTGTAGTCATTATCAGAGTCCACAGTGATCCGTCCTCTGCATCGTACTCAATGTTAGGTGCATTGGAAGCTTCACTCGGCTTGATCACATTACCATTGTAAACTCTTGCCAATTTATCATTTTCCAGCTCGTAGCTTATGTTTAACGGAATAATCGGCATGAAGTAAGCATCTCCATACAGATGTTTGTAGATACCGTAATGTTCCGCTATTCTATGAATATGAAAGGGACCATCGGTTTGTAGCCAGACCTGTCGCGCTTTTTGTAGATCTATCAACAATTGCCTGGTACGCGAAGCTTTTTCCAATTCAGGATTTTTTCTAAGCGCGATGATCTCTCTCCACCAGGAGTTCGTTATCATTCGTCTAGTGACTTTAGATACGGGGAAGCCGATGTTCACCTTGAAATCTAATGTCGGATCCTCTCTCCTGAGGCGGAATTTCTCGAGACGTTGCTGCAAAGTATAGGCAATCGTCGGTGGTTTTCCACGTAATCGGTGACCATAACGAACATGTTGATTCTTCAGAATTAAAAAATCGTTGACGATACGGCGAAAAAGCTTGATAGACATATCGCGACTTTATCGAATCGTGTTTCACGCGAATAAGAAGTTCAATGACATATTTTGTTATTTACTCTAGTGACTACGAAAAATCATCTACGACAAGGTTAGAATCAGATTATATTAGGTTAAGGAAAAATACTCGTAAAAATACAATACTCCGTCAAGCATCGACTATGAATATGTAAGATTGGTCATTTACTAAAATTTAAAGACATATAGGATTCTTATGCTCATAAGAGCAGCTTTATGGAAACGTGGCTTAATTTCCACACAATACATGCACAGCCGGCAGATAATGTCAGTGACGTGAAAAGCTGTGAAATGAAACTACCCAATCGCATCTAACGCACAGACATTTATCACTTTTCGGAGTTGCTAGTTGCTAGAACGCCAATTTTTTTTTGACATACCGATCGCTATGTTTTCCTTTCACATATTACAATGCATCTTAGCATTTTGTTTGTAACGTGTTAATATTGCCGCGAAACGAAATGTACATTCTCGATTAAATTGACCGATATCTTTCATGTCGCACGTGTGTCTCATCGGTTTAAAATTGATCCAATCTGATAATGTAATGAGAATGACTAGTTTTTGGAGAACGGCAGTAAAAAAAAACTCGTCTGATTTTTGACAGAAATTTTTCATTCGCTTTCACAAACGAATCCCCGCGATAGTGAGCGCGTTATGGATTTTCGTTGGCGTTAAATATAACGTTGACAATAAGCATAGCGTGAGTGTAAATACACTTTTTATGTCATCGCCGCTTTTATCTCTTAATCGTGTCTTAATCTTTTAGTGTGTCGCAATGCTAACGGCAATGAGAGGGGAATCTCGACTGTGTGTAAGTCACCTGTAAAGATGGTATGTATATTTTTATAGATTTTTATTTTATATGAAAAAAATTCTAACGAGATGATCTCTGAGTTAGTTAAAAAATGTATCGATTAATTTAATTAAAATTAATATATTTTTAAATGTTTTACGACAATTGCGTTAAAATTGTGTTAGGAAATACATATATATTTAACAGTTATACATTTTTTTTTTCTTGCTGTTACAAGTCATAAATATACATTATAAATAACTGTATCTCAAGGAATCCTATATATAACAACACATATTTTCATTATAGATTTATAAACTAAATAAATTGTACAATTTTCTATGGATTAATATAGAATAATTGTATTGCAAACAAGATGTAACACACTATGATTTTCTAAAGAATTTTGTATCTCAACTTTCAGTATATAAAAAATAAATAAGTTGTGGAAACTGTAAATATGTCGATTTGATTGCCAGAATGCAAGATGAGATTCAATAAGCAGGAACTATTAACATTGGCCACGCAGCCTTCACAGAAATTCGAGAAAGAAGGTGTCCTGTATTTGAGAGAACGACAAGAAGGCTTCTTTCGCAGAACAGAAAGTGAGTCCTCAGAATATATCTACAGGGTGTAACAGAGCGCCTGTACCAGCAATTTTTTGAGGAAATAACGCATTTTCGTGAAAAGTATTTCATGCAAAAGTTGTAGAGCTTTAAGTGGCGCATTATATAATAATATTAGTATGATCTTGAATAGCACCGTCGATGTCATATAAAAATCACTTTGAATTTCTTAAATGGAACCCCCTATTTTTCATTACATATTCTTGTAGCTTACCTCGCGAGCTTTTTAAAACACTATAATAAAGTATTTTTTCATTCAGTACTTTTTGAGTTATATTATATTGTAATCTGACATATTTTGATATAAAAAATAAAATATTTTGTAAAATATTCAGTTTTCGATAATCTTACCGTAATACTTTTATGTACAGAATAATGAGACAAATCAATTAGTGCAAAAAAAAAAAAAAAAAAATTGTTTAAAAAATATATTGTAAATTTATTTTCTTAAAAACAATTATTTTTTATTTTAACTGATTTGTCTCATTATTCTGTACATAAAAGTATTACGGTAAGATTATCGAAAACTGAATATTTTACGAGATATTTAATGTTTTATATCAAAATATGTCAGATTAAATTATAAAATGACTCAAAAAGTACTTAATGAAAAAATACTTTATTATAGTGTTTTGAAAAGCTCTCGAGGTAAGCTACAAGAATATGTAATGAAAAATAGAGGTTTCCATTTAAAAAATTCAAAGTGTTTTTTATATGACCTCGGCGGTGCTATTCAAGATCATACTAATATTATTATATAATACGCCACTTAGAGCTCTACAACTTTTGCATGAAACATTTTTTACGAAAATGCGTTGTTTCCTCAAAAAACTGCTGATACGGGCGCTCTGTTACACCCTGTATATACAAACAACAATAAATATTTATTTGAATTAAAATAATAGCATCATCTTAGCATATAAAATTAATGCATGATTTTATCTATCTCTTATTTATATTGTATACGTCTTGAGAGAATAAATTTATATGATGTACAAACTTTTTCATTTGATGTTTAATGTAGAGCCTGAAACTCGCCATCTTGTTCAGATTGTTAAAGTATGTTATGACTAAAGATATCATGAGTAAAAGAGACTGCATTTGATTGAAGCTTTATTTTAATAAGAAAAAGAAGATAATGTTATTTGTTAATGTCATTTAAAATATTTGTATATTTACTAGAGCTTGTTGTTTAACATGTAAACATATATCGATAGTAATGGGATGTATTAAATGTATATAAATAGGTATGACAGAATGTATTGCACGAAGTAGATTTTATCAGTTCCCATAAATTGCCCCATATGAATCGTCGTGCGATAACAGCGGAGATACCGATAATTCTTATTATCTCTCTGTTCTTTTATATTATGGTATGGCTTTGCACGAAATATGAAACATATGTTTTGCATATTGAATAATGTTAATATTAGAAATTTTGTGAAAGTATTAAAAGTAGAGAAGTTTATTTAGTTATCCTTTTTTTATAAATTATACATTATTCAGGATTTATCTAGTTATTTTAAATACTAAAACAAAATAATTATTTAAATATATTACAAGATGAATATACATTTAATAATATAAAATATTTTAAAATTTGTTGAGAATAAAATTTCAATTTTAATTATGAAATATTTTTGGCATCATTATAATATATATAATCCGGTACTGAGTCCGGTACTATGACCACTAGTATACGATGTTTCATCATTTTACTCGACATAATTACCAACCATTAATGATAAAGGACAATTATTAATAACATATATTAATGAAAGAAAAAGATCGGTAGATTCTCATTTCATTTTTACATGATTAATCAAATCGATTCGCCCTGACATCATCGCATAGAAAAGAGAAATTATAAATTAATACTTTTTTCTTTTATTGGGATATCGTTATGTCTAGCAGCTATCAGTACCTCGTGCAATTTCCAGGTACAGGTAAAAAACCCGAGAACAAAAATCAAAGAGGAAGATCGCATAAGAGTCTACGAAACCTCAATTGCGTTACAGCCGGCGCGAGCAAAGGTATATTATCCGAGTACGTTTACGTACTTATTTGAAACCCATCTCACGTTCCCGTCATTTTTACGCAATTAACACACATTCTTTAACGGTCCGATTAATCTTAATTAATGTATATAGTCGTTTTCCTCGACACTTACAAAAAACACTTGCAAGAGTGATTCGATATACACGCTTGAACGAGATTGATCTCGTATTTTGTCGGTTGCATATTAAAAATTGGTTGAAGGAAAATGGAATGTGAATAAACTGGATATTAAACTTTTAGCTGGAATTTAAGATTTCTATTGTAATTTCTCGCATTTAATATGCGATTTAATTAGCTTTAAATGTTTTTTTCTATCGAGATTACTTATTTTTGTTGGCTTTTTCGCTATTTGACAATGACAGATGATTTGATATTTGCATGCGTATTTATATTAAGCTTTTGATTCTCGATTTACCAGGACTTAAGTATACTATTTTTTTATTAGCTTATATTATAGCTCGTATAATTGTTCCTTTTAATAAGACTTTTGAATAAGACATTATAAAGAATCGCTTTCGGCGAATCGAGGATTAATTGCATGTGGGATAGAATGCTTTGCATGTTTCATATAGCTTCTTTCCGGTGGAAGTTTTATATATGAGAGGGAAAAATCGTAGCAGTTTAATTCATGAATATTCGCGTCACGATATATATATATATATATATATTAAATTATAAGTATATGTATTTTAAAATTTAATCTAAAAAATATAGAACAAAAGAACATGTAAAGAATCTTAATTTGAATGCAATTCTCGTGTCGTGAATACTCGTAGCTCAAGATCGCATCGATCGCATTGATTTTAACGAAGAGAATAAAAAGAAGAGATTAAGGACATATATAGCGATGTAATAATGAAATATTAATAAGGGCAATAAATCCCACGAGAAAACTTGTTCGCTCTTGAAAGGGCGTGTCTTCAAGATCGAATGCGCCATATATGTTGTCACAGAAATATTCTACATAAAATTTAATGAAAAATAATGATTTATAATACAAAAAGTTTCATTTTAGCGTTAATCAATATTCATAAGATAGTTCATAATGACAATATGTCATTATTAAAGTATACAAATTAAAAATTTTAGCTTGTTTTCTCAAGAAAGAAACATTTTCACTTGGACTTATTATTATTATGAACTGTTATTATTATGTATTATTATTATGAACTGTTACATATCTACGAAAATTTGATTATCACTACTAATCACCAGTCTGCGAAGGATTAAACAACGCTGTTCTTCTCTTTTTCATCTTTTCCTTTGCCATTTGCTACCGTACGCGGAAATCCCCTAACAAAATTTTCCAGCGTACGAACGGTTGTGCCTAAGCTGCTACTCTTCTGCTTCTGTTGTACAGTAAGTCTCGAACGATGGTGCAGACTGCGAGGCAATCTTTTGTTCTATTTCAAATCGCGAGAGCAGTGGTCGGAGCCGCTGGGGGTGATTATACTGGAGCAGTGTACGGTCCGCATAGATCCGCCCAGCAATCACGTCCCTTATGGATTCAGCATAGGCAAGTATTCGCGCACTCTCTTTTTTTCTTTCTAACGCATCATTGCAATCGGTGCATCGACGATGCGTCCGTCGTCATCATCGTCGTCTGCATGCGTGCATGCGGTTTCAACGTAGCGTGCAAGGCGACGTCAAAAGCACAGAAGGAAACATGTTGCAGTTTTCGACGGAGGCTTGTTTCAACAGCTAGGCGCCAACACTGCCGAAGAACGGGACAGCTGGTTGCAAGCATTGCAGCTGGCCAGTTACGAGTGCATGAGAAGTCAATTGCTATCGTTGCGACAGCGCATCGAGGCTTTCAGCGAACACAAGCACGACACCGACATTCAAATGTTGCGGTTTCAACGTGGGACTTTCACAGGTTGTGCGAATACTGAGAATAGATCTTTTGCCTGAATATACATGTATGCATACGCATATATAAAAGAGTAATTGAATAAAATAAAGTAGTTTTGTCAACATGCTCTGTAACATATTGATTATTTATTAATTGCAGTTTTATAAAGTTTGAATGTATAATCTTTCTTCTGTAATATTGAATTATTATTTAATAGATTTTGACAAAAATATTTATCTCAAGATTAAATTTTTCAAATTATTTAAAATAGAATTTTTTATGAAGATATTCATAAAAAACTTTGTTAAATTTTCATTAAAAAAAAGAAAAATATCAACATGATACTTGTGACAAAACCCAGTTTTACTACTCAGTTTACATTTTTTATAAGTAATGATAGAGCATAATGATATCAAATCAATTTAATATTATTAGTTTCATGTTGAATTTATTTTCTCAGATCCGGCGGAAGTACCAATGTGCGAGATATCATTAGCCTGCGATAATCTATTATGCGATGGACACGGTCGACCACCTACTCCCGTTTTAGAGATAGATGTACAGTCGAGATCTTCCAAGACTTGGATTAAATATGCACGAACGGAAGTCGTTGAGGTAATGACGAAAAATATTCAAAGTGAAATTTTTCTTAAATCGTACAATTGCATAAACTTTTCTTCATGGCTCATTTCAGCGAAGTAGTAATCCAAATTTTTTAACTACGGTAAGTTTTCGAGCTAGCGATGGTTTGACCACTGACACGAAAATTAGAATAACCGCATACGACGTCAGGGAAAGAGTCAGCCAGACCGCAACTCCGATAGGAAGTGCAATAGTAATGTTCAACATAGTACAAGATACTCCGAGGTAATTTTAACTGGACTATATCGTTATTGAATAAAATAAAAATGCTATTGAGAAAACAAAACTTTTAAATTGGAATTTTAATTTTACTTCTAAATTGAAATTTTATATTCAAAATAATATATTGTAATTTTCTGTTTTGTTTATTAAGCTTTCTGTTATATAATTATATATTTTTAACTTTTCTTTCTTTGTTGGTTCTAGATTAAGGATACCATTAAAATCGGCGAGAACAACGACAGTCGGATTTTTAACGATTAATGTATGGAACCTGGAAGCTGAAGATAAAGGGAATAGCACAGAAAGTACACCATCACGAAATGCAATATACAATAGTAACAATCAACAACAGGTAATGAATTAATTTAAAATCAAGAAGTATCTTAGATAAATTCGTCATTATATTACTATTATATAGAAATACAAATATTACATTTTACATTTATATTCTTATCTTATATTTTTAAATAATATATTTTAGCTGCCTTCGCATAGACGTTCCCAATCGTTACCTCCAAGACTAGGGACGAAAATCAAGTTTCCACATCAGGGCCAGTTGAAACTTTTGTTTGCAAATCCATTTGTCCAGACTTACAGGTAAGTTTCTGTACTTTTAACGATTATGGCCAACTTAATTTTGACGCATTTATAGCTATAATCCATAATGCGAATATCATAGATTCCATTCTGGACTAGGCGGTGATATTTGCGTACATGAAATTATGGCGGAGAGCAAGCTCTGTTTCCAGTTTCCCCAGCATTTATTGTAAGTATATTTCATATTGTTTTATATATTATCAGTATGGAACTGTGAAGTAACATAGTGATAAATTGTAGGGGTATTTGGATACAGGAGGAAAAGGAATTGCTACAAGAAGTAGCTGGAATGGGAGAATTGAGGGAACCTTGGCATACGAAGCAAATCGAATTGCTCGATCGTCATCTTCATTTGTTACATCTGTATTCTCAAGCCAAAGAAAACTTATCTGCTTATAAAGGCAAGCATATTGATATATCTATATTTATTTGTTATGAAATTTATTCTGTAATAAAACAATAATTTTATAATAAACTACTTAGAATATGCAAAAAAAAAAAATAGAAAAACAGATTTAATATGCTTTTAAAAATCTGATGATTCGAATTTTTCAGGAAATTATTTCAAACAGTCATCGAGGAAAAATGATCGTATTCTCGAATTCGCGCCTTTGAATTTGCATCTTCAAAGAATGTGGGTTCACAATGACACATTAAATAAATGCGGATTTTACGATTTTATTAGCGTAGGAGCATTTACCGCTCATTCCCACAAAAGCAAAAACGGCGGACTCATAAGGTATACAATATAAGATTAACATGTACACTTTTATTCAAGTGATCGCTAAAATAAAATACTAATATAATTGTTGATATATTTCTTTTATTGCATGCAGATTGGTGCAGGCACTAAAGGAGTCGCCCATGCGAAGTAATCAACTCTATCAAGGAACATCCAAGATTACAATGGCACATGACGCAATCCAAGCGATCAAACAATTACGCCGGGACGTTGTAGAGGCAATGAGATCCTTGATGAAACTCGCTAAGGAGAAACAAACGAGCGGCATGCTACCGATATGCGAGGATATGATTACGAAGACCAGGATTTTACTTAGTCTCTGGGATCCAGGCTTGGTGGAAGAGGCGTTAACGTTTCTGGAAGAATACAAAGTTGCGAAGGTTCAGGAAGATTCGACCACATCGGATGACACTTTGACATTAGACTTCAAGATCAATCAATCCTTATCACCATTCAAACGAATTACCCAGCAGTTGAACTTTGATCTGAGGAGTCCCGATTTTGACGATTTTGTTACGCCTGATACTCCCGAATGTATGCAGGATATTTGGTCGAAAAGTAACATTAAAAATGGTGAATACGCTCCCATATCATATTCAAGAAATGATGTACCCAACAATAATGCCGGCGACATCGCAGAAGAGAATTTCGTAATATTTCCGGATGTGGAGGACTATCCCAAACAAACAGAAACAGAGCAGACTGACGAAAACCTTCAGCGAAATTATGATAACGAAAAAAAAGAGAGTTATGACGAAGACAGGGAGGACTTGAAGAATGATGCCGATCCGTGCAAGCGTTTTCTAGATACGCAAAAGATGTGCAATTCACCGTCTGCGAATTATTACAAACCCACAGACGAGCCGGAACCATGGGATCTCACTCAGTTGAATATCGAGGCAAGCGTTATGTGCCTCGTGTCAAAAGTGAAGTTTCTCTGTGGCAGATGCAGCAGTCCGGCTGTACGTTTACGCAATAAAGGTAGCTTAGGCAGGTCGCAGAGTTTCAAAGGTTGCCTGCCGAGTAATCGGCACAACACCGAAGTCGTTACCATTCAACCGAAGAACGGACTCAAGTGCGAAGAATCAAACAAATTGCTGGACGAATCGAACGAACAGCGGCAGCAGTCCAGTCCAGGATTGGAGAAACCGGCGTTCTCCAAAGCGAAAGAAGGTAAGAAACGTGCGTAGTATATAGTAAATAGATTTCTCACGTAAAAAAACCGTAGTAAAAATGTGCAACGTAATATGCATTGTTAGGGATAACCGATACTTATTGTAACTCGTCTTCCAATGAAGTGTGCCAAGCGGTCGATTCGATGACGCGTGTAATCAAAAGTAATTCGGGACAGAGGAATAAATTCACCGAGGGTCTGGACTTCGCATCGATTGTCGATTGGACGAGCGAGCTGAGACCGAGCATGAAAAAGTTACGACAAGCTATGGACGGACTGTTAAAAACTGCCAGACTAACGCATTCTGTGTTTCGTGTACAGGAAGATCCGAAAGCGGCGCAGCGTGCGTGCAACGTTCGCTATAGACGAGATGTTTGCTTCAGTCAAGCAGTATGTTTCTCGTCATTTTTTTGCATTATTCTGTAAAGTATAAAGATATATGGAAAAATCTGAGAATATTGTTGAAAAATTTTAGCTAACTGCCTTGGTAACAGGGATAATGGCGAAATTGTGGTGCCAACGACCCGATCCGATGTTTCTACTAATACTTACAACTCTGGGACCATTAGTTTCTTTCGAAGGCCTTCTTAGTTATTACGGAGACGAAATAGATATGTGGGGTGATATGGCCGTAGCGGTCGAAGACACGCACACCGTCACATTCATTCTGTCCAGATGTGGCATCCAACACAGGTAAAATAGAAACTTTATTTACAGAGATTACCGTGATTCTTGATCAAATTACATTTTCAAAAAATCTTTATCTGAACGTAAACATTATTTTTGCAGAATCGGGGGGAATGCTAACGCGTTCCAACTTCCTCTACCGCGCGTAGTAGGATCGCGGAGTGCACTGACAGTGATACTTCCGGTTCCTGATGCGATTTATTCTCTTCTGCCATTAGTACCATCCTCTCGACAAACATTATCGTTCAACGTGACTCCGGTATTTTTCAACATTGGCATTAACGAGATGGCTTCCTTGGCCGAGAGCCTCGGCACTACGAAGCCACAAGAGAAAAGTAATATGGATAACTTTGACAGGCTGAACGAGTATTATTTGAGATTTAAGAAACTGAATCTACCGACGGAACCTACATCCACACGTTGTAAGGATAAAACTAATTATATTTACTCTTTAAATCTTCTTACCAATAAAGGGATTTTAAAATTTATATATATATATATAATATTTATATGTATATATATACTCTTTTAGTTGCTGCTAGATCGATTCTAGGCCATACATTGTCGGATATGATGGTCAATTTAAAGATATGCGTGCAAGAGAAAGTCAATAAGAATGTAGAAATCTTGCAATTATCCTCGCAAATATGCCGAAAAATGCGCGGTTTGAGATTCACTAGTTGCAAGAGCGCGAAAGATCGAACCGGTATGTCGATTACTCTCGAACAAGTCAATATATTGTCGTCAGAGTATCATCTGGCTGAGGACGAGTATATGAGGGCCCTCGATTGTATGCGAAGGTAAGCGTAAAAAAAAAATTTGAGAAAATAAGTTTGAAAGACATCTTAGAGGTGAGAGCTTTTATAAGCATTCTTTAAAGATCTTATTTTCAAAAAAAAATATCTATGTCTCATAGAAAGTTAAATAGATTTTGAATTTCTTTCTTGTTATTGTTTGGGAAAATGTAAATTTTGGATTATTCGATTCGTGCGTTGCTCTCTGCTGTTTCAGCGAGGGCTGCCGTCGGGAAAATACGTGGAAGAACATAGGTGTACGTAAGTACGCGTTTAATAGCTTGCAGATTCTGACGTTGCCCAGACTATATCGACCGCCGATTGGTACGTACGGATCTGCCCAATCTTAAGGAATTCAATTAGCGTCAAGTACGCATATATTACATGAAATTAAATTCGACTCTTTCTGGCTGTGTAATTACGGATTAACTTCCGTAGTATGTGCTATAAGTATGTAGTACTTATTACAAAGTAACAGATGTTGAACGTCGAGATCGCCGTTCAGGTAAAAAAGTAATTCTTTAGAGAATTTATTGGGGACACGCGACTGGCACACGACTGGCACGTGTTAGGCATACGAAATGCAATCAGGGGCGTAGCAATAGATTAGTAAAAGGAAAGTGATATTTCTAGGTTTTCTCGTTAAATTTTTTCTTTCTACGCATTTTGAGAATCAAATAATTTTTAGCTATATAATTATAAATATATAGAATATTACAAGTTTTGTTGTCGAGCCTAATAACAGTAGCTATGTCCCCTTCTCTCGAAAGCACTATGTAAGTGCATTATTACCTAAATTTACAACGCAGAGCGGACACGAATGCAAGCTCGAGTATGTGACAAAGTAAGCGATAAATTATTTATGTAATACGTATTGTAACGAGGTTAGCTAGAATGCAGGAAATGAATCGGATTAGGATAAAAACTTTCCCGCCGATTTTTTTTTATTCATTTCTCGACTTTTAAGTGATTCTTCCAGTGTCATGAAACAGCAATTACTCGTCCATCCCGTTTCTATTTCTTTTGTGATACAAGTTTTTAATTTTGATCCGATTCACACCCTTTACTCCAATCCGCAATTGTTGGCGAGTTTTTGCAATATAATGCTTCGAATATCGTAAACGTTAAACATCATCAATTTGACGCAAATATATTTCATGAAGAATGTTGATAAGTCATAAATTATCATAGCAGTTTCCATCTCAGATTTGCACTATTATACGTGATATTTAGCGCTTGTTATATTCGCAAAACACGTATTGCAAAAGGTCTTTATTATATCTAATTGAATTTATCGTATTTGTTGAATCGTCGATTATTCGCCTTTACGGAAATAAGTAGCTCGGTGCCATCTTTTGCCATATAATTACTTACGGAATATCCGATAATATTAGCGTCATTCGAAGAAATGTCATGAAATCGCGTAAATATTATTCAAGAACATACGGCGTTGTATTTAACGAGAGAATGTTATTCTTCCTCGCACCAGTTTGCATGTGCGTGAAAAAATTATCGTGTTATATCCAACACTTTATCGTACAAAAGATCCCAGACACGAATAGACCTATAGTCGTATTTCCATCACTTCAATTGAATAATCTATTAAAGCGTTACCGTAAATATAGACGGTAGATTCCAATTGGTTGGAGATATACATTGTTTTCAATAAATTATTAATTTTACCCGATGTCGAATGAAAAGTTTGTTTTTTATCAATTCCGTTTTCAATTAAGTATAGCACAATAAAAAAATTCATATCTTTTATATGATATATATATATATATATATATATATATATATATATATATATATATATATATATATTTGCGCTCGATTTCCCGCAAACTACGAATAAGAAAATCTAATGTAAACAAAATTTTAAAGATTATGAGATATATCGTTTAAAACAATTTAAATTTTAAGGAAGCAAAAAAATTATTCTAATAGTTTGCGGTGAGAAATTTCGCCCCGTTCGCCAGATGGGCTTATTATCCAGCACCCTGTACTCGGACGATGTATTTATCATATCGCTATCCCATACGACGTATCTATTACGATCTCGTGCCAGGACATGAGCGCAACGAAACAGGGTAGGGGCCGTATAACAGGCGTGTGGGGGTACAGACGGCCGGTCGGCGCGCGAGACAATATATACCTGACGAGGGCCTGGTGTTGCCGAACACCTGCTCCACACCGGGTCCGAGCGAACCTTTGTTCAAGAACCGATATAAAACTCGTACACCGTTTCGGCTGCGCCAGTGGATTTTCGACAGGCGGTCAAGCGCGTGAAAATCATCGCATCGCACGCGATTCAACGAATCTCTTTAAAAATAAATCGGATTCTTTGAATAAATCACATTAAATCGCGATAAATCTGTTCGTCTCATGTTAATTAACGGTGATAAAGTGTGATGAAAATTTTTCACTGAAGAAATTCGAGATCTCAGATGAGAATTTGAAAATGTGCGAAGATTTAAAAACCATCAAACTTGAAAATAAGATAGATCTGTCAAATACATACCAAATATCTGAATCGGAAGATTTATGAATTATAAAATACACGAAATTATTTTCTCGGGGATCTATAAAACAAAAATATAGAAGAATCTCTCCCCTCGAGGGGGAATATATGAATTTGCGAAATATAAAAATTTAAAGATCTCAGAATTGAAGAATCCTTAAAAGAATCGAAGAGTTCAGGAATCCAGAGGAGATGGCGAACATACTGTGGCTGTTATCAGCGATTATCGCCGCAAACACGTTGATTGCCGGCACGCGCGCGGACGAGGACTTCAACAATGCAATCAAGCTATTGCAGGAACAAGTGAGTGCATTGCTGGACCATCGACAGGAGGATTATAACGCTTTGGAGGAGAGTCTGAAGCAATCGATGGAAAAAAATACGGAACTCATCGTCCTTAGGAACGAAGTAAAGCAACTCAGGTGAGATTCTATTTGTCATCTTTCTTTACACGTAGTATCGTAATATGATATATGATACTGAGTATATTGGAAGTTGCCAAGTATATAATTACGGTATCTATTAACGAGAAGTTTTAAAATTTTATTCAAGTTTAGGGATTCTGTCAGACCAGTTTTTTTTTTTACTTTATAAAGATGACTTTTTTACGTACTTTCTGTATAAAATTATTCAAATTCACCTATATTATTTATTTATATAATTTTTTTTATACTTTGAAACCTTATTTATATTTATGAATATTATCGATAATTCTTATGAAATAATTTAATTGTAATAAAAATAATAAAACAGTAAAATTTATCTAAATTTAGGTAAAAACCATATCATTGTAAGATAATTGATAATAAAATGCTAAATAATATTTAAAACAATTTTTATAATAAAAAATACGAAAATGTAGATATATATATATATTCTAGTTTTTTATTTTTATTCTTAAAAATAGTCAATCTTTATTGGTATGCAAAGAAAAGATATAATAATAAGATACCCCAGAAAAGTATTATAATAAACATATCCCCTCGTACTTGCAGGAAGGAAGTGAATGCTCTTCGCGGCGGAAGCGGCAACGAGGCGAAGAACGAACGATTGAGGGTGAGATGGCTCGGCAGTGCCGTGACGGAGCTGCAGAGCGAGGTCACCGAAGTGCTCAGGATGCGGAACGCCAGCGAGGAGTTGGCCGAACGTTCGAGGATGAGGAGCGAGTTGGCCCTGTTAAAGGGTGACGTAGCTGAAGTCGGAAGGAGTGTACGCGATCTCGGTGGCAGAATCACCAAGATCGAAGCTATCTTCGGTACCATCAGGCTCGATATTGCTGCGACCAAGGAACGCACCAGTCTCCTATCTCGCTCTTGCGCGGATGTCAGTAGTCAGGTAAGTCGTTTCCTTCCGCGATATTAGAAAAGATCAAATCTAAAAAAAAAAAAAAAAATAATAAAAAAAAGAAATGACGATGGCAGAGGGGACAGGATAGTACCAATTTGCCAAGCGGAATCGTATCAAGTGCATGGAATAAAAAAAAATTTACTTGAATATTTTCCTTATTTTGGAGCAATGGATTAATTTTTCAATTTGCAATTGTTCTTCGCGAGAATATAACTTTTGAAATTTTATTTTAATCGATACATATATAATCCAATCACTAAATATTTCAGATAATTATACTCGTTATCTGTAAATCAAATTTTATTTTCTCTTTTATACACATACAAACTATAAGAATATCTTGTATAAGGGTATGCGTATACGATATATATATCTTTGGTATCGCCATCGGCGATTCCGACGGGATTCCTAGATGCGCGCGTGCCGCCAATGGCTATAGCCGATTTTTTCGCTTACAACTTCTTGAGATCGATTTCGTGGTGACGGCGAGCGTATCCACCGCGTATACGTATGCGTATACATCGAAGGGCCGAAGGGCCCGGCATGCGCTCGCTCGCGCGCCGACAACGGGCGTCCGTGTAGATAACGGCTGCCGCTACCATTTAGTATTTACGGCAGGAAGAAAGGGAGATGCGTGGTCGGTGCACCTGCGCTTTGCACGGGGCGGCCAGCTGCTTGGTTCCTGTTTCTCGTTTTGCCGCTTGGCAGCTGCTTCTCCACCTCCTCTTCCCTTCCTCTTGCCCCGCCCGCGCAACGGGCCTTTGGGCCACACGTATGTGCCCCTCAGGCCCGCAGCTCCCCCAATTCTCCTCTTAAATACTTCCCGCCCCTTGCGCTTCGACTTTCTACCGTCATAAGAAGTTAAACGTAATATAAAATGTAAGAATAAAATTCAAAGAATGAAAATTAGTGGGTTATCGGGCAGAATAATCATATTATAAGTCGACAAATTAAAATTTAATTCGTGCGATTTTTCACGTGGAATTACTTCGCAATGATAAAAATTTACTTGAATATTATATTGTTAAATTTTTAGATTATTTTGCTCCTAAATAGGAGCAAAGATATTGGATGGAACACATATTTGAAAATTCACTTATTAAAAAATGACAATGTAGAAAAATAATACAAAATATATATTAAGTAATATATGATAGACAAAAAAATAATAATTTTTGTAAAATTGATGACTTTCTTTGATTCCTTTGAATATTTTTTATGCGCACGAGAGAATCATTCTATAATAATGGTTTTGTGCGCGTTTATAAATTCGATCTTGATCCTACGATCCTACTGAACATACGAGTCTTGATCGGTGAACCTTAGTGTCTGTGGTATTTGACACACGTTGGCGACTACAGCCACACGAGTCGACAGCTGTGGCCCTACTCTCACGCATTCCATAAACGCGTGTGTATTATATATGGACAGATACACATACCACGTTATTAAGGATTGTCTGTAAAAAGTCGGCGGATTAAAAAGAATCAGTAGGAATTTATTTTGTGGAATGAAAAAGAGAGAATTTACGAAAACGAAAATTAATGATTTTACTAATTATGGAATTTAATTATTTATATAAACAAATTCTATCAAATTTATTTTTTAATTATCATGTCTTATTTTTAAAAATCTCAAGATCAGGAAAAGATATTAAGAGTAATATTATGAATCAATACTCGTTCTCTATATAAAATATGAACTTATCTTTTTCAGCTAAGTACGATGCAGACAGAGCTGAAATCCCTGAAATGCGAGTCCACACTTCCCGGTCAAGATCCCCAGAAATTGAAACATCACGACAAAGCCGATCTCTTCCGCAACAAAGTGAGCAGACTGCATGAAATCACATCGGCTCGAAGACGCAGCTATTTGCGCGCTCTGACTCATCGCGCTCGCTTCGAGGAACGATTGCGAAACGTCGAACGGAAGATTTCCGCGGTAGCGCGAAAGCGAGCGATCATCGAGAAGCGGGTTGTGTATGAGGATCGCCAACATCTTGAGGAACGAGTGAAGAAGCTCGAGCTGACACAGGCGGAGCTTTCGAAGAAGATATTCAATGCCACCCGAGATATAGTGTCGATGAATGAGCTTGACGAATCGGTGGTGCGATTGTATGACTCGGTGCGACTCCTTGAAGAAGCTGTCTACACCAATCGCTCCGAAGTGAAACGAGAGCTGGCGAAATTGGGGATAAACGCGGCGCGAAAGGCGGCCGAACTGTCACTGACCAGGGAGGAGCTTGGCAATCTTCGACGCGCGGTTCAGGCGTTGAGCGTAAGCGCGTCGCAGCTGCAAGAGAGGAGCGACGTGCAACGGAAGAGTCTGGAGACCCTGAATGAGACCTTTAGCCGATTGGATCTCTCTCGTAATTTGGCCAAGGCGGCGAATGTCACGCACGAGTTGGAACAAGTGGAGGATCAGTACCATCTCATGGTAGATTCGCTCCCGGGCAACTGCGAAGAGCGCGACGGTTTGACTCTGTTAGCGCCTGGTCCCGGAGCACCTTTACTGGCTTCCTGCCGCGCCGGTTGGATCGTTGTGGCTCGCAGAATCGACGGCGCAGTCGACTTTGATCGCACCTGGAACGAGTACTCGGTCGGTTTCGGTTCGCCGGTCAGCGAATTCTGGTTAGGCAACGAAGCATTACATCGACTTACCCGCGACAATTGTAGCAGGTTACGAGTCGATCTGATCGACACCTATGGCGTGCACTGGCATGCCGAGTACGAGCATTTCACGATCGATTCCGAAGAGACCGGTTACCGACTCCATGTGTCCGGTTATTCAGGCAATGCGACTGATGCGTTGTCTTATCAGGACGGCATGGCATTCAGCGCCAAGGACCGCGATATGGATATCAGTACCACCGACTGCGCGGCCAATTATCGGGGTGGATGGTGGTTTAGTCATTGTCAACACGCCAATCTCAATGGCAGATATTCTTTAGGCCTGACGTGGTTCCAGTCGACCACTAACGAATGGATGGCAGTTGCGTCTTCCGAGATGTCGGTGCAACGAAAGCAGAATTGTTGACGATCCTGAAACGTTAAACGAGTGAAATTATTCTTATCGAATCAACAGAATTAAATATGATATGGAAGAACTTTAAAAAAATTAAAGATTATTTTGTGCGATTTGAGTCACGTATCTTGCAGTCAGTTGACAAGAAAACATTGATTGTAATACCAAAGAATTAAGTATAATTTAAAGACTTTAATGTAAATACAGTGTACAGTTATACACGATAGAGTAAATGTGAATGTGCGAAAAACATATATTACTTATCATATATATATGTAGTAATAAAAAGCCAATAAAAGCCATTAATTTTTGCCTCTAAAACATGTGTTAAAAGACACGAATTACACATATAAAAACCAATGTTTACCAAGTTAATCAACTGTCACATTATATGTCAATATTTAAAACGGAATTTTTATAGCTATTATCTACAAAAACAGATTATGTTACCATAATATTCGATAGTATATGTATTAATTTCAATGCTATTATTTTCCATGTCTAGCGTTGCCGCTATTGAAGAGGAACGTCAGCTGTTAGAGGTGGAACCTTTTCAAATCTATAATAAGTTGTTATATCCCTTCATTTTTGCATTTTCATATATAGAATTCGGGCTTTATATTTGCGCACAGACATATTATTATATATGCTGAATACATATTTGAAGAAATAGCTCATTGCGCAATTAAGAGGAAATTTTTTTTCCAGTTACGCATAAAATATATTTGTATAAGATTGAAAAATGTATAATCTGAAATGAACTTTATGATATTCTTAGATTATAGCTTTCTTAATTTTTTCTTATATTGCTACAAAACTACATAAAGAACCATATCAACAGGACATCAGATTATTAATTACAAGATATATGTATTTTAATGAACGAGTTACATCAAACCATTATTGTCATTGCAACCGTTTTCGATGCGTCTCCTTGGAATCGATCGTCGCGATTTGCATTTCTTCTCGTGCACAAACAGACTGCCGGAATTGCCGTAAGCGGAATCGCATATTTTGCAGACATATGGTTTTTCTCCAGTGTGTGTAAAGATATGATCTTTCAAGTACTTGTACCGGACGAAGGACTTGCCGCAAATGTCGCAATGATAATTTGCTTCCCCCGTGTGAGTTTTTAAATGATATTTCAGCCCGTTCGGGGACGCGAAGGCATTGCTGCAGATGAGACAGACAAAGTGCTTATCGCCTGTATGGATCTTCTCGTGTCTCTTCTTGTAACTCGGAATAGCGAAGCTTTTGTCACAGTATTGACAAGTGTATGGTTTGATGCCGTAATGCGATTTAAGATGCAACCGTAATCCGGACATCGAAACAAAGGTTTTATTGCAGATGTCACAGAGATACTGCTTTTTGTTGTCATCTGACAGTTCATTGCAGTGAACATTTTTATCAATTATAACAGGTCCGTTTGAAGACGTTTTTTGGATTTTAAAATCAAGTTCGCTCCCATCGTTATCGTCAGCCTTTGAGTTTATTTCTACATTAAGCGTACTCTGGGATAACACGGTATTGTACGTTTCTGAGCTTACAGCAATTTCTGAATATGATCTTAAAGATTTTCTTGTATATCTTAAAGACTTGTCGACGTATTTACGTTCTCTTCCTTTTGATTTTTGTTCTTCTTCCTTTATTACTTCCCTGATCTAAATACATAAGGATTCTAAATTTAATTTGAAAGTCAGAGATTTTATCTTTCAGTGAATAGTATTTTCACCATTTACCTGGCAATGTTTATTCTTTTCATAATATTCATACAGTTTGTCGTTGGACTTTTTACAAAGATTTACAAATTCGTGAGCGTCCCGTAATCTGACATTGCATTTACAGCATATAAACTTAGGTAAATTATCATCTTGCAATATCTAATAGAAAAAAATGATATTAACATAAAAATCTTTTCAAGGACTTTCTTTTGAGATTACACAAAGTGGACGTTTACTCACGACAATGGAACACAAATCCGCGATCTGTAATCTCAATTGTTGACATTCATCATCGTTGACGTTGTCAAACAAGGGTGTCACATCGCGTTGCTCCGGTTGAAGACATAATCTACATACTTTTTGCATACTCTCTTTCTCATAAGTTCCCTGCAAATACAGGAGAGATATTTCTGTTTTCTTGAATATTGATATAACTACATGACCATTTTTAGTCTTGCATTAATTGTCAATCTTTTGTTTAGGTTTAGGTTAAATTAAGTTCGTTGAAAAAACTCCAACGAAAAAATTATCATTTGACAAATGTAAAGGAATTATAAGAAACAAGAGAATATAAAACATTAAAAACTATCGTGCTTCGTTAAAGAAGATATGAAATATTATCAGAGAGAAGACTAAATCTGCCAGTACTGAAAATCTATAGTGTAGTGTACGTGACAATAAACTATAGATTTTCAGAACTGGCAGTGAATATCGGAATACAGCCACTATTGGTTAATGATGAACGGACGATCTGCGCTGCCGATCCTCGTGCATATCCGTTATGAAAGTGTCAAATCATTTGATTGACCAATCAGGACGCAAGATTTTCTCACTCCGATTAGCCAATCAACCAGTTTCAAAATTTTTTGAAACACATTCAATATATTTTAAATTATATTTTATATTAAACTTTATTATTATATTTTGTAATATATATTTGTAATATAATTAATTCTATATTAGATGTATAGAATTAATTATAATATATATTATATATATATATATATATATATATATATATATATATATATATATATATATATATTGTAATATATTTTATAATAGTCCCATTTTCTTTTTATTTCATTTTCTGCTCTTCCTTTCATCCTTTTGTAATGATTGGATTTAAACAATGCAGAAAAGTAAAATTTTTTTAGTGCAATAACCAACAAGCAAGATAAAAATTTAAAATTAGCTAAGGCTATTAACAGCATAAATGAAGAGTATTTTTAAAAAGTTCTACCGTCGAGAGATAGCCGAAAAAACTTTTTTGTACATTTGAAAGTGGTTATCTCAAAACCCATGAAACACACTACAATCATCTTATTTAAAAGATAATTTAATTCTCTACGAGTTATAGTTATGTTTATATTCTAATAATGTAGAACTACTTAATAGGAAGTGCTTAAAATAAAATAACGAGTATATCCATGTTACAATCTTTTATAATATAATCATTAATAATTTATATACTTAACATAAAGATCTCTTTCATACATATAAATATATATATAAAAGAGGTGAAATATCTTCATAATAACAATCGCTCATTTTTTTTTTCAAAACACACCGATATCTAAAATAAAACTATTGATATACTAAAACTCTAGATTAAATATTCCTTTAATCTCTTATAATATACCGGCTTCCATGGGTGTTTCTATTGGAAAAGCTGACGATTTCAAAAGGCGTTTCAGCGTATGATACTATTGTATGCATGATCTATTTCGTGCACAGTATCTTCTAAAATTTCAGTAAAAGATTTCTCATTATCATTTATTATTGATTTATCAGCTATTAAAGATAGATGTAATTTGCCTCCGTAACTGAACAGAGAAAGGCCGAGAGCGGTCGTACTTCTAAAATTAAAATTATAAGTCGTATATATATTTCGTATATCGCTATAATGCATTATTTAATTTTTATTTATTTATTATAATAAAAAATAGAGCAGCGATGCAATACTTGTTTGGTATCCAGAAGACAATGTTGCTCAAAGAATTATTGAGAATACGAACTCTTTGTGGTCCATACATATTGCTGAATCCCATTGTGCTATGAGTTAAAAGAAGCACTTTCAAAATTTTCACCGGCAATACTGAGAATAAATATTTCATGAGCCAAAAATTAAATAACAAGTCCGGACTTTTTGTGAGTTCATTATTTGCTTTCGTAATATCCTGAAGACGTTTAAAAAATTGAGAATCATGATTTGGCTCGCTGATCTTTTGTCCGTTCGCGTTAGAAATACAAATCCGTAGAATAGCAACTGAAAAATTATTATCTAACATAATATTTTCATCGGACATTGCCATTTTTATCGGCAAAATGGTTGTTAATGAATCAGGTGCTGGTCTATTGACCTGTAAAGAAGAGAAATATTACATGTTTATATGATAAAGAAAAAGATACAGTCTAATTATGTAAAAATCTCAGTTTTCAGATGTAATTTTAGACGTATTTTAAATATTTTTTGAACTTGTATGTTATTTAGAAACGTTTTAATACATATATTTACCCGTAAATAATATTTGTGTATACTGGCAGAGAAAGCTGCCAATATTACATCTCCAAATTTCGCGCCTGTACTTTTTCTTATTTTGCGGACTTTCGTTAAAAGCTTTTGTGATTTGTCGTCATCATCCTCTAACCAGTAGGATACTATTTTTTCACCTGTCTGTGGCGGGCCATGTAGAGAGCTATAAAAATATATTTATTAGGATAAAACTTATTTAAAATTTATTCTACATATAGAATTTATTTTATTAGAGACATGATGAAAAGTAAAAATTATATTGATAGAGAATTTGATTGAGAAATTTTATTTTATAAAATTATCTTCATTTTTCAAATAAGAGAAATGTTTATTTTGACTTATATTTTTTTATAAAATATTCGAATATTGAATACATATATACTTTTCGTCCATACTACGACCAGCCTGTTCAATCAACCATTTTGGAGTAGAAAAGATAATCATCATCAATCGCGTGATTTCTTTAATTTTCTCGTATATTTGTTTCAGGAAGATATCTTTGAAATTCAGCCATATATGATTGATTAATATTTTCGCTTGCTGTTGTATAGAATTCATTGTTACGGTCTTAAAATATTTCAGTAACGCATAAAAATGGCATCGTAAAACTCGTGAAACTGTCATGTAAACAGAAGGTTTAGATGCGGCAAGAATATTCTTTTCACAGGATCGCACCATTTCCTCATCCAAATGTCTTGTCTCATTCGGGAGATTTTTCCTCGAATTATGCAACGACGAAACAGATTCGTTGAAATTTCTTACATTCGCATTAATCGATGCGGTATTTTCGATTTTTACTTTCGTCTCGTCTTCGTCAGTAATCGCTTTGAATAATAATTTTAAGAGAGCTATCCCATCGCCCAGGGAATGATGGACGCGAAATATCATAGGAATCTTGCAAGTATCAGTGTCAAAGCACTCTGCGGGAGACAAACGGTCTTTTTCGACGCGAGATCTGGATCTCGGACAACGTTTCCCGACGAGAATCTCCCAGGCGGCTGTGTGATTATCGGGCAACGATTTATTGCATATGCTTCCTAAATTCTTCCTAAAGGATTCGCTAGATATATCTTCGCAAGATCCATCGCAATCAGCGTTCTCGCATTCCAGCCATCTAATCCTGTTTTTCAGATCGATTTTTCCATTTCGCTCCCAAAAATAGTAACCAAACTTTTGGTTTCGACGATAAAATAATTTTTCATACGTCGAACCAACAGCCTTTGAAACGATGCGATCATTTATTAGATTCTTGAAATCTTCCAGAAAGATCGCGTTCGAATATCGTCTATCATCTTTCTCTAGTATGACTAAGATATTGATAACGGACAAGGAAGCAGCATCTTCAATGGCCCATACATAATCCGTGCCTTTCAATAAACCAACAAACTTGTCCTTGAACTGGATTCTTAAAACAATCTTGATTAGATAGCGATAGACGTATAAAAAATTCAAAATGATAAAGATGAACGGAATAAACAGACAAACACAGACAATCTTCAGTAATTCTTGTAATCTCTGACGTCCGAGTCCATTTAAAAGAACGGAATTTGATCTTGCAAATTGCATTCTTGTTTCGAGAACTTGCTCGGAAATTTATCTCGATTTTAATATACTTGGCAGCGATCGTCCACAAAATTTCTTCGTGTCCGTGATATACAATTTAATTGCGCAACATTTTATTAAACAATATCGAAATAAAAATTTAATCATATACGATGAAAAATTGAATACAGGAAGTAGGTTTCGACTTTGAACGGATCTTATAAGGCTGCGAACAACTATTGTATATTTTCGCGATACAATGTTTTACAGCGTCTTAGCAGAACGGCGGATTTTCGAAAAATGAGGACGAAAGAAAGCGAACGCAACGAAATTACATTCTGTCGGATTAACGAGAATCCTATACATGTCTCGGAACAAAAATCGTGTTTACTTCTGATTCGAAGAAATCACTCGCGCGACATATCGAGATAAGATATCTCTGTGCACTTTGCGAAACGAGCGTATTCCCAAAGAATTCTGTTTACAATATTAAATCAATAGACTAATTTTAAATTTATTTAAATTTCAATTGATTAATTAATTTTTAATCGGTTTCATCGATTAAAATGATATGCAAATTTTCCGATTTGGGTTCTCGAAATACGTAAAATTTCACATTTATCTGAAAAAAAATATTTTTAAAGATATATATTTAAAAATAATATAATTCACACTCTATTAATTTAATTAAGAAGAATATGGGAAGAACTTTCTCTTACTTACTGTTAGCAGTATATGCCACTGAGACCGCCAAACGTGTTATTTATATAGAGAAGCCACAAATCTTCGCCCAGTTTCAAAATTAGATTATAACTATAATGCGTTCACGGAGAGAATGATTTCGCTTTTCGTTCGGTTCGGTCAGATCCCGTCAGACCGACCATTTTGCCCCCTCCATGCTGCCAAAATTGATTTTGCAACTTGCAGATCCGGCTAGCCGACAAAGAGGACCCTATTTATTTATAATAATATTAAATTTTATTAATAATTTTTAAATTGCAAAAAGAGAAAATAAATATTTAATTAAAAAGAGTAATAAAACTCGATTAACAGAAAACAAAACTCAAGCTTTCAATATTATGACATTTCTTTCGAGTTTTATATGCGGATTACATACGTGATATATGATCGATACGCATATGGCATTGAAATAGCGCGCAGAAATCTCTCATCTAATCTTCACTCCGTCCAAAGATGCGCGGGAATGAGGTCCGTTCTCTTCGTGAACGCAATATGAAGCCTGTATCAGACTACGCATTGAAAATTAAAGATTGGAATTTGACTAATCAAAACAAAAAGAACTAAAATTTCTTTATTCTGATTGGTCAAAAATTTCAATCTTCAATTGGAGACCTCGCGCGGTGACAATGCGAAACTCCGGCTTCAGAGATAAGTGGGGAGCACACACTTTTGCATAAACGCATAATCATAAGCATAAGGAAATTGATTGATCCATGTCCTTATGCATAACGAAATTAACCAATCAATTTCCTTATGCTTACGATTATGCGCTTATGCAAAAGTATGTGCTCCCCGTTATATCCCCCATGTTCTGCACCTTATGGCTTCTGCACATAGGACGCTTATCGCGCGGCAAAAGGCGGCGCGGTAGCCAATCAATTTTTCGCTCTAATAGAAAAGTTGTAAGTTGATTGGCTACCGCGTCGGTAGCCAATAGTAGAATACAACATATTTCTTTAATATTGATAACGCGCGTTCATTTAACATTTAAACATTTTTGTTCAAATAATCATATTATAATAGCCAGTTTACTTTAGAAAAAAATTATATTTTTTTAATAATTTTTAATAATTTTTCCAGATTTGCAATAATCTTGAATTTGAATTTTTTGCGCACACATAATGCATATTTTAACTTAGGTTTCATTTGTTAGAATCCAACATTTTCTGCAGATTTTTTCAGTATTTTTGTCAGGATTTACGATGTTTCCTGCGAGGTTGAACAATTTCTGTTGCAAAATATCGATCTACAGTACACACATAAGTTTTTTTAAGGCGTTTGTAGAAATATATTTTACAATAAGATGTCACATATGCGGGAATTACAAATTAAATTATGAGACGCATGATGTGATACGCGATGCAAAACTCATTTAAATTGACATAAATTATAATATTCGATACATTATAAAAATATGACATATTAAAAAAAAAAAAAAATATCTCGCTTTTCTGATATAATAATCTTATATATATTTTATTGCGTATGCAATGACATATAAGAAAACTTGAACATACAAACCTCCTTCTGTTTTTCTTTCATTTTGCCATTCATAGCATTAATTTGCTTCTTCAAACGTTCGTTTTGCGATAACAAAGTGTCATATCTGAAATATTCTGCTTATATGTATATGATGCATGTAACATGCATGTTACATGCATCATATACATATAAGCAGAATATTTAGCAATGACACAAAAGCAAATTGTGATATTATTGGAAGAGATTACTTTTGGTGCCATGTCCTCTGCACTTGTCTCTTTAAAGCTTCCGGCAATATATCAAGAGAACCAAGTTGAACATCCGTAACGCTTTGTCGAAATAAATCTAAAAAACGAAATTTTGTCTCCAACAGAATACAGCAAAGCAAGCAAATTTAGGCAGAAATTTTATTTACTTAACATTTGCTCGTTTCGTATTTTAGCTTTCTTTAAATCATCCGTTAAAACTTTATCGCGAGATTTCAAGGTAGAATACCGCAGAAAACGGACAGCTTCTAAATCCCGCGAATATTTTAAACTTGTCTCTAATTTTCGAGCGGTATCACGTATTTTATTAATTGTCGCGATATATTTTCCTTCGAGGCTTTCTATATGCATGATGTTCAATATTTGTCAATTGTAATCTAATTTAATTGACAGCAGAAAGAATAAAGTATACTGAAGATTCGTTCTTGTTAACGATATTGTTTTATTAATTTTTTGTATTTTATGTTATTGTAAAATATAGTATCATAAGTAATTCAAAGCTTTTATTACCGTTAATCGCATTGCGTGCTCTGTATAACTTTATAATCTAAATCTTGCAGCCTTAATTTACTTTTTCTGATGTTTGAATATTTCTATTCTATACACATACACACACTATCTTTTGGTATTAAATACATCTTTGGACAGCAAATACCATGTAAATCATATATGAATGGAGATACACTTATCATCTATGAAAATAAAAATGTACATCACAGATTTATGTAGTGCAAATATTATATCAAAGCATTTAAAACTTTTTAAGCATATATTTATGCTCAAACATATTTATGTAGTATAATGCTATTTTCTTATTGGACATGGTTCTGAAATGTATTGTTTAAAACTTTGATGTACATTTCTTAAATAATCTCGTGATCGATCTCTGGTATCTTCCAATACAGCAAGTAATGCTTCTCTGGTTTTGTTTGTTAAGGCCTCGTTAAATCGTTCCATAAGTGCCATGTCTATATGTGGAACACCATCCAGATCTTCGACAATTTCCCTCACTGTCGTCACATCTATAGTTAGAGACACTAAATCAGAGTCCTTTGATTGTCTGTAAATTATTATTATCAACATTGATATAAAATTTTGAAACATATTTGCTTCATATTTATATTTTTTGATTTAATATTTTCATATAATAATAATGCTATAAAAACTGCTATATATATTTCACAAAAATTTCTCAAGTCAAACTTTATTAATATTTGAATATATTGATTTTGTATATAAATGTGTTAATGTTCGATATTAGTATTAATACAAGATATAACTTACGATTGAGTCAATTCCTTAGCGAGAAACTCTGAACAAGTTTTATATAATTCTAAACACTCCAGACTACTTTGAAGATTGCGTCTTTGAAGGTATCTTTCAAAAATTTGTCTGCCCTTTGGATGAGATAAAGTCTTATTTATATTATCTGTAATTCGATCTAACTCTTCAGCTGTCAAACCAGTTGTACATTTTCCAATACAGCCAATTGTTTGAGTCGACAATGAAGCCTGCATGTTTCATTACGCTACAAAGATAATTGTAGACCAATTTTTTCTTGAATTATTTATTTTCAACTTGAGATTAAAACATCCTGCAAGCAAGTAATTTTTTGGAATCAATTACAATTTTTATATTTGATTCGAGCAAACAATAAGAAAGATAAAGAATGATAAAAGAGAGTACAAAAAAGAATTTAGTATATGTATGTTTTATATATTTATATATACAACGTTTATACGTAAATTTTGTAACTTACACATATATAATTATTATTTTCATATTCAATAAAGTAATGATTTTCGCGTATAGCGAGCCATTTAATCAACATCGATATGATATATAATCCAAAAGCATGTGTCTCCGGCCGATCAGCTGTCAATTTTCAATACCATGCGTGAATCGTCGTATAACGGCATGATTCTTTCATCAGCTGATCAATTGATAGTAGGTCTGCCTAATTGTACTTTCTTTACTAAAAGTGCTGTACTTAAAATGAAACAAAAGTATATATTCACGCTGTGGAAAGAAAGAAAAAAACGAGAGAAAGCGAAAATGAATCAATTCTATAAATTACAAGATCGTCTCGTGCCTTCTGTTATGTTTTTACGTGATGTTTATGATGAGTTTTCATGAAATCATATTTGAATCAAATCTCATTTGAACTAGATTTGAAGGTTAAATTACAATCTAAAATGTGAAACGAGGGATTGCTCAAAAAAATTATTTTTTATACATACATATTGCGAATATATTTAAATAATTAAATTTTACGTTATGAAAAATACAAAGCAATCTAGATGAATCGAACATGCCATCACTTTGAATCATATGATCTATGGTTGATGCTGCATCATATGTCAATCTGTGAATTAGCCCAAATGGGGGGTCTACTACAATCTCTGAAGACTATCAATAGGCATAGCTTATCGCTTATCTTTATGTTAAATGCGATGTAGCAAGATATTAATATATACAACTTCATACATTTTTTTTAAGACGATTCATCATGTCGGGGACCAAGGTAGGAAAATGTTTTTAAGAATACTATATTCAATTACAATGATCAAATAAAAGAATCACATATATATACTTTATTGTTTTTTACATACATATTTTTTGTATTTATAATAAATATTTTTTTAAAAGGTAATAATGCATTTTGCTGTTATTTTAGAGTGAAGATAGTAAAAATGATAATTTAAACAGGCAAGGATCCTTCAGAAAGCTTGTGCCAGGAAGTAGTAACGGAGAATCTTCATTAAGTATGTCTGTAAAAATGATAGACAGACCGATTGTTCCGCAAACTAACAAGCAACATGCTGTTTTCTTGCAGGAATATAATATTATTTCAGAATAGTGAGTACACACACACGCACATACACATACAGTAGTATTATAATATATATATCGTAGAAATAACTAACTTGCATATTTTTTTTTGCAGCAAGATATTGTGCTCTCAAGATTTAAAGGGAATTTATGTAATACCGTCTGCTTTAAATTCTTTTTGTAAGTACTGCTAAATTTATGCATGACAAGTTACATTTAATACATTTAAAATTTGTATTTTCTGTGATAATCCTAATTTGTAATATCATTACTTTGGAATTAGAACAGCTAACATTATTTTATGACTCATAGAAAGACACAGAAGAAGAATAAATATCTTTCATTCTTTATTTCTTAGTCCATATTTGAAATTTTGTTTTATTGAAACGTCAGTATGTTTTTGATAGGTGTAAACCTATTTTATAGGTCTTGCTCATCCCGATTACAACTTGTATAATGGTTCTGATGTAAATATATCCATATCTCTTCGCTCTTTCATTTGAGTGTAGTTAAGATGACTACTTTAAAAAGCTCTAATATATATGTTATTTCTAAATATTTTGCCACAGTATGGTTTGGTGTACAATTCATTCGGCAAGGGATCTACAAAGGCGGAGTTTTTAGGTTCACTATTACATTGCCTCCAAACTTTCCACTTGGAGATTGCCCTGTAAGAATACTGAATCGCAAATAATCAATCATATATATATATATATATATATATATATATATATATATATATATATATATATATACACTCACACATGTAAAATCTATAATTTTTATAGCCTGAAATATATTTTAGAAAGTTGTGTTTGAAACTCAAGTTTTCCATCCATTGATAAATCCAGAAAATGGAGAATTGTGCACATCATGGGGATTTCCTGAATGGAGAAGAAATAACAGAATTTGGCAATTAATACAATATATCACGAAAGTATTTATTAAACTGGATCCAAAAATGACTCCAATTAATCAGGAAGCATCTAGCTTGTACGTATAATTGTTATTTGCTTTGGGTACAAGAGATATATCCAAAGAAATAGTGAAAAGAATGTGCCATCCTCAAAAAATTTTTTTTTTTTTTTTACATATAAATTGGCGAAATTACACAGACAAGGAAGTAATCTTGAGGCTTTCCGAGAACGTGTAAAAACTTGCGTGAAGGCAAGCGTGAATCAAGTATTTGATCCACCTACCATGGACGATCCGCATTATATTACATTCACTCGATATGTGAATGAAATACATGATCCCACTAAACGAGAAATTTACGAACCAAAGGTAAATAAATACTTGAGAATCACACTTATCATGATAAAACACATTAAATTTAAGAATTTTCTCATCAGTCTATTGTACTTTATAGAGCGAAGATGAAAATAAGCCATTGGGTTTGTCATGGGTACAACCTGGCTCTCTTCAACCATTTTCAAAACCAGAAGCTAGATAATAAAAGAGTTTAAAATTGAAATGCTGACAAATAATGAAATAACATACGTCCTTAAGAGCTGTATAAGGAAATTATTGCTCTCTGGCAATCAATATATAGATACAAACTTATTAATATTAATATTTTTCTATTCAGAGATTATATATATATGCCTTAAAATTTTATATGAATCTACGTGTTAAGTGACTGCTGTATAGAACAAATTAGAATATATGCTCTTGTAGTTTTTAATAAAAAAAGATTAATATATTTGTGTGTTCAAATATGAATATATATATTAAGAACGTCTAAATTATATCTAATATTGAAAATATTAAAAAAAAATATTTAATATTGATTGTGACAAACATGTTATATATGTACACATATTTTTTTAAAGATTATTAATATAAGAATTTAGAGAAAGAAGAGAACGAAAGCGAAATATTGTACAGATGTTACAAATTTTTTAAATTGAGCGCTATTTTACGCTGGACTGTTTTGCTTGCGAGGATACGTTTCCCAAGTTTTTATCCTCCCCCTCTTTCTTTACATCGTCATAGAAATCCGGCTTTACGTAGCAAACAAATCTCGCTCACTCGAAATCGCGACCATTACCGAGAAGAGAAATAACGTATGTACATCTCGCGATAAAAATCCGAGGAATTTGCGTTATTGCGCAACAATTTCGCAATCCCGGCTGTCAAGTGGGACTCGTGCAAATTGTATTTTACTACCGGCACACGCCCGAAGTCGCTTCCGCCGCGCCACTCGGGATTATGAGCTGCAGCGATCTTAACCTTTAATGACAGCCCCACAGATTCAGGTAACTATTCCATCTGACACGCGATAAGCAAAGAATCTCACATGTGAGAGTCGCTTCTTGCTCCGAGTTCCCGTTCAGGATAACATCGCGAAAGTTTCTCGACATCCTATGGCTAGAGAATCTTGAGCAGCATGTGTCCTTTTGCACTATAATGATGCACATCTATATAAAGACGAAATATGATGAGAAAACAATTTCCGTACCGGTCAATATTATGATGATCTTATCGCGTTAGGTAATATTTCACTGATAATATTTCGTTTATATTTATGACATTGTGATTGCGGACATAATATTATGGTTGATAAAATTATTGTGCAATATTATGAAGCGTATAGAGACTGTTTAATTAAACAATATGAAACATATTGTACGCTAATGTAGATTTGAATTTAATCTAAATCGTATATGAGAGATTTGCTTTATTTATGTATAAATGTTTAGAATAGTTGCAGCTTTTAATTACATATGTATATAATGTTTTAGGTCGCATAAAGAGCCTTAAAATGCAGACGATAAAATGTGTTGTGGTGGGTGATGGGGCGGTTGGTAAAACATGTCTCTTGATTTCCTATACAACAAATAAGTTTCCTTCTGAATATGTGCCTACTGTTTTTGACAATTATGCGGTAACTGTGATGATAGGAGGTGATCCGTATACATTAGGATTATTTGATACAGCAGGTAAGAAGTTTTCTTCTTTTTGTATTATTTCTTCAAAGACAATTCAGCTTGCTTGTAGTCTAATTCAAACTTTTTGTTTCTTAGGTCAAGAAGATTATGATAGATTGCGTCCTTTAAGTTATCCTCAGACCGATGTATTTCTCGTGTGTTTTTCAGTTGTATCGCCATCATCATTCGAAAATGTAAAGGAAAAGGTGATATATCATCTATATTATTTTTACATATATGAGCTTTAATTCAAATTCTAATATGATAATATATTTTCTTGCAGTGGGTGCCTGAAATAACGCATCACTGTCAGAGAACTCCATTTCTACTTGTCGGAACACAAATTGATTTGAGAGATGATGTTGCAACAACAGAAAAACTTGCGAAAAATAAGCAGAAGCCAATATCTGGAGAGCAGGGCGAGAAACTCGCCAAGGAGCTCAAGGCTGTAAAATATGTAGAGTGTAGTGCTCTAACACAGGTAAAAAAAAATTAATATCTTACAGTTTTATCAAAGATATTTTGTTGTTTAAATATTATGTAAAACAGCAAGATCCTTTTTCATTTAAACTTTAAAAAAAAATAATTTTTTAGAGATATTTGTATTTCTCTTTAATTAAAATAAAAGAATATTGATTAGATTCTAATTATATTAGTAATATTTAACACTTTATATAACATTTATGTTTTTATTGACATTCTAGAAAGGTTTGAAGAATGTATTCGACGAAGCTATTTTGGCTGCATTGGAACCGCCCGAGCCAGTGAAGAAAAGAAAGTGTACGCTTCTGTAAATCCATGAAGAGTTATCATTGAAGGAACGCATGCCAGACATCAAAATAACGCTACGTAGTACCAGACAACAGTCTTGTATGTAGTATATTGTATTAAATAGAACTAAATTTGCCTCTATACTTCGTAACCCGAGGGAAAAACAAGCAATCGCGTAAACACCAGCTACGACAGCGACTGCAAACACATTCCATGAGGCGTGCAACAACGGCTCTGAATTTGTAAGGTCAAAGAAAATTTTTCTATCATACAATAATAGCTATCTTTTTGAAATAACTTATTGCACAAAGCTTTCGTTTTTCTGACACAATTTTCTAGGCGGCGCAAAATTTTGAAGCGCGTCTGAAAATTTTCTGACATAAAGTTTTAAAACCATTCTAAAATCATTGACTATTAACGTATTCAATAGGACAGAGGCGGAGAAACAGAGAGAAATTGGTGCTATTGTTCAATAATATTTTTTTAAGTCGAAATATTTACTGAGATATATATAGACATCTGAGTCGTCGATATCTGATAGAATAGTCATTTGGATCAATAAGGTATTCAAGCATCTTTCGCTAAAATAACGATCATTTTTTTCGATGCGTACAAAAATAAAATTTTCGTTTTTGACGATGTCAGTATTAGAAAATCTGGTGAATGTATAAAACGATATATCATAGCAGTATCATTATGCAGGTATATTATCGATTGCATATAATAAAAAGATTATTATTATTATTTCTAACAATCGATCTATATAAAATATCATTGTTGGATATTAAAGATTTTTGCAACTTTGGTAAATTTACTTGTTTGGATATACATAATTTCAGAATATAATTTATCATACAGTAAATATATAATTAATTTCTTATCATTTATTCTTTGTCCAAAGCATGATAGCGTGCTAGCAAAAGCTTTTTAATATCAATAATGAACCTTTAGGTCTCTAAAAATATACACGGCAGCTATCTTAACGAAGGAAAGCTTTTAAGAAAATCGACCAATTTCTTCGTGCGTTTTTGAGTGCCGTTCATTACATAGCAAAGTATTCACTTAACAAAGAGAATTAAAGATTTTTTAAACCTTTTTCCCCTAACATTTATGATTTTCACAATTATGTACATGAAATTTTATTAACTATCATGATACTGCACGCAATGAATTACATTGATTCGCAATGTCGATGGGCATGCGACTGGCTAATTTTTTATGAAGCTCAATTGTCGCATATCGTTAGTACTAATAACATATATGAATGTTCGCGTTGCGATAAGGATGTTGCGAGAGAAAAAGCATTTCATCAAAAAGATTTAATCAACTTTTACATTACGAATCCAGTTAAAAGCATTTATTAGCACTGTATGTGTCACAATATAGACACAATCATATATAATAAAATATTCGCATAAATATATTTATATTATGTATATGATGCTTGCGCGTTTATGTCTTTATTTGTTAAAATGTCTCTATATAATCCTTTCATATATTATTAGCTTTGATATATATATATATATATATATATATATATATATATATATATATATATATATATAATATATGTAAATTCTTAGCTTTTTGAAAATATTTCAATATCATAAATCCTACAGATAAATAATAATTATTTGAGAATATATTTTGAACATTGATGGGTTTATAATTCCCAAAATATGTGATTTACTTATAAGTAGGTTTTATTAAAAATTATAATTTAAATTTTAATAGATTTTCATTATGCATATATTTGGCAATAAAATGGTAATGAAATCAAATAGTAGGATTTGAATAGACTATGAATGGAAATTATACGACAGAAATCCCGTATTTTTATATGATAATTATACTTCTATGCATATTTCTTTACAAATAATTTGTAATTATATTATATTCCATTTAGAAAATATTAGACGCTTTACTTTGAAGCTATAAAACTGAACACACATCTAACTTTTTATCTTAAATTTATGAAATCTTCAAAAAAATATAATTGCATTTATATGAAAATGTTTGAACTAAAATAAGACACGTTGCATTACAACGTATAGAAATAATACTTAAAGTTATACAATGACGATCAAAAAATATTAATCATACTAAAATACGTGATAATCATTCGTATTTTATTATGTAAACATGCGACAGTTGTATCGAGTATAGGTCTTTGCTCCGTCAATGTTATTGTTTTCGGTATGCGTCAGCTATGTTTTATTTAATGACGTAGTCATGTCGCGACCTTCGATCGGTTCACATATGTATATTCGTCAGTCGAGAGTGAGTCGTACGTAAGAACGGACGTGCGGAGTGTCGAATCGAGCGATAAACGATTATGCCTTGAAATATTAATCAACGTGCGATCACGATCAGCCTTTAATTCGATTCATCCCCGTATAACGCTGGTATATCACAAATTCGCTAGAAATCTTACATTCTTTATAATTACAAAAATATGATTATTATAGAATCATACCTATTCTTTTACGAAAAACATTCAACTCGTGTATTATATTTCGTACGAAAAATATTCCACTTTAATATTATAAAATCGAGCAATCGATTAAATGTATTCATTAATAATTCCAATTTATTTATGAAAAAGATCTCCTCTCATTAATCGCATTTGAAAATATTTTCTATTAAATTAAAATATCATGTTGCGTATAGATAGCAAATTGAAGTTGCAATCGAGTTAATTTCTCATTGTAATTATTACGATCGAATTATTAAGATACGTGACAATTAATTAATTATATATTATATCACGCGATGAGAATCTTTAATCAGCTTTGTTTTGACTCACGCAGTTACGTCGTGACCTTCGTCTTTCGCGCTACGTAATCTCGAGATCGCGCACAATCGGTCCGCATTTTTCACACGTTTTTCCCTTCGTCAATGAATTCCATACGAACGAATGTCGAATCGAACGATAGACAATTATCGTGGAGTGTTAATTATCTCGTGCGATCGCGATTAATCAATTCTTGATAGTCTGCAACCGATGTACATACGTCGCTTGGCGCGCGCGCGCGCGCGAGCGAGAGGGAGAGAGAGAGGGAGAGAGAGAGAAAAGAATCTATGGATTCATCAAACATTCTATTTATTAAGACGTATATCATTCGATTTATTTGTTGGAATCGCATCCCATTCGAGCTTCGAGAAGCTATTTTCGAATGTTAGGTATTTAATAATTCATCGTTTCCTGATTTTCAAGATGGTCGTGTATGTTCTGCGTCGAAGTTCATGTCGTACAACTTCAATTTGTTGAATTGCGTCACATGTCATAGCTTGCTTCATACGTATCGCGGACATGGAGAGTGGCGGACGTGAATCCCGTTGTTATTTATTCGATCAAGCGCGTAGTGCGTGTCATAAGTGTCGGGAATGCCGTATAAAGTGACGGGCGATCGTTTTATCGTATTATTTAACGCGCGAAATCGTAATCGTAAGCGTAACTTTGTCCAATGAACTTACACATCCGTGCGAACGAGTTTCCGAAACCGACGGTGAATATGACGGCGTTTTCATCGGCTGGTGAGTAAATCGATTTTATTATTCGCTTGACTTATCATCGCGATATAATCCGCGAATATTTACACGGGATATAATACAAGATCGGCATATCAGAAACGTCAATGTAACAATAATGAATTATTGCTTTAAAAAAAAAAAAAAAAAAAAAAAATTCGATTTTTCCAGTAGCTCAGGTGGGATAATGAAATTCAACAAGTTTAAAGTTGAGAAATAGCCCGCGAAGATTCAAATTCGTAATGAAATTGAAATCGTGCGTTATATATATTTTCGATAAGCACTCGCATTAAGTAAGAGGATTTCATAGATACTTTTAGGACACGCTATTTTTTTCTTTTTCTTCGAAAGACTATTTTATGTATTTTGAGGAAAATAAAAAAATACAAATTTGATTTTTCTTATCATTGGCATTTTTTTTAACCGCGCGTGTTTAACCGGACGTTTCTTATCGCGCGGGCGGGCGGGCGTGTGTTTTCTCATCTTGGTTGGCGCCTAGCCAAGGGTAATGACAACCGCGCGAGATACAGGGGGAGTACACGAGAGTACTCTCGGAACTAAGAACCGGAGAGCTGTGAGAATCCCCTCGTCGGAACCGGCACGTGCGAGCGGAAATGCAGGGGGCCGTAGAGACGCAGGGAGGCGGTCATTCGACGGTCTGATGGGATATCGCCGACGTGGATCGCCCACCGTCATCCGCACGGCCGTTTCTCCATCCTCCTCGCAGCTTCTTCCTCGTTCAGGCCACTGAAGCCGCCAGGCTTCAATAAATGCGAAGCCTTACGATAAGAATTTAATAATGAAAATTGTTGAGAAATTTTAATTACTCAATGACAAACAGTTCGATGGTCATGTTGATTTATAATTATTATAAATACGAAAATATATATATATAATTTTTTGCAATTTATAATAATTTATATTATATATATATATATATATATATTTACATGTGTATATATATATATATAATAATAAATTAATATAAATCAAGCCGCCACTGAATGAAAAAAGAGAGGATGGGGAAATGAAAAAAACGTGCGAATGACGGTGTTATTACATACATGTATAAAAGATGTATTTATTTTTAATATCACAGAATATATTATACTCTTATACACTTTACTTTTATACAAATATATAGAATAGAGTGACACGAACGCACAATTAAATGTGAACGAATGAAAAAATAAGAATATTTTAACAAAGGAGAATTTAATTTTATATAAATTTGTTCCTTCACAATTTAATTATATATTTTTGTAACACGCGCATAATTATAAATATTTTTCACGCGCGCGTCGTCGTCCTATTGTTAAATCCACCACTATCTCCTCTCTGTTATCGGTGTCGCGTTTCTCCTTGACGGTCGTTCGCGCGACGAGGAAGAACCCCACGTTCTCTTCTTTCCTCTTCTTTCGCCGTCCTATGGTTAATTGAATTAGGTGGAATCATAGTTACGTAGATCGGCGGCCACAGTCAACGTTAACGGCCGATACAGAAGGCGCGCCTCGGTCACGGAGTCCGTCGCGGACGTGCCTCGGGATTCCCTTGACATTATCGCTAATCATCTCGAATCGATAGCCGCGTCTATGCGAGCGGCGATGGTATTGGTACAGGTACGGGACGCCGGACGTGCGCTGTAATGCGGCCAGATGCAGCAATGTAATTCCGGTAAATTGATCTATCGGGACGTGCGAGCGCGTCTTCGCGCTGGAAAAATCGCGCGATCGCGCTGATAAAAGTTTCCGCGTTAATTAATCGCGGCGAGCCGCGCGATAATTAATCCCTGCATTCCTCAAAGCAATTTCGCAATACGGCGCAATTCAAATTTTAAAACAGAATTTTTTTTTTTTTTTTTTAAATAACCTGACCAAATATTTAATTCGTGCATTATATTTTAAAACGGGAAGCACGTGAAATTTTTAAATAAAATCAGGACTTGTTTTAATATCGTAATCTCGTAGAAAAAAAAAAAAAAATCGCCGTTTCTCTACATACCAAAATTTCTGCATAAAAATCGTTGAATTTCGAGATACTGGACTCGTCTCTTTTTTTTTTTTTCCCCTCGCGTCGGAGATTTCCAGATTAACATCGTTCGAGTGCAGGATCACGTGATCTTCGAATTCCTCTCGATCCTCGCGCGCGTTCTAGGATCCCGAGAGTTATTACATGAAAACAGACGAGATCTCGTAACGACCTAATAAAACGAGCCGCCGGGGCCACCTGGTGGAGCGGGCCGCGTCGAGGGGCTCCCCCCTCCCCCCCGGGCACGTTGACACAACTCATTTTTACGCCATGTCCCGCGCGCGATGGGCGGCCGCGCTCGTCCCGCGCTCTCGCACCGCGGCGAGGACCCGCTGTTTACGTTGCTTTATGCCGATGCTGGCCGTACCACCGCTCGCTGGGCTGAGTAATGGCGCGAGATCTGTGCCGTAGTCGCCGAGGGGATGCCTCTCGACTCGGCCCGGGCGCGCGAGAGATACCATCGGAACTCTCGCGTAGATTTCTAGTCGCCCGTCGCGATGTCCCGCATACGTGCCATCCCGACGAAAATCGTGGTGCTCCCTTCCTCAGGGCCGCATATATCCTGCTGGTACCCCGACTGCGTATGTGAGAAACGAAACACGTAGGCTGCAAAACACCGCGGCCTATAAATTCGTTTGCGATATTTAAAGATTATTTATATAAAAAAATTCTTCGCATCGATATTTTTACAATATTGATTTTTAACGTTTAACTTTAATTTAAGAGATCAATTTTTATATATATATAAATATATAATTTTCATCGAATTTATGTATGGTTATATATATATTAAGGTACATAATTTTTATCTTTTAACAGGTTAATGTGTAATGTAATTTATAATGTATTGTATAATAATTTATATATTTCCTTCATTATTCACTATAATACTTAATATAGTAATTTATCGATTCAATATAAATTAAATATAAAAAATCTTTTTGCATTTAATAATATTAAAATCTATTAATGGCTAACTTTCATCGATTTTTGTAGATTCGTGGTTTTTTTTTTTTTTTTTTTTTTTACTGGCCATATAAATATGATTTAATAACTTGATGAATCATGATATTTGTATAATAATCATTGATTTGAAATTTAAGTAATTGATGAATAATTATAAAAAAATTCGTCTTATCTTAAATTATTTTAATTGACACGTATATTAAAAGAATCTCTTATTTTTTCGCGGATGAATTTTCATCTATTTTATTTGAGTAAGAAATTAATAAGATCTCTCCCTCTCTCTCTCTCTCTTCATCTATAAAATAGATACGAAAGTAGTACAGGAAGAAATGTTTATACAATTCGCGCAATTGCATTTTCTGCTCTGCCAGCAAATCGTGATTTATCCTCTACCCTGTTCTTTTATTTCTCTCTGAAGACAATTTCATCTCTGCCGTTTTCGCATTCGAATGTTTCGGTCCGCCGCTCATAAATCATATACATACGAAAATAGAACAACGGAGTAGCAATAAACTTTGAACGAGTTTTAGTTTTCGCGCAATTTTATAAGATTGTCGCTAAATATTCGTATTATGCAAGTCGAGTTATCCCAACGCAATTTTACCGCGTGAAATCATTATTGTTGATATCTGCAACATTAGCAATAACGATCAATTTCGCATGGAGATGAAAACGTAGTAATTGGATTGTAATAGAATGTAAATTACTAATGTTATACCGTGAGGCAATCATATTTCGAGTATTATTTTGAAAAATATTTGCTAAAATATTGAAAAAGAAATATTTCACACACAGATTTATAAAGTTAACGACAAAAGTCTTTCTCATAAAAGTACAGTCGTCATTTTCGAGAAACGTGACGTACAGTTAAAATGAATGTTTTGTTAATCCTTGCAAATGAACTTGTCGATATTCTTACTATTCCCCCGTCCCTTTTGCTTTCTGTTTTCCCCTTTTCTCTCCCAGAGTGGCGACGGCCGCGCGCGCGCGCACGAGTACCGGTTCTATAACGACTAATAAAGGTTTAATGAATTCACTGGTCCCTCTGTAATTCCATTCTGTCGCGCTACCTAATTAATACGGAATCCGGAGGTAAGCCGATGAGGATGTATCCGAGAGCGAGATGCAATTATCGTGATAAAGTTGACCATAAATTTTTTACAAGTGATTTTATGACTTTATCGATTCGTACGCAGGAAAAATTTCGCTCTTTTTTTGTAAGCCAGTAAATAGACACACGTATCACACGGCGATAGCGTCGATGTGCTGTGGTAGTAATAATTGATTTAATGCCTGCTTAATCATTCTCAGACGTGTCATTATACTCCTGAAAAAATTTATCTAAAGATATTCACCAGTTATAGCGTACTCAGATATGATTATAAAGGAAATCACGTATATATTAAAGTTTAGATTAAGATATAAAGTTTAGATCTAAGAAATCATTTTATAAATCTTTAAAAAGTATTGCAATATTATATATTTTATCGTTTAATGACTTGATAAGTGCCCCAAAGACATTTTCGCGAATCATCGAACATAATAGACTGAAGAATTTTCTTTCATTTCTCAAAGTTACATATTTCTAAATGTGAAATAAAATATTCAAGTATTTTTTTTTTTATTTATTTACGCTTCGCTATTCTTATAAAACATTAAAATTTATTTAGATTAGACACAGTCTTTCATTTTATAATTACAAAAATTTAAATATCCGATAAATATGTTGTATGTACGAAAAATGTGATTTCTTTCAGCGCTTTCTTACAAAATTCAGAAATCGCATCGTTAAGAATTAAAAATTGCCGGGTATATAATTTTTCTCAGGATCCACTCGTTACAGAAAGTTCCTGCGTGAACAAATGCAAAAATGCATGCGTGTGCGACGGTCCACATCCGACTGTAATTATTCTTACGCACGCGAGCGAAGAATTGCGTGCAAATTTGTTGTGTGAACAGAGCCCCGCGTTCGCGAGAACACACCTTACCGCCGAGAAGACTGTCTTTAGATCTATTTGCCGACCGATAACGAACGAAATCGCCTTACTTTTACACTTACAATCGCGCTGCAACGAACGACTAAAACTACTCGTAAATTTCACGCTTTGCACACGAACGAGAAAATTATTCATACGCTTTTCATAATTCATCCTGCACCGCGTAAAAATTATAATTAACGTCCGAACGGTCTTACCAGGCAAACTATCGCTCGAACTGTCTAAGACATCGATCGCGAAATATAAAATTTTCCTTGCTGTTTCGGCAAAGAATTAGAGATGATAAAATTGAATTTATATGTTAATAGAAATTGATATATCTTCGGTATATGACAATATTTTGTTGTTTTTTGTACGTTTTGTATATTTTGTAAGTTTATGATGTTTAAACTCTCCCTTTCTCTCTCTTTCTTTGAATTTAACAAAAACAAATGGCATTATTATGTTATAGATAGAAAAAGTTTATGCTAATTGCAGAGAAATATAAACCTAAATTATGAATAAAAATCGCTAACGCGTACAGAGAGATAATAATGAATAATAAATAAAAAAATAAGTATATAATAATGATAAATGTATAACTCTAAATGGGGAAGTAATGATCATAGACAGGATATTATAAGTCACAATGCCAACTCGCGTTTCGTAAGAATGAAAATTTAATATAACCTTTATCGCGCACGTGCGCATTTTCCGGAAGTGCCGCATTATGCCTGCTACCTTTTTACAACGTTTGCTCGTTTCGAGACAAATCGAGCGGTATGAAAGACATCTGGTCTCAGGATGGACACGTGATATTATATCGAGCCGCATGCCGCATGATATGCATCATGAAGGCCGTAAAAGAGCTTGTCTCTTAAAGTTTTCTGCTTTTCGTCAAGACAATGTTTTCGCTGGCACGCGTTCTAAATATATATTTTTTTCAGATTAAGATATCTTGTGAAAGTTACGTTTCGTCTTATTTCGTACAAATGAGATTGTAACGGAAAAAAAAAATCTCTCCCTCTCTCTCTCTCTCTCTCTCTCTCTCTCTCTCTCTCTCCCTATAATATTTTTAAAAAGCTTTTTAATATTATTACAAGTAAATATTATAGCCAATCTCAGACATTGGCTTTTTATATAATTTAATTAACAAAAGTAATAGTAAGGAAAATAATATAGACGGAACAAGAAAATCAGAAATCAAATTTTAATGCTAAAGAAACTAAAAGTATAAATTTAATATTTATTAAAGAAAGTTTTCACTATCTTATAAGCATTAAGATTAATATATCTTCATCTTTATTCGTAATATTCTCATTGTTTATGAATGCAAAGAAATTCTTGAATATATTATATATATATATATATATATATATATATATATATATATATATATATATATTTATTGTATTTCTTTGATCAAGACACATTATCTTACTTTTATTTTTTTCGAACTATTTTATTTTTTATTTACATAAACTTGTTTTCACTTTTAAAAAGAGAAATTGTCGCGATAAAGATCGATATGGGAACTACTTTAAATTGAATTTTACAAATTGCAACGAAATTTAATCTCTATTAGCGGCGATGAATCCCGCGTCCGCCATTCGAGGGCCCATTCTTGGTCGCTACGCTTTTATTTCTCGATCAGTCAGAATCGGGGCCTTCGAGTGGTATGGACCCCCCGCGGTTTTCTCCCATCGAAAATCCAGATCTGAACGACGACGACGAGCGATTCGTTGTCAGCCACGTTCGCTCTTACGCGCGCGCCCGTGTGCGTGGAGGCGCTCGACTGGGACGCACGCGTGTGCGTGCGATCGGCAACGGTGATCAATCACCTTCAAACCACGGTCGTACAATGCGTGTCGCGCCACCAGAATCTGGTCGTCCGAGAAAGAGCTATTGTTACCACCCACGTTGTCTCTCGAGGCCTATATATATGCCGACCGACGCTTCGAAAACCGAAGGTGAAGCCTTCAGAGTAATTCAGGATTGCAGTTTCGATAGATGATGCGATCTCTGAGATATCTTTGTTCGCGTAACATCTAACGACGATGCGTTCCAAACGAATTCCTCGATTAGCGATTCGCGCGTGTGTGTGTGGTCGCGATACCTAACTCTTTGGAAATTGAAATAAGAAAATTTATTATTAAATTATGTGTTATATATATAACTTATATAAAATTGATATATAAAATAAAAATTCTATAAAATATTATATTATATTAAACTTTTATTAAGATATAGAGATTATAGAAATCTAAGTTGCACAAAATAGAGGTATAATGTAATAATGTTTTATTTAGTGAGAGCTGTTTATCTACTTATAATCATTGTAGAAAACAATATATTCTTTATTTGTGCAATAATTAAGTCATAAACTCAGATTAAAAGATCTCTGGATTTTTTTATTTTCTTAAAACAATTTATTTACAATTTATTGTTAGATCAATAATGGATCTAAGTTTTAATAATATTTATGAGTCTCTCAACTGTATGATTTTAATTTCGTTCATAAACTCTGTACAAGTAATATTATACTGTAACACGCGCCGAGAATTGTATGAGAGATCGCTTTTATATTTTTATTATTTAAAAAAAAAAAAAACGAGAGAGTTTAACATACATACAAAGTACGAATGAGAAAAGTTAACGTACATAACGTACGAACGGTGCAAAAGGAAGGGCAAGGTTTAAAAGAGAAAAACATTGAAAAGAGCGGAGATTAGGAAATCGCGGCGCGTACGAGATACACGATAATCGTAAATCGCTGTGGCCAATCCAAAAATCTAAAGTTTAGATAAGAGGGTATAAATATGTGGAAAACGTTCCCACGGGAGACCCTTGCCGGATATCAGAAAAGAGGACCCTCGGCCATCGGGGAGGATCGGGAGACGGATTTTAAGGGCTACGGCCACTCGCGCGAGTACTAAAAGAATGGACATCATAAAAACCGGGAACGAATGTGCCCTTAAATATTCCAGAATCAGTCACGATTTCCGCGAAGGACAGCGATATTGCTTTCTACGCGCTGCCGGTTAGAATGTCGTTTTTTATATTACGACGATTGTTTCGATTGTCGAGAAAAGTTCTCGAAAATCGTGACACATTATGTCCGGCATATTTGAATAAAGAGACCACTCTCGAACTATTGTAAAAAAAATTCAATTTACGTTTAGTATTAAAAAAATATTATATCTCCCGAAATCAATAAAGTCAAAAATAGTAGATAAGCGTTCAGGGGATGTTCAGTAATGTAGCAACGTCCATTAACGTCAAACGCTCACGTGTTTACACATGAAGGATATGGTGTCACGGTAATGGGAAAACGGCGGCGCGTGCATTCTAAAAATGTATTATCAGAAACCTGGTCTCTGGTTTAGTCTGTATCTTGAACGTTGATCCTGCTAAGTGTATCATTGTCTGCCATTTTGGTCGCCGGCGACACGTGCCACTTGTCTGCAGCGTTATCAGCGGGAACGTGGTTAGCCGTTCTGGTAACAGAAGTCAGACAAGCCAGCCAGAGCCACTCGACCATGTCGAGACAGTTTTCGGCGGCGATCGCGAGCTCGTAATCGCGCCCCGAGCTCTTCATACATCGACTGTCTTTACGGTCTTCTTTAAACAGCCGACGGGCCTTTAAAGAGATTAGACGGTGACTTTCCCGCCGTCGCGCGAGAACAGACGTTATCGTTCGCGTCTGCCGTGTCGCCTGCAAGTTTCTACTCGAGAAGCCAGATTTTGCTGAAACTTTTATGGTGTCGACCGATGTTAGTCAGATTATTTCTGAATGTCGTCTTTTTTAAATACGCAATTTTATCTTTAAAAAAAAAAAAAAAAAAAAAAATCAACTCTCGTTTTAGCCATCTTTCTCTTAACAATACATAATTGTAAATTAATCGTTTCTATAATGTCTGATCGTGGAAGAAGAATCCTCGCGTTTTAGTTCTAAATAATATCCTTGGAATCTTTTCTTGGCTTTATATTAATTATAGTTAATCCTTTTTTGGTTAATGATTAAATCCGATTATTTTATCGGAATTTCAATAAGTTTTAATTATCAAAAAATCACCCATCGTTCATTTATAGAATATTTCATTGGTTTCGTTATAAAAGTATCGAAAAATTTTTTTAGTCTCCAATAGACGTCATTTTGTCTCGCATCGCGTAATATGTGCCAATTTTTATTCTAAAACTTACGAGAAGCATAATGACACGAGTAAGATGACAGCGGTCGAACGCGGCGGCTGCATCGATCGGCTCAGGCATGCGTGAAGGAAAAGCTTGACGACTTGGCGCGGTTTTCGCATATAAAGCTACGTATAAATTTGAGCACGCGTGCGCTAAATCGACGCATCTTTCTACCACGATGAACATTATTATACATACGAAGTCGAAAGAGCGTTTATTTATGCGCGAAATAAGTAATTAATTGAATTATTCATTGAGTATGTTTAGGAGTTTCTCTTATGGAAATTTGAAACGTTGTTTAAAAGAGGACGTGATGAAGATTAAGAGATAAATTGACGTTTATTTTCGAATCTACTTTTTCAAACTAACAATTACTTAATGATGGAAAAATTATTAAAATTTAATTATTCGATAAAAAAAATTAAGAAAAGTATATTATAAAAAAAATGACGATAAACTTTCAAAGGCTTTAAGCGCGGAAGTTATTTATTCACCGTTGTAAATTTTACTCCTAAAAATGTATATACAATAATTTGCAGCGCGCGATCTACATTACAATTTCAATCTCCGATCATGAATATTCTTAATTTGATTAATGTATCGGGCAAACAGCTTTACCGAAATTTACATAAGTCTTTATTGGAACGTATCGCGCTCGTGTTCGGGAACAATGCGCGTGTATACGATTTGCGTATATACCGCGAGCGTGTCTCGCAATTTCTAACGAAATCGCCGGTGACCGCGAGGCAACGCTCATTTTAATACAAATTGTTTTGGCTCGGGCTATATACGACGCTACCACATGTCGCAGGGACAACGTCGCCGCGACCCTTGTCGTCGTTACCAGCCCCTCTCCGCGAGTCAGCTCACTCGATCGGTAGCGTCATATGGCGAAACTCCGGAGCGGATGTTTGGCGCGGATAGCGTGCTTTGCTTCGCGACAGGGGTTGCGGTCCAGCTACGCAAAGTCGATACCACCGATCGATTACTCTCTCTGTCCACTACGACGATCATACGAGGTGCGCGAGGCAAGATTTTACTTGGAGTTAAAAGAAAAATGTTTTATTATTAGATATGATATTTAGATTTTTATTGGCATTTAATTATTGTTTTTTGGAACCTCGTTAACAATAAGATCTCTAATATTTTTAATTATATAATTTTTCACACATAGTGTCGAGTATATATATATATATATATATATCTTAAAGAATGAAATATTTTTTATGTTCAGATAATTGACATTTAGTCTCTAATTTCTTTTATCTTGTCACTCGTCATTCGAACGACGATTATTTCTCTTATAAAAGAAAGTTATATTTTAATCTGTGCCGACAGCGTCAAAAGCATATAGGAAGTTGCAGGTCAGTAGATAGAGAGAATAGCTTGTAGATGTCAAAAGCGTTCGTCCTAGATTTTTCCAGGAGCCCATCGGCTCAAGCGAGCACAGAGAGGCGCGCGCGTATAGATATAAAGTTCCGTCGATAAACTCCTGTTCCCCTCCGGCTCGACTTGCAACGATATGGAACGAGAAGAAGATTTCGAAAGAGGATAAGAGAGAGAGGGAGAGAGAGAGAGAGAAGAAAGAGAAGGGGATGAACACGGGAGAGGGAGGAAGTGAGGGAAGGTCGGAGTGCCTCATCAGGCTGATAACCCACGAGAAACGCGTGTCGCCCACTCACGGTGATTGCTGCCACCAAGCTTGTCCCCCTCATCCTCCCATCCCGCTCGTCCATTCCGCCGATGGTTCATCGGTATCCCCACCGTCGTTCACCGTGCCCCTTCCTCGGGTTCGCCTTTCCCTCCATCGGGCCACGGTCCTGCCTCCTACCACCGAAGCTGCTGGTAACTGCTGGACCGTGCCTTCGTATCATCTTCCGCCCTCGAGAGAATCCAGAATCGTCCACCCACACGGTGATAGCTCGTGGTTCTCTCCCCGTTTTCCCTTGCTTCCGTTCCCGTTTTGCTCCTTCGTTCTCTTTCCTTTCTTCTTTCTTCTTCTTCTTCTTCTTCGGCGGAGAAGAACCGCGAACGAAAGACAGCATTCTCGAGTATCATATCCCATTCGATTGGATTACAATACGAGAAGCCGGTATTTCCCGCGACGGCGGCCGCACGGGCGCAACCGTCATCTAAGTCATTAAAAATGATGCTGCGGAACGACTCGCGGTGCGGGCTTACATCATTGTCGGCGATATCGTTGTTACGACAGCATCATCGACGACATCGCTGCTATTGCAGACCCGAAACTCGCTCTAGATCAATAAACTGATTTCTATTTGCTGGCAATATATATATATATAAAAATCTCTAATCTTGTCTGAAAATAGTCTTTATAATCGGTTAAATTTTCGCTACAAGATACCGAAGAACTCAATTACTTTGCGTATTAATCGCACTTTGTATATTTGCTTCTACTTTCTGTGTGTCAGTATTTTATTGTTATCGTTATTATTTCTGATATCGTTACCATCGTCATCAATTACGCCGCGATTATTCTATTATCACTGGCGACACAGATGGCTATCGGTCTTGCTAGTGATCTTGTCTATAGGTCAATTCATTTGAGAATATCGTCGACATCATTGTCTATTCCACATTCAGCCTCGTTAATATTATCGCTACAGCACCATCGCCGTCTCTATAACTATCTCCGCGACTGTCACGCTGATGCTTTAGTCGTCGTTCCCACGAGGATCTTCCGCGTCGATCTGACGCAGTCGATCGTCGGTCACGGTTATGCGGTCGCGTTTATTCTATTCGCTTCTGTTACGTGAGTGCGGATCGTAGGACACAATTTATAGAAAATTACCACCCACTCCACCCGAAAATTGCTTCTAGTCGCTCGGCCTGTGATTAGCCTAAAGCATGCGTGCCCGCCACAATTTGCCACACGAGAGTTCTTCCAGCTTTTTACTATCCATACGGACTATTATCCAGATGACGTTCATTTGTAAATTGCGTTCTCGATTTTATTCGTACTGCTATATACACAATGTATATATATATATATATATATATATATATATATATATATATATATATATATATTGGTCTCTAGAGAATCGCATTTGACAGCGCGAATTATATGATGCAATTAAATTTTATTTATCCTATATATCTCATATCTCGTTCTTAGATGGAATATTGATTTACAAATTATCACATTTTATCGTATCATTATCATCTTTGTGGACAAACAATTTCTCCTTTTGAATGATTGACATTTAATTTACGAAATATCATGATTAATGGGATAAATTGTTACGATCAGTTTTAAATCATAAAGTGATTTAAGATTTAATGCAAAATTTCTATTCTTTGAATATTTTCCAAAGCTTCTAATCTTTTAATCTTTACGAATCTCCGAGACGTATGTTCGCTGAAGAAGGATACATGTATAGCGAGTTGTTCGATAAGGACGACGAGTTGTGATTTGGAGAAAAGTGTAAGGGGACGGGATAAGCGAATACGCGAAGGGAGAAAATGTCGTTCCTTCGGAATTGAGATTTCTCTCGTCTGCACGTTGCCGCTCGTTGCAAGGCAACGTCGGTATATCTGCACCTCGAAACCTGAAAACGTAAGGGAGTTAAAACGCGATCCAATTTCTCAGGCCATTGAGTGCGGCGACTGCCATCTGTCTAACGGGTGGTGGCGTCGTGCTTTTTACAAGCGAACCGTGAAATGCGCAAACAGAAGGTCCGCGCTACCTTTACATTTTAATCAAATCATTTCTCTATTATGCGCATCTCGCCTTAAAGGATCTCGCGGGACTAAAGGGTTTAATCTCTCCCTCCCCTTGCTTTCTCGTTGTAACTGGGCTATGTTTTATTCTTTTTTTTTTTTTTTTTTTTTCGTTCTCTCTGTTTTAACGTCCCACGATCAGCCTTTAATGCTCTTTTCTGAGCCTCCATTGTCACGCGGGAGAGAAATGAGCCGTGACATTTCGTGGCTGGATTGCCACTTCGTTCCTTCTCTCTCTCCTTCTCCCTTTTTCTCTCTCTTTTTTTTTTTTTGATGAGATCGAATCAGAAAGATTATATTCAATTTAGTGAAATTGGTGCAATTTATTTTTTTGACATTTGTGGTATTTTATGAGACTTGGTGTATAAAAAAGACGTTTGTTATCGTTCTAGTTATCGAAACAATTCTTGGATCTTTTGGATCACAGTAATCAAATAATTATTGTATCAAATAAATAGTGAACAATTTTTACATTTATTATTTAAAAAATTTTTGAGATCCATGTAAAATGATATGAGAAGAGTGAAATTATATATCTTACAGAAATGCATAGTTTTATTATTTTATTTCAAGCAAGCACTTTTATTTAAAAATTCTGTATGTGTATATAAAATCTTTACAGAATTACAAATTTCTTTATATATAAAGATGAAATGATATTTAAAAAAACCTATAAGACTGTGTAAGAGCATATAAAATATTTGAAGGTAAATTAAGTAGGGAAGGGTTAAACATGGTAACGTTAAGCACACGACACAGAATAAATCATGGCTCCTCGACTCCGCCGGGAAAAGGATGAGAGGTAGCGGAGTCGTGACACGTTTCGTGTCAGGCTTCCATATCATCTCCCTTATGCACTGAATCAATTTAATTTTGTTGCAAATTGCAGCAACCCTTTCGCTGCCTGATCCGTAACGTCCCGAGCACGTACGTTTTCCAATCAGTTAATGACCGTTCGGAGAATCGATCGTTTCCCAGGAGAAAGCGCCGAAATGCGCCATCATAGTTGTTTCACTGTAATTGCGGGACAGGAAATGAGAAATGCCTCAGATGGCGAGTAAGCATTATTACGTAAAAGTATGCTAATTATTCTCGAGAGCGCCCGGCGTATCATTGATTCTCGATCGGTACGTTTGATTCATCATGATTAACGTTATACATATTTGCGTTGGAATTGAAAAGCATTTCCGCGAATAAATGTCTTGGCATATTGATCCTTATAACGTACCTCGATATTACATAAATTATTCCAATCACGTCAATCGCGCGCGACGCTCGCAACTCCGTGAGGTAGGAGCATGAAAAATTTTATGTAAAAAGAACACAGAAATATATATCTCAATGTTGAAATATTATTGTTTATTGAAAATTTATACGTCATTTTCTTATTTGTTCCGAAGCTGAATAATAAAATTAAGAGAGAATTGCAACTCTTGTTAATATCATAAAAAAATATAATCTAATAATGTTATATTGATGATTACGTTTCTATCGCATACACGTGATAACAATTTTATTATTCTGAAAATTTCTGATATCATTTTGCTGGTATCAGCAATTCATCAGCGATCGAGATGAACACGACAAATTGAGTAGGACATTATAGGGGAGAGTAGTGGAATTATAAAGAGATCTGAAAATTTGACAAACGAGCGATCTCTGACGTATCTTCGCCGAACGCACTGACGTATGTACGCGGAGATTGATGTACGCCCCCGTCCAACACATATATGTACACACGTGCACGTATGACAACGGTATAGATATATAGATTTTACGGTACACAATGAGGCTATACGAATGTTCGATATGGTGCCTGCGGAGGCAGATTCATCTTTGGTGCGAATTGTGGCTAGGATGGTATAAAGCTGCCATGATATCGCCATTGAAAGGACTATATCTCGCAACAACGGAATCAAACATTCGACACATTCTGAGATAACTGAGCATGTTGTAGTTTGTTATAAAAGAGTTTTTACATTTTCTTTTTATTACGATTTTCCCATTAAAAAAAAAAAAAAAAATTCGAAATTATCTCGAGAAAGAATATTTAGATATTTATTAAGTTTATATTTGATTGTAAACATTAATGGCTCTGTTTGTGGAAATGGAAATTTATTTAATAGCTCTGCGAGATGTTAAGAATGCGCGCGTTCAAATCGATCTGGTATATATCCGTCATGATACTGATATCCCGTAGGAATATGTGCGGAGGGCCGGCACCTCGCTCCCATCAATTTCGGATACGCTGACACGCACTTGAGTGGCGCGTACTCGACGGCGCCCGTCTCGACTTCGTCGTCGTCGTCGTCGTCGTCGTCGTTGCTGTCGCCGTCGTCCTTCGAGCAGTCGACGCTATAGGATACATACATAGAACGACGTTGTACGCCCTTAAACACGCGGGGGAACGAGCGAGCGAGCGAGCGAGCGAGGATGACAGGAGGAGAGAACCGGAGAAAGGGACAACAGGGTGGTGAGAACGACGCGGAGTGAGCGAGCACGCGACGGAATTCAGGGATAACGCCGGCTTCGACGTCGCTCACGGGGTTGGGGGGAGGATTGGCAGGGTAGATTTCGGGGTGAGGGGAGCGATGCGCGCGGGAAGGGGCGGTATAAGGGGGTCGATAAAGTAGCGATCGCGCACGGGACTCAATTACACGCTCCGGCGCTCCCTCTCACCGATCCCCGTCGCCCCCGCGCGATTCCCTCGCCGACCGACCGCCATCGGCACTCCCGCCCCCATGTCCCAGGATCGCGCACCCCCTCGTACGCGCCCCACCGCTCTTCTCGCTCTCTCAACCCCCTCGCAGTCCCTCTCTTTCCTTCGCCTCGGTTACCGGGAGGGTTTCGGGTTTCTCTGGGGATCGCTAAAAGGACGACTCCGCTCGACTCGAAGCGGGAAATCAGCCAGACAACCCGATGGCAACGCTGCTCCTGTCGCGAGCTCCTCGTGTTAGGTACTTCCACCAATCTCCGGGGCAACCTACCCCCCGCCATCCCTCCTGTCGCGCGATCCGGACTCACCCTCCGCCGTCCCCTACTCGCTTTCCCGTCGCGCGTCCTTTTCCTCTTCCTTCCTTCCTCCCTTCCTTCCTTCCTTCCTTCCCTTCTCTATTCGTTCGCAATCCGCACTGCCACCAATCCAGCGCGGCTTAACCGGACTACGTTTCCCGACGATTTAGATGCGTCCACCGATACACGCGAGTTGGAATAGAAATCCGTATCGCGCGCTTTTTACATCCACCCTCTTCCCCTCGTCTCTCTTTCCCCTCTCCTCGGAATGTCTCTTTTTCGCGAGAATCGATCATCGGCGATCGCGCCTAAGTATTGACGTGGAAAAGATGACAGCGACATCGAGTTAGCACGGCTTACACTCGTTATGCTACCTGAATGTTTTCATGATGTTGCGGATTACGTTGCAGAATAAAGTGGAGATGAGATACGTAACACACGGGTAATGCGGAATGTAGAAACCATCTGCCTCCGGTTCTTAAGGATTTAATCCCTTCAGTATGAGTGAGGGAATGTGACGGCGGAGAACGTTACTTATCTCGGCGTGATCGCCGACGTTGACATTTGAAGAAATCCGCCGGAGATAGTCACGTTTCTGACTTGCGACATTTATACGACTCGCAGAGGAAATGACGACGAGAAAGATTCTCAAAGAGGAAAAAAAGAAACATTATCGAAACTATGGATATTTTCGCGCGCACGCGTTGCACTTTTCTTTCACCTTTTCCGTTTTGCGTATCAAAAACGTGTAAAGCTACTTATTCGCAAGATAAGAAGAAGAAAGTTTGCACGCATCATTGATCTAATTTTTTATCTTATTATGGAAAGAGACTCGAGCGATTATTAAAAAATTTCAAGCTACAATAATCTGTTTGAGATTATTAAATTATGGCTGGGAGAGAAAGTGCTTCTTTATCGAACTTGTCAGCATAATCGCGTCATCCATTCAACTTTTCTTCGCGCTCAAAACGTCTCTTCGAGGGCAACGCGAATCTCTCGCCTCGAGGACTCGTTACTGCGCGATGAGAATCGCAGAATCGTTCGAGCGGTAATCCCCGTGAAATTCTCCAGACCGACGTTTCCGCCAACGAATCGATTTGGCGGACAAGTCGACGGCAAGGAGAGGCACCGTATTACACGCCTCATCCTACCCCTTCTCGTGCTCTTCGTGCCATCGCGCTCCTCCATCCCCTTTTCCTTCTCTCACCTTCTGATTCCTCTGCTTCCTCTGCCATCGTCGTCGTAACCAGCTTTCTGCCATCTCGGTCGACTCTCATCGCCGATTCCGCGGTCCTTGGGATCCTCCTCGTGCAGCTGCGCGCTCTGCGTCTGCTCGCCCTTCCTCCCCTCAAGGGTGAGATTTGTCAGATGGCAGCACCCTTATCGTTATCCTTCCTTGCGCACTTTACAACGACAGAATGCTGAGTATCATATACTGGGCGTTCGTATCTTTCGATAGAAAAATAGATAAAACTAACTCTGTCGACGCGAGCGGAGTGAGAATTGTTTTCACGTCTAGCTATTTAAGAGCGGAATAAATGATGATTGAGTTTGTCAAAACTCTATGTTAATATTTTATTATTTATTTCTTTTTCAGAAAGTGTATCGAATATTTTGCAGGCAGATAAATGCTTTTGCCGAGATCTAATCTTGTTTCTTAAATTAGTACGTAAGATTTGTGAATTTTACAGCAGATTCTATTGATCTTTCCAAGCTTTTTATATTTCATCTTTTTTCTTTATTTTTTTTCTACTGATTAATATTCAGCAAAGTATGTGCACGTTATTGTGTCTTATGGATTTTTAGTTTCAGTAATTTGTTTTTATATGATGAATATAATTTACTTAATTCTTATATATATATATTTTTTTAAATTTATTTTGTTTTTTAAATAATCAAATATGCTATGTTTAATCATTGTCCTTATTAGACTTTTGATGCTTTTTAATTCCTGTCGCGCATGCATATTAGAGGATAATCGAAAGGCTCGTGTACGCGAGCGTCATAAATCCGATCGATTAGCGACATTAGGCTTAAAAATTAATCATCTTCGCTTCGAAATTCACGATGTATGCTGTTAATTAATTCAACCGGGTTCGTCTTTAACTCATATGAAATTAGGGAACCGCCATTTGGATTATGGATGCCTATCCGAGAGCTTATTAATTACTCTCAGTTAGTCAGTTAGTCCATCATCCACCATCTCTCATTTCTGATGTTTCACCGGAAGTCAATGGAATATGTAGATGGCTTGGCATATCTGATACTTGGTACGATAATATGTGATATTATCTATAAATTCGTGAAAGCGCGATACCCCCCAGGTTGAGAAAAGAGAATCGAGTTTTAACTGAAAGATGTCGTGCTGTATGTTCATACACAGTTCGTACACAGTACGAAGAAATCGTAGCATCGTCAAGAAAATTAAATTAAAACTTTCTATATTCTAGGATTGTACTTTAGAGATAAACTTCTTTGAATCTATTCGAGAAGTGTTATTTATTAAAATCCATTTAATCATTTAAGAGTGAGATCAATTACTTTAAATGAAATATTAAATCTATTGGCATTTGACATTTATTCATTATCTATGCGTATATCTATGCGTATAATCTTTATTCTCAAATTTATCTATTCGACATAATAAAATATAAGATCCATCTCGAGATTATTATAATAATGTTGTAAATAAGCACTAATATAATATGAAAAATTAAGAGTACAGTAGTTATATCATAATTATCGTAAAAATATTAAAAGATAACGACTGATACACAGAATTTGATGTTGCACAAGATTGTTACTACAGTATATCATATTTATTCCATTGTCGCTATTATTCCAATTGATTCTGCAGTAATTATCGAGAGCATTTCTAAATTATCTTACGTGCCTCTTTTATTGGATGATTTTGTGCGCGATTTATCCGCGTCTATTTATCATACACAGTTAATTGCCGGCTACCTATCGAATAAGAAGTCTGTCATTAAGAAAATTTGCGGTTTGCTATTATCTCGTTCGTGACTGGCTCGCTTAGCTCGCATTTGGAAAGGACTGCTGGGAATTGATCGTTTCAATTACAGCGGGTGCATTAGGGTAATTGTTACGACTCGTGCAATGCAGAATTTCATCGACGAATATCACTTTACATATCGCCACGTATTCGTGCATCGAATTGTTCTCGAATTAGATGCCTTATAATAATCACTATTAGGAAATTTTGTAAAGTATCGTGGAAAGAAAATGAAAAGAATTGTTTATAGCATTTTTTAAATCGATTCCTAAGAATATCTGAATATGTGCTCCGAAGATATTCTGTTCTAAAATGTACGTATTAAATTCGCGGATTATCCTAAGCCTTATTACAATCGCGTAACATAAATTTCAGAAATCTTTCAGATCTCGCGGGGTGGGATGTTAGTGTTTCGCAAAATGATATGTAAATTTTGCAAATGAAGCGTTAAAATATCAGAATGCTTCAAACGCATAAGGATTCCACGCTTGAATGCATAAAATTTGCGATTACTTGGACATTATATCGATCCTTCGATACTATAAGACAGATAGAAGCCAATCAAATTCAGCCTTTTCAGCTCAGGAGACTTTCACGGCAGAATGATTGCGACACGCGCATCGCATTACGAATCGTATTGCGGCATTATCCGTCGCGTTCTCTCTCTCATTGTAAGTAGGAACAATGAGATTGAAGAAATTGTCCTTTCCCACGATTAACGGGGAACGCTAGAAATCCATGGAATTCTCTTTCCGTTAGGGTGGATTAGTTACGTACACTTCGAGCAAATTGCTATTACTCTGATAATATGTTTATTCGAAATTACATAGGTTAAACAAAAAAAATTTACACAAAAGTTAAAAAATTTAGTCGCGTTTTATTTTTCATTTTTATTTTCAGTTCTTCAAGAAATTATTTTTTTATTTCTTACAAAAATTAAGTGTTTCGAATATTAAAAATTCCTCAAACAACATCATTTTATATTTTCAAGTTATAAGGTAAAAATTAATGTGAACAACATTGTAAATATCTATTCAAATATTTTCTTTAATCTTATTGCTTTATCCATTCTTTGTATATAAGAATACTTCAAAATTTATTCCACGATATTAACAATAATATGTAGAATCTACAATATATAAAATCTTTATTTTGTTAATTCATACGAATACGAAACACCTATTATTCAATGCCTTAGCTCTTAAAAAGTCGAGATGGTTAATTACAATATAAAGCGATTTTTTTTTTCCTCACAAATACATTGCGCCTGGATCGTTTGTTCTTTTATGACGCGCGGTCAGTCAGTTACCTAGTTAGCCATTTAACCTGGATTACAAGAAACATGTACTTGGCAAGAAACATTGCATTCGGTCGGATTCTCGCTTCTCTGGCATTTCCGCGCGCGAATTCGAGAAAGAAAAAAAACACGCAAAACCCGCGGGTGACAAAAATCACGCGGACGATTGTCCGCGACGAGTTCCTCGGTGGTCGAGGAGCAACGATACCGGCCGTGCAGAGAAAAGGCCCAAGTCTCACTCAGAGGGGAAGAGGAAGGAGAATGATTCAGTAGTGAAATATGTTAGGAGGTCGCGGTAATGCCTTTCTTTCTTCCCTTTTAAAAATCGAGTATATATATGAAGCGAGGCGGACAATAATATTTCACATGCCGCGAGGCTAATTGAATGCTACCACGGTAGTTCTGGTCCTTAGCGCGGACTCTCGGGAGTTCTCGTGTTCTTCGGCCGCCCCCCCCCCATCCCTCCCCCTCGTTGTCGTTTTGGTCGTGATCCGACGTGCCACCGTGTCCATGTGAGGCCCCGATGAAGAAGGGGATGCGGATCTTGCGTATAGAGGGGGGGTGTCCGGACCCGCCGAGCGAGGGGACAATAATTAACCGGCGGTTAGTTTACGTTTGCCCCCCCGCGGTTCCCGGAGGCCCGGTATATATATCTCAAAAGCAGAGACTCTCAACCTGCGCGTTTAGCGCTTTTTCCCCCAGATGAAAATTTCACGCTAGTATAATTTCGTTTAGCAGCGTGCGTGTGTGTATTTTGTATCTTCGAATTGAAAATTTGCATAAATTTCGCGTACATTTTCTTTTCGTTCCGGCAAAATTTAATAATTTTCCTTATAATAGGAAAAAAGAAATTATGAAAGATCATAAGTCTCTCCAGAAATAATTCGGTAAAATATTTAATTAAATTCAATATTTATTAGTATTAATAAAATATCAAGAATAATAAGAGAAAAACAAATGAAATGGAGAAATTACATTTATTTATGAAATGTTACAAAGATTAATTAAGTATACATAAAGAATTGGAATATAAAAGAATCTTGTAATGGTATTACAATTATAAACATTAATCAGGTAAATAAAAAATTAATGATATCGTTGCGATAAAAATATTGGTAACATAATGCAGGTTGGGAATACCCGAACGTAAGGACTCTGCTCACGGTTTGAGATTCATAAATATGGCTGTTCGTAGGTGTAGCGAGTGAGGGGTCACACCTTCTTATAATTATTAACACGACAAATGAGCCAGTCGTGGATCGTACACAAAGGCCGATTGGGCACGACGATTTGATTCGCTCGTTTCTCGATCGTCGAATTCAACCTGCCCCGGTTACCTCGAGCAACTCAGAACTCGAATAATATTTTCTTCTTTCCTTCTCGCGCATGCCATTAACTCACAATCGTTTCTCTATTTCTTTTTTTATTACTACATACAAAAGGATATTATAAAAGTATTCTCTAGATGTAGTGGCTTCTTTCATAAGCATAATTAATTTTCTCGTCAGCCATAATTTCTAATTCGTTATGTATTTACCATACGTTTCAAGAAAGACGATTATAGCTAGGCTGGTGCCCTTATATATATAAATATCACTTTTACAAGATTTGTTATTCCCGTTAATTTGTTTACGTTACTTAATTTTAAATACGCTTTGTGACAAAAATGGATCCATTAATTCAGCCTATTAATTTTTAATTATAGTTCTTTTGATATAAATGTTTATTTTTACAGTTAAAATATATATTGTATAAATTGTCTAAAAAAAAGAACGTGAAAAAAGATCAAATTTTTTTACACAAAATTATTGATTATTAAGATTGAAAGAATTATATATGTATATCGCGCGCCAACGTATTATTCTTTATATCGCGCGTCTATTTATATAGATTATGTATAAAAAAATCGATAGACTATCCAATAAAACTATTCAACCCGCATCTTCTTCGTCAGAGATCGCGTCCTCTCTTTATTGATTGATTTGTGGCCAGCGAAGTATGGGCGTGGCCGAGGTTTTTTGGGTGATAAATACCGACACGAGATTTTCATCTCTCCGCGCACTCCGAAGACACCTGCTGCCTGAAACCTTTTCACACACACTGGCCCTGACCCCGGCGTCCGATGATTCCCGAAGAGAATCTTCTCTCTTCTTCTGTCCTCCACCATTCCCCCTTTTTGATCCGCAGCACTTCTTTCTTTTTCTCGGGATTCATCGGAGGTGTCACGCCATGGCCACGAAGGTAGATTGTAATCGGGCGCAGTCGAAACGCAATCGAAGAATTGATTGGTGAAACGGATGGCTCGCGACGGGCAATATATTTTCTATCATAAATTCCGTCGCCGAGAGACAATCATCTTTTTCCCAGACGGGATGTTCTCTCTCGTGTATAGATGGTGGCACATTTAATCCGAAATCATATTGTATCTTTAATCGCGAAATTTATATATCTTGTTTTACCATATGTTTTACGGTATCTCTACTTCTCATTCTAAATTAATATACTCTTCATCATTTAAGAAAAAGACTCGCCAAGTTTTTCTGTGGAGGAAAAATTTTAATTTTTTAAAAAATATATTATGTGAACGCAAATTAAAAAATTAAATTAACGTCAAATTATGTCGAATAATAATATCAAGGAAATTAATTGCAATTGCGAGAATAGAACACACTCGGTTATAAAAAAAAGATGCGAAGTGAAAGAGATCGTTTCAGAAAATATTCTTGTAATTCGTGGGCGTTTTTACGATCTTACAAAATATCTGCAAAATAATTTTATTAATCTAGATAATATTTTATTTTGTTCAAAATATTTTCATTTTTACAAAATATCACCGGGCCTTCAGAAAATGCTCTCGGAATATTTTCATTTCGTTAGAAAATATTCCGAAAATATTCTGAGAACATTCTTTTGTGTATAACGTTCTCCATTCATAAAAGAATCTTTCACATCACCCGGCTCGGATAGAGACGAATGCAAAAGACTGACAATGCCGTTCCGTAGAAGCACCCCGATCATCGATTCTTTTTTACGAATGATCGTTATCGCCCGGACACGGCGGTCTGGCGATAATTTTCATCTTTATATCAGACCCGACGACGCGGTTACCCCCCTCGGACTTCCGCCGCGGAATTCCGCTCGCGCGTCTCTTATTTATCGCATTATTTCGTTCCCCGAAATTGTTGATACTTAAGCGCCGCAACGAAAACGTTCATTTTCAGCATTCGCGATGAAACGAAGGTGCCATGGGGCCCGAAAAAAATCTCGCCAGAGAATCCTCTGTCTCCGTCCACCTCCGTTTTCATATTTTGCGCGTCTCTCTTTCCCCATCCAGTCTTTTATTTCTCATTCAGCATGACCGAACGGGCCGATTATAATTGTAAATGCTACCATAAACCAGGCCTAACGCCGGCACGAGGTGAAATGAATTGGCACGTTGGGGTTAAGCTTCGTGCGGAATCCGCGGGGGGCCTGCATGATGAGCGTAGGGCCCCGGCGAGTGTTGTGAATGGCCCCGAAGAATAACGTCCTGGGCCCCTTCGGGCCTCTTGGGCTATTAACTTGCGCGCAGCACTAAATCATCGTTGCTGTCATCATCCTCGTTATCTACCGCCCCCGCCGACGATTCTTACCACCAGCTATTTGTATTATCGTCATCGTTTCACGGCTCGCTGATCGGCCTACGGAACGAACGAACGATCGATCGATCGATCGATCGATCGGGCGCGCATACGCGGGGTCAGATGGACTTAATAAGTCAGGATGGCGCGGCCGCTCAAGTCCCGATAAATCTCTCGGATTGGAGATCGATATTAATTAGCTCGATGAATATCCGTTAGTAATTTCTAGCTTTTCGGTCGATTAAATCTCGCTACTGTCTGTTTTCTCTATGCGCGTATACCTCAGATATCTTTAGACATTTGTTTCTAAACGTTTATCCGATCGAAAAAAAAAGATCCTTTCTAATTTCGTAATGTATAACATACAATACACGAACGATCCGTATGTGGCTTGTACGATACGTTTAAAAAACTACAACTATATATAGATAAACTAAAAATATATATAAATATGCTGCATTAATATATTTTTCGCATTTTCATAAAGCAAGTTATATGTTTACATATTTGTAAAAAGCGTATGTTGTGATGGACGCGTAGCTGTAGTGACATTGACTAGAATGACAAAAGAACAAATACGATGATATTAAACGGCAACGTGTACGGTAAGCTTCGGTTACTTCATAATGATATATATAATACGGCTTTAATTTATGTTAACGAAACAGTTAAATTACTCAACGAGACGGTTTCAATGACATTAACGGTATCTAAACGACTCTTCTCTCGTAGACTATAAATTTATTTTAATGTCCGATCAAACGCGAAGTTTGTCGACGTGTGAGAAGGTATCTGTATTTTGAATCAGCATTGAAACATCAGTACTCGACTTTAAAAAGAAAATTGAATTATTGCGCAATCAAAAGCCCTAAAATATATTTTTTAAGATGTACAGTCATATGAAAGATATGCGCAGAAATCATTTTGTAATGAGTAACTAACGCGTAAAATAAAAAAATTAATTAGTTGATACTATTATATTTTCCGTAAAAAATATAATTTTAATTAAATTAAATTAATAGTATTGTCAACATTCTAATATAATACTAATGTATATAATATTATTATTATTAATATCTTAATATTAATATTATAATAACATCATTAATTTATTGTTTTCCGTAATATTATTTTCATCTTATTTGAATTTAAATTTTTAATATTGATTTTTGTTAATAGCGTACGTAATGGAATTCAATAATTTCGATAATAAATATTATTTTACAATAATATAAATATATTTGCATACTAAATACGCACACGCACACACACACACACACACACAAAAGAGAAAGAGAGAGAGAGAGAAATATGATAAGAGAAGGATACTTACATGTTTTCATGTAATAATAAATTACTCTTGTCGGATTGTTTTTATTCAATCACATAATAACATACATTCGAAACGAACATGGTTAGAAAGTTGAACGAGAAACAACGGCGATTTCGCCATCAGGGAAGACCCCTCTCTCTTCATCGTTTCGCACGATCGCGTCACGTCCGGCCGATTCCGACGATGTCCGGTCAGCATGATCGCGTCGTCTACGCGTTGTTGAACGTCAGATAGGCGGGTGGGCGCAGAGTGAGCGAGAGAAAGAGAGACAGAAACAGAGAGAGAAAGTACCCGGGAATTGTCCCCGCGATCGCCGTTCCTGCGAAAGGAGGCTTCCACGCGAACAAGTATGCATGTATTATATATGTATACTTGTATATGCGGTTGGCGCGTTCTCCGCAGGGGGTATGTCACTGTCCCCCGGTGTTGGCCGTGCAAGGTTAGTCCACTTCTCCATCTTATCGAATCTCTTCTCTCTCTCTCTCTCTCTCTCTCTCTCTCTCTCTCTCTCTCTTTCTCTCTTTGTCTCTCTTGATTCATCAGTCTACCTCCTTCTTTCTCTACACGAAGCCTTCTTCGCTGCCTGCTGGTCACCGCATTCCGATCTGCCGCCCCTCTCCCTCCCCCTACCCCGGACATCTCCCTGATTCTTTCTTTAAAGTCTCTCCTCCCTCCCACCTTTACCTACGTGTCCTGGACTCTCTTCCCCTTCGTATCGCGCATACGCTGCGGGCCTTCTTCGAGGCTTCAAGCGTCCTGACACTCTCGTACACCGGTGGTATCATCGTAGTTGGCTGCAGCCTTTAAGCTTTTATCCCTCTCCAACCGGGGGAGAAGATAACATCGGTTTGCCTCACGGTCTCTTCTCTTCTCTTCTCTTCTCTTCTCTTCTTTTCCCTCCTCCTATCTTCTCCCGCGACTTCTCGCCAGCACTTAGAATAAGAGAGGAGAGACCCCACTGAGCGAGGCACCGCGGTGGGTATTCCGGGTACAACCTGCCACTCGTCAGCCCACCCTCGTGCGCGCGTGTGCGTGTATATGTGCGTGCAGCCGGAGCTACCAGCGGCTCGCGAGCGCGATGAAGAGAAAGAAAGGGGGGAAAGGCGGTGGAGGGAGAGGGAGAGGGAGGGGGGAGAGGGGTAGATCGCGCTGAATCGAATGCACCGATCCACGGATCCGATAGCGGTTACGGGAGAAAAGAAAAAATGACGGAACGTTACCTTGAAGAGAGCCTGACGTATTCTAATAGGCCGGAGCTTTCGCGCCGGCACACCCGGGGATACCGGGGGAGTCGGTGTATCACCGATTTCTTCTTCTCTTTCTTTTTTTTCCTCCTTGATACGCGGAGAGGCGAGGAGAAGGAGACTGCTTTTCATCAAGGATCTCGGTATCCGTATTACGATGCCGAGTATCCCGGTGTCATTCTTGCGAACGCGTGAAACCGGGTAGACGAGATACATTCTTCCTCAAGTACTCGTATTTCTATCATTCTAATCTTGGACTATAAAGTATATTATATATCGCAATTGTCGGCCAATATTTAATTGAAAAATACAATATATATACACATCTTGTCTTATGTCAATAGATTCGATAGATCGCGATCGACGCAATTGCATGGGATTTCGCGCGATCTCGGGCGATCGCTTAATTATTCCAACGACGGCGCGTATTCGCGTAGTTTTTGTTAATAACACGTTAGACTTGTGTATCGGCGAATCCCCGAGTCGAACAATGAACCAGCCAGATTGCCTCTCTGTGCCGCAATGGCGAGAAGAGCGGTGCGCGCGCCAGAAAAAGGCCCACCTTTCAGAGAAGTCACCGACGCGCTCTTGATAAGCCGACGTACCGAGATTATAGACGCTAGCGCCACACGGCGATGACTACGCTGATAATGATGTTGATGATCCTTAGATACGTGGAATTTTCCATCTAATGGCACGAGGATGCCATGTCTCATGCGTCAGCAGCGATCATGGGAACGAACATGCGATCGCTAATGAGATAGGACGGTCAGCGTTCCTTGAAGAGGACGTTCCTTCCTCTCAGCTGTACGCAGAAACGAGATGGGTCCCCCCCTCTCCCTCTCCCTCCCCCCCCCCCCGTTCACGCGACTCAGGATAGCGACTTCCGAAGCGTTGACGGAAATACCGATCGATGCTTATAATAACGGACGTCAATCGAATTCAAACATACTTTTTTAGTTCTCGCATATAGTATGAAAAAATTCTTTTGTATTATAAAAAAAAAAATTTCCCTTTCTCTCTCTCTTTTATGGGTTATATTTGAAAACAGTATTAAGTATTATTACGCTGCGCTATTGTAAAATTATATAAAGCTATTTTGAAAAAAAATGATTTGAATAGTAAATATTAAAAAATATCTATTTATACTAGTGCGCGAAAAAAATTATCTCTATTGGAGCGATCTTGCATCTAATTATATTATTATCACCATATTATCGCTGTAAATTATTGTTCATTTAGATTCCATAAATTTCTAAAACACAAGACAAAGAAAGAGAGTGAGAGAGAGAGAGAGAGAGAGAGAAAGAGAGAAATTAAAGAGTTACATACGAGGATTTAAATTTTAAATATACGGTGTGCCGGATACGGGGCGTGGCGGGACAGATAACGGCGCGTTAGTATTATTCTCTATTCAAAAGATGAGCACCGCAGTCGCACAGTAGCGAACTCTCCGACTCGCTGTCTCTCATCCTCGCCGGGGAGATCGGGGACATAAATCTCGGCAGCGTGCTTAAAATATGTTGCGAGGTGAGGCGATTTTTTTGCCGGTCAAAGAGACGGAGAGAAAAAGAGAGAGTGAACGAGCAGCTAAAAAGTCGCAACGAAATCATTGGCCGCGTTACGAATCCCGCGTGACAATAAAACAGATATAGCGGAGCAGTTATTTGTGATTTACCCTATATAAGGCCTGTATGCGCCATTCATCCGTTTATACAGAGCTAACAAGATGTTTCACGGATCACCATATTGCCGAGGGATCGGATACGCTTTCGAGGTCTCCCGGCCGGATTTCAACTCGCCGGACGCTGACGAGCGAGACGCGGACTGGAACTCCGCATACATTAAATGCAACATTTTGACGTTCTCTCCGAGCCGCGCAGCAGGAATCATGGAAAAGTCGCGTTCCTCTTCTTAACGTTTCGCTTCGTCGCAGATATTGCTATGTCAGTATTCAGTTGAGAAGATTAAAAGAGATTAATGATCTCTTTAAGACGGTTATTAAAATATCGAGGATACTTTTTCGAACATCTATAAGTATATATATAAAAACATATTGATACTTTGAATTTTTTTTTTTTTTTTCATTAAGATACAGATCAAGAGAAATCGATTAGAGATTATTTTGTGCAAAAATTGTATTTTTTATTTTAATTTCTGGACTCGACGTAGAGACTATATAATAATATTATAATAAATAAGAATTTCCATTTTTATGTATATGCAATAAAAGGTAGAGAGGAATAATGTAAAATATAAGCTTTCGATGGCACGCGCTGACCAATTATTCGCAATCGCTTGTTAATAAACGCTGACGACGTTGCCCGATCGTTTGGATCCTATTGTATAGTCTTCCCGAGACGCTTGAGAAAAAATTACATCCTTTCAAGGTGAGAGGTGTCTGCCTCTTCTTTGAACCGGACAAGGAGGATGCGTCGCGTCATCGTTTGTCAGCGATCTCGCGAGGAAGCAACCGTTCTCTCCTCTCCTCGAGTGGTCGCGGATGCTAATGTTGTTTTCGGCGCTACTGTATAATCGTCGCCGGCTATTGTCGTGTTCACAAAATGTGTTTTCCGGGTCCCGGCCGTCTCGAGGATGTTCTCGATATTTGAAGAGGAGGTGGCGGCCGTCGGGTAAGTCGAGTGGATTCGAAACACTCGCGTTTGCTATGTAGAACCACGAGAGCGAGAGCTTCTCGAGTGGCCGCCCGCAATGAAAACACTAATTTTGTCCGCGCGACGACCTCCTTAGAATCTTTCTGAATAAGATTAGGCGATCCGGCTCTCCGCGCGAGTCTCGTTGTAAGCGTCAGGCAATGGAGAAGTTAATCCATCGCACGAAAAATGATACGAGCTGTTCCGGAAAAGCTCGCTTGATGCGTTCAACATGACGTGTATTTATGTATCATCTCTATTGTGTAGCATCTCGATGGGGTAGATGAACAATGAGGAGGAGGAAATTATAAAAATAATATAAATCTTCATTTAAGCGATGCGAGATAGCATCACGATGCCAAATAAATTTATGAAAAGCGTACTGACCGTGCGATTAAATTCACAGCATATTATCGTGTATAATAATTATTAATCGTATCTATTATATTTCTTAAAGTTTCAATTTTTTAATCCAATTTGATTTAGTCTCTCCATCCGCGTATTTATCAGCGACTTAACTTTATTTTACTTGAAATAAAGAATGAAATGACATGAGATTAATCGATTTTTTTTTTTTTTTTTTTTTTTTTGTACAAATCATTTCGAAGACGATTAATCGTAATTCATAAATAATAAAATATTTGATATTTTTTTAAAGAAAGAAAGAAATTTTAATAAATATCCCGCGGCGAGGAAGATCGGCGCTCGACATTCGTTTTTTTTTTAAGCATTTTTTTTTCGCCCATCGAACCCCTTCTTATTGGGTATACCTTGACTGGTGATGGAAGGGCTCGCCCGGAAGGTTTATCCTGAAGGGGAATGCTAAGTACCCAAGCGGTTTGCAACGGTTTTTTACGACTTCTAAGGCTCGTTTCGTCGATATTCTCTTTCGTTTTTTTATCGATTGTCAGATATTGATTCGTGATCGCAGAATGCGAAAGTGTCCTGAAATGTGTCGCGCATTCATTTTCATTATTTCGCGAATGGTTCGTCGCGTTTTAAATTCAGAGGTGTCGTACAAAGTGTCGCGCGTCCGTTTTTAGCATATCGAGAACGATTCGCACGTGATCGTCATTAACTGTTCTTTTTTTCTTTTTTCGTGAGCAGATGCAGTGCAAGGAATCCTAGAGAAGGAGGATAATCTGATAGTCTGAGAGGAGGAGGAAGTCTAGGAAGCGTCAAACGACAGCGAAGCAACCTTACGGTAATTTATTATTCGTATATATCATTTTCTCTTAATCATATACGCGTATCCATTCCTGTTTATTTGATTTGTTTACTTGAATAATTTAAACAAGAGAAGTAATGAAATTCCATTAAATACTTGTTTATTATATGCATTGAATATGAAATTCTTTGCGTACAATAATAATTGTTTGCGATATTAATTATTTTGAACTTTATTATAATTTAGATCTTATGTTTATATATATTGTATTACAGATCAACTTAGTCTATACGTCAACTCCGCTATTATACATCGATTGGTGAGTGACAACTTTTATTTTATGATAGAAAACGTCAAATATATATATATTATATACGTTTTTCACAGAATAGATTGAATTTCTTTTTATACTTGTATAGCATCTTATTTTTCATTTATATAACCAAAAATTATTAAATACTTTGTATAATCTATCACGATAAATAATTTTGAACGAGGCATTTAATTTGTCATAATGAATAATATGCGATATGCTTGTTTGAATGAAAACGCTAATTCTACGCCTTAAATGACGGCATATAAGCGCGGCCGTTGAAACCTTGTGAAAGAGATCGGTCGAATTCGTCGTTGTTGAGAGCAGAAGGGATCCGTTCGAGCATGATTTGTGTCTCGAGGATGTCTTGAGATGAGCAAAACAAGTTCCCCGGAGTCGGAGGAGAGCGAGGTCGTTTTAAAAAGGGTTGCCAACGTGGTAACGTAGGTGTGTGCCGGATCGTAACAAAAACTCTCGCGATCCCCGACAAATCTCTTCGGAGAAATTATCGAAAGTTTCGTTTCGGGTATAAATACAAAACAGGACTTTTGAGGAAGGCTGACAGCGGAGCATCGGATTTTTGACGTCAGGTTGAGAGCTGAGATCGGAGCGTGTCGTTTACTAATTTTCGGACCCCGAACGAATTGACGCGCAGCGACGCGACATGAATATTCATTTCTTTTTCTTGCCTCTCGACGACAGCTATTATAACCACTTAGGTCTATAATCTAAATGTTCCGATGTTCCGATATGCCCACCAACATCTTCGCTTCTACATTTAGAAAAAAAGCCGCGAATATAATATATATATATATATATATATATATATAAGAGAAATTATCTATAGAAATTATACCATGTATATACGTATCCAAAGATTTTTATTTCAATCATTTCTCGCTTTTTTAATTTTATAGTTTTACTTTGCTAGATAGATTTTTGAATTATTATAATTTTTTTTAAAACATACATATATATATATATATATTATTGAAATATAAATTTTTAAGTTCTTCTTTAGAATATCTGGATATCGGTAGATTTAAATAGAAATTTACACTTCTCTTAAATGGCGCGTTCTGTCGTATCGTCTGCAGTTTTCCTCCGTGTTCCGTGCGACTCTCTCGACTCGTAAATTGAATTGAGAGCGAGCGGCAATCCGGGCCATGTTTAATCCGGCGTTTGTCTTTCAATCCCCGATCACGGCCCGGCGCAATTTCTGATACGTTACGTGGTCGGCGCGTACGTGATGGTTCACCCGGTATGCAGGCAATAATTCTGGAGTTATATCACCTATCGGCCTAAGTATTAGGCGGCGGCCGATATAATGACGTATCTAAGGCGAAATGGGAGGGTACAGAGACGCCGCGGGAACCTACGTTATTACATGCTATTGGGAACTAATTTGAATCAATTTACTTTAGGTGGCCTCTCAGCGCGTTTTCTTAACTCGGGCCGCGCGTTTAGCGCGGACGTGCTGGCGGTGCCGCGATTCGCTTCAAAGGCCGGGCTGCAAATCGACCTGTAAATCGTGACGCGGCAAAGTCGCCGGCGTATCCGGATGCTCGAGAAAATAGGAAGTCTTAATGAATATCGTAATGTGAATTGAATGAATGAATTTTATAAAGCTGTTTTGTGGAGCTGAAACTCTTTTCTTACACTTAAAGTGAATATATTAAATATTATATGTATAATATATTGTTTAATTGTGTGTGTTATATGAAAAAATATTAAACATCTTTTTCCGTTGCTAGAAATCTAAGATAACCATCACCAAGATATATTGATGGTAATAAAAATTAGAAATCAAATTTCATTTAAGGGATGTTAGAGTCAAAACGACCGTGAGATAGCGCGCGATAGAAGCGATGCTTTAGGAACGAATGGAGTGACGGAGCATCATAAAGTTCCGATTTTGCACGCACGTCGATGTGATCTCTAATCCGTAGATTAGAGCATCGTCGTGCGCTCGAGAAAAAAAAATCGCGAGAGCGATTTCATTAAATTCGTTACGACTGCCCCCCCACCCCCCTCGTCGCGCTCTTACCGAATCGTAAATCCCACGATCGAAAGATTTACTGCCGTTAAATCGGGTTTTCTATTGCGTCGGTCGACTTATCGCGCGCTCACCCGGTATATAACTTTCAATGTGCACGCGACCACGCACGGGCGCGAAATCACAAAAATCGTTTATAGGCATTGTTCTTTCTCGTGTAAATCTCTATCGGGTCTCGGCAAATATGAAAGACTTTAGATATTTTTTTTAACACCAATATCTCGAGTAGTTTCTAATTTTTTCGAAATTGAAAGGACTCATATTTTAGCACGTTTTTATTTTCGCATATTATTCAAATATTCGAATTTGAAAAATATTTAATTCTCAGATAGGATTATGTAAATGTTAAAGAATATTCTGACATTTGAATCTTAATCGATTTTCTGAAATTTTGAAACTTTAAAAGCTTAAATCAATTTAACTCTATTAAATATTATTTTAAATTTCCGTGATATTTAAAAATATTGCTAAACATTCGGTTCTTTTAGCGCGATGTAATACGATCTTAAAGTATAATTAAACGATCTGGGATGCGCCAATGATATGAGTCAAGGGGTGCATGCGAGTCGCCCTCCGTGCGTTCACGGTTAAATTCTTCACGGAGATTGGGATCACGGACAAATTCACCCCTCTTGCGATCTCTGCAGCCGTAAATCACAGATTAAAGTGGACGCGTGTGTAATTCGCAGCAGTTTTAACCGTAAACGGTTTAATCTTAGCCGCGGGTCTAAATCGGCCACGTCAAAACAAGAGATCCTTCACGCTCTTCTCCGAACAGAACTCTCGGTAGAGAGAGATGTGCTCTTCATTCTTTAAGAATCTTCGTTCAAAATCTTCCGTAGCTGATATTCAAATAATTATTAATATTACTGCATTTAAATATTAATAGAGTTTAGAATGTGACAAAGCATTTATTTCATAATTTTACTCGATTTTTTTATATCTTTTTACTTACGGTTCTTTATAGGATACAGATACACACATATTTTAAACAATAAAATATAACTATCATAAACGAATAAAACGTAAATATATATTATCGATTATATAAGGATCTAGATAAATGTTCAAACAAATGCTATCGATAGATATTCCGGAATTTCTGATTCCTTATTTCTTTTCTCGAACTTTTCTTAACTTACTACATGGATATATTATTATCCCCTATGTGATTCATCCTCGTTGTAATAAATTTCGTGGAAATCGAATCACGTGTTTTGTGTTTGATAGAGCGCATTTTCGAGCGTGTCACTCAATCGCGAAGATCATCGAAAAAACACACAACCCTACTTCAATTTCGTACGTGAACGCGATTAGCTTGTGATTAAAAAAGCATCTCGTAGCCTTATCTAAGGGCACTAACGGCACGGAATAAAATTGACGAAATTTTTACGGCACGCGTCACCTGGCACGGCAGTCGGAGGCCATCTTACAAGCGGTCGGGTTGTCTCGTAAAGTAACTCGTAAGTTTATTACGATCGTTATTAGGCCGATACATAATACTCCGGCCATTTATTGCCACGATATTGGATTCGATATTGCCACCGCGGAAAAACATCTCCATCGTATGAGAGTTTGAGAACACGGCGAGTTGCGATGACATTACTGTATCTTGCAAATAATGCCATAAGCTGTTTTTATTTATAATCTTAAATACCTGTCATCTATCATGTTTTCTTTTTCCGATTGACTTGATATTCAATCGAATAGTTATCTGAATTTAATCTCTTAATCTGAACATATAGATGACAAAGTAAAAATTCTAAATAATATCGACAATATCGATTTAATATATTGTTATGGATATATAATTTTTTGGATATAATAAATTTCAAAAGAAAAATAATATTTATAATATTAATCTAATAATTTTTTCATAAAAAGTAAACATTTCTGCATGGCAAGCTAGAAAACGGCATTTTCTAGCTTTCTTATATCAACGCGGAATTTAAAAATTATTACGAGTAAAGAAAGAGAGAGAAATAGAGAGTAAAAGAGAAAAAATATTATCATACACGCACACACACAACGAATGTTATCGCGATGCTAAAAGAACCATTGTCGTACGAAGGCGTTCGTTTAAGGGGCGTCGCGTGTCACGCATGTTCGCCGTCTTTCGGCGACGAAGGGTGGTTCCAAGTACGGGGGTGAGGGTGGCTTCGCCTTCACCGTAAAGGCGTGCGCGAACCATTTCGTATGCCGCGCAACATGACAACATGCTGCGTTATCAGAATTATTGCTCACAACCGCGTTTCTAACCAATACCAGGCTAATGCGGCGCGTTAACATTCGTGGGGTGCGCCTCGGGTTCGCATCCCCGCAAGCTGTGGCCGGACTACACCGCCGTATTGCTATCTTAAGGCCGATTCGCGCTTTCGAATTTGCAGGCTTGTTCCGTAACTTTTGACACTAGAATTTTCTTAAATGACACTTGTTTGTGCAATGTTATAAAGACGTAGCATATTACATAATTCTTGATTTCTCACAATAGCTGCATCGATTTTCTTTCTTACAATTTATGCTGAAATAAAATATGTTTTCCTTAATTGTGTTTAATAGAATAAGCTTGTAAAATTAATAGCGAATCATTCTTTTGATTTGTGTGATAAACGTTTCATTTATTGCCGTGAAATTATTTACAGGAGAAACATTTCGTTTAGATTAAATGAAACAGGCATTTATTAAAATAAGAAAGGGATAAATGTTTAAAAATTTTTTTTTATCGCAATTCAACCGCAAGTATGGATTGGGTTTTATTCTGTTCCGTGTACCTTTCGGTATGTTTCATGTTCTCGTTTCTCTCTGCATATTGCCTCTCCGTGCACATACGCATATGTCGCCGAATATCCTACGATATACCGGATATTCCGTGGCGCGGGCGAAAAGGGATACGTGGGTTAAGAAGGGGCAGGCTGAGTCGCTCCCTCGCGCGGTCCTTTTAATTTACAATATTATTCCAGTTCCACCAGCTAGATTCACGTGCTATAGTAGAGTCCTTGGCATCCTTGGCTCCTCGAATCTGCCGGTTCTACGATGTTGGGATTTTCCATTTCCACGAATTGCAAATTTTACTATTCGTAGCTATTTCTTGTGAAAAACTAGATTACTTTGAAACGTTATATTTTCTTTCAAAAAATTATTCTTTTAAGCATTGCACTCTATAAAGTTTTGCAAAATTGAGATCTTAGAATCTTTTTAAATGTTAAATGTTTTCTCGTTTAAGATTAGAACGCTTTAAAAATTTGAATCTTATTCCGAAATCGTGAAATTTCGGAATCTCGTGAATCGTGAATTCTCAATAAATTTGTGCGTTTCTCGTAACGCTTCGTCGAAACGCTTCGAGTACATCAAGGGAGCTCGTTCGGCTATTATCATCCACCTCTTACTGCCTGCCATCGCCCCTTTCTCCTCCTCCTCCCCCCTCCCCCCTCCCCCTCCCCCCTCCCCCCTTTCCGCTCCGGGCGATCATAAACGCGGCGCGTCGCTTCGGGACCTCTTCTGGAAATCCCCCCCGCGGGTGTATTTCGCTCACAAAAGCGGGCCGCGTTATTTATACCGGTGGCCTACATCGCGTCTAAATTTGCATAAAAATTTCATACACCATTCTGCAGGTGCAGTCACTTAGCCTCGCAATTTCGGATCAAAGTCGGCGCCGTCTCTCTCAGCAACCGTAACGCGCTTTTACTCTCTCCCCCCTCCCGCGCCCCACCCCCGCCACCACCTTCGAATAAAACGCCCTTAAACACGGCTCTACCCCCGGTGGCGAGAGCCGTGGTCCCCAAGTTATTTCGCGAGACACCGTAAAAATTTGTGGAAATACTTTTCCGGATAGGCGGTACGCGCCTATCAGGACAGAACGATCCTGCAGGACGCTCCCGGTCGCTATAAACATTATGGGAGGAGGGGGGGGGGAATGGCTGCTAATAAATTAAATACCGTGCGCAATCGCCCTTTGAGTCTCCTTAGCTTAATCGATCGTGTCGCGTCCACGGGGCTTTCTTTTGCTCTCTCACGATAATGAGCACTAGCGACTCCGATAAAATCCTTCGACGAGGGTGCAGATCTTCCCCACAGCTTCAAGTTTAGTTACCTTTAATCCTACACGATACGAAACATTTTCTTCTACGTTATCTGCGTCATTATCATAACCGTAATGAACTTCTGTTTATTAGCGTTTTATAGATCAATCAGATCAAGGATCTTTAAATATTTTTAGAGAATACGCGCTTTTTTTTTTTTTTTTTTTTTTTTGTTCATACAATCGATTTTCAATGACGCGCGCGGGGCTGGTTTTTTTTTTAGATCAATCATCAGAAAAAATACAAATAATCTCTTTCTCTGTCTTTCAATGTATATTAATTTAATTTCTCCATTTTCTCTATTTTTCTCTATTTGTATAAAGATAAATAATAAAAATAGAATCGACGTTGCCTTTCATCCAGCTTATCGAAAGTATAATGTCGTTTATTTGTGATATCATAATAGGAATTCTTTTCATACTGAATTATGATAAAAGACTGCTCTCTAATCGCGAGAGTAGTTCATCCATCGAGATGACACGTCTCCATCTGCTTCGGTAGGAAAAGGACGAAGGACTCGCCGTGTACTCGTTCGTTTTCAACGGTCGATCATTAAATCCGTAAAAAGATCAAGGAACCGCCCACCTACCGGCCCGACACCGGCTCATGGAGCATCGGTACCAATTACTATACCCGGCGACCATTAAGCTTGCGTACGTACGTACACACCACGCGGCATTGGCGTAATCCGTCGGCTTTTCTGTCGAATATTTTCGAGAATTGAAAGCGGACGCGATCCATATTCGGCATGCGTGTCTCTATAATAACGTGAATAATTCGAAGACGGTCAAAGTATAATTAAACGTCTAGACGTGTTTGATAGATTTTGACAAGACCGATAATCGTGAAAGAGGTTATTGTTAAATTCTAATAGTCGATAGTCTATATAATGTAACTTCGTCAAGATTGATAATCGATATAATATATTCATAAAGGCGGGGCGGTGTTCTAATAAGGATACGTCAATAGAATGGATTTAGTAGGATTTATTAAGTGTCCAGACGAAGTGGATCAATTATTAGGATTGCGAATGATAAATTTTGCACTTATTTCTGACTTTTAATCATTTACTGCCACGCTATTTTTATTAGAATTACAAAGCTTGAAATACTTGAGGTAATTAATTAGAAGGTATAAAAGTGCTCCTTACAATAGAGAGAGTTGATATCTACAAATGTAATTTTTTCGCGGAAGTAGAACGAAATTATTACGGTTATTTTGCAAAACAAATTAATTGAAAAATTAAGTCGAAGAATTCTAATTTAATCCATTTGATTCACCAAATTCACAGCTCATTATTGTAGCTGGGAATATTCTTAACTATTTCTGCACAAGGACTGCAAAAGACATTTTAAGTCAAAAGATTTTTTAATATCCGAATCTATTCGTTTCGAGTCTGGGGAAAAAAAAAAAAAAATGAGCATTCGAGAAGCCGCGAATTATATCGACGCCAGTGGCTAAGCCGACACGTAGGCGGCCGGCGGTGTGTACCACGTGCACGTCCGCACATTGTATATACATACGTGTCTGTGTGTGTGTATGTGTGTATTGGCGCGCTCGCTCGGGTACATGCGTCTGCGATCTTTCACGTGGGTGTGAAGTCGCGCGTGTGTGTCGGCGGCCGTTCGCTCGCGCCAATGTATGGAAGAGAGAAGGCAAGAGAAGGTAGTAGCTCTCTCGTAGCCCAGGAAATCTATCCCGGCGCATCGGCTCCCTTCCCGCCGCCATCGCGCGCCGTACGACTTTCGCTTCACCGCCCTGTAATCATCGCGAGTCAGTGGCGGCGGCCGCTAATTATGTTTCATAACACTTCTTACCCCCACTCTAATATCCATTCCCTTAAGGGCAGCTCGTCATTTATTTACATCATATTCATCCCGGGGGATAAAACGCCGCTTCTCCGGATCTTTGTCCTCTCCTTCTCTCCCTCGCCCCTTCCTCTCTCCTCTCGTTCTGTTCACCAACGTTCTCCAGCGTTCTCTCCGTTCTCTCGACCGCGCCGAGACCGGGACAAAAAGCGGCCAATTTCGTGGCGAAATAATGCGCGAAACGCCGCGCGGGATCGCCGAGGCGATGAGACGCGAAAAACTCACTCGTTCCTCTCGGATATTGTGGGAAAACAGCACGGCAAAAAAACGATGCGGCTTTTCCTTCGTCTATCGTGATGGAATTTTGAATGAAGCATGCTATGAGCCAGTATAGATTTAATTATAAATATTATGGCATTATACGAAAGGAAGAAATTTATGCTATTTATTTTATAAAATTCACGTGTTATAAAATAACTGTCGAGAAGTTTCAATAAAATATTTTAATTCTAACATAGGAAATGCATAATTCCTTCGAATTTTATCTCTGATGATCTTGCTGTATATTAATCTGATAAAAAAATTAATAGAAAGGGCAAGACTATATGTTAAAGTATTTACAAAAAATTTCAATCTTTTCTCTCTTTTTTTTTTAAATATTTTATTACCTATACATAGTGAAGAAATAATAGAATAAATTGAATATGTGAATATATATAAAATTGAACATATTAGAGAGAGAAAATTGAATATGTGATTAAACAGATCAAGATTCGTTGAAGCGAGTTTTTCTGGCGATTCCGTCGAATAGCAGCCTAGCTGAAACGATGGCGGATCTCGCTAATGAAAAAGCCCTGCGAAAAGTTTGGAAAGTCTGGCAGCTGAGGCGACTTCGGGCAACCGCGACTTGATAGACGTTCGTGCCTCTCCGATTGATTCCGGGATTAGCTCGAAGGCTCTGGGTGCCAACTGCGATCGTTCCGTTCCTTTCGACTCCTCTTTCTCCTCCTCCTCCTTCTCTTTCCACCCAACCTTCCCTAGCCTCTTCCATCCCTCGAGAATCTTCGAACAGACGCGCTGTATACCCGGCAAATTGGTGGCACTTCTGCGGTCGGGCGATTAAGTGGTTTCAAGCGGTATCCGCTAAGAAAATTGGCAAGGTGGAGAACGAATCAGCTTTTAATTAAGCCGCTGTCTTTTCGAGATGGTCGCCATGGCGACCGAGGGGGCAGCGAGGCGTATATCTTGTCTGCCGGTACAAAGGAAATCGAATTATATACTCGAATCTCGGTAGAACGAGTCTCGAAATAAGCGGACGAATAAGAAACAGATTCCTTACTGTTGCAAGGCAACGATACTGCTACAGCGCCAATAATAAAACTATCTTTAGAATTATGTATTCTCAAGTTGATCTGTGAAGCTTTTGTATTCGGCTTGTCAAATTTATTTTAGAACCTTGGATTTTTTCTGGATTTTCATTTCTTAGAATCTGCCGAATCTCTTACGTTTCTTTTAGATCTATCGTAGATCTCCAAATATTTCAGTTACTAATCTGTCAATTTCTACTCTTGAAGCTTTATCAATTGCTTTCGAAATCACGTACATAAACACAATCTGTCAGAGAGTAAAGATTCTCTTTTACAGAAATATTTCAATACATTTGCATACAATAATATAATTTTAGAGCAATTATGTGTATCAAGATCAAATATATTGAGAGATAATCGAGAAAAGCCGAAACATTAAAATTGTTTTCAAAATTTTTGCGCCTTATTACCATTATATATTTGTCTGTCCGAGCGCGGTCGACGGCCATCAAAGGTTTCGTTGTTTGGCCCGTTGCGAGCCGTCATGCGATCTTGTTTGGCCCTCTGTTCCGGACTCGATCGTTGTTCTCTCGTTTTGCGATATTAAATATCGCGCTACGACTGCCACGTGGTCGGCATTATAAGCCGACGTAAACGCGCACGGCTGCGCCCGCCAAAACCGCAAGTCTAACCGGACCACTTTCGGAATCGTCCGAGTTTCGTTGTATAACAGATGTCAATCATACTCGAAGGATACGGACAATGGTCCTTTGTCACGACACGCTGCCTTCCCTCACGTCTTTACGAAATTGCTTTACAACCCTTAAACGCGCCATTTTATCGATCGCCGTCCTTTTCAACTCAATTGATTTTGACACACAGCAGCGAACCATATCGTGCAACACGTAGTAATATCTTATCGAGAGAATTATGAGAAACAAAAGATTTTATATTATATTAACAATTATTAATAATTATACAATAGTATATATTTTTATTCATAAATTGATTAATAAATTATTTTACGAAAAAGCAGCTAACGCTTCTTGTAAAAGCGAATAGCGTTATCTTGAGAGATAATGTTACAAAAATACTCGAATAATGGTTAACTCGTACGTTATGGTTGATGAGAATAAAAACTGTAAGGAAAGGAAAGAGCACTCTCCTTAATGACACGGAGATAGTCTTCGATAGTACTGCTATTATTACCAAGCGAGCATTATTCTGCGCCGTTTTTCTCCTACTGATATTTCTGCAAGGCCTGATAAGCATACTAAACATTCACCGTTGCCACATCTCGATAAGTGACATTTTTAAATTTTCATTCGACTTTATTTATTTTATGGCGCTTACTATTTTTTATTAATTAACCGACACTTGAAGTATTTCAATTTTCTTACGCGCGATCGGTTGTCAATTTGTTATATTATAAACTATTAGTATTCTATTATCTTTTTAAAATAGAAGAAGGGGGAAGTTTCTTTTTTATCAAATATTGATAAAAAGAACTCATAAGAGAAAAGTATAATATTAAAACTAATGTTGGAATATGGAATAAAATGGGTAATACGTCACTTGAGCGTCTTCCTTGTCTAAACGTGAGATTTTAATATTGTTGCAAAATATTATCTATCTTAAAATTTATAGATTAAATAATATAAAATACAAATATTACATAATATAATTTCTTGAAATGATCATAATAAAATTAAAACAAGCCATATATATATATATATATATATATATATATATATATATATATATATATATAAAATACACATAGAGTGTACAGCGAATAACTATCGTCTTGTGCGCATTTACCGCAAGATGGACGCGTCTTTTTGTTATCTATTCAATCGAAACTCGACGCGTGTTTCGATCGGATTCGTGTAGGCTCGAAATGCACGGGTAGAACGAGAATGAAAGAGCATCGAGAGACGGGAATAAGTGCCGCGTAACCGCGCGGCGATTTGTCCGGATCAGCGTCAGAGCTAAGCAGATTACACAGGCTCCCCCAAACGAAGCAGCAACCCCGTCGATTGCCCGTGGCAATCCCGAAAGTTCATTGGGAGGTCTATCGGTGAATAACCGAGAGAAAGAAACGCCTATCTCGTGCCGATTGACCGATTTCGGGACACCCTTAGAGACAGGGATCTAGCGTTAGACGATTAATGTCTTCCCGATCGAATTGTTTCCGAATTGTTTTGTTGAAAATCCAGAAACAGCATATTATAAATTTATACCTTGATATCTTGATTACGTAATATTTTTGAGTAGAATAAATTCGTAATAAATGATTATTCAAAAAATATAATTATCTTTTTTGTAACGATACGTAAGAAAGATTTCAATTATTTATCATCTCATATCTGTTTTCTAAATTAATGAAAATTATAAAAACTTTATTTTATTCTGTCACGCATGACGTAAATATTGTACAAAATTGTACGTAGGTAAAATAAACGATTGGCGCATAAATCAGCAGATCGTAATAGCGAAAAGTTATTTCCTAACGACGATCGCTGAGCGCGAATCAATTTTGCGGGATCGATACGATCGTGAAACGCGGTATTAATCGGTGCGGCACAAAATGGCTATAACAATAATTGCTCGTTTCACGGCATGTTCGTGCGAATATAAATCGTACTACGTCTAGAACGATACGACGTGTAGAATCGCGAAGCGTTAATCTGCGCAGCGGCATTATATTCGCGCGTATAAAACGAGTTTGTGCCGCGTAGACTATAAAATTATGCATATATGTCATTTTGCTTATGTATCGTCTACATGATGTTTAAATACAATTAAATTACAATTTATTTTCTTTAATTTAGACTTTATTATCTACGGCTGTGGTAGACAATTGTATAATATAATGTATACAATTTTATCTTGGGGAGAAAATAAAGACAAAAAATATTACAAATTTTTTATCATTATTATATCAATAATTATAAATTAAAACAGAAAATTATTGCAGCAATGATCGATTTAAAAAATTTACTACCCTCTTCGCAAAACAGTTCGGGGTTATAGCTCGTTCAAAATACTCTGGCATCTTAAAGATATATTATGCCATACGAATACGATGATTTTTAAATTTTCCTTTCATTTTTATATATTTGTCATAAGTTTCGTAAAAATTCTCTCCGATCTCTACGAAGAAATATTGAATTGAATTTTTATTATCCATTCGTCGACCAAGTTTATCCGGTTGCTCGACTCATGGCCATGCTGCCGAGGTCGAGAAAGATCTTTTTTACACCGCGCAACGTTGAAGATACATAAAGTTACAAAGGTCGTGCCGAGCAGCGTCTGTTCCGACGCGGTCCTTTGAAGTGGTTTTCGCTGGTCTACGAGTATTAAACGGGTTCACCTGATCGTAATGCAGGCAATAACCGCCGCCGTGCGGCGGCGGCAGATTATTCGGTACGAAAAAGCCGCGACGGTGGGCGGAAGAGCCGAACGACCGGAAGCGGTGCGGCGGTATTCTCTTTGATACGCCAAGGCGTATAGCTTTTTAGAAGCTCGCAAGATGCTACGTTTACTACGCGCCCGCTCGGCATGACAGCGTAAACGTCGTCGACGCGTTAATGATATTAACTCCTCGAAAAGCTGGACACCGTCTTATACGTGAGAATAATCGCGCGAAATATATTTGCGAAGAAAAATTTTGGACAATATTTCGCATTAATTCTTTGTCATTGTAGAATTTGTCCCGGGGCGATCTTCATATACAGGATGTTACCATTTAAAAAAACGCATCACGATAATTCTTCAACGAAGCATTTTCAGCAAAAATGTTTTAGACAAAGGTTGTATGGTTCGGAGGGGGACGCATGATGAAAATATGGACTTGACCTCGAGTGACCCCCCATTTTTTTATCGCACATTCATGTAGCTTATCTCGAGAGCTTTTCAAAACACTATGACAAAGTATTTTTTCATTAATTACTTTTTGAGTTATTTTATATCTTAATCTGACATATTTTGATATAAAAAACAGAATGTCAATTAGTGTAAAGAAGAAAAGAAATAATCGTTTAAAAAAATATATTGTAAATAATTATATACTTTTTCTTAAAAACATTTTTTTTTTTTTTTTTTTTTTTTTTTTATATAATTGATTTGTCTCATTATTCCGTATATAAAAGTATCACGGTAAGATCGATCTATCGAAAACTAAATATTTGACGAGATATTTTATTTTTTATATCAAAATACGTCAGATTAAAATATAAAATAACTCAAAAAGTACATGATGAAAAAATATCTTATTATTATTGTTCCGTTTAAGAAAATATTAATCACATTGACTTATAGCTTTAAAAATGTCACTCAAGATCAAGTTCATATTTTCATCATGCGTCCTCCTCCGAACCATACAATTTTTGTGTAAAACATTTTTGCTGAAAATGCTTCGTTGAAGAATTATCGAGATGCGTTTTTTTTAAATGGAACATCCTGTATATTTATAAATGCATGTATGAATTCTTAACGTTACGCCTAGAGTCTATGATCCAGAATCTAAATTATTAAATATATAAAAGTATATAAAATCGTTAAATATATAAAAAATAAAATCAATTTATCGATAGCTATGTTATTTCTTACACGGAAAAAAAAAATTTCGCTACCATATAGCTAATCGTGGTTTGCAAAATAAATTTCTAAACTGCAGCAAAACGGTTTGCTGTTGAACCTAATAAATAAGTATTACAGCCAAGATGTTCGCTGTCCATATATTACGACCGAAGTCTAGTTACCACACGCAGTTTTTAGCTACGGCGGCTAATTTTTTCTTTCCGTGTTAGCTATCTTTCACACGCATCTCAGGCTCGTCAATCTTACAAGAAGATGGCGATCTCGATTATAGGCGTTAATCGGCGACGCGCAGAATATAATAGTAATCGCGTCAAGAAAGACTGGAAAGGCAGATAATTAATGAAAATCCTCAGCTCGATCTTGATCGTATAGCGGGGATCGTACGGCGAACATAAAAGTGTATATACCGAGCACGTAATTAGTTAACCGCTCACGTCGTTACCACTGCTAATTGACACCGGTCGCGCGTCGCCTCTCGGAGGCATCTCTAATTACCGGTGTGTTCACGAAGATCGGAGCGGAATCGCTACAGCGGGTTTCGGTCGCGTCGGTTTGTCCCCGCACGTGTTACGTAGTATGCTAATTGCGGATAGAAAATCACTATTCTTCGTCGCATTCTTGGTAATAATTAAATCGAATGACTCTGTACTTATTATAAACTTAATGAGATTTTTATTGTTTATAATACATTATTTATAACTGCCTTTCGCGTATCGATTCTTGAATTATTTGACGAATTAATTCGAGGTGTAAATAAATAAATATAACAAGAATTTTTATGTCGATTAATATTTTTACTCGGAGATTAATGCAGATTTGATTTATGGCTTGATTATGAAAATATTTGAAAATTACAACGCGTTAGATTCTTACCGAGCAAAAATTTACCAACATTTTTATTTTCTCAGCGCATTTTGCGCGTCGCGAAATTAGCGCGATCCCCGCGAGTTCGCTCGCCATGATCGATTAATCGAATTAACTCGATCGTGCCGCAGATGCGAATCGTGGCGCGGCCTCGCCGAAAGTTTCGACCCGATAAAGACGATAACTGGGTACCGGAGTACGCGGGGAGCGCGTCCGCCGGTCGTTTCCGGTCGCGGGTTATGAAATCGATATCCAATTCGCGCATAAAATATATATGGGGCCGCCGCGCCGGAATTCGCGTCACGCCTCGATTAACTGTTTCGCACGGCTCGCAATTTGTGTTCGCGCGCGCGAACGATTACGTTTACCTACCCGCGCGGGATAATAACGCAACGTTGTATCGCGAGAATCGCGAGATTTTCAGCCACTCCCCCCCTCCCCCTGCTCTCCCCCGCAAGCACAGCGGCGTCGACGACGGGCATTGCGCGTTGTTCTCTCTCTCTCTCTCTCTCTCTCTCTCTCTCTCTCTCTTCCGCGATACGCCGCGCTGTGTAATTACGATAATCCGTTGATGATATAATTTACGAGGCCGCATCGCTAGCCGCGCATTTATCATACGAGGTAATTTCCTGCTTTATTATAATAATATCCGGGGTAATATGGCTCCGCCTGCGCGCCCGAATACCCTTCTTATTTTCGAGCAGGCCGCTTCTCTTCGTTAATCGCCACGTACCGCGTTAGCGCGAATAGTTAATTATTGCCGGACTCGCGTCTTCGCGTCGTTCGCGCGTCCGACGATGCGAGAATTAAAAATGATATTAATTCTTTTAATTGCGAGCGATAATTTAGAAATTTGCGCGTATCAGAAAAATGTGATACACTCGCGCTCTGCGTATCTCTAATAGGGAGAGATACGAGAATTTAAATTATCTAAGAGAATGTGTTCCTAATTCTTCTCACTTTTATGGAAGATTTATTTATTCGAAGTATCCGATTGTATTATCTTAGAAGAAATATTTCAATAATACATAGGACACGTATATTTTATTATTTCCTCTCTTGAGATTATCGATTTAACCATAATTGACGATTCAATCATAATGGAAATATATAAATTCCGTGCCAAGGATCCAATGATATCTCGAGGTTTTTTTTATGGGGATCCGCGAATCACAGTTAAAGTGAAGACTTATCTCTAGGAAAATGCCGCATTCGAAACGATTTGCGAGATACTCAACGAAATAATATCTCGCGGGGTGCAGAGAGGTGGGTGAGGGGGAGAGAGGAAAAAATCCTGGCGAATGCAGGGTAAGCGAGCTTCAACCCTCGTTCATCTTCGACGCTCGTTCCGGCCGAGGATAACGTTATTTCGACCGTAATACTCCTGTCGGAGAATCGCCCGGCGGAAAAAGTAGTTGGATGTTGCAGCTGCTGGCGCACGCGTACTTTCCGGTACCTCGACAAATGGCAATAACGACGATAATAGCGCGCCGAATCGCGAAGAGGCGGGATAAAAGGAGATTTCCAGGGGATACAGACGTAAACGAAGATGTGCAGGCAGCTCCACAATCGCTTGCGATCGATACAGCTCGGAGATTGGCAAAGATCTTGATTTGGATCTTATTATTTGGCGTATCTTATATTTCTCGCGTCTTAAGTAATGGCGGAGATTATCGTTAGAGACACGAAAAGAGAGTAAAACAATATATTTTCAAAGTAATGAAGGAATATTGTTATATATTTGAGATAAATGCCGAATCGAATTTTCAAGATTCTTGATTTAAATTGTGTGCAATAAAAATATCACTCCCGATTTTCATCTTCCCGATCATAGAAAAATCTCTAACATCTCATTTGAAAATCCAGTTCAAGAATTCTAATTTCAATTTACAATAGTTTCAAAAAATTATCTTGGATTCTTTGGGAGATTTATAAAGATTCAGATGAAAGGAGTTATAATGTTTTAGAAGCAAGATTCTAAGCGGGAAACTCGAGCAAGTCTCATTTTTGCTTTTTCTAATCTTTTCCTTCAAAATTCGTTTTCCATTTTTATATTTAACATTACAATATTCTATATAAGCAAAACTGAATTTAAAATATTATACTTTACCCAGATAGAAATTTACAATGATTTAATCAATTAGCATTGAACGATATTGTTTTTTTGATTGAAATTCTGAATTTTAAAATAGAAACGAAAAGTCTGTTAAAATTATTGTAAATTCTCTATAGAGGTTGAATGGGATTTTACGATGAGAGATAAAAACAGATACTAAACGTTTTTTTACATTACAATTAGTAACCTTATTTTATAATTAGTAATAATACGTTTTGTAGGTATTATATTTAGTATATGGCGGAAATTAAATGCGAGAACGTATAGCGACAAAGAAATTAATATACCTTTTTTATTTTATTGAGAGAGTTTAATATCTATATATAAAAATAGGATTTTATTCTCGATTCCCCATAAAAATGTATCGATTTGCATAATTTGCAAAAAAAATGCGAATTACCGAATTTATTTCTATCTCGATTAAAAATCCTCATATGCGGAATAAAAATTGAATTTGTAGAATTTGTATATATATTTCTCAGATAAATTTAGGCATACCATATACAAAATATGTGAAAATGTCTTATTGTATATCACGTGACTGTACCGCGAACGTGTACATCGAAGAAAGGAACGCGTGTGTATTATCGTAACGAGACAAAGCAAAATGACGCACGGAAAGCTTGATAAAAATCGCTGATACTTTTTGCGGAAATATTCACGAGTAACGCGAGACGCGCCGATTTCCCGGATCAAAAGGGAGAGGTTTTAGAAGACGGAGGAAACGATGTGTAATGTGTGAGACAGCGGGATCGAAAATAATAAAAGGGTGATCGCGGCGTAGCGTAGCATATATCCGCGATAGTAGACGTTGACGGGATTTCCCAAAGAAAAAAAAAAAAAAAAAAAAATCTACTCCCACGCCTTCACTCGACGGCGAACGAACCCGGCCGAGGCGAGTAACCATCATCCACTCGACTACCCATCGCTTGGCCAGCCAGCAGCGAGCTAACCACCCACCTGCGTTAGTCACGGCCGCCGCCACCGTCGACTTTGCCGTATTTAAAGCTCCGCTAGTAAAACAATAAATTGCGCGCGAGAGAACAGCAGAGTGAGAGGACCAAGAGAGAGAGAGAGAGAGAGAGAGAGAGAAAAGGGGAGACGAGAGTCTCGCGGCGTACTACCTATAGCGCGGAGGAAAGCGGTTCCTGTCAGCAATTGCCCCCCTCTTGTAAGAAAAAATGGCAGCTGCCGTGGCTGGATGGCGCGTACGAGACCATAATACCGCGCGCCACCCTACCTCGCTCTGTACGTGTGGACGTACGAGCGCGCGAGCGCGAGCGCGGCAGGCGGAGCGGTTTGCCACGGAATTGGAGGGGCGAAAGAAGGGGAAGAGAGAACGGAGGAGAAGGGACAAGGACGCGAGAAAGAGAACGAGAGAGGGTAGAAGGCAGACGGCGTGGAAAAAAGCGGCGTGCGACGAGGAGGAACAACCTGGGTGAGCAGTCACCACGACTACGATGACGACGATGATGATGATGACGAAGATGATGACGACGACGACGACGACTAGGACGACGGCCGCGACGACCACAGACCAAGGGAGAGAGAGAGAGAGAGAGAGAGACTCCTCCCGTGGACGACGACGTTCGAGCATGTTTGTATGTATCGTCGGCCACCGCGGTTGGCAGTTTCAGTCTGACATGGGCGCGACAGAAAGAGAGGAGGCGAGCAGAGGCGAGATAAAGAAGGACAGGACACGGTAATAGCGTTTAGGGGAACCTCGAGGTGGGTTCCGCAAACGGGAGAGACCCTGCAGGCGGAGTTGGGTGCTGATCCCAGAGGCGGAGCGTGTTGCGGAGAAACCGCCCATCGACACCCGCTGGGTATCCTCTCATCTCGCTCCCGCTCTTGCGTTTTCACCGTCCCTTTGACTCCGACGTCCGCGACCAAGCTGCGATAATCGCGTGGCGGGTGGGGGCCGAAACGAAGAGGCGACCGGCGGTGGCGCGGGTCAGTCTCTCGGGCAACCCGGTCGGTCTGTCGTTCCCTGCTCTGTCCGCGCCACGTTTCGCCTCGCGCGGTTCGGAGTGATAAACGACGCATCGAAGCACGGGCTTCGCTTTTCGCGCGCGCGATAGAGAGAAGCGACTGTGTACTTTCTCGCGACGACGTAACATCTCGTATCATCCTCGCACTATTGACAGAGTGCCTCTCTCCGACGATCATTCGCCGGCATCGAATCATCCCGGATCGCGCTCGGTGACCGCTAAATGTCACGGCTAGCCACTTAGCGTCGTCTTTCGCAGTGTTGTGCTTCGAAATTTATCTGTTACCATTATCAGGACCGACCTGTCAAGTATCGGCTGCGCGACGAACGCCGCGATTCGAAATCTCTCGTCGCGCGCCGATCAATTTCCTCGCACGCGTGCACGCGCGCATGCCGACGACGAGGAATCCAAGTGATCCTCGCCGGTCGAGGAGATAATATGCCGATGCCGTTTTATCGGCGCTCGCATCGTCTACCGGACAGCGATTATCAGCGCCGCTATCATCCTCATTGTTGTCGCGGCGCACGACGTCCGTAGCGACGTCGCGACGTCAAGCCAATCCGCCTCGAGACTCATTTCGATTAGTACTCTGCGTTGATACCACTGCAGGAAGCAGCGAGTACTCTGCGTTGATACCACTGCTT